>NC_143395.1:79532574-80878407 GCF_052110815.1 Crocodylus siamensis | reverse complement strand
CGTGGTCAAAAATCAAGTGAAAACTAAGAGCTAACATTTTATGAGATGAGCTCCAAGTCTAAAAAAGTTGAAAACCAGTGCCTTAGTCATTGTTTATCTATCTTTCCATCTGCCACATCTTGTCATAATGTTCAGTAATGACCTCTCCGGGATGAGTCCTTATTTTTACTCAGTTATACACAGTGCCTTGCGTAATGGTTCCCTGAACTCTGATTTCCCTGAACCTCTACATAGTACCATTATATGTAATGTGTGTCCACATGTAACTGAAAGTATATATGTATTTACTTAATAGTAGCTGGTTGTCACTCAAAAATTGTAGTTTTAAAGTTTCATCAGTTTCATGAAAAGAAAACAAAATGCTACTATTTTATGTTTAAAGGTTTTCTGATTTCAATATAAATATCTAACTTGACCCTAATTATATGTACTTCTTAGCAAAAAACAAGAAGTCAATAAATGAGATTTATGTTTTTTTCCTCTAGTTCCAGTAGATGGAGCATCTTTGAACACAGCTCATTTTGAAGTACTTGAACCTAGTCATTTTTCCCAATACAATGCATAGTGAATTTTTCACTGCTGGCATCCTAATCTAATGACCTCAGTTCTGAGTATCTCCCCAGACACAAGTAATACTATCATAGTTTGATTTTTTTTTTTTTTTTTTTTTTTTTTAAAGTTCTGGAGCTAAGTTTAAACTAAAAACACCTGGTGCTGCCTGGCTTCCCAGTAGAGCACAATCAGTAGGTAAATCAAGATGACAGTGCCCACCACTCATGGCTGACTGAATGTGGCATATTGTAGTTTTAATCTTATAGCACAAGGAGAAAAGAATGAAGTTCAAAAGAAGAAGAAATCCAGTAGTTATAAAGTAAAATATAAGCCCACAATCCACAACAGTTCTTTCATCTACAATAAACAACTTCTCTTTTCCACTTTTATTTTTGTAGTTCCATTTTTATTTTCATTTGTCACTTTAAAAACCTGGAAGAACTCTGAAGCATTTAAAATAACACTGTCAAATCAAATGAAATTCTCATTCTATGCTTAGGTTTTTGTACATCTTTTCTATCTGTAAGCTAGAAGAGTAAAATACACACACAAATTCAGAGCTACCTTTGAATTTGAATTTCTGTTTTATACTCCCCATTATTTTAATATAAGAACATGTTTGTGTGGGCATGCGCACATGTTCAAAAAGAAAAAAAAACTGTGAAAAAGAATATACTGACTTGTCAGCAATGTGAAGTACAATCCCAACCAGCAAAATTGTGCTCCCAGAAACTCTTAATGGGATATAATTCTACCAGCCAAACTGTTTTTTCTGAGTATGGCTTTTATTGCTTGTTGGGTTAGAGGTGGCCCAACTATACTGGTATGAAGGATAGCTTTGTCAACTTATCCATGCTTATGCTGGAAGTATTTTGCCCACCTAGCAGTAGGTGTTTATTTAACATAGGCATTGACTCAGTCCTTACCACTGGCTGCCATCTACAACCAACATATGCAGAAATGAGTCATCAGCTTCCTTGAGGTATTTTCTGCAATGGCTGTTGGGATTGGTGTACTTAACTCCCTAGAATTCAGATTTTCATCCCATACAAGTTTGCATGTGCCCTGACTTGCAGCCTGGCACTTAGCATTGCAGTTACAGCCATATTTTTAGACATCAAATTACATAAGTTATGCATGTACAACAATCACTTGTCAAAGCATTGTCACTTGTCAAAGCATTTAGATATATTTAAAGTGGGATGGATTTCCAGCGTTGAACATAAGCCACCAATGCCACGCGATAGCTGGCAGAGCAAATCAAGTACTGGCATGCATCTACCAAGGCACCTCAAGCAAGGCTAAGGGCGTCAAATTCCCACTTTACTCATCCCTGGTGAGACCGCAGCTGGAGTACTGACTGTGTCCAGTTCTGGGCACCACACTTCAGGAAAGATGTGGAGAAGCTCAAGAGAGTCCAAAGGAGGGCCACTCACATGATTAGAGGCCTAGAGAGCAGGTCATAGGAGGAAAGGCTAAAAGACTTGAGGCTGTTCAACCTGGAGAAAAGAAGAGTCAGAGGGGACTTGGTGGCAGCCTATAAGTATATTAGGGGCATACATCAGGGCATGAGGGAGCATCTGTTCACCAAGGCCCCCCAGCGGAGGACAAGAAACAATGGACACAAACTGATTGTAGATTGCTTCAGACTGGACATAAGAAAAAACTTATTTAAAGTCGAGTGCCAAGGGTTTGGAACAGGCTCCCCCCAGAGGTGGTACAGTCATCCACCCTGGTGATCTTTAAAAAGCATCTTGACGCCCACCTTGCTGGGATCATCTGACCCCAGCAATCTTTCCTGCCCAAGTACAGGGGGACTGGACCTGGTGATCTGTAAAGTTCCTTCCAGCCCCTAACATCTATGAAACTGTGAATGGGTAATCAAGTCATATGACCATCTTACACATGCTACTTGAATTTAAAATGTTTGTTAAAACAGGTAAAATAATTTTAAAAAACACTTAGAATTTTTTTATGAGCAGGTAAAGAGAATCAACACCTTAAGTTGCCATTTTAGTTTTGCATGTAACCACAGAAATCATATTGTTAAATCTTCTTTCAGTAAGGGTATGTGCAGACATTTGCCACACCCTATCTACAATCACATGGCTTCCTTTAATGTAGGGTTGGGTATTTGACCAGTCAAAGTTTGGTCAACTGACCAGTCAAATATCAGTTAAAAATTGTAAAAAACTGCCAGTAGGTCCAGATAATACACAGAAAAAACACAAATTTTCTATTAAGGAATGTCAGAAAGCAATTTAAAAAAATGTATTTCTGTCAAGAAAACTATGAAGAAGTGTAGTTAGTTTGTAAAATTGCTATAATATTTAACTAGTCAAAAATATGCAGTCAATTGACAGTATTTGACTGGTCAATTAACCAGCTTGCCAACCCTACTTGAATGTAGCCACATTTGCTGGTGCTGGGAGCAATGCTGGAAAGTCAGTGTTATTCAGTTTGGGGGGCGGAGGGGTGGGTGGGCATAGTTGGGTGGTGGCCTAGCAGGTCCAAAGGTTTTTAGCAGGATTGGGGGGAGGGTTGGTGGGCCCACAGGGGGGTTGTCCAGCAGTTGGGGACTGAAAATAGCCTTTTCATGGTTGGAGGAGGGGTTGATTAGGAAGCATTTCCCAGGGCTGTGCTCCAAACATGCAGATGGTCACTAGATCAGGCTAACCCATTCCCAATCTAAATTAGTTCAGGGGAACTAATTTAAATTCAGTCTGCCATTTTTACCTGATTTAATCTCCCTGAACATCTGCACAGATGGTCATTTAGAGTTACCTAACCCTAGTTAGGTTGACCTAAATGTAATATCCAAATGTATCCTATTTCTCTATCTCGGGTATTTTCCAACAGCAGATCTTGCAGGCACTGTTTGGGCTAAGCAAGTCAAGCTGGGTCCTGCCTGTCTTGTGTCTCACCTGTAATGAAAGTTCCACAGGCCAGATTAGGACCTCAGCACCCTTTGAGCAATCTGTTTTTCTTAATCTAATGTTTTCAATTTATTTCCATAGCTTTTGATAGGAACACTTGCTTGTAATTTTCTACTCAATTCTGTAGATAATGAATTGGCTTTAATAGATTTTTTTTCCATTTAGTTATACTAACTAAGCTTTGCTGACAAGCATTAAAATCACTATAACTTTATTGACCTATAAAGTATGTAGCTTTGGTCTGAATGCAGAAAAGTGCAGAAAAAGTACTATTTTTGCGATTGCTTTTTCAAAGTAGAGGCTAACTTAAAATTAAGGGAAGCCTCTTATTTTGGCCGAGTAATTACAACAAATGTGTGTGTGCATGTGAGAGAGAGAGAGGAGGTATCAGTTGAACACGATGTTTTATTGCTATATTTACAATTTTCAAGCAATTTGGAAGCCAGCAGTGCCTCAGTTATCATAATAAAACAAATTCTAGATGCCTGTATATTTTTGGTGTTTGATTTTGGGGGTTTTTATCATAGAAAATCAGAGTTCCCCCTGTCCTTTTCACTCGGGGTCTAGCTGTGGCTGCTGCCCTCTCTCCCCCCACCCGATGCTTTTGTGGCACTGAATAGCCCTGATATGCCAGTGTCATGCCCCTGCCATTGCTTCTCACTGCCAGCCCACAGCCCCCCACCTCCCAGCCCTGCTGGTGCCCTCACTCCTGACCTGCAGGCCCCTGGCCCTGTTTGTGCCCCTCACTCTTGACCCACAGCCCCCTGACCCTGCCAAAGCCCTTCACTTCCGACCTACAGCCCCCCACCCCTAGCCCTGCTAGTGTCCCTCACTCTTAACTCACTGCCTCCCAGCCCCAGAGTGTGTGAGGGAAGGAGTGGATGAGTAGGGAACAGGGTGGGTATATGGGGGGGGGTGTACATAGGCAACATGTGGCAGGGCAGAGGAGCATAGCTGATGTGTAGAGTGTCCATTCCCCTCCCCGAAATTTCTGCACCCACAGCAGGGCACAGGACTGCAGCCTGGCCAGACCAGCTCCAGACAGGAGTCACCTCTATGGCCCAGTGGACAGGACCCAGCACAGGAGAGAGCACTGTACTGCAATGGCTGCCAAGGTGAGGCACAACAGTGGCATTGACTTGTGTCCCCTGCTGCTGCCTGCACCTTGGCGGCCATGGCAGTGTTGCCCTCCCTCCTGCACCAGGTGCTGCCGACTGGGCTGCAAAAAAAGCTCTTGCCCAGAGCTGGTCTGTTACAAGCACACCTCTTAATTTGGCCTTTTTCCAGTGTCTTACTTTGGACATTGTCCATTGGTCTTCCATATCACCTTTCATTAATATATCCAGGTCTGTGTGTGTGTGTGTGTGTGTGTGTGTGTGTATAAGTGTTATGGACAGACAGACCAAGCCCTTTATATATAAATAAATATAAAGGGCTATATAAAGGACACCCCCCATATACCCACCCTGTTCCCCACTCATATATATATAAAGGGCTTGGACTGTGTGTCTGTCTGTCCATAACACTTATATACACACACACATACACACACACACACTTTTGGCATCAGGTTTTGTATCAATAGAGGACAGAGTACTAGAAAACCAGAATGTCCTCTATGATGGCAGTGCCATGTGCATATGTGAGTGTGCATATGCACATGCTGCCCCATGCCCCTTGCGTCCACTCTCCTCAGCCTCAAGCCTCCCTTTGCAGCCTGAAACTCTGCCAGCCTGCAAGGGGAAATCCATTGTTTCCTTAGTTTTTTTTCTTTAAAGGAGAAAATCCATTTTTTTGCTTTGTTTTTCCACAGCTAATGGAAAACCTAGTTCTCTGGTCATATTTAAGTTTAATTAAAAAGGAACCCTAAAAGCAAGGCGTGATAAGAGAAATACTGATGAGTGAATAATTAAGTAAAATAGTTGGTAATAATACTGTGTATAATATATCAACATTCTTCCTTTTGGATACTCATTCTTTAATTACCCTCTGAAATAGAGCCACTCTGAACCAGAAGGAATGAATTGTATGGTCTGCCTTTGTTAAGTATTGATGTTATTCAGTGACAGAAATGAAAGCTCGAGAAATCAATCTTACTATTCACAGGCAGCCTGTTATTTGGGAAGTGCTACATACCTTTAATTCCCAATAATTTCAATACTTTGCATGTCCATAACATTAAAATAAGTTGTACATAACTTCTTACAAAGGAGAAAAATTGCTTAATGTTTCAACAATTTAAGAATTGTGGTTACTGACCTGTGAGAGTTACAATATAGCAAACCTTTTTTTGTGAATAAACAAATCTAGATTTTAACTCCACCTACAGTCATTCCAGCCACTCCAAATGTGCACTTTCCTATGTCTAAGTTGAAGTAATTTTTTTTTTATTTCACAGCCTGATGTATTTTAATGCCCTAACAAGCACTGGTGGTATAAATAAATCTTGCATTCTCAGTCAGACCAGTTGCCTCACTTGAGTAGATACAGTTTCTAAATCTCTTTGCAGACATATCACCTTACTGGTTTAAACTGAATGTGCTAGCAAATCCAAAAAATCTTTTACTAGATGGATGTGAATAGAGGAGTAAAGAATGTTTTCTCAATTAGAGATGCGTTGCCATATGTGGGACCCCAGTGTGTTCTGACCTCCACTTAGATCAGTGCAAAAAGTACAAACCGCCCAGTCAGTAGGCTGTAAGTGTTCCAGAAAGGAAACAATTGAAATTTGGAAGCTGATACTTAGAAAAAAGTATGAAAAACCCATAGGTCACCACACAGACCATCTCATGTAGTAGCAAGTTCCTGTTTTAAGGAATTGAAAATCATTTGGCGTATGACATTGGAGAAAGGAGATGAGAAGAGAGCAGGCATTGATGACTTTTGCCTTCTCCATAAAAAAGCTAACAAACTAGATCAGATTTTCACAACTAAGTGTCAATACTGCCATGAGTAAAAAATCTATGCAACTTTGCACTTGACTAAAAATTTTGCATGCAGTATGTATTTGTGTTCATGAAAATTACTGGAAAGGCAGCAGATGATTTCCCCGCTCATCCTGGCAGACAGATGCCAGCTGCCAAAGAAGATTCCATTTGCTCTGGAAGAAACAGGCTCATTGTGCCTGTCCCCTTGTTTTTGTCCCCTTAGGGGTGGCAGAGTAGAAAGACTGACATCAGGAAGCACATCAGATTTACTTGAGGCAGGAAAGAGTTCACCAGCTGCTATTACAATAGATGACACTGCTGCAATGTGAGTACTGCTAGCTTCTGACACCACTCCATGGGCACAACTAAGCCAAACCAAAGCCTTGTCTAAGTGGACTGTTCAGCCATCAGCCAACTTAGGAAGCCCAAGGCAGTCCTATGAGTAGAGCCTGCTGCCAGTCCCCACACCTAAGTTACACTACTGGGCCTGAGTTGCGGCTAAGGCCAGCACCAGTCGGTTCTCTACTTGGACCCCCTTACTTCCCAGGTTAGACAACTGATACACCCTTCTACTGGGAAAAATGCAGACCAGTAGAGAGAGATGGGATTCAAACCTATGAACTTTCAGAAGAGAGAAAATACCCTAGAAAGCCTGACTCTTCCTTTGAAGGTTGGGGGATGACTAGATTCCTTCCAACAAGTCTTTTTTCCTCTTGAGGTGAGGGCAGGCATTTGCACTTGCTTGTATTTATATAATATATGTATGTAGGTGCAGATGCAGCAGGTGAATTTGCAGGTATAACTGAGGCATAAAGTCCTGGGAAATTTCATCTTAAGTGTCAGAAATCTCTGAATGTACAATTAGCTATTTGTTGCCAACATGAAATTCAAACTCTGTTTTGTCATTGTTTAAAGTGCTAAGAAATTATAAACAATATGGAGGTTTAGATGATGAATTAATTTATTCTTTTGTATATTATTGTCGTAATATTTACTATATGTGGTCTTATAAGATGTTAATTGAGAATACTATGTTAGCTGTAAGAATGCATGTTTGCTTTCTCTTGATTCACACGGAACAGATGGATGCTTGACTGCCTGCTAATCCACAGCTGGAATGGTTTCAGCGGTTTCCACGTTGCTGGGTTAGAGTGGCTTTTCTAGTGGACTGAGAGGGCAGCGAGAGAGGGATATCATTATTCATCAGTATCCCAGTGGGATCGCTGCCAGCAGAGATTAATTTTTTCTGTTATGCTTGTAAAACAAGCTCAGGTGGAGTCTCTAATCCTCAGGGCACGGGTGGCAGATCAAGGAAGATGCTACAAAGCTAGTTAATTTTCAGATTCTAGGGGAAACAGAAGCTCTGTTAGATGTATAAATACATGATTGCAAATTTAAGTAGCTCAAATCCAAATGGGATCTTCCCAGACATCTGGTACTGAAAATCTCTATTTTCTTTGTCTTTTAATAGAAGTTCTTGAAACTTTACACCAGAGCCAAAATATTTGCAACTCTTTTAATACTCAGTTATGTCTCCTTATCTGTTTGGCAGATGATGCCCTTCCAGTTTAACTTTCTCTCTCTCTTTCTTACATTTATTTACACGTTGAGACAAGCTGGATTTGGCAACCTGAATGAAAATACTAAAATTGTAATATTCTTATACATTTGTCTATAAAGTGTACCACTGAAAAAAAAATTGTTTGCAAGCTTACTGTTGTTTCTTATGGTACTTTGCATTCCAAGAGGGAAGTGTTGTGAAACATGGGAGGTTTTTTTTAAATGGTACTGACTTCTTGTGAACTTGTATCACTGTTGATTCAGAAGTGCCAATGAACATCCCAAATCAAAGCATGCTAGACCTTGAGCGTTTATTGTCTACATACAAGGGCCTTAAAATATGTATTCCTTTTATTTATTCTTCTTGATTGTTACCCACTACAGATAGTTTCTCCTGTCCTGACATTAGGTGCA
Source organism: Crocodylus siamensis (assembly GCF_052110815.1). Taxonomy (NCBI): domain Eukaryota; kingdom Metazoa; phylum Chordata; order Crocodylia; family Crocodylidae; genus Crocodylus; species Crocodylus siamensis. The sequence goes on along the minus strand of NC_143395.1, from coordinate 80,870,018 downwards.
TCTTATGAGGTATTCAAAATGTTGGACAAGATCTTCAGTTGGTGTTAAGCCACATAAGTTCATTGAAATTGGTGGAGATTGTCAGCTTTTAACAGCAGTGGATCTTCCCCATATTAAATTTGCTGGCAGTAGCTGTCACTTCTTAGAGTTGTTGTTGCGTTCCTTATTACATTAAGTTTTTACGTTTGTTTCAATTTTGTGCTCCTGATAATGAAACCAGTAGCACTGGCTTGCTAAACAGACGTTGGGGAAATAGACATCTTCCAAGTTTCCTGTATATTTCTGCCAATTCACATCCTTCTGTTATTTCAGGCTTTGAGTCTCTTGAACAGAGGCTGCTAGTCATTTTACCACATGATGACAGGTATTCATGCTTCCAAACTTTTTATTCCTTCTTGTGTCTGATCATATAGTTTTCTAGATCCAGGGTTTAATCCTGTACAAAAATGCAGCAGTGTGTGCAGCTGTGGCTTCTCAGCTGGGAAGCTGCCACAGGTCAGCAGCTATGAAATCCATTTTTCAACAAACCCAGAGTTTTTACTGATTAGCTTACACATGTACTGTGTGTAAGGCCTATCCTACACTGAGACCTGCTAGTGCCTTTGTGAAGTTCCATTCACTCTAGTAGGATTCTACACTGGCCCTGGGGTCTGCAGTGCAGAAGCAAAGCCTAAGACAGAAAATGACTGATCACTTTCCTGGAGACAGCTGCTCAGAGTATTCTACTATTATGATTTTTATTAATATTAACCTCGCAATCTGCAGCTTAGCCATAACTGAGCCTAGATCAGCCAAACTCAACTTCTAAATGTGGACTAATGTCCAAATGGAACTGAAGTAACTACGCTGTAGATTTATTTCTCTCAGTCAGATTTCTGTGTGCACCCAGAGAGATGTTAGTAATTGCACAGTCAATTAAATGTACTGAAGGCCTTATAAATATGCTGCTTATATCTGTGGTTTTATGTTTTCAAACTATAGTCGTGTGTTACAAGAAAAGAAAGCATGAGGTCTCCATCCCATAAACAAAGTGATTGTGACACCTCTCGAGCTATCCACCATTGCCAGGTTCACACTTTCTTCTGGAAAGTAATGGAAATTGAGTGCCCAGATTTAGAAAATCTCAGCTTTTTATATGTGCAGGGTTTGCAATGACAAATATGATACTTTACAGTTAAAAAGTTCCGTTCTCTTACATCAGCACTTTTAGAGTGCCACAAATAAAAATACAACTGTACAATATAAATGCTTGCTTTCTGACAGGTTTTGGAAGTTCTAATGTCCACATAGATATTTGATAAAGGCTAACTTTGTCACTGGTAGCTATCCATTTACAGCACGTTGTGTTTTCTCTTCAATTTTATATTCATCATGATCTTAGTGAATAGAATTAAGAAGATACGTAGATGTTGTATCAATCTCAGGTGTTTGCTTCTAGTGTTTTACCTTTAATTTTGTTTTAGTTGTAACCATTATGAGTGCTTCCTCATAATCTTGTTGACCATCATAAAGAAACTTAAAAACTTGAGGTTGAACTACAGCTTGTTTCAAAAAGACATGCAGTTTCGGCAGTAAAAAAAACAAATGAAAGGGGTAGCATGCAGATTCAGGAAAAAAACTAGGGGTGTCAGAGAGGACATCCCATGCTCTAATCTGTTTAAATTGCGCTTAATAGATGTATGGTAAATGTTAATTGTGGGTGCCTAATGTGGATGCACTCAATTTATGGCATGTCATTTTGTGCAGTGCAACCTAATGGAATGCAGTTAAACATTCTAGTTTTAGTCAAGACCTCAGGAAAGATGAGCAACAGAAGTGTATCTGTTTTTCACTGTAGGCTGCTTCCTTTTTCCTCTCTTGCACCATTCCTTCTGTGTTGTTTTTGATCATCATTTATGATAGCACATATGAAATTGAATTGTACACTTCTGTTGCTCTTGAAAATGTCTGGCACATCTTGCGGTGCTGTAAAAATAAAAAGCAACAATGATGCTTTCATTAATAATATTTACCTTTATTTACAAGTACTTCTGTAACATGGTCAACCAAATTCTTGTATTGCCAGGTCACTAATGTAACCTGTGCACAATATGAGTCCTATATAGAAGGCGTAGTTTTTGTTTAGTGTCGCGTCTGCTTGAAGGGCACTCAGAATGTAACTCTGAAGCCTCATTTGTAATTTTTTTTACACAACAGTACTCCTTGATAGAATAAAGGCAAACTAGTCATAGTAATAGCAGCAGGATTTATATCCTGCCCTATCTAGTTATATGAGCTAAGGCTTGTTCTCCAACATATTTCCTTTAAGAATGCAGTTGACCCATGTGTGAGGAATGATTTAACTATTTTTCCACTGTTATTAACAAAGCTATGTTAGGAAAAGTTTCTTTCCCAAAGACTTACTAAAGAAGAAGTACTGAATTATTTTTTCCCCTTTCTTCACGCAGTGATCGTTCCAAAATTTTCATGAAAAAGATAAGGCATTATGGACAGTAAATGAAGACTAACTGAAATATTAATAGTTCATACTTCATTTTAATATTGTACCGATATGTAAATGCCATAAGAAAATGTTTCTAAAAAAAGGTAATTTTTTTTAGCAAGTAGTTATACTTCCTCCTGCAGAATCTCTCTGAAACTTAATGTCTGGAATGTGCTGTGAGAGCTTGAGAAAAATGCTGTGTTTTAATTCAAGGTGTTACTGCAAAGATGGCTAGTATGTGGTAAACATACCTTTTTCAGATATTGATTCTCGTATTATGGACCAATGTCTTTCTAGTGGGTTAGCACTTTTTTCTTGACATCTCCTTGCTGGAGTAAATGTCTGTAATTTATCTTAACACTGTAGAAGTATTGTAAGCCTTTGGGACATTCCCAAGTATTGCACCTAAGGTAGCTGACCTCCTATTGCTCTGTGCACAGTGGCAAAGGTCTTTCAGACTCCTGACCTTTAGTCATCAGAAATGTCATTAGTAGTTTGTAGCTTGGGCATTTAAGAAAGAGGTGAATTTGTGAAATCTAAACCCTTCAAGAGGGTTTAAGCAATCACTGAACTGTTTCACTGGCTTAACTTGTACTTCCCATATTGTTTTTTATGAGATTTATAATTGTACAATGTGCAGTTTCTCCAGTGCAATTCATTTAAGAAGCATAAGAACACAGACCTGATGCTTCTCTGACCATCAGTATGTGTTCTTTTCAACTAAGTACTTAATGCTTATTGAATTCTGTGGCACTTCAAACCCCCAAAACTTTCAGCTGTTGCCTTTTTATTGCAATTTACTTTGACTCCTCAAGTTTTATATTCTTTATTATAAAACCTTAGCTGCAAAACATGTGCAAATCACTATTCAGGTGGCAAATAGCAAAAAATCAAGAGAAGGCATTTGTTCAGAAGAAGGGTACTGAGCAAACCTGACTGTCTTTAAAAAATCCATGCTCAGAAAGTGAGTGCAACTTGCTTGTGGTACCAGGGTTTTGTTTTACACTCTCCTTGGCCTTTACCGGTATTCCACATGTAAATTTGTGTGGGCACATTTTAAAATAGACACCTGTACCTATTATTTGTTTAAAACATTAAAGAAACTAACAGTACTGCATTTACACAACACACAATGATTAATGGTAACTTTATTTCATACCAGATATTTTAAATTTTAAGTAAGCAGCTGTCTTTTATAATCTCCCTTATAACACCATTAAAATATCTCTCTTCCTTTCCATTTGCATTTCCAAAAGTCATTGTCTTCTCCTAGCTCAACAACTTAAACCATGTCCTCCCAGGCCATTTGGCTTCAACTGCACCCAATGCTGTGGTGTAAACTATTTCTTTCCTTTTGCTCAAATTATGCTAGTCCTGTGTTTCAGTCCTCTCACTAGCTTCCACCCACCATTTGTATCTAGTTCATACTTGTTATACTCAGCTTCAGGACCTGGCATAACTCAAATACTGTCAACAGGTCTCTTCTCATGTCTTCCTGCATCCCCCCTCACTCTACTCAGTCCACTCTGAGTATCGTATGTTTAACATACTATTATTAGAATACCCACATTTCATAGTCATTGATCTATTTAACTTAACAACACTTCTCTGAGGTAAACAAAACTGTTGTCCCGATTTTATTGATGAGAAATTGAGGCAAGAGTGAGACTAAGTGATGTTCCTAAGGTCACACAAGAAGTCTTTCTGTAAACAAGGCATTGAATCCAGATTTCTCCAGCCCCCAGCGTAGTTGCCCTAACTATCCTTATTTTGTTTTCTTCATACCCTCTACAGTGCTGTACCTATGCTTGGCCTAGTCTCCATCTCTTGCAACAAGCAATCATCTTCTCTTTATATAAATCCATCCTCAGGACAGACTCTTTGAGGACTACTTTTCTACAAAAGGAAATTCTGTACTTCTTTCAGACATGACCTTCCTGACCCTGCTAATCCATTGTATTATGTGTCTACACTGTATTGTATGACCAGCTTGGATGTAAACTCCTTTGGGGTACTGTGAAGTATCCTATACACTGACAATGCTCAACAAATAACAAGTGCATGACAAATTTAAAACAAAACCATTTTTGAGGTACCCAAGTGCTAAAAATATACTCAATTGGTATTGTAAACCAACTCTCAGGAATGTCTGTCCTGCTTGTTAAGTTTACTTGATACCAGCTGCATTGATATTTGTCAGATTTTTAGGAAAGGAGGATTAAAATAGGAATGTTTTTGAGAGATTACAAACGAGCAAAGAGTTAGAAATGGATCGTTCCTTTGCTGGCCTTCATTGCATATAGCTATAATGCATAACTCCTTTTAAGAGGTTGTTCTTGCCACATAGTTGAAAAGCATTTGTTATATATTTGGGGCCCAATTCTGGCCCGGTTGATTTCAACAACAGAGTTCTCATTGATCAAGCTCAGTTATCAGTCCCCTGTCTACAGGAGTTCTTATAGGTATTTATGTTTTTAGAGTTACGAATTTTATCTAATTATTTTGATGCTGAGAGTGACACCATTGTACAGTACAGTCCATCATCCCTCTTACTCATTTTTGCTCTTTCATTCGCATTCATTTTCTCCTATTTTCCTTCATTTCAATACAGTCCACTTGCCAATGTTTACCATCTCTCTTTTCTCAATCCTTCTCCAACTCTGTCATTCCGTGTTTTTCTCTCCTTCCCCTTCAGCTCCTCTTCTCCATATTATTTCCCTATTACTCTTATTAGCTTTCCTCTTGTTTCTTACCCACTATCTCTTACCCACCCATACTCCTTTTCTCGCTTCCCTAGAAATCTGTTATTCCTTTTGTGACCTCCATCCCCTGAATTGCCTGGGGGTGCAGGTATGTGGCAGTGGTGACTCAGTTTCCCCAAGAGTATTTCAGTTTAATGACAGGGTACAACAAGTTTGAATTATTTACACACGTAAGTATCCGAAGAACAAGCTGTAACCCAGCATGGAAAACTGATTACAAAATTACCCCTCTCAACAGTACAACTTAACCCCCCCACTCCAACAGTCTCACAAGGACCCTTCAGCGTGAGACTTTTCACCTTGTGCACAGCTAGACAACACGAGGACTTCCACTGCCCTTTAGTGCAACTTATCAACCCTGCTCTGCTGCAGCAATCAGATTGTCTCTCTGCTGGGATCTCCTCAGTTGATCCCTCTTCCAGCTATACTTAGGGACCTACCGAATTCATGATTGCCTGATTTTCATGGAAAACGTGAAATCAGTCGGGTTCCATGAAAAACGACAGGCTCTGTGATTTTTAGCAGGCTCATTGCAAAAAGAAAAAAACCAACAACAACTTCCTGGCAAGCAGAGAAAAATGCCCTGAAATCTTGGAACATGGGAAAGGAGGGAGGAAGGGAAGAGGGGAGGGGAGGAGAGGGGAGGCAGGGAGGAGCAGATGGAACTGCTTGTAGCAGAAGGCATAGAGGCTGCAGGCAGCTGCATCGTGGTCCCAGGCTGGTTGTAGTAGGCAGCCAGGAGGCGGCACTGGGGGGGCAGGGGACAGGGGCATGGAGCCCTATCCCAGGTTGCTGCAGCCAGGCCGGGGCTTTCTGGACCGCAGTGCAGTCTCCCTGCTGCCTGCTACAACCTGCCCAGGACCATGGTGCAGCTGCCTGCAGCCTCCACACCTCCTGCTGTGAGCAGCACCCCTCCTCTTCCCTGCCTCCTTCCCCCCACTCTCACCTTCTCTGCCTTCCTCCTCCCCCATGCTCCAAGACTGCAGGGCTTCCTGGCCTTTTCTCTGCTTCCTAGTAGGGTTTTTTTGCAGTGAGTCCACTGCTTGGGGATAGCCCAAAACTGCAACTTAATTATCCTGATTAATCCCGGAGAAGCCATTAATCCATGCTTAATAATATGTGGATTAATGGCTTCCCCAGGCTTAATAAGAGTAATTAAGCCACAGTTTTGGGCCACGTGGAAATCTGCATGGAGGGACAGGACTGCTAGGGCCCCTTGGCCAATCAGAGTTGTGGGGGAGGGGGGGCCCACTATGCTCAGCCCATGAAAATGGCAGCCAACCCTGGCATCTGCCTGCAAAATCGGCCAACCACCCTAGGTGGACCCCTAGCTACATGGCTCTGGGCTAATGGCTCCCTCTTTGCAGCTCCTCTTTCCCATTTCCCCTTCTGCAAGCAAAGCACTCTGGGTCTGGTTTTCCTGGGCTTGAAATGGCCCCACCCCTCACTGCTAATCCCCTTGCAACCCAGGGGTGAGGGTTACACTTCCCAAACCATGCAGTCTCTGGAGCCTTCCTGTTACTGTCTCTGTTCCTGTTTCCTTCCCTAGGTATGAGTAATGGCCTTTGGGCTGAATAATAGAGAGGGAAGTGGAGGATCTTCACTTCTAATCCCCAAGCCTTGTGGGAAGAGTCAAGCCAGGATCTTTACTGTTTGTACCCTGTCCAATAGGGCTGTGCAAAGCTTCGGTTGCTGTTTCGATTTGGAGGAGATTTGGCCCAATTTGGGGGCCAAATCACTGAATAGAATAGGGAGAACCCATTAAAAGCTCCAAATTGATTTGAAGCTTCTGAATCAATTTGGAAAAGATTTGGAGATTTGGAGTTTCGGATCAGCTGAGGAGAAACAGGCACAGCTGGGTGGCTACAGGTTCTCCCATGGCTCCTCCAGCTGCCTCTTCCCCGCACTCACTGGCTGCAGCAGTCACCCAGCAGCGCTCAGCCCCAGTGGTCTGTTTCCAGACAGTGCACAGTGCCCTGCTGAGCCACGCTGCACCCGTGCAGCGGCTGCCACACAGGTGCCAGGTGGGGGGATCTCCACTGCCCCCTGCTTCCCCGCGCTGCATGAGGGGGTGCTCTGCTACAAGCGCCCAGAGGCCCTAATCACTGCTGCTGCAGCTGGTGAGCATGACATTTTTTTTCTTTGGTTTTGTTTTTTAAGCGCTGGGAGGCTGAGGCTGGGCAGGGCAGCCATGGGGGCTTCTCCCACGGCTTCCCCCACCTGGGGAGAGGCAGACACAGCTGGAGGCACTATGGGAGAACCTGCAGCTGCCCGGCTGTGCCTGCCTCTCCCCGACTGATCTGAATCAGTGCCATATCTTTCGAAGCTGATTCAGCCAAATCAGATGAGGACAGTGACTTGAATCACTGAATCAAATTGCTGTTCTCCGAACTGGCCAAATCCAAATCGAATACTTCCCTATTCACACAGGCCTACAGTGTCCAAGGCTATTCACAGCTGTGGTACATAATGTAGTGGCTTCCATAAACCCCCTTCCTACCTAGCAGCAGAAGGGAAAGGGTGACAAGAGCTACTTCTCTCTGCTTTTCCCCTTATGCCAGAGTGCAGCAACAGAAGAATAGCCCCTCTTTTCAGCCAGGAGGTGCCATTTAATCAGTATAGGCTGTCATGAGTCAGTCACCCATGCATGCAACTGAGGAAACTCATTCTTAAACTTATGTGCTGGATATGTAAATACCACACAGCACATAGGTAGAGATGATACTTGTGCAATTCATTTTCACATTACTTTTCAATGTATCTTGCCTCTTTGCTAAGCTTACCTGCTTACTTAATAGTTTGATAGTTTACCAATCGTTCCAAAGCTCCACAAAGCCTTAGACAAGTCTTACCTTTTAAAATCAATCTACCAGACTTCCTCACAACTTTGGAACTGTACCTTCTTCAGAATTATATCTTGAAGGCAGTGGAGTTCTACTGTTGTGAAACAGATGTAATAAGGAAGGTCTCTGTCCCAGGTTTACAGTCTGCTTGAGAACCTACAGTCCTAGAATAACTCAGTAGTGTGAAGGCTTTTCTTTGGGCTGGAATAGCCTGTGAATACAACTTGTCCTTAAAGCACTTTATACCTTGTCTATTTATTACTGCCTTTAACTGGGATAGTGTCCTAGAGCCATTGTATGTCTAAGAAAATATTTAAAATATTAGAAGCATAAATTAAATCTTGTAAATGTTTCCTCTTTGGTCTGGGCTAGCAACAAACACCTTAAAACAGGATTTGTTAATGGATTTGCAAAGCTGATGTAATTTGAAGTACAGTGATGCTAGTAGGGACTTCCCTATCCAGTTCATTTGATCAAATCTAGTTTTGGAGGTACCCTTAAAATTCAGGTGTTAACCATGTGCTCGGTTCTGGCAGTGGTTATAAAAATGGCTCTTGTCCTCATGCTTATAATTGGGTTTTTCTGCACATAAATCTTTGCTTGACTGAATTTCAACTGCATGCCAGTATCCATCTATGTAAGCTTGAAGTTGTATCTTAGTAGGCTCTCACTTGAAAAAATTCAAGGTAAAATATAAATATAGTATTTATTCTGTGTTTACTCATACACACTCTTTCTGTCTCTCTCTCTCTTTTCCACACCCACCCTCCCTCACCTAAATTAGACCACAAACATCTGCTGTGTTAGCTGTTTGCATGTAATAGTGGCCAGGCCTTTGGGAAGATCATGGGCAGAGAAAGAAAGGATGGCCAGGGAACTTGCTGTAGTGTTTGATTTTGTTAGTTTGTGTCTTATAAAAATGGAATAGTAAATGAACAAAATGTGTTCTTCTAAGCATCTGCAATGTTTAAAGCAAATAGGTAATACATATATAATAATATCTATATGTATGCATAAAATCAATGTCTGTCTGTCTATCAAATGGCAATAAATGAAAATAGGAGATAAACTGCAAACCATATGACAAGTATGTATATAACATGTTAAATTTAAATAAAAGGAAATGAATAGGAGATGAAACAAAGAATAGAAATAAGTGGAGTTTTAAAAATCAATAAAAATATTTTGTAAAGTAAAAGGATTTTTTTTTAATTGGAAACTGGCCATGGTTAAAACTAATAATTTATTCCTTCAGCCCAGTAATCAGGTTGGGTTCTGCCCACCTATGTACTAATATGTTGTCACTATTTTTTCTCTTATTTTTCATTCTTATCAGCCTTCTATAATTTGTAAATCAAATTATTCCATCTTTTCTTTAAATCAAGTCCTGATTTTGTAGTTGGATCTATGAATGTGAAACTTTGAATTTATGTGGAACCCCATGGACTGAATTGGGACTGCTCAAATGAATTGTTTCACATACCCCAATCTTGCAAGTTTTTGTACACAGGCAGATTGTAAGATATGCACTCAATGTCAGTCAAAGTTCTTTGGGTGAAAGTCAGTTGTATGAACAGTACTTAGCACTGTACTAAATATAATCCCTGTTATGGTAATACAAATAATATTACCATGATGTTAAATTACCACATTTGTAATTTCACTAATAGATACCAAAATTCAAAGATACAGGAATTTTCACCTGGTGCAATTATACAAAAATTCAGTATTTACTTACTTTTTGAATCTTAAATTGTAGGCAAATTTTACGGTGTGGCATTTTGTAGGTGGGATGCAGGATATTATAACAGTGTAAAACCTCTGTTGAATATCAGTTAAATTTATAGTGCGTGATTTTGATTTTTTCAATTCCATGCATATTTCTATAATGTTGGTATTACTCTAATATAGTTATGATTTGTTTAATTTGTACCCAATTGGGTAAGGAAAAAATGTTACTCTTTTTTCGCATTTTAGAGCAGGTTACTTCTGTACTAATAGTTTGCTTTAAGAATTGGACATATAATAGTGAATGTGTTAGAATTAGGATGGCGATACAGGTAAAATATGATGATGTTTTTCTCCCCTTTGGTTTGCATAGACAAAACACTTGTTAAAATATTTTTTAAAGAGTATAAGATATCCAGTGTTTGTATTCCCTGATTTAAAGCAGATGTAGTTTGACAATTGTAGGGTGGTTAGTTACCATCATACTGCTGAAACAAGACTTCAGCTTTAGTCCCAGAATGTGAGAAACTAATTTTGGTTTGTTTTAGTCCCTCATTGTTACAAATTAATCAAGTGCTACTTAAAGTCTAGAACTCATTAACTTCATACATTTTACTGTTCCCATGACTGAACTTAACTTAAAACATAAAGCTTATTTTAGTTGCTCCCATTGTTCCCATTTCTGCCTATACTGTACAAATGTTCTCTTATCTCTAGATGCAGATGGCAGTGTGTATAACTACTTTAAAATATCTAACCAAGTTTTGCAGATTTCATGCAGTGTTTGTCTATATTTCATCAGTAATTTCAACAAGTTTTGTTAATTTTTCTTTGAGTGGAAGAAAAAATGTGAGAAAATAAATGAGTCCAGCCCATGATCTCTACTAAATATCTTACTTATAGTTTTGAATATTTTATTTACCTTTGAGTTCAGTAGAATTTTTTAAGTATTTGCATTCGGTTGTAGAATCAGGGTCTGATGCAGTAGTAAACGTTTGCAAGATTAAGTTTTATGTTGGGAACTCCCTGAGAATTTGATTTCAATAGATTTTGAATCAGGTGAACCAGGCCTTAAGGAGCTTACTGGACTGCTTAATATCAATATTTAATAAACCTTGGAAATCCAGGGAAGTTTCAAAGGACTGGAAGAAAACTAATGTTGTACCAATGTACCAGAGGACTGAAAGAAAACTAATGTTGTACTATTCCCTATTTTAAAAGCAAACAATTAGAGGCCTGACAGCTTAATATCAGTCCTGTATAAAATAATAGCACATACGAATGGGAATCTAGCAATAAAGAATTGACAGATGATAATAAAGCTAATGCTGATCAAGCTGTATTTACAGAAAACTGATCTTGTAAAATGAACTTGACATATTTTCTGATGTTACAGATTTGGTTGATATTAATTGCATTAATATGCTTGGACTTGGTAACATGCAATATTTTGATTAAAGGACTAGGTTGATACAAAATTAACCTGACCTACCTTAACTGAATTAAAAACAAACTGATAGGTTTTAAAGCATAGTTGTAAATGGGAATTCCTCTTCAAGTGGGTATGTTTCTAGCAGATTTCTACAGGACTCAGTTCTTTACCATTTAATCAGTGACTAACAAAAAGAGAATAAATGTACATATCATTAAATATTAGGAAAATGAAGTTTGAAAGCAAAAGGCACTTTTACAGAAGTAATCTTGATTACTTGGTAATTTGGATGCAAACAAACCAATGTAGCCAGGTCCTATTCTGGTTCTAAGATGTGCTGTGGTTTTAGGCACCTGAGTCATCAAATATGATACTATTGCACCCCATGGAGCAGCCACAGAATTGCTAAGTTAACTAAATAATATACCTCAATTGGGCCTGAAAAGATTCATGGGCAACTAGACATGGGCTATTGCTCGTGTTCAGATGCCAGGCAAAGCAATCTAGGTGGCTCTAGCCAACATTTGAATATGAACAACAGTTCCTGCCTGTGCATTCGAGTTCCATCCATGGAATACATGAATCCTGTGCAAGTCCCTGATTCCTTAGAGTGAGAAAAACCACACTGAGTGAGGGTTTGAAATTGAGGTCATACATGTAGCTCAATAGAGAAGAATCCCCATGCATCTTTTGTCTAGCAGTCTTGTGGTTAGAGCCCATGCCCAGGAACTGGGAGACTTGTGTTCTAGGTCACCACATTTACAACCGCCCAGGAAAGTTGACTGTATATTAACCATGGCCAGGAGCATCCTTCATCTATCCCAGGAGTAGGCAACCCCCAGCATGGGTGCCATAATGTGGCACTCAAAGGCATTTTGCTTGGTGCACAGGCCTCTGGGTGGATGGTGCTGAAGGGACCGGGGCTACACAGCAACAGCAAGGATTGGGCCCTTCATGGCTCCCCCATCATCCACCCCGACACCACCAACATCTTACAAGTTGAAGTTGTGGGTTAGTTACTCCTGGTAGTGTTCGGGGGAACAGGGCCTCTCCCATTCCCCACTGGCAAGTTTATAGATGGCCACCAGATCCCCGCTCAGCCTTCTCTTGTGGAGGCTGAACAGTTTGAGGTCCTGTAGCCTGTCCTTGTAGGGCCTGCCCTGCTGCCCTTGACCATGTGAGTGGCCCTCCTCTGGACCCTCTCAATACTGTCCACGACCCTCCTGAAGTGCAGTGCCCAGAACTGGATGCAGTACTCCAGCTGCGGCTTGACCGGTGTCACAGAGAGGGGGAGGATCACCTCCTTGGACCTGCTCCTTGGATCTGTGGATGCACAACAAGGTGCAGTTAGCCTTACTGACCGTGTACTCACACTGTTGAACCATATTCATCTTGGAATTAATAATGACTCCAAGATCCCTTTCTGTCTCTGTGTGGACAAGCAGGGAGTTCCCTGGCATATAGGTATGCTGCTGGTTCTTTCTCCCTAGATGCAGTACCCTGAAATATTACATAGAAGTAAAGCGGTGATATTGTATCAGCATCTAGCAGCTGTGCCAACTGCTGCTGAAGTCCTGTGTTCATTTCTCATGAACGGTTCAAGAAAGATTTGAAAAGTCTAGACAGAATTCAAAGAGGAACCACAAGGATGATTACTGGACTGGAAAATGTTGACTTCTGCTGAGAATTAAGGAGATCAATCTATTTGTCTTACAAAAGAGAAGGTTAAGGGGCGATGTGATGACACTCTGTAAGGACCTATTTAGTCCTTCAGTCTTCATAGCAGAGAAAGGTATATCAAGATCCAGTGGCTGCTGTCTTCAATTTCTGTGTCTCCTTGCCTCCCTTGACATCCTCTTGTCTCAGACCTTGTGCGAATCCAACAGGAAGATTAGTAAAAACAGAAGAGTCGGAAGGTTCTTAACTTCCTGAAAATTTTACCACAGCAATCTCTAGCAGCCAGAAGGAGACACTGCAGAAGAATCCTAGAAACTCGTAACATTCCCACCAAGTTGGAGTTTTGGGAGTCATGGGGGCCACTAAATATGCACTGTTTTAATGCATGGTTAAAACCTGTAATTGGCTACTGGTTACAGTCCAAATAGTTTATGGTTTCCCCATAGATATTACATATAACATATGGTATGTATCATATGTGCTATAAGATATAAAAGTCCTGCTTCAACGCAATATCAGAGACGAGCAAAAGAGGAAAATCCATAGCAATCATTTCTAGTCTAATTGTAACATTTATACTAGAAATTTCACAGCATAACACTGCTGTTTCAAGTGATGTTGAAATGGATATGCGGCCGAATCCATTTTGTCCCATATAGTGTTCAAACACAATGTAATAAAAATATATAGGACACTTTAGGATAGTTGAGTCTATAGCATTTGCTGAACAGATTGAAGTTCCTAATGAAAAAGGAAATGAAAATGAAAAATATTGAGTGAACAGCAGGTCCCATTTGAGGTGATTATGAAGGATGTTTCTTTATTCTGTCTTTTCTTGTGCAATCTGAAAACAGTAGCAGGGGGTTACAAGCAGAGTTCATCATAGAGTTGTCAATCACTGTCATTTAACATTTTGGAATGGAAGATGTCTTTATTCAAGGACAGCTGGGCAAATCAGAGAAACAGATTTGCAGTTAGTAGTCTGTCCAGCCTACACTAAACAAACAAGGACAGGGCAGACATACTGGCCTCTCACATAAAAATATAATGGACTCTGCTGACCTTGGTGCCCTCCATTCAGCTTCATTCCCAGTTGCATAAAAGCTTCACTACCCATTCTCAATTTCCTTTAATTACCTACATGATGCAGATAAGAAAATGAACCTCACTTACTTACAGTCAATGACCACAAACAGGAAATTAGGTAAGCAAGTTGTTTAAAATAAGTGTTCTTGTTGTGCTGGGGAAGATCTAGTGAGAGCATATTTTCAAAAATACCAGTTGGTCTGGAGCCGTTCAGCTGATCCTTCTCCTGTTTGCTGCTTTAAATTGCAAGGGAAAACTAAGTAAAAAATCTCCTTGGTAAATATTCTTTAAAATATCTTTGAAGGAGATGTGAGTTAAATAAGGGTGAAGCAAACATGCAATGTTCTATAGGGCTTAAAAAGATTGTGACCTTAGGTTCAGAGAATAAATGACCACAGTTTTCACAAGAGATCTGGCAGAGACATCAGGGATTAGGCAGCAGTTGTCTTTAGTCAATCTTCAATTGAAATTTGTTCTAAGAGTATGAAATAAAGTAATGACACACTGATTTTATTTCTCAGTGCTCTTAAATTGTAAAGAATCTTCCATTTACATTTACAATATTGTATGTACATTCACAGTGTTTAAATGTAGCTTTCTTTTGGCATATATGTAATTAGAAACTGTGCTGTTGCTTGTTTGATAAAAGCTGTGTAGCTATTCTAAGTGGTTGAAAAATGTAGTATGAATTAGGACATAAATCAGTTGTTACATTGAGCTATTAAAGTTCCCTTAAGGCATACTCAAAAGAGCATTTTTTCCTGTATCACATTTAAAATTACTAACCTTTGTGAACATCTAATTAATGTGGATTTCTGGAAGTCTGATTGGAGACTAAAGTCCATAGTCAAATGTATTGTTCAAGAGGAACACAAAACCCTAGATATTTTAATCTGACAATCCCTTTGCTAGATCCGCTAGTTTGGAAAGCACTCTCCTCTCTGATGGCATTGCCTTGCAGACTGCTAAAATGTTCAGTGAACCAGAGGGTAAAAAAATATGTCTACTTACACTGATTACAAGTGAAAAAGATGATGCATGTTGTATTTTATTTTAATCACACTACTTCACACTTAGGCCCCATCTACACATTACACTTAAGGCGTGATTCACCAGTGAGGGGCAGTGTTTCACATGCCACCCCGGCTGGGAGGCCCATCAGCTGAGGAGGCTCACAACAGGGGCAGTGTTCCACACTCTTCCCTCGAGAACCCCAGCACAGCAGGCCAAGGTTGCATGCGCTGGCCTTGCTGCAAGCCTCATCAGCTGACAAAGCTCCCAGTGGGGCCAGGTTTTCACATGCTGCTCCTACTGCAAGCCCCATAAGCTGTTGAGGCTTGCAGCCATGGGAGCTGGTGCACGGGGAGCCTGGGTTTTGTGATCCTGGTCTCCCCTAGCAATAGCAATAAGACATGATTGGACCTGATGCTTGATCGTGTGTCATGGCAGGAGGTATGATTGTGTGGATTGCGGATCAGATCCTATAACACCTTTCCCTGAACATCTAGAGAGGTCCTCAGGGGCAAATCCTTCCGATACCAAACAGTAGATTAGCTTGATGCATGAAGGGTATGGAGGTGGGCAGAGAGAGAGGAGGTGAAAACTATATTTTTGAGGATGTGGTAGCCCCGCTGCTGTTAGATTCTTACTCCTCAGGAGAAGTGGTAGATTCACTCACTCTGGCATGGCTACAAGACCAGTCCGTCTTGATCTCATCTCCAAAATCTTACAAAGTAAAACACAGAGCATCTGTTGGTATAGAGATGCACATTCCGAAAGCACTCTACACTTGTTTCTTGCAAAAAGCCGTGGTAGAGGTCCATCTTCAGGCATAGACAGTTGGGTTTTCCTCCAGACATTGATTTGCAGTTTTAATAATTATTTAGATACCGGTCATTTGTTCCATGGACATTTAATTTATAACATTTCTTTTAAACATTTCAAGGGCACAGTGTCTTTGAATATGAAAAGGAACCAAAACACTGAGAAACGAAAATGTGCAGTATTGACTCCTCTCAGTAATTCTAAAAACACTCATTGAGCCATTTGGGGTTGAAGAAGACATCAAGGAGGTCATTTAGCCTATCTGAAACACTATATTTGACTAACAGGCATATTATTTCTATACATATGAAATTAGCATTGCTCTTTTTATTAGCATAAAAATCAGCTATATAAAGAGTATTTAAAATACTTCAAGGTTGTTCGGATGTTTTAACATAAGCATGATTTTGTCAAATGAGTAAACTAAAGAATTCTTAAGTTGTGAATAGAGTTGTTGCTTTTAACAAAACCCCAGAGACTCAAAGGTGTTCAATAATTTTGACATATTTGGTTTTAAATGTTTCAAAGAGGAAAAAAGACCCTGCCATTTGTTTGCAATTACATTTTGCATTTCATGTTCTTATAAAACTGGTTTTTGTCCTCTTTTTTAAGGATGCTGAAGAATACACAGACCTTCCAGTGAGACACAATGAAGATCAGATGAACAGTGAACTGGCAAAGCATCTCCCCCTTGAAGTCAATCCTTATTCATTTGACAGTTCACATACAAAAACACACCTACTGCTGCAAGCCCATTTTAGTCGTGCTATGCTGCCTTGTCCAGATTATGCTACTGATACAAAGACAGTGTTGGACCAAGCTATTCGCATATGCCAGGTACTGTAATTCATTATATATTTGATAGCTGCTGGTTTCCATTTTGTTATTAGTGAATTGGAACATAGTGAAATGTAATGTCTAGGAACAATTTGAATTGCTTTCTGCTGAGTTATCAGTGTATTTTTGTTGGGGACTGGAACAACCTAGGAAATGCTCAAATGCATTGCAACAATAATTTTAATTATTAAGCCAACACTTTAGAGTAAGCAAAATAATTTAGTATTTGTTCAGCAGTTTTTATTGCTTCTCTATCTCTTCTCCCATGCACAATGGGTGCATCTACACGTGTTCCCCCAGGTCCCCTGCTAGCCTAGGGCTGCTGTACTCCAGCTCAGTGTACTGTGGTCCCAGGCGCATGTGTACATGCTGCACTCAGGAGCGATAAACTCTGGCATAAAATACTCCAGTATTTATTTTTTCACCCTAATTGCATGTGTAGATGCACCCATTGGCACATCCGCAGGAGCATGGATGTTTCTGATTCCCTGGAGACAACTAGTGACCTTGCGGAATGCTTGTGCCGCGTGTGAGCTTTGGAGGGCAGCAAGTTACCCTGGGTGGGTAGGGGAGGTTGGGGCCAGCACTGGGCTGAGGGCCTCCCAGGACTGCAGCAGGCAATTCCGCCATGCAGAGCCTGGCCAGCAGCCACAGCATGGCTCCGGGAAGCCTGGCTCCAGTTTTGAGCGGCGCACATTGCCCATGCATGCTCCACTTTTTTTGTGTGTGTGAATGTTTTTGATCCCTGGATATGCACACACTGACCACATCCAAATGAGTGTAACTGTATTACCTTAAACAGGCCTACAATTTGTGCAAACAAATGTACCTTGTCATTCTAGACTTGTGCTGGATCATGTAGTCCATTTGAAATACTGTGTCTAACTACATACTATATTTTCTAAGATACAACATGTCCTAGAATGTAATATACATCTGTTTCTGAAAGGTAGAATGGATTTTAAAAAGTTCTTTCCTTGTAATAACTAATCAGGCAGCAGCAGCTAAGAAGTAGAACCTAGTGTCAGTGTTCTGCTCCCTGTAGATATTACTTTTGCTTTTGCCAATACCTGGCAGAAACTCTTCTTTCCATATTTCCTGTATTTGCTGCAATTACCGGCAGCTGCTTTTTTGAGAAAAAAATGTGTTATATGTGAGAGAATAAGATATATTGTGCACCTAACCTCAAATTGGCACATTATTATCATCATCGTTGTCATTGTTAGTAGTATTCAGTATAACAACAATAATCTTTTATCAGCTCTTAAAACTGCCATAGATGCTGCAAAACACAAAATTCACCTTCAGAATATTGTGTGTGTATGCACACGCATGCATTTTCTTCACTGGATGTCAGGCCAGTGAATAGCAGAAGTCCCACTATTAATTATGGCAACACTTTTACCAGGAAAGTTCACTATGAACTACAGAGTATCAATGCAGTACCCAGGGTCTGAGGCTTTCGGTACAAATATTTTCCCTGGAATGCTAAGGCGCATATATTTTTCATCTCTCTATCCCAGGATAGGGAATGTTTGAAAATTGTTTTCACTTAAAAGTGAAATATTCCAGAGTTCCATTAAATGGAACAAAAGCTTCTGAAAAGTTACATTTCTGAATTATATTGTGCCTTTTTAACTACCCATCAATATGAAGGATAAAAAGCAATTTAAAAAGAGAGAAAAGCGTACCAACACATTTGTGCTTGAAACTGGTACATGGTTTCAGCCTCTTGGGAGAATATTTGCTTCATCTTATTAGTCACGGTTTCCAAACTAAGGTTAAAGTTCCTAGTGTCTAAGCAATAGACAGGGTTATATACTGGTTGTTACCTTTTTTCCTGGTACTGACCTGTTGATGAACTCTAGGTCAGGAGGTATGAAAAAAAAGATAAAAGTTGTGAAGAGGGAACTCAATGGTAGAAGTATCTGTTTACTCTGTGTGTAGCAGTTCCCATGTACACGTAGTACCTACGCACATGCATCAGGAATCAAACTGAAGGTTTTTAACGGCCTGGAAAGTCAGTAATTTTTTGTTGGAGATTTTCATTTTATATTCCATATATTTATGTATTTGCTAATTCTTAAGTCTCTACCTGTTAAGTTCACGTAGATAACCTTCAATATGTGACCAAACGAAAAATGAAGTTGTGATACCTGCCAATGAGCAAATCATCCACAGACTCCCCCAACACTGCTGCTCTGAGAGTACCAATATAGTAACATTACCAAACATTTTCAAATGCTTATGACTCAGCAAAAAGGCCTGGGTTTGCATCCTGTCTCACGCTCCTGAAGATCTCCACCTTTTACTGCCATATAAATCCTTTTTCCCGTCCAGATTCCCATGCATCTTTCATCTTCTATCTTGTATTCCTGAAAAGAGTATACAAGTCTGGTCATTCATATTCCTGCCCCCATTCTCACCAACATCATCTTTCCAAATATTCATTTTGGACAAAAAGGAACAGTTTGCAAACTAACCAGATAAACCTGTTTCAAACAATTAATTTATTTCCTGAGAGAGAAGCCTTCCCAAGTCTTCCTTCTTGTTTTTAAAGATATGCCTCTAATGCAAGGGTCGGCAACCCCTGGCGCACATGCTGACTGTGGCATATGAGGCCATTTTGCTTGGCCTGCTGCGGCCAGCCCCGGCTCCGGGTAGCTGCTGCCAGTGATGGAGCTTGGGTTGCTCCCAGCAGGGCTTGCAGCATCCCAGCTGCCAGCTGGGAGCAGCCCAGGATCCCAGCTGGCAGCAGCTCCACAGAACCAGGGCCAGCTGCAGCCGGGAGGCTCCAAACAGCTGTGCCACGCTCTGGCACCAGCTCCACACCGGCACGTGCACCTGCATTTCAGAGCGGGTGGTGTGGGAGGGGCCTGAGGCAGTGTAGCCCCGGTCTCTCCCCTGCTCCTGACATGGAGGTGATGAACCCCATGCAGCTGTTTGCAGCCTGCTTGCTGCAGCTGCCCAGAGCCAAAACAGGGGCTTTGGGTGGGGGTCAAGGGGTAGTAGGGCTGGGGGGCAGAGGCTTTGGGTGAGGGGCATGGCACAGTAGGGGTGGGGGGCAGGGGCTTTGGGTGGGGGACAAGGGGCACAAGCAGGGCATCCTGCCACATACCCCCACCCTCATTTTGTTTTTCTGCCATGCTGGCGCTCCACCACCTTCCAAAGTAGGCATTGTGGTGTTTTTTGGCACTCCAGCCAAAAAACGTTGCCTACCCCTGCTCTAATGTGTCAGTCACATGTTGTGATGGCCGTGACTTGTTTTTCAGGATCCCTCTGGGATGGACAAATTTTATCTTCTACCTTAAAGTAACTTTTTAGACTGAGGATTCCTCTAATTACTTGTAAAGTGTAATTTCTGTTGCCTAACCCTCTTTCACTGTTAACAAAAGTACATATTAGCTGGGTTTACTTAATTCATTGGTCAAAATCTGTCTGATCAAAAGTGCTTGCCACTACTACTACAAAATTACTTTTCAGAGGACAACATTTTCCTTTCCTATTAAAATTGTGTATTGAAATATATTTGGGACAAAAGGGAAGAATTTTTGTGGGTGATCTCTTCTATTGAATTAGTTGTATTGTTAGGATAGTTTTAGACAAGCTTTAAATACAGGGTATTCTCCTAAGTTTTGATGGCAAATGCCAATTAAAAGGTAAAAGAGCAGATTCTCCATTTTACAGAACAATAAACCAGTTACAGCAAATGGTGTATTATCCTTGTAGATAAATTTAATTGTGCCGAAGAAAATGGGACAAGTGTGCTTCACAGAAGACTTGCTATTATTAAACCTATTAGGCATGCGTTTAGTTCCTTATAATAAGGTGTGTGATATAGCAGTTTCATAGTCCATCTACTTATATGCAACTGGGCTATGAAATACATTCCATTTTCTTCACAAGTACAGGGAAATGTAATGTGATTTTCCTGGTAGCTGAATACCAGTTTTTGCTGCTTCCCAGGTAATGGCCAAAAAATCATTGATCGAACTGTACAAGTTTTCAGTATGCATGGCTCTGTCCCCACGCTGAAAAATAAGTGATAAGAACTAACACAGGATTATAGATTTAAGGCACTGGGTAGTGGCTCAGGAAGTGTGTGTTCAGTTTCCAGCTCTGCCATAGACATCCTGTGTGATCTTGGGCAGCAGGTCACTTAATTGATTTATGCCTAGGTTTCCCACTTGGAAAATTTGAAGATAACACTTCATTTCTCCCACCCTTTGTCTTTTTGTCTTTTCTGGGTATAGTGTGAGATTTCCAGGGCAGGGGTAATTTCTTTTTATATACCACAATTATGCAGTGTCATGTGAAGCCTATAAACACTCCTATAATATGTCACCTGAGGAAGGACACTTGATGCCTGCAAGCTTGCCCAATAGCTCTTCCAACCATGCAGTTGGTCCAATAAAAGTCATCACAAAAAATGCTGTGTGCTTCCTGAATCATCATGACTATGACAACACTCAAATCCGCAATATTTTATTTTTAAGAAACTGCTGTATCATATCCTTATGTCCAATATGCCACTTGCTGCTTCTCTGAGTGGAAGAAGGTGCAGGTGCAGGACTCAATGGGATGGGTCAAACATACCAGCACTTCACCTGCATAACTCACCTGTATTTCTTCAGTCCTTTGGAGAAGATAGTTAAAAGTGGAGGATAAAAATTGGTTTTATTTGTAACTAAATGATCGGCTAGTATTTTGTATAGTATACTTCTCAGTGTAGGATGAATACCTCGTCTTTGTCACTCCCTGATTTAGGACAATGTGGTGTACATGTACTGTAAAAAGAATACCTGTAATCTTTTTTGATTCTCTTCTCAAGCCTTATATCTCTTGGCTGTGATCAGCTCTTATGCTACTGTTCTGAAACTGCCTACTATGTTTGTATTAATTGAAATGGATAATTGAGGTAGTAATACAATCAGTCTCATATTCAGCAGGGCAGTCATTTGTACTGAGAAATGATATGAATAGTAGCTGGCTTTGCATTTGGATTGGCCACGAACCTCCACTTGTAGTATAATCGTTGATAAAATATTTTAGTATTGCCAGGGAGTAGGACTGCCATAGAGCTCAGCCTTAACCTTTGAGGAGTGTTTGCCGATGGATGTGTTAAGCTCATCTCAGTAGGATACCTGTACATTGAGAGGAGACAGAAGAGCAGTCAGATTTGGAACTGTAAAATGAAGTGCAGTTTGCAGTGAGAAACGTGCATGTCTTAACTGAGGAACAATGCAGTTTTACTGCTGTAACCCCCTGCCTTTCATCAATGTTTTGTTTCTGCTTTCATTATGCCACACCCAGAATTAGATTATAAGCCCTTCTAGGCAGGGATCTTTTCTTCTTATGTAGAATGTGATGCGATAGTTAGACACAGTATAATAGTAATGAGTTTATTGCAATTAACATATTACTTAGGCATTAGCTGACTTTCAGAAGGACTTTTACTGCATGCATGTGCAGCAGTAAGATCTCATACAAGTATTCTGATTTGTTTAACTTATGCACTACAGTATTTAATAAAAGAATCTTCTGACAGACCTGGCTGAACAGCTCTATAGGGAGTCATGTCTAACCATCCTCAGCAACATCTCTGTGATCAACAGGGTATCTGAGCTGTAGTCCCCCTTACATGAGAGAGAAAATGCTCCTCAGCCTTTAACTTTATTTCCACCTCCCACCTGTTCATTCAACTCCTTCACCCCCCTCCCCTTCCACCCTGCACCAGATTATTGACCTTCGCAGCATGTTCTCAGACCTATTTATTTTCCCTAGCTGTGGAAAAATGGGAAGGCTCTGATGGGAAATCTTAAAGATCTTAAGTAGGTTTTTAGCTGCTGGGTTATTGCTGGTTACTGTAGATATGTTGATTAATGGTTGGAGGGAGGGGACTACAGCAATGATCTGTTTTATGGCTGTGTATTTAAGAATTGTCAAGGTGTGTCTGAAGCAGGGGATAGTCACTCTATTTGAAGGGATGCGTGTGTAACTATAAATAAACAGGGAGCCCTTTGGAGCTGAGACAGGAGGGGAAAACCAAATAAACTTTAAGTATAGAAGAATTTCTTGAAACACGTTCAGGGCTGGGACTCTGCCCTTAGCTAGTACATATATTTGTGTTCTGTATTTGGCACTGCAGTGGTAGCAGTCAGATTCAGTTAGGTTTTAATATTACCTTCTTCTATATTTGGATTGATATTATCACTGCTCAAGATAATAGAAGCAACAGAATAATCAAAATCTTCCTCTCAAGTGTTTGCAACAATGGTAGTGTCCATTTATAAATAATAAACAGAAATGTATAGCGAAAGTGCCTATATGTTAAAAAAATGTTAAAGTAGCGTGCCTCCTGCCCTTACAAAGGTACATATGTTATTTTGTATATTAAAGGGCTTTTAACTTAATTTTTGGGGAGTAAACAATTTATATGTTTGTAAAACATTGTATGGTGGCATCTTGGTGACACTTTAATGATGATTTGGTGCTGCTTATGTACAATTCCTCCCCCATCCATGACAAACCTTTTCCCAGTTGGAGCTTGAGGAAATGACTAATGCTTAACCCATTTGTGTGATCAATTCACTTAAGCAGCTACTGTGAAATGTTAATCACAACTTTAATTTGTACTGCATTAGCATTTTGATTAACTTGTAGGCTTGCTAGCGCACTTGAAGCACTTTTACTCATAGTTACAGCTCGGAAATGACTTTTTGATTAATTAAGTTTGTTAGACAGCAGCTGAGCTTCCTGAATGCTAACCTTATGGGGCTAAAAGTTCAGGAGAAAGTTACTGGGAATAACTGTTGCTGTTGGAAAGGATTCTTATATATGCACTTTAAATATATAATTATTGTCAAAATATTGTATTATTGTTTGGGAATTGACCCTAACTTTAAAAGAGGACAGATATAACTTGAGAAAAATAGACTCTTTTTTGTAGACTGGCATAAACTTTTAAACTGATTTTTTTTTCCTTTTTTTAAGAAACTAGGATTTGTTTATATTATTGAGGTTGTCCTTTGCCATGAGACTTTTTTTAAAATTATTTTACTGTGCTTAAGGTTTTTGGCCTGGTATAATATATTAATTTGTAAATTAATAGCAATTTAAGAACAAATTCAGTTTCTAGGACTCCCTTTCTGAACAAGGTGGCTAATGTATTATCTTGTTTGTATTGCTATCATTACATTCCAGGGCTACTTCAATCTCTGTACCGTTGTGTAAAGCAAAGTCAGCGAGACAGAGGCTTCCACTCTCCCAGCTATGTAGAATAGATGCTTTGTTCTTTCCTTCGCTCTTAGTACATTAATAATATTACTACAGAGACTAGAGAGTGAAGAAAGTAACAGAGAGAGAATCTTACAAAGAAGCTGGGAAGGCTTAATTTGCATGCATCAGTGAGATCCTCATGATAGTGGGGGATGGAAAACTGAGTGTGTAGCAATGGATAGCAAAGCCTTTGGAAGAGGGAGGTGAAAACATTGTATGAACTGTGTTGAGGGAGAGGGGTACAGAGAACAATATAAAAGGAGTGCCATCTGCCCTACTACTAAATGAATCCCTAATAAGGTAAGCCATATTTTCTTTCCTGTGAAACTAAAGCAACCCGGCTATTTAAGTCTGATTTGATTTAATGCATTAGCCAACTTGTCCAGAATTTGAATTCTAGAAAACAAATTGGAAGAATATTATTTTAAGTTTTGCAGAACACAGATAATTTCAAAACTATGTTGTCCAGGGCTGTGAAGCTTCTGGAGCTATTTAATTTAAAATATGCTGATAAGCCAATATATGAGTTTCCAAAGGTACTAACCCTAAATTGATTTGCTTAAAAAGATTATGTTATCATTGGCTTAGTAAATTTTTCATTGGTTGTTTGAGACATGGTAATCTTAATTTAAAAAATAAAGGTATAGTATTTCTGGTATAATATATAGCATACTTCTAGAAAAATGTTGTAGCTATGCCTTATGACCTTGGATTAGATGTGATATATAATGTAAAGCTACATTGGTATATATGACTTCTAGATTAGAAGCATATCCACATAAGATTTAGCATTATTCTGTATTTATAGTTTTTAGGAAAGTGGTAAATTTTTTGTATATTATCATCTATATTTGTTACAAACTATGACCAGATCCTTAGCTAATCTAAATAGAGCATAATTCCAATTATTTTAATAGAGCTGGCAAATTTGGCCTGTACTTTAATTGCAGCTTCAGTGTGATTGCAAGCAAAAAACTGTGTATAAGTGGAACTTGGCTGAGAGAATGTTTTACTGATTTCAGACTAAAAGAACATTACAAGGTTGTTACAATTACCATTTTTACTTGATTCCACAATGAGATTTTCCCCCAATTTGGCATGGGGAATAAAGCCCCTTATCTTATAATCGCATACAAAGAAATCTCACTAAATATACTATTATTAAACTGCTACCAAAAGCAGCATGTGCTCAGCATTGAAAACCAACTATGAAGTTGATTTAATGCCTCCATCACTGAGCATGACTGTAAAACACATGGGCCACACTGGGCAAACTTGCTGATGGGAATCAACCACAAGGATAGACTAGTACAGTCCATCTGAATAAGATAAATGGTAGTGCCTACTGAACACAGTCCCCCTCACCACTGACTCTTTTTCAAGTCATTTGACATTGCACACCCAGAATGCCTCTGTTGGCCCCTCTCAGCCTGGCACATGTGATTAGTGTGATCCCACCCTCCCTGAGGTGAAGACACACCAGGTTACCTTGCACCTCATCTGCACATACATTTTTGGAATATCCCAAGACTTTTGACAAGAACACCCAGTTCCAGTCATGAGTAGGGGCTAATTAACACATGCCTTCTTTGTGGGAGGTATCTGGAGTGTGCACACATACTGAGCAGTGCTGAGCTGTGGGGCCACCACGGAGAGGGGGGCCACACAAATCATATGCACCAGGCTGAGACAGGACACAACAGAGGGTTCTAGGTATGCAATGTCATGGCTTACCATGACTTGAAATGCTCAGCTAAGACTCTGGTGGCACCATCCCAGTGAACTATGTGGTAAATCATGAGCCTTTTGGCTTTGGACTAATACCTTGCATAGTTTACCTAGCAGGGGAGATACCATGAACTCAGCCTTTTGAGATCATGCAAGACTGGAGCCATCTGAACCCCAAGGTATCTGGGCCTGGGGCTTGCACAAATGCCTGCCTAGTTTTGGGGAGTATATGAAGCCCCAGACCCATGAGTCTGGGAGGGAAGATATTTACTTGTCCAGTTGGTAAAGCCACACAGACTTGACAATTGAGCTCTGATCAGTAAAATTTTGGAACTTGACTATTTGACTTTCCGCAGTTGAATCTGAAACTGATTTGGCCCTTGAAACAAAACAGGAATTTTGGCCTGTACTTTTATGGTTACGTTGAAAAGAAAACTAAGTATATTAAGAAAAGAAATGTGCCCTCTAGTGATATCATGAGATTATGATGTGGTTATGATTAATGCATGTTGGCATTTGTGGCCCCCAGCTGATTAAACAGATGCTAAAGCTCAAACATACACACACACTTTCTCTTTCAAAGCATCACAATGGGATGGAACGCATAGCTGTTTGAGTAACTTAACTGCAACTTTTTGGATTTCTTTTAAGTAAAAGCTTAACTCTTAGGTGAAACTGTTGTTGTTAGAAAGAGTAGCAGTGACACTCCAGTATTTGAAGTTGAGTTTCTATATGGCCCTCAGCTGAAGCACCAGAACCAGGGAGAAATTTTCAATCACTGATGCCAAATTAACATGCATCCAGAGAATCTTTAAAGAAAGTTGAGCCAAGTAGCTCACCAACTCTTCATGCTACCTCATTGACACCAGTGGCATTATTTAATCCAGATTCCATATAGAGGAAGAGCAGTGATTGACTGAGCTACCCCTGATGTCACTATGGTCCCTTTGAATGTTCCTGATCTGTTCCTTCCGGTTTATATAATCTCACAGTTAAAACATCATGAGTAGTTTGAGTTAACTAGGTATTTTGGGGGCAGGGGAATCCAAATATAGATTATTTATTTATTTATTATTTATTCAAATACATATTATTTATATGAATTTTAAATATATGGAAAATGTGAAGTAACTTTCTTCCATTGTTAAAGTTGTTTGGAAGAAAGATGAAGATGTCAGAAAAAATACACTTAAATGACCCAGTTGTTTAATTTTAACTGACAGACAAACTTATTTACTTGCAGATTTTCAGAATTCATTCTGTACTCAGGAAGTGCTGTAATTTGGGGAAGGTACACTATTTTTCCTACAAAATAAAGAGGTTAATTCCTGAGTATAACTCCAGATGCCACCTTGCTCTGCCTTCTGTCTGACTTTCAGACTAAACAGCTACCTACCTCTCTCTATTTTAAGTGTCCAATGGAACTCAGACTTCATTCGGAAGTCACAACTGGGATTCCATAATAACAGACGCTATTAAAAAGTGAAAGCCCCAATGAATGAAAAATTCCTGGAATACAAATATGTAGCCTGTGCCCTGTAGAATCCATGAGCCTCCACCTCACATTTCAAAATCATGGGTGTTTTTAAGGATTGGTCATTTTAGTGGCTCTGGAAATTGTATTCATCATACAATTTCAGTTATTCCAGGGTCTGTGCAGTTGAGTTGGGCTTGAGATTTTCAAACTATCTACCTTTCAAGTGAGAAAACATGGAAAATAGTATGTAACAAAAATTGAAGCTCAACAGCCAGTTTTTAAAATGGCAAATTTCATATTAATAGCTATGGCGTCTATAGCTAGATTGATTTTACAAGTATGTATATTTCAGTAAGTAAATATTCATTGAACTGTCTCAAAATTACCAGTGAGAAGTGGCACTTCTGGCACCACCATTCCTTTCCATGCCACTTATCCACCTCTCTTCTTCCCTTCATGCACACACATACATACACAAAAATGAAACAGGAATATATACTTTATATTTCAGGAGTAGAAGGCAATAGTCATTCCGATAAGGAAAGGAATCTTTAGCCATCGGATTAGTTTGAGTCCTTTATTTGTGGCAAATTAGACAAAAAAGTAATTTTCAGATCCCATTCCCTAGACTAGAACTGGATCTAAGTAAGTCAAATTAAAGTATCACATCCCTGTATTACGAAGAGCTAACAGAAAGGGTGCATTTGATCTGCCCTTAACAAGACTCAATGGGCTTTGAATGTCTGGGTCTGATTCTTGTATCATCTTCACCACTGATTTAAGCCTCTACTATGGTGGTTAGTTTCTATTTGGATTCTTAATGTCTTCCCCTTCAGATCTTGCTTGAAATGTTGAATAGTATGTCAGTCTTAACATTATTGCTAATTGCTAATAATCTTAACTGCTAATATTAGGGGCTGGAATTAGTCAATTTCATAGTCACCACATTTCAAGAGGTTTTTCTTTTCTATCTTTGTCAAGATTGACAGCTGTGTTAGTCCAAAGTCAGGAACAAGGCAAGACATAGTATTAGAGGAAGTAGACTGTCACCTACAAAAGCTTATGCTTCTCTGAACCAGCTAGTCTCTACAGGTGTCTATACTTGAGCTCTGAGGCTGCTCCAACGCGCTGGAATTCCAGTGTATCGGATAAGACTTGGTTAATCAAGTCTGCTGGAGTATGGCAATTGCTACACTCCAGCAGCCTTCTGCGTCTCATATATCAGCATCCCTGCACTTAAAAATTGTCAAGCAAGCTTTAGTTCAGGTGCCCCCACCACCATCTTTAAGCATGGGGATGTTGATACAGGCGATGCGGTGGCGCTTCAGTTAGAGGCTCTGGAAATTTTAGTAAAAGCATCGCTTCCACCCCCACCCCCTGCCGGAGCATGTGTAAAAGTGCCCTTGGGTGCTACTCTGCCCTGCCTTCTACTGTTAAACAGGAAAAAGCAATGGGGGTACTCTGGGGTATGTGCTTGTTTCTGTAGCAGAGAGCAGATGTAGACCGACTGAAGGGCCTACAGGCAGAAGAGACACCCATATAAGCACTTGCACTATCTGCCCTCAACAACAGCATATCTATTTACAGTGGGAGGAGTCTGAGACATGAGTTTTCACAGAGAAAAGGGATGAGAGAAAATCTTTGTCTGGTAAACATGTGGAAAAGGAATCTGAGGGACAACAGGAAGAGGATCCTCCTGGCATGACAAAAGTGTGCTACCCAGAAAAACAACTGAGATTAGAAGACAGAACCTGTATCTGGCTTGCCTTTGTTTGCCCATAAAACACTTGGGCTAGATACAGACAGTCAAAATGCCTAAGGCAGAACTGATTTAAGTTGCATGGATTTCTGTAAGTGGCACAGCTTAGATTGGTAGTAAACAGAACAAACACTTGCCCTTTGGTGGTGGGAGCAAATCTTAGACCAGGTTTTGCCATTTTAAACCAGCCTTTGTGTGCTGGACTTCTGTTACCGGGTATAGACCAGTTTCTGATCACTTACACCAGTAAAAGTGTAATGTCTGTACCTGGCCTTGAAGAATAGTTACGCAAGTGCTCTTTGAAATCTTCTTAGTGGAAACAGTCATATGGAAGTATATGCTAGGGGTCTTATATCGGATACATTCTTTAGGAGGTGAAAAAGGAAAAAAAAACCTATTTTGTGTTGGGAATCAAATATTATTCAAATCTTTTGGATGCTCAAATCTGGATCTCATCATACAGTGAATTAAGTCCCCAGTTACTGAACATCAGACCTTCTAATTTTATATAGAACATGAACTTCCAGTCACTTCAGTATTGTCTAGTCAAATTTAATGATACAAAGGCCAAAACAGCACTATACAACACCTCATCATTACTGTCCTGTCATGTATGTAATCAAAGGAGCAGTCTGTGGCAGTTCAGAGACTGAAAGACAAGATCCCTGGTTTGGAAGGCTTACAAGCTCAGGTGCTAATGTTTCATAAAAATCTATATGACTGCATTTCTCTTCCCTTCTTCACAACAAAGTGGAAGATAATATGTATTCTGTGTGCTCTCCTATGCATTTATTCATTCACTCTTTTATATTTAGCAAGGGAATCAAAAGTATTTCTATTTGCTTTTTAATTTACCATAAACTGTTTTAATTTGCAACTAGAACATTTATTGCATAATTTCTCACACTTCCACTTTTACAGAAAAATCGTAAAGCTATAACAAATTTCCAGCTTTATCCTGAAATCTTTGCAACGTTAAAATGAGAAGATCCCATTTTTTCATGTGGAACATTAACTTAGCCTATTATCATCTATATGAAATTTAGAAAATGACTTGCTACAAGATTTCATTATGGATTTCAACGTGTATATTTCTTTATATTTTATCAAATTATCTGAACATTTTAAATGGTTTATGAGGGTAAAACTAGCTATGTTAGAATTATTTTTCAAAGCACATAAAAATCAAGTTGAATGCTGACAAAAAATAATAAATGATGATGAGCTATGATAGGGAATGAGAAAAAAGGGAAAACAAGAAAGAATAAACCTTATTCATGAGATATGGGGGACCTGATGATATAAATAACTACTAGTAGTAATTATTGGAAATAGTAGATCAGTTGCATTTTTTCCCCTAGTTAGCTGCCAGGTTTTATATATGCCCGATTTGGAAAATGGGATGGTTCAATTTGTTAGCTTGAGTATTTACAGGAATATCAATTTCCATTTGAGTATCAAGCATCTGTATGTTTTACACTTAGCTGAAAATGGAAAGTGTGTAGGTTTCCAAGGTAGCAAATGAAACAAGCCAATTTTACCATTGTTCCGACTCCTTCATAATGTAAATGTCTTGGATTTCACATCAAGATAGAGATGCTGTGAATAAATTCTATGGGTGAAGGATCAGAAAATAGGGAGGAAAAGAGGATTTACCATGTGGATTCCTCGTAACAATGCGGAACACAGTCTCACACACACAGGCTTTCGTTACTCCCTACGGGATATCTGTCTGTAGGCCTCTATCAATTTCTGTAAGATTTTCTATTTGAAAGGATCCTCCAGTTAACTTCAGTGGGTGGCTTGTTGCAAATTGCTTTCTCTTCCTTCTCATCTCTTCTCACTCCCCCCCACCAAAAAAAATCCAATTTTAGTTTAGTAAAAAGCAAGTGATTGCAAGTGTATCAACAAAAGCAGATTGCAAAAAGGACAACACTCAGCAAAGTGGAAGCACATTGCCATGCTTTTATCACCATTCATGCAGTATACAAAATAATTATGTATATACTGTTACTTGTGTAAAAGTTACAGCAATTAAGTGGGGGGAGATAAGGGCATAAGTAAAGGATAAGTCAGGGAATGGGGAGATGACAAATTTATACATGTATAACCAAGATTGTAAAGTTGTATAAGAAATAGCAGACAAATAACAAATATGTAAACCAATTTAACTTCACTCAATCTAGTGTTGAGCTTTTCTTGAAAAAGTCATGGATAAAAACTACAAGGGTGTAAGTTAGACCAGCGATGCTCTTCAGCCTGTGGACCAAATCCAGCCCATGGAATTCTTGTATCCAACCTGCAGAGCTCCCCACAGGTTGGAGCTGGATTAGGCTCAGGCCCAAGCCATGCCACTGGCATTTGGCCAGATTGGGGCTAGGCTGGCCAATTGGCACATGGCTGGATTGGGGTCACATATGTGCTGGATCCAAGCCTCGCTGCAGACCAGATCTGGCCCACCTGCTCGATCTGGCCCACAAATAGATCTGGCAAGCCCATCTGACTTGTGAAGCAAAAGGTCTGCCCATGCCCTCAGAATGGAAAAAAATGAAAAAAGAGAAGGCAGAGTGTATGTGCAACACAGAAAGCCAGAGATAGAAAAGAGAAGTGGGCATTAGAAGGCAGATTCTATTCCACCGTGCTTGAGACCCTGAAAAACTGTTAACACAAAAGGGGAAAGGTTCTCTTTCTTTCTTGCTGCTATTTTTATGACTCAAGTGTAAGGTAACAGTGTTTTATAAAAATTAGATGCATTACTGGATTTCCAGGGACCTGAACAGGGTGTAATGGAATCATACTTAAGTGCTTAAGTCCACATAAATGCATAATAGATGGAATAGGATCTAGCCCTAGATACACTAGTGTAAATTGTTGCAGGCGGGAGGCACCCTCCCCGAGCACTGATTCAGAGGGCATGTCAGAATGGATGCTTCTGGGGAATCTGCCCCTCCACTGCAGCATCTACCAGTGTTCAGGGCCGCAGCAGCCTGCACCACTAATACCATAGCAGCCCCTGCACAAAGAGGTAAGTTCTTGTTTCCCCCACACACCCAGGGTGCCAAAATTGTAACTTATGCCTCTGCCTAATGTATGAGGGCCTAGGAAAAGAGCTGATGTAGCGCTGTCTTGGTAGGTGAAAAGTATGATCTATGAGGTAATCCTCTCCTTCATACATGCTGAAGGTAACTCTTCTTTCCACGTGCCTGGAAATCTGTGTGTGAATAATCACATGTCCGTAGGCTGTGAAGTTGCTCCCTTCATGTTTGTCTGCGTAACAACAAAACCAAGAAATGCAGACAGGTAGTTAACCGTGTTAGTTTGAAGTCAGGCAGAAGTCAGGACAGGGTGGCACCTTAGGTTTCTCCAGGAAGAGCAGCAACTCTCCCAGGAGAAACTGAATATCTGTATGAGGCCTTACAAACTAACTGATTCAGAAAGGCATGATGTTTCATGGGTGACAGCTTATTTTGCCAGATGCTATGCAAGACACATGAAGTAGCTGGAGAATTCTATTTGAAAGGTACTATCAAGATAATACAGTAGAACCTCATAAATCCGGCATGCTCCGGACCAAGCACCTGCCGGAAATTTTAAAATTCCAGATTTTTTAAATCAGAGTGACAGCCAGTCACAGAGCAGGGTGGAGTGGGTAGCAGTGGCCACATGTGGAGCAGTGGCATGGGGTGGTGGGTGGCGGCAGCAGCTGCTGCATTGCAATCTTCCCCCTCCACTGCTCTGGGACCAGCCACTGCTACTCGCCTATGTAATGTATGTTTAAAAAGTGCTGGATTTTCAAGAATTTATGAGGTTATACTGTATACATTCAAATATATGTATATATATCACACTTAGGTACAAATATATATCTGTAAAAGCAAATCTGTCTATGTAGGGCAAGGGGAAAATTTCAGTCCTAAATCAAGGTTTAAGTTCCTGCCACCCAAAAAATTGCAAAGCATCATTAGCTGCAGGGCACAAGTTTCATGAGAAATGGGGCAGAACCAGGGCATTTTAGGGTAACTTAAAATATTTTTCTGTGTGTCATTGATCTTATCACCCTGGCCTGAAATAAAACCTGTTGAAATGGCATTGTAAACTACTGAAGTAAGCTGTGTGTCTGGCCATTACTGAAACCAGCTTGTGTGTCTTTAAACTGAGCATTTCTTCAGAATCAGTGTAATTTAATTGAAACAGCTCTGCATGTGTAAACAACTCCTTTGTTTAAAGAAGATTTCACTGTTTAGTTTGCCTTAAGTAAATGCTGCCTTTTGTTTGTCTGTAAAACATTTGATTAAATGTACAGACTAATATGGACAGCTTCTCATCATTCCACTGGTGGGCTGTAAAATGAGTCAGAAGTATTGCAAGTATGTGCTTTCTCAGGGAAGCATAAAATAATATCATTTGTCTTAAAAGAACATGTTTTAAGTGTAGTCTGAAAAAAAGGAAACTACAGGTTTCTCTCTTTAGGGGCCCAGCTACATGTTCATATTAAAGCCAGATAGAAACCAGCTATAGAGTTGCACACATTTTCAAGCATTGACTTTATAGTTGGTTGGCTCTTGTTATAGCTATATAGTCATTTTTATTGTATGATAATTATTTTGTATATGTAGCCAGTTTAAATTTATTGTATAATTAACCAGTTAATGGTGTAACATAGCAAGGGCCAAAAAATAAGAATGTGGATTAGGAAAATACTAGTAAGGACACTGCCTAATATTTCCAAAAGCACCAAACTGAAAAGGATTATTGAGCATTCCTGAACTTGTTTTTGTAACCATTTTCCAAAATGTTAATTAAACCTCAAATTTCTTACCTGACAATTAGCTTTTAAAAATACACATTTAAATTCAATTAGCAGTCTCTAAAACAAAGACTTTTCAGTGCTATGTTTATTATTATTATTGCAGTTTGAAAAACAAACATTTTACTAGAATCTCTTTCATCAACTAAAAATGTTTCCATGAATCCAAACAACTGTTGTAAAATATTTATAGTCTACAGTAAATTTGTGAAGTTGAATTCAGTATAAAAATATTGTGTTGAAAAAAATGTTTCGATTTGGTATCCTTTGGAAAAGTTCTGAGAGATGCTTTTATACCAACCTGAAAGAGTGTAGGTCCAATCTTACAAAGACTTATCCACATGCTTAATTTATACACTGTGGCATCCCAGTGAAATACTTGGAACTGCTCACAGTGCATAAAGCTGAGCATATGTTTAGGTCTTTGCAGAATTGGGCCTTAAGCTAGCTACATCCTTTTGAATTTTAAAAATTAACTAAATAAAATTGCAAATAGGACTGGAAACTATCTATGGCTTAGTTATAAGTAGTTTACCTGAATCCAAGACCTTGACTTTAAGTTAACCCCCAATAATTAGATTCTAATTATTAGGGGTGGTAGGGCAGGCAGTGAGGGGTAGGGGGTCAAGCAGCTTGACCCCTGTCTTTTGCCCCCTATGTCTGCCCACCCATTCATAAATGCCACTGCTGTCAGGCCAGACTGGGGCTGTGCTTCATGCCTCAGGCTGCAGTGGAGCCAGTACTTGCTGGAGTGGAGCAAAGGGATGCAGCAGAGGCAGGTGGGGCACAGGGAGTGCAGAGGTGGTAGGGGCAAGGGGGCCCAAGGCTGCAGAGGGGAGTCAGGCAGGGGAGCAACCAGGGACAGCAGAGGTGGCAAGAGGGCAGACACCAGCTTCCTGTGCCCTCACTGCCTCGTACTTGAATCCAAAATAAAGCTTTTTTCCTCAGTGTTAAATGGGGAAAATATGTCATCTTGGATTTGAGTAAATATGGTAGTATGGTCTGATTGGACAGGCAGTTGTGAATCAATTTGGTTGGGGCTTTATTCAGTTAAATTGATTTTGTCAGAAAATGTCAGTTCACAGACACACAAACTTATCAGCTTGGATAAAACGTTCCTTGAGATGATCTACCAAATTCAGGATGGAATTTCTGCTCAAAATGAGAGAGAGAAACCCGCTCTAGAGCAAATTATAGCTTGTTGGGATATGACAGACTCAGAATCATGGTCCTGCTCCATCTGATTTGAAGGATTTGAACCTGGGTGTCTCCCAGGTAGCTGCCCTACCCACCAGGTTATTAGTTCTTTTGGAGCTAATAATTATGTTTGAGCATGTTGAAGTTAATCTCACATTTTGGGGAAGAAAGATTCTAAAGATCTCAGTTTTGTGCCAATGCAGAACAAAGAACTGAAATTGTTTTCTTAAGTGGAATTCTTGTTTTCCAGTTAGTCCTAATGAGAAATTTTCTGAGCTTTAATCTCAGCTCTGCCAGTAACTCATTAGATTATGTTTTGGGAGTTGCTTTGCTTCTGTACTTTAGTTTCCTCATATATAAAAGGGGAGTTATAATATTAGCTAATGCTTGGTACGATTATTAGTCATCACATATTCATTTTAAGGACACACTCTTAATATTCATTATATTGTAAAGTAGATAAAATATGTTTAAATAATTCTGCTGGTTTGCCAACTTTTGTCTGATAGGGAAACCTTCAAAATTAATATTGCATTTAATTGTAGCTTTATCATTTTACTGTTAAGTAACCAAGTAAAAAAGATGTATATCTTGTAGGCAGAACTGGGAGCTATTCTCAGTAATATTCTAGGTTGGTGTAGTGCCAAACCTGGAATTTGTTTCTAATAGCAAATACTGCTGCTCGATTTAAGGTAAATTCTTAATGATGATTTAGGACCTAATCAGATGCCCATTGAAGTCAATAGACTCCTGTTGACTTCAGTTGGAGTTGACTCAAAAATAGTCATATTCCCATTTAATAGTAACCTAAATCTTTGTACATTAATCATGAAAACAAATGTTCTTAGTGGTATGCATCTGGAAAGAATAAGAGGGAGGTAGTTAAATTCTTTTATTTTATGCGTCTTGTTCACTTAGGCAATGCTGGATGTTGCAGCATACCATGGATGGCTAGTGGCTGCTCTGAATATCACCAATCTGGTGCAGATGGTGATCCAAGGGCGATGGATACATGACTCTTCCCTGCTTACTTTGCCCAATGTAGAGCAACACCATCTTCACCTTTTTAGGTAAGTAATTCAACATTCATAATCAGATCATGTCATTCCACTTATTTTTTTTCACCATGATTGAATGCCTTCATTGTGTCCTGGAGTATTCAAGCATGTAACAAAAGTTAAGCCTTTTGTATGTTTTGATTTTGCTGACTTCAAAGTTCAACTACCTCCTACATGGTTCAGACCTCAGACAACACCAGACTGTATTTCTAGGAGTGTGATTTCAGAAAATGGATAAGGGATGAATTTTTGGACGGGCTCCCACCTAAATGTGGATGCCTAGATATTCTGTACAAAGAACAGAAAGAGACAGATACATGATTTAAAAAGTTTAAAGGTAGCTAGCAAGAAATACTAAACGTAGAAGTATGTCTGAATCCCTATCCCTTCTGAGTGAAACCGAACAAGAGGCACTTCCATTCCCTTGGTATCCACTGGGTCTAGTCCAACTTCTGAGGGTAAGTACCAAGAGTCTTTGTTGCCTGTGATTCAGAATGGCTAGCCTTGCCTATAATAGAAGCAGTGCTCACCAACAGCACAGTCGTTAGAGATGCACCCAGGAACAGTAATGTAACTGAAAGAGAGCAATTTGGGCAGTAGCTCCAGACACTGCTTTGGGGGACACAAAAATAATCACTTCTGTAGTTGACTCTGCTGCCACCATCAGCATTGTGGCACCTGGTGCTGTCCTGGTTGTTGAGCTGCCCTGCTAAGCCTCTGTCTGCCCAGAAAGCAGAAACCTGGATTCTACCCTCCCTTAGCCTGAAGGGATTTGAGTACATATCCCCACTTTCCAGGATTAACTACCAAGTTATAGAATAGACAGGGAGAAACATTGTCCACATTCCTGTTTTTATGCTGGACCACTTGGCAACGAGCCAAGAATGCAAGAGTCTTAGGGCTAGAAGGGAAGAGGAAGCTTACCTTTGTAGCATAATGATTAATATGTTCCCCAGAAAAGAATGGGGAGCCTGGAAAGAATGGGTCCATATTCCCACTACTTTTTATGTATTGTGTATTAAAGGGCTATGCATAAGTAAACCGGAGTAGGGACCCCAGCCTCACCTTATTGCGTGGTGGTTAGGACAGTGGTGGGAGCGATGGGTATGACTCCCCTCAGGTTGAAGAAAATCTAAAACACAAGTCTTCCACTTCTGCCTTGCATTTCTTATCCATTGGGCTGTTGGACTAAAGGTTAGCAGCAGTATTATCATTTTTTAGCTAAATTTAATTATTTTTGTATGTGTTTTAGGCATACTTGAAGGAGATCTAACAGACCGGGTGCCTCTTTGGAAACTTGTGGTCTCCCCAGATTAGGCTCAAATTAAAGCACAGAACAGTGTTAAAGCAGTTAGGCATGCGGGTGATTATACTAAACTGCTTCTGGGCATGCTCAGAAACCCAAATATGTGTAGCTGGAACTTTGAAGTCGAAAATGAAAGGCACTCCCTAAATCTGGCTACATACTGAGCTTTGTGGTTTGTAGAGCAGGGTCAGACTGAACTGCTCTTTGGAACTTTACCACTGGAATTCCATTTAAGTCCCATTTGGATGCCTTACACCCCTGACAGACATTACACTTAAGTTGTGATTAACTTGTTAATCACACTGTAAATAGTATACCTGCCACATGTTTAAGGAATGAATGACATGACAAAACAGGAAACCAGCCATAAAAATATTCCACAAAAGACATGAAATATTTTTGTGCCTAGTTTCCATCACACCTTAAATTGAACACGTGGCAGAGTAGAGACAAACCAGAGCTAGTTCCAGTCTCCTGTGTGGCTCCAGAGCTGGAATCAGCTGATTGTAAGTCACAAGTCCAAGGTCTCACTGTAGCCGATTCAAGGCCCTGATATAGTCACAGGGCCAGGACCAGGAATCAGCTGATTGCTGGTCCTGGCCGGTTCATATAGGACTGTAGGCTTTCAAATTGCTGGTGTAGGGGGAGTGCAGGATCATGATCCCAGGCTCTTCCTGTACTGGCAAGTAGTAATACTACCATTAGATCTGATCCCTGATCCCAAAATCACACATCTTAACCATGCACATGCAGTATAGCAAGAGCCACAGCTGGTATATGGATCAGATCTCATCACACAAGTAAGTGAACATGTGACATGGATCTCAGAGACCAATCTGAATCTGGCTATGTAAGAATTTCAGTCTTTCATCTCTCACAAAACTGATCATTTCATTAAAACAGGTGGCCCCATTGTACACAAGTTTCAAGTTTCAAAATGTGGAATACAAATACCACATATATAAAAATAAGTTGCAAACAGAAACCAGTAACATGAAGGATTTTGTTAAACAATTGTGTTCTTTAGCTGATTATTAAACTGGTTTGCAAGTAACATTGAAATGTCTGATGCTGGGCAGCTCTAATACTAGCCTAACAATGATACCATTTTTAAACATTGCATTTTCAGCACCAGGTAGCTCAGTCTTAATCAGACTTTCACTTTAGCTGTTAACAGGAAGATGTTTTTTCATCCTCAGGTGAATTTTCTGTAGAATACATCTGAGCAAAATGGGTTAGACACTTACATTTTTTTATGTCTTCCTTCCCTTTTTACCATTCTTTATAGTCCTTGTAAACCTGTATCAGCATAATCATTTGCTTTCTAACTCCTGTCTTTATCAGAAAGTGGAACCAAGGAAAAAGGAAGGCCACACATGGAGGTTACCAAGGACCTATTGAGTGTCTTCCTGAACTGATTGCTGCTTGTGAAGGAAAAGAAAACATTTTTGCTTCCATTGTAAATGGCGAGCTGCAAGCTGCACACATTACACAGGTAACATTTTCTGTCATGAGTTCAGAGTCGGTTATAGATGTGATCTGGAATGAAAAATGAGTGGAGGAAGAAACAATCTCTTTAAATCCCTTTGGAAATATCCTATGATTTTCTGCAAAAACTGTAATATATCATTACTCTAAATTTAAGATAGAGCTCATGTTCTAGGGCAGTGGTAGGCAACCTTTTCTGATCACAAACCAGAATGACTTACTTGGAGTTAGAGCCAGGTGGGTAGGCAGACACTAGGACCAGTAGCGTAACTAAGGTGAGGTGGCTGAGACAGCATCCTGGGATTCCAGCTTGTGGGGCTGGCAGAAAAGTAGCTGCTACTGCCATAACCTCACAGCCACGCTGACAGCCAGAAGCCACCATGTATTGCAGCTGTCCCAGGCACTCAGCTGTCTCGTTACACCTGTGGCTGGGACCCACCTGTAGCTGGAGTTATTCCCTGCAGCGGCATGGGGAGAGCACCCATGCATTCATAACCAAAGCCCCCTGTCTCCAAAGTCCCGTGTCCACAGGCCAGATCCAGCAGCACCACGGGCTGGATCCAGCCTGTGGGACCATAGGTTGCTGCTCCTGTTCCGGGAGGTGAGTTCCTCCCCACCCCCCTTCCCTGTTAACCAGTAACAGCATCCTGGTTCTTCATTCATATATAAGTACTGTACTGTTCTTTGTGCCCTGGGACGTGTTTGACTAGGCCATTTTTATCTGCCAGCAGTTATGAAACTTCTCAGAATTGTCTCGTAATCACAAATGTCATTGTTGCTAGTTCCAGAAATGTACTTTTAAACAGTTACTAAGAGAAGTAGGTTGTTAAAAGATCCAGCATTCCATTTCTGTCTGAAAGAGAAAAAGCATATGAGTATTCACCACTTCTTAGGGAAAGGAAACTACAGCTTCAAAATATTTTGTCTATAGTTATCTTATTTATTGTAGTAGTCTTTTTAAATAACTTGCAGGCAATAGTATAGTGTAATGCCCATATACTACACAAGAAAACTCCAAAACATATATTATTAAGAAAATTAATTCTAACTGTTCCTAGCTGAAGGTAAAAATGATATATGTTGGCTGTTTAGTTTCTGTTAAACCAAACACCAGCATGCAAACAAAAAGGAGGGTGTTTAAATGCCTATAACAAACATCTTCATTTCTAACTAAATTACCATCAAAATTTTGAATAAAAAATTATTTAAATCAAAAGGTCTTCTTTAACAACAACAGATTTCTAACATAATACATATTGATTTCAGTCCCAGTTTTAGATGTGATGAAAAATTAGAACATTGTTATAATTAGTTCAGGGAGAACTCAGAAGTAAACTTACTTAATTTATTTGCATAAATTGCCATTCTGTTATCTTTAAAAGCAAATGCAAATTGGCTCTGTCTGATATGATGATGGTTATTTGGCTCAAAAGTGCTTCAATTTGCGTAGCAATCTGGTGTCGTCTCTGCAGTGAGGCGATCCCAGGTAACATACAAATCCTGAATTATTCCAGAAATTAGTATGTTTAAAGCATCAATTTAAGTGCTAATTGCAGTAGTAATGAGAAAAAGCAGTACTACTGTGAGATTTGCATCTACTGCCCCATCAGTATGCCTGGAACGGCTGCTGACTGGCAGAGGATTTGGCTGCTAATTAAATAATTGTATGCATGGCAGTGTTCTTGTCTGATTCAATAGATGAAGATTAATCCTCAGATAAATATGTTTGGCTGGTATTGAAATGTCTTAGCAGTTTCTTCAAAAATAGCTTGTATATATGTGTGTGTACCTACACTGTGTATGTGTATGTATATGTAGATGTGTGTTTGTAAATATAGACGCACATAAAGAGGAGATATATGATACGTTAAAAAATCAGGAGGGGTCTCGTATATGAGGGTATGAAATAGCCATATAACTTATATGTCAAAATGACGAACGAGTTATGCAGAGCAACCCAAATATGGGCTGATAAAGCCTTATATTTTATCATAATATATTTATATGTTGACTTATACAGTTATGCCACACTTCTTGTTGAACAAAAACAATAAAAAATGATTGACAAATTATTAAAAATGATTCTAGTAGGACATCTTGTTTCCCTTCCTTCATCTGTAAACCTGTGTGCCTCAGTTATCACAAATCAAACTGTGCAAGGGACGAAGGAAGAAAGACATGCTAAAAAGGCCTACAGTTGCTTTTATGTAAATATTATATTTTATATTTAAATCTTAGAATATTATATTCAATATTTTAGCTCTTAAATCTGATCTCTTGTGACCAACCAGGGCTCAAAGTAACCAATATTTTAATATCTCAACATCTTGGCACCTGTCTCAGACTTAAATCTGTCTTGAGAGTCACAGACTCAGTGTCCCTATATGTTACTGTTTCTGTTTCTGTGAATTTTGCATTCTTTGCTGAGCAGTGGCCCAGTATCAGCATCAGCCAAAGGGTGGAAATTACCTCCTGACAACTTTGCCTCAAGACTAGTGGTTAGGATGCTCTTCTGGGAAGTGGGAGTTTGAGTTTGAACCCTTCAGGCTGACCAGAGCATTACATCTGGATTTTTCTGCTTCCTAGGCAAATGCTCTGACCATTACGTCTTATGTAAAACATGGGTGGGAGTACCACTACATTTTAGAAGACCGAATTAGTCATCTGCATCCAGTGGAATGCAGTAAGATAGCTAAATCAAAGAAATGGTTTCAGTCTGTCTGTAAATACCAGGGTGGGTGCTTTAGTTCTGGAAAGAGGTAGGTTTTCAGACAAGCCCTTCTCTTTAGTGCAGTGATTCTCTCTCAAGATGCTTAGGTGCCCTGGAGTGCTGAGCACATATGCGAGATGCGAGGAGATAAATATGTAAGTGCAGGATCAGACTTAGTCCCTGCCTGGCTGTTTCCCCGTCCCCACAGCACCACCCCTTTGCAAGGAGGGTAAATACTGTAATAAATTAGTGTTTGAAATAGGTTCAGTTTATAAAAGTTACAGTAAGGTGCCTTGAGTCTAAAAAAGGTAGAAAGCCACTGCTTTAGTGTCTCCTTCTGCCCATTCCTCTGATAAGCATGCTAGGTGCTCTGAATCTCAGTCTTAGATTCCTAACTTTCCTTATGGATTTGCTCCCTTGGCATAGTGAATTCCACTCCCAGAAACACGTGTTTAATCATTAGGTGTGATGGTGCTGAACATTGTTGAGTCTATTCTCCTTTGCAGATCTGGGTCTTTTTTCCTAAATTAATTGGGCACCTTTGAAAATGATACTCAGTAGTTATGCAGAATAGATCTAAGGTTTAGCATACATATCTGTGGATATGTGTATTTATGAGAGAGAGAAGTATGCTACTAGAGATTTTAGCAGACTCCACCTGACATTATTTTCAACAAGAGAAGTATGTGAATGCTTCCATATTACCTGACAGATAAACAGTTGCTGTGCTACAGATGTCTCAGCAACCAGAGACCATTAACCTTATTGAGATCTTCCAATTTATTTACTATAGCACAATTCATAACTTCAGGAGACAGGCCTGGAGAATAGTGCGATTCTTCAATCAGAGCTACTCTGTTACAATAGGATTCTTTCTGTGTGCTAAAACAAATTCCAGTGCAATAGCCATAGTTAAAACTGGGATTGCATGCAGTACACAGGGTCATGGAGCTCTTTGTGAGCTGGATCTGAGCAGGGGCATGAGGAAACTGCAGCAGCAGCTCTAGCTCTGGCTCTGACCTGGATCATGTGGCGGCGGCAGCGGCTCCAGCTCCTGGGCTGTGTCCAGATGAGCATGGACATGTGGTATGTGGCACTGCAGACCCATCTGCGGTGCCACACACTGCACATGCAAGTGTTCCCCACACTGTAGCAGGGAGGATTTTTTTGACCCTGGGAAATTCCAGAGTCAAAAACCCCGTGCCAAAAAAAAAAGTGGGGCGGCACATATGGCAGCAAGACGTGCCTACCAAAACCAGAGCCTGCCTAGCTAGAGCCAGGCTCTGACTGCCAGCCAGGCTCCCAGATGCAGGAGCACTGAGGCTGCAGTTTCCTGAGGCCCCCAGGACTCTAGGCACATGGCATGGGCATTCCCCAGGGTCAAGCAGCAACAGCACAAAGTGTGCCACTGCTACTTGTACCTGGGGAAACAAACAGCTGCGTTCATGTGGATGCGGCCCTGAAATACACAGCAGCAGCTGCAGCCCCTGCCATGTGCTGGAGCTAGAGCTACTGCTACTGCATGGACAGTGCTGTAGCAGTAGCTTCAGCCTAGGTCACACAACAAGGGTCGGTAGCCAGTGAAGTATGGCCACATCAGTGTAGACAGGCAAAGAAGATAGTTTATCATAGATGATTTTATGATGCATTGGTAGTGGGTAAGTTGGGTATATAAGCGTAATGAAATCTTAGTAGCATTTATCAAATGAGAGTGTCTTTGGGCTGTAAATTGGTTTCAGTTTGGAGGGAGGAAGCTTGTGTTATTTTTCCTAGTGTCTGTCTACTTAGCTTAGGCTTTCAGTCCACTTTTCCTGTCCTTTGTCAATTAAAGCTAGCTAAGGAAACTGGTAAACTTCATTATCTACTAACTTACCATAATTGTGAATCACAGTGAGTGTTTTTCAGGACTTCAAACCCATTAGCATTGAAAATGTAATCCAAGAAAGCAAGCCAAATCTATTTAATTTGTTTTATTTTGTGTACAAAATGGTCACATTGGTATGGGGGGAAAAATAAAGATAAAGAAATCCAACCTCTTTTCCATGCTCATTACTTCTGTCCCAGTCAGTAGCGACACGTAGGAGGTGCACGTGCACCCTCTAAGAGTGCTGGTGCACCCCCTGGCAGGCCGCGCTCCCTGCTTAGGCAATGGACAAGGGGGCCAGTGGGAGCACCGGTGCCCTCCCCTGTGAGCGCCAGCTGGGGAGTGGAAATGCCATGGCCACTTCTGGGAGCTGGTGAGTGAATTCAACCATGGGGAGACCCTCCCCCAGTTGGCAAGATCAGCTGCGGTGGGACCCTCCATCCCAGTCATTGACTGGTCGCTGGGGAAGCACATGCCCCCCTCAAGTAAGGTGGCACCAGTCGCCGATGGTCCCACTCCCTCTTTGCATTCTCTCCTGTTGACTATTCAGTGAATACCTCGATCCTCTTTCTTTCATGAAGTGTTAGTAGGTTTCTCCCTCTCTCTTCTTCCTAGCCTCCATCCCATCCCTCCCCCCACCCCCGGCCAAAGGTGGAATCACTTCTGTCCCTAAGCATTGCTGAGGGATTCTGTGGGAATCCCCAAGTTTTTTCAATACTTAGGCTAGGTACAGACAGTCAAAAAGCTCAAGGCTGAATTGATTCAGTCTTTGCAGGTTAGTCTAAGCTGCAGAGATTCAACTGAAACAGAAGTGAACAGACATTTACCTTTGATTAATGAAATGCAGCCACATGTTTGCAGCAGCTCAGGCCAGAAAGCCATGGAGCACTAGAACAGGGCTCTCTGGCTGCATGTTCACTTCCTCTTCCTGCTCCCCCCAAGATTTCTGGGATTTGCAGTCCAAAATTACAACAACAGGACACTGCAGGGTTGATAATCACTTCCTCTTCCTGTTTCCAGGTGCCTCTGGGATTTGTACACAGTTGCAGCCAGCAGTAAGTTTGAGCAGGGGAAGGGGTGTTTAACCCCCATCTGTGGCCCAGGTCCTCAGCCGGGGTTTGCCCAGGGTTGGGGGGGAGAAAGTCCCCCCTGTGGACTAGGCTGCATACCCAGCCGGGCTTGCTCCTCCCCCCTCCTTGTTAGCCAGCCCTCACTGCTCCAGCACAGGGGCCAGGTGGGGATAGCCCTCCTGTCTGACGCAGACAGCACAGCACAGCCCAGCCCAGG
The DNA here is from genome assembly GCF_052110815.1 of Crocodylus siamensis. Lineage (NCBI taxonomy): Eukaryota > Metazoa > Chordata > Crocodylia > Crocodylidae > Crocodylus > Crocodylus siamensis. The sequence continues at coordinate 80,825,388 of NC_143395.1, read as the reverse complement.
GCTAGAAAGCATGCTGGGATGCTGGGGGACTGTGATTTAACTTGAACCAGGAAAGGGTCTGGGACAGAAGTTTCATAAACCAGTTTCACCCAATTCAGTTAAGTCTGATATTACATTCAGCCAGGTTTATCTTAAACCAATTTCTCCCATTTTGAAACTGGTTTATGTGCATTGAGCATCTGTTTTGTTACAGGTTTAAACAAGTTTCTGATCATTTAAGCTGGTTTATGTGTAACTTCTGCCCCTGGCCTTATTCTTCTAGCTCTGTGTGGTTCCAAGGTAGTTTTTACTTCTTTCTCTACTTCCCATATACCTATCACTCTGATCTCTGCCCATCTTCTGCCTCCTAAATTAAAATCTGCTTTATTGCCACCACTTTTAGCTCCACTGTTTATGTCATTACTTGTTCTGCCTGCTACTGTGTATTGTGTCCCCACTCTAGGGCTATAGGACTGCAGTGTGTTTTCAGGCCATGACATCCAGTACTAAAGGAGTACCATATTGAATAATGTAGGTCATGTGTTCCTAATATCAGGGATGCAGAGAGGGATAAAACCAAGACCATGATAAGGTAGGAGAAGAACTTGAGTCTTCAGGAGAATTGTAAGGATAACAAATGTTCAAGGAGATGAATGCATAACATATTTTTAAAAGTATGGATAACTTCAGATGAGCTGTCTAATAATTATCTGAACTGATCCTCTGAACTCTTTGAGGTTTGCCCATCGCTAATTAGCATTGCACTGACTGACTCATTATGGATTATGCCACAAAGATTTAATTCAAAACTTAATTATAGGAATTTTTAGTGCTTATAGGAAATAATACTTTAACCAGAAGTGGAAAACAGTTTTTTTTCCTTATTCAGACATACAGTAAACATGGTAGAGAATATATAGTGCACATAAGGAGTTTCACAATTATTTTATTCACTTAGGAGAGGTACAGTAAGAAGTTACTGAAAGAGAATTTTCCAGTAACGATCCTGACTTTTTTTATTTGAATCTTATTAATACAAAAAAATTTGTTTTTTTAACTATACATTAAATGTGTAGAATGTACAGTTATATTTTCTATTATAATGGCCGAATTTTACAGCTTTGTCTTGTAGCTGAAGCAGGACTTAACCAATTACTTACGACCTGTTCTTCCACAGGCTTGGAATTTCGTCTCCCACTTGCCAATTATAAATGTTCATCTGAGCATTAAAGGCTGGTGGAATGACTCAGTTCAGGGGCAGAATGAACTACCTATTCCTACTTTGGCAACAGATAGGAGGGATGAAAAAAACTGGATCAAATTACATGCTGATCAAGAATATGTGCTCCAGATATATTTTCAGAGAATCCAGATGGGGTACCATCAGGTAAAGTACTCATAATTTCCTTTCTCTAGTGCACTAGATTCCAATAGTCTGAATTACTAAAAGTGTGGTATACAGTAACAAAATCCTATTCGACAATTAATGCTATCATGAGTTCTGCCATCATTTTTCACGGCTTTGTGCAAAGACAGAAATGTTAGTAATAGACTGGTAATTTACCCAGTTACCACAGGATAATAGCTCAGATATATGTAATATTTTATTTAGTTTTTACATGGTAAATTTGTCGAAAATGTTACATGAACCAGTTTTCTGCATTTCCCTAATATTTGTATTAGTAGTTCAACTCCTTCTAATTATTGTAAGTTTGCTTAGTGTTTTTTGTTGTTTTTGGTTTGTTTTTTTAAAAGAATTACAGTCCTCTGCTAAGCACTTCACTATTTTTCAGTAATAGGCTTAAGGTGTTTACCTTTTACCTCCCTAGCTTGAGTTTTCCATGTGATCTTCGCATATCTATCAGGGACATGTTTTTTTCATCATGGTTCTCCTTGCCTTTTTTTTTTCCCCCAACCATAGTCACTTCTTTGCTTATACATAGTAGTCTGATTTTTAGAAGTCACCAATGACTCCATTTTTGGTTAGTTTCCAGCAGTTTTTGAAAATTACACCCCTTTATATTTGTTTTAAATTTCTCACCTAGAAATTGAATCATGAAAAATACTTGTTACTTTGAAAAAATGAGCTATTTAGATCTCCAACCCCCAAACAGCAGAAGCTTAAGTGTTGGCTTGTAATACTGTCATGACATTCACTTTGTAGTTGTGGCAAAGCTGTGTATGTCCCAGGTGTCATCAGTGGATGCAGCACAAAGGAGAGCCCTAACATCCAGGTTTCCAAAGTGTGTGAATTAGTTAGATTCTTGGAGTGAAATACTGTCTCATCATATCAGTACAAAACTCCCACTGAATCACTGGGGCTAGGATTTTACCCTGGGTTGTTTGTTGTGTTCATTTTTTTATGGGAAAAGTGATGGGGAGTTGTAAGAGAGGGCCAAATAGTTGTAGGTTATGTGGAGTCCAGGACTTTGTGATATATGAGTCTAATAGTTTTAAATTCCTCTTTTAGGAAATGGTGCCCTCATACTTTAAGAGCAAATGAGAATAATAGGGAGGCAAACATTTTTTTTATTTATTTCAGAGCTGAATACCTTGAGTATTTTGCATCTGAATGTCAGGAAACGTTGTTAACTGGAAGGAAGAAAAGAGTTCCTCTTCCCTGTACCGTACAAGAAGCTTCAGCCAGCCAGAAACTGCTGAGGTGCCTGAAGCCCTTAACCGTTGAATTTTCCCCGCCCCACAGTCTTAGATCCCCTTCTCATAATACTGTATGAAGCCACTAACTGCTGGTTCATTTGCTTCCCTGGAAATCTTTAGCAAAACCTCTCCATCTACAGTGCACTAAATGAATGCTGATTTGAATTTGCATTATTATTAGTATCTTCAGCTTTCAGCAATAAAGACACCGTCTTAAAGAATCACTGAAATAATCTTCCATTTTGCTACAGCAACTTAAAATAAAGGCTAGAAGTACTGTCATTGTCTTTATATTAATCTTGGACAATGTTGATTACTATTATTTAAAGATGAAGATTTACAATTAGTCATCCTACAGAGAATAGCATTCACTCTGTTTTTAGACTAAATTATAAAAAGGAGACAATGTTTTCTGTACAGATGGTATTGGCTTAGTTACTAATTGGTTAAGTGCCTTGTTTTCTGTTTTCCTGTGATTCATATTTTTACCAAAAGTCTTTATCTAGGAAAAATGACAACGTGTTCTGATCCTGGTGTTCTGTAATAGTTTATCATCCTCTCTCACTCCCACACAAAAGAAAACTGGGGGTTCCAGTTGCATTAACCTGTTTGGGGTTTTTTTTTTTTACCTAATAGAGAAAGCAAGACAGTAAAGCGGTGGCTCCTCGATTCCCCAAAGCCAAAGATGAAGGGTGGTTTTTGATACTTGGGGAAGTGGATAAAAAAGAACTTATTGCTTTGAAAAGGATTGGATACATCAGAAACCGAAGCTCTGTTTCAGTTGCTTTTTATACTCCAGAAACTCCTGGAAAGTAAGACTTTTTATTAAAATTATCCGAGTGTTATGAAATTAAATGTTGAGGATTTGAAAAAGAAACTAATGAGTCTGCTTTTATATTTTAGATACATCTACACATTGTATCTCATGAGTGACAGTTACCTTGGCATGGACCAACAGTATGACATTTATCTGAATGTCATACCAGCCAGCAGCTCAGCACAGGTCAATACTGAGATCTCTGATGCAATGAGTCACCTGCCTCTGAAGTAACATGACCTGAACAATCTGTTTAAAAGAAGTGGGCTTGAAACCTGGATGTTCAGTTATTCTGGACAACAGAGAAATTATGTTTGCCTTAGTGGAATCAACTTCTAACCTCAAGACACCTAGGAAATTAAAAGTGACTGCTGTATTGACTCTAGTAACACAGAGTTAGCCACAGTGGCCTTATTCCTTTACAAAGTGTTGCCTTTTATCATTTCATCTTTGAAAAATTTCAGAATGTGAAATGGATCTGTTTTACTGCTAATGTATATGCCAGAATTGTATTCTGGCAACTCAAAACAAGAAAGTATGGACATTTTAATTTGTATACATTTTGAGCTGTAGTTTTCATTTGGAAATGATTGCTCTATAGCCAACGTGTTCATATTGTTTAAATGGATTTTTTAATTTATGCGGAGAATGCACAAAACTTGATTTAAGAAATGACAGAAAACATTGCTGAGGTGAATTATAAGATTTAGTTTATAATAAGACATATCTGTAAGAAATTTGTTGTACCACTGTCTTCAGTATAAAATGTAAATGCCATTTAGTGATAAAATACATCTCTTAAGTATACCACGTGGAGGTGGTACTTCACAAAAACATTTTCACAAATTTATATTCATTATACATTTAATAAATCTGATTGGAAAGTTATGCTGAAGAGTCTACAGTTGATTTCAAAATGAACTGAAAACAAAATGCTTGCATATAATAACATAGATTTCCTCTCTGCGCATTACTAGATTAACTAAGTGAATGTTGTTTTCCTAACTTATTAAGAAGGAAAAGTTTCCCGTTAGTTATATTATTTTATCAATCTTTTATAATGCAGTCATTGTAAATCACAAAAAAATTGTGCACAGTGTCTAAAAAGACTATGATCTCCATATGTATCTGGAAATGGTATTGTGTTAGTGGAGTCCAAGCAACACCTAAAGGCTAATATTGCACTCTTTCACAAAACGTTTTCTATTTTTAAATGCATCCTCTTGCTCACTTAGTCTAGTGTCTGGAAACTCATGTAGTATTGGTACCTTTTGATATTTTCTTTAAATGCTGTCTATACATTACTCTGTCCTTGTAACCTCTTTGTGCCAGAGACTGTCTCCTATGTGTTTGTATTACACTTAGTGTAGTTGATAATACTGCTCTGCAAATGATGAAATAGCAGGCTCTCCTTTGGCTTTGCTTGTAAGCCTGAACAAAGTTTTGCTATTTCCCTTTTCATCATTAACTTTATCTCACTAGTTTTGTAAATAATTGGAGCTATAATGCCATCTTTATACTACTTCATATTTTCCTTTTCTTTTTCAAATCTCTCCTGTTTGTTATAGGCAACCCCATCCAGCTAAATCTCTTGGCCAGAATTTTTTAATCTGGGTACCCAACATATTAGGATCTTAAATCCTATATTTATTAGAAAAATCCTGCTTTTCAAAGATGTTAAGCTCTTTAAAAAATCCAGCCATGTTTGTCCAGATGCTCTAAATATGGAAGTAGAAGCCTACCTTTAGGAATTCAGGGTTGCAAGTATTAGTCTTTGCTTTTAACTAAAGATAAGTAGCATTCAGTGGGCTTTTTTGCTGCTGACATTGTTTCATGTACCAAACCAAACTTGAATTGTGTTAGGGAGCTCTGCTGCCTGCCAAAAAACCTGAAAAATGTGCTGCCACTACATCTTGAAACCACCTAGGTTTAAAGGACTCACTCTAAGGGTACTGGCAGTTGTTAATTTACTCACATGATGGGAACATTGGAACTTTTTTGCTGACCACAGCACTTTAAAAGGGTGCACAGGTAGCCCCAGACTATGAAGCAGCTTCCCCTCTGAGGCTGCTCTCATGCCCACAATTTTAAAGAGCAGGATTATACCTGCTTGCAAGAGCCCAGGGGTAACAAGGGCTGTAGGTTTTTCTGTCCCCCCTCAGTCAGCCCCTGCCACTGCTGCTACATTCCTACATTGCAAACTGAGAGCCAGCTGTTCTCCCCCTCTTGAAGGAGGAGGGATAGCAGAGTACTGTGGGATAATGGAAGGTCTAAATAACATGCCAGATGTTAAAAATAAAGCAAAATACTTACCTGCTACAAAAAAGTTCCACTTTTAACAAGGAACATCTTCAAGGCGATTCACCCTTTTGTAGCATCTGGCAATTTAACATGCAAAATTTGAGGCGATTCACCCTTTTCATAAATTAGCATCTGGCAATTTAACATGCAAAAATTAAATTAATTCCATGACAAATGTAACATCAGCCAGGAGCCTTAATAATATACTGAAAAGGCTTTAAAGTGAGCTGCACTTTCCCATCCAATTGTGATATACTCCAAAATGCAGAAAGAGGTAGTTAGCCAAGTTAGCCTGAAGTCAGGCAAAAGGCGGCAGGATAAATATTCACCTTATAAGCTAACTAAAACAGAGATGCATAAGCTTTAGTAAGCAGCAGTTTACTTCATCAGAGCATCTCTGATGTAATCTATAAGGTGCAAATATACTCTACTATGCGCTCCAAAATGTAAGGGACAGGAAAAAAAGATTTATTTTGTGGTTCTAAGTGTTTACACATACATTTTTTTTTAAATAGGCTTCTCCCCTATTCAATTTACTTTTAAGGAAATCTCAAGCATTTTTAGGTGTAATGTTAGCTTTCATTTTTTCGTCAATACAATGCAACTTTATTTATGAGGGCAACCATGTTCTGATAGGTAGGACAGTAATAAAACAAGAAATTTATTAGCAGCCTTTCCTGCTTTATCTTTAAGGTAAGACTGTATATACTGTCATATCATTATTTCTTTTTTCAGCAAGCAGATTTTGGACAACTAAAATTCATAGGCAAAGTGTGAGTTATCTACACAGGTAATTTAGAAAAATGGATTGCAACACATTACTCCAAGTGCTTTATATTGGAATTGAAAGAGATTTTTTCCAGGAAATCATTGGCTTCTGTCAAAGAACATTTTCTATCAATAATTCTAATTAAGTATAGAAATAAAGCTATGCCACAATCACATAATATGCCATGGTGATGATCTTGGTTCTTGCCTGCTGCATAAACGACATGTCACAAAAATGCATGCTGGACCTCACATGGACATCTTTCCCAGGGATCTCTGGTCTTCCATGTGAACCAGTTGGAGCATCTTGTGCTAGATATCAGTTGTGCCCTTTGAATCTTGGAATTTAGTTTCAACATTTAGTTTGGATTGCCTTCTATGCTAATTGTTTTTTTGGACAGCTCACCGTATCTTGAAATAATATATTTGATACACTCTTGAGAGTTCATTGCAAAAATATTGGATTTGCAAAGGCAGTCAAAAGTAATGCAGAATGAATTGAAGCAAATTGATTGAAATCAACGGTTATCTAAAAAATCTAACAAGAAAAATTCTGATGCATTCGAAACAGCTGCTCAGAAGGAACAATCAATATATTCATTCCAATTATTTCTAACAGTGGAAAGTGGATGATCAGTGACTGACTCTAACAAGAATGTAAGAATCAGACATAGAAAACAGGTACAAATTATCAGTACTTCTGTGATGTAGCTACAACCACTATGGTTATAATACAATAGTTCTCCTCTGAAAGTTAGATGATGGCCAATTCAGATACAAGATTTTAATGTCCAGTTTCTCATTCCAGTTTACAGATAGGCTTCCCTTGTCTCTTTCAGCTGCAATCAGCAACAACTGATATACATTTACTGAGGTGCCATCTTCGAGCCTCAGAGTAGCTCCAAAATGAAATAGGAAAGAGAGAGATAAGACACAACGAGGAAAACCCATCAGACTACTTGCTTCCCTGTGCCTCTCCCTTGGAAGCAATGGGGTATACTCTTCCCATTTTGCCCCACCAAGGCCTCATGTAGACTGGAATGTGAAAAACAACACATAATTGGTAACAGAATCCGAAATGAACATATGCATAAAGGTGAATTGTGATTGGTGAAGAAGCCTCCAGAAGCTTCCAGGTTTTGATCAAAGTCCACCCATTGACTGAAGAAAAGAAGTCAAGGTCTTAGACATGCACTCATACCAAAAAAAACATGTAAATGAATAAAAAGCATAGGCAATCCCATGCTAATGAAGCAAGCAGTAAACGGAGGCAGAGCTTGAGGTGGGACGAGAAATGGGTGGAACAAAAGGAGAGACAGAGGTGAAATGAATGTTCATGAGTATAAACCAAAGTGTATAAATGTGGGAAAAAACTATTGTTCACTGTGGCTCCCTGGTTTGTTGGTTTTTTTGGGAGCTAGTCCGAAGCTGTCTCCATTCAGAAAAAAGCTGTTGCGAGCAATGTGTGCAAGTAGCGTTTGCTCCCTGTCTGCTCTGGCTAATGAGTAACAGGACTCATGAGCGATTGGATTGTCATCTTCCTAGTCATTGGGGGCCACATTGAGTTGGGGTCTAACACACTGTAGCGATCAGTCAATCAGCATGTGCATAATCGCTGAGCCATGCAATAGTGTCCTCAGTGGCCATGATGACAGACAGGAGGTGCTCTAGCCCAAGTATCTACAGTCTCCTTTACCAGCCTCCAAATACTCACAGTCATATTTCTTCTTAACTAGTCTTCTTAATGCCATCTCATAACACTGCTTCTTTATCAAGTCTATCAGTCCAGTCTGAACCTTGTGCCACTGTGAAATATCATCTGCTTTGAGACTACTTGCACTGTTCCAGGCTCTGCAGCATTGTCTTTAAAAATCTTCATCTTAGCCAGGAGAGTTGAGGAATGTGCATCTTTGTCTTACATTACCTCTTCCTCATGTTCCACAGAGAAATCAGTTTTTTGAATATTTTTTAATTTTCTCCCAGAGGGAGTCTCTGCCCTTTCACCATCAAGAGATTTGATTCACCGGTTTACTAAGTAAGGCCAAAGCTGGAAATCACAGGGCATCTAGAAATAGTATCCTTTCCTAATATGCAATTGTTGGAAAAAAGAAGGTATCTTGGTACATCTCTTCATGCTGGATAACAGTCTAAATCCAAACTTCCACACATCTCTTCTGCCCAGAGAAGTTTCAAAGCCACTTTGTCCAAGCATTGACCATCATGTCCAAAGTATAGGAAGGCCTCAGAGGACAAAGGCTGCAAGACTGCTAGTTGGTTTTCAGTTTATAATGTCTCAACACTGCTACATTTGTACTGGGCTAGCTACTGCTTTGGGACAATGTCATTTTTCTAAAACAGACACAATGATATCCTTTTTGCCTTGTTTCCCTAATTTATTGCCTCCTGTTATTAGCTAAAATTCCCACTTCTTTCCTTCCCTAGATGCAGCCACTTTTTATTAGCTTGATGGCAGTTACATCATGGAAAAGTACATCTTTCATCCTTTGTTCTTGATGACCTGGCAGTTCCAGCACAGGTACTGTTCCAGGTTGTCCAGTGAGCAGTGGGATCATAGACCATATCAAGTTGAATACAGACAACCATAACCTATGTCCAGATCTGGAGAGTCTCAGTGGTAGAAGCCTGAATATATGCTTCCTGAAGGAAACACTTGATATGACAATCTTAAGCAAAAATATCTGCCTCACCATTATCAAAACGAAGTAGATATCCATTTATATGGATATCTACCCCAGACCTTGCACTGAGTAGTTTTATAGGAAAAATGCATTGAACATTTTAAACACTACATTTTAATGAAATAACTGATAAGCTTAAGAAGAAAAGTAGTCTCTGAAAATACTCCAAAGACCTGGAATAATACTCTGCATGTAGGACAGAGTATATAAAAAAAATCCTTCCCATTGGAAAGGTCTGTGAAAAAAAAACACTGAGACAGAGAAAGGGGAAATGGCAAATATAAATGTATGCATTTTTATAAAAGTGGGGGGAAGTTAATTTTTGTAAGTCGTGTCAGATAACTTGGGAGTAGAAGAAAAGGAATTAGTGTCCTGGTGACACCATGCCTGGTAATTAAAACTGTTTGTAAAACTGACAGGCTACCCAACCCAGACCACATACAGCCTCACATATCCAGGTGGAGACCAGAGTAATTGGAAACCTTTACTCAACAGACAGAAAATTCAAGTACATTGATAAATGCCATTGTTTTAAACTACTGCCATCGTAATGCACTTCCACAAGAAAGCAGAACATGGAAGGCAAGTTAATTTCCATTCATTCTAGGGATGTTCTTAGAAATTATGGGGTATATTAAAAAGTTTGCCTACACAGATCAAATTTGGTTTAAGTCATTGTCATTTTATATATCTTTGGCATTCTACCACCAAAATGAAGGCTTAAAATGCAACAGTCTCATGGGAAAAGGCGTAATTAAATAGGATGAAATTCACTGTCAGATGTAAAATAATATTCTTCAGTGCTTTGACGCTGGAGAAAGGGAAAGGAAGAGAGAGAGCGAGAGAGAACTTCAACACTCTCCTGACCTGCAGCAGCAAGTCCCATGCGAGTTTTAGTAAGAAGAACGGATTTGGAAACTAAGGCAGGGGTTCAGTGGTTCAATCCACCCACAAAGGAGCAGCAGTAGGCTATCCCAGCTAACTGATGTAGCCATACTTTTTTCTTTCTTTTGAAAAGTACTGATACAAAAAGAATCCTGATGACTAAGCATACAATTGCACAATGTACCGTAGGTCACAGTGACTGTATATGATTGAGAAAATCATCTCATCTGGGATAAGAAGGAAGATGGAGAAAGGGCAAATTTATTTTGGACCAGAAGAATCCATACATTCTTCCATTGAATCAAAGAGAGGGATCCAAATCTATTTCAGAAAATCATACATTAGTAGGCTTTTATGATGCCATAAGTTGAGTAACACTGGTGCTTAGAGTCTTCAGATACTCACCTGCCACTCTTGCACATTGTTTATTCCATTAGTCACCTCTGACTCCTCCTATCAATTAGATAATCATAGCTGAGGAATGAGTATATCTCTTTAAAGCTATGATCTCACTAGTGTACTTCTCAAAATGTTCATGCTGGGGACTGTGGTGTTTCATTGGAGTTACAGAGACATGGTACAAAATTCTCTGCTGGTATAGTGTACAGTTTTGCAAAGTGGTTGGGGATATTTGGGGAATAAAGAAAATAATGTTCTTTAATATTAATACAGTTTGGTGGGAGAAGTGCGAGGTTAAACTACTGTGCTGCTGAGTGTAAGAAGAGAACTTCTATACCAGGACCAACTTTATAAGAACCTGTAATATTTGTACCAGTTAAACCACTGTGTAAATAATTCCTATGGAGGATTCAATTTAGAGAGAAGAAACAATCTCTATAGAGGAAGGATTTTCCACAGTGATTACACTGCATAGCAATTAAATATGTTTACAAGAGTCTTGCACTCAAATCTCCTAACAAGTTCCATAGTCCCTCATTGTAATTTGAATCCAGTACTCTCAAAGTTACTAAGTCCTCCTTATAAACCCTTTCTTCAGATTCTATCCTCCTGGAAAATCACAATCTTCTCTGCTCTTGGTGATTTAAAACCGAAATCAAACCTTTTTCTAGTCTAACTTTATCTAACATTTTCTTTGCATTTAAAGAGTAAAAATGCTTACGTATATCAAAAAATGTAATCATACATTATTTTTATTGAAGAATTTTACACGCTTGCTCTCCCAATAACAGAATACCCAAAAGAAAACAGATACAATTTGTCTTAAACCTGCAGACTTAGTGGAGGTTAAATCCTAATTGTGACTACACAGCAGACTTAACTACGCTGGTTTTTTTGTTGTTGTAATTGTTTTGAATCTGCTCACAAAGCCGTCTTGTCTTTTTTCAGATTACTTTTGGCCTACAGAAGGATTGGGAATGATAGAATCATAGGATTGGAAAATAACTCAAGTAACCTGGTCCACGTCCCTGCACAGATGTAGGAATATTACTTACTCCTAAATCATCCTTGCCCAATGCTTATTTACCCTTATCTTGAAAGATTCCAGTGAAGGAGCTTTTATAACTTCCCTTGGCAGTCTATTCTGCTGCCTTACTTTAACAGTAAGGATTTTTTTCCTTATATCTAATAAAAATACATATAATTATATAAAATCTTGTGTAAAAAGGTAGGGCCTGCTTCCCTTACATCATGTCTACACTAAATTTACTGGACCCTGGCCCTCAAATACTGCCTTATATGGGCTACTTCCTGATCTAGAAGCAGTGTAGATGTGTTAATGAGGAATTTGGGATGATAGTTTTGGCACTTTTCAGGTGCATAACTTAATTAACCCACCTAGAGTCCTATACAAATGTAGCTAAACTTTTCTGACTCAGAAGGTAGCCTGTATAGAGCTGTGTGGTTTGTTTGAGGATGCTTCTTCCTCATTTAGTAAGTTTATCATGTAGATATCCCCTCAGTGTTTCCTTAGAGCCAGCTCCAACCTCTGTCTTCATAGTTTCAGGAGCTCTTCTGAGGTCCTACTGCATGCTATACAGGAAGGGTGAGTGCAGGTCTTAGGCAGGGCTAAACTAGGATTTGGTAGGAATGAAACATTACTATCTTTTCTTATTTGTCCCCAAAATGCAAATTAACGCCCTGTGGCCCTGGGCAACAGTTAAATGAAAAACCCACAATAAAATTGCTTCAGATGTGCCGTCGCTGGACGATCATCAAAGCTTCATAAAATATCCAAATCTTATAGGAAAGCAACATGACTAAAATATGTATACAGCTGGGAAGAAGGAGCACAGTTCTTCATTTTTGTTGGTTACAAGATTGTGTTTTGATTTTCGTGTTTGACTTCTTTTCTCCCTCCTCACTCAGGCATAGTGGGTGTTCTGCTCTTTAATGGCTATGTCTGACCAACTTGCTACCGTGTCCAGCAGCAATGCCGTCCAACTGCACTGCTGCACATGGCATACCTCCTAAAAATGGAAGCAGTTAGAATCAAGTCCAGGCTAATTGCCATTGTCATACAGCAGTGGTAATTAGCACACTTGAGGCATCATGCAACTGCATCTGCTCTGCTGCCAATTTAGGATGCAGCCTGTGTAGAAGCAGTCCAGTGTGTTTCTGTATCCTGTGGCTGGTTATAGTAAGTTTACTGTGTAAGGCAAAAGCATGAAGCTAGGACAATGGAAGATGTAAGAGTTTATTTAGAGAAATAAATGTCATGCAAGTTCCAGCATCCTCACCTGAGTGTCATCTTTATGCATGTTGTACTTGGCAGGTTGAGAGCTACAAAAGAAAGTGCCTGGAATAGATTGGAGAATTCGGGCCCATAGCCAACGAAAGCACTAAATCATGTGAATAGTTCTACTGAAGTCAGTTCCTTCAGTTGTAAGTAATTGCAAAATCAGCCTAGATCCTACAGGGTGTCGTTAGGGCTTAGAGAGAAAGGTGATTGACATCCCACAGGATCAGTCCCCAAAAGAAAAGGAAGTATAGAAAATAAGGGCAAAAAAAAATAGAATGTGGCTGGAAAAGTGAGGCGAATGCTAAGAAAATAGAGGAGAATACAGCTGGAGAGCAGAAAAGTTGTCTTGCACCCTGAAAAACAGGAGGGATGGAAAATATTTTATAACAGGAGCTCAGCCCAAGATGTGCAGAGCAAGCTTCACTAACTAGTAAGTAGCACGTAGGTTCTTAGAGTGCAGGACCTCCACCTAACCCAGGAGGTGCACAGCCCCACCAGGGGAGACGCCTTGTTGGACCTAGTGCTGGCCACAGGTGATGACCTGGTGAGGGGGATGCGGATGCTCGACCACCTGGGCAACAGCGATCATCGCCTGCTGGAATTCACCATCTAGCACAAGGTGGCAAAAGCCTGCAGTAAGGCAGCAGCCCTAGATTTCAGGAGGGCAAACTTCAACAAGCTAAGGAGAATAGCTGGGGAGGCACTGAGGTCCCAGAGGGGAGGCGAGCCAGGTGTCCAAGGTGAGTGGTCGCTCCTTAAGGAGACAATTCTCCAAGCCCAAACGAAGGTAATCCCAATGAGGATCAAAGGGAGCAGGAGGGGGCACAAGCCTCCATGGCTCACCAAAAGCATCCGGGAATGTCTCCTTGCTAAAAGGGAGGCGTATACCCAATGGAAAGAAGGGGTCATCACCAGGGATGACTATACTGCAGTCGCTCAGGGATGTAGGGGGGCAGTCAGGAAGACCAAGGCAGAGATGGAATTAGGACTAGCTTCCCAGATTAAGGACAATAAGAAGTCCTTCTTTAAATACATAGGGGGTAAAAAGAAGGTCCCGGGTAATGTGGGGCCCCTGCAGGACGCGTTAGGAAATTTGGTCGTCACACCAGATGACAAAGCTAACATGTTTAATGATTTCTTTGCCTCCGTTTTCCTAAGTAGGGACCAGAACAGCCACCTCCCTGCTGGGCCAAGGGTTAGTGAGGAACTAGTTAGGGAGCTTCTGGAGGGACTGGACGTATTCAAGTCAGCTGGTCCGGACGATCTCCACCCTAGAGTTCTAAAGGAATTGGCCGAGGTCATTGCAGGACCCCGGCACGGCTTTACGAGCACTCGTGGTGCTCTGGTGTGGTGCCGGAGGACTGGAAGAGGGCCAATGTGGTTACCATCTTCAAAAAAGGGAAAAAGAAGCACCCAGGAAACTATAGGCCAGTTAGTCTTACCTCGATCCTAAGCAAGCTGTTTGAGAAAATTATTCTGGCACACATCCACGAGGGGCCAGCAGGGGACTGCATGCTTAGGGGCAACCAATATGGGTTCATCAGTGGCAGATCCTGTCAGACCAACCTGGTGGCCTTTTACGATCAGATCATTAGATGCAGGGGTAGCAGTGAATATAGTCTTCCTGGACTTCCAGAAGGTTTTCGACACTCTCTCACCCTGTTCTCATTAAGAAACTGGGGGACTGTGGTGTAGACATGCACACAGTCAAATGGGTCACCAACTGGCTGGAGGGCCGCACCCAGAGGGTGGTAGTAGATGGGTCCTTCTCAACCTGGAAGGACGTGGGCAGCGGGGTTCCGCAGGGCTCCGTCCTCAGGCCCGCACTGTTCAACATCATCATCAGTGACTTGGACAAGGGGTTAAAAAACACCCTGTTCAAATTTACTGATGACACTAAGGAGTGGGAGGATGTGGGCACACTAGAAGGAAGCAACAGGCTACAATCAGACCTAGACAGGTTACAGGGATGGGCGGAAGAGAATAGGATGGGATTCAACACAGACAAGTGCAAAGTGATGCACGTGGGGAGGAACAACCGGCACCATACCTACAGGTTGGGAAATTCCCCTCTTGTCAGCACAGAGGCAGAAAAGGATCTTGGAGTCATCATTGACTCCAAGATGAACATGGGCTGGCAGTGTGGGGAGGCAGTCAGGAAGGCCAACCGTACCTTGTCATGCATCCACAGATGCATCTTGAGCAGGTCCAAAGCGGTGATCCTCCCCCTCTATGCAGCACTGGTCAGGCCACAGTTGAAGTACTGTGACCAGTTCTGGGCGCCACACTTCAAGAGGGATGTGGACAGCATGGAGAGGGTCCAGAGGACAACAGGGCAGGCCCTATGAGGAGAGGCTACAGGACCTGAACCTGTTCAGCCTCCAAAAGAGAAGGCTGAGGGGGGATCTAGTGGCCTGCTATAAACTAGTCAGGGGGGATCAGCAGGCATTGGGGGAGTCCCTGTTCCCCCAAGGACTGCCAGGAGTGACCAGGAATAATGGTCACAAGCTGGCAGAGGGTAGGTTTAGGCTAGATATCAGGAGGCGCTACTTCACGGTCAGGGTGGCTGGGATCTGGAACCAACTTCCAAGAGAAGTGGTGCAGGCTTCTACCCTGGGGGTTTTTAGGAGGAGGTTAGATGAACACTTTGCTGAGGTCGTTTGACCCCAGTACTCTTTCCTGCCATGGCAGGGGGTCGGACTAGATGATCTACTCAGATCCCTTCCAACCCTAGAAACTATGAAACTATGGAAGGCGACTTCACAGTTTGGCCCAATTTTAGACTTCACCAATCCCAAACATACAGTTCCTCTGTGAATTGTTGAAAAAAAACAATTTTTGTTTCTGGTCTGGCGCTCTGCCGTACTCAGGAGGGGAAATCTGCAGGCAGCTGTATGAACCTATAATATCCCTTTTGAAGGGACAAGTGGTGTCAGGTGTATGCTCAGCTTTACTATGAGAGTCCCCCACCCCGCTTTTTTTCCCCCTTTTTTGTCTATATAGTGGTTTTCCAAAGATCCCCCCCCACGCACACACACGCACTCTAAAGTTGGTAGACTTCAGAAATTGCCAGATAGGCTACATGTAGTATTTGGATTAATTTCATTCTATTGGTTGTGAAACTGACCTAGTCAAATCAGTGTAAGCACCTGATATGGATGCCATTGCATCGGAAAGAGAATGCCCACATTGATCTAGTTTTTCACAGAAGCATAGAAGTCAGAGTGAAAATCAAACTCAGTAGGTCACTTCATCTAACCTCCTGCTTGAGGTAGTATTATTCCTGTCTATACTATCCCGGGCAAATGTTTAACTTGCACTTAAAAACTGCCAATGACAGGTAATCCACAATCTCTGGTCTAGTGATTAACCATTTTTATAGTTAGAAAATTGTCCTTAATATCTAACCTAAATTTCCCTTGTTGCAGTTTCAACATATTTCTTCTCGTCCTGTCCCTTGTGGACAGGAAGACTGATTGAATCCCATCCTTTTCATAATAGTCCTTTATGGATTTGAAAACTCTTCTCCAGACTAACTAATCACAGTTCTTCCAACATTTCTTCATACGTCTTGTTTCCTAAACCTCTGTTCATTTTATTGCTCTCCTCTGGATTCTTTTGCAATTTGTCCATGTTTTTTATGAAGTGCTATGCCAGTGCCCAAAACTAGACCTAGTACTGCAGGAAGATACTGTGATTTACATCAGTACAAAACCTGTGTACAAACAAGCCCAAAGCCATCCAGGCTACAAGAAAGCTTATATGCAGAAAGCCCCTTATGTTCTGTTGTGCCCATGATCTACCAGGTTTTAGGCAAATGCAAAAGGAAATACAGTTTCTGCCCCTGAGGACTTCTGCTCCTTTTAAAATAGATAGAAGGATGAGGAACACTTAGTAAGAGCCTTTACCTGGGTGTGCTTTGTGGCATCCTTAGAAAAGAGAGCTGCAATAACAGATGTGTTCATTTGGTTTTCTTTAAAAATTTAGAATGGGTTTCACAAAAGTATTTCCCACTAACCTGGCTGCCCCCCAGTGACAAGCCAGTGGTTCCAATAGCCAGTAGAATTAGGTTGGTGCTGGGCACTTTCAGAAGTCCTAATGTGTACGTATCTAAGTGCAGGATTTTTCAAGTATATACAATGAACCTAAATTATCCTGCAGCCATGCCCTGATAGTTACTGGCACAAGAGAGAGAGGATGTCTACATGAGGCTAAAATGACACCTTGGATATTTAGCTGACTAAATCTGTCCTAAGCCATAATTATAGGTAGCATTTTTCATCCCTTGGCATACTGGCACTTGCAACTGAAATAACTCATTAGGTAACATATCCTGACAATGTGAGGAGATTATGCTTGCTTTTCTCATTTCACTTACAATGATGCTTTCTTCCCATTAACAGGGGTTAAGCTTGTTTCTGATGCCAATAACACATGGCACGTTCCCATCACACAACTGTGTTTATTTAACAGCAAATCCTGCTCATTAGGGGCTAATTACTCAATCTAATATTACAGTAATATCAAGTTTTCTTAAAGCTTCATCTTCATCATTTTGAGGATTCTGCAATTAAACCTTATTTTATTTTTAAAAGATTGTGAAAAACCTGGGAAAGCAGTGAGAAGACTCTGATGTCTAGAGACAGAAATGACTTTGTGATTGTCCAAGGCCAGGGCAAGATTATTTTCCTTAAAATATCATTTCCACTATTTTGTCCAATCTATTTTAAATTGCTCCATGTAAGTGGGGTTCCACTCCTGACTGTGGAAGATTGTTTAACAACCTAATAAGAATTATTGCTGAGAAGTTTTTTTTTAAATAGCCAACTTGAATAATTTTAATTTGATTGTATTATTCCTAATTCTGCTGTCATTGACCACCTGAAGTCCACCACTTCACCCTGAGGTTCACCTTCTTCAAATGTTTAAAGATGCTCATCAGGCCCTCTGTAACAGGTTGCCCTGTCCCCTAAGAAGGACAGGCCTGGAAAGGAGCTGCAGCTGTGTGAAGGCTAATGCGGGAGTAGTTTGCTGGAAGTCAAAAACCTCAGCAGGTGGAACCAGAGGGAGGTGCAGAGGAGAAACACCAGAAAGGGAGACTGCTGGGCTATGCGGAGGGCAGGCCTGCTGTGGGACAGTCAGAGCCACTGGGGACCCCTCCTAGTATCCAGAGCAACAAGATTTTTCTGTTTACTTGCTTTATTTGTTAAAGGGCTCTGTATATTACTGGGGCATGCTGAGAGACAGCAAGGGAGCAAAAGCCAGTTGTTTTAAAAGACTTTTTATTACTGGGACTTGCTGAGAGACGCTCAGGGAGCAAAAGCCTGGTTGAAGAGGCCCTGAGGCAGCAACCTGCTACACACCTTTCCAGATGCACACACATAGAGAACCAAGGCCCCCACTGAGTTCAGTGGAAAAAATCTTGCTACATCAGTCATTGCTTAGCTTAGCTATACCATATATTCTCATGATTCAGTCTATCCCTACACTCCCAAAATTATTGCTGAGGTTTTTTATAGTCATGCCTAAGGGCCAAGAATGATAACAGTGATGCTGTTGATGGGCTGCTGACTATTACAATGACTAACAGGGTCTCATTGCCTTTTTTTTTTCCCCTCCTGCCCCACTGTCTTGATCCATCTTTTCTCTCTTGTTTTGTATTTAAATTGCAAGCTCCCTTTAATGGGGCTTATTTTTCTGTTTTCTTTTTCTACAACACTCAGCACAAGATGGTCTTTGAAAACTTCTAAATACTCTGGTAACACAAATCATAAAAAATATGGGGGTGCCATTGCACTGAGCACTGTACAGAGTAATAGCCGCTGTTCTGAGTAGTATGCAATCTAAATAAACAAAATAGACATAGGGTAAAAGAACAGAGATAACACACCAGCAAAGTGAACAATGTGATGACAGCAAATATCACATTAGTTTCAAGTATTTTCAGAGCGGTTGAAGTATCTTGCTACTGCTCATCTAGAGACTTGAGTTCAAGCCTAAGTTCCAGACCAGTGCTGAAAGCTGTCCACAGTTGATCCAGCTTTTAATAGGTATATTTGGGAGTTGAAGATGCTGGATGCTTAGAACATCACTCCCTTGTCCGATACAAGCAAAATAAAATAGTGTGCCTTCACCTCAATAGCCTAATAGGCTGCTTGGCTGAAGTGGACTTGTCTTGTAGTTAGAAGAGGATAAGACAAAGGGAAGTCATGAGGATAGTTATCATTCCTCTTTGGTAATGAAGATGAACATTAGTCACCAATGTGACTAGGTAATAAGTAAGTCTAACTGCACTCTGTCTTGCACGAGCAGGTCTAGGGAGGTGATACTTCCCCTCTATGCAGCATTGGTGAGGCCGCAACTGGAGTAGTGTGTCCAGTTTTGGGCACCACACTCAAGAGGCATGCGGATAACCTGGAAAGGGTTCAAAGGAGGGCTACTCGTATGGTTGAGGGCCTGCAGGTAAGATCCTATGAAGACAGACTGAGGAACCTGAAACTCTTCAGCCTCCGCAAGAGAAAGCTGAGAGGTGATCTTGTGTCTGTCTACAAACTCATGGCGGGGGATGGGGGATGTCAGCAGGGAATAAGGGATCCTCTGTTTACCAGAGCACCCCTTGTGGTCACTAGAAAGAATGGCCATAAACTGAAGGGGAGTAGATTGAGATTGGACATCAGGAAGAATTCTGTACAGTAAGGGTTGCCAAAAAATGGAATGGACTTCCAGGGGAGGTGGTGCTTTCCCCTGCCTTAGAGGTGTTCAAAAAGAGATTAGACAAGCATCTGGCTGGGGTTACTTGACCCCAGCACTCTTTCCTGCCCAGAGCAGGGGATCAGACTCAATGATCTTATAGGTCCCTTCCAACCCTAGAGATCTATTAAATCTATGAAGCACTGAAAAAGTTTTGGAAATGCAAAAAAGGTAGATTTACAGTCACAGTCAATGGAATACAGACCCAGTCTAACCAAAGCCCCACCATAACTCTGTAGCTCATGCATTTCTAGCTGACTTACCAGCAAAGTTCTTTTAGCACACAGCACCCTCCATTCCCCACTGCAGAAACAGAGGAAACAGTGCCTTCTCAACAAAGCAGATCTGCATTCTGTATCATCTGTGCAAGACAAGCTGAGTCTCCATTAATGCTTCTTAGTGCAGGGATTTTAGGACCTCTCAAATAATTCAGAGCAGGGGTGTTAAACTGCCCTCAGGCTAGAACTGGCCCAGGCAGCCCTATGATCTGGCCCATGAGTCTCACACCAACCCTACACACTGCATATTGCACATGGAGCCTGTCTGGTGTTCAGGCTTGTCCCACTGCACACAACGGAACAGGAGTCAGACAACCCAAACCAGGCCATACCAGAGCCAGCACACAGGTCCAGCAGGATGCCGCATGGACTACTCCAGGGCTCACTTTGTACATGGTGTACAGGGCACACACTGTTTGAGACATGCTGCCAGACTGGCCCTATACACTGGCTCCAGCATGGCCCAATCCAACAAGCAGACCAACCCAGTAACCCTCATCTGGCCCATGGGGCTAAGTAAGTTTGGCACCCCTGATTTAGAGTATATTATTTTTACAAGACTTATTTCAATAAAGGGCATACCCTGCAAATGCTACTTAATAATTAAAAATAAACTAGAATGTCATATAGGTGTTTGGAAAACTTTGCTGATAGCTTTATCCTCCTACTTAGACTATTATTTAACCTTACACAAGAGTAGTCCCTCCTCATCACATATAAATAACTTCTCTCACAAAGGAATTTTTTTTCATGTTAAATTGAACCCCACTCTTACAGCAAAAACCTACAACTTAGGGTGCAATATGAGATGATTGCTGCACTTCCTAGGTGGTTGAAGGCCACCTACTACACAGCATACCTGAGGTGCACAGTAATAGCTTTTTAACACGCACCCTGTTGAGCCTTATTGCTAAACTAGTCTTGAACTTAAAGCTTGAAGAAAAAGGATAGAGCTTGCTCAACAGGTGAGTTTTTCCAGGCTCTCTCAGCTATATTCATTATCTGATTATTGCTCTCTCATTCTATAATACAAGGATCTTGGAAAAAGAGAACTGACTTTACAGCATATGTTTTGGTGTCTGTGGGTTGAGAGCAGGGGGGAAAGCAAGAAATATTGCAGGAACCTGAAAATTTGACTTAGACATGCAATTTGCAGAGTACTTAATTATTCAGTGGGTACCATTTTGCAGCAGCTACCAACAGAGACAGAGAGAAAGACATGGTACAGTTGGAGAAAATGAGGACAAAAATATTCTAGCTTCTATTCTGAGATAAGTGTTTAAATTGAACAAAAGCTTGTTTAGGATAAGTATTGTGTGTCCTCTGGGAAAAGTTGACTGAGTTAGAGTGGTATCATCCAGCCATCAGGATGAAATTCTTTAACTTTTCCATTGCTAAGCCTCTCTAGAGTTAACCAATCTTCACTATAAGACATCCAGCTCGTGCTATTGCATATGAATATTTGAGTTTATCTTCCTTATTTAAAACTCATATTTCAGGTAAAGAAAGCTCTGATGAGTCATTTAAAAAAGAGAAAATGATGAGTGAAAGTATATTTGTTTGAGAAAGGAACTGAAATATTAGTGAGCAACAATAAATCAATAATTCCCTTAATCCAACACCACAGAGCCAAGAAATATTATCAACCTCTCAGGATTATGTTTGTCCATTCAGTAATGCAATGAGATATAAGACAATGATATTCAAACTCCATAGGTGCTTACAGTAATAAGAGAAATGATGCCTGGGGTTATGCTAGCTGAATACAGTGTGACCACAATGTCACTTCAGAAAATCATGAGATATTGAATTTTAGTTTGCTTATGCATAGGAATTTTTTTTATTGCCCATTCAGTTTGTGAAGGAAAAGATGGATAAGTATGTTGTTTCTTTGAAAAAAAGACAGAGCCTCGTGCTATCTGGTTAAACAATAGAAAAGCTGTCACAAAATGTTCATCTTTTTGTTGTTGTTTTTGTACTTCAAATTGGAAGGATTTGGAGATCCTCTTCCCCAATCTGTTAGTACCTTCTGCAAGAGTCTCACAGAACTGGCTTCCATTGAGGCAGCAGAGGAACTTTCTATTGATTTGCCTGTGCCTTGAATCAGGTCTTTGTTCAGCTATTTCACAGGAAATATAATTGCCAGGCTTGTTCAAAGATACCCTATGAAAATGTGGAGATTAGACAGGGGTCTAGCAGAACATGTGTAGATTTTTATGATCATTTTAGAATTCGGAACAAAATCAAAAAATAGTAATTCTGGTTTTTTACAGATTTGAAAAGCATATATAAAATCAAAATGTAAAAGTGTTTATGTAGAAGACTGTGGCCCAGATCTTCTGATATTTTACAACAACCTTGGACCATACTACTAATAGGTTGTGGCCTTACCTTGACAATACAAAAATGGAATTTTCAAAGGCAATGTAACAGCTAGTTGTTATCTTTGTGAAACAAAAATAGCTCCTCATCAAAACAGCTCTTCAGAGAATATGCAAAAGTTGCCTCTGCTGTGGAAAGGAATAAGTAATAGCAGGCACGTGAATAATTATCACAGAGGGCTGCTCCATGGTAAATCACTGCCCCGTTTCAACTCACTATAATTTGTGTGTTTGTCCATACTCTCAGTAAGTAATTTATAAGATTTGGCCCTGCCTGAATCCAAATCTTCTCTTTATCACCTTTAAAGTTAACCAGTAGGAAACAGAAGAGTAATGATGAGGATCCAAATCCTTCAAATATTAGTATAAATGATTCCCTTAATGTTCTGAGACATTGAAATCAATGAGTGTGTCTACACACACACTTAAGTGTGGAGTAAATTAATTAGCTGCGGATTAAATCACCACTGTCTACATGTATTAGGCTGCAGTAAACTAATTAACACCACAGCAAGAGTACCTTCAGGGACAGTACTATATTATGCCAGGGCAATTTACTGCAATTAAATACACATATAGATGCTGACCACAGATATAAATTGCAACCAGTCAGCTCAGCCAGCAGGGGGCCAGACTCCTGCTTGTCACTAGCTACATGGCTCCACACTTTCAGCACCCTCATGCCCCAGCCAGCCTCTGCTGCCTGATGCTGCCACCCAGAACCCAGGGCTGAGCAGCTCTGTCATATGCTGCTCCACCCTGGCTCAAATTTCTGCCTTCCTGGGCACACATGTGCACGCTGCACCTGGGAGTAGTTTACTCTAGCTCAAACTACTCTGGAGTTTATTGCTTCAAATTAATTACATGTGTAGATGCATGTAACAGAAGCATCAGTCCTTGAGGACTGAACCACTAGCTAGTACTGTTAAACTTTTAAGAGAAAGAAGTTTGTATGAAATAATAGAAATGGCTTGAGCTGTTTACAAATATATTCTGTAAAATGGAAAATTAAAGAAAAACTCACTTACCAAAAAGACACTAATAGCCATTCCAAATGGCTTGTTCTTTAATTTAAAACAACAAGAACAACTAATAAATACACTTCCAACCTTTATGTGAAAGCAGCTTTATTGCACCAATGGGAATAAAGGTACTTATATGCAAATCTGTTTACAAGAATTGTCATTATTTTTCCATATGTATCACTCACCTGTTGAAAGGTATGGCAAGCTCCGTTTCTGTGGATGCATGACCTTTTGTTTTAGAGGCCAGAGAATGAAATGGATTCTAAGCATTTATTATTGGCAGATAAATTCACTTTCTGATATCACTTTCAAAGGATTTGGCAAATAGACAACAGCATTAGTACTACCTAATCCTTCTCTCACTGAAGATTTATTTTGTGATATTCCTAATTTATGATGAATAACATTTTCTTGAATTAGACTACTAGGTAATGCCCTAAAATAATTTAATCCCTTGGAGCCATTGACTTTAAATAAAAGAGATTATCAGAGAAGTCAGACCACAGAAAAACTTCTAAAATAGATTTTCAGTATTATAAACAAATTGCATGAAAAAACCCCTCAGGATATTAAAAACAGAACAAATATCCTGCAAAGTACCTCCTCCAAGAAGAGGCAGATGTTGGAGTCACATTAACAACATTGTGAGGCACAGCAGCACAGCTGCAAAAACCTTAAGGGGTGCATCTACACAAGACATTTACTGCACAGTTGACTAATTAAATATGCAGTAAACATCTCAACATCTACACGTGAGCCCTTATTAGGACGCATGAAACTAGTAAACTTAGCAGCAGGGTAAGTACAAGTACTTGTAAATACAAGCACTATCCTGCTGCAGAGTTTTTTGTGCACAGCTGTGGATGTGTAGAGGCTGACTGGCTGGCAGGGCATGAGGGTGTTTCAGTGCCTGGGTTGCCGGCTGGCTAGCCCCAACCACCCTTGTGTCCCAACCAACCCCTCCACAGCACATTGAGCCCTGTTGGAGCAGCCCTGAGCCCCACTGAAACAGCCCTGGGCTGGCAGGCTCCAAGTGCTGAGCATGAATAAACTCCAGAGCTAATTGCTCTGGAGTTGTTTGCTGCCAGGCACACATTCAAACATTGCACCATGCCTACTCTTAGGTTATAAAAAATGCATATCAAAGACTGATCTTTCTATACATATGGGAAGTCCATTGGTGCTCTTACATTACAAACAATAATGACAACATTTCTGAGGGGGAAAATAGAAATGAGTGAAGTCTAATGATAAGTGGCTAGCAGCCAAAATGATGTGTAGGAACATAAGAAAAAGAATCTATTTAACCAGAGAATTCAAAGTTTATTACAGCCATCAATATTAAAAGAATACAAGCAGCCATGGTAGCTGGTATCCAGGAAGGTACACATCATAAAAGAAATGTGTCTTTACCCTTGTCTCTCAGAGTCTGACTTCTGGCTACCTGGATAAGTGTGAGGTACATTCTTGGTTTCTGAAGAATCCTGTCTCTCTGAAGATGAACTCCCATCTCTCTACTACTTTATTTATAGCCCTCTCTTTTCCTTTAATTTATTTTAACCCCTCTCCTTTGTACCAAGTCATGATTTGAATTCTTTTTTTTTAATCGTCTACCACTCTAGCATTTAATTTTGAAGAACACTTGTCCAGCACTAGCAGTATGAAGTAATGGCTCAAATCCCTAAAGCAACATTACTCTGCCATCTCCTTTACAAAGACATAGAGCTGCAGGACATCAGAGGCAGCAATATAATGAGATATAGGAATAGAGATAAATCAAATGAAATTCTCTGCCTTAAAAACTGTGACTTTTCCTAATTCTTTTTCCCTTCCCATGAATATATTTTTTCTCCTTTCATTTTGTCTTTCACGCCTGTCTCCAGCACAATTTTAGTGTCATTTCCCTCTCCTTTTTATATTTTCCCTTCTTTTTCTCCTCCTTGTATGTCTCTTTTCCTTTGTTGACAAAAGAATACCATTTTCTTTGTTCCTGTCACTGTTTGAAATACCTCGCTTTGCACCCTATTTATCATTTATTTCAGTTGTAGCCATTTTTTGTTCTTGTATCCCCATATTCCATTTCTAAACTCTCGTTGCCAATTGGATAGTCTCTCACTCTTCTTCTATCCATCTTGCATGGTTTGTTGTCATG
The DNA here is from genome assembly GCF_052110815.1 of Crocodylus siamensis. NCBI lineage: Eukaryota > Metazoa > Chordata > Crocodylia > Crocodylidae > Crocodylus > Crocodylus siamensis. The sequence goes on along the minus strand of NC_143395.1, from coordinate 80,799,994 downwards.
GCTGCCTCCACAGTCATTCTTTCCCATGTGCCATCTCTTCTTTTTTCATTCTCATCTTTCTTTAACATTGACCATCTTGTCACTTTATGACTTGATAGTCTGTCCCACACCAATATATTTTCACCACTCATCATATGCAGAGGGGAAGTAAAACAATCCAGGCATTTACAGATACAGTATGTGCTTCTCCCCTGTCCTAATAGACTGGCCTGTGTATAACTCAAGGTTTTGGGGGACCGCCCATGCAAAAGACTTCTGCAAGTAGAACCTGCCTCCTCTTTCCTTTGGTCAGCCTAAAACCTCCTCCATCCTGGACTCCCCACCCCCTCCCCCCCGGCCTTTGCTTGTGGGCAGCCTATGATCTGTACTGGAGGAAAAAAGAACTCTGTTTCCACTGATCTGATGCCTGTATGCAAGAGTGTCTGTTGAGACCACCCCAGCCATGATGACAGTTCCAGAGTCACGTGCAAGGGTGGTGTTGGTAAGCCTGTCTCCCAAAGAAGCATCTTCCAGATAATTTCTCTACATTATGAGACTACCAGAAAAGACCCTTAGTGTAGGCAGACTGAAGGGGATTTTCTGACAGTTTTGCTACATTCAACCCCCTTCCCCTCCTCCAGCTGACAGACATTCTGCTGATAAAAACCCTCTTCTGTCAGCATATCCGTCCTCTGACAGGACTTTCTGTTGGTATAGATAGGCATAGGTGTGTATGGTCTTAAGACACCCTTAGACAGTATACCTATAGTGGCAAAATTTAATAGCATACACCAGATCTGTCCAACTTTGGTGAGGTTGCAGGCTGCACATGGTGCCTGCATGTGGCCCCTGAGCTGTACACCACACAGCCTGGCTGCTGTAGAGGAAGTCCCTTGAGATCCCACCAACTACACAGGTTGCACTGGCTGTGCACAGCACCCAGCCTATGGTGAGCGGACTGTGGTGGCAGCATGACATCCTCGAATCCCCTACTGACAGAATGTGGCCCCCACCTCCGCCTCCTCCCGGACACACATCGTGACCACCTTTTCAAATGGAAAGACAGGACACATGTCCACTTTCCCTCCCCATCCCTCCCCCTCTCCCCCCAGCAGCATGGCCAGAGCAGAGCTGAGCAGAGCTTAGACTGACCACCTTTTCAAAAGGGGAAGGTGGGACATATGCCAGCCTCCCTCCCTTTCGTCCCCCTACTGCTGCTGCCATAGCTGGATGAAAGTGGAATGGAGTGGGGGGGTGGATGCAGGCTGCCCACTGTGGGCTTGGGGTTCCCCACCCTGCTGCCTTTCCCCTGGGAGCCCTGCACCAGCTATGTGCCCCTTGCCCACCTGGCAGCAGCAGGGGCCACAACTCCACACTGCTGAAACCTCTAGTGTTGCTAGGCAGGAAAAAGGTACCTTGCCATGTGGCACAGCCAGCTCCTGAGGGCAGGCAAGCAGGGTGGGGAGCCCAAAGCTGCCCCCATCCTGTGCACAAATCTGGGGGAGTATGTGCCCCCTGGATGAGCCGCCTGTGGCTCTGTCCTGCTCCCCACCCTGGACCCATGCGCCATCCTAGCTGGGCAGTGCACCCAGCCCCTGTCCCACTCACTCACCATGGAGGCCTCAATCTGCCCCTCCTCCTGCTCCTATATCCTCTCCCCTCAAAGACTTACCTGCAGGGAGCAGCTCTCCACATTTCCTGGCTGTATATCCCGGCCACATGCATATGTGCAGGTGCACACGGTGCCCCCTGCATCCCGCTCCTGGCAACCCCTGCAGAATACAATACTGCCAGCCTGCAAGGGGAACCTGCTGGTTCCCAACCCTTGCAGATGCTATCCCAGAGTCCTGCAGCCCAGGGGTAGAAACTGATGATCCATTGTGGGACTGTCTTGCCCAATTAGGGATGGGTGGGCACCCTAGCAGAGCCCATGGGGGGCAGAGACAGATGCAGGCTGCCCACTGTGGGCTTGGGGCTCCCTGCCTTGCTGCCCTCCCCCCAGGAGCCCTATGCTGGCTGCACTGCCATGACGAGGTGCCCCCTGCCCACCCAGCAGCAGTGGGGGGCACAATTCCATGACCCCGCTGCCCGTGCTGCTGGACAGCCAGGGAGCACCTCACCATGGTAGGTGGTGGGGCAGCACAGCTGGCACACAGCTCTCAGGGGGATACCAGAAGGACAGGAAGCTCCATGCTTGCAGTGGGCAGCCTACAACTGCCCCCTCCTTACACTCAAATCTTGGTGACATGTGCCCCCTCAGGGCCCCCAGATAAGCCAGACTTCCACCACACCCCAGACAAGCTGCCTGTGGCTCCATCCAGCTAGGCAGCATGAACACCTCGTGCCTCCAGAGGCTGGGGGGACATGGCAATTGTCTGCAGGTGGTGGTGTTGGTGGCAGAGTGTGGTGGTGGTGAGCGGGGACTGCCTGCAGGCAGCCATGGTAGTGTTGGCAGCGAGGGTGGGCCAAGCAGGGACTGCCCACAGGTGCCTGCAGCAGTCTCAGCGGCAGGGAGATGGGTGGCAAGCGCTGAGCGGTGACTGCCTGCAGATGCCACCAGCAGCAGTAGCGGCAGCCAATCTCAGGGAGTACACATGCACCTGCTATACATTGCCGATGCTGAGCACCACTCTCAGCCCCGCTTCCTCCCTCACCATGGGGGCTGCAATCTATCTCCGCCCTCCCCCCCACCATAGACTTAGCATCAGGGACCTGCTCTGTACAACTGTCTGGCTGTATTCCCGGCTATGTATGCACATGGCACCTCCCTGCATCCCGCTCCCTCCAGCCCCAAGCAGCCCCTTGCAGGCTGGAACTCTGCCAGCTGGCAAGAGGAAACCCAGATTCTTCTACAATACTGGGAATCTGGTTCAGTCATGCAATCCAGGCCTGGGACTTGTGATTCCCATTTTGGGACTGTCCCGCCCAGTTAGGGATGGGTGGTCACCATCTATGCTGCCAGGCTGTCCTGGCAGCATGCAAATCTCCAGACCTTCTCTTGCCATGTGGCAGTGGGAGAGAGAGAGATAGCAGAGCTTGCAGACCTCATGTTAGCTGCTTGTGACCCATGGACTGCCAGGTGGACAGCTTTGGAGTAGACCAAACCAGGATTAAACTAAATGGTGAGTTCATATTTCTCAGCTATTGGTTCAGACTGTCTGCAGACTTAGTGATACTTACTACTTCACATTTTCAGGCCTTTGCATTAATGTGGGAGAAAAACTTATTTTAAAGAAAGTAATTTTCTAACCTGTGTTTCACTGACCACTGGCAGAAATATTCAAAGACAAAGAGAGGCTTACTCCTAACTATGGTGCTTTTTACTGGTAATTTATTTATAAAAGTAGGGTCTCTTCCCCTCTAAAGACAAAAGTGGCTTGATTGTGTTATTGGTCTATATAAAGTCAAACAAGGATTATATGGCAAATCTCTAGAGTTCAATTCATTTGTATGAACCTATACAAGGATATAAACCTGCATGCATCAGTTCACAAGTCAACCACTTTCTAATTAGAATGCAATTTCTGTGGAGCCAGATATTGTCCACTACAACATTCTGCTGATGCATCAGGGGTGTTGAAGTCAGGACACAGGTTTGCTACTGTCTTCCCATAGTGTCAGGGTACCAGATAAAACTGAATGTGAACATGCAGTCCAGTCAGAAAATTTTGCATCCCTCTCTACCTTTCTTTGCCCTTCTATGAATACTAAACCATATTCAGTTCCAAGGTCTCATCCTATGCAGCCCTTCCCCAGACAAGTCAGTACATTTCTCAACAATATTTTATTTCTGAGAAGTATCAAGAACTCTGGACCCGACTCAACTGAAAACACCTTGCCTAGGCAAGTATTTAAAGTGGAAAAGTGCACATCTCCATTTGTGCTTATTCATGAGTCAATGGATAAAACTTGGGTTTCTATAGTTTGAAATGAGGAAAACCCCATAAAAATAGGAGCGCTTGGCTGATGATAACACAATTTCTAACATAAATGCTAGTTATAAGGTGTCATGTAGAGTCAGTAGTTGCCATGGAATCCATTTGTTTCTAAACCAGCTCCTCCTGCTGGAATACTTTCTCATTATTACTTCTTTTCGTAGCACAAAAGGAACTGACTGAAGGAGCTTTTTTTTAGGGCAAATTCACTATCATGTCTGGAATAAGACCTGAAATTAAAATCTAAATGTAAAGGTATGGCTCAATACAGGTTTACAGGGAGCAGAACAATGAAATTGTGGTCAGGGACGTCTTTTTCAGAAACATCCATTAATGCAGCCAGAATAAATGATAGTTAAATTCTGAGTTTTCAGACACCTTCTCATGAGTGAAAATAAAGATCATATCATGTACCTTCTATTTACAGTTCTATTTATATTATTTTTATTTTAGACAACTTTAAAAAATGTCATGAGCTGGTAGCATTTTATACTAATCATTTTGTCAAACAGTTGGCTAGTTACAAGTTTTCTTATTATCCTGGTATAGAGTATAATTGTGTCATTCCAGATTATGGTTAGTTATATAAATAGCCTTGTGTTATTGATGGTGATGTCAGTGTGATTACCTTGTAAATTCTAGATATATCAATCAATGGGTTTCAATTCAGATAGGGAAAATAATCATAAGTGAAACTAATCACAGTGCAGTAAGAGACCTATTAGAAAGTGATGGATGGTTTAACTAAGAGTAGCAATCTGAAACAGTATTTGTTGTTGTTTATATTATTATTTATTATGTAAGGTACTATGATTGTGCCTGGATCCCTAATCAGGATCCCATTGTGCTAAGTACTGTACACTGGAAAAGGTTATATGATGACATCGCAGGCTTCCAGCTAGACAAGCATGAAGGTAGACACTGATACTAATATAGAGTTACATTGTAACCCTGTGGGATCTTTGGATCCACAGAGAAAAGATCAGCAAGCTCCTTGGTAAGTGCAACCATTTGGGGTAGACATCTTTTTTTTCTGCTGTTCTGTGGCCCTTTCAATACTTGGCAACAGGACTCCCACAGTTCCTTTCCCACAGGTGTCTCATGGAGCTGCACTGACATTTCACAGAAGCAAATATGACATAGGGCATACTGAATAATGAAGTTGAAAAGAAATGTTGCACAGCTGGCACATTCCCTGAGCATCATCCAACCAGTATAAGCAGCCAATAAAATGAATGGGGAAGGATCCCATGGAAAAAAAATATAATCATGTAATCAAACACGTATCATAATGCATAATTGCAGAAGTAACCTTAATTGTTGGTATTTTAATGCTTGGCTGCTTATTCTAAATATAGTTTAATGGTGGGGTGGTAAATATAATTTGCATATTTCTAGCAAACTCAAAATAAACTGTATTATGTGTTGCTGTAACACAACTACCCCATTAATTTATTAGTTAGGGTCTGAACCTAAACCATTGATCCCACAGTATAGAAATGTTATCACATTAGCTAATGAACTAACCCAGTGGGAACCAAACTTTTTGGCAAGTGTCTCAAAAACTAGCTCCACACCAGTCCTAAGTGCCACTCCAGTACCCTTCCCCTGCCCAATCTACTACCCTTCTTTCTGCCCTATCTGCGGCTGTGCTCCATGTCCCCTCGCTGATCTGCCGTTACCTTGGAGATATAAGATCATTGCAGCCCTATGCTGGCTAGAAATTACCTAATCCATGCCCTTGCCTGCCATTATCATGGATCTGGCTTCAGCCAGAAGCAGCCACAGATGTAGCAGTGTGTACCCAAACACATACTTTTCCAGGTTTTAAACATGTTTCCAAAATACAGTATTAACATCACGTACCATGGTGGCAATCCATAACAGCATGTAACAGCCAAATCTGAGTGAAATTTCACAAGATAAGGAGCCCAGCTACACTGAATGAAGCACACCTCCAGCAAACTTCTTGGCTGTGAGTAGTTATGGAGCAGTACTTCTCATACTATGTCTGAAAAATAGCTCTAATGTTGCATTTATTTATATGAGTGAGTTTGTGAAGATGTATTGGCTGGCTTCGCAATGCCTTAAAATCATTTAAAATGGAAAATATTAGGCTAGTTGGGGCTTTGTTACAACTTACACTGCAAGCTGCACAAGTGTTGATCCATGTTCGTACTGTCTTGAGTTTGGACCAGTCACATTCAAGCCATTAAAGGCCTAGAGGTCTGAAAGGTAAGATTTCCCCGACTTGGTCTCCCCTGTTCTGGACTTCCCCCTGCCCCTGGGGGCTCCCCGGGTTCCCTCCTGCCCCCGGGTTCACCCTGCCTCTCATTCCTTTTGGTATGGGAGAGATTTTCTGGGGGGGATTGGAAGAAAGAGTTTTAGCATTGAATGTGGTAACGGAGAAGGCATGCTTGTTGCCATTGCTTTACTCTGATATAGGATGTGTGATTATTTATTAACCAAGTCTCTTCACCCTCTGGTAGACTCTGCTGCCTTCATCCACTGGAACAAAGAAGTGCTCCAGAGGAACGTTTCTATTTGTGATTTCTAATTCTTTCCTCCATCATAAGAGCAGCCCCTGTGGAGCTGATCCTGATTTTACACATTAGTCTTTGGGGTGCTGAAATTTAAACAGACTTCTGACGACAGATTTTCTTCCAACTAATGAAACCATTTCTTTGCTAATGAAAGCCAGGCCCTGGGAAAGGAGATTTCTGTGATAAAAAAAAAAAAAAAACTCCAAAGAAACCTGATGTGGTCACAGTTGCTTTATAGTACCAGAATGAAAGGCTAGTTGCTTCACCACAAATAGCACCGGGCAAGACAGCGCTTCCCATGGTGAAATGACTCATTTTCTCCTTACTGTGATGGTCGTCGGAAATAACGGCTGCCAGTCAGGGTTCGGCAGGAACACTGTTTATTTCCGCTTTGGGCTGGGAAGCGCTTGTGCCAAGCTGAAGGCCCAAAACAGGCTTCTGCTGGGGATGTGGCCTCCTCTCCTCAACCACGAGGGAACTAGGGGTGCCCCAGACCACCAGACATCTCCCACCAGCCTCACCCATAGTCCCAACCAGGGGACAGGCGAAGGCAACTCTGCAGACTGAGCTCCCCTCAGGTGGGAGACCGGAAGTACACCGAAGGGAAACGGAGCAGGGCTTCCCCCCTCATGAAAAGGGCCCAAGGTCTTTGTGATTTGCAAGGGAAGCTGGTGGTTGGCTTTCCCCGCTGCTGTTACATCTCTGGCCCTGTGGCACCTCCGCAGCTGCTACCGACTGCGGAGCCTCCTGCCCCAGCTGAACCCTTTCCCATGCGGTTACAACAGCAAAATATTTTTGCCTCCCAGCTTCTCGGAATTGCCTGCTATTAACACCAATCAGGCGTCTCCCTAGGACTAATTAGCGTATTTACTCGGCATTCATTCCGCTCCCCTTTCAACCCGTAATTGAATCTGTCTGGGCGGGGAAATGCGGGGTCCATCCTGCGGCCCCAGGGACAAGCACGGGGCGTGAATGGCGGGGACACGCGCCCAGGGGAAAGACTGCTGGCAGTGCTGTGCCCCTGGCTGGGCTGGGCTGAGCTGGGGCCTCGCTTGCCTTGCACTAGAGGAGAAGGCGCTAGGCCCGCCCGGGCGCCTTCGCCCGAGGAGAAAAGGCGCGAAAACTCACCCGTGGCCCCACGCGTGGAGCCGCCCCGGCCAGGGGCCGCGGGCGGGTGGGGGAGCCAGCCACGGGCTGGGCTGCTCTCCCGTCTGCTTCTCCACCGAGGTGAATCGGAAGCAGAGGCGGCTCTTCTTCCCCTCCTCCAGCTTCCCTGGTGTGGGTCGCCGAGGGGAGAGCAGAGCTGAAGGAAATGTCCAGAGGAGACAGGAGGACAGGGGCGCTCAGCAGGTGAGCGTGGGGTACAGAGAGAGCCTGGACAGGGGGACAGGCAGTGAGCGCGGGGTACAGAGAGAGCCTGGAGACTGACAGGAGTATACACACCCAGTGGATATGGATGCACAATACGTATGTATATAGTCACACAAAACATAAAGGTTTTGTCTATATGCGCAGTGTAGGTGTGGGGTGTATATATTGCCCAACTAACCATATATATACCATTGATATGCATATTTACACAACATACGTATAGACAATATGTGTATATACACACACTATAGTGTGTGTGTATATAACCAAAGTAACCATATATACACTATATATGTACAGTATATGCAATATGTATATATACACACACTGTATGTGTGCATAGTGCATATAACTGAAGTAACCATATATACACAATATATATGTATATGCAATATGTATGTATACACACACAAACTATACATGTGTATAACGTATATAACCAAAGTAACCATATCTACACACACATGCACCGTATATATAGTTTTACATACACCCTACATATATATACATACGTACACACAATATGTATGTATATCTACACACAATTATATGATATTGAATCTATTATATTCTGTAAATATATCCGAAGTAACATATATACTCTGTCTATAAGATGCAAATCTACCCTGCCTTCTATTTTAAATACTTCCCGTTAAAGAGTAATACCGCCTCTGCCTTGATTTGGCGTCAAACATCCAGGTTGTGAAACGAAAGTGTTGGCGTGTGGATCTAATTCGGACTGAACACGGATGCTTTCTTTCCCTCGTCTTACTCCATGCAGCAATAAAACGCCTAGAATCTGATTCTGACACGTTGAATTGATATGGGGGGGGGGGTGATTTCCGCTTCAGCGGACAGATGAATGTAAATCATCTGGGTGCATTTAGGTTAAAGACCCCGTTCAAACCCGTAGCCTGCCCATAAAGAAAAGTGGCCTCGAACCCGTCGTCTTATTATTTTGAAAGGGGGGGTTGAGCCCACATATTAATGCATAAGATTACAAAAAAATGCCTGTTTGTATTAGTTTTCATCAGTTAATCTCATTTTGCTATAATTCTATAATTATTTAAATGGCATCTTCCCAGTGGTCCAGATCTAAAGGTTAGTTTTCGAGAGTCTATTAACTGTTTCCTGTTTTGTAAGGGAATTTGCTTTCTCGTTTTTCTGCTCGCATGAAAGCTGCTGAAAAGGGAGAAAGAGGCAGCTAGAGCAGGGCCTGAATCCTAGAGAGAAAATCCCAGACTAGCTAGACCACCTCAACTGCCATTGAACTAAATGGCCTTTTGGGCTGAGATCATGTACATTTCTTTCAAATGTGGGGGTGGCTGGAAATGTGTTAAGCGCTGGGGCTGCAATCCTCCATTTGACTTGACTCGTAGGTAAATATACCACAATTTCAAACACCCTATTCCTGAGAGGATGCAGCTCAGGAAAAAGAAACTTCATGTATTTAAAACTACCGTGGGTGCCATATAGCGTGTGAATGCTGCAGGGCTGGATACATTGGACCCTGATTCTTTGCCTACCTAAACTGGAGCGAGTTTTGGAAGGTGGAAATTGTGGTCCTCGGTACCAAAACCCTGCTACTTTAAAGTAGGAAGGTTTGATTCCTATGGCACTGTATATAGTTAGGTGGGGTACACTGCCCATCAGGACTAGCTGTACACGGGTTTGTCTCCATATGTTTAGAAGCCTGTTGGTGAAATGAGCCCTTTTATTTTTCCCAAGCCTTTCTTAAAATGCCCCCTGTTTCTGGTGACTGAATTAAAAAGCAAACTGTGGCCCAGAACCTGCTTTTAAACTTTCCCTTGTTGTCTAATTTCCAGCGTACTCTCCTCTGCGGAGAAATGCATCTGAACTCAGCACATCTGTGCGGTTTAGACAGCAGGAGGTTCGCTCTCTGTGTCCCCTGCATGAAGCTCAGGAAGGGAGGTCAAAGATTGCAACAGAATGGAGGCGCGTTTTTATTATTATTATTATTATTTATATATTGGCAACCCCTTTTCTGCCTGCTTAAATGACGACAAGGGTTCAGAGGAGAATGTGGTCCTTTCCCATTGCTCGGGCTCCAGGTATTTCTCAGCAGGGTTAATACAGTCTCCTCTGTAAACTCCGCTCCGAAGAGTTGTATGCTGAGGATTTACCGTGGTACGGTAATCTCATGGCAGTGCATTCACTTTGTTTATTAAACAAAATAATCCACTGCTTTCCTGGACAAATGAGCTTCATCGGGACACTACAAAAGCCTTGCTTAGCCCACCATGACATCGGGCTCCTGATTGATTTGAAGACCTACATACTAATTTTCCCGCTGCAGACGAAGTATTGAATTTCCCTGTATATTAGGCAATTCGAGCATTGGCAGGAACCCCCAAGAGCAGCACTGAGTTTTTAATTTTTAATCAAACCAAACTAGTTGCAAATGTCTTTAAAACAACCCGATTTTCCCAGGGCATCGGTAAGCAGCTCTGAAACCCGCTAGGAAGTATGAGAAAAAAGATTATAAATGTGAATAATCTTGTGAAACATAGGTCTAGCGGCTCGAATTACGCTGAAGACTAATATGGTTGTTCTTTAGGTGCTGCTTGTTTTTATACCTCAGACGTTGTCTATTGAAAACTACAACAGAGGAGCCAATACCCTGATTTCTCTAATCAGAGTCCCTGGAGTTTGTATCAAAGCTGTGAAAGACGAAGCGCGATGGGTTTTTAACACGCGAGGCAGCTGCCGGAGTGAGTCAGAAATTGGTGAAAGATTGGGGGAGGAGATCGGATGCAGTTTTCTGAGCTGGATGTCCATGATTTGCCCCTTTTGCAAGACTATATCCAGCGGAATCTCTTTTTTCTCCCCAACCAAAGGTGTAATACAAAGTACTTTCTGTCCTTTCTATTGACAAATAACTCGCAGGATACCTAGCAGTACCAGTCCAGTTGTTACCCAGATGTTTTAACTAGCCTCCAGGAGATTTCAGCGCCGTCCTGCGAGACCACTGACTTCATTGAAATAGCAACCAGGAGGCAGATGCCAATATTTTTTTAACAAACACTTTCACACTTGATCAAAACAACAGTCGAGGTAAAATGTTCAGCGTAAAACACAGCGTTGCCTTTCCCCCCTCTCCCCTCCTCCTAGCAACGACCCCTTTTCCATGCGTGCCTGGTTTTAAATCCGCGCCTACACGAGGTGGATTGCGCTCGTGTTTGTTTAGCAAAGAGTTGCTTCAGTGAAGAAGAACATCAGGAAGGAAATGTGAGGCTATGTAGCTCTCGGAGGCAAGTCTGGACACCTGAAGGAGTTCCTGAATATCTGCCACACACACTTTTTTTTTTTTCACCCAAACAAACAGAGCGAAAGTGTGCAAGTGAGTGAGGGAGCGAAAAGCAGAAAACAGTTACAGAGGCTGAGGTTGGGGTTAAATAATACTAATAATAACGAAGCTCTTCCTTTATGTCCTGCAAACACTTTTAGTTCTTTGGAAACCGGGAACTATTTTGCATCGACCACCAGTGGCGGGGCGAGATTTATTTGGAAGGCAGCGAGCGTTTCTTCCTGCCCTTCTGGTCACTGCGGTTTGTTTTCAGATGGCCAAATGATTGAGTTCCCACCTGCCTGGTGGTTTAAGCGAGCTAAACTCCTTCTAGCCTCCACCACCCACCCTCCTCAAAAAAACCAACCAACCAAACAAACAAAACCCAACAAGAAAAAAAATGCTGGGATAAACTGCTGTTTAAAGCACACGGATGTGATGAGTTCAGATTCATTTCTCCGCAGAGAACACTGGAAACTAGAGGATGCCCTGACTCCTCTTCCCCCAGGAAAACGTGAGGGCTGGAAATTTGGAAGATCCCCTGATTCCTCTCCCCCAGTTCCCGGTTACCTCTAGCTCTGCATTCAGTTTTTGACCAACCCCCGATGACTTTTGAAGCCGGAGGAAGGAGACTTTTTAAAATCCCCCTCCTCCCTCTGCACCCCAGTGTTGTTTCTAACCTGAACAGTCCCTGCCTCTGCTGAATCCCGCGTTTGTGCTATGACTGCCCTCGTCCCTTTCCAGAAAGCGTTATAAACAAGGGAGAAAGCAGCTGGCTGCGGTTCCTCCTCTCGTCGGAGGCTGCTGTCCCTTGTGTTACCAAGGGTAGCACTGACCGGGTCTCCCCACCAACTCAGGACCCCTCGCCCCGGAGGCTGCCTTCCCGGCCCCCGCTGCAAGCCAGGAGGAAGCAGAGCAAAAGCTTGCAGGCAGACATCCCCTCTTCCCCCGCCGGCCCAGCCCCGCGCCCCGCGGGAGCGACCCCCCCAGGCCCCGCGGGGGCCCCGCGCCCGGGCTCCAGCAGCCCCGGGACCCGCGAGGTCAGAGGGCGGGCGCTGCAGCGCCGAGCCTCTCGCAAGGGTAAAAGGGGGTGTGGCCGGAGCGCGGTGGCGTCACTCTGCCTTTGGGCCAGTGAGAGGCCGACCTTGGGAAGCCAGGGACCAATGGGAGGCGAGGTGGGTCTGTGAGTGGCATTAAGGGAGGGCTAGGCTGAAGCTGGGAGAGAAATGAAGTTGTGCTAAAAAAGCCTTTTAGCCATAAAGAAGTTATTAGGCATTTCTCAGCCTCAAATTAGGGCTACTTCATTAATATCAGCTTCGTCCCCATTATGGGAGAGGGAGAGTCTGCAAGCACATAAAGGGGATAGGAAGGAGGCAATATCTGTCTACCCAGCTGGGGGAGAAGCAAACTTTCCCTCTGCTCTTAATGATCTCAATTAAAGAGCTGGGCTCCTCACCCTGGGAAAGCTCTCTGCAGACTGCTGGGTGCGGGATTGAAGGTAGGTCAAAGGAGATCACTTGCATCCGGTGATCCCTTCTCCGAGGCGAGGAACAATGTTACCTGTGGAAGAGAAATGCGAAGCGGGTCTCTCTAGTCTTGTTTCCCTTGCCCGTGATGTCACTTCAGTTTGGGCTGGTTCTGTCTGTGCATCAGGTCAAGCGGGATTATCTTTTTCCTTGCTCTCGGGCAGAATGAGACCTCCATCCCTAGGCGGGAAGGGGAAGTAGCATGAGTCCAAATCACCTGCAATGTTAACCTGGATGAACAGGTCAGGGGAAGACTTTAGAAATTAAGCTAAAGCTTCCACCGCAGGGAGTTGCGAGAACACTTGGAGAGAGTACAAACGTGTGAGGATCTGAGCGGTGCGCACTTGATTCCGTGCTGGCTATACTAAGGACGACCTGTCCTGGTGACATTTAAAGAGGAAGACACGCTATTATTTTTTTCCCCTGAAGTGTCGATTTCCTTTTAAAAAAAAAAACTTTAAAAAATTTAATTTCTGTCTGTCATTGAATGCACTTGCGTGCAGACGAAATGTTCCGGGGCGGAGGGACTAGGGAGGGTGTCTGATCATTTCTTCTGCTTCTCCTCCTGCCCCCACTCCCCACCCGAGAAGAGAACCCCGTGTCCCGGTGGCGAAAATTCGCCTTATTCCTGACTCTTCTGTCCATTGGCATGTAGTGAGGATCTCACGGACCTGGTTATGTATGTGTAGCATTGTGTAGGAGGTGTCTCACCCCAAGGCATGCTGTTGTCTTCACAGTGGCACGGAGAAAGTTACCTGAGCCAGATCCCTGCTGGAGGAGCCTAAAAACCAATGACTTCAGGCCTCGGATGGACAGCAGAAGACTAAAATAAAAGGGATTATTATGTCTCTTTCCCGAGGAGCTATGTTTGCAGCAATGAGCAGAAGGAAAGGATTGACCTCCCTCCTTGGGGCGCGGGCCGGTGCGGGAGGCATTTAGTTTTCTCTGCAGCCCCTTGGATTGTCCGAGCTGCATCGAAAAACACCTTTCCGAAGCCGCTTGCATTCAGCTAACGTCAATCTTAAAGTGAATCTATTATATATATCTATATACACACGCGCGCACACACACATATATATGTGTATTTTTCAATGTAACTCCTGGCTTTTCATTGTTTTTAAACAAAACAAGCAAACCAGCCGCGCTCAGCAACGATGCTTGAGGCTTCTGCAAGATGAATTGTTGCTGAAAGTTTCTGCCCCCGCTTTGGATGAAGCTGTGGAGTTTAAACTGTAAGAAGGAAGGGGGAAAAAACCATCATGAAAGAGAAATCCAAAAATGCTGCCCGGACTAGACGGGAGAAAGAAAACAGTGAATTTTATGAACTGGCTAAATTACTGCCTTTGCCCTCGGCCATCACCTCTCAGTTGGACAAAGCATCCATAATCCGGCTCACCACCAGCTATTTAAAAATGAGGGTGGTTTTTCCTGAAGGTAAGTGCCTTTATGGGGAATGAATTGCCCGCCTGCATGCACCTCGCGGGCCGGGAGATCGCTGACTTGTCCGTGAATGTCACCGGCCCGGGGTCGTCCCTGAAGGACGGGGCTGGGGTTGCGCCTTTTCCTGCCCCTAGACACTTTCCCTTCCCTTCCGTACTCACGACACGTTTGGATGGGGACCGGCGGGGCTTTTGTCAACACTTCAAGATACTGAGCTCAGCTGCGTTTTCTCCTAAAACAAACATGACTTCCCTTCCCACCCCGAGAGATCAGCTTTCCCGCGGAGCACGTATAGCACCCCAAAGGGCAAATCACACATACCGGGGGTGATGGTGGGGGAGTTAATATATGGGTAAATATATATGGGTAAATATTTACTTTAGTCTATGCAAAGTCCTAAAGTCTTAGTTCAAGTCTGGAGCGGTGGGTACAATACTTAGGGCGTACAGCACCAGCTAAAGAAAGCGACCCAGCAAGACCTGCTTGTGCTGGGAAGGGGCCGGATCTTGGGGAGAGCAGCACTGGAGCGGTATGGAGAGGGTGACGGATGTCAGGGCTATTAATAGAAGTTCCAGGTTGAGAAGACTTTAAACTACGATAGTTTCGGGCCTTCCCCAATTCCTGCACAAGTCAACGGGCAACTTCACCTTGACTTAGCGATTGTCCAGCTTTGTCCGCTGCAACCAGCGCTGGGGATTCTTGAGGCTTGGCGCAGTCTAAAGTTTGCACATGGATGTGTAGAACCGCTGCCAAGCAAAACAAACCCGAGGAAAAGTTAAGGACTGAAGAAAGTTCCCTCCTACCCTGAAACTTTTGCTTTTAATGTGGAAGAGGAGGAGGAAAATAACGGGCAATGTTTTTTTTTATGTGGATCCAGGAACAGATCACAGTGCAGGTAGAAAAGAGCAGTACGAAGTGGGGAATTCTTCCCTTCGAGCTAAAAACAAATATTGTAACCACATAAATCGCTTCAAAAGAGATCAGATCTCGTGCTTTACAAGCGAAGGCCAGCTCTGTGACTGAGCGGGTGCTTTTGTCCGGAAAAAGCAGGGCAACATGGTAGTACCTGCGTTTAGAAGTGGATCGAAACTCAAGCCTTTAAGAAAATAATCTTGTATTTCCACTTTTGAATAGGTCATAGACATTCAGGCCACTTATAATGATTTGGACGAGGGAAGAGTTGGAAAGGTATCCTTCCCCCTCGCCTTCCCTTGCCAGCTTTTGCAAAGAAAACCCATTTCCAAACTAATTTCCTTGACCAACATTAGCCATCTCATGACTTGAAACCAAGCGCGGAGATGACCCAAAAGCCTTTCCTGAAAAGGAAAAGAAAAATAAATCAAACAGCACATTCCTGGCGTGTCTGCGCCGGGAAGATCATTACGGGAGGCTGCCTAGTGTTTAAAAAGAGATCGAGTTGTCCTTTATACTGTTAAGGCGTAGTTTATAAAAATAAAGCTATTGCAAACTCTTGAGGGCCGCGGTGTTCCTAAAAGGATTATTAACAATGATTTGTCAACTCCTGCAGTCTCAGTAGGCTCCCGTCCTGCGTGATTTCGAGCGGGTCTCGTCAATTATTGGTGCCTATGCAGAGGGTTGTTGGATCAGAAGAAGCATATGGTGTTGCTTGTCGGCTCTGAGTAATCATGGGAAGAGAAGAATAGCTGATCCCAGTCCCTCCGTGGCAAAGCGGAATGTTTGAATGCACTGGGGAATTGCGTGGCAAAGTGCACCGGAGCCGGAGCCGCTGCTGTCCAAAGCATATGCTAATTTGAGAAAAGAGACAGAGGAGAAGGCTAAACACAGCGCGCAAAGCGGCAGAGCCCGCCGAGCCTAATTAAAGGCGAGCTGCAAATGAAGAAGGCAGGCAGGGACAAAGAGTCTGGCTCAAAAGAAGGCGGGGGGGGGAAATCCCCTGGACGCGCATGTGTGGCGTCCGCTCTTGTAGCCAGGAGAAGATCAGAGAGTCCTGGGGATCTTAGGGTTAGGAGGGACCTCATTTAGTCCTGTTCCCCCTGTATTTCCCTCTGGATCTGTTTGCGTGTGAGAGAAGAGGGTGCAGAACAGACCCCGAGCAATCGAAACTCTTGGCAGAGGTGATATCTTTTTGTTCCACCAACTAGATAGCTGCAAAAAAAGGAGAGAGAGTATTTGCACGCTTTCGGGCACACGCGCCCATCTTCAGGCATAGGAGAGTGCGTAGATCGCAACGTCTCTCACCGAGCCACCCAAACAGAAGCACGTCTTGCTCTGGAGGGGCTACTTGGCGTGCGCTGCGCTGCTCGGGAAATAAGCCTCCCTCTGTAGTTCAGAAGAGCTCTGGGTCTGTGAGTAAGAAGCACGAATCCCAGCCACTGCCACTCAACCCGCCATACCTGTGGAGCTGAGCTGGAGGCATCTGTCACCTTTCTTGAAGGGGGAGCAGGGGCTCCGGGCGCATCCTGGATTTGCCGGGGGATCTCGGGCCTGAGCAAAGCAAAGCTGCAATGCTGGGTCAGGCAGTGGCCCACCCCAGGATGTGCTTAGCCCATACAAGTTTTGCCTATAGCATTTTCTGCGGTGGGGGCCTGTGTCTCCAGTCCAGGTCTCGCCTACTTATTAGCTTGGGGGGCCGCAGCTAGAGGGGGTCAAGGAAACAGTATATCAGGGAGCTGGGAGGGAAAATCGAAGAAGGGAGCAGGGAGAAATCGTTGACTATATTTATGTGTGGGAATCTTCCTGCTATTTCTTAACCCATTTGGAAGAAATTGACATGAAACACTGGGAAAGACATTCTCCCGACTAAAAGAGTGGAGATAACAGGCTAAGGAAGATGGCGAAATATCACGTCATCACAGGACATCCTACGTCACCGACCTACTAGTTTCTAAATCTCTTATTGGAATAACTATGCCTAGAGGGTATCTACTTAAGAACAGCTACAGTGTAACCCTTATAATTGTATCCTTATTTATCTAATGAATTCACATCTATTTAGACTGATTATAAATGGTTACATCTAGGAAGATATAGACTCCATACACAGATAGAAAATTGAATAGACAGAAATAGCATGCGGACATCTTTCCGCACATAATCATTTGTAATCATTATGTAGCCAGATTTTGGATTATTTTTAGGATTTTTTTGGGGGGGTGGTGTAAAATAGATACACGCAAAGCAATCATAGTGTTGTTTCTTATGATTCCTTCCAATATAAATCCGAAGACGTTGTTTATTGAATGCAGCTAATGAACGCCCTAATGCTAGAGGGAAAGCTACCATGTTATTACATTAAAGAAACGCTTTAAGAATATGACCATGATGCTCCCTCTTGAGTTTGTGGTTAGGGTACGGTTTAACTCTTAAATTAATTCTCTGGGGAAAGCCAGTTTACAACACTGGGACGTTTCTCCTGTTTCCACTTTACTGGTCTATATTTAACCTAGGAAGGGAGGAAATTGTGCTACCTAAAAAACAAACAGGAAAATCAGCAGCTTGGGCAATTCGCTTCGGCTTGGTACAAAAAGAGAGTTAAACTTCCGTGGAGAGAAGAATCTGCAAGACAAACAGGGGTGTGCAGTGGCCCTCTTGCTTTAGCTGCTCTGGGAAATGACCAGAAGCCATCCCGGTGCCGGCGTGCTGCAGGAGAGCTGCAGTAGCCTTTCAAAAACCCGAGGATAAGATATAGTCCTAACACTGCGGTGTAATATTAAATAGACTCCTACAGCATCAAGGGTAAAGCACGTACAGCCAAACTCTGGCATTGTTTTCTTTCCCATATAGATATATATGGGAAAACTACATATAGATTTGTAGTTTTGCCGATCTATATAGCAAGGTCTCGTCTTCATTATTATTACTGTTATAATTATTACTACAACTAAGAGGACACACCTGAGCCAAGCGATGAATATGTGTTCTGCGTAATATATTTAGATAAGAACACGCTTTTCAGCGAGGAAATAATTTAGTTAAACGATCACAGAAAATCACTATACATCGGTAGGTAGTTTCTCTAAGAGAAAGGCGTTTAATTACAAAGCCTCTGTTTATATAAACCTTTGTAGAATAATAATGGTTAGTATTTCAATATTGAAATCCTTAATCTTGTTTTATTTTAGGGGGATAAAAGACTAACAGAAGAAAAAAAAACCTTTCCCACGTGGATAGGTGATTTAATGCTGTTTTTCTTACTGCTAAGGGAAATGATTGAGCATTAGGTTTCAATGTTTATTTTCTTACAGAAGTTTTTCTCATTTAAAAGCCTTTAAGCTGCAGTTTACTCTCCACGCTGCCTTTCTGTGCTTAATACCAGTTTTGATGTCGACTTAAAATGTGAAGTGCAGGACTGAACTCTCGCATAACAGTTGCAAGAGCAGATTTATGAGTTAGAAAGCATACGGAAGATCAATGGATGAAATCATATTTTTTTTAGAAACATCCCCTTCTCTGGCTAATAAAAATAACTTTTTTTTTTAAACTGGCGGATGTTTTTCGACCTTCGTGTCCATACCGTGTGAAATAGTGAATTGCTGCAATCATTTTCAACTTTGGTTACTTGTAAAGAAAATTACTTTGATTTGTATCCTTCCTTCTATAGCGATCTGGGTGTATTTCGAACATGTTGGCTCCTTTTGGGGGTTGACAGAGGGACATTTGCTTAAAGTATTTAAATTTCTGTGAGCACCAGAAATGAAAAACGGTGGTATTTCATGGTATTTCATTCTCAAGTGCACCAGTATTGGCGTTTTCTTCCATTCAATTCCAGTAAAGTGGTGTTTATTCAGCCAACATTTTTCATTTAAAGAAACAGGAATGTTTCTTAACTCAGTTTTGTTACAAATGAACGCATGTGATTTACCGTAGACTTTTTTAAAAAAAATCATAGTTGATATAATTTAATGTGAAGCCTCAAAGGAAGAACTGATGTTTTGTGGCAGCCTTTTTTGGCTGGAATTTTAGTTTTAATTAACCGGTGCCTGTTAATTTAACTCAGAAATCATACATGCCTGCTACAAGGCTAGGCACTGGGAGCAGGCAAAACAGGACATCCTGAGTAAGCTATTTAATTAAACAGTTAATGAACTCAGTTTGGTTCTTTAACACAACACTCAACTGCCTTTTTTGTGACTGGGGCCGGTTGGTATTAATTGCGATTGCAGCAGCTGACAGAGAGAAAAAATAAGGCTGTCTTTAATAGCTGAGTCGATCTGGTTTCCCCCAAAGAAACTGCAGTAAGGAATATAGGAAAGTAGCCATGGCAGGACAGGGCGATCAGGAAACATGAAAGGGGCTGGTTTAACGAGCTACATCGGGACCAAGGGGGCGAAACGCCTGTACAGTCATAAAGCTTTATGAGCGGCTTCACCTAGCAGGCTGCATGGAGGCAACATACCGGGCAGGGAAGGATCTGCTGCTTGTGCAAACATTGCCCATATCCTGGGGTCTCCGTGCAGCCTCCATCCCCTTGCATCCCCACTGATAGAGGCCTATTGGGGCAGACCATGTTTTGCTCGGGATTTCCCTCGGGCCAGCTCTCCTGGTACCCAAGGCCTTTATGTCTTCCTGTGTTGTTGCTGTGAGCCTGTGTGAGTGATCGCGTCAGTCAGCTGACAGTCAACAGCGCAAAGGTGCGAGGGCTGAAGGACAATGAGACAAGCTGCTTGAGGACGTTGTGGGCTCTCCCTCACTGGAGGTTTTCGAGAAGATCCTGGATAGGCATCGATCTGGGATGGTTTGGGGCTAGCAAATCTCGCACCCACCCAGCTGGATGAACTAGATGACCTATGGTCCCCTCCCAGGGTTAATTTATTATCAAGGTGGAGGCTTCCCTTTTTTGGGCTTTTTTTTGGCTTCAGTCCGGTACTGATGTGGTGTCCAGTGCCCAAGGGTGCTGGCAGGGAGCCGAGGATTCATTTTGCCTAGCAGAAGGACTCTGCCTAGCCATTCTGGGCTTTGCTCCGGAGAGCCCTTAGTTACTTAGTATTACAGAAAAGGACCAACTGCAAGCCAGGTCGGCCAAGTGAAACTAGTAGGAAGGCAAAGACTAAGGAAAAGGAACAACCAATAACTGTCTCCTTCCTCTGTTATTAACATTAGTTGCACAATATCGCTTTTGTTTTCTGAGATGAGGATTTAGGACCTGATTTGAGGTTATTTTCCACTCCATCTCCTCCCCCCCAGTCCCCCCCAAAAAATCTTTTGAGGATAATAATAGTCTTTTTAACCCCACTTAGAACCACGAGCCAAAGGATTATTTAGAAATATTTTTTTATTAAGCACAAACTACAGTGAAGAATCTGTAAAGATACACGATTCAGGCAAAAGTCTGCTCATTTCCTTCAAACCTCTACCTGAATAAAAGCAGAAGGATCAGAGCCCAATGCTGTTACTTACCCACAGCTTATTTCGTTTGGAATTTTATTTTGGTTGTAATCATTTAAAATAAACCAGCAATCTGAACTACTGATATTTCTATAGGGTCTCATCTCTAACTGAATATATATTTAGTACCCGCCGTTTCTTGGGTCGATCTGTTCCTGCACTGTTCAATTTAACACCCAGCATTATGGACTGTCAGAGTGCAGCCTCCAAGTGCGTTCACCACCAAAGGCCAGCAATTAGCTTAAACGAGGGTAAATGCGAAGGACAGCCTCCACCGAAATACCCTTCAAGGGCTGTTTTTTCAGCTCAGAAACCTCCCCCGCCACCACCAGCCGTCAATTCTTGGCCCTTATCTTTCATTGAGAAGCATCCTAATCTTGGAGTGCAAAGTTTGTTCTGAGGCAGTTGTTTTCGCTACCCCGAACCCCAGTTTTGCTCAGGTTTTGTATGATATTTCATTGGGGGAGTGATCCTTGGGATCTGACTCTTGCAATGAGGCAGAATTGTCATTGGGCAGAAACTATCCATCAACTCAACTTCGCCATTGGTTCCCGGCATTAAAGATTGGATCAATCAAAAAATGGAGGGTGGATATTGTTAGCTCAAAGCAGTCGGTTCTTTTAGCAGTGGGTATTACATTGTCCTTATCTTAGGGAGTCCTGTTCGTGTGAACTAGCTTGTGCAGCCGTCTGGGCGTGTGTGAATGAGAATAAAACATTTCAAAAGCCCCGGGAATCCTAATGCTTCAGCAGCTGTGGCCGATACAGTTAGCTCCTGTGCAGAAAGGTAGAGACGCTACCTTTGCTATATTCTACAAAAGTTGGACGTTTCAGTGCAATTTTTCTACGGATAAATTGTTAAAAGAAATGTGGATTCAGCTCTCAGTCCAAGTCAAAGCTAGTGTTTTGTTTTGTCGTTGTTGGTAATTAGGATGCTAATTTGCTCAAATAGTCCAGACAACCCCACGGGTTGGCTAAAACAGAAATGTGGTCGCTTCCTTGCAGGTTCAGTTGTCTATTTTATATAAAAATACATCCTCCAACGGAGGAGATGATTATTTTGGGGACATCTTTTATATTTTGTCAAGAGTATAACATTTATTCGGAAGGAAAAGCTCAATCAATTTATTTTTGCTGCTTGCAATAACACAGCTGGGGGATGCCCCGCGCCCACGCTAGACGGTGGCTCATCATTCATTCGCCAAGAACTGGCCTAAATGGTGCCTGTGGGATTAGGTCAATTTTAGTGGATCTACTTCGCCTCATTTGGTTACTAATTGGTTTCTTGTTTTATAAATCGAAATCTCATTTTCAGGAAATTACAAAGCCCGTGCAGACAGTCCATTGAGGTAATCCATGGGTCAGGGGGTATTTAAATGGAAAAGGTTCTACAATGCATCAAGTATAAAGCGACAGTAAAACTTCGCCTAGATGTTCAAATGAAATGTGAGCTAGTTGGCTCTTTAGATCCATAATAGATACATCCCTTCTAAGGGTACTTATGCAAATATGACTAACCAGACTCGGGCTGGCGGAGGGAGCTCAGAGAGAAAAGCAAATTTTTATCTACTAAGGTTAATGTGGCATAACTTGGAAATCTTCCAAAATAGATTATGTTTTTCTTTGTCTTTGGCCACTCTAGCTGGGAAAATCCTTTGCCTAAAAACGATTTAGTTATCCTTCCCCTCACAAAGCTGCTTGTTTCTATTCCAAACCTATTATTCTGTTGGCCTCTCCAAATTACAAGAGAATCTTTAGATCTTGTTTCCAGTGTAATCCTGAAGCAAAAGGGAGAGCTGATTTCCCTGTTTTGTTTTAAAGAAGACAATCAACGGATTTGCAGAATTTTCTGCGGTAGGTCAAGTGCAAGAAATCAGTCTGCTTCCCTCGCTAAAAGAAAATTGGATGTTAAAACGAAGAGACAGTCAGAGTTTTAAAGTAACAGTAGTGGAGAGTTTGCCTGCGTGTAACCTTTAAAAGCCGAATTTTAAAGGGCACGAGGAGAGCAATTAGATTTGTGTTGGCACTGACTAAAAATAATCTCCAACTGAAAAGGTACTGAAACAACTAGCTATCACAAAGAGCTAGCGCATGTGATAGGCTTTCGAAAAGCCGGTTCAGGTAGACAAGTGAAAACATTTAATTATAAAACATTAACAGACATGGCCAGCCAGCGAAGGGTTTCCACGTGAAGCATATAAGGAAGAGTGCAACGCTCCGTGGAAAAAAAAAAGTGTTCCTGAAAAAACAGTTAACTTGTAATGTGCAGGAGCTATTCATTAACTCGCAAGGCTCGGGCTATTTTCCCTTTTAGAAGCAGAATAATTAGTTCCGTACACTTGGCTTAATAAACAACTTAAAATCCAGGCGAGGGATACACAAGAGCCTTTATTGAATGTAGGAGTCTGTTTTCCTGCTGCTTCGGGTAGGAAGAAGCAGGAGTGGTTCTTTCCTCCCCTTTTAATGGACTTCATTGTTGGAAACAACCAACCGAGCAAAACATGTCATTAAGCACCAAGTCGTAGAGGACTGTTCTGTCTTGGAGTGGAAAACTGCAAAGGTGGCAGGAGGGGGTTAGACCTGTTTCATTCCCAGTTAAACTGAGTGTCTGGTAGCCTCATCACGGGCTCAATCACCAAGCGCCTAGAATAGATGCTTTCCAGTAGCTCCCAGCTCCAGTGCAGTGTATGGACTTCTGTTACGTTTGAGTACTGGGAAGGCTGGAAGTCCGTAGGTCTGTAGCTCCTGGAGGTCTGCTGGGGAGATGGGCTGATTACTTTCCGGAGGCAGTGCATCACGATGGAGGCACAAAAGGGGCAGGCATCTCTCCCAAACCCTTTGCCCCTGGACTTTGTAAAGTTACGGGGAACCTGCTCTGGGGCAGAAGGCAGTACCCACCCGAGGGACCTGATGGCCGGCTGGCATTTGGCGAGACGAAGGACCTAGGGCTAGAGACAGAGGTATGTGTGCTGGGAGTGGGGGACAGGTCCCTGACTAGGGGGAGAGGGGAGGGGAGAAGAGCATCAAAGCAGAAAGAAAGCAGAGAGGTTGCAATGGGAAGGGGGGGTCGGGGGACGGATGCAATCGGAAAAGGAAGGAGCTGGATTTAAGCGGGGGGGGGAGAAAGAGGGCAGGAGAGAAGTGGTGGGATCTGGCACGCTAGAGGAGGGGGCAAAGGGAGGGTGGCGGGGTGCGTGTCCGGGGAGACATCGCCAGCCTCCCGTGGCCAGGTGAGCCCGGGCGATGCTGCGGGGAGAGCAGAAAAGCAGTGTGCGCTGGGGGGGAGAGGGGCTGCCCGCGCCCACCTCTGCCCCCAGCGCTGGCTCCGCGCGGCCATCAATCACCCTGCGTGTCACGTTAAGCCTCGGTTAATGGTGTCAGCATAAAAGGCTCTAACTGCCCTGCTTAAACGGCTTCAGCAGCAACGTGGTGAAAAGGCCTGGCCCAGACGCCGCGCATCTGGCTCCGATCCCTCCTGCCTCGCACACAGGGCCTGGTGCCAGGCTCGGGCAGCGGGCAGCCGCCTGGGTCGGGCCCGAGCGCGAGAGCCCGGCCGTGGCGGGCCAGGGGGTATCGCAGGGGCGGGGAGAGGGGCCGTCTCCGAGGGCTGGGATCCCGGTGCGTTATGAACCCGCAGCTGCTGAGAGACTAAGGGCAGTTAATAATGTCGTGGCAGCGTCCTGAAAAGAACCTGCCTTGTTTGTTTTTTTTAACGGGGGTTCATACGGGGGTGGCTGAAGTCCCATCAGCCACGCCTGGCCAAACCCATACCTGCCCCTGAAGTGGGTGGACACGTCGGGGCGAGGACCCTGCCGAGGGAATTAAATGAGATCCCTTGCCCTAAGGATCTGGGCTGAGCTGGCCAAAGCGATCTTTGTTGGTCCACCTAGCGTCCTGCCTGACTTCAGAGCCGGTCGTGGACGAGCGGGTCACCGCAGGCAATGGGGGAGGCTGTCCCCGCTCACATGCTGCTGCATCACCCCTGCAGGATCGCACCCTACCGAGCGTCCCGTCTTACGGGATCCGTGGGGTTGGGGGCTTGGCCACCCTGCCCTCGTGCTGTGCTGGGTCCGGGACCTGCTGAGCGCACCCTAGGCCTGACATGTTTGGGCTCCTACTGTCACCCCGCAGGGAGTTCCGGGGTAGAGCCATGGCACCGCGCTTTCAAGGAAGCCACTTGCTAGCAGCCAGGCGCCGATCTGGGACAGCGTTGTATTTGGCTTCGTTGCATTCCGCTCCGTTCTTGCAAATGAACTTCACTGCTAATTCCAGCAGCAATATTTCTCCCCCGCAGGAATTAGATGGGGGGGGGAGGGGGACTTTGTTTTTTACACTGAAATACTTTCTACTCAGCTATGAGCAAGTATTTTGAACTGTTCGAAATTAGAATTAAAAAAAAACCCCTCGCCTCTCCCAACAGGCCTTTTAAAATAAATGTCTCGACGTCTCACTTTTCTCTCTTTGTGTGTGTGTGTGTCTTAAATAAACAGGACTTGGAGAAGCCTGGGGCCACTCTAGTCGCACCAGCCCTTTGGATAATGTTGGACGGGAACTGGGATCACATCTTTTGCAGGTACTGGCCTGGAAAGGAGAGCCATTGGGTATTAATGATTAAAGAAATCATACCCCATTTTGAACTGTAATGATCATCCTGTCTAATTTTTAACTGCTCACGTGATTCATCAAGGGAGAGGCCAAACTTGCTTAGACAGTACGGCGCATTTTCTTGACTTCTGGGAACTTTCTTTTAATCCTTTGCCTCTTCCGCTCCACGCTGGGTTGTCTGGCACGGATCAGCTGCTGGGAAGGATGGAGCCTCCATCCTTCATCCGAAGCAGAGAAAGTCAGGCAGCGAGATGACAAGAGACGGGAACAGAGAGCTCTGCCTGGAGCTCTTCTGGGGGCAAAAGCACCTTTTTTTTTGGAAAGTCGTGTTAACACAGTGAGAGCGAGAGAGTTTAAAGCTGGTTTAAACAAGGAATGGAAAGTGCATAAAACATAGAGAAAGCCTCGGGGAGGTCAAGAGACAGAAAACATGAAAGTCAGCTCCGATTCACTGTTGTCTGAAGGAGGGCATATTAGCTCTAAGGATACTAGACGGGCAGATATTTTTGGGGGGTCTCCCGGCCCTTAATACTTGGGGCCTATCCCTTTGTCAGTGCATACAAATGACTCCCATCGACGTCTGTTTGATGAATAGTCCTGTCTGTTTTACACACTGGTCGCAGTGGAGATCGCTCCCGAGGTTTCTTAGCACTTACTTAAGTATCCCCGGGGAAAAGAAAAGCGGTGACGGGAGCATCCCGGGCGCTGGGGCCGGGGCCGGGGCCGGGGCTGGGTTCTTGGCTCCCGGGCGCCTGGGTCTGGCCCGCTGGTACAGCTCCCTGCCAGACAGATGCCCTGGTTGAAGAGCCCCTTTGAAAGGCAAGGATTTCCCGGCTCGCCACTTAAGTCAGGATCACTTTCTCGCACCGTCCTTCTCGATCCGGCGGTGAAGGCGTGGGACGGGCAGCTCTCAGATAGTCTGTCTCCTTCCCTTCCAGACTTTGGATGGTTTCATATTTGTGGTGGCCCCCGATGGCAAGATCATGTACATCTCAGAGACGGCCTCCGTTCACCTGGGTTTATCGCAGGTACGGGGACAGGCGACCACCCTGCGGCCGGGGCGTGGGGTCCGAGCAGAAACCCCTTCTGCTCCTTGCATTGCCCCCGGGAGCTGCCCTGCTCCGCGCGGAGCCGCAGAAGCTGGGGCGATGCAATCGCCGGGGTGTACTTAGAAAGCTGCACGATAGCAGCAGCTGGGCGGCAAAGGCGATGCAGACGAAATCCTCCTCCTCCATCACAGGTAGAGCTGACCGGGAACAGCATTTATGAATACATCCACCCGGCCGACCACGACGAGATGACCGCGGTGCTCACAGCCCACCAGCCTTACCACTCCCACTTCGTGCAGGGTAAGGGGCAGCTCTTCTTCCCCCGCCCCCTTCCCCGGCCTGGGGGCGGCTTCGCCTTGGGCGATGGGCTCCCACCTGGCCCCGCTGCCCTGCTCTCACTCCTGTCTGTGCCTTCCCACCCCAGAGTACGAGATCGAGCGGTCCTTCTTCCTAAGGATGAAGTGTGTCCTGGCCAAGAGGAACGCCGGCCTGACCTGCGGGGGCTACAAGGTGCGCTGCGCAGGACTTGCGCTTGAAACCAAGGGGCTAGACGCCCAGGCCAGAGCCTCTGCCCAGCTGGGCTGCTGCAGCTGGCTGGCGACCCGGGCCCAGAGCTCCTCTACTTAGTTTCAGGTTAAGGATCATAAACCCCAACTCCGCTCCAAACCTCAGTTTTGCATGCAAGCACCAAGGGTCCCAGGGGCTCTGTGCAACCTGCTGCCTGGACCTGGCCAGACTGTTTTCTCGTCTGTAGAAAATCGTGGAAGACTTCCTGAACGGTTCGTAAGGTTTTGGCAGGGTTATGCGAGGATTTCTGGGTCCTATTCATGGACCTTCTGTGACCGAAGCCTCTTTCTAATTCAGCTTTGTCGTCGGCGAGAATAGGGACCCACCTCATAAAAAAGCACCTTGAGGGCACGTGGACCAGTGCATGTACATCTCTGGCAATGACTCCCAAAAAAAGAGCGTAACACAACATTATTAAAGTAGAAACGTATCGCTGCATGGCATGCCCGTAGATCTATAGCCAAGCCAAATATGCTGCATGACATGCCCATAGAGCTATAGCCAAATACATGGTTTAATGCATTGCTATATGAGGGACACATCTTCCACAGCTTTACATTCATTAAAAACATACATCAGTTGTCGTTTTAGCTGGAAAAATCAGTTGTAATTCGCTCGGCCCTTCTCTTTCTGAACGCCTTTTCTCCACGCATAGGCAGACAAGGTTCTTTGGGTAAATCTGATATCTTTTTATTAGACCAACTCAAATAGTTGGAAAATATCTTTGCAAGCTTTCGGGTATAAATCCCCTTCGCCAGGCTGAGGCGGCACCTGCAGCTGGTGTGTGCTCGTCCTGGATGGAAGATGTTTTCTGTAGCTATAAATCTGTAAGCGGTATTAAAAACATAGTTAGACCTTGCTAGAAAACCCACTTTAGGGGAGTGGAACCACTCCCACTGACTCTCATGGTCTTTGGATCAAGTCTCTAGTGCTGAAGGGTTCTGCAGACCTGTCTCCCAATATGTGTGTAGCCCGTCCCACTTGAGAGCATGCTTTCAATCTTTTGCCCGAGGCTAGACAGGGCCTGAGCATCCTTCCTGTGTGTCCCCGCAGGTTATCCATTGCAGCGGGTACCTGAAGATCCGCCAGTACAGCCTGGACATGTCCCCCTTCGATGGCTGCTACCAGAACGTGGGCCTGGTCGCCGTGGGCCACTCGCTCCCCCCCAGCGCGGTGACGGAAATCAAGCTGCACAGCAATATGTTCATGTTCCGAGCCAGCCTGGATATGAAGCTCATCTTCTTAGATTCCAGGTACCTGGAAGGTCTCTTCGGCCCCAAGCTTTCCCCGACAAGCCCCAGTCACACGTTAAATGCCTGTTTTCTTTGTCTCTTTCTCTCCTCCCCCACTCCAGGGTAGCCGAGCTAACAGGTTACGAGCCTCAGGACCTGATAGAGAAGACCCTCTACCACCACGTCCATAGCTGTGACACTTTCCACTTGCGCTGTGCTCATCATCTGTGTAAGGAGCTCCTTTTGCTAACTCACCCCACGCTGCACCCCGGCCCCTTCTGGGCCTGATGGGGACCGTCTCACTTTGCCTGTAGTGTGATTTAAATACAGTACTGGGATTTATTCCTTATTCTGATAAAGCCAGGCCAGCCGGAGGAGAGGCAGCAGGTTGGAATGAACCCATCTTTGCTAGAAGCAAAGAGGCTGTAGGGGAGCTGGCAGGGTTGGGGGCAGAAAGGAATGTCTTAAGTCTGAAGTCAGGCAGAAGGCAGGGTAGATATGCACCCTGTGTATATAGACTAAGGAAGGAAGGAAAGGAGAGGGGGCAGAAGCGCTCGTGAACTCGAGAAGCGCCAGGGAGCCGGGACTTCCCTCGAGACGAACCTCTGGGATGCCGGCTGGAGGGGATCTCTGCTCGAAACCAGTCATAGCAGTAGGAAGCCAGACTCTCCTTCACAAGTTTCCATCACGTCTCACAAAGATGAGGTGAACGTATTTCCCCCCCACCCCAACAAGGGCGGATAGCGGGATTTTTAGTTTGCTGTCAATTAATATGAGGATAAAATAAAACGGCGTTAGTTCCTGTACAGTATCTTTGACTTCACACAATGAAAGAAAGACTAGTAAAGCCAGAAAAGTGCATCTATTTATATACATGATATATGCATAATCTAGATTATACATATATAATCTGGATGCCCCAAATACCATAATCTTATATAATAAAAAGTATTACACACACGTACACTTTTTTGACTTTGCTAGTCTTTGTTCCATTGTGTGTGACGTCAAAGATAGTGTACAGCAACTAACGCCGTTTTAATTTATTTTATCCTGGCATACACACACACACACACACACACACACACACACACGGCTCTAGTGGGTTGAATACAGTATTTTTATCAAGATGTTGCCTCTCTGTCTGCCTATCTATATGTATATACGTGTATGTATGAATGTCTACATGTATACATACGTACATATAGGTGTGTTATGTGTGTATGTGTATATATATCCGTCTGTGTATCTATATTTATGTGCTGGGAGCGTGTGTGTGCCTATTTATGTATCTATATGCATGTGTTGGAGGTGTGTGTGTGTACCTGTCTATGTATCTATATGTATGTGTTGGGTGTGGGTGTGTATACGTCTATTTACGTATCTACATGTAGGTTTTGGGTGTGTACATGTGTATATATATAGCTCTATGTATCTCTATGTAGTTTTTTTGCGGTGGTGTGGAGCTATATATACATACACATATATACGTATCTATATGTGGGTATACATGTAGACACATTCATACACACACATATAAATACAGCTAGATAACATCTTGATGAGAGCCCTGTGCGGACGGGTCACGAAGCACAGGGTTTCCTCCTGACCCTCGCAGTGAACGCATTTTCTCAAAGGTAGCAGAGATGGAGCAATTCTTCCCCCACGGCACAGTGCCTGCCCCATCGCTGTCTCCCCGGGCTGCACACCACCGATAGCAATGGCTCGGGATCAGATTTGTCCGAAAACGCTGGGACCAGCTCCCTGGAGCAGCCCTTCCCCCGAGCCCCGTCTGGTGGTCTCTAGCAAGCGGGCCCTTGCCCCGCAGAGCAGCAGCACTGGATGACCGCTTCCCTCTCGCGTTCCTCCCGCAGTGCTGGTGAAAGGGCAAGTGACCACCAAGTACTACCGCTTCCTGGCCAAGCACGGCGGCTGGGTGTGGGTGCAGAGCTACGCCACCATCGTGCACAACAGCAGATCTTCGCGGCCCCACTGCATCGTCAGCGTTAACTACGTCCTCACGTGAGTGATCCCCCAGGCTGCTCTAAAATGCTCGGCTAGGGCACGGCCTCCCCGGCCCCCACTCTCCCACTCCCCTAAATCTGCTTAATCCCATGGCCGACCACGGCAGGCGCACCAGGCTGGCTAGGAAACACATTGCACACTTTCATCTAGATGAAGGGTTTCCCGTCTGTCTTTCTCTCTCCCTTTCACTAGGGGAAAGATTTAGAGGTTTGTCACTCACATATTTTGCTCCATCTCTTTTCTTTCTTTTTTACAGTTTAAATACACCCAACATTAAATAAAATTTAATGCAGCGTAAAAAAAAAAGGTTTCCACGTACGGAGTTATTTATACTTAACAAACAGGACATCTGTTTTTCTTTTCAAAAAGCTGTGGTTTGAAGTTTTTAATTTCATCCAGAGTTTCTATCAAAGCTCTGAGAGAGGGTCCCCCCCGCCCTTCTGAGAGAGCGATCCTTATATTGAAGCACAAAGAAAGTTTGTGGCCAAAAAGATCAGTTTAATCTTCACAGCAGAACCAGACCAAACAGCTTCCTCACCAAACAGAAAAGGAGGAGAAAAACAAATATCTCCCCCTAGACCCCTTGCCAAAGAAAAAAGCCTCTTGGTTTTAAGAGTTAACGATGACATCTTGGCTCATCCCAGGGCATTGCAGGCGATCGATATCACTGTACCTGCAACTTAAACTGAAACACCCGATGGGGGAGTTTTAATTATCTCCGGCTGGTGATGATTGCCATGATGATTCCTTCCCATGGGAATAATAATGGTTGTTGCTGGCAGTGCCACTGCATTCAAATCGTATGACCTGCTGCCTTGGCAGCGAGAAAACAAGCCAGGGTCACTGTCAAATGCAGACACTACCTGGACACGGGCATGCTTGCATTCCAGTACCAAGTCCAAAAGTACTAAGTATAGCTAATGAAAGGGAAACTCTTCCAGGTCCCACTCTGCTGTGATTTGAGTCTGAAACCCACTTTTATGGGTCTATATAGAGGTGGAGGTATGTTTGGGGCACTCATTTTTTAAAGACGGGCTTATGAAATTGAAGCGATCTGTTACCGAGGGGAGGCAGAACCTGAACTCTGGCCTTGGGAATGGGCACTTGAGTGCACAAGGGGGGACAGTTGTATAGTGATGACATACGAGCCTTGCTATTCTGCAACAACACTGTGGCTTCTGTGCTTGCTTCCACCTGAAGACCTGCTTGCACCTGGAGGAATCACTTGATCGCGGTTTGAGTGAGCATGGGGTATGTGTGCTAAAAGCCCTCCATAGATGGATTCCCACGCTTCCAGCTGGCAATTGCGAGAAGTCCTCTTGATGCTCCTCTTTTTACAAACACAACACAACCAAGTAGGAGTCAACACTGGCATTTACCCAGCAGCAGCACCGCTCTGGATTAGCAGGGGATTGACACATCACTCCTATTTCAACTATTCCATACATGCGCATCTCAGCGCTCAGCAAAGTCCCTCTCCACGCTTGCATTTGACAATTTTCGAGTTTCAATTAAATCCAAGCTCGGAGGTAAACTACCTTCTCTTGACAAAAGCACCAGTGCAACGTGACTTGTAAGCAGCAAAAAATGTCTGTAGAGATCTCTCTCTCCTTTTAAACGGGGAGGGGAGAAAAACACCAGACTGAGGTGCTTTTGTATATCAGAGACTTCACAAGCTCAAGCCTTGTTTTCATGCGACTGCCTGTGGGTTAGCAGTCATTTTTTAAATCCAAAAACAGTGCAGAGCCACGCAGACCTATGTTAAATGGTCTGACTGGAAATTAAACATCCCACTGGAGAAGCCCAAGTTCTGCTCTGGGCTATTTTGAAACGGGCTGTTTTGTTTGCCAGTGAAACCCCCTCGCAACCTTTCTGCTCTTTTCCTATTGATTTTGTCATCTGGCGGCTCTGGGTAATAATTCTTGGAGAGCATAACAGAAAAAAGGGGCAGTGATTGTGCATGGGACGAAAGGATTTAAACTTCAGCGTAGCGAGTTGTTTTGCTGGGGTGGAGGTGGGGGGAGGAATTGCCCCCCTTCCCAGAAAGATATCATCTCCATCTCAACAGGCTTTCAGGCATTATTCAGACAAAACTCCGTGTGGAGCCTGGCCACCTTTTCAACCTGGCTTATTCGGGGAATAAAAGACTATCAAGTGGTTCTGTTGACAGGCTTCTCACAAGGGACAGGTGGCAGTTTGTTTGCTACCCCCTTGCACATCTGGGTGCAGCTGGCTGATTGACAGGGTGGCCGCAAACCGGACAGATGTGTATCGGCTCTCCCTGGCAGCAGAACGGTCTTCCAGCTCTTTCTTTTGGAGGGGACAGAGGGACAAGTCTGTCTGTATATCTGCATATGTCTATATGCCGTGGATTTGTGTGTGTGTCGATGCAAGAGGCAAGGATTCCTTAGGGTAGTATCGTTTAGTGGACCAACAGTACAGTTGGGGCAGAGTTAGACAAGTTTTAGGGAATGCAAGACGTTTTTCTTTAGGTCTGACCAGAATATAGAATCACAGAATCATAGAAAATGAGGGTTAGAAGGGACCTTAGGAGATCATTTAGTCCTATCCCCCTGCTCAAAGCAGGACTTCCCCAACTACATCATGCCAGCCAAGGCTTTGTCTTAAAACCCCCTAAGGAGAGAGATCCCACAACCTCTCTCATTAGAGGAGTTAATATGTGTATATATATGTGTGTACATGCATGTGTACAACAGATCTATGTGCATGTGTTCAAATATGACATCTGAACACCCATACATCTGCATATGTGTGTGGGTACATACATGCCAATGTGTATATATAGCTCATATGCAGCTGTTTACATATCCATGCCTACCTATTGTAGTTCTAAAAACTGTCATAACTTTATTTAGTTTCATTTGATTTCCTGCATTCTTACGTGAGATGTCTTTTCATTTTCACACAGGAATACAGATTGTAAACATATGTCTATACTTTATATATTTTCACCTAAGATGTCTTTTATTGGGAAGGTATTATTCTTTTATCTCAAATGTTTCCTTAATGGAATAGTTCATGCTACATAGCAAGTTCTGGAGGTATTGAACTAGTTAAGAATAGTCCCTTTACTCTTTAATTGATTGTTTGGAGTGCAGACATAGAAAGAAAGAAGGAGATTCTGTCAAAGGCAGATATGAAATGCTGTGATGTCTGTTATTGGCTACTGCAACAGTCATGTGCTGTTGAAGCCTGCAGTGCAAAATACAAAGACACTCTGACTACATTACAGTCTTGTTTTGGTATGTTTAGGTCCCCGAGGTTCAATAAGGTCTGACTACCTCTTCATTAGTGCTCAGGAGAACAAGAGATCATGTAATATTTTTCTGCACTGAAGTTCCCACACTGGTAATAGCTGCAATAGATCTCCAAGACACGCGTGGCACTTATTGCCTTTTTTAGCCTGCTGATAGCCTGCAGTCTGGAAAACAAGGACAGACTGCATTCTGTTTCATCATACTTTCCAGGTAGATAAGTGGATGTTTTAAAAAAATGAGTTATAGCCAACATCTGGAACAACAGATAACATTGTGACCATTAGTCACAAGAGGAAGAAAGCTGTTTTGGAAGAAAGTTCCCAATTAGGAGAGCCAGCAATTTTGTTAAATTCACTTTAGGAAGGGTATGGTAAACTGTCCTGATTCACTATTCAGAGTTACTGAAGCCAGCTAGCATTTGATCACTCGAATGTGCAACATAGGGACTGCTAAGGTAGAAGCGGGGAGAAAGAGAGTCTGGACGATACAAGGTTCCCTTTGACTTCAGTAGATCTTGGATCTGACCCATGTTATGGAACTTGTTCCAGGAAGGCAGAACAAAGGTTCTGTTGCACTCAAGGTTTGCTATGTTTAATAGTCTTTATTCTAATATAAATCCTGTAGCTACTAAAGTTCCTTTAGGATGACATTGGATTATTCCACTAAACCAAGAACAGCTGTGACGTATGAGTGTATGCTGTGGGTTCTTTTCATACTTTTGTTCTATGGCAGTTGATATATGGAAAAGCCACTTGTACAGATGCAGCTCTTGGCAGATGCAGGCACACAAGTTACAGCCTAGCAAGGTTATAAAATCACTTAAAAGAAATCTGCTTAAGAGGAAAAATGCGCATTTCTTGACTTGGTCTTTGCAAATGACATGTATATTTAACTAAAACATAGCGAGGAATGCCAACTGGTTGATTTTGTTCTTGGAAATAAAGAGCTTTGGTCTGGACTGCAGAGAGAGATGTTAATTTGAAATATAGAGGTTATTTTGAAAATGAGCTAGCCTCTCTTTATCATTATATTTTGATGAAAAGTGATAAAAAGGGGAAAATAGTTTTATGGAAATATATTTTTCGCTATTTTCAGTACTTATAAATGCTGTCACTTTTTGTGATATTAAGTGTTATTCAAGATTGGTCTCACTGGTTTTAGTGGAATTGCTTGTAGAGAAGGCAGCTGGTCAGTGTGAGTAAAGTATGACAGGATGGCCCTTGCAAAAAAAATAAGAGTCTTTGTACTACACTAGTGTTATCCTTGTCAAAACAACTGGTTTCAATGTAACTGAAGTCAGGAAAAAAGTAAGACATTTGTATAAGTAATATATATCTTCTCAAGCTAAATGTCTCTTGGTCATATAAGAATGCAAGAAGAAAGAGTGAGAAGCAGGGTTAATGAAAAAAAAAATTGTTCTTTTAAAAAAAAATACCTTACAGAAATTCCCATGGCCCATAAATCTCTGGCTTTGAAAAACTGAATTCTAAGACTAAGAACAAATGTTCTTAATAAGTGTAAGTACCAAACTATTTGCAGAGGATACCAGAGTTGGGATCATTTATACAAGATAGAAGAATTTATTTTTAATGATAATGTATCCAAAATAAAAATATGGCTTTTGTGGTTTCTTGCTTTAACATACAGAAAATTGCTATGCTTTTGTATTTCCATTACAAGAAGTAAACTTTGATAGACACATTTGTTTCTTTTCTTATTAGTTCTAGTTATTTGTTTTATTATTGATTATCAGCTGTTTAGGTTTATCACTTAAAGACAATTCAAGAATGATCCAATTTGTACAAAATGAAACTCTGAAGTTTAGTTTATATTTAGACCATAAAAATCCCTTTTTAAATAAATGGATAATGTAAAATGCACCTCCTTTGGCTTTTCAAGTATCAGCAAATATTACAATAATTTGACCCCAGAGAATGCTGGAGAGCTTTTGCTGTATATATCTATTTTTTTCTTTATCATTTAAAATAATAGCTGTAACAGAAACATATACAGCTAAATTGGATTAGGTACTTAATTGGGCGTAATCTCTGTTATGATAATATCCTACATAAAAGTCCCAGTTGCCCTCTTCAAATTAAATTATATAACTGGCTGATTAGAAGCACAAATTGAAGTATGCAGTTTGTGTGGGAAGTTTATTTCATAAATATGGTATTAACAAATGTTTTAGTTAATGATAGAATAAATACAGTTTAGTATAAATTAACTGTTAATTGCATCTATACAATAAGCCTATAACTTTAGGGCTGATTACTCTTCACAGCCTGTGTCTTAACATATTTTAAAGTTAAATACATAATCAAAGTGGTATTACTCTGCATGATGGGTAAAATCTCGGAATCCCATGGAAAGCTGGAATAAGCAGGCTTTAAATGGGTGTCCTGTGCTAGGGTGAGACAAACCTGTTTCCAGACTCCTGGGACACACAGAGTTTGTAGTTAAATATTTCTACATTCTTCTTGGATGTTTTTGCTTATGGATGGCAGCAGTCTATCAGGCCTTATCCCTGTGTAGCTCTCATGTAGGACTTCCATAGGCCCAGTGGCTGCTTACCAGCCCACTTCATTGTTCCCTTGTTCATCCACATATTTACTACTTGTGCAGAGTCCATCACCCCAACACAGCCTGCATATATATTCCTGGTATCAGAATTTTGTTCCCTGTATCCATCAAGTGAGCGTGAGACAGCATACGTTATAGCAAATACCACGGCAATGCTAATCACAGGAGTAATCCTGTATTACATATATTTATTTATTGATTTTATTTATTTTATTTATACAACACCCATCCCAGAAAAGGCTCAGGGTGGCTTACCAAGAAACAACTTACTTTATTTAAGTAACATTATTGAAATAGGACCTACTCATTCAGGTAAATATACTCACATGCCAGAAAGTTTGCAGACACTGATGAATAATTATAAAGATTTTAACTGTGGCCTCTGTATTTGACCCCAATTATTTAAAAGCAGTAAGCTGAGAATAAAACTGCTACCCTCAATTTCTTAGCATTAATGGCTCCATCCTTTTTTCTACTGAAGTCATTCAAAGTATTGCCATTGACTTTACTAGGAACAGAACTAGGTTGCTCATTTTCTGTGCATTTCATTTACTTGTATTATGTGTTAAATAGTATAAACGTATTAAAACGATTCAATTACCAATTTAATTAAATCTTAAAAATTCTTTATTCATGCACAAGTGTACATACTGCAAAAGAAAAATAAATTAAGTGATTTCTTTTAAGCCATTCTATTCAATATTTAGTTTGTCCCCCATTAGCTTTTATCACATACATATGTCCCTTTGTAACATCATTTATATATTTCTTGCAAATAGGAGACAGGCCTTTCCAGGTGTTCACAATACGCTACTTCAATTCTTTGTTCATGTAGGCTTTTTTAGCTACCGCTTTCTTTAACTCACTCCAAATTTCTTCTCATGGATTTAAACCAGCTGACTAATGGCCAAGGCACCAGAAATTGCTGTCCAAATTCTGCAGTATGTTCTCATACAAAATTCCCATTTATGTTAAGAAGTGTTTTTACTTGCCAGTATAAGGATTAAAGGAAGATGCCCAGATCCACAGAGTAAAGTAACTGGATAAAATACATAAACAGATTTGAGAGAGCAGGGACTGGAACCTATGTCTGCCTGTTCTTGGGGAAGTGTCTGCATTATCTGGCTGCTGTGTCAGGCTGCATCTTGTTTGCATTCTTTGTTGGACAGTGACCCAACTTCAGTAGGACGGGTACTGGTCAGGCTTATGTGGAATGGGGGTTTGGGCACTTTTCTGGGAAGTAAGGGGAGATCTGGCTTTAAAACCTTTCAGTCTGATAAAGGCATTCAATCAGGATCTCCCAATTTCTAGGGAACTCTCCAACTTTTTACTAACCACTAGGCTCCTTTAGAAGATCTGAGAGGTAGGGGTGTGGGAAACGGTGTGCGAAACAGGCTGTATTCAACTCAGATTCGGATTTAGTGAATTGATTCACTGATTCAGATCACTGTCCCTGATTCAGCTTGGCCAAATTCAGAGAATTCAGTTCAGAGAATCAGTGATTTGGCCATAAACAGAGCTTTAAATGTTTTTTCTACATACCTTGAGGTATCAGGCATGGCTCATGAATGCTGCGATGGTGGGGTGGATGGAGCATCCCACAGGAGCACCGGGGCCTTCCCGCGTGCTTGGCAGCAAACCAAAAAGTGGAACAGAAGTACTTCTGGTCCACTTCCGGGTCCACTGGGTCTGCACTGGGACCCCCCATGCCCTCCTCTGGCTCAGCGATTGGCCATGGGGTAATCCTGGGTGCTCCACCAGGCCCAGGAAGCTCCCCAGTGGACCCATAAGTGGACTGGAAGTTCTTCTGGTCCACTTCCAGGTCTGCTGCTGAGCATGCTGGGGAATCCCCCACACTCCTGTGGGATGCTTCATCTGCTCCAGCATCGCAGCATTCATGAGCCACCTGGTACCTTGAGGTATGTACAAAAAACATTTAAAGCTGTGTCTATGTCTGAATTGTTGAATCTTTCTGAATTGATTCGGAAGGTTCTGATTTAATTCAGAGAGATTAAAGTGTCTCCTGATTCAATTAAGATTTGGAGATTTGGCCACCGAATCAGGCTGAATCTGCACCGAATTGAATCAGGGACCAAAGCTTCGCAAAGCCCTACAGAGAGGCACTAGTGTCCCTCATAGTTATGTTTTAGAAGAAAAGAATGAGTTAGTCATTCATATTGAAAGCGCAATTTAGGCACCTAAGGCTAGCAGGAAGTTTTGGACTATGAATCTTATATAGGCTCTTATCTATAGGTCTGTAGATAAATACCAAGGACCACGTCCTCTTCTACCTATTGAGTGGCAAAGTGGATTTAGGCACCTAAGTGTAATTCTATTTCACCTTGCCCAAGTCCCTAAAAATGCATAATGTTTCTACTTTTTTTAATAACCACCATCTTACCTTTAAGAGTGAGTAACAGAAAATCAGCAAGGAGGAAGATGACCACCCACTTTTTGTACTACTATTTTTTCAGGGACTTGAGCAGGATGGAACAGGTTTGCAATTAAAGATCTAAGGCCACTTATATGTTGAACAGGTCCAGTATTTCTGACAAAGCCGTTTCTTCTGTGTTTCCTCTTGGCTAGTTTAGACAGTATGCTGCTTCCTATGATGGCTATGGTGATTTTAATTCTTAGGTATCTAACATTCCACAAGCTTTGTATAGAGAACTTATGTGTCCAATTCAGCTTTGTGTATTCCACTCCTGGTGTCAGATACCAGAAGCCATAGTCTGTGTAGGTGTGGTACCAGTGGTGGTATGTAGGGGCTGCATGGGGCTGCATATGCACCCTCTGAGAGCATGGGTGCACCCCCTGATAGATCACATTCCCTGCTTAGGTGACAGGCAAGTAGGGGAAGCGGGAGCACCAGCACCTCCCTGTGAGTGCCAGCCAGGGAACGGGAGCACTGGATGAAGCTCTGCAGCCACTTCTTGGAGCATCGTGGCCATTTTGTGGTCGGTGTGATGGGCTGCAGGGGACCCCTTGCCCAGTCAATGAGATTGGTTGTGGGGTCCCCCTCCCTCAGAGATTGGCCACAGGGGGACCTCCCCCAGTCACTGACTGGTTGCTGGGGGGGTATGTGCCCCCCCACCTAAGGTGGCACCAGTCTCCCATGTGTGGTATCTTTGTGGACTTGTGCCAGTTGCCTTTCTTTCTAGGTGTTAGAAGAAGGACATAATCAGTGTAGGGAGATTCTATGGATATATCCACACAATTCAAGGCTGTGAAGCAAAATAGCACTGTGTTTCTAGTTTGAGACCTAGCATGTGCAAAGTTAGTTCAGGTAAATCTGTATGGTGCTGCCTCATGCTGGTATACAAGCCAGTACATTCACAGACAACCCAGGGTATCTCTGTATGATGCTACACTGTGTCAAGCAGCGTATATGTTTTCATGTCATAGGGAGATGTACTATAATGTTTATCTCTGGTAATTCAGAAAAGACTTGGTTGGGGTTAAGCCAGATGGAGGAGCCATCAGTGGATTTACCACTGTACATTTACAGAAGCCTAGATCCTCTCAACCCAGAGAGGTCGCATTGAGATCAAACTACTCTTGATATTCATGGATTTTGTGGATTCCTGCTTGTCTGATTTTGCTTCTTTTTTCATTCCAATTTTCATGAGTCAGTTAAGCTAGTCAAAACTGGTAGCTTATTTTTCTCAAAGACAAGCAATTATTCTGTTTCTGATGATAGGTCTTACTTCTTTCTCCTTCCTTTTAGTGCTGTCTATAAATAGATGAACATAACAGTATCTGTACTTTGTAATGATAAATATATTATATAATGATATAGCCTAAATTAAATGTTAATCTCTTCCTTCCATTGAACACCGACAATTATCTATTTAACATACAGTTCACTTTTCCTCACTCTTGTATTTACTTTTCAGCACAGGGCAGATTCTGATGCCTATGTTTATCCTAAATGCATCACTTCAGAGGGAGCCCCATTTCCTTTACTGGGTTTTTGTGGAGCCAAGTACTGCTCAGTGGAAATGGTGGCTCTTTTGAAAATGTTAATGGCAACTTAAATGAGGGATTGATCACATGATTTTAAACATAGTTTAATGTTTAATTAATTGTTATCAGTGTGTTTTAATATCAATCATTTAGCAACAGAAATACATATTTAGCAAAGCATTTAAGCACATGATTAGCTCCATGCTTACCTTTAAGCACATGCTTAATTCAGCCCCAGGGAAGGCTAGAGGGAAGGATAGGGGAGCACACCCCAACAGAAAAGCACTTGGTAGGAGAGATCAGGATCATTTGGGTCCAGGGGCCCAGTGAGGGGCCAGGGAAGACTGGGACCATGAGCGTCCAGGAGCCCAATGCAGTGCAGGGAAGACCAGGGCCATGAGGATTCAGCGACCCAGTGAGGGGCCAAGGAAAGCCAGGACCACCTGAGTTTAGAGGCCCAGTGAAGGGCCAAGGAAGATCAGGACCATATGCATCCAGAGGCCTGGTGAGGGGCCAGGGAATAGAGGGCAGAACCATGTGAGTCCAGGGCCTGGAGCAGTGAAGCCCAGTGAGGGGCCTGAGGCTGATAGTGAGGCCTAGTGAGGGGCCAGACAGCAGAATTCAGGACTGGACAGGTCCGAGGGCCTAGAGAGCATTTGGGAAATCAAAAAAACCTAACAGGGTCTAGGCTAAGGAGCCAAGAAACAAGATGACAGCTTGCCGGGGGCAGGGACAAGAGAGAGATTGAGGCACCTGGTAGCCCAGTGACTGGTTGAGTGAGACTGAGAGAGCCCAGAGAGGGGCCAGAGGAGAGACCAAGGGGTCTGGCAACTAGAGTGGGGCTAAGAGGCTCAGAGGTTGGAAGCCTCAGTGAGGGGCTGTGTCAGTAATTGGTTGTACACCTGTAAGGATGCCAACTGCGAGGTATGGGGCATAGTGAAGAGGAGGTATGGAGCCATGCAATTAGCCCACAAGTCCATGGCCACAATCTGGGTGGTCATTAGAATATGATCAGGGCAGACTCCCTTGTATCATCGTATTTCCATCAAGGCATGGCAGACAAGATAGGAAGGTGCCCTATGGGCAGAGTGGGACACGGTCATGGAGCCTCCAGGGAAATATCACAGCCACCCCTGGGACCTGACCCTGTGACACTAAAAGACCTTGCCAACAAATGGCCTTGAGTGCTGATATTTTGAAATATATACTGATTCTCTCTTCTAGTTAAAATCCACTCATAAGCTTTACAGAGGATTGGGTTTTCAACTACTGTGGTATACACAGAACAAAAATAATGCAGTCCCTAATTAGTCCCTCCATAGGTAAATATTGATAGATTTTTTTGCATGAGTTGAAATCTAATCCAGGGAAACAAATGCTTTTAAGAATAACAGTCCCTTTGCTTGTAAAGATCATGAAGGATTAGCTCTGCATATGTCTGACACAATAGTCACTAATAAAGTATGAATTAATGATAATAGATTGCAGAGTTGTAGAAATAGATCATCCTACCTTAATAGCTTGACAAGTACAGGCAGTCCTTGAGTTACAGTGTTTCAAGTTACAACGTTTTACACTTACAAAGTTCAGAAATTGACACCCAGTTTCAACTTTCTGATGTCAGTTTCAACTTTACAATGCTTGATCCTACACAATGCTATGCCAGTGAACAAGTTCGCTGTGTCGCCCATCTCCCTGGAGAACATCTGTCCAAACGTCTTTGGACACTTCCTTTAAGAAAGCAGAAAAGACTCCAGAAAAGCCTGCAGCCAAGACTTCTGAAAAGACTCCAGCCAAAAGCCCTTCAAAAAGTTCAGCAAAGTCACCTCAAATAAGTCC
Source organism: Crocodylus siamensis (assembly GCF_052110815.1). Classification (NCBI taxonomy): domain Eukaryota; kingdom Metazoa; phylum Chordata; order Crocodylia; family Crocodylidae; genus Crocodylus; species Crocodylus siamensis. Next base: position 80,758,384 of record NC_143395.1, on the reverse strand, counting down.
TTCCAAATGTATATGATTGCTATTTACAATATAAATACATTAATGTAGCTATATTACTCATCTGTGATTGATTGACTACAAAATTCTGGGTTATTTTTGGTGAAAATAGGGTATTGGGCCTTGGTTCAGGAACCAATCCCCCATTTATAACATAATTTCCTATGGGAAAATTGGTTCCAAGGTACAACGCCTCAACTTGAGACATGGCTTTCAGGAACCTATGTCATAAATCCAAGGACTGCCTGTACACATTTAAATCCTAGTGATTATTGGTTTCTCAGATTTTTTAATCAATTGCTTTCAGGCTTGAACTCAGTTTAGAATATTATTATCATTGTTTTGTTGATATTCAATTGAATATTAGAAGAGTTTAAGAAAAATATAGTCATACAGTTATTTTCTATGAGGACTTGATCCTGATGGGTACTTAGCACTCTGAGCTACCAGCAGTTAATAGGATTTGAATGCATCCACTATCTTGCAGGACAAGGTCTGTATTCTGTGGGTATGGAACTTGAGAAAGATAGACTGTAACAAGATGTTCTTTTTAATTTTACTTGCTTGGAAAAGTACCTTAAACTTGCCTTAAATATATTACCTGGCCAATATTATATTACAGTAGACTTCCTGGTCAGTAGACTTCCTGGTCAGTGTCTTAATGCAGGTTGTAAATGTTGCATACATTTTTGGAGCGATGTTGTATTTACCACCAGTTATATTTCTTTTTTCTTTTCTTTTTTACAAAAATCTTTGTGTGCACATAGCTGAAGGAAAGCAGGGCCAGCCTCTGTGGAGATATGCACAGTTCTGGAAGCTACTCTGTAGGTCATGCAAGTAGGTGGGTGAGCAAGATATTAAAGCAGATATCTTGCATCAATTTGGGTATCTATTGACAAGCAAAATTAATGTAATGTGTTGTCTGAGGGGATGGGAACAACAGCTAGACAGAGACTGTAAAATAGAATGGGTCATTGCATTTTTATCTTACAGCCTCTTGTTAATTGCTTTTGTTGCCACTTCTCCCTTCTGCCTTTAAGGGTACGCTCATTAGAGACATCCATTAAATGTCACAAGCAAACCAGTGTTAGTTACAGTAGTTTATCACTTCCCTGCTTTCTGAACAATCTACACATGCTATGTGACTCAGTATCATTTACCATTAGAGCTTAATTGGGTTTATAGATTTTTAAGAGACACCTTCTTACATGGGGCCTGATTCATATTATTAGTGACCTCAATACTGTGTGGTAGTTCTTACTTCCTTGGGACTTCTCTGTGGTGAATGTTGGACCTATACTGGGGATCTTCATTTGGGATGCAGTTCAGGGCCAAGAATGTTGAAGTAGGAGCGTAAAGTTAGGCTCTTTAATCCATGTTTAACCACGCAGAATGAGATTCTGAATTGCTTCTTTAAGAGATCCACTGTAGACCCCTGGAGGTAAAACTTGCCTTTAAGAAACTTCTATGTCCTCCCATTTTTGAACTGTTCTATGGACACAGCAATTGGGGTTGCTGGGGTTTTATCTTGACATTCCCTTTCCATCTCTAGCCCCAGAGAGGACTTGACAGTTTCACAAAGGCAATCCTACAACTAACTCTTTCTCAGTGTTGCAGCAGGTGAATCTTTCCACAGCCAGAACTGAGGATTTTATCCCAAACCCTCCTGAAACGTTACAAAGTTTGTACTACACTTCCAGTTGCTATTTTACATAGTGACTAAAATAATGTTTTCCATAGGTACCTGGCTGCTTTAGCTCTTTTTCTTCCAGCAGAAGGGCCAGAGTTGGGGTGAAAATCTCACTTCTAGATAACTGACTTAATTTTAAAATATAAAGCACTGAATGTGTAGTATTTCCTACTATGAGCTGTTGAGCACTCAGTACTCTTAAAAACCAGGCCACTTATTTAAGAACATAATCATGGACTTAAATGTAAGTGGAGGTTCCTATTTTTGGGAATCTTTGCCAAAATGTCAACAGCAACTATACTTAAGCCATTTTGTATAAACATAACAAATACTTATCTAGTGTGTTATTTCAATAATTTCTGCTCAGTTAGGTACATAAAAACAGTGGTATTACATGTGTTCAATTAAGTATTTTTATTCATAGAATACTTCTCAAATTTATTTTAGCAGTTTAAATAAAAGAGTTTAATGTATATTTAGTCAAGCATTACAGTAGTGAGGGCTTAAGCAGATTAGAAATAAATGAATCCAATTAAAGAACATGTCTATGAAATTTGATGTCATAGGTATGAACGAACTGTTTGCACAGCAACTGTAAAGAAATCATTAATGATTAGCTATCTAGAAGAGGTTTAATCAAGGATAAATGGTATAGAACATAGTAAAAGCATTCAGACTGAATGCATGAAGATTCTGAAATAGTAAAAAGCATGCTCTGTGTCAATAGTGACTTGTCACTGCTTTTTTGTAAACATATTATTTTTGTATTTATTTGTACCACAGTATCATTTGGAGATTATAGGGGATATTGGCACCATCTTTGGCTAAGTGCTGGACATATTGATAGCTTAAATCAGTCTTTGCTCAGAAGAACTTCGGTTTAGACAGGCCGACAAATGACGGGATAAAGGAAATACCATTACACCTGTATTTGTATAGTTGGGAAACTGAGACATGAAAAGATGAAATTTTCAAAAGTCCTCAGTGGGTGTGTCTACATGTGCATTTAAGTTCAACTAAATTTAATGTGCATTAAGCAATTTTTTAGCAAGTGTCTACACTTGCAGGGACTTGGTACTAAAGTTAATGTGCTTGGCAATAAAGTTAGTCCCTGCAGCCCTGCCAAGTGGCTGGGCAGACCTGGCACTAAAGTTAGTGCTGGATCACGTCTACATGTGCATTAATGAACTTTAATTAATTGCACCTACATTTGATACCTCCATTTTCAGGTGTCAACTTAGGTGTGATTAGCCTAATTTCACCATATTACTGCACATTAAGGGCGTGCACGTGTAGATGAACTCCTCTAATACATTAACTTGTCTTGTGTTGACGCAGCCAGTGTTGGGTCAATTTTGCTCCCATTGAGAACAGTGGTAAATGCTCTTTGCTTTCAGTGCGTATGGAACTAGACCAGTGCTGAGTACTTTTGAAAATTTCCCACTACACTATTTGCTCAAGTTCATATAAGGAAACTGTGGGAGACCTGAGAATTCACCCTAGATCCCCAGGGTTCTACATGTTATTGCTATTAAAATACATATTTTCAAAATACAAGATACCACTGAGGAGGAATGAGGACGTTTAAACTATGCAACAGTAGATGGGCTGCTCAGTCTTTCTCAGTAATGAAATTATTCCCATGCAGAGGTGTAAGAATTAGTATTTGTGTGCCATTCATACTAAGAGGAGATACCACGGATATATGAATTTTGAGGCTTTGAGCTGAGACAGTACCTTTAAGACTGAATTCCAAAAGAAGCATTTTTAACAATCAAAACAATCCAGATTTTTTTACCTCTTAGTTAATAGGTTACTTTATTCTAAAACATACTTATAGAGCATATCATAAGTATGACTTTGAAGTAATGGAAAAACAACTCTATAGAAAAGCAATCAACATAATTGTATATCCAATATTGACATTGTAGGGATGTAACAAGCTGTGCTTTAATTGTTTAAGTTGCCATCAGATAAAATGTTGAATTATGTTCCCACTTTATTTATTTGTGAAAATATTCTAATTAATAAATGGATTTAGGTGCCAAAGTGCCATTGTATTCTACTTTGCTTGAGTCCCTGAAAAACTGTTAAAATAAAAGGTGATGGGGTCCTCCTCTTCCTTGTTGCTTTTTTGTGACTCAATATTAAGGGCAAGATGGTGATTGTTATGAAAATAGATACATTAATGGACTTTCTCTGTTAATGTATCTCCCATGCCTGCTTCGTGGCTGGATGGGTTCCTGGAGCCCTACCATGACAATCTCAGATGCTTGATTGGGAGCACTAGCCTGATGCAGCCTGTGGATTGATTGAGCACTGCCCATCTGGCCCACTAGGCAAAAAGTTTGAGCACTACTGGTCTAATTTGTTATGCCATTTGCAGACTTAGAATTTAATGAACAGAACAAGGAGCAATCTGTCTTCCTTTTCTTCTTCAGCTCAATAGAGCTTTGGCAGGGTTGCCAGTGCAACAACATTTTTTTTACTGACAACAAAACTTTCTTACTGACATATTTTTACTGACTTACGCTTTGCATAATGTAAACGTAACCTTCCTCAGCATCTGTATAGATTGGGTGTTTCAGCGGGGCTTTTTGGCACTTTTATCTAAAACTGAATCAATCAGCTATTCGATAAAAGCACCAAAAAGCCCTGTTGAAGTGTTTGATATATAGACATTGGGCGAGCCATATCAAACTAACATTACGCCTCTTCTAGGCATGTACTTTGCTTGGTGTGGGGCCATGCCAAGCTTAAAGTAAAGCACCATTTTCCCCCCATGTCTCTAAGCAGTCTAAGTGAAACCCAAACTGGTAGTCTCAATCTTACTTGATAGCAGCAATGGTTTTATAACATGTTGCCTCCATCCCAGGGGGCAGCTACTCATGCTACTCAGCTACACACTCTGATACCTCTGACTACACCCTGTACCAAGCTACCCTACCCCAGCCCATGCCCCAGCCTTACCTCCACTGGCCCTGCTCTCCCTGTCTTGCTGCAAACCTCCACCCACCCCCTTTTTCTCGTCCCAGCCTCACAGCTCTGTCCTGGGTGCACTGTCCCCTGCCTGTCTCACCCAGTGCCTTGGACTACCTGGGGCCATGCAGTCCTGCCTACCTTGAAGCAAGCATTACAGACAGATGATGGCAAACAGCTTCAGCAGGTAGCTGGAGTTAAGGGGGTTATGGAGTCTCCTGTTAGCCACAAAGCCCTGATGGAGAGCTCCTTCCAGGGCACTGAACTGCACTCCTGCTCAGACACAAGGTGATACTGCTCTGCTCTGTCTGTCTAGCCTCGATCCAACAATGTATCTTCAGTCAAGCTTACAATTTCTTAGTGTTTTTTATGGACAGCTCATTTTTTTATGGACTTTACAGACCAGCTTTTTTCACTTTTTTTTATGAATTGTCCATAAATTTATGAACAGTTAGCAATCATTAATTTTGTCAACAATGAGAGGAGGGAGAGAGTATAAATAATTCAAGATAGAAATATAAATATGAGAGAAACAGAAATGTTAAAATAGAAAAACGATGTCCTCTTGCAGTCAGACATGAACACCATGTGCCCCTGGAGGCTGGGTGGGTACAGTGAGCTCTGGTAGGTGGCAGCAGCACTGTTGGTGGTTGGAGCATGGCAGTGGTAAGTGGGGAGCTCCTGCAAGCAGCCACGGTGCTGATAGTGGTGGGGGTTGGGGGCGGCGAGCGCTGACTGGCGGTTGGTCAGCTACCACCTGCAGATGCCCCTGGCAGTGTCTGCGGTGGCCAGTGGCAATTGTGGACTGCCTGCAGACGCTGGAGGTGTCGGCGGTGAGGGGGGTGGGCAGGCAGCGACCACCTGCAGATGTTGCCAGAAGTGTCAGCGCCTTTTTGTAGGGGGTGCACTGCCATGCTCAGGGGGTGAACGTGCACCTGTGTGCATCCCTTATGTGTCGCCAGTGCAGTCAGACACAAAGAAAGTTACAAATTTTATTTCCTTTTGGCGTGAATTTAACTAAGTGACAGGAATTCAGTGAAAGAGAGTGAGCATGGCTTTTAGGGAACTTCTAACACCATTAATTTGTTTTATTATTTCAGTTTAACATTCCCATTTTTATTCAATTTTATGTCAGATGCTCAGAAAACCTGAGCAAAACTGTTCCTTAGATCACTAACCAAAATAAATGCTAATTGCACTAATGTGCTGTTTTAAAATTTCTATATATATACAATATACAATATCTATGTATAATCAAAGGAAATGGTTATTATATACAAAAGCCTAATTTTATATGAGCAATAGCTTGAGTAATTGAAACTACGATATATGGTACTGTGAAGAACAACACCTCATTTCATCAGTAACATCATGCAACTATGTTGAGCACAATTAATATCATCTTACACTGTAGTGTTTAGGAAATAAAGCAGTGTTCTTGTACTATGATAATGAACTTACCATTTGATATCAGCCGTTAATGCTAAGATTATGAAATAGAGTATCCTGGCTCTAAGATAGGCTATAGGTTAGGATGCTCTTTTATCTCACCAGACTGTATATGGAGAATGTGGTAGTTTTAACTAGAAGTTTTGTTTCTGTTGTTTCAACTTCCATGTGACCTTTTTCTAATGAATTCAGTAGTGTTCTTGTTATAGCATTGATAAAGAAAATAGAGTGGGATATCAAATGTCTGTCCACATTTATTCTTTTTTAAAGTATTAATTGCTATAAAAAATCACTCTGTGATTTGAATAGGCCCAAATAAGTACAATGAAATTTCTGTCAGGTCCAGAAAAGAAGTTTGTTTACAGAAGTTATGAAGAGTCTACACTCTCATTGGTCTTTCAGGCTTCATTTCTCTCCTATTGGATTTTTTTTCCCCCTTTAGTGAGCTGATTTTTATTCCTCCCTTTTTCTATGTCTCTAGCTGTGTCAGACTTGGTGTCCATAAACTTGTCTATTGGTTTCAGTGTGAAAATTTTTCATTGTAGGAGAGGGAAAGTCTGAAAGTTGTAGTTCCTATGCCTGGTGGGAATTTGAGCAAGGCATGCTAGGAAGGACCAATATGACCAATCTCTGTCCTGAGAAAAATGAGATACCATGGAAAAAGCAAAACTTTCCAATGAGAGCCCTGGAAGGAATGGAGTTGTAGATGGCACAGAAATGAGATTTGTATTCTTTCTGGAATTCCAGACCTCTGAGCAGGAAGTAGAGAAGTTTCTCCTCTTTTGTGCAGCAAGAATGAAAATAATTATTGTTCTATCCTTGAAGGGAGGAATGAATAACTTACCAACCAATACAGGAAATGGAACCGACAGCCACACTAATACAGGAGTCACTAAAAGCCATTGATACTGCTTGCCACTGTAAACATGTCAGTGTGCTCATGTCTTTGGAGTGGGGTTACTATCGACAAGTTAAATTTCTCTGCTACATGGCTTAGGTGTACAAGAAATCAAAATGGGTGTATATGGGTGGAAGGAGTTCATCATGGCATTTCTATATATGGTCTCCAGAACTTAATATACTATTGAATACTATTGTGCTATACAGTTTGTGTTCCATGGAGTTCTTATAGACCCCAGAAGTGCTTCCACCACCATGATGAAGAATATGAAAATAAGGTGAAAAGAGGGCCGGCCATGAAAGGAATAATGAAAAGTTGGGTTTGGTGTATTACCTTCATTCTTTATTTCGTAGGCAGTCATTTCAGTACATCTTTTGCAGGCTATTTCCTATCTACTATTCCAAGACCATCTGCTTCCCAGTAGTGCCTGCAATCAACAGTGCTAGAGCAGGAGACAGGACAGAGCAAGTTTCACTGAGAACTTTATATGTTAAGTGATAAATAATTTTCTGTATTTCATTCCTTTCCCTTTTCTCCACTTTTATAATTGGCATTTATTACACTGAAATTTCAACACTGATCTGTCTTCTGTCTGTCTGTCAGTTTTTCTCTCTTAGGATGTTATATTGCTGGTTATCATGGGAGTATATTATGCCATAGCTACATGGTAAACTTACCAACCTTGGCAGTGGTACCCCCAAGCATTCTGTCTTAGGATTTTATATTGCTGGTTATCATGGGAGTATATTATGCCATAGCTACATTGTAAACTTACTATTCTTGGCAGTGGTACCCCTAAGCATGCTGTGCTGCTCTGCGTGGACTGCCTTCAAAAATGGAAGCAAGGTAGCTACATCCTCATTGTGCCATGGTTGAGCTAAAAATGGTCTGAATGTCCTCCAGATAGGCCTGCACCCAAAATCAGAGTAGTTTTCTATTGTGATCACATAATTCCTGTCTCAAACCATGATCAATTGCATGGGGCAGTGAGCCTCCTATCTTTGCCCACTATGTAGTCTTTATACAATTTGCACTATTGTACATATGCTCTCTGTTGGGTATTCTTCCCTGGCCAGTAGATTGGCTTAGCAGCTCATCTCAGGTGCAGTTGAATCCAGGAGGAGGAAAGCAGGTATCTATTTTGTGATATTGTGATGCTCAGTTTCTTTTAGATAAAATCCTGTCTTGTCCCTCACATAATGGTTGCACTCGTTCTTTTGGTGTGACTAGTCCAGGTTGTATGAAGTGGCTTATTGTTTCCGACTGTCCATTCTGTTGAGAGCTTTGTTGAATTTCCTAGAGTCCTCCTATCAAAAATGCAAAGGTATTGCAGCATACAATATTGAGGCTAGAAATAGACGTTACCAAATGAAGTGGATCAGCTGTGCCAGGATGTGTCCCAGCACAGAACTATCTGCTTCATTGGGTGAAATGTACGTAGTCCGCTTACCTGCCAATGATCTTATCAGACAGTGGGTTTCCAGAGATTCCCTGCTTCCAGAGATGCTCCCCCAGGATCTCTAGGGCACATCTCTGGAAGTGGGGAAAGTCAGGGTTCCCTGCTTCCAGAGACGTGCCCTTTGCAATCCGTGGTGCATCTCTGGAAGTAGGGAACCCCAGTGTTCCCTGCTTCCAGAGATCAGCTCCGAAGATTGGTGCGGGTGCATCTCTGGGAGTAGTGAAAGCCAGGCAGGGCTTGAGGGGCCCAATCCTGTGCAGGAATTCCTGAAATGCACAGGAATGGGCCCCTCAAGCCCCAAGAGCAACTGGGCTGCACTCTCCCAACATAAAGCAAATAGACATCTGCTACAATAAAGCAGCACAATTTATTTGTACCTGTTGTTGTGGCTACATTGTGGCACAACAAAAATACGATGTCTATTTGCTGTTGCTTTGTTCTACCATAATGTTTTCTATGGAAGCATGAAGGCAACAAAAGGCAATGTCTGAGAGAATCTATTTCCTGCCCTATGGAATCCATCTGTGCTGTACTATGAAAGTCTGTCCGGCTCAGTTGTTTTGCCACTAGTAGTAACTTCTGCTGGGCTTCATCCTCACATTTGAATACTAAATTTCCAATAACATGTAATGTAGTGTACTCAGCAATGCCTTCTTAATGATGCTCATGATCACACACTGTAAGTCGATTTTTATGCCCAAAGTTGAACTGATGAAATCACTCCTTTCCAAGGATCAGGTCATAGCTCCTTTTCTATGTTTTATGTCTGTCAGAATTATATTAGCAAATTCTGTGAGCTGCTGGCTTTGCATCAGCTTTCTTCTGAGGCATCTCATGTAAGCTCTGTTTCACAGGGGATGGTACTTTAAGATCATTGCCCAGCTTATGATTTTTTTTACTTTTTCAAATGCTTATTCTTGGACTTGGTTGTCTGATCATTTCCAAACTGCATCTAATGGATGTACACAGAATCTGTAGAAATAGTTGATCATACCTATAAATCACTAGGTTCCTTTCACATACTTTGGTTTAGTCAGATGCTTAAGAGATCTCAGTAGCTCAGTCTGTAGGCGGTCCTTAAGTCAACAGATGTCAGATGTATAACAGGTGTCCAGTGCAGAGGATTTCAGTTCTCCTCAGCTTCAGATTGTTTCTATTCAGCTTAATGTCCTGCTTCCAGAACCTGTTTACTAGTTGTTGCAGCTTGGCATCATGATTCTGGATTTTCTCTTCCTTGACATCTCCTCCTACAGCTACATACTTGATATCTGGGAGACCCTCTAGTGCCTGCTTTAATTTTTATTAGCACATCTATATGCATTCATATCCAGCAGCATCTGAAAAAAGTGGCAAAGTTTGGGCACGTCTACACATTGCCTTATGATGACATAGCGATGTGCTACATTGTCATATGGCACACTACGGCAATGAAGCAATCATGTGTGTCTACATGTGATGGCCAGCTACGTCGCCATAGCAGTGCAATCCCTGGGTATAGTATTTTGCTATGGCAATGTAGTGGCAAAATCTACCCATGTACCATGTGTACAGCACAGTAACCACCTATACTGAGCTGTGCTTAATACTTCTAAAAGGTACAAAAGGAAGTACTAAAGCACAGCGCCACAGCAATGCTGCCATATGGTGATGTGTAGATACACTCTTTAGGGCAGTATGGCTCAGTATGCCAGACCCATTCTTATTATTGTGTACAATGAACACTTTTGTTCTGGATAAATAAGGTTAAATATCCTCGATCGCTAAATAATAAAAACTGAGATGTTTTAAATACTGTGTTGTTTTCAGTGCAGATCCTTAGTTTACCTGAAGGTTTTCTCATTACTACTAGGTTGCTTATGGCAGTTCCAAATGGTGTAGTTATGCCTCTTATTTGCAAATTTGACAGTTCCTCCTCCTGTTCTCCCCCCAGGGACAATTAAATTCTGCATTTTGGTAGTTTCAAAGACAGCACATAAGAGTCTATTTCTAAGGTGACCAAATTTTGGTTACAAAAATATGGGCAGTCACAGACATTCCTAAGATCAGATACCTCTGGAACTAAAAGTAGCTTATATCACTTCTGGTTCTGTTTCCAAGTAGTGTAACTGCCATAATAAAGCAATATTTTCCCACTTCTAGTTCAAGAGGTATATATATCCTAGACCAGTAAGAAGAAAATAAGACTCTGACCTGGATAAGATGTGATTAGAACAAGATAGTAGTGATCAGCACAAGATAATGGTGTTTTGCTGATTTTTTTTTTCCCCCCAGTAACCACTTGTAGGTTGAAGAGAGACTCACACATTTGCTGGAACCTATCTTTGGAAAATCCCATGATTTCCATATAGGCTATGAGAACAAACATCATTTGTATTTGATCAGGGATCATTATGAATGTGTTTGGAAGGTTGAAGTTACCAAGAATGTAGAAATATGGAGACTGAAGAAGCCTGTTGAGTGGCAGCTTTGTGAATTCCTCCTGGAGACTGATAGTTTCCATTTCTCAGCACACCTCAAGGAGTTGTAGGTTTCTTTTGTTCTTTATCTCACAGTTTATGTTTTTATAAAATATAAGTAGTTTATAAATATTTTTGCTTCTGGATGAAAAATCTGCATCTGAAACTTGAAGAAAACAGAACTGATACTGCTCTCCGGAGTTTGTCTCAGCTGGTAACATATGCAGAGACTAGCTGCAGAAGGGTAGGGCTGGAGGTGGCACTGAACTATATCTCAGTGATGCTAGCAGGGCCAGGAGTTTTATTCAACAGGAGACTATGGATAGTAGTGATTTTGTTGATGGCCGTCATTGAATTCAGCAGCAGAAGCTTCAGACTGTTGTCTTCTCTGTTAAAAGATATTACTGACTAAGTAGCTGACTTCAGGTGCTAGGCTTTAGGACTTATCCTAATGCATGGGATGTGACAGTTGGGATTTAGTAGGGTGTTGCATAATGGAATTTGGAGTCTTTTGAAATGTAGGTGTCCAGGTTCTCAGGGCCCAGAAGTGTTGTATTTGTTGCAGTCCAGGATTGTTGTATAATCAGTCCATACCCTGGTATAATTAATGAAGAATACTATTATACTGTAATATATGGTAGTGAGAGTGATAGTAGGCAATTCTGGCCTTTTCCCTTTCCTTTCTTTTGTGTCACCAGCAAGGATAACATCACAATTCTTTGTAAGTGCTTGGAATTGAGATGGCTAGATACTCAGCAAGGTGACACTAGCCTTTCATAAATTATTTCTGTTCTGGCAGAGGAAGAAGCAGGAGAAGAAACAAAACAAACCAAAACACCCCCATGCATATTGCCTCCTTATTTTTGTCCTAATACTGATTTTCCCAGCACTTGATTGCCACAAGGAAAATACTGAATCAGAATTAGGAATAATGGGAATAGCTTTGAGGACTATCATCCCAAATATCACAATTTCATAAGATTTCTGATAATTTGGGGTACCTACAAGAATTATATTTAGATTGCCCTAACCAAGGTTAAAGCAATCCAGGAGTGTTTTTACATGTGCTTGAGAGGTAGGGGGGCAGGGTTGCTTTAATTCATTAAAACCCCTGTAGTGTCTCATATATCTGTGTCCCCGCACTTCAAAATGGTGGTGGGGCAACTTAACTAAAGCTCGTTGAATGAACTTTAGGTAAAGCACCCCCACTGCCATTTTTAAGCATGGGGATGCTGATTCACAAGATGCAGAGGCTGCTGGGGTGTGCTAATTAGCATGTTCCAGCAGACTTGATTAATTGAGGCTGCTCCAACATGCTGTAATTACAGTGCATCGGACCAGCCACCCCATATGTCTACAAGCAGCCTAAATGACTGGGTTTGCAAGCATTCACATTGCCCTTAAAATAGCAGACTTGATACAAAGTTAGCTCTGGTCAGAGGTGAACTACCTTTAGATTGGCATGGGGTAACTTGACCTGGCTTAGTGAACACCTGCATGTATTTACAGCACACCCCAGGGTTGGGAAAGCCCAGCTACACTCCATAGCTCTAGGGATGTGTTGTTCAGGGCACTAGGGGTGCCCTGAAAAAGATTTTTTGGGCCGATACTGATGGCTGATTATTAACGAGCCATATTGGCTGATACCAATCTGATTGCCAGCATGCAGGCCCAGTAGTTTGGAGAGCAGTGTCTGGCTGGTAAGTCAGGGGGTAGGGGGAGGAAGGGGTGTGAGGGGCACAGATTGAAGCCCCCATGGTGAAAGAGGGAGTGGGGATAGGGCAGGGACAAGTGCTGCCCAGCCAAGGGGTTGCGGGATGGAGCTGGGAGCAGCTCATCTGGGAGGTGTGGGGAATGGGGGCACCTCCTGCTGCTGTGCACACCCCCCTGGGGAGGCATGGAGGGCATGTGCTCCCCAGATCTGTGCATGGAATGAGGGTAGGCTGCTGCTGTGGGCTGGGTCCAGGGACAGTGCCAGGCACTTCCTAGCATGGGGGTTGGGCCAGAGCTGTGCTCAGGGCAGGTGGTGGCAGCTTTGGGAGGAGTGTCATTTGGGGGACTATGGGGAATTTTTGGATGGCTCTAAACCCCCATAGCATCCTCTCCCAGCACTGCTACTGCCCACCCTGAGTGCAGCTCTAGCTCAACCCCCCCACACTGGGAAGAGCCCGGTGCCACCTGCAGCCCCAGCCTGCAGCGGCGGCCCACCCTGACCCCGTAAACAGATCTGGGGGGTACTCCCCATGACTCCCCTAGGGGTGCACACAGTGGTGGTAGCAACTGCCCCCTTCCTGTACCCCCTGGGAGAGCCGCTCGGGGCTCTGTCCCACACCCAGCCCCTCCCCTGTTGGGCAGTGCCTGCTTCAGCCCCACTCCTTCCCTCACAGTGGGGGCCTTAATCTGCCCCCTCCATGCCTCTTCCCCCCAACAGACTTACTGGCTAAACCCTGCTCTCCAAGCTGCAGAGCTGAACTCCTGGCCACATGCATGCTGTGGCTGTGCAAATGTACACACCATTTATTGGGGACATTATTGGCCAAAAAAGCCGATTGCCAATAATGTCAATAATGTCAACCTCATAGACTAACCAAAAGTAGATATATATATCAAAAACTTTCATGAGCTAAAGCTCAGTTCGTCAGATGCTGTGTAAAGTGTATCATGCATTCCTTGTTTGCATACTCTGCAAAGGTAGGCCTTCAATAGGAAATCTGCTCTACTAACAGGTTTGTTGCTTACTAAGTACAAGTAAGGTTTATTCTGGAATCAGACATATTGACCCAAATTTATTTGTCTAGCTGTTCAGAGATTCATTATATTTAACTATCTGGATATATGGAAGCTTTCAGTCATTTATCAGGTTTGGTCCTGTAGCTCTTGCACTCATTTGAAAAAGATTAATTATACTCAATAGTAATACACAGAGGCTGTTCTACAGTTCAACAGATCCTGTTGTTTTTTTCATGAGTATGTCTTGCATCAAAAGACCCAGGATTGTGGTTCAGGATTTTGCAGATAGAAAGTGTTGAATGATTTTAACGGGATTCATTAAGGACTGAAGTCCTTGGTTTCAAATCTGAATTTGGGGTAGCATGCAACTGCACATTCACACAGTAAATTACAGTTTTTCTGCTCTCCTATTCCTTCTTTGGTTAGGGGTATGGTGAGCAGGTTCAGGACGGTAGCTATTTCCTTTTCTTCCTTCATCAGTGTTTGACTTTTTTTACCCCTGTGGACCTGCAGGGATGCATGGTGTTCTCTAGCATGGATCCCTATTTTGGTCAGCAAAACATTATGAAAGAGTTTCAATTTTGAAAATGCATATATTATTTTAGGTTTTCACTAGAAAGTTTCAATGAAAAACATAACTTTGTGATCTTTTTTTTGGCTACCAGTGTATGATTGATAATTTAAGTTATATAAGATGTTTTGATTTTTCTTGACTGGATTAATCTGGAGAATAAGTACAATTTTGGATGAAAACATTGTGAAATGTTAAACAGTGTGAAATGTTAAAGATTTACAAGTAAAATGTACTATGCATTAATTAGCTAAATACTTGTCCAGTGAATTCTATCACCTTATGATTTGCAGCAATCTAAATTTAGTGCTTTCCATAGAAATATTCACAAATCCTGTGATTCAACTGTACATGGTTGCATGTGTGGTCTGTTAAAAAACAAAATCCATCCAGATCCTCTTAATTGCACTGTACCAACTCAATGCATTGTATTATTATCCTCAGAGTGCCTATCATCACTATGAAAGTACGGTGCCAAGGTGGCGAGAAAGGGATGTGTCAAATGATATTTAAAAATAAAAAACTGAGGCAAGTTTTGGGGTAGTATGCTTGAAGCACATGAAATAATGTGTGTTCCTGTGACTCCTGCCAATGTCTGACAATATAATGAATTATGTGTCTTTCTTGGCAAGAAACACACATGCATGCACATATATTGTATTAATGTAGCATTTTTTACTTTGAAAGTTTGATACAAATATCCACTTTGAACAAAGGAATAGTTTGATAATGTGTACACTCGTTTGACTTTCGAGGATCTGATGCTCCATATAATTTTTATTCTCTGATACTAATGATAATCACATTTAATAATTCTTCTTATTTGTCTAGAGAGGTAGTTGGTCATGTTAGTCTGAAGTCAGGCAGAAGGTGGGGTAATTTGCATCTTTATAGATTAGCTAAAACAGATACGTATAGCATAAGCTTTCATAAGCAGAGGGCTTAGTAGAGCTGTGTAAAAAGCAGAAATTTTGTTTCACAAAGCTTTAAGAGATTTCACGATTCGGTGTCGTTCCAAATGGGAGTAAAAATCAAAACTTTACAAAATTTCTGGAAGAAAATTTTGAAATGAATGGCATCAGGTTGATCAATTTCTTTTTCACTTTTGTCTTTTTATTTTATTTTAAGTTAAAATATATAATGCAAAATATATAATTTGGAAATGACAAGCTTATTTAAAAAGAAAAATAATGAAAATATTCAGTTTTGCAAAGTATTTTGATTTTGATGGACTTGCATAGTCTGATGGAATATGCTTTATTGACACTTTCTCCAGCCAGGTTGACTTTTGAATTCATTATTTCATTAGTTGACAAGAAATTACATTAGACATATTTTTAGACTTTTCCAGTGATAGATACTTCTTGTGGAGAAAAGCTAAACATAAACAAGTTAGGATGATGTTCTAAGTTGCTCTGGATATTCTTTCTAAAAAATGCTTCTATCTCCTACAAAAGAGAAAAATGTCCCACTAAGATTTGGAGAAAGTTTATGGTTTTTTTTTTAATTTTATACAGGGAAACTGAATATAAAGGACTGCAACTATCCCTGGATCAGGTTACAGCAACAAAGCCATCGTTCTCATATGCAAATTCAACTCCAACCATAACGGACAACAGAAAGGGAAGCAAATCACGCCTCTCAAACACAAAGTCAAAATCAAGGACATCACCATATCCACAGGTAGCTGTCTTTGAATGCCACAGTTGCTCTACAAATCACAGCAGTAAAAATCTTTTGATTCTTCAGCACCCAAATATTGATTCAGACTTCTAATTTTCATGACCCATTTTTTGCAAATGGCCAGTCTGATTATTATCACTTAATAGTTTGATCACATACGATCTTCTGTGTTATTTACTAGCCTGTTCTCTTGAATGCTCTACTGAAAAGCTTTAATAAAACTTGCTTTGAGTTTTGAGAAATTATGCATGTAAAGTATTTCCAATAAGTTGTTCAAGCTATTTCTCTTTGGGCTGCTGAATTTTTTTCCATTGCCCTTGTTCCATTTCTTTAATACTCATTGTTCACTAGCGTCTTACCTATGTAAAGACCTGTGATATATACATAATATTGCATTTTTATACTTTTAACGCAAAACCTGTATCAGTACAGATTTTTTATCTTTGCCGCCAGACGTTTTTTTTGCTAGATTTTGTTTTAGTAGTGGTAGTTGTCTGAAAGTTTATAATATTGAATTTCCAATTTAATTTTATATCCTTATCACCAGCTGCATGGTAGTAAAATCACAGATTTCATTATACATAAAGCAGCAGCAGCGCTGGTTGCCAATCTCTTAAAAATGGTCATACTGTACTTTGCAGCACATCACCATCAGCACCACTGGCAGCTTGGCTCTGTTTCCTCATACCCTTCCAACCACTGAATAAACTGTTGAAAGAATAAGAGAAGCTGTTGTAAAGAACTTGGAGCAGGTGCTATTGCCTGTGCTCATCAGTTTTCAGTCCACACATCTGTCACTCAGTTATGGAGAATTGCATAGTAATTCAAGGCTATGGCTAGAAAGTGAGGGTAAGGGTTTTAGAGACTTTTTATTCATGGGGTGAGGGAGGGCAGGGGGGCATGGTGATCTCTTAGGGTTACTGAGATGTCTCTTGGAATTTGGATGGTACCTAAGTTTCTGCATTTTTTTTATTTGCCTCCTCACTTTTGGAAGAGTAAAGGGAACCATGTGTTTTACGGGGCGGTGACTGAGAATCCATTATTTGGCCAGCTGTATGCTACCAGAACAGCTACATGAGATGTGAACTTCAAGAAAAATACAAGTGATGATGATCAGCTTCATGTTCATTAGAAAATGAAGAGGCAGACGTTCTGGTCACTTAACACTATGTTAACATTTTTCTTTAGTATTGCATTATGATGAAGCATAGTTTAATAGGGTGTTTGCATTTTCAGCCAAAAAGTGACTTTGTTAAATTGTAGATGCTGGTCAACATTTGTTTGATTCCAGCTGACTTAAGCACAGCTGGTTTGTGGAAAAGGCAATATCTGTCCCAGGACTGCCAAAATTGTGGGATAGCTCAATATTAATTATGTGACTGTGGGATTTGTTGCTGTCTGAACACATTGATCAGTGTTCTGCTAGTAATGTCTAATCACAGAGGTGGCTATATTAAGTACAGGAAAGAGGATGGATAAAAGGAGAGAAGAAAACCTGTTGAGGTTATGTAGAAACAGGAAAAACTAAAAGACTGAATTGGCTAAAGGATGTCTCTATCCTTTTCTCATGATTATAATCCTGGTAGAGGCTCTCAAAATCTAGTCCTGGACCTCATTTATTTTGTATTCCAAAAAGCTAGCCCTGGACCTCATTTATTCTGTACACAGGAAATAGCAACAAAATTGGAAAAACATTTTAATTATGATCATCTGACCAACTGCTTTGGAGTTTAATCACCCATTAAAAATGATCATTTAAAGGAAAGGTTGAAAGTCTTTGCCTCTAATGGAAACATTTTATAGTCAGATTTTGATCAGCTTCATGTTTACTGCTTCATGTTTCATCCCTACTTTTTGGTTAGGATGCATCTGTCTATCTACCTACAGATGAATAATTAAGAAGAGATAAATGGATAAGGATGTTTGAGTTTTTTTACATGCTCCACTATAACTAATTTGTTACAGAAATTCCACTGTCCACTGTTGATATTAGTACTAAATTTTCCCTTGATAGAACCATAAGAATTCATTTTGCAGTTTATATTAGTTCTTTACTCTGGCAAATCACAAGTCGTTTTAAAGAGAGGCATAGTAATGATAGGATTAAGTTCAATTCTAAACCGTCTTTCTTTTATTTATCATTTCTTGCTGTAAACTGAAGTTTTGGTGATTTCCAAAATATTCCAAAAGCAACCTCCCTTCCCCCGCCTTTTTTACAGTAACTGTAACTCCTGATCTGATGAAGACTCACCAGCAGTAGGGGTTATTCTAATGGACATGCTGTATTACTTTAATCTAAGCCTTTCACCATCTGTTCTGCCTATAATAGTGAATGCTAAAAGAACATATTTTACATTTCAGGATTACATTAGTAAAAAGTAAGATAAAAGTGATTTAAAAGCATGCATATGTTCTTAGTACAATGCAGCCCGCATCTGTGATGTTTTTTCTCATGGTTACGACACAAATCAAGAGGAAAGCTGCTAATGCCTAATGTAGTGAAAGTTTTTCATGGAAGAGATGACTCTACTCAGAGAATTTCACCAGATACTTACCAATTTATAATGGTAAAAACACGAGTTGTCTGCTAGAAAATTAGATAGCTGTAACAGCTATTGTTGGAACATCTGGCATTGTGTGTGAAGCTGGCTGTTGTCATCTACAAAAGGGTGAAGCTGATGACACACCTGCGTACAGCATTAAGGAATGACATGTCAGGTGTGTGTCTGATGGGGAAAGTGACCCCAACCATTCCAGTGTGTAGTAGACTAATAAATGTTTATGGTCTCTCTTAAACTAAGCTTAAGATAACCATGGAGACAATTGATTTCTTCCTTCCACTGCCCCTCCCCAAAATAAGACCCTTCTCAAAATGTTTGTGAAAGAAAAGGAGCAGCATAGACTTGAAATAATACCCTTTTTGTCAAAGCTAATCCTTTCATCAGGCTGGTGCACGGAATTAGTGCTATGGAGGTGCCAGTTCAGTTTGTCAGGAAGCAACTAAAGAACTAAATGTGGCCTGAGAGAGATCATTGGGATTCAGTGTTGTTCCTTTTCTGCTAACAGTATTTGTAGCCGTGGAAGGTGGTTATTGATTTCAGGCATTGCCTCAGGCTAGATAAGTCCTTCATCTTGTCCTAACTTTTATCTCTTAATTAGACCGGGCAAACCAATTTTTTAAAATATCACCTGACAACAGATATGAGGAAACAATGAGCAAAGCAGAACTTCCATTACTGTAGAAACAATTTATTTACAGGAAACAAAGATTTCACTGCTCCTGATTAGGCAGATTGTTCTCGAAACCTAGTTTTGTAATCTTTAGCTTTTTACCATTGAAATAAATGAGCCTAATGCTTTTTGGGGGGTTGGAGTTGCCAGTTCTGTTTCAGCAGAATTCAGAGATGAGGCTTTGGCCATTTTTTTTGTAGTCCTTCTTCCCAGTGATGGCAGAGAAAGTTACACTTGCCCATATTCATGTTCCTCATGTGAGGACATCAGGATTATATTTCTGGAAGATATAGGGATGGGATGGCAGCGGTTGAGATAGTATGGCAATGTCAAATTGAGATTCAGCTGCTCAAATGGGTAATAAATGTATTTTTGGCCTGTGCCTCTGATCAGCTTGGGAGTTATGCAGTAATATCCAGGCTCTCAAGACAATGTGGGCCACAAGTAACTCTTTGTATTAATTTGCTTCTGTCCATAGCCTAGCAGGTGCTATGGGTCAGTTCTCAGTTGATTATCTTTTACATTAAGTACAAACAACATCCATAAAGTATCACTGTTTTTAGTTACATGGTTATATGCTCATTGCGTGGTAAATTTCTGTTACATGGAACATATACTCTTTGGAATGGTTTCCTATTCTGTAAGCCAAATGCGAGAGGCCTACTGAACTAAATCCTTTGTAATTTGGTCCAAGAGTATCAACTGTGGAAACTTTTGTAGTCATAGGAAGTTCCCAATAAAGAAATCAAATGGACCCAAAATCAAGGACAGAAAATATTTCCATGCTAATAGCAATGTAGCAGTTAAAGCTGGTAGAAAAATGTGAATGAGAGCTAAGTGAAATTCAGAAGTTGCATCCTGTGGGGAATTCAGTCATTTCAGCATTTTTGTTGTTGCAGCATGTGACAAAAGTTGAAATTTCATTTGTTCCCTTTGGAATTAAAATTTTGAAAAAAATGTATTTGAAATATTTAAATATTAAACATGCTCTTTACAATACATTGCCTCATGGGAATTATAGGTTTTATTCTTAATGCCTCTACTTCCCACAGAAAAGCTTTGTTTTGCAGAAACTGCATTACCCATTAGAAAATTACTCCAATGTAGGATTTCTGGCCAGTTTTCATGGGAGATTAAAAAAATAATAAAATAGTGATTTTTGTGTGTGTGTGTGTTGGAACATTGACATGTCAAGTTGCTTTTGGTAAAAAGTTTTAGTTTCAGTAAATATATCTAACCTTTGGTAAATAGTCCAGTTTATGAAAAATAAAATCTGAATTTAAAATAAATTATGTTACTAACAATAATTTTCTAATTTCATTTTTATTTCCAGCTTTCTATTGGGAAACCCTCCCCCCTAATTTTGGGGCCAAAATGAAAATTTCCCCAGAAAACACTCATTTTGGTTTAAAGGCCTTTTCATTAACAAATTTTGATTTACAAAAAAATTAATCAGGACTAGTGAAAATGCCCTTGTTAGAGAAGTCTGAGGATGTCTGTATACTAAGTAGCATGGTAGAAGAATTTGTATTCTAGTTTGTCAGAGTACAGTGGCTAACTAAAATTTCCAGCTAATTGAAGTGTGGTTGTCAACTAAATTAGCTTCACATAGTGGTGAATGCAGAGCAGGGGCCTAGGTAGAGTTACTGTGGGGTACTGATCTCATAGCCTACTTGGCTGTTCAGCACTGAGAGTGAGGGGCTTGAACATCTTACTGTGTATCTGTGGTGCAACAGGGCCATTTCTCTCATTGAGAGAAATGCAGAGCAGGGCATCTAGGATGTGACAGCAGCACTCAGTAGAAAGATCCTTCATCTTGGTTGGGTCTTACAGCCAGCAGTGTTGGGATGTGGCCAGGAGCCCAGGGCAAAGTGGAAGTGGGGACTTGTTGCCACTGCAAATGTGAATGTGCAGCTGCTGGCAGCAGCCCTTGTTTTTTGCAATCCTCACTCCCCCACCCCCATCCCACAAATTGGTGTCTGGGGTGATTGCCCCTATTTTCCCAGGTACTGATTACTAGTATGGTAAAAATCAATAACTGTATTCAAATTGCCTTATCCTGTGCCTGCTCTGTGCCTTCTGTAAAAGAGAGGGAAGAGTGTCTTTGCACTCTTAGGCTTGCTAAGCTAATGAGGAGGGCTTTAAATTAGGTTCACTGGGGGATGGAGAAAAAAGCCCAGACATAAATAAAGATCTTGAATAAAAACTTACTAAAGGGAAATAATAATGGAATTCTTAGAAATGTTCTCAGGGAGAGGATAGGACAGTCACTTAAATACTGGAAATGTTTATATACTAACGCAGGAAGTAAGGGAAACTAAAACGAGGAACTGGAGGTCCTAGTATAAGCACAGAATTATGATGCAACTAGGATTGCAGGATGGTCATGGATGGGTGTAGTTTGTTTAAGAAGGATAGGCAGGGAAAAAAGGAGGTGTTGCCATGCCATATACACATTGTATATGTGTTCTGAGATGCAGTATGAAGTGAAAGGCAGGTCTGTTGAAAGCCCCTGGGAAAACACCACATGGGAGAGCATCAGGGGAGATGTCATGGTGGGTGTCTGCTTTAGGCCTCCAAACCAGGAGGAGGAGGTGGACAAGGCCTTCTTTTTTAAAGACCTGATAGAAGCTTCCAAATCATAGGACTGTAATTACTGAGATATCTTCTGGAAAGAAAACAAAGCAGTGTACAAGCAGTCCAGTAAAATACTGAAGTGTGTTGGGGATAACTTTCTGGTATACATGGTAGAGAGGCTAACTGGGGGTGGGGGGAAGCTCTTCTTGACTTACTACTCACAAACAGGGAGAATTTGATTGATAGTTTGAAGATAGAAAATAATTTGGGTGACAGTGACCATGAAATGACAAGAGTTCAAGATCCTAAAGAAAGGAGGGGAGGAAGGAGAGCAACAGAATAAGGACACTGGTCTTCAAAAAAGTAGACTGACAAACTCGGGAAACTGGTGGGCCAGATCTCTTGGGAGGCAAGCTGGGGTGGGGGCAAAGGAGTCCAGGAGAGCTGGCTGTACTTCAGGGAGGTTCCCATAGTAAGCTAAACTGGTATGACAGAAGAATGGAAAGTCCAACAGGAGACCAGCCTGGCTAGACAGCCATCTCTTCAATGAGTTGAAATTCAAAAAAGATTCTAGAAAAAGTGGAAATTTTTTCATAGTACCAGGGAAGAGTACAAATGTTACACAGGCATGCAGAAAGAAAATTAGCAAGGCCAAGGCATGATTGGAGATGCAGCCTGCAAAGGACATAAAAGGAAATAAAAAGGAATTCTACAAGTGACAAAAGTAAGAGTAAGACCACAGAAACCATAGTTTCCCTTATGAACCAGGGTCTGGTATTGCTTAATCTCTTCATTAATGATTTGGGCAACGGGATTAAGTGCCCGCTTAGCAAATTTGTGGATGATACGAAGTTGGGTAGAGTTGAATATAATCCTGAGGGTAGGACTAGGATCCAGAGTTACCTGGATAGATTAGT
This sequence comes from Crocodylus siamensis, assembly GCF_052110815.1. Classification (NCBI taxonomy): domain Eukaryota; kingdom Metazoa; phylum Chordata; order Crocodylia; family Crocodylidae; genus Crocodylus; species Crocodylus siamensis. The sequence goes on along the minus strand of NC_143395.1, from coordinate 80,735,744 downwards.
GAAGTGGTCCTCAATCAATCAGATGAGGTTCAAGGAGAACAATGGCAAAATCCTGCACTTGGAACAGAACAGTTGCATGCACAAATAAAGATCAGTGAATGGCTTGGCTAGGCTGCAGTATTGCAGGACCTGGGCATTACAGCAGACTGTAAATGGATTATAAGCCTACAATGTGCTCTTGTTGCAAAAAAGAGTCAACAGCATACCAGGTTGTATTAGAAAGAGTTTTGCATGCAAATCAAGTGATTTTTTTTCTGTTCTGTTCAGCATTGATGAGGCCTCAAACGGAGTACAGTTTTGGGCCTCACACTTCAAGAAGGTTGTGGACAGAATGGAGTGGTGGACAGAGGCCTGGAAAATGTGATTTATGAGGAAAGGCTGAAAGAGAGAGGATTGTTTTGTCTTCTGAGGAGAAGATGGGGTTGGAGGGGGGAAGGAGGTTGATGACAGACTTCAAATACTGGAAGGGTGATTACAGAAAGGATGGAGCTGGCTTTTCTCTGTGGCTGTAGGGGACAGGAAGAGAAGCAATGGCTTCAAACTGAAGCAGAGGAAATTTAGGTTGGAGACTAGGAGGAACTTTTTTACTATAAGGGTGGTCAAGCTTTGGAGAAGGTTACCTAGAGAAACTGGAAATTTTCAAGAGCGAGTTAGAGAGGCAATTGACTGGGTTGATTTAGTCAGGGATGATTCTTGTATTGAGCAGAGGACTGGACTAGATGACCTTGTGAGGTTCCTTCCAGTCCTACTTTCCTATGATTCTGTGATCTTAGATTGCTGGATAGATTTTTAGACTGGATGTTTAAAAGCTCTGTTGCTTTTTAACACCTTACCTTCCTCCAAAACCTTAATAGTGTCTGATATTTCTGAAGACTTCAGCATAAATAGGGCCATACCAGAATGTTAGCCATAGCTCCTTCCCACATGTGTATATATAGGTCTTTGCAATGTGACTACATGCAGCCACTGACATTTCCTACTTACGATACTTTCTGTTAATAAAAATCTCAAGTAATTTTACTACTGGAACTGCACAGATGGTTTAACTTTCTCTAAGTAAAACTAATAGTCAGTACTTTTGATGTATTCTTTTATATTGTTTGGCTGGTGTATAAAATATTGATTCTGGTTGCTATGAGGAGTTTCACAACAACCCAGATTCATGAAATGGAAATGGAAAGTTTTGTCTTTGGGAAAAATTAGGCTTTTGCATTAAAATGAAAAGTTACTGGGCATTTTTATGGGGAGTGAGAGGATTTGAGCATTCCAAATTCCTCTAAAAATATCAGTGTGTGGTATATTGATATTCAGTTATGGAGAAATTTTATATACCTTTTGGGCTGTGTTCTGTTGCGTGCGGGCTTTGTATATACTACACTTCACCACACTTCAATATTATTCCCAAATGTTTCAGTCCCTCTTGCTCTTGTTAGATAGTCTCCTCCTTTAGTAAGCTGTCTCCAGTAGCTGATTTCCTTGCTCTCAAGGAACAAACAGTAAGCAGAAAGGCAAATCCTTCTGATTTGCCACTTCAAAACTTGGCCACACCCTGGAGTCTTTCCTCATGGTATTTTGAAACACCTGAGTGTCCAGGATCTTTCTTTACCTACTGTGATAGGGAGAAAGGAAGATTTGAAGGTGTCTGATAAAACAGGCAGGTAAGGGAGACATAGGGAAGGCATTGTGGTCATGAACAACGACAATGAAAAGGATTTTGAACAAAATTCAGTTTTGTCTTTCAGATATTGGTATCATTTCAATCTCTTCTAGAACTGCTTTTGAGTGGCAGAATGGAGCTACAATACTGAACATGAGTTTCATTTGCAAAGTTACAAATAAACTATTTTCCTATTTAAATATATTGCATTAAAACATGGATGTTGATGAGCTAGGTTTTACATATCTTAAAGGATGGAATCGGGTGGGTTTTAAATGGGAGGAATGGGATTTAGATTTTCATGAGGTCTGCCCTGTCAGCTGTGAGAGTGCCTTTCATTTTGTATTGCAGTATTCTGGATTTCATACAGAAAGATCTGAATCTGACCATGAAAGCCAGTGGGGTGGAAGCCCACTCACTGATACTGCTTCTCCACAATTATTGGAACCTGCTGAGAGACCAAGTTCACAACACCACGATGTCTCCTGTGCCTATAGACAGTACTCGGACCGCAGCGCTCTCTGCTATGGCTTTGCACTTGACCATTCTAGGTTGACTGATGACAGACATTTCCATACTCAGGCCTGTGAAGGTGGCAGATGTGAAGCTGGTAGATATTTCCTGGGCACACCGCAGCCTGGAAGAGAGACTTGGTGGGGTTCTCGTTCAGCACTGCCCCTGACCAAATCATCCCCTGAAAGCAGAGAAGCCTATGAGAATAGCATGCCCCACATAACTTCAGTTCACAGGATTCATGGTAAGAAATAACAAGAAATTCTTGGGCACCGTAGCAAATCTAAAGCAATAGTTTCAAAGTCATGAAGCCATGTGGCCAGTTTGTGTGTAAGAGGTCTCCTGATCTGTGTGCTTGTGTCTGGGTCTGGGTGTACAAATTGTGCAATAGTACAGATCTGGGTTTGATAATCAGATCTATATAGTAAAAAATGCCATTTGCTTCTAACTTTTTAGTTCTAAAATGAAGTTGGGAGCATATTGTATTATTACTCGCATACCACATGCATCCTCTTCTCAAAAAATTGCCATCCCAAATCAGTGAAGTATCTTACGGGAGGAGGCTGATTTTCATACTTTAACAAAGGCATGGGCATGTAGGAACAGCTACTGAGGACTGTGTGTGGCTTCCAGCCACATGGATCAGAGACAGACCCACTCATCAGTGGTGTTCACCCTCCCCCTGCAGCTCCACAGCTAGAAGTTTAACCTTCTCGCAGCCTCTGTGAAATTAGCAGTAGCTTTTGGCTGAGCAGCAAGGCGAGAGAGAAGTGACACTGATGAGTGGACTCTGCTCCATATGGCCAGTATTTAGGCATGATGAAACTGTGCTGTGGCAGGTAAGTCTGGAAAAATCTTGCTCAATGTATGCAAATAAATATGGTAGGTTAAATCTCAGCAAACGTGTAAGAGGTGTACCTAATGTAAATAGTCTATTTCTGTGAGTGCACCAGTTTGCATAAGAACTAACCCCAATTTACACCTGGAACCAAACCTAGAATGAATAATGTTTGAAGTCTGGAAAAGTATTGGACAACTTTTTCTGCCCCACTCTGCAGTTAATGTCTTGGACTAGAAGCAACTATGCCGAGGAGAAAAAAACCTCAGCAAGAATGACTGTTCTCCAATAAATTCCAGCCAGATCAAGGGCAAAAAGTATTGTAAAATTAAAAAGAGCCCTGACTTTGTTTTCTGCAGATTTAATTGGGTTGGATAAAATTCACAAAGTATGAATGAACAGCAAATAGACTGAATATAAAGTTGTTCTTCCAAACATTTTGAGGCTTGTCCAGTACAGCTTTCATATGAGGACTGGCTAACATGATGTTGCAAGATGCATGTAAGTGTATACTGATTGGAATAGCCTGTTGTAGCAGTGATTGCGTTTTTTGAGGAAAGAATTGGTCTGCAGTGCTAAGTATTACCTAAAGAATTTATGACATTTGAGGGCCCCAGTCTTAAGCAAGGTATAAGTTTGCCTACCTGCAGTAGTGTAACTGGTATGGAGGGGAAAGGGATGAAGAGGTGAGTAGGATACCAGCTACAGGTGCTGGCTATAAGGGGGCATTGGAATCACCCCCTACCCCGCTCCCCACTCGAGAAGTCCTTGCCACACCAGGGGCAGCCCTGTGTTGCCTGGCCATAGAAACCAGGCAGGCTTAGTCCTGCCCCCAGTGGTGTATCTGTGGGGTGGGAGGCAAGTAGAATGGATGGAATGGTGCTTCCTCCCAGGGAGCCTTTGCCAAGGTAGGCATAGCCCTGAACCCACGGCCATAGCAAGGGGTGGGGGTAAGTGGGGTGACTGCACTGGGCGCTGAAGTGAAGGGGTGCCAATAGGTGCTGCCCAGCTGGGGTGGGGTGCAGGACAGAGCCATGAGCAGCTCATTTAGGGGAGGGTGGTGTATGTGCAGGGATGGAGGAAGGGCAGCTCCTGCTGCTGCATGCACTCCTGGGCATGCATGGGGGGCATGTGACTCCTGGATCTGTGTGTGAGGTGAGGGTGGGCTGCTGCTGCGGGGTTTGCCCTGGGCACCAAACTTCATTGCTACAGCACTGCTTGAACACACTGGTATATCTGAAGCAAATGGGGTCCTGAGGGCACCTCCCAGACAGCTTACACCATACAGCTGCTGCTACCTAAGCTGATGCTGCTGTAGTGGCAGCAGTAGTAGTAGCTAGGGGGAAGATTTCCCTTCAGCTCAACCTCTAATCCCTCCCCACTCCAAGACCACCTTCCCCAGTTACAGTGATGGGCATACCTTCCCCTGCCTACCCTGGATGCTGCAGGAGCTCCCTACACCTCTGCCTACTGCATTTGTTAATTGAATTGGCTATCTAAATTTAGAAGAAATTGGCATATTTCACTTGAATTAGAATAAAATTATTCCAAAATAGAGAGAAAAAAATGAAATATCAAGTTCAAAGAAACGTGGTCTAGAAGATAGTGATGGAAGAAAGGAGGCCTTTAATTTAATTTGGTTAGTACTAATCTGCCACTGTCTTTTTACCACAGTGTATTGCACTTTCCATTATTCTGTTCCTTTACTCCATCATATGCAAGTGCCTGCAATTTTTTCTTCTGTAAAACAGAATTGAGTAGAATATATTGACTTTTTGGTAATTCAAATATACTTTGTTTTTTGATATATAATATAATATAATATAATATAATATAATATAATATGTATGTGTACAAAGTATATCTGAATTACTAAAAAGTCAATATATTCTATTCAACTCTGTTTTACAGAAGAAAAATATATAACATGCTATAAGATGTGTGTGTGTGTGTGTGTGTATATACACACACACACATATATAACCTGTTATATAATATATAATTTTATTCATATATAGGTATACACCAGGTTACTGTAATTATAATCATATGATAATTGTTGGTGATCATACTAACTCTTTTGTAGAAATATTTATGTATACACTATTGTTCTTGATGTGGGGATAAAATGTGGATTTTATGTGGATTTTATCAAAGACAACCAATGAAAACAAATAATAGAGTTTGATTTTGGTTTCTTTGCTAGTTCAACTTTTATTACAGTTGCTGTCATTAAATTCTTCATTGTGTGGAGCTCCACAGGTGTATTACAGTGGATCTTCTGCTTGTATGTAGTTCTGGGGGTAGAATCAGACTTGTCAGTCACTCTGAAAATCTTCCAGGCCTTTCTGCTTCTATAGTTGGAGCTCAATAGATCTAAGCTACACTGGTGCAGACCGTTGTTTGTTCTCAAAACAATCTCTGTTTGCTTGATTAGACCTGAATGTAGCTTCCAGAGCTACTACTTCATGTAGGAAATGCCCACTATTCCTTCTTTCCCGGCACATCTACATGAGATACTGACTGTGCAGTAGCCAAAAAATACCACACAGTGGCATGTCACAACATGGACTGTGCTAATACAATACTGCACAGTATGATTAGGCAACTGCGCAGTAGTGTCACCTAAAAGATATTCACCGGCACTACTATGCAGTAACTCCAGTTACTGCACATTTATTTAGTACTTGTTAATGCACGTGCTAAAGTGCTAATACAAATACTTAGTAATACAAGTACTAATGCGCAGTAGCGTCTTGTGTAGATGTGCTGTTTGAAATGTAACTGAGTGGCTACATCTTCTTGTCACCCATGTGCAAAGAAATAACAGGAGACAAAACTAGGAGGAGGGAAAGGCAAAATTAGTATGCTCCCTACTCCTCACTGAACTTTTCAGTTGGAACCTTCCTGGCTCCTCAACATGAAAGCCTTCATTAGGGTCCTTGTGCTACAGACATTTCACTTATCAGGCACGTAAGTGGACTCTAGGTGTGTAAGGAGTATGGACAACATGCACATGGTGTGGCTTCAAAAGGAAAGGAGAGCTGCTGCTTGGGAACACACAGCAACTGTTAGGTATTCATAGTGACACAACTGAACTAAATCATGCCAGCATGATCCCGGATGAACAAGGTTAAAACTGGAGCAGCTTTGCTCCATTTGTATTGCAAGTTTCATGCACAAGTAACAGTTAAAGCCATGCAACTGCCACGATCCTGCGCAGTGGTTCCCTGTCCCCTTTTGAACTGCTCTAAGCTTGTGTTTGGCCTTGCCATAGGTGTGATTCATTCTATTCCATTCTATTCTATTCTGATAAAGTCACTAAAAATAGTTAAAAAGCGGATACTTCTTCCTTCAACTCCTCACTGCTTTTTTTGTGATTCAGTCTTAAGGATAAGATGATAGCATGTTACAAAAGTAGATGCATTCATGGATTTTCAGGGGCTTGAACAGGGTAGAACAGAATCACATGTAGGTGCCTAAGTCCACTTAGACATCTAATAGATGGAATGGAATCTAGCCCACAGCAAGTGGTGACTCCTCAAGATTCCCCTTGCAGACAAGGATTAGAAGAACACAGTATTAAGGGATTCAGAGAGAGGTTCCCCTGAACCACCTGAGTCTGTATTAACAAGTACCACTGTTGACTGCTGAGCATTTGTTTCACTTTTTTCATCACCTCAGAAAAGAGCACAAAATATTTTCCAGAAGGATCTAAACTGGAATCATATATCTGTCTCCATTAAGCCCTGCAGGATGTCAAATAAGAAGAATGAGTCTCAAAGCCAAGAAAGATTAAACAAATAGCACCAAAGGTCTAAATCAAAATGGTTGTTTCCTCACAAAGTGGCCTCATTTTTTTATTTTCAAGGACACAGTGGAACATGGATTCCAGTGCTTCCTTTTGGATATTATGCACAGTACTACAAAAAGAATGGTTCTAGTGGTGGCCCTGAGACAAGAAGGAACAATGTCTATCTTCCTCAGAGTCTAATATAGATGCAGCATGAGATTGGATACCTCTAGTACATTTCAGATTTTAGAAAAGGATAAGTCTGTGATGCGAGTCAGTGCATCAGAATGTCCCATTATGCATCTGGGAGTGTAGCTGGGGTGATATTCCTGTAGTAGCAGGGCAAAGCACAAACGGGCATACAGGAAGTCAGCAGTTCTATAGAGTCTATAGAATAGTCATTCATGTTTCTCAGAGATGCACTGCGGTGGACCTTGGTGCCTACATGAAGCTCCTCTAGAATTTTCTTCAGTTTCTACCACCTTATTATCCCACTGTCAGTGAAAATAATTTCCTAGTTCATGAATCTGACAGAAAAGCCATCTTGGATATATGGGGTGTTTCTTTGGGATCCCAAAGAAATCAGGAAGTTGATTCTGGGAGAAGATGCAGAGCTTAGACCATTTTTTTTAATGTACTTTGATCACTTTTTCCCTTCACAAACATTGACTTTTATTGACCATGAAAGGCAATACATTCATCAAGATCTTTCTGAACCAGCAAGTAGGAATCAGGGAGAAGCAAAGCTGCGTTTGTCAAGGGCAGACTCTTTGTGTGATTGAGCACCCTCTTGTGCAACCCTCTTGAAGATTAACAGTTACACAAATAATCATTTTCCAGATTCTCATGCCCTTTATCATTTTGAATTGGTCTTGTTTCTATGAATGTCCTTCTGGAGTAAACTGGACTCTTTGTGAAGTAACAAGCTATTCGGTGTGAGCAAAACTAATCTGGTTTACAGTCTCTTTTTATCTCAGATCCTTATCTGCAAAATGCTAAAATCTTTGAGAAAGGACTACCTTATATTTCATATTTGTACAGTGGCCAACACAATGGAGGGCTAATCATGATTGGGGACCATAGGAGCTACTGCATAAATAAATAACTTTGTGTCTCTGAAATGTATGCTAAAAATAAATATATATTTGTGTGGTGCTCAGATACTATGCAATTGCTATAGAGTTTCTGATGTTGTCATCAGCAGAAAGTACTCCACAGTAGAGCACGTCAGATATACACAGAAATCCAGAGCCCAGATGTATTATAGCATGTATATAGAATTTACCTATAGTCATTAATTTTATCACCTGTTCTGGAAACACTCTGGTGATAGTATCATAGGGTACATCTACATGTGCATTTAATGTGATGGAATATACTCCAGCTCAATTTGAGCCAGAGTAAACTAATTTTGATGTCACTGTCTACATGTATGTTTAAGAGCAATAATTTACCGCACTGCTGGGTACCACTTGTGTCTTACAGGACTATCTGGCAGCATAGTAAATGAGTCTACTGCATCCTAGTTGCCATGTACATGTAGATGGTGACTCTTTACTGAACAGCAAATTAGTCGGCTGTGCTGTAAGGTATCTTGTGTAGACATGTCCATACTGTTACAAGTATGTGGACCTTAATGCAGTGAAGAATACAAAAATGTACATGTTTACCACATTTTCTTTCTTCATGTAACGATATCTGCCAAACCTCCCCTTCCTACCAGACAATATCTTTTGTGTGGGCTGTGGCAAAATGGCATTCACTAACTTGTAGAAAGCTGTCTCATATTTTTGTCATAGGCATGAATATTAGCAAGATTTTATGAAGTTCATAACTGCATTGTCTCCTTATAGTTGAAATATTTTTCAAATGTTAGGCTCTTCAAAAATAGGGTTACTCTCCTTTTACAAGCGACTCATGGGTCTGGTTCTGCCTCAGCTGCATGTGAGCTGAACACCTCCTCTTACAGATCCGTGGGCCTTATTACCAAATGACAGGTAATTTCAGGTTAGCATGGTTGAATTTTTCTATTTTAGAGATTTTGGACAGCAGATATTTATGCACATACAAAACTCATTTCCCTATAGTTGCCAGTCAGTGAACATGAAGGCATATTTTGTTCCATTTCTTATTGACAGAAAACATGGATATGTGATGACAAGGCTACAAAATCTAGTCTCTTGATTTATGTTACACTTGTCTTATTAACCTCTTCTGACCTTTAAGATATAAGGAATTATCTAATAACCTATACTTCTGACCCTTTATGGGCCTGATGTTCAGCTAATCCCCATTTGACTCTGTTTTTATGGGCACAAAAAGTACCTAGCTATCTAAGTGCTTCCAACCATGCTTATAATTTGTTTTAGGTGCAAACTCACATGCCCAAATTATTGATTTGGGCCAATTACTGACCATCACTGGTTATCTGTGGCTCTGACATAATCTTTTGTGATCTTGGGCACTTATGCCTAAATCCTATTTCACCATTATATGCCTAAGTGGCATTTACATAGCCATGTAATTGCAATTTTTGGCTCTTACACAGTTTAGATTCTATTTCCATCTGTGGCAGAATAGGATCTCTCTACATGCATACCATGTGGGAGCAAAATAGAGGAGGAGGGCAGCTTTTCCATTTTTGTGACTAGACACTAACCCAGGGAGTGAGAAATCAGAAGCTGATTGATGCCAGAGGAAGAAGAGGGTACCAGTGGCTTAACTAAAATGGGGTGACTGAAGCAGGAGACCTGGTCACCAAATTGGCAGGGGGTTGAAAAAATAAGAGCCACCCCTACAACTACATTAGCAACTGGAAGATGCCATTGCTCCTGTGAATTTCTGCTTTTCCAAACATTCAGCTGCACTATAATGCTTCTGAGGATAGCCCCATCTTCTAACTCCCCTCATCCAAAGAAGGGTGGAACCTGCATGTACTACTTCCCACTTAAAGAAGTACTGTAACCACCAGGCCTTAACTCTAGACACTGCCCAGAGCATTGTTCTCTTGAAGCTGACCCATGGCACCTTGGATTTAGGAAAATGAATAAGCAAGCGGGAATAATTTCTGCCTCAGCCCTGGGCTCTCTTTTTCCCCAGGGCAGCATCCATCTCACTGAGTTATCCTTCTTCTACTTTGCTTTCCAGCTCCTTGCCCAACATATCTTCCTCTATTGACTGACTATTGGGCCAGTTTCAAAAGGAAACCATATCCTGACGGTTTCAGTACTTTTTCATGGTGAGGGAGCCCTAGAACCCAGGCCTCATGCTTCCTGGATAAGTATGTCTAAGCTATTGAATTTGGAGGTGGATCCAAAAGGGATTTGGAGGTGAAAGGGTGAAAAGGGCTCCTATTCCTTCAGTGTCAAATATCTATTAGTATTGTCCCTCCAACTAAAATTTTAAGATTACCTGGTATTGTGAATGTGCCTGGGTGATTCTGGGTGCCTGGTACTTATGCAACATAATTCAGTCTACTGAGATGCATGGTCAGAAGGGAAATGCAAGGTGAGCATAGCTATAGGGAATCTATACTGTGCACAGGGACAAAAAATGCAGTCATGTAATTACTAACTTTACATGCTACTTAGGCATGTAAAAATGAAATAAGATTTACCCCTAATCTCTGCCTCAGTTCTCCATGTGTATAATGAACATACTTCTTTTGTCTTCAGTGTTTAAGCTTTCATGGTCAGAGACTGACTTTAGTTTGGCTTCCAGTTGCTCTTGTATACAAACATTAACTCAACCTAATACCAGTACAGTCAGTTGTTACATGCTATCATGGTTGTTTACTTTCCTTTGAGACAAACTGTGTACAAACCAAACTTGACTCCTTGTCCCCTTTATCTGTTTTCTAGGGAGAGGACACTGGGATGAGGATAGTGTTGTTAGTTCACCCGATCCAGGCTCTGCTAGTGAATCAGGAGACCGATATCGTCCTGAACAGTATCAGAATAGTCCACATGAGCCCAGCAAAATTGAAACTCTAATAAGAGCTACTCAACAAATGATTAAAGAGGAAGAAAACAGGCTACAGCTACGGAAAACAACTCCTGATCCATTGGTCTCTCTTAACGGAGCAGGGAAAAAGCACTCCCTTTGCTTTGCTAACTACCAGCAGCAGCAGTTGACAGGGGATGTCTGTCATGTTCCTACAGTTGCCAACACCTCTCCATGTGAACACATTCAGCAACGAGATGGGAAGATTATGAGCCCACATGAAAATGACTATGACAACAGTCCCACGACACTGTCTAGAATAAGCAGCCCAAATTCTGACCGAATTTCAAAGTCCAGTTTGATACTAGCTAAAGACTATCTGCATTCAGACATGTCCCCACATCAAACCACAGGAGACCATCCAGCAGCTTCTCCAACCTGTTACAGCTCACACAGGCAGTACTTTGATAAGCATGCTTATACATTAACTGGATACGCTCTTGAACATCTATATGACAGCGAAACTATTAGAAACTATTCCTTGGGCTGTAATGGATCACACTTTGATGTGACTTCTCATTTAAGGATGCAGCAAGATCCAGCCCAGGGACACAAGGGGACCTCTGTTATAATAACCAATGGAAGCTGACATTTTTTTCTAATATATTTTGTTCTTTAAAAAACAAAACAAAACAAACCCTTTGAAATGTAATTGGAAGATATATATGTTTTAAGGCCCTTGTTACCAGCATTTGATATACCACAATGCACTAGAGAAAATACCTGAAGTACTGGGGAAAAGTTAGTAGATGTGTTCATTTAAAAATAATGCACTGGCATTAGGGTTATAGTGAATACAACTAAATACAATGTGGCTGTCATATTATATAGAAAAGCTGGGAAAGGCTTGGGCTGGGCTGGCTAAGCAGACTTTTGGAAGACTAGTTGAGCAGTTTATGCACACTGGGTACATCTGGACGAGATGCTTTACTGTACAGCAGATTAATTTGCTACACAGTAAAACATCACTATCTACATGTACATGTGAGTGGCAGTTAGGGTGCAGTAGAAAAACTTATTGTGCTGCTGGATTGTCCCATCAGATACAAGTGGTATCTGGCAGCACAGTATTTTACTGAGCTTAAATGCACGTGTAGACAATGACATCGGAATTAGTTTACTCTGGCTCAGTTTGAGATGGATTATATTTCAGTTGTATTAATTGCACATGTAGATGTGCCCACTGACTATTTTAATACATACTAAAGCAACAGCGTCTACATGTGCACAGCACTTACCATGTGGTATTTTTGTCTAATGTGCTGTTTTCTAGTATCTGTACATACAGGCACTAGAAATTAGTGCATTAAACTAATGCACCAAAGCACATGTAGATGTTGACTGGAAGCAAATTGTTTTCAGTCAGCCTAGGTAGCAGGGGGCCAAAGGGGATGGAGAGAGCTGTCCTGGCTCAGTGGGATGCTGCCTCTCAGTTGCATGGAGTTTGGGACCTGTCTTCTTCTCAGTGTGGCTGGGAGAGCTGTCCCAGCTGCTGGGCAGCTGCCTCCAGGCCACATGGAGATTGGGACAGGATGGGTACTGGGGGTAAGTTAGTAGACACATCTCAATCCCATCAGATGGGATGGATACTGATCACCAGGGATCCTGGTTTTCTCCAATTAAAAAAAATCCCTAATTTTTGGTTTAAGAAAGTAACCCAAAATACACATTTTTCCATGCTTAAAATGAAACACCACTAATATATATATGTGAAAATTGGGGATTTTTTTATTAGAGAAAACTAGGATCCCTGCTGACCACCACATGGCTGGGAAGCAGTTGGCCGGCAACGGGTATGGTTCTCCCCTGCCCTGCAGAATCAGGATCAGCCCCTTTGCCCTCTGACAGCATGGGATTGATGCCTGGGGAAGCCAGGCAGTTTAGGGCTGCTCCTGCCCTGCTCTGCCCACCTGCAGCAGCAGCAGGTGGGAAGTGCAGGCCAGGATAAGCCCTAAACTGAACTGCTCTGGCTGAGAGGCAGCCCTGAACTGAACTGAAACCCTGCCCTAAACCCTAGACTGCTGCCCTACACTGTACTGCTCCAGTTGAGAGGCAATTTGTTCCCAACAGGCACATGTTCAGATGCATATGGAAGCCCAGTATAATATGCCTGAATTTTCTGTGCAGAAAATTTAGGTGCATTAATTGCACACGTAGACACACACACTGTGTAGGACTTGGCTGATGAAAAATGCTCCCAAAGGATCCCTCTGAATTGCACATACCCCATAGATCTTGGTCAACTTTAACTGCTATGCACTCCCTACATATAAAAACATGAAATATATACATTTAAAATGTGCATCAAAATTTGTATCTTTGGTGATTTGTTTATTCCAGTAAACTCTAGCTATTTAATGCTGCTCAGTGCACCCATGGGTGGCCAAAAAGAAGAAAAGAGAATGAGTCTCAGAATTGTTACTTCTTTGCATAGTCATATTCCTAGTTGTACACATGCTTGACTTGAAATATGTAAATTGAGCAATATACTTATGATTAAATAGATATAATATTTACTTATACAATATTTAAAGGAAGGAACCAAAAAGGGGTTATTTTTCAGTTTCTTTTGAGCAATACAGAATTGATAAAGAGGTTAAAGATTCTTTGAGTGGCTATTACACTTTGGAAGATTGCATAAAATGGCTGGTAGAGTCAAATAGGAGACAATTAGCGAAGAGGAAATGCACAAAGGGTCTGAGAGTGGCCCAAGACAAACAAATTTAATCCTATGATTATGCAAAAGTACATACACCATGAAGAGGAGACTCAGAGTGGGTCAGATATACAGGAGGAATTGCCCTAAAATTACTGCAAGGCTGGCTGTAAAATACAACTAAGTGAGTATAAAAACATGAGCTGTAAGGAAGACAAATACTGCATGGTGGTTGTGGTAAAATTTGAAAAAGCCTGTGGGTACATTAAGAAAGATTCTAGGGTAGCAATGCTTACAGACTACTGAAGTAATAGGCATGACTATGAGAAAGACAGGGTTTTTGTCTTGCTCACACAGTCAATAGAACAGAGATGTCAAATACAGTCAGATAATAATCAGGGGAAGAGAAGAAAGAAACTGAGGGAATCGGGATTCTGAGAAATTCCAGTTATTCTTTGTTAATGGGCTTGCCAAAGGATGCAGAGGAACCTATAGTAAATATATTGAAAATCTTCATTTGCAAGGAGATACTAATAAACTGCAAGACAATGTAACATCAACAACTACAACATTTATATAAGGGAGATCATTGTTACATTTATTGACCCCATTCTTACCCATAAAAAATCAGTGGGAATCTTGCAATTGATTTGAAAAGGAACTAGACTTATCGCCAGTCGCCACTCATAATAGGATGGGCATTGGGGTGATTAGATAAATGGGATGGACATTTCAGACTGACTTGGCTTATGATGTAAGGAAGCTAGACACATGGGACTTTACCAGCAATGGTCATAACATATCCATCCCAAAGTATGAGATATCTTACAAATATTAGTTTTCAAAATAGGGATAATCCATGCAGAGACGACAACAAAAAATAACAATCTAGATCACTTAAGCAGAGTTTAACCAGAAGACAAAAATATGTACATCTTTAAACCTGGAATATTGATCACTTTGAGGCAGATTGTAGTACTTGAACTGAATAATACTCTGTCCCACAAGAAATCCTTTTTGACTTGCTACTGCTTTCAGTGAATGATACTGTTGAACATGAGGAACAGTAATACAATCCAATCTTTATTATCTAAAACTCACAATAAAAAAGGTAGTGCAGATCACAAGCAGAAAGATAAAGAGACTGAAAGGTAATAAAACTTTAAATAAACTAAATCTATCATCGTTGGGGAAAAATTCAGAGGGAATGTCAGTGCTGTAAACAAATTCTGCAGAGAAAAGAGGGTAGATAATGGGATAAGAGATCCATTTAAATTAGTGGCAGGTATAAGAGACAAAGCGTTAAATGTTAGCTAAGGAATTATAAAAACAAGATGAATTTGGAGAGAATTTTGTTTAACAAAATGTAAAATGTTGAATGAACTATAAAAGTAAAAAGGGAGCACCTAGTATAAACCATATTTTTAAAAGGTCAAACCAAAACAATATCTGATGTTGGGGGAATAGTACCGGCTCAGTGGGAGGGATAAACCAAAATGGACTTCATTCAGCCCAGTAATTTTTATATATAGTCCTAAAAATTAGGAGAGGGTATTTTTGATAAATTTAGTTCTGGATGCATCTTTATTTAGTTTGCATCTATAAAATATTAATAACTTTGTAGTACAAATGATATGATTTGCCACGTGAAATAGAGTAAAAATATGTGCATTGCAAAAGTGATTATTGTCTTACAGTATGACAGGCACCTTCAGAACCACTGTACTTATAACACCAAGTCAGTACACTTATAGTCTACATTTCTTCATCTAGAAAAGAGAAAGTGTTCTATGCAATACCATTTCCTTGTTATTATTTAGTGTTATCCTAGAATTAAAGTTTCCAGTAGCTATAATTAATTAGTTTTATCTTACTTTGGTACTGGTATTTTCAGTAGTTCCACCCCAGCATAATTATAATGATAAATGTGGAGAGATGCAATGTAGTGAATATAACATCTAAAGTCTCAGCCCCCCACCTGCAAAGACTGACACTTGTTCACTCCCTACACAAGAGGGCAGCAACTGTCACTCTTGTCATTGGCTGGACACACATGCTTCTATAGGCTATGTGATTGGTCATCTTGCTTAAAAAGACCAAGTACAAGAGACAAAAATGTCATCCTTACTTCAGAGTTGGCAAGGAGTTTTAATGCAATTTTGAATTTTGTAGAAGCTTAGGAACCCACAATCTGCTACATCCTGTTTATATACTGTATGAAAACAAGCTTGCAACCTTAACTAGATGCATATAACATGTGCTTTCCAATAGGACATAAAGTTTATATTTGTCCATGACGTATTTTATACAGCTCTTCACTTAACATAAAAAAAAAATAGAGTGCTTCAATATTGTTCAAGGACCATATTCAGTTTTTTTTTTTTTTAAACAAAATTGAGTTGGGCTATTTGGGAAAGTTTGAAAAGCAAGATATTGTCTATGATATTTTAAAAATATATCCTATTAGCTTAATGCTATCATTACATAGCGAAGACATTTTAAGGTGTAGGAACTACACTGATTGCACTGTACTATGTGAGCGTTTCTACTCAAACTTTGTGTTGACAATTGTGATATCAAGTTAATATAATAATTAGAATTTTATCCAAACTAATTGAAATCAATATGACTTTTTCAGTTGACTTCAATAAGTTGTGGAACAAGCCTTCTATATTTTTTATTTGATGTTAAGAGACGAATGAAAATGTCTCTCATTCATTTATACACAGTAGTACTTGGTGCACTCTGTGAACATGCTATGGCTAGATTCACCTAAGAATTTATAACACAAAAACTCTTATTTCATATGCAGTCCCATTGATTAAACTGGGAATATCATAGAATAAAGCATGGCTCATTATGAGTAAGAGTAAGGGCATCAGAATTTGCCTCCTATTTAATTGGCACTAGGGTTTTTTGTTTCCTTTTTGTTTGTTTTTTTAAATCTGTAAGATGCAACTATGAGAGTTCTAAAAGAAAATGCCTAAAATACTGTGTATTAATAATAGAAGTGGTTTTCCCTATACGTTCTGAATAATTTTACAGAAAAGGAGTCACCTTGAATGTTGGTGGGTGCCAAACCCCAAGAATATTCTGCTAAACTTTCCCCCTCTGATTAATAGATATCTTAATATGGTATTATGATATTCCTATAAGTGCTGTTGCTTAGGATTGTACATTAAAATCCTACTTATTCAGACCCATTTAATCCATCAAGCCCTTTCATCTGAATCTCTGTTATCTCTAGGCATGGAGCACTTACTCAATGATTCTCTTCATTACCCAAACAGCCATTTTATCTGATAAGTACTGATCTCCCAAAAACTTCTTCGACAATTGGTTTTCCTTTTTGACCTGTTCAGAAAACATTACTGGAAAAGGCACAGCTCTGTTGTAGAAGTACTGCTACACCGGTACAGTACCCAAGTCCAATGAACGCACAGATATTAGAATGGTTCTTCAGGCATTCCACCTGCAAAGTTTACCTTGCCTGCAGTGGAAGTTAATGCACACAGAGTAACTGCATTATTAAGTCCAGCCATGGGTATTTTGGAGGTGGTTCTGGTTAATGCTGGAAAACAAACATACACCCCTATTAAAATGCTGGCATTTCCACAGAATTTATTTAAGTCTACTCAGAGAAGCACAAAGTATGAAGGCAATTTTTACTGATTTTAATAGAATACTTTATTTCCAGACACGCTGAGTCAAACCAAACTTACTGAAACTCGGGTGTTTAGAAAACTAATATATTCTTTTCAGTTATGAATCATTGGTAAATCATCTATCTTCAGTTTAAAAAGATGGAGTTGTGCTATCACTTTGATACAGCATGTGTCACTCAGTTTGCTGTGAATAAGGCTTATAAGAATGTGTAGCTGATGGGTTACCAAAGTATTTCTACCAGTGTATACTCTACTAGGAGTTATTGTTTTGGAGGAAGAAAATTAAATACAATTTTCTGCACAATGGTGAGTGCCAGTGCATCTCAGTTGCACAGGAAGTGAAAAATTACAATCGTGGAAAACTTCACCATGGTGTTAAATTCTTGTACACCAGGGTTCATGAACTAACTGCTCTCCAGTTAGCAAGACTTAACCCCTTTCTGAGAGAATGTTAATTTATGGTCCTGCCAAGGGGTATATGGGAGAGAAAAGATTTAATATACCACTGTTATAGCCAGAAAGAAAGATATTTTCATGGTTGTATTCACTACTGATCCTCTCTTTTTATATGGAATACAGAAGATTCCCAGTTATTCTAGGATTTAAAATACCATTTTAAACATTTTTATTTATTGCAATTTTGACTGCATGTGATTTTGCTTTTAGATACCAATGAAGTGGGAAGTTTGGAAACCCAAACTAATTTCTTTTAAAACACCATAAAACCAATGTATGTTTACATTTCTAAGGAAATAAAGTATACTGGGAAAAGTTCTCCTAACTCACTTTTTCCCCAAAAGTGAAAACACATAAAATGTATTAATCTAGGAAAAGGCACTTCAGAAACAATGAAACATTTCAAGTTTGCTTTAAACCCAATAGATTATAATTATGAAGAAAAGACACAGAATTGCCAACATCTGAAATACCATGCCTTGCAATGTATAGGTTCTAGTGACATTGTACCATAACATCTGTAATTTCAAGTTTTCCTTTGGAATGTAACGTAGGAAACACAATTTAGCTATGTCAACAATATCTTGCAAAGTGTTCCCATTTATAATTATTTATATTGTAAATAGCTTTCTGAAGTAAATTTGAAGTTAATGTGCATAAGATGTATTTATTATGTGAAGATTTTTTTTTCGTTTAAAATACAGTTACCAATATACAGATTTTTGTCTGGTTTCATGAGTTCTTAAGCTAAGGATCAGTCTTAAAAAGAAAACATTTTCATGAATGAACTTTAATCAACATGGATTCCGGTAAATTCTAATTAAGCAGCTTTCATATTTGAATAAAGTTTATTGAAATACTGTGCAGCACAGATGGCATGTTCTTACAAGTTCAGATCTGTTTATGAATTTCATGTGAAGATACTAACTACCCATATGCATTTTTATCAAGCTGACAACTCCATTTTGATTGTGCAAGCCTTAACTTCTTTGTTGTTTTTTCATTTCCATGTTGAGTGAATACCCAAAGAGTGTTACTCCAAACATAACAATTGAGGCTTGTTAAATGGAGAAGGTCCCTTATTCAGATATGAACAATAAGCTGACTCCAACCAGAAAAAAACTGAGTTGTCAGGAGAGAAGTTGATTAGGCAACCAATTCAGCCGACACCTGATAAGGAGAAAGACTGGAAGGATATAAATGGGTGAAAGCTGAGAAATTCGTTGTCTTTGGCCATTTTCAGCAGCTCGAGCTGGGGGATCCATACCAAGAGTATGATGAGGCAGGGACAAACTCTGTATTTCTATATACCTAGAGACTCCCAAGGGAAGCTAGAATATGAGACAACACATTCAGGAAGTTTGTTGTTTCCTACTATTCTGTAATATTTTAGGCTTCTTCTCTGAAGCAGTAATTCTCAGCCAGGGTGCTGTGATGCCTTGGGGTGCAATGGGATCCTTTAAGGGTGCCACAGGGTGCCACACATTATTATCACTGTTAGCTGTAGAGACACCTACACACAAGATAAACCTATAGATTTAAAATAGGAATCTGTAATGTCAAAAACATTCTGACCTGTTGTAGTTTTTCTGATTCTTTACAAAAGAATTGCCCTGTTATTTTTCTAATGAAGAGATGAACAGAAGCTAAGAGCTGGTACTTTTCTGAGAGGTACCTTGAGTCTAAAGGGGGAGTTCCTTGAGTCTAAGAAGGTTGAGAATCACCGCTCTCAAAGAAAGTAATAGTGTGTTTAGACACACTGTGCAAAGCCTGTTTGCTCACTTCTGTCATGTGTCTTTCAAAGCATTCAGGTCTAAATCAGAAAATTCATATTTTCAGTAGGATTCTGGGAAAGGGTGTATTTCTTGCCATGGTGGGAATTTCAGCAGTTGGGACTGTAGATGGATTCTTAAATTGCTCTCAAAGTAGCTAAACAGAGAATCTATACCAGGAGGGCATATCTAGATAGAAAGACAGAGAGAGTGCTTGGGATCAGTTCAGACTCCATGGTCTGGGACAGAAGTTTCATAAAACAGTTTGACCCAAATCAGTTAAGTCTGCTATTACATTCAACCAGGTTTATCTTAAACCAGTTTCTGATCACTTAAACTGGTTTATGTGTAACTTTTATACCTAGCCTATAGGCTTAAAACAACATGGCTTCAGTAGGTGGATCTTATGATTACAATCTGATAAATAGCCAAGAGAGGTGGCCAAGCTACACAGTGTCAAAGTAAGTGCCAGAAGCGGGATTAGCATGATAGTATGTGAAACATTTTAAAAGAGGTTTTAACAAGCACCTGCTTTTTTGCACTTTAATTGAAAAGCAAATCTGTTAGCATTTCACTCAACTTCACCTAACAAGCATAAGTTACAAACAATTTAAGGAAGAGCTGTTCTCATGATTCTGCTCCCCATGAAGTTTGCCTGTTGTTGAACAGGAATTTGGAAGTGGTTCCCATTCTGTGCTCCTTTGACTTGGGATGGATAAACCTTTAAATATGAGAGCAAAAGAGATGTCTTTTTCTCCAGCAGGGCATACAGGGACCATGGAGGTAGTTCTACAAGTGGTCTAGCTGCCGATGCCTTCTGCTGGTGATGACAAGAAGTTCACAGTCATGGAGTCTAGGGTTAAAGAAGCTACTTGTGAAGAAATGGTTGATAGAGCTGAATGCCAGGTGCTAGAGTTAGCAGTGGTAGGAGCTGGCTGAGCAGAACCAGTGCTACTGGCTCAAACAGGAAAAAACAGATCAAGTTATGCTACAGAAGGAGGGATTTGAGGGTGTATCTTTGTGGCTGGCAGGCAGACAGATGGGGATAAAAGTCTCTATGTGAGCTCAATTGTCCCTTCTGTAGACCTGAGTCATTACAGGCACTAGAGCTGTTTCTGGGACACTGAATAAATATTGGGTTGTACTCCTTGTGTTATCTTATTATTATGATATGATGTAACATTGCTATTTTTATGGGCCTACATGCAAAACCAGCAAGACCAGCTTGTGGCCCAGGAAATATGACTCTGGCTAAAAACCTGGTGGTGAGCAGGAAAACTGAGAAACAGTTGAAAGTTGCTATATTACAGAACTCTACTGGCAAAAAAGAAACTGGAGGTAAAAGACTAATGCAAAACTTATTAGAACTGCGAACAGGCTAAAGGGACGGGTTCCAGTTTTTTTCTTGCATGGGGATTGCCCAGTGTCAAAAAATGCCTCCACCTTGCAAATTAGCAGTGCGGGGAATTCTTGCATGTGTGGCCCCGCAGACAGGTCTGCAGTGCCACATACTGCACCTCCGTGCTTGCCTGAATGCACCCCAGAGGTTTAAAATGCCTTGGGATTCAGGGTCCCTTGACAGAAATTTGGTGAGTGGCTGTCAGGAAGTGGTAGGACAGATGCTGTCACATACGTGTCTTTGACTCTCCACTTACGGTAAATGGGGCTTTGTTACATTTTATTCTTCCATAAAACTGAACAATTTCCAGTTGATAATTATTAAAAATATCAAAGCTAGGCATTGCTAGCTAGTAAGAGATGCTGGGACTCAAATTTTATCAGTAACAGTCCACTTATCAGACTTTTATAGATGTACAGTGGTGTTTCAACAAGCAGCTGCTATCTGCTGCTACAGCTGCACTACTCATGAGGCTGGGACTTTCCTGTTCTGGAAACACCAGTCACTAGAGTATGCCTATTTGCCTCACCTGGCAGCCCTTTTGTGGGTATAATTAAGGTCAGCTACTTAAATCCACAAGCCTTCCTTAAGTGCCTCTGGTCCTTCAGACCCAGCAGAAGTGATTAAATAGTGGTATTAGCTGAGAAGTCAGGAACGAGGAAGAAGGATTAAGATCAGGGCTGTTCTGAACTTAGGAAAGGTTAGAAGAGGAAAAGTTTTGAGTCCTGTGGCTGCTGATAGAGTGATGGGTTGAGGAGTGAGTCCTGGGGAAATGGGAAGGTTAAGAAGGAATTTGGATCTGTGAGGATCTGGGGTGGGGGAGGTATTTTGGGGATTTTAGTTGAGGTTATGGCCTGCAGAAATAATGATGCACTGAGCATGAGTGAAAGAAAGGGTAGGTGAATGTTAGGTGTGAATGAATGGACATGGATTAGTGGATGTTAGCAAAAGAAAAAGGGTACTTTGCAATGGGAGAAGCTGGTTAGAGTCAGGAATTTAGGCAAGAACTATACAAGCATAGGGGTAGACATTACTCTTGCATTTAACTGTAGTACTTCACAGGTTTCTGGCAGGGATGTAGCAGTGCGAGGTGGGAAAATAATTTTCTTCCACTAGCTTTCTCTCCCACCAGAACAGTTTTAAGAGAGACTCTTCACTGGTGCTCCAACTTTTCATTGAAATTTTCATCCTTAGCAGTGTTTGTACAATAAAGATCAGCCTGGCTTAGGTGTTTAACTCCAGGAGAGGGTTCAGTCTTATAAACCCCAGCACAGCTAAACGCCTTATGGCCTGAGGGTGGGAGAGTTTATAAATGATCAATTCCACCCCTCTCCTCAGCCTTTCCTAACAACTAGATAAGGTGGTTTCCTACTTAGTTGGCTTTTGTCTTTTGGTTGCTTTTTAGATTACTCATTGTCTCTCTGCATTGCCTAAGCAGCTTTCTAGACTTGTAGTACAAAGTTGTTCACACCATTAGGCTTAGCACTGTAAGGTCTAATGCTTCTGTCCCTTTTGCGTATTTAGTCCATGGTTCCTGAGTTGCCATCACTTTTGTGGCATTTTTCTGGTTATCACTTTGCAAAACAATACCCCTACACAGGTGTGTGTTTTTTGTCAATCTCGCTTCCATATGTTTACCTCAGGTTGCAAATTGATGAGACAATTAAGGATGAAAACCATCCCAACAAAGTGGATTGAATAGTTCCAATTGTCCTTTCACAATCTGAAGACTGATTTTAATTTTAATGAGAAACATTTGATTTCCCCACCCCCTTGGTTTAATACAACTTCACAACCACTCATACCACCTGTAAACTGTGAAGGACTTGTACCTCTTTGCAAAATCTTTTTGCAAAGTGGTCTATTTAAGTGGGAATCTTAAGAATTTTTGTCTGGACTCTTAGAATAAATAACTTAGCTTATGGGTTCCTAAGTGTCTATGAAAGTACCTGTCAGTATTGAATTCTTTTACTCTAAGAAGTACAGGGACCAATCTGTTAATATGATATGAAATCATGGGCTGGGTAAAGATATGGTTTCACCCCCTCTACGTAACAGCCATTGGAACAGTGCAGCCATAGCTATCCTGCCTTAAAGGCTGTACTAGTTATTACTGTATTGGGGCTGTAGTTGGGCTTTCCTGATGTGCACCTTACTGACTGAAATATGCTCCCTTTGAAGTCAAAAGTAAAACTCCCAGTGGCTTCAGTGACACCAGATTAGGGCAGCACTAAAATTCTCACTGCCGGTATCTCTGAAATACTCTACTACTCAGGCTCACCTTTGTGGTATACACCCTACTTTTGGCATAAGGAGTCACTCTCTTAAGCATTTTTTGTACATATACAACTTCTGCATATTACCTGATGTACATTACTAGACAGTGTGCCAGGATACTCTGGTCTGATGTCCAGACCATTAGGTTAGTAATTCAGGGCATTAGTGTATCACAGCAGTATTGTCCAATGCCTTCACGTAACTTCCAGAAGTATCATATCATTAGTTTGTGGAAAAACAGCACAAAATGGAAGGTGTACCTGCTGATAGATTGGATACCAAATAATGGAATCTATAGTCAGCTGGGTAGTTAGAATATATTGATGTTTTCTGGTCTTGACTGCTAAATTGCTTAACCCTTCATCTGTTCTCATGAAACCATAACCATTGTTGTTCTCATGGGGTAACCTGTTACCCTGCAAATCAACATTGTTGGTCTCATGGGGTAACTTGTTACCCTACCCACATGAATAAAATGGAACCAGTGACAACAGTATAAATCTACCAAAACTATTTATTAAACATAAAGATTGTTTGAAAGAGTATTTATGATGTTTTGAACCCCAAATATTATTTAACTAGAACTATGAACAAGTTTTAAACTTTTTTTAGAGTTTCCAAATGTGAATTTGCTAAGTCTGCAGTTCACACTGGTTTCAAAGTTACACTTACTTCCAAAAACATTTCCGAACTGTTTTAACTAAATATTGCATTCCTCACAAAGCAGCAGTGATGTACTGTGGTGCATGCAAATAAATCGCTTACAATTTTCACATCATTGTCAGGTTTTATGGTCATCTGTCCTTGGACAAAAAGCACAATGTCCACTCCTGATTACAGAAGGTTCTACTGGGATGCGTTGTGGCAATTTATAATTTAGGGCAGTCCAGTGGTGGTGCATAGGGGGTGCACAAGGGTGCACCCCCTGACTTGCCACTCTCACCATTTAGGTGATGGGCAGCGGGGCAGGCAGGAGAGCCAGTGCCACTCCTGCAATCACCAGCCAATTGCTGCAGCTGCTCCCAGAAGTGGCCACAGCTACTCCCAGAAGTGGCTGCAGTGATTGGCTGCAGCAATTGGTCATCATGGGATTGGCTGTGGGGGGGACCTCCCCCCAGGCAGCAAGATCCATTGCAGTAGGACCCCTGTCCCCGGTTGGTGGGACTGGTTGCAGGGGAAGCATGTGTCCCCCGCCCCCGATTAAGGCAGCACCAGTTGCCCATGGGGCAGTCATACCAGACTTGACAGACTTAGACAGATTACGTGTATCCATCATTCTTCATTGTATTTGTCTGTTGATCAACTGTTTTCCAAACTCCTGCAAAAAAAAAAAGCACTGCCTTCTTAATTGTGTTCTTTGCTTCCAGTTTGCATTGTGCCCTACCCAAATGATGAGGCTGGCAATGGCAGCCACATCCAGGATATTGAAAAATAGTGTGAAGAAATTATCACCCACAATATTCCTTCCCGTCTTGTACCAGGGATGAACCAGTTTTTCAATGACCTGGGTACCCAGATTACCTTGGCGTGGAGCTTCTGGTTGCTTGCCCAGGTAGATGTTTCCAGACAGGGGGAATGATGTTGCTGCATCACAGCACCACCAAATTTTCAAGCCATATTCGACTGAGCATATACTGTCTGAAGGGACAGCAACCCCTGCATGCAATGAGCTGCTCATCAACCATCAGGTGTATTCCTGGAATACACCATTTCCTGAGCTTCTCCACAAATTGTGTCCAAATATCTCTGAAGGCAGCAATTTTGTCCATGGCTCTCCTTTCCTCACGTGTCAGTTTGTTGTCAGATCTCAGGTAATTGGTGATCTAACAAAATCATTTAAAACTCATGGTGGCACAGGAGGAAGGACACCCGGTGCGTTGCTCCCACAGCTTCTCCAGTGCCTCATGACCACCGTGGTATAGATCACTCAGCAGTAGGAGGCCAATGTAGGCTTTCGGCTCTGTTTCATCCAGCTTTTTCCACTCCTATTTGCAGGATGGCTATCATTCCACCCCCTGAATCTTCTTTCTGCCTTTCTGTTTGTTTCTTATGATACCAGTCAGGATATCTTGTGAGAGAAACAGGTAGAAATCTTCCACCACTGTGTCTTTATTACTTTCTCTTGTTGGCCCAGCACTTTCATGGACTATGTCCTTGGCTGTTCTCTGATGATGTATTAGCTGTGGACTTTTTTTCCCACACACTGCCATTCCTTCCTCTAAAGTGTAAATGTCTTATTTTATTTCTGTATAACTGCTGCGCGGCACACTCACATTTATGTAACCTTGTAGTTTTAGCTTCTAATCAAAATGAAAGCTTTATATTTTCGCACGCTTGTATTAAGCTGCACATGCGTATTTTGTAAGTTTCATTTCTTATCTATAAGTGTCATTCCTGCAGAAATGAAACTTATGTAGAAAATCTACCTAGTAACTATTATGTAAAAGAAAACTATCCTATCTCTGTATGCTTAGCTTATATCATAGTTAGTGTCACAGAGGCAGTCCAACCAACATCTGTAAAGAGGCATAGAGGCAAGAAGTAGCAGAGACGACGACTGAACAACCCTTCAGGCTTGATCACCCTGTAGCCAGTCCTCAGCCTCCCCGCCTGGGCGTATCCCAGCGAAAACCAAGGCCTCGAAAATCTGACAATCGACAGTGATTCACCGCGTTACAGTTTTATTATCTATCGTCCTGTTCATGAGCTGTTGACCAGCCCTAGGACTAACTAGTGAGTAGCCGCACCTATCCCGCAAGGGATAGAAAGCAAGGGCTCGCTAGTAAACCCTGTGGGCCAACAGACCCCCTTTTGTATCCGGCATACTGTAACTGAAGAAACATCGGAGACTCCACCTCTTAACTGCCTCTCTTCATAGTTTAGACAGCATATCTACGCTTCCTATACTTATATTTACTGCAACTTCATTCCAGCCGGTCTCCCCTCTTATTCGTAAGAGGGTGAGGCCAGGTGAGTGAATAAAACAAATTTTTACTTTACCTTATATTTACTCCATAATAACTTCTACCACTAACACCCTATCTCAATGAACTGTTGACCAGTTCTGGGACTTAAGGAGTTGGCAGCCGCACCTAGGCCATCGGGTTAGCATGCAAGGGCTTACTCCGGAACCCCGCGAACCAACAGACATCCTACAAACTTATTATAGAAAACTAACAACTTACTCTAAGTCATCTACTTGCGCCAACTCGGCGAACCTTGAAGGCAGTCATAAAGCTACCTCCAATCCCGCCCCACAAGCCGCGCGCTCGCCCACTCCGTAAAGCCTGAGGCTCCCTAAGCGGTGCCGGAATCGCTAGCCCGGCATTCTGCAACATAAAGGTGTCATCATCTGTAATGTTTTCTGGGGGTGGTGGCAGTGGTTCTGCTTCATGTCCTGTTGTAGCTCTCCATCTTCTACTGCAGCCCTGGGCTGGTCCTTTTCCTTTTCCTACTGGAAGTGTTGGCATCACTTCTGCTTGTGGCACCAACTCCTCATCTGAGCTGGATGAAGTTTCCATAGATGCATGGTCTTTTCGCTCTGAACAATATCCTATGTCTGGAACAAAGTCAGCATTGTCACTGCCTTGGGATAAGATTTCATCAGTGGATGTGATGCTGTCATCCCTGGTTACCTGTGCAAGACGGGCTTCAGCACTGGATAGGCATTGCCTTCTCCTCCTATGGCAGTTCAGGTAGCACCCTCTCCTCCTGGGCACAGACTCCAGAGACCAGCATCTACCCTTTGCAGGCAAGCCAAATGTGGGTGGATGCTGTTTGGAAAACACACTTGCAGGGCCTTATTCAGAGCAGGTAAAAGGGGTATGGGAGCAGAGGGGGGGAGGATTGGGAGGGGTGTCAAGCCATTACTGTTGAAGGGGACTCCATGGTGTACAATGTATTGCAGTCTGATGTTGTTCTATTTCTTCTATGCTGTCCCTTTGCTCCTAGTTCTCACTTCCAACAAAGGCAGGGTAAATTAGTTTGTATGTTATGAGAGGGACAGGTGAGGTGGAGTTTTGCCATGAGAAAAGAGAGCAGAGGTGGATTTGGGTTTGACAAAGGTTAGTGTTTTTTGGCAAAGAACAGGGTGTTTTGATGATCTTGCAGCCTGGGAACAAAGTGGTTAGTAAAAGGGATTACCACATCTTCTGCAAAAGCAGAGTGGAGGATGGCCATCCATTAGTTACCATGGATACCTGAAGTGGACATGAATGAGGTATGAATTAATGCTGACCTTTCTGATGCATCCACCCAAAGTGGCTAAACAGGTCTAGGCCTGTTATTTATACAGAAATTGCATTAATTGCCACGTTAACATGGCCTTGGGGTTAAGTTGTCACCCCATATGGAAAAACACATTCATGCCTGGGGTCCTGGGCAGTTTTTCATCCACAGAGAGCAAACCATTCATATAAGCTGGCTGTTCTTTGGGGATATTGTACACTGCGCAACATCAGTGCCTTGACAATGTCCTAAAAGAATTTTTTTTAGAATTAATTAACTTTATGATACTGTACAAAATATGCGTCTGGGTAAGGAAATTATCCCATGGGAATGTATGAAGGTTAATTTTAGAAAAAGGGCTTCCAGGAGGTTTCCACACATTAATTTGCTGGTGTAAATAATAAATGACAAGGAACAAGTGAGAAAATATGGATGCAACAAATGCAGTGCCCTGGTCTAATCAGGGAGTGACAGAAGGATTGAAGGCACAAAATGGAAGGCTAAGAAAACATGTATTTTAAAATCAGGTACTTTTCTCCCTCATAATATAGGCCCATATCCTTAAGTCATTTGGGAGGATGGCATTGGTGGCTTTCTGCTGTCTCCCTATCTGGTTTTTCATGTAGCCAAGGCCCATTTTTTCCTTGGCGCAAGTTAAAGCGGTGTTGAGACTGTTCTAAGTTGTGTTAGCTGATCCCTTATCTGATCTTGCATCGGTGAAATACTGTGTACCTGGCACGCCCTTCCTGTGCTCCAACACGGAGACTGAAAGTAGCAAAGGGGATGAAGGAAGGCTGTTCTCTACTAGATTTAACGACCATTTTAATGAAAATGTGATTTTCATTTAAGTCTAAGAGAACAGACTGTTTTACATTGTATTCATGTGCCTATCTTCACTCCTTCAAAAGGATAAGGAGTAATAGGCTAAGATTAGGAGGGAGTATAGGAGATATGAGGGCAGGCTCCTTTCCATCCTCCATGTTGGCCAGTAGAGATGAGTGAGGTGTGAGGAGAAAACGTGTCTAGAAGTCGCAATTGAGGCCTCAGTGTATCTTATTAATATCAGTATTGAAATCTAGCATTCATCTCTTCATCAAAACTTTCCTGTTTTAGTTTTAGGGGTGTTGGTTATAGTAGTGTTGGTATAAGGACATAGGCAGACGAGGGTCTTTGGGCAGATGTGATATCTTTTATTAGATCAACTAAATAGTTGGAAAAAATTGTTCTTTATAAGCTTTCTGGCACAAACTTTCTTCTTCAGGCAAAGTCTGCTGGTGTTTGTGTACTCTCTTGGATAGACAAACACCAGCAGATTCTCCCTATACCTGAAGAAGGGTGTCTGTGCTTGAAAGCTTGTAAAACATATTTTTCCAACTATTTAGTTGGTCTAATAAAAGATACCACATTTATCCAAAGAACCTCGTTTGCCTATTTCGGTTTTACACACTCGCTATTTTATGAATTATTTTATAAAAATCACCTTGCACCCAGATGCTATAGTGACAGGTCCTAGATAGGAGAGTTGTATAATGTCTTTTAGATCAGCTGTTTAAAACAAATTTTTCAAGGTGTCTTAACTGAGATTTTAATTTGAATATCATCAGCTGCAGATGAAAAATATAGCATTAACATATGTAACTACCTACGTTTAAAGACTCCAATATGCATTTAAATGGCTAGTTTCCGCGATTTTTATCTACAGAATCAAAGGATATTCCTTTCCATCTCATCTTCTAAAATGACTGCCAGATATTAAAATGACTCCTGCATCACCTCCAGTATGAAAATTTCCTCAGCTCAAGAAACATGCCTACAGATTCACTAGGTTGGTTATCAGACAGGCTGCTCATAGAAAACAGCTGATTCTTATTTTTTAAAACTGAACAGCTTTGGCTTCCTGTGATCAATCTTTCTGGCTACAGCAGTAAATATGCTAAAATGCAGGTGCCAGCAAGCTTTGAGGCCATCTGAGCACGAGCAATTCACTATGGCTCTGTTTTATTTTGTGTGTCATCAAAATAGCCAGCCTTTTGTACCACCACTTGGCATATTCATAACTAGCCCGCATAACATAGTATGTGCTGTATTTGCTGACAAAATTAGAACCAACGTGGGAAAGATGCAAAACAGCCAATGGTTTAGGACTTTAGTAAATAATCTGAGCTTTGTTCTGTTTTTGCTTTAGGTCAGGCTGCTGCACGGAGTAATTCCATATGGCAACCTGATTTAAGCTAACTCAAAGTAAACCCTAAAATGGATCTTGGCAAAATCCATCCTACCATCAGGAAACCATTCTCAGTTCCTGGTGAGGATTTCCTGATAGTTTTCTTTAATATATTAAAAAGAGAGAAGGCTGGATTTTTTATATATAGATACATATATATATATGAAGTTTTCACTGTTCACTTGGGAATTTTAAAAAGAAAGAAAAAGCTCCTTGTGCTGTCTTAATTTATGTCAAGGGGTATAGAGCTTGGGAGAGAGGGTATTGTTCTTGCTTGGCTTCCTTCTGGTCTGCAATTTTTCTGCGCTGTGCCTTTGGAGAAGCAGAGCAGAGAGTCTAGCCCAGCAGGTCGGCAACATTCGGCCCACAGACCAGCTGGATTTGGCCTGCAGAGCTGCAGGACTTTACCTGCATCTGCAGTGGGGTCATGATCCTCTCTCCCCTCCTCTCCCCAGCTCTGGCCTGACATGGGACATATGCTTTCAGTAGCTGCAAGGGAGGTTTCCTGAGTTTGCACTGGAGCCAGGCAGTTGGGAGCTATGCTGGCACTGCTGCTGCGTGTCCCAGGCCCCAGCTCCTCAGCTGTACCCATGCCTCCATCAGGGTGGGGGAGAAGTAGCTGTGGTGCAGATGCAAATTGCAAATACCTGGTCCCAGCGCAGTTTCCCACCAGCTGGATGCTTTGCCTATGCTACAGGCAGGGAGCAGGGTTCTTGGGGAAGCAGTGGCAGTGTAGGTGCCTCCCGCAGCTGCCGGGCCTCAGTCAGTATAGGGAAAGATCCTGCTGCTGATGTACCCAGTCTGTTTTGGACTTGAGCCCAGATGTTCTGACCCATGGCTTATAAAAGGTTCCTGGCTCCTGGTTTAGCCTATTAATGATGGGAGTGGGAGTGATGGCTTCTTATTTTCTCTTTCCTTTCACCTTGTGTCATTGCCCAGATATGGGCATAGTCTGTCCTCTAACAGAATCATAACGTGAATGCTGTGGAAGGAGCTCTGTTAAAACTAGCATTTACTTAATAGGGTCAGTTGTGGCATTTGTAAAGTTTTGAATTTGAATGAAAGTCCTTTGTAATGGATGACTCTCTTCTCTCCCCCTGCCCCCACCCCACTCACCTTTTTAGAGGTAAGGAGAGATTTTTTTGGCCCTGTTGTATTTGATGGCAAAACTCTCCTTTAACTTCATGATTTTAGCCAAAAAATGTATAAAAATTGCGGGGGAAAAAACTGGTCCTTTGATGCTGTACAATATGCTTCTCCAAAACAAAAGTATATATAAATGTTACCCATACTCCAAGCAAACAGAATTTTTGAAAAGCTGCATAGCTTCAAATAAGAATACAAAAACCCCCATCCTGTGATAAAACTTTGGAGAGATGGTAGAAATTCTGACAGGGCTATTTTCCAAATGAGGCTCTTAGGAAAAGCTGCTGATTGAAATCAATATAGCAAGACCTGGAATTTGAAAAAACTATTTTCTAAGGCCCATGAGGAGAACTGAACAGAAGTGTCAGTTGATAATTTTCAGCCTGTGCAATTGCCTTTACCAAAGGTGTTTCAGTGTTTGCTTAAGTGACTTGTTTTAGTTGGTGGCTGAGCTTACATTTAACAATTCCACCTGGGGAAGGGGAAGCAGGGGGGATTGGTAGTCTCTCAATGCCTTTTAAACGTTAAGAGTATGAGTTTGTGAGGTGCAGAGCCTCTTCTGTAACGTACTGAGGGCCCTTAATGTTCACTTCAGCATCTCACAGGAAATAATTAATGAGTCATGTTTAACTAACATACTGAGCAAAACAGTCTGTGAGATTAATTCTTTCCAGGAGAGAATATTAAGGGTGTTGAGCCTACTAAATAGTTCAGCTACTTTTCTTCAAACATATTCATGTTTCTACTGAATGTTTCTTAAATGTTTCAAAGAGTTTCAAGGAGTTGTAATTTACCATAAGAAATTCTTTTTGACAGCCCTTACTTAATGTTTTCAATTTTTCCCAGACCCAAGGAATCTTTTTTCTATAATGCTGCATTTTGTCTAGTAACTGCTTCCTGGGGAGTGGCAAAATACAGATGCTCTCACATCATTTGAAATTTCTTGAAACAGCAGTTGCCAGCTAATTCAATTATCATGAATAAGACAGAGATGTGATTAGAAACCCCACCCCCCAACTTAAAACACCTTTGTGCTTTAATTTAAAAAAATGGCACTAGTCTTTCTGTATTAAGAACTGAATGTTGTAAAAATCATTTCAAAATGCAAGAATGGGAGGTTGGAAGATCATTTGTTTTCTGTTTACCCAAACAAACTAAATTGCATTTTGAGAAGTTTAACATGAAATACTTTTTTCAATGAGGACTTTTGGGCTTGTTTAAATGAGCGTCATAATTTTTTTATGAATATACAGTATTAGGAAAACTGAACTTCAGTCATACCTAATTTGTACCTTTTGTATTTTCTTGTACAAATTGCCCAACAATATGCAATGTACTGAGAGTTTCCCTCTGTCTTCCATTTTCAGTCACTGCCTTTCTTAGCCCTCTGTTACAATGTCATCTGGTCACCATAACTTCATTGACATCAGTGAAGCAATACCAGTTTGCACCCTCTAAGGATACGGCCCTGAATACCTTTCTAGCATTACAGTGTTCTGACTCTAACTTGGTATAGTGGTTTCATCAAAGTCTAAAGCTAGATGACAGCTAATTTTATGCGGCTAAGCCGTGATGAAGCCGAATGAAACATCCAGGCCAGGCATGCCAGTTGTTTATATTGTTTGAAACATCATTAGAGGTGACACAATCTGCAGAGTAGCTGTAGTATAGCTGAGAATCTGGTTTAATGTGCATTTTACATCTCTATGCACATCCCTACTGAATGTGAACCTGGTTTTACAGGTGTTACTCTAGAGCAGTACCAGTGGAACTCAAATCTGAATATGCCCCAGAGCCACGGGGTCACAAATTGTTGGCTGTTAATTGACTTTTAAAAATGTATTTTCATATGACTTGCATCGTGTTCTGAGAATGTAGGACATTTTTCTTAAATAGAAGCTATTTGGATGCTTTAGTTAATTTACTGTATTAAGTCATAGGTTGTATATTTAAAGAATTATTTAAAGACATAACCAAGGATGTCATCATGCTGTCTCCAGAAACAGACAGTTTTAAATCCAAATATAATTAGCAAGAAGGTATTCATAGTGTAAACCAGATGGCATTACAACGGCAATATACATTTCACGAGGTGAAGCCGAACTGGGAAATAGGCTGCAAATTCATCATGATATGATGCATTTGCAATATGGATTGCACTTATCTTTTTATTTGCCACAGACAATGTAAATTATGTGCAACAGAATGGAGATTCAAATAATTTAGCGTCTGCATGATACTATAAATTATTTTGTATGGAGGACACTAGAGGAAACAGAAATTTACTGGTATCTAAACCAAGTAAAATGATGTAAAGACAGTTTCTAAAATCAGTCCTAAATGAGTGACAAATCCTGTGGTTTTAGAGGTTTTGTCTTGGGTTCAGATACATTTTAAGAATAGGGTTTTCAAAAACGCTTACTGCTGAGGCTACCTCAATTTTCATTGATGTCAGGGGCATTTTTATTGTTGATTCAATGAAACAGAATTAAATTAATGCTGAACAATGCTGGGAATTTGGTCCTCAAATTGCCAAAGGAATTTCTGAGCTTACCTAAACTTTTTAATTTCTTCAACCTTCTCCACCCTTCTCTGATTCTTCTTTCTCTCTCATTTGTCCTTTCTGGTCCCAATCCATATTCTCCTTTCATTAACTCAAGCCTCCCTAAATCCCTTCTTTCATAAGTGCACTGTCAAATTCTTTTCTTCCTAATAATGCAATCACTTGCTCCCTTTGGATAGCATCTAATTACTTCTGTAATCCACCATCTAACATGATTTTTTTCCCTGCTTGACTCCTTCCTAAATCCTGTACTTTCTTTTTTGAGGTATTCCAAAAATTGGTTTTCAGGGTCTCAGCAGATTTTGGCAGTCTTTCTTAATATGGAATGGTACTTTATTTTAACTTTGTATTATTTAGGATACCAGTTCTCCTCCAATTGGGGAACCTGTAGAACGAGTTACTCACCTCTGACATGAAGAAGCCCTCCAATGCAACAGACCTGAATTTACTTTTGGCCATAGTTTAATAGTTACTTCTAGACATAGAGAAGCTGATGGGGGGGCAGGGGGAGTCAATGATAGAAATGATTTACATGGGTATTTTCAACCTAACTAGGTTTAGGCTGATCTACTTAGGGTTAGGTTGATGTAAATGCCAATCTGCACAGACATTTGGGGAGCTTGAATTAGGCAAAAAATAATGGGCCCAGTCTAAATTGGTTCACCAAAGGGAACAGGTTAGTCGAATCCAGTGAATGTCTGCACACATTCAGGAGCATAGCACAGCCACTCACCCCAGCCCCAGGACTGTGCACTTTCTACTCCAATCCCAAACCTGACTAAGCCCCCCAACCAACTCACAGATGGATAGTTCCCCCTGCAGACCCATCCCTTTGCCCCGTGATCTTGCCAATCCCGCCTACAGACTTACTAGCTCCCTATCCCTCTCCCCACTACAACTTACTTACACCAGATTCCCAGTGCACCTCCTGGCACTGGCAAACATCTGCACATGCTGCTCCCATCCTCAATCATGTGGCTTAAAGCAAACTGTATGATCGTAAACTAAGCGCGGTGAATGTTTGCACATACCCCAGCTTACAAACAAGAAATAAAAAGGCAAGGGAAGGGGAAGCAGAGAATAATTGTTCAGGCTGGGAATTGTCTGATTCTTTTTAGATGCAAGAAGAATGAGAATAGTCATCAAGATGCGAAGCTGGAAAGGAAGGTAGGTAACATTTTCAGACTGTTATTCTAATAACAATATACATCTATTAATCTGTATGACCACACACAGAATCACTGTTTCTCTGATTCACTGATTGTACTCTAAATTTCAGGTTCAGTTTTAAAAGTTACAGTAACCATACCCAAATCCAGTCTTTAGGGCATGATCAAATTACAGTAAGTCAAAAGGAGAAGGAAATATGGCACATGTAAAGTAGCTCTGGAGTTAATGTTTTTTTGTGCCTGCACTTACCTGGTAGTAGGTAAAATGCAAATCACAGTGGTTTCCCTCTCAGCAGGCACATCTACACAATATGCTTTACTTGAGATTAGAGCTAATTACTGTGCAGTAAATGCCATCATCTACACATGCAGATACTTCCTGCTCAGTAATTTGCTGTAATCATGATAAATTTGCTACCTGTGAATACAAGTAGCAAATTCACTCTTGATTATTTACTGCACAGTACAGCACATGTAGATGGCAGACCAGGAGCTTTGCTTCCAGTCAGGCAGCAACAGGCAGAAGATTGCTCTCTGTCCCTGGGAGCTGCCTCTTGCTGGGGTGGGCTCTGCCAGTGGAGCCTGGACAGGGACAATGTCCCCATGCCTTGGCAGCAAGGAGCTCTCAGCGTCCACTTCCCAATTGCAATGGGGCAGCAGGACTGAGGAGATTCTTATCTTCTAGCCCAAACTCTATGGTCACTGGGAGATAAAAATCTGTAGCAGACAGCTGCCTCCTGGCCCCGTGCTGGCTGCCAGCCCCTGGCTGCTGCAGGGGTCTGGTGCAGGGCCATAGAGAATGGGAGTAGTCTGTTGCTAGGAGCAGCAAATCTACTCTCATGTCCCAGTATGTGTAGATGTGTGCCTGGGACAGGTTACTCTAAAGTATTTTACTTTACAGTAAACTGATCCTGTATTATTTGCATGTGTATATATGCCCAGTGAAACTTACCTCTTGAAGTTACTTCAGTTCAGCTTATACTTCCTGGCACCTGGGCAATTACCAGAAAGCAGCTAATATTTGGTTAAGTCTTATCCCTTTTTTTTGCTGCTGTTTGTCCATTTATTCAGATGCTTGTTTTTAAGCAAGGGTCCAGCAGCAGCAGTTTGGAGTGAGTAAGAAGTGCAAGTTCAGGCCTTAAATGGAGAGAAAAGAAAATGTACAATGTTGTTAGTTTCTGGCTTTGTCTTAATGCTAAGGCACAAGCCAAGTCTCATCAGTTAGGAAAATATTTAATATTTCCTATTACAATCATAATGCATGTTTCAGGTTCTCTCAAATGTAGTTAAGCATTTCATTTGCATCTTTGGTAAGACAGGGTTACTCGCAAAATATCTGGAAAGATGAATTCTCTTTGAATTATTTTTACTACCTTTCTCATGTGATGATAAGAAGGCATACTGTCTACTGTCTTCTTTAAATAAGGGCCTTATGGTTACCAGAGACCAGAATGAGAAATTAAAGCACAACTAAGTGCTGCTAAACTTGTCAACATGCCCAGGCATGATTTTTAGCTCAGTTCCACAGTCTTTGTGCCAGGTTTTGATCTCAGTTACACCGCTATAAAATGTGAACTAATTTTGTCGACTCCAGAATTTGCCCTTCTAAGTAGACTTTGGAACGGATTCACCCCATGAATTAGTTTTATATCATTTAAATATCTTTTAGATGGACTGAGTAAGAAAGACTGGTCTAAGAAAAAGACAGATATGGTGAAAAAAGCCTTTGACAACATTCCTGCCCCCTGTACACACTAATTCTTAGATATTGCTCAGTCACTGTAAATCAAACAGCAGCTGGTTTTAATTGATCAAATTATCCTGACTAATTTTTAAGCTGTCATGGCAGATTTGAGACAAATTATGTGGTCCAGTTAGACTGATTGCTTTTTCCTAGAAATGTACAAAGCATTCTGTCTTTGGTGTTGAGAGTGGAAACATTACTTCTTCCTGGCTGTACCTGGCTCTGCAAAGCTTTTTGGGTGAATAGAAAAACAATCTGTGTTTTGAGGTGGGACAAATATCTAAAAATATATTCAGAGAAGCTCAGTGTGCATCTTCTCCTCTTCTCCATAAGATGCTTAATACCCTGCATAATCATTAAAAAGAACCATTAATAGAATTATACCAATGTCAAAAAGAGAAGCAATGTCTTTTAGTAATGTCTTCCGAACATCCTCTTAGAATTTATGATTTAATCTCTTACGTCACACAAGAAATGAGTGAAAGATAATTTAGGGTTTTATTATTTATGCAGCACATAGAAACTATAAATAAGGAGGTGTTAGGCTGAACTGGTCTCTTAAAGGGGTTGGGCTCTACTGTTTCCGACAGATTTAGCCCACCTCGCCAAATGAAAGGAGTAAGTCAAGGGTCACATGTTGAATGCATGTGAGTTGGAACCAGATTTTGTGGCAGATGTAAAGAGCAACTGGATTGCGGTAGAGTTCAAATATAGACTCAAATCAGGGTTGTGTGAGTTGCTCTAACAGGAAAAGCACCTTAGCTGTGAGACCGTGCGCATGGAAGCTGCAAGGTTTCCAGAAGGCTGGTGTGTGTGAAGGAAAACTAAGTAGGGACAAAACTATGAACCTTGGCCAAGACCTGTGAGCCAGCTGGGAAATCTGGGTGGGAGTTGTTTGAACTTAACATCAAATTCCAATGCATTAGATTCCAAAGGATGAAGAGTTTTGCCACAGAACCTGGAATATGAAATTCCTCTTTTTGGTGAAACAAAAACCAAAGCAGAAGTATGGCCTGAAGCAACAGTGGGTAAACCCTGCTGCAAAGGGCAAGAGGGAAAAAAAGAAGTTTAATAGGCTATTCATTCATTTTGGGCAGCACCTTGCTCCCTAAATAATCCTACAATAGGCAGTATAAGTAGCCTTGACATAAGGTACTACTCAGCTGTAGCAAAGATTTCAGCCAGAGCAAAGATTTCAGTTTCTGACCCTCTATGCTAAGTATTACTATTGGGAAAGAAATTCTTATTGAATTCAAAATAAATTAATTCCTGACACAGTGTTTTAGATCATCTTATTCCTGATCAACAAGGTCTACATACCGTATTTTTTCATATACCACATGGCCCGGAATCAGATACACACCTTGTATTTGAATGGCAGAATAAAGAAACAAAGATCTTTTTTTTTGGTAACTGAGTAACTTTTGTCAGCATGCCCAGGCATGATTGTAGCTCAGTTCCACAATCTTTGTGCCAGGTTTTGATCTCAGTTACACCACTATAAAATGTCAACTAATTTTGTGAGCTACAGAGTGAGGCTTACTCATTGTTTTTCTCCCTATAGATAACATGCAGAATTACTAGCACAGTATTTGTAATATAGTCAGAAAGTTCCAGTAGTTGGTTGGGGGTGGGAGGCATTCTCCAGTTTCTAATAATTACTTGCATAAACGTCATCATATTCCTTTTGTTTACTTAATAGATCAAACTAAACCACCAGACTGGTTCAGATTTGCTTGATTAAAATCCCAAAGAATTTTAAAAATGGCCGATGCAGTGGAGCAGATGAGGTTGACTTGAATGTTTGTACATACCCTAAGGGTACATCCTCAGCTGGTGTACATTTTCCTAGCTCCATTCACATCAGTGTTGCCTAGACACTTCTGGAGAATTTTGTCTTCATACAATATGGATAAAAGTTCCATATTTTACTAGTATTAAAAGAACTTTCATGGTGAAATGATATCAGCATACAAAGAGTATTCATTACATAACTTTGTTGAATGTTATCTATGAACATGTTTCAGGGCATTAGGGATTCCTACAATGAGCAGGGAGGCTTCTCTGACATGCTGTAATTACAGTGTGTCAGAGTGGACTCGATCAATCGAATCTGATGGAGTATGATAATTACCATGCTTCAGCAGCCTCCTGTGTCTCACGTATCAGTATCCCCATGCTTAAAAATGGCAGCGGGGGTGCTTGAACAGCGAGCTTTAGTTCAAGTGCTCCTGCCAACATTTTTAAGCGTGGGAACACTGATGCAAGAGATGTTGCGGTGCTTTAATTAGAGCGGCTCCCCACCCCTGGAGCACATGCAGAAATGCCCTGGGTTGCTAGAAACAATTATTCAGGACTGGTAGTACAAAAATGAATTAGAATGGTATTACACATAGGCTTGGGTCATGAGAATATTTACATTATTAATATATTTTGGTTTAATGTATATATCTAGAAATATGTGAAATTAATGGACCCCCTCCATGACTCTAACACAGATGGGCTGTATGAAAAAAGGCCCATCATGAGATACAGATATTCAAAAAGCTCAAGGTAGAATTGATTTCTAAGTTAGGTAGTTTTCTGTAAGCAGCATAGTTTAGATCTGTAGCAGAACACATTTGACCTTTGGTGGAAGGGGCAAATCTTAGACCAGGCTCCGCCAATTTTAAGCCAATCTGGGTGTGCCAAACTTCTGTCTGATATGGGTATAGACCACTTCTGTATGCCGAACTTCTGTTCTGTTATGGGTACAGACCAGTTTCTGATTGCTTATACCGGTAAAAGTATAATGTCTGTACATGGCCCATGAGGACAATATACTATAATCTTTTTATTGCTATTTTAACCTGGCTTTACTGTGTTCTTGTGCAACTGGAAGCACACTTGGAAATTGAGTGGTTATAAGTGGGTTTTCTCAACAATATCTTTAAATCTGTAGGCAACAACCCACTAGTGGCTCAGAACTCATTTTGTCAAACCACTTTGTATGAATTATTGACCTTTTCTTGATATCCATAAATCCTTGAGCATGCTGACACACAAATGTACCAGCTGACCTTTCAAAAATGTTGGAAATAATCCATTCCAGCTGCACACTCAGGACACTGACCATGTTAAAATATAAATCTCTCTATCAGCACCATGGATTACTGGCAACAACAGCAACACTTCCCAAACTGACTCTGTACACCAACAGGCCTGATGTCACTGAAAAGCAGGATTTTTGCTGACTGGCAGCAGGAAATAAAAAATTGATTAATAATAAAAAAATGTTTAGGAAAGTGATGTAGTAGTTTCTTTTTGAATTAGCAGATTAACTGGCATTTGTTTCCATGTACAGTACTGGATTCCCCATAGGTACAAACATCTGCAGTGAATTCAGGATCAGGCCCAACATTTTTTAAGTTGACATCCTGCAGTTAGATTTGGAGCACAGGGGTTGCATCTTTTTAACATAAAAATCCTGAATATTTTGTTTTTAGCATGAAATGCACTTGCTTGCAGAACACAAACTTCAAGGGGGCAAATCCTCAGCTGTACATTGCCATGGCTCCCATGACAGCTTACATCAGCTGAAGATCTGCCACAAAGTGTTTCTATGAAATCACAATTGTTGGTTTTTTTCCCATGGAATACATAACATTATTTATCTTTCTAAATGGCTATGTACATTTCAGCATTTCTATGGGAGTGAGTTGTTCGGAGCTTATTTGAAATTTAGACCAACATCTTAGCAAGATTCAAAGAGGGATTAGCTCTTTGTATGAATAGCAGTTCTATTTGGTGCTTTAGTAGGTCAGACAAGCAAAGAATATTGGAAGGATAAGAACTTTCTGGGAAATTTTGCCCACTGCACAGCTTCATGTATCTTCTTCTGCAGCCTTTGCTGCTGGCCTCTGTCAAACAGTAGTGGACTACATGTACCACAGGTTCACAGTATGAAACTTCTTATGGTACAGAAGATTAGATAAATACCACCTAATTTGGGGTTCATGGATAAGTCATAATTTACAAACATACCAACCTCAAGATAATTGGATGAGAGACAGTTGAAACGACATCCTCATCTTATATTTTTTGCTGGTAGAAGGAGGGAGACTCCATTGGGTTCTTTATTATTATGAACACTAGTTATATTAATCTCTCTTCATCATTTATATGAAGATTTTTAGGGGGGAAAAATCTTTCAAGACTGATCATCATTCTCAGATTTGCTCATTTTTCAGGAAACATGGATTAGGGCAGTAGGGGAAGAGTTGCTGCATGAATTATGATTTTTTTCCTACATTATGTACTACACACAGCATAAACTGCCTTGAATAAGAGCTACTCTAGAAGGAGAAAGAAGAGGCAGTGTCATAGAAAAATCAAATGATGAACTCTATTAAAAAGTGAGAGCCTTGTGAAGGAAAATTTAAGCCTCTAGTGTTGGCTGGAAACCTTCACTTTCCAAGTGGTTAGTGAGAACAT
Source organism: Crocodylus siamensis (assembly GCF_052110815.1). Classification (NCBI taxonomy): domain Eukaryota; kingdom Metazoa; phylum Chordata; order Crocodylia; family Crocodylidae; genus Crocodylus; species Crocodylus siamensis. The sequence goes on along the minus strand of NC_143395.1, from coordinate 80,695,170 downwards.
ACTCAGTGTGGTTTGAATAACTAGCCTAAAGAGTATTTCCTATTTCCGTTACCCTAGAGAGCAGTAAACGACATGTTGGCTCAGAAGCATTATTCCCAAGGGGAAAGATCTGAGAGACCATTTTTCTTCTGGGGACTCTCCAGTCTCATATGAGACTAACAAAAGAACGAAAGCAACTCTTTCCCAGTAAACAAATGGGAGACATTTCAGGTCATCAGGCTGTAAGGCAAGTGTAGGTTAGGGAAAGCAGAGTGACTAACTTAATAAAATAAGTTCTTGGAATGGAGGATGCTGATGAACCTTAAGAACAGGAAGTTGCATAAGTCTAAAAGGCTTCTAGGTTTTATGTACAAAACCCAAAGAATATAAGAAACAAATGGATGGCCTTTTGTAAATCAAACTTGTCATGCTCTAGATCTGAACTGCAGGATGCTCAGACAACTTGGGCCCTCAAAAGGCAGGGTGTGTAGACTTCTACTAGAAGCCACTTTTCTCTTTGAACTTGCAGTGTCACCATTGACTGCAAGTTCACTTTCTAAGAGAAATATTTTCCAGTATGCTTTTTTAAGACTGACTCTCTGAAGCTGGTAGCATACAGCATATAGCAAATAGTGGTAGCATATTTTGTTTTGTTTTTTTCCTTTCAAGCTCACATTTACTTCTAAACTACTTCTCCAGTGAAAAGGTATATGTTTACAAAAATCATAGATATGAGTAAAACAGAGCCATTTCTGGTGTGTTTTGGGAGAAAGCATTAAACATTTGTGAACAGGAGTAGTGACGCAGTAAAATAGGGGAATGTGAACAGTTTGGACAGGGACCCCAATTTTTTCCACCGGCCTTTAAGGCCATGAAGGACTGTCATGATGACAAAAGCTCACCTCCTGCAGTAGCCAGCCACAGACCTGACTCCCTTCACACAGTCTTTTTGGGAGTGCCTTTCTTTAATTCCAGGCAAGGGAGATTTCTGTAGCTTCAAAACTCTGGTTTTAGCCAGGCCTGATTCCCACCTAGATTCTAACTAATTCAAAGAACTCCTTCTGCAGACATACTCCTCTTGACAACAAATGTTTTGTAACAGAACTGGATGAGCCAACAATGATTATTTGATTAGAATGACATATTAGTGTCATTAGATTAGAACTGAAACCTAGCACTTTCATGCTCATGTTAGCAACATTACTGGTCTCTGTGCAAAGATAGACTGGATTCCATCTCTCATATGAGCTGCATAGGGCAGCCAAGTAGCTTGATACCTGTGCTATTTGTTATGTCTTAGAAACCAAGTTGAATTATTATGCTTTGTTGCTGGTGGCTGTTAAAAATTGATGTTTAATCTATAGTGTGATTTCATTTGTATATCGACCATGTGATATTTTGTTCAGACCACATTGGATTTGCCTATATGACTAAGACATCTCTTATTCCTCTGCCTTCAAGGAGAAATTGAAGGCAGAGGGATTCTTATTACTCCTTCAATGCTGGTGCTTTATAGTATGATGGTGAATAGACAAGCTGGGTTTACTTTTTTCGTAAAAGTAACACAGAAATTCAGCATATGTTCTTTATACTTCATTTAGTATTTTTTCAACTGATATCAATAACTTGTTGATGAACAGAGAACACTGTCAGAAAAATATCTAATCTTGGTTTAAAGAGTTCAGTGGAAGGACTATCAGTTGCACCCATTAGCAGTGTTTATAGTTACTGTCTTTTATTTAATATTTTCTGAATGTTATTGTGCCTCTTGGGTTCAGCCAGCCTTATGACACAAGGTGAAAGGAAAGAGAAAATAAGAAGCCATCACTCCCACTCCTACCTTTAAGACGCTAGACCAGGAACTTACAACCTTTTACAAGCCATGGGCTAAAACATCTGGGCTCAGGTCCAATACAGGCTGGGTGTATCAGCAGCAGGGGCTTTCCCTGCACCCACTGGAGCCAGGCAGCTGGGGGAGGCACCCACACTCTCACTGCTTCCCCCAGACCCCTGCTCCATGGCTGAGGCACAACTGCCAGCTGGTGGGTAGATAAGGACCTACCTAGGTTGCCATGGTTTTTTTTTTTTGAGGCCTGCTTGTGGCTGCAGAGCTGATTTTGTGGCAGCAAAGCCCATAGCCACTGATTGGTGGGGGGCACCTTCACTCAGTCATCAATCTTTCTGTTGATGACTTGGAAGATAGCATTTATCTGACCACATCCATTAGCACAGCGACACTCACCATCCCCTGCTGACACTGCTGTGGCCGCCTGTGGGAGCTCCCCACTCCCCACTGCCACACCCCTGCTGCTGACACTGCCACCGCTGCCTGTGGGCAGTCGCCATACTTCCCCAGCCTCCGGGGGCACACATCGTTCATGCTAGTATCTCAAGTACATTATAGATATTAGATATATAAAGTACTTGATTGAGACTAAGTGCTTTGTATAGAACATATCCTTATGGATCAATTCACCTGTAAATAAATAAGTAGGCAACTTGGTCCACTTTACCATGTCCTATTTGGCTGAATTAAACACTATATGCTTTGAAGGTATTCACAGTGCATAGTTTTGTAAGGTGAAGTAATATCTATTATTAGGGGGTCTACCAAAGTCAAGACAGCTGCCAGCTGATTTTGTGGGCAGACTGTGGGCTGGGCAGCCATTTTCATTGGCAGAGCATGGCATTACTCCCCCCCTCCCCGCCCCGGCTGAGGCACCCAGTGGCCCCACTCCTCACCACTGATTGGCTTTGAGGGCTGCCCATCATGAGGCCCACCCATCACTGCTGATTGGTGGCAAGGGGTGGGGTCATATGATACACAGCCCTGCCAGCCAATCAGTGGTGAGGGGCAGGAATGGCAGCTCTCTTGCTATACTGGAAATGACTCTCCCTCCTTCCCCCCGGCTGCCTGCATAGCAAGGCCACAATAGTCACAAGGAGTGGTGGCTCCCCAGAGAGAGCCATTATTTTATTTTTGGTGAGTTTGTTTATTTTTTTTTTTAATCAGAGAGCCCACCAAAGTGCGGCCCTGTGCTTTTTTGCAGAGCCCATGCTTTTTCACAGGGCCTGCCTGAAATAATGGTTTCTACAAAAATCATGATATTGTAATTTTGGTAGGTCCCTATCTATTATTGAGGCAGCTGGCATACTTCACCTCACAATTTTTTTCTTGTGTTCGTGGACCATCCCAGCTCTTTTACTAGCATAACTACTCTGCATGCATAGTCATTTCTGGAGTAACTGCCAGAAACGGTATTCAATGATGCTACAGGGGAAATTGTTTATCTAGGTCAGGTTGAATATTGAAAATATTGTTCAGATAATTTATTTGATGAATAAGGGCAATCTTCCACAAACATGCTCATGAGTTAATAAAAATGTGACCAGTCTTTTTCTGGTTGTTAATGAATTGCACAGAATCAAACAACCCTCTTGTTGCCTCTTCAACTCAGGCAACACTCTGGCAAGTGTTTGGGTTTGTCTTCCCAACAGTCATTGAGCCATTGGGTCATTGATTGGTCATTGAGCAAATTATGATAATTATGATTCATCTGCAAAAATCTGACAAATGTTTAAATTAAAAGTGCTCTACAATCTGTTTAATCATTTATACTGCCTCAGTTCTGTTGCCTGGAATAGCATTTTTCTTTAGTTATTGAAAATAGCAGTTGATATGTTAGCTCTGCTAGAGCCAGTGACAACACACTCACTGAATTCAGTGGGGCAGGGCCTCGCCAATAGTGAATGTTAGTAGATAGTAAAGTAATATTAATTAAAAAATTGAAACGGGACAATATTGTTGCTTAACGCTACATCTCTTGTGAGAATGAAACATTAGAAAAAGAGCTGTTTGTACACTTCTCTTTTCAGAAGTGTCATTGTTTGGCTGCTTTTCTTTAGCTGAGACACTGGACCAAAAGCTATCTTTTTTTTTTTTTTTGGTAGTTGTCTAGTTGGAAGTTAGAAATTCTGTGGCATATTTAAAATGACCAGGGATGCTTGCCAGCATACCCTTTTTCATTTAAAGCATCTAACCACCAAAAATACTGCAAGTTCTGAATTCTGTCTGTTGAAAAGGGCTGTGGGATTAATTAATATTTTTCAGTTTAACAGTTAAGCCAAATATTGAGAGGAAAAAATATTGATCTGTATTGTTCTATTAAATAGAACAGTCAGAGTGGTATCCCCTGACATCCTTAAGCCAATGATACCAAGAAGCATATGACCTAGGTATGTGCTGTATGCATGCTCTCCCGCTAAGTGGGTGACAGGGCATCCTTGGCATTCTGGAATAAGTGATAGGGTATGCACAACGTGAGCAGGTCCATATGGTAGTCACCCCCAGAGGGATCTGCTTGTCCCTGCACCTGCTGGAGACAGGGTACGGTAGATTAGCAGTCTATTGCCTTAACCTCTCAGCCATGTCTAGATGATACTGAAATAGATGTACCATTGGTTTGACTTGTATGCTCACTTATAAACCAAATAAATAAGATTTTTTCACTTTTCCCTTGCTCAAGAACCAAAAAGTTAAATTTATGTGAAAACAGGGCTGTAGATAAAATAAAAAGAAATAAAACAATATATTCACAAACTTACCAGAGGCGGAAATGGCATCCTGTTCACCCAAGACTTCTGAGCACTTGTATAGGTGCAGAAGACCTCTGCCTCAGGTTCTGAAGCTGCATCTCCAGCCTCCCAGGAGAGTGCCTTAAACCAACTGTAGAGTATTCTGGGATGGGAATACTCTCCAGGTCACCTGGTATTTTGCTTGTATAAATAAATATTAACTGAAAAATAAACCGGAATAGATGTTCCATCTCCAAGGCTGTTTACAGAAATTGCCTTTGTGCCACCATAAAAAGGTTTTGTGGTAGCAAAAAGCAAACAGACAGTTACCCACTTTGTTGTTTCACAAATGCCCAGTTTTGTGGCCATGACAGAAGGTGTAGGATACATTTAGGTTGCTATTTTGCAGCAGATATATTCTTTACAGGCAGGAGATCATGAGCATCCTGGAGCTGCCCATGCTTTTCAGCTGCTCCAGGCAGGCAGCCCCTGAAGACCTGGGAGCCCCTGCCTCGGTTTTTCCCTTTGCATAGGCACGCTCAGTGATTCTGAATCAAGGTGTACCTCTACAAGTGGGGATCCTTGTGTGCCTTGAATGTTGCCCCACTGGATTGGGCCTTTAAGGCCCCAGGAGCAGTGGGGTCCCTCTGCTGCTCTTTGAATGATGTCTGTTTCACCCAATGAAATGGATCAGCTGTGCCAGGATACGTCCAATGGGATGTGTTGCAATGGAAGAGCTTTCCATTTCAACTCCCTGTATTTCATTGGCTAGGATACTAGCCAGAGAAGTGGGAGATCATAGTTTAAATCTCTGCAGTGAAGTTGCCCGTAAGTGGATTTTAGCTTGGTCTCCCCCTCCTAGGTGAATGTCTTAACCACTGGGCTATATAGTATCTCCTTAATCCATTCTGTTGGTACTGTTCCACTTTGAAAGCATGAAATAATACTTCTTTGAAAATATTATGATACATCCAATACAAATACAAATTATTATTGATTTGGTTAAATCTTTTGCTCATTACCCATTGATAATTTAATCACCAACGTGTAAGATCCTAGGAAAAAAAAGATGTTTTTTCTAGCCTTATTTTTCTAATGCCTTATGCTTTAAATAGTATTAAATGGGACTGGTTAATATACCAGCCCTGTTTTCCCATTTTAGTCTAAGGCATACACACATTTAAATAATGTGGGAGAATTCTCCCAGGTTAGCTCTCATGATAGAAAAACTTACCCAGAACTGCATGTACAGGTAAATGCTGGGGCCCTGAAGAGTGGACAGCATGAAGTGCTAACCCTGTGCAGCCAGGGAGCCCCTCTGTGCACACATCTCAATGCCCTCAGCAGGTTCCCAAGTCTGCCTGGTGAAAGATGGCATCAGTACATAAGCCAGTCCTGATCGACTGACCCAGACTACCCATAGTCAGTCTATGTTTCCCTGTGGGGATTATGAAAGGGACCTATTATGCTCCCTGCTGGAGCAGCAGAGTCCAATGAGTGACACATTGTCTCCCTCAGGGGGAGAGAGGATGCCGGAGGACTATGGTTTCTGCCATGGCATATACAGGCATTTGCTGTTCCAGAAAAAAAAACAAACCGTCCTGAGAGTGATTTAAACCTGGTTGTTCCCAGGTTATTTTTTCCTGGAGCAACCATTTTTACTCTGGGAGAAAAAGCCTGAGCATCTGTACATTCCTGGCTTTTCCTGGAAGAGCAGCCTGTCCATCCCATGGCTTCTCTCAGTAGACAACACAGTCCTTCAGAATACTCTCTCCCCCCGAGGGAGGCCGCATGTCACCCACTGGATTCCTAGGAAAAACTGAATGTCTGTATGAGGCCACCATTTTATGTAATATTTTGGCAGCATAATGGCCCTAGAGAGTTAATAGCATAGAGCACTTGAGGTCAAGGGTTTTGTGCAAAATAAAGTCATTTTAATGATAGATGACAGACGGACTGAAAAACTGCTTGGAGGATGGATCACATTTTCCAGTAGTATCTAGAGAATATTAACAAATAAAGTCCAATAACCAGAATCTACTCTGTCTACTGGTGCCAATGTCATGAAGCAGAGGAGAAGAGCTGATAGGAGGCTAATCCAAGGAAGAAGACAACATAATCATTCAGATAATATAAGAGTTCTCAGTGGGGAAAATCATTTTGCTGTTGGTTTTGTTTTTAATATGCTGTTGACAAGTCTGCTTCTTATTGGAGCATATTGTTAAGGAAATTCAGTTCCCTTTAGATTTTTGGCACTCATATATAAGAAGGTACCTGCTCTCACATGTAGGGGAGTTGTGCCTTAACTGACAAATGGAAAATGTGAAGGTGCAAAGTGCGAGACAGCAGCTGTATGCTGTGCCTTTCTGAGAAAAGCAATAAGAACTGCATATGTATTCAGCATGCCAAGTCAGTATTAGCTTCTTGAGATCTCTGTGCCCTGAATGTTTCTGCATTAACAGCCAAAAGAAGCCTCTGGTGCCTGTCATCACATTGACTCTAGAGTTGGGTATCTGACGGGTGACTCACCACTGCTGGGGGGTTTTCAGGGCTGCATTTTGCTTCCTTATGGTTCATGTTCCCCAGGGGTATACTTGTTCACATTGTCTGTCCACTTCATGGTATAGCTAGCCATGTCCTCACAATAGGATGATTTGTTACAAACATTGTGAATGGAAATTTGCAGATTTTACCATTTAACTTCAAGCAAGATCAGCCCTACAGCAAATTCCAACATAACTCACACATGTGCATAAATCAGAATAGACTTTGGACAGGTGAAGCCACGTTTCTACATTTTTCATTTGATATGAAGTGATGTTCAATGTTCAAGGTCAGGGGCTGAATCCACAGTAGGGGATTATGCTCAGCTCTGCAATGCCTAATGCTAAGGCACCTCTATGATCTAGTAGAAGCTATGGTTCTCAGTTAGGTATGTGAGTTTTCTATACTATCATGGAAGAATTAGATACCTTCAAATGGGATCCATAAAGCCAGCAAGTTGACTGGGGGGCTGTCTCAAATAGCCAGTTGCAAATGCCAAGGACAGGAGATGTACCTGTTGCAGGATTTGATCCCTTCTGCCACCCAGTGACCCTCCCTTGAAGTTAAGAAATAAGCTAGGATATCTTTTTAGTGCAGGGGTGCTCAATCTGTGGACTGTGGGCCGAATGCAGCCCATAGAGCCTTGGAATCTAGCCCGTGGGGCTCCCCATGTGCTGGGAAATTTCGTAACAGGGAGCAGTGAAAGTTAATATTGCCATCTTTTCCCAGTGCCAAAATCCCAAGCCATGGGTTGGAGCAGGCCATTCCCCCTCTCCCTGCAGGGCCAGATCCGGGCTGGGCTGTACCTCCTTCCCTCTGTGCAGCCAGACTGGGGCTGGGCTGTGCCCCCTTTTCCCTGCAGGGCTGAGCTGCACCGCCTCTCCCTGTGCAGCTGTTTAGGGTCTGAGCCAGGATCTCTTCTCTCCCAGAGCCATGGAGCTAGGCCACATCCCCTTCCCTATGCCTGGCCAGGTCAGAGCTGAACCAGCCTCTGTCCCCCTCTATGGCTGGTTGATGGCTGGGTCACACCTCCTTTATTTTTACTTGGCTAGGTTGGGGTCATGCTATGCCCCCTTCCTTTCCTGTGTGGATCAGGGCTGGGTCCTTCTCCTTTCCTCCCTCTGGGGTGGGGGGTGGTCCAAGCTCCATCCCCCACATGGCTGGACAGGGGCTGACCTGCCTCCTGTCCCCCTCTGTACTGCCAGATGGGTCCTGCAGCACCTGCCTCAGGTGCTGGTTTGGGTCCACTGGCTGGATCTGTCTTGCACAGGGACCAGGCACTGCCCATCCAGGCTGCCAGCCAGAAAGGTTGAGCACCACTCTTTCAGTACATAAATTAAAGAAAGGAAGAAGAGATGGTACCTTTCCCCCACCACCCATACTGATAGCCCAGTGCTTAAGGCACTCACTGGGGATGTGAGACCCAATTCAGCTTCCTTCTCTACATAATTTAGAGCAAGAGTAGGAACCAAAACTTCCTGACAGCACATGTGAAAGTATCTTTCACCACTAGGTTACAGTCATCCAAAAAAACAAACGTGAGCATCTCATATCAGCACCCAAACTAGTGAACAATTTTGGACTTGTTTCTGATATGTCTCCCCATCTATAACATGGGGATAAAATCTCTCTCTTTCACAGAAAGGAAATGGTTAAAGCAATTGAGGTTTGGTAAGAATTCAAAATTGATGTGATGAATACCATAGAAAGGTGGAAAAGTAAATGAATAATTCTGTATTCAGTCAGTGCAGGGTTTAGATGCCATTTATATAACTTGGAACCAGACATTTAGAAAGGAGAAAGAGAAATATATATTACATGGTGATTCATTCAGTGAGCACCATCCATGCTGTGTACCAAATGAGACGGTATTCATGTAGAAATAGGTGAGCATGTATTGAAGAATGCGTCATAAGGTTTGCGCATGAGGGACAATTTCTGATATTTGTTAACTGGGATGTTTAACTTAACAACCTTGGGGCATTTCTATACTGTTCTGGATTGTGCTATGGCACACTGTTGCCAAAACAGTGCCTGGCAACCATGCATGCCAACCTGCTGAAAACTGGATGTAGCCACTCTTAGAGCAGTACTGGGTGCATATGGTAAGGCTCTTGGTAAGTGGAGAGCAGGTTGTGTTCTCATGCTGATGCTTCATAACATGGCCTTACATGGTATAGTTATGTCCTTATATTCATCGATAAATTAAGGGAACTAATTAGTGAAGACAACTGGATTGAGGAGCTTTAAAGTAGATGAAGCAATACACTTCTTTAAATTAGAGGTACAAAAGCTATGACTTTAGAACAAATTTTCAAGGAAAAAATAATTAATAATGAAAAATAATTAAAGATATGGAGGTGAACAGAAGATGAAATCTATTATATCATGGTAGATTGCACCAGACTAACCTGATAACTTTATTTTTTTTTACAAGAGGAAATGAAAAGGATCTGGCATTTTTAGCTTAGCAAATTGGATGCTGAGTGTGGATATGACTGTGGTTTGTACATACAGTAAGGAAATAAACACCATGGAGGGAAAAGATTATTTAAACTAAATGACAATACTGGTTCATAGTTGTTAGGGGCTGGAAAGAACCTTAGAGATCATTGGGTCCAGCCCCCCCTGTACTTGGGGAGAAAAGACTGTAGGGATCAGAGGACCCCAGCACGAGTGAAATGCTCTAGGTGAGGCTTGAACTAACAACGTTGCCATCACTTCCCCAGTACTGTCTTATAAATGCCACATGCTAACCTCTTGCATCTCTGGAGCTGAATTAGCAGATATGAACTGACCTTGTATAAATTTTGGGTGGAAATCTGAAGACCACTTCTGCTCATCTGTGACATTTTGGTACTCTGTTTCAATGGGAGAGGCAAAAACCTAACTAGTTTTAAGATAGATCATGATCAGTTTATGAAAGGGATTAGATGATACTATTGTTGCCTACAGGGGACAGTACTTAGTGACCCACAGAGTTCCTTCCAGTCTTCTTTCAATATCGTTTTCATATGTTATATAGAGTTATGAAATACTGATTAGATTAGATGTACAGTTTTTTTAAAGTAATGGATACAGGGGCCTGTTACAGTGAATTGGAAATACTGATAGAAATTTGCTACAGTTCAATAGTCTTATTGAAGTACATATAAGCAGAATTTTTCCTTTATTCCAAATAAAACAGCACCAGAACAGATTCTCCGAAATCCTTTAATTGACCCCACATCAAAAACCTGGCAGAAAGCACCAAAAACAAAGGAGAATGTGATACATAACAATTTTTTTTCATGTTTAACTCCTGACTCAAAAATCCTGAGATGTCTCTGTGGATGCTTAGAGTCCATCAGACCTGGAAACAAGCCAATATCACACAGCTGAAACTTTTTATTTTTGTGATGATGATTCTGTATTCCTTCCAAACTCTAAAACTTTTTCCATCTTATGCATAATTTTCAGTTTGCTGGTTGATGGATCAACCACCAAGAATTTAGCTAAATTTAGTGAATTCAGCTTATTGTTCTTTAACCCCCAGTGAGCAAATATGGAATGAAAGGAAAGTGTGTTCTTACCCCCAAAATAGATACTTGAGATTCTCTCTTAATTTTGATAGCAAAAACCATGAGCAAACCTGGCAGAAAACTATGAAGCTCCTGCATGTTTCTGAAAAATGAGTAGCAAATTTTGGGAGCTTGTTTCCTGAATCTCTTATCATTCCAGTTTGCAGGATGTATGGCACTGGGTGAATAATACTTTTCAGCTATAATATATAACTGTATTCACCTGGAAATCTTGGAACATTTAAAATACTGGGGTACACACAATGTCCCTGAGATAAAGGTTTTACAGCACAGTTCCAATCTACTGAATCTTAATTAATTCTATGGGTACAAACTGTAGGGAATAACTGGCATATCTTGGATATACTGTGGATTAACTGGAGGTAAATGTTGACTTTTAATAGCTCTGTATAGTGTGCAGCACAAGGGGTGCCAGTACAAATTGAAGGTGGTAAAGAAATTTTACTGTTTACATCCTTGATATGGAAGGGGAGTACTTTTTAAGTGTAAACAGCATGGGCTAGGTGCGTCTATTGTTGTTTATATAGTATCAGTTTCTGTGGGAACTATGCCTGTGTATGGACTATAGAATTAGATACTAAATATGCACATGTAGGAGTTCCACATTTTCTTTATGAGTTTTAAATGTTTTCCCCATGAAGCATCCAAATATGTTATGTATATTGCCAATAATTCCTTTCTTGTTTTTTTCCTTAATTCCTATTCACAAAGGAAATCATACAAATTCTTGGTTGGTCTAGGAGCTTCTACAGAACCAAATATCAGAACATATAAATTATTATAGATTTTTAAAAAATGGACAATAAAAAGAGATGGTCCGTCCATTTTGGAAAAGGTCTGGGCAGGACAGCAAACCTCGCTTTGGAATGTGTATAAACCTTTTGTTAAATATATTATCTTGATGACATTTTTCAATGAGGATGAAAAGGAAATTGCATGGAATTGCAGATCCACCCAGAGATGCTCTGCAGAATTCCTTACAGCTAGTTATTGGTCTGGAGTGGTCACCATACTAAATAGTGTGATGTCGTTGTTTGGGAAGGAAAAAGTACTAATTTGTATAAACTACAAAGAGGGATGTTTCTGTGCATCTCTCCTGATCTAGTGCAATGCTGCTTGGAGTAGCTCAAGCACTCACTTTCTGCTGGAAGGATTAGTAGGCAATGGAAGATTAAGCTGGGAAGTGATATATGTTCAAATTGGGAAAATATAAGCTCCAAGGTGAAAGCTGTGCAGCAGCAGCCACAGGTTTCAGTAATGAAAAATATCAGTAACTTAAAGCAGAATGCCTTTGGCGCCATTCATGGCATGGAAATGAGGAAAACTGCAATGGCCAAAACAGGTAAATCTTTGATGACAACAGGAATTTTCCTTGGTATAACTGGTACCATATAGTTGGAGAGGAGATGGTCCATATCTTTCTACATGTGTTGGATTCCTGGTCTGGTTGAGGACCACCATTAAGTGCTTCTTGCTTTGCTCAGTGAATGTGAGTGGGGGCTGGGAGAGAAGGGCACTTGAATGACCACTGTACATGCTCAAACTGTGATGTTGTTGTGGCATCACAGCAAAATTCAGCAAGCTCAAGAAAGCAGAGCATATTGCTTACCAAACACTTTTTTGTTTTTTCCTCCATGCTTTTTCTCTATACTGGTGTATAGTAGGTAAGCTTGGTGAAGCTTCAGTCCCTGATTCGATTCAGTGGAGATTTGGCCTGATTCAGTAATCGAATCTCTGAATCCAAACTGAACCAGGAGACCCTTTAATCTCTCCAAGTCAAATAGGAACCTTCTGAATTGATTCAGAGAGATTCAGAAAGATTCAGAGATTTGGACATAGATGCAGCTTGAAATGTTTTTTCTACGTACCTCTAGGTAGCAGGCAGCTCATGAACGCTGTGATGCTGGGACAGATGGAGTATCTCACAGGAGCATAGGGGGGTCCCCAGCAGCATGCTCAGCAGCAGACCCAGAAGTGGACCAGAAGCACTTCCGGTCCACTTCTCGGTCCATCAGGGAGTGTGTGGCCTCTATGGCCCCCTGGCTTGGCGACTGGTGCCTTCTGGGTCTGGGGGGTCACCCAGGGTTCCCCTGCAGCTGATAGCTGAGCCGAGAGGTATGGAAAAGGGGCCCAGCGCACTCCCACGCGGAACCAGAAGTGGACTCATAGTACTTCTGGTCCACTTCTGGGTTCACTGCCAAGCATGCAGGGGGGCCCTCTGCGCTCCTGTGAGAAGCTTCATCCACCCCAGCATCGCAGAATTCAGAGGCTGTGCCTGGTACTTTGAGGTATGTAAAATAAACATTTAAGCTGTGTCTGTGGCTGAACCGCTGATTCTCCTAATCAGCATCGAATCTTCAGATTCGGATTCGGCTGAATTGATTCGGGGACTGTGATCCAAATCAATGAATCGAATCGCTGTCCCCAGTTCAGGCCAAATCTGAATCCAATACAGCTCATTTTGCCCCTAATAGTAGGGTTCCACTATCAAAACTCCTGTCCCATCCTTCTGGGACTTGTTCCTTCGCAATCCTCCTCCTTTACCAATGAACCTGTGCTCATGCTGGTTCCATGAACTCACGTTATTTTTTTTTTAGAGGTTCACCACGGCCCTCACCAAGAAGCTCTGTATGAAGTCTTATGCTTGGCATCTTGGGATATGCTTTGATTTCTTATTCAGGAGTAAACTGCACATGGTGGGAGGAGAAGATTTTGTTGCAAAGGAACATTTACTGTGAAAGTAAAGTGTGTTACTCTCATATAGTAAATAGACTGAGTGAAATGCTACTCTCAGTATCTCTTGCAACCTGTGGACGCCAAGTGTGTAATTGCTGGGTATAGAATGTGGTAGATAAATTTATAAGGCTTCCTTCATCGTTCTAACAAGGCCCTTGATGAGTAAACGGTGATTTTTAAAGACACCCTCCATTGCTGTCTCTGATTTTTGCTGTCAGGTTTCCAGTCATTCTTCTCTTTCTTCTGCTTTTCTAATACAGGTGGCTACCATTTGTAGAGCTATCAATTTCTCTGCCTGTTTTAAAGCAGCTATTATTTATGCTGGTCCCTGCTTATCCTCCTTTTTATTCATTTAGACAGGAACAGCTACAAAACATTTTAAGCAGCCTGAGATAAAGGTTAAGCTTAAAAATCACATGTTATCATGCACAGCCTCAAAATAATGGTTTAAGTCTGCTCCGACACAATGTTCAGAAATTGTATCTTTAATGTGCATTTAATTTGGGCCACTCTTTCAGATGTAAGAAATGTGAAAACATGAGCCAAGTTAAAAAGGTATGGTCCATAAAGAAAATCATCTGTGGTAGTTTAAAAGGTACTTTTTCCCCCCTAGTTGTCTTATACAGACTTGTTTAGAATTTTTGAAAACTTAAAAAATGGTGTTTTCAGCTGTATATTTTCATGATAGTGTATCTGTGGTATGTATCTCACTGTAGAGCTGTGATTGTTAGAAGGACTGCATTTATCCTTCAAGTGATTTTTTACGAAGTTTTCACATTAGAATTAATTACTGGTTCGCAGCCCTTGTTACAAAACAGTAAATTATCATTACATGTCTTGCTATTGAAATAGATTACTTTGCCATTCACAATTTTCCATGGGATGCTCTCCAGATGTCTTGCATCGGAAGGTCTCTGAATTTTCACTCGTATGCTATTAAGTTAATCTGTTGTTTAGCACACGAAAGAAATTGTTAAGTATCTACTAACATTATATGGCCTGCCATGTTCTGTTGTAAGGATTTTTTCCTACTCTATCCCTCCGTCCATTTCAGTGATCTTTAACAATACCCCACTGTTGCATTCCTGTTCTTTTCCTCCTTAAAAGTATAATTTTATGCTAATCCTGGGGCTGCTGAGGAGGGTATTAGCTTTCAATTCATTTTCTGAGTTGTTGTGCCAGCAAAACTTTTACTGACAACCTGGCATAACCTGGATAGCATGTATATATACACACTATCTATTACTTCCATGTTTAAAATTTTTCTTTGCATTTGGTAGTCTTTACACAATGACTGGGTCTTCTGTCAACTGTATATTTCATGATCCAGTTGCTGAGAAAACTGAGCTTTCATCTTTATGTTGGAATATGGCCCAGATTCTAGATTTCAAAGCAGTTAAAAGGAAGACAATCATTAAGACAATGTTCCCTCAAATCCCAGTTCAAATAATCTCAAAGTCTTTGCAAAACACAAATGTTGACCCCACGGAGCATCCCAGCCTCCAGAATAACCCACAAAGCTCTGAAAACACTCCCAAACATATTTCTAAAACTTTTCTTTTTTATTGCTGGCAAAATATCCTTTGGTTGCCATTAGTTTTGTCTAAATCCTTTGGAAATATTCAGCGCTCCATGGTCTATTCAACAATTCAGAAAAATGGCTCATCATCTCAGCTTAGCTCAGTCTGCACGATTGCTTGTGTACTTAGTTTCCACTTATTTTTTTCAGGTTCACTATCAGACTAGACAGCTCTGTCAACTCAAAAAGACATTCTTTTTTCAAACTATTGATCTCTGTTGCTCTTCCAAATCCTTTAGTATTGGCTCTTAGGATTACTATAATGCTATAATCATTCTGTTAAGGATTCAGATTTGTGGTGGACTAAAAGATGGTAACATCAAAAGGATTGAAATGCCCTTGAAGCAATCAATTTTTGTTCATCAAATACAAATGCTGAGAGGCTGCTTTCAGCTAATAATTTATAACTGAATTAATGACACATGGCTTCCGTCAGTAATGGTCTTCTCTCTGGGATCTTTTTTCTCCTCTGTGATCTGATTTCATATTCTGGGAAAGGAAATCAGAGTGCTAAAGAATTCAGTCAGGGATGAAGACTGAAGTTAAAAGCTTAGCTTTCTTCCTTTAGCCTCGGAGTGTTGCTGAAATATTTCTCTCCATTTTGGCAAACTTGAATTCTTAAAGCAAACCCCTTCTCTTTTTGACTTTAGTAATATTCCACTTCTTTCTTGGTAAGGTACAAAAGGTAGTAGAGTTGTAGGAACTATATTGCAAAATGAGAACACTAAATGTGTTCCATTTTTTTTCAATTTGCAGGGTAGCTGGCCAATGCTAAGTATTATGCCAAATGTTCATATTACCAAATAGGTTACAAAAAAGAAGGGACTAACACTTTCCTCCATATCCTGTTAGGGGATGTCAGCAAAAGTTTCTGAGCAGCTTTTTTACATTGTTTCAAACTGGGATAGTTTGATTTCATCTCATGAGCAATGTCATTTCTTCTGGTGCCCTGCTGATTTGAGCTTTCTTGTGTGTTAAGAAGAGCCATCAAAAGCAGTCTAAAGACAGGCATGAGTATGATCAGAAAGCATGACACAGTTATTTGTTATCTGCTGAAACGAACATCAAGAATATAGCGCCAAAATAAGGCTGAATTGAATGATCTCTCATAATGTCTCTTGTAAAGGGAGTTCTCTCTCTGGAGATGGAAAGTTTAAATAAAAATACACATTTTAGATATTTAAGTAAACCAAACTCTAAGGTTGTTAATGTTCCTTATCCTTACATTTATTTTTTTTTCCAACAATAAGACTGTTCTATTGTATTCTTTGGTACTTCACTATGGTGAAAATGTGGCTTATTGCATGTTTCATTTATTCAGTGTACCTGCATTAATACCTGGGTAGGATATATTTATTTCCTTGCATTCCTGAAAGAAAGGTAAAGATTACTTGCAGAAGTGGGAAATAAGATTATGTCTATTTGAGAGTTTCAGTTGTGTGGCAGGGGGAGAGATTGGGGGAAGGAGGGGAGGATGAGGAGGGGACTGAACTCACTCTTATTCTTTTAGTTTTGCATTTGAAACTAACCCAGCGTCTCTCTTTCTGTTCTACTGGAAACAGAACAACAATTATAGAACGTTGTTAATTTTTTAAAAATTCAGTTTTGCTGCTTCTCTCACACGAGGAAAAAAACTTAAAATTTCCTTAACAATTATTACTATTACTCCTGCTACTATATTTGAATTTATTATTTGGTAAATAATTTTGGTAGTAATTTTTAATCTATAGATAAATTGCAAAACGTGTAACTATTTGAACATCAGCATTGAGAAGTTGAGCCCTCCTGTGATTTGTTTTGGTTGGCACAGAGGTCAAGTGACATGTTTCAGTTCCCTCAGCTTTGTTCTTATAAGTTTATATTACAAGCCTCTGTCTTCATTCCAGGTAACTTATCCTCTATATGTGAACACTATAACCTGGCTTCCTCTATAGCTGCTTCTACACCCTTCTCTACTCCATTGCTTTTCTTAGCTTTCCTACTCCTCCCCCTTTTCCCTACTCCTTCATCACCAAAATATTGGTCATATGTGTACAATGCATTTTTCAACCTTTTTCTCCAGCTCAGGCTAAGTACAGATGTTCAGAAAGCCCAAGGTAGAAGCACTCTAAGTATCATGCTTTACTCAAAGTACTCTAAATTAGGCTGGGAGCAAACAGAATAGACATTTGCTGTTTGGTGGTGGGGACTTGAAGCTTGCCTGCAATGGCTGAAGCCAGCAGGTTGGGGGCACTCCCAGAAACCTCCCAGGAGGTTGCCAGAGAATGCTGAACCCAGCCAAGTACCTGGCCACCCCAGTTGGCCAGCATAGCCCTCTCCCCAGCCCTGTCCCCCACCAGCTGGCTGCTGTTAGTGCTGGTGGCTGGGGGGCGGGGGTGAGGTGAGGGAATGGAGCTCCCCTGCCATGCAGCTTGCTGGCTCGGGTCCTAAGGGGGACTGGGCCAGGTAAGTGCAGTAAGGGTGTTCTGTTCCCTCCCCTGCCAGCCTCCTGACAGCTGTAGCTTGGACCTGCCCAGCTTTTCACTGTGTGGGGAACTGGGGGTAAGGGGAAACAGAGCCCCATGCCATGCAGACTCCCCCAGTTTGCTGGCTCAGGTCCTGGGCTGGGGGGCAGGCCAGGCCCATGCAGCAGTGGGGCTCCATTCCATTTCCCACACCCAACCATGCAGGGAGGAGATGGATCCTTTTCTGTCTCCTCTCTGTGACAGCCCATGGGTGAGGCTGGGTCAGTGATTATGCAGGGCAGACCAGTACTGGCCAAGGCTAGCGGACCACCCAGTGAGGGGCCCTATGATGCTGGTGCAATCCAACCTACCTTGACTCACAATAGGATCTGGTACAGACGTTTGATAAAGCTTTAACCTAAAGCGCTTTAGTCTGATCCGCCCTATGCCTGAAGAAGGGTGTTTGTGCCTGAAAGCTTGTAAAGAACAATTTTTCCAACTATTTATTTGGCATGATAAAATATATCCCATTTACCCAAAGAATTTTGTCTGCCTTAGTCTGATACCACATCCACCCAGAGTTCACTTAGAGGAGGATCCACCATTTTTAGCGCACTCTATGTGCTGTGAATATCTGTTCAGCTATGGCTGGAGAGCATTTTCTGCATTCTTATCGCAGTAAGTGTAATGTCTGTACCTAGCCGCAGTGTCTACCCATAGATCAAGTTACTTACTTTCGGTACATATCCAGGAAATAATTCAGTTGGAGGAATGTATATCCAATTAATATTACATTTTCAATCTGAGTAAAACATTTAAACGTCTGGGTTTACAGTGCACCATTGTTTTTTGCCCTTGTATTAAAGAACATGTGGTACGTACATCACTTGAGTACAATGGAACATATTCTTTGTTTTTCAGCATTTTTAAAACCATAATCTAAACAGAAAACTAACAAACTATGCAAGACCATAACAATGGTACAGAAATGCTTAACTGAAATAAAAATAATTACATATACATGGAAAAGAACAGATTACAAAGTTCAAAGTAAAAGAATGAGAACACTTTAGAGTAGCTTAGCAAAAGCTCTAAAAATCTCCATATCAGATTTGACTTCTACACAAATCTGCTCAAATTGTAACTGTTTAGATTTGTTGAATCTGAGTCAAAAGCAAATGGATCTAGTCCTGAAAGTGATGAGTGCCTTTGGTTCTTGTTTAAGCCAAACATAGCACAGCATGTTGGAAGATCAGGTTATTGATGTATAACAACAGCTAGATGAACTTTCTGTAATATCAAATCATGGGTAGACACTCAAAGTTGAAACCATATATGCCTCACCAACTCCATACACTGTTTATACTGCTTGAAAAATCTATGTACAGTTTTTCAAAATGTTTTAAATAAAACATTTTGAATAAAAGTTTCAAATAAAAAGTTGCAAAATAACTGAGCAACTGTAATAAAATGAGCAATAAAAAAAGCTTTTAAACTAATTGAAAACATCATAACATTAAGCTTTATGACAACTGTGTTTTTTGGGGGTTTTTAAAACCGCCAAACATGCAGTCTTTGGCAAGGGACCCTTTGTATTAAATTCCCTTCTACCCAATAGTTTAATGCAATCCAAATGTCTTTATTGTTGAATAGGAGGCAAAAGAACTTTCATGGTGGGATGTATAGGCTGTTGGTGGCCCTATAACCACCTGAACCTTTGTAACTTTTTCATTCCAATAGTCCATGACGACTACCCATCTTCTTTACTCTTTTCTCTTTTCAGTCTTATTTTCTTTTCATCACTGGAATGATGATAGGCTGCAAGATGGTTCTCAGTCAAGGAAATGGGGAAGTGGCACTGACCAGTGAAATTCTTAGGGGCACAGAAGATGTGAAACAATCTTGGGCTCCAGAACAAAGGGCAAAGAGTGCCTGTTTCCTCACTGTGATGTGTCTATTGATGAGGCCCACTTCGGCTGAGCTATTGGTGTCGGTGGGTGGAATATTTTTTTTCTGGAACCCCTAACTGAAGTGTGTATGCATTTTTATTACAACAGTTCTATTAACAAAGGAAATTCTTCTTTGAGAGAGGCACAGTAGAGATACTAACACCTTGACCCTAGAAGCACTTGGAAATGTACTTAAGTTTACCAAGGTGAGTGGTGTTAACTTCAGTGAGATTATTTATGCCCCTTAAGTCTATATTTGTAGGATAAGGGACAACCTGTTTCCAGGATGAGGTAAAAAGTGATTTTCAAGTCCTCTGTAGCAAAGGTAGGTCCTCCTGAGTCCCAGCATAATTTAAGATTTTCCATAGGTTCAAACAAGTACCAACCATTGGGAGAACCAGCTGCGTGAATGTATATGCATATTGTTTCAGTCAGCTTAAGCTGCTGACATCACTAGTGTGAAGAGCTTGAAGGCCACCAGATAGCACAGTAAATGGATACAAGTCAACAATATGGGACATGGTTTGAACTTGTCCACAAGAGCATTTTTTATCGTTGTGAAGGCCCCATTGGTATAGGTTTGAGGCAATGACCCTGTCCAGTTAAAAAATGGTTGAGAAGTGCCCTATAACAGTGTGGCCAGTTAAATCCTGGTTGACTGACTGTAGGGTCAGATAATCTGGTGATTGATTGGTGTTTGCGCTGACCATTCATCATATAAAATAATGATGATAACAAAGATGATCTGTTATAACAATAATAATAAAAAACCCACTCATATATTCAGGGCTTGTTCTTATGAGATTTTTCTCAATATAGAAATATTATTAACTACCATTTCAGTGATGCCAGATTTTAAGTTTGAACTTTTAAGTTAATTTGTCTATTACCTTTCACCAATTAATTACTTATAAGGAGACCATAATACTGATAAAGTTGTATTGTTGATGCGTCAGATATGAGGAAGGACACCTGATGCCAAAAAGCTTGTCCAACAGCTCTTCCCAACTACACAGTTGGTCCAATAAAAGATATCACAAAAAGCCTTGCCTTTCAGACATTTCCTGAACAAAATTCCAACCCTACTATTGTATTATTGTCTCTGTCTTGGTATGTAAGTGCTCTTGGCTCTGTTTTGCAATGAAAATAGGTTATGTTTTTCATTTGTGTTCAGATCAATCAAATCATTTTAACAAGACTGCAAAGGTCCATCAAGATGCAAATATTTAAACATATATTAGTGGACTGTTTTAGTTTAAGTACCTTTTAGGTATTTGGCAGGTATTTTATGTTAAAAACACCTGTTTTTTTCTTTTGAGCTGAGTAGGAAGTGTGGCATGGTGTACAGGATGTGTAGCAACTTTGCATCTCCTGCCAAAGTGTAACCTTATATAACTTTCCTTAGACTGAGATAGGGACTGTAGGTTGGGAGGGAAGAGGTGGAGGCAAGGAAGAGAAGTGAGAGGGGAAAGAGAGAGGAATTATATTAGAGGAAGCATGGGACTACAGTCAATAATAGTGCCATGCTGTAGGATTGTGTGAAGCTTCAGTCACTTATTTGATTCGGTGGAGATTCGGCTCGATTTGGTGGCTGAATCTCCAAAGCTGAATTGAATTAGGAGACCCTAATTCAATTTAATTTCTCTTAATCAAAACAGAACCCTCTGAATCAATTCAGAGAGATTTGGAGATATTCAATGATGGAGGATACATAGACACAGCTTTAAATATTTTTTCTACATACCTCAAAATACCAGGTGGCTCATGAACACTGAGATGCTGGGGTGGATGGAGTGTCCCATGGGAGCATGGGGTGAGGGGGGTCCCCAGCATGTTCGGTGGTGGACCAAGAAGTGGACCAGAAGCACATCTGGTTCACTTCTGGGTCCACCACTGACCATGTGGAGGCCACCCCCCGTGCTCCTGTGGAATGCTCCATCTGTCCCAGTATTGCAGTGTTCATGAGCTGCGCCTGGTACCTCGAGGTATGTAGAAAAAACATTTAAAGCTGTGTCTATGGCCAAATCACTGACTCTCCAAATCAGCATTGAACCTTCAGATTTGGATTTGGCTGAATCAAATCAGGACAGTGATCCGAATCAATGAATCGAATCACTGTCACTGAGTCAGGCCAAATCTGAATCTGAATTGAATACGGCCCATTTCATGCACCCCTACCATGTTGCCAGTGAGGTTTGGGAACAAACTCCAAGTGGGAGAGAGTAGGGCAAGGATGTCAAACTCATTTGGCCCAGCAGGCTGGACAGGTGGTATGGGGCTAGTCCATGAGCTGGGTCAAATCAGGCTCACAGACGGGCCCCACAGACTGGATCCTGTTTGTAGGGCTGGTCTGGTGCAGACACTGTGAGTGCTCCAAACCAGCCCTGTATACTGCGTTCAGTGTTGCTCCTTATCCAAGAACTTAAATGATCCCACATAAAGTCCAACCTTTTTCAATACATCAGCACTATATAGGCATATCATTTTTATTTGCCAGTGATCCAGTTGTATGGACAATCTGAATGACTGTATACATGTGAATAAATGTGATTTTATGTTTGCAGTAACTGAGTACAGCCAACTGAGTACATGCAGTTGCAGTCCTGGCTTCTAGAGGAATTAAGCGTGGAAGTCAACTTCTCCAAAGAGAGATCGGTATTAAACTAACTTTGTGGACTTCATACTAAAAAAAGTAAATAACCTCAGGAGCAGACTAAGAAGCATTAGATTTTGAAGTCTGGGAAAGGTACTGCAAATTCCTCAATCTGCCAGTTCATA
Source organism: Crocodylus siamensis (assembly GCF_052110815.1). Lineage (NCBI taxonomy): Eukaryota > Metazoa > Chordata > Crocodylia > Crocodylidae > Crocodylus > Crocodylus siamensis. The sequence continues at coordinate 80,673,005 of NC_143395.1, read as the reverse complement.
CCTGAATTGGTTTACTCATTTGGGACACCTTATACTATTGTAACAGCTGCAAAACTCACCTGGCCTTAAGCTGAGTGGATGAGCTGTGCTTAAGAGCTGTGCAAGAAAGGGTAGCAATTTTGCAAAGGGTGCATAAGCATTATCAGACAGGAGGCTTGCTGGAGCTGAGAGAAGCTTCAGGGTCGGAGACCTGCAGAAGGAAACCTCTGTCTGCAGGTGGATGTGCTGGAAAGGGGAGACAGCCCAGAGAGGGAGTGGGCTGAGAGAACACAAACCAGCATGGGCATGTGAGGGGACACCTAATCACCAGTGTTCACAAGAAGTGTATTTCCAGAAGGAAACAAAAGGGAGCCTATTGCCTGTAACAGCTGTTCAGAACCTGTTTCTCTGTGTTGTGAGGATTAAAGGAGTCCATTTTCCTGGGAGCAGCAGAAGCCTCGCCTCCACCATCTAGCGGTGGATCATAGTTATAGCTGTGTTGCCATTTTGTTATGGGAAGTGGATTGTGACCAGAAGGAAATCAATTGGGTTACTGGGGGGAGGCGGGGGGGAGACAACTGTTTTAAAGGGTTATAACAAGATGATTTTAATTGTTGAGGTTGGTTAACACAAGTGGGACTACCCAATGTGCTGGAATTGTCCACCTAATGTTATAGTTGTAAATTTTATCTAAATTGCTAGATTTATTATTAACCATTGTTATTATATATTTTTTGCTCACTTATTTTTTCTGTATATAAATTGGTTGTATATAATAAAGAATAATGTATTCATTGGGTTCCTGGGTGGTAGTGAGAGACACAACTCTCCATGGGACACCTCAGTCAGTAAATCTACATACCTCAAAATACCAGGTGGCCTGAGGGACTCCCAGGACTACTGGCACCCTGAGGACCCAAAATATAGTGAATCACTCAGCCTAGTGTACCAGCGCAGGTTACACTAGTTTAACCTGCTCCTATATAACATGAGTTCATGTAGTTATTAATTATGCAAAATGATATGAATTAGCAAACAATTTACTCTGTTCATAAATCATGGTGGTTGGGACATTTTGTTGCAATAAGGTATGTACATGTTCTTATCCTATGATAAGAGGAAGTTAAAACATGGTAGTTTTGTCCCTAGTGACCCACTACCAATTAGATTTAGTATATCATGGGATAAGAGTATGCACGTGGGAACATACAGGGGAACAGTTGATATGCAGTAAAACCACACCCCTCCTTCTTGCAGTAAACTGTATGTTTGTATATTTTTGGTAGTCAGTGAGAAATAGTAGCTAGTATTTGGCGTCTAATAAATAAATCATAAAGTACAGTTTTCCAATCCTTATCCCAAAAACTGTATTCTCTTATGCTCTAGGAAAGGTTTATCCCTGGAGTTTCTTCATTCATTAATGGTTCTGTTTGGTTTGATCTTTTACCTGGAATGAATTTGGTTATAAATCTTTGTTAAAAACCACTCTCAGCCCATAATTGTAACCCAATCCTAAAGTGTTTACTCAAGAAAAACTTCACTGTCTGAAATGAGTTTTGGCTAAGTAAGGTCTAAGGCATATATTTGTTAGTAATAAGATTTAATATTGATATGATAGTTGCCTAGAGGCCAGCTAGATCACTGGACAAAATGTTGTGCAAACACAAGGGGCATGATATCTTATCTCAAAAATCTAACAACTTAAATTATATGCATTATTATTAACAAATTGGTGCCCATCATAATTAGCAACAATTTGAGAGCATATTTCAGTGCGAGATGTGTCACATGTATGCCAGCAAAATATTCTACAAATTCAAAAAAATGAGAAGATGAAACACTTTGGAGGGAAAACAAGACTTTTTTTCCTCTTTCCTTGCAGACATTCACAACTTCTAATTTGGAGTAGAAGGTGAAGGATTCATTCAGCTCAGGAGTGCCAGTTTTGTGAGACTTGTAAGCATTGAAGACAGCAAGATTCAGCAAAGTCAGCAGCATTTGTTTTTCAATAGCAACTGAAATGAGGTACTGTACATGATGTCATTTTCTGTTATCTGAGATTTGAGCAGCTGGGTTAACCTGAGTAATTTCTTGTGTGCATTGCATATTTTTACTAAGTAATGGAAACTGACATGTTCCATTCCAACCCACCCTCTATAAAATAACTGCATACATCTGAAAGTCAGCTCAGCATAAAGCTTAACTCCACTGCTGGTAGCACTTTTACAACCAACAACATGAGGCTGATTTTCAAACTTGCTTGCATTTACTCCAAGCTATTTTTATAATGATCTCCACACACAGAGCTCATTCTTTTGTAGCTTTGTATTGATTTTTCCAGCACTGATGTGAAGTAGAAGTATATTTTAGGTCCTTTGTTTAAATGTGTTTCCTAGTGTTTTCTCCTTAATCTTTGTAAACTCAGATCTTTAGAAGACCATGGCAGTGTGTTTGTTGTCTCTCTTTGTCATGTGATATTTATCTAGCTGTGATTGTTTCAAAATGCTAACAGTATTACAATCCTGGGTTCCCCCACTACCTTTTTGCAGGTGTTGGATTTTCCTAATTTACAGGAGTTTTGATATTTTACTTGAGAATAGTTTTGTTATCTGTAGTAAGGCTACGGTTAGTTTTTAAAACTAGTATGCCAGTCTTACTAATATTCTGCAATTCAGTTGACATATTTATTATAGTCAAAATTCTTAAAGAATTCAAATTTACCAAAAAGCTTGTAAAACAAAAAAAAAGCTCTCAAAAATTTTTTGCTTTCCAGTTGCCTTATCAAAAGACACATTTAAAGCTGCCAAAGATGGAACAATTCTGCCATTGAAGCTGTATCAGACTCCATCATGCTGTCAGAGAAATCAGAGTTTTATCAATGACTATTAGGAATAGAACAAGACTGTTTATTAATTCTCACAGAAAAGAAAAACAATCAGTCTTTAGCACTTCAAATATATTCTAATTTCTCAAAAGGAAGAAGGTACTAAATGAGGTGTAACACATTAAAAAACCTTTCTCTTCTTATTAGAAGTAGGAGGGCTTAAGGAGCACCTAGTCTGCAAGCATGCTTGTTTTTCTAAAGTATACACTGAAACTTATTAGGCGACCACCCAAGGGACCAGTAAAATTAGCTGCTTAGGAGATCTGGCCTTTAGCTAAAGGTCAAGACACACTATAACCTGGGGTATACTTTAAGACAATTGTTTAACAGTGAGAGTAGTGTATTGGATGTGGTCCTCAGTGCAAATCTTACAGTACACAGAAATCTATTCTATAACAGATTTCTGTCACTTTCTCTTATTTTTCTTCGATTACAGAAGATCTGTTCCAAGATAGAGAGAAAGAGAGGGGAACCTTTGAAGAATGATATTTTGAGGCTGACTGACCTTGAATAACGTTAAATATCAAAGGTTCAGGTATACCAAATACCAAAGGTTCAGGCAGTTGCTTTTATGGATATTTTATTGGTGGTTCCATCCACCCCATTTCCAAATTTTTTAGAAGCCTTTTGAAAACAAAATCAACATTTATTGTAAAGCTTTGGTTCTTAAAGCTCTTTCTCTATTTTAAAGGCAAATTTTACTCTTGATATAATCTGTTTTGCCCATACCTGCAAACATTTATATGTTCTGCTTGGCCTAAGAACAGTAATTTGCCATTTATGAAAATATTTACTTCCACCTGATGTTCCTGGGAAACACATAATTGTTTCTTCAAACCAGAAAGAAAAATGCTTCTATTTGGAGAATGGCAACTTAAAGCTGTTCTCACTGTTAATGTCAGAAGCAGATATAGAACTTGATGTATATTGGAAAACACTAAAGTGACATTCTTTCTGTGGTAACAAAATTTATATGAACAATATATTTACAGTTTTACAGAAGTAGCTGGGTAGCTGATTAGTAAGGCTGAGCAAAGCTTTGGGCATTGATTTAATTCAGAGGAGATTTGGCCCAATTCAGCGGCTGAAACTCCAACTCCGATTTGAATTAGGAGACCCATTAATCTCTCTAAACAAAATTGAATCAGAAGCCTCCAAATCAATTCAGAGAGATTCAGATTTGATGATTTGGTCATAGACACAGCTTTATAGGTTTTTTCTACATACCTCAAGGTACCAGGCATGGCTTGGTGAGAGACTGGGGTGGATGGAGCATCCCAATGGAGCATGGGGAGACCCCTGTGTGCTTAATGGCGGACCCAGAAGTGGACCAGAAGTACTTCTGGTCCACTTCTGGGTCCACCACAGAGCAGACAGCCCTCCCCCCCAGCCTCCTGGCTTGGTGACTGGTGCCTCCTGGATCTGGGGGGGCACCAGGGGTCTTCCTGTGGCCAATCACCAAACCAGGGGAGAAGAGGTGGAGGGGATCCCCCGCACACCCAGCTGCAGACCCAGAAGTGGACCAAAAGTACTTCTGGGGCTGCTGCTGAACAATCCAGGGACCACCCCATGCTCCTGTGGGACGCTCCATCCACCCCACCATCTCACCATTCATGAGCCACACCTGGTACCTTGAGGTATGTAGAAAAAACATACAAAACTGTGTCTATGGCCGAATCACTGATTCTCCAAAACAGAATTGAATCTTCAGAGTCAGATTTGACCAAATCAGATTAGGAGAGTGATCCGAATCAGCAAATCAAATCACTGTCGCCCCGAATCAGGCCAGATCTGAATCCGAACCAAATACTACCTGCTTCACACCCCCCTAATGATTAGCTTCTTTAGAAATGTATTTATCAAGTTACCTCTATTCTCCCTGTTGTGCTCAAGCCCAAGGGTCCTACTTATGGGAAGACTGTTCCCTACATGAGCTTGGATCTTGTGCAGATTTAACGGGGAAAAACATTACCCTACCTTTCTTTCTTAGATAACTTTCATAAAACTGGCATTTACCAATATGTCACCCATGTGAACCACAGGGTGGAAAATGAAATGGATAAAAAAGCTGTAGCCAACTTAACTGGATGAAGAATGTGGATTCTTGAATAAAAACATATGAATATTTTCAAAAAATTTGGCTATAGGCAGATCTGTATTACTTATTGACAGTAACTTTTTTCCAGTGCTGTGTGTATACCCATTCTGTCTATGTTAGACATTTCTAATGCCCATCTCTATCTTAGAATGTATATTCCTTCCCCAACCCCCAAGTGGGGCTGCATTGAGTAGTATTAATAACATAAGGTATTAAGACAGTAGTTTTTAGAGTGTTAGAAGCAACAGCATTAGGATTGAATTATCCTGAAGAAATTATCCAATGATAAGATATCAAGCCAATTGGATTCTCTATTCACTGTACCAACCGTGACAGTGTCAGGGCAATCCTATGCCTACCAAAGTCCATGGCAAAACTTGCATTATTTTTAATAGAACACAAACAAACCCTTAATACAGTGTGAAATATAGTATCTCAAAGGTATTTTTCTGCTTTGATTTATGTCACCTCTGATCCGAGTTGGTGTAAATCAGGCCAGAATTAGGCTCTCTGTTATGAACCAGTGGTTGATCTAGTTATCCTGGAGACAGGAATGTGAGTTCTTGGTGCGGATCTGTCAACTGGAAATGTGCCATTTTGTTGCAGTTCTAACCCCTATACTTTTTTTTGGCTTCATACATAAATCATTTGTATTTTTTGCTTTCTTCTGCTTCTGTAAAGGGGGCTAATTATTTTACCACCATATTATGTACTAATTTTAACATTAGTCACAGTTAACATTTGTGAAATGTTTTGAATATACTATATGTGCTCTTATGGCTTACTCTACCAAACCCTGTATGCAGGAACATGTGAATGCTGTTAATCCTTTCTGAAATATGATCTGAAGAATCAGGCATGTGATTATATGATGCAGTGTCACTTTGAATATTTTTAAGGAGATGAATACTATGCAACACATGCACTAATCTGTATGTGCAACTGAGTGTATATTGAAGACTACAAGACTCAAATATCTGAATGTGCATTGTGATATATAAATAATTCTTCCCTTAACCAAAAACCTCTGCACGCTCCTGTGTAACTGTGTGAAAAGTATAACATACAACAATTGGTTATTTTTTGTCGGGAAAATATGCTGCAAAATACAGAAAAAAAGCTTTCTAAAAGGGCCATTTTGCAAGCTGAGCAAAAGATATATTAGAAAATGGCAACTGGCCATCTGGTAAGGCTTTAAAAAGATTGAGCAGAAATATTCTAACTCTTTGGAAGCAGTATGCATTTGTGTAGTACTCTCTCTTTAATGTGAAAGTCAGAAATGTCCTTACACATCAATGCAGGAAAAATTCTCAAGCAACTATTTAAGTATCAGAAGCAATTAATTTCTAAGAAGCAGTACAAGGTGATACTGTAACAAATTAATTACAAAATATATTCATGACAAGCACTGAGGGAATTATTGCTATTATAGACTCAGGATTATTTAAGAATTACATGGCCAGATTCACAGATGACTTAAATACTAGTGTAAGCAGCATACTGGTAAATGGGCATAGCTACTGCAAAGAGGAAGAAGGGCAGGGTTGCATTAGGAGAATGTGAGAAAGTTAGGGTTGGAAGGGACATCAGGGGGTCATCTAGTCCAGCCCCCTTCTCAATGCATCACATATCTTCCGCTTTGATTCCAAAACAGAGCTCTGATGTTAGTTTGCAACATCATTAATTTCTGCAGCAACAGATGCATGTCACCAACAAAAGAAGACTAACATAATCAAGTCTCCCAGGCAGGAGACTCATTTTAAGTCAGTGAATGACCTATGACTTTTGTTTCTATCATGACCAAACTACATTGAAGTTAAGGGTGGGGAGAGGAGAAGGGATGGTTTAATTAGAAGCTCTGACAGGTAAGTTTATTTAGAAGCTTATTTAGGAAGAAGACTTTAGCAAAGGAATTTGACAATTAGTTTGTCAACTAACACTTAGGCCTTAGCTGTGTTGCAAAGATGCAGCCTAGAATAAGAAAGAACAAACTGGTGCAATACCTCAAGAATGGAAGAAGGAGAAGATTCTGATTCAGGAAGCCATGATGCCTTCCTTGTTCCCTTCCTTGTTCTTGGCCAAGGCAGGAAGTAACTTAGGGTAGGTACAGACATTCAGTTGCGGGGGGGTGGGGTTAGGTCACTTTAAAAATAGCCAGCTGATCTAACTTTGTTTCCCCAGGTGTAGACCTTAAATTTAGGGTGCAAACAGAAGTGATAATTTTTGCCCAATCTGGCTGCAGAAAGCAGTTTATAGCTGTGAGCTAGCACACGTGCATGGTTGTAGACAGCTTAAAAATGGCCAGTCAAGTGAAAATCTGACCCCTCATTGTATGAGGTATCAGATAAAGACATTTAAAAATGTAGTGTTTCTTGTAACTTGTGTTTGCAGAGTTCCCAGCCTGTAGCTATTTTCAGAATGGGAGGGGGAAAGGGAGTGCAGAGAGTTCAGTCCGAGGGGTTTTCAACCCTGCTGGAGGGTAGAGCAGGTGTATTGGAGCACCCCCCAAGGTGGGGGAGGGGGTTCCAATTCACCCACCCTACCATTCAGCAGCAGTTGGGAAGCCTCAAGAATGAGCTCCATCACTGCCTTTGCTGCCTCCCATTCTGAAAATTGTGAGCACCAGTAGAGAGCCATGGCCATTGCAATGGGAACCTTGCTGCAGACTTCCAGCCATCAGCTAGATTCCCCTTTCTCCTGGAACCAACAGTGAATTTATGTTTGGTCTGGGGTAATGTAACTCAGAATACGTCACAGAAATTGTTCTGAGTTACACCTGAGAGCTGCAACTCTGTCTGCACCCTTGGATTCATAGGTCAATCTAAGTGTGAACTGTACATGAGTTCAGGAAGGTTAGATCAGTCTAAAAATGACCAACCCAATCTAAGTTAAATGTACCTCAGAGGTAGCAAATCAGGTTCAGTAAAACCAATCTAACTGAACTACTGTACAGTTCCCAGTGCAGCCCCAGGGCTTGGAAAGCCCAATTGCTGGCCCCAGCCCGAGGGCTTCAGTTTTCCTACTCTCCCCACACCAACATTAGGCTGTTTTTATCTCTCCAGCCCCTTGCCCCACTCCTAGATGGACAACCCCTCCATGGACCAGCCAGACTCCACTAGCCCTCCTGATCCTGCCAACCCCACTGCCCCCAGGAAACTCCTTCTCATGCCAGGTTTACCAGTGTTCACCAGTGTCAGGAGCCAATGAAAGTAAGCCAGGGTGGGGGGAGGGGCAGCCAAGACTGTGGGGTTAGTTTGCCAGAAGATTTGTGGGACTAAAAATAGGCCCTGGTCCTGGGGGGTAAAAGCCCTCTATTTTGCCAAAGCCTCAGTGGGAAGAGCCTTTCTTTCTGCCAAAGCCTCCCTGTGTAGCTTACAGTTCCCTAAAATCCCACCAACCCTCACTCTTTGGAGCTGCTAGCCCCCCCACATCCAGCTGCCCCCCGACATCCTGACTTACTTCAATCACTCTCCCAGGACTGATGAATGCTGGTAAAACTGGCCCTGGGAGCAGGTTCTAGGACTGGGGAAGTTTGGCAGTATCAGGGGGAGTTTGGGGGGTCCAGGGGAGTTTGGCAGGATCAGAGAGCCTCTCCAATCCTTCCAACACCCCCCCAATTCCCCCTACCCCCTTGTGAACCCTGCTGTCCTTCATCCTGCCAACCCCCTTGCAGACCCCATTAATCCCCCCTGTTTCCTTCAAGTTCCCCTGATAGCCTCTGACCCCAACTTACCTTAGATCTGGTGGACATTTTTAACCCAATCTAACCTCCCCCTAACCTTCCTGAATGTCATAGAATCATAGAAAATGAGGGTTGGAAGGGGTCATTTAGTCCAACCCCCTGTTCAAAGCAGGACCATCCCCAACTAGATCATCCCAGCCAAGGTTTTGTCTAGCTAAGTCATAAAAACCTCCAAGGCTGAAGAGTCCACAACCTCTCTGCATAACCTGTTCCAGTGCTTTACTACCCTCTAGTGAGAAATTTCTTCCTAAAATCTAACCTAAACTTCCCTTGCTGCAACTTGAGATGGTTGCTCCTTGGTCTGTCATCTGCCACCACTGAGAACAGTTTAGCTCAGGGGTGGGCAATTATTTTGGGTGGGGGGCTGCTTAACAAGTTTTGGCAAGCTGTCAAGGGCTGCATGGGTTGCTTCATCCCTTGATGGGTTCCCTGCCTCCTGGTTGCCATCTTGTGACTGGAAGTCCCACTCCCTAACCCCTGATCTTTGCCATCAGAAGTCCCCCCCTTGCCCCTGGAAGTACTTCTTTCAGCAAAGGGTTGTGCCGTCTTGGAACCAGAAAAATACCAAATTATATTCTAAAAAATGAATATCTACAACATTCATTACTTTGATTTCAAAAAATATTTTTGTTCTGTTTTACATGTTTGTGTAGTATACATACAGATGATTGTATATAATAGCTTAAAATGAAGCTCTTGTATATTGTAGAGTATATATATATATATAAAATATACAAGAGTATATTAAAATATACTCTTGTATATTATGGGGTGGGGGCATGGTGGCAAGGCCATAGGTTTGTGGGGGGATGTGGGGCTGTGGGTATGTGGGGTGTGGGGGAGGGTATGGGGTGTGTCTGTGGGGGATGGATAGGTGTGTGTGTGTGGGGGTGTGCACCATTTTTGTTGTCCTCTGCTGGACTCTTTCCCATTTGTCCAAATCCTTTCTGTAGTGGGAGGCTGACCACAGTACTCCAGATGTGGCCTCACCAGTGCTGAACAGAGGGAAATAATCACTTCTCTTGCCCTGCTGGCAATATTCCTACCAATGCAGCCCAGTATGACATTAGCCTTCTTGACAACAAGGGCACACTGCTGACTTATATTCAGCTTACTGTCCACTGTACTTCCCCCCCAGAATTTTTCTGCTGAGCTGCTGGCCAGCCAATCAGCCCCTGTCCTGTACCAGTGTAAGGGATTCTTCCATTTTAATTCCAGGACTTTGCATTTGTCTCGTTGAACCGCATGAGATTCCTTTTGGCCCAATTTTCTAATTTGTCTAGGTCACTCCAAATGTATCCTTAGTGTTTGCCTATACCAGCAATAACTTACTCCCTAGTACACTAAATTCACACTTCTACTCATGGAGCTGTTGGGTTGGGAGTTGGTGAAGAAGAAAGCAGACATGCATATATGCTTACTCCTGTATGTCCAGAACAAATATCTGAATTTCCCAGTATGCCATTAAGGTGGGAATAGTTAATTCTCTTTAATTCTTCATGTACAATTTAGGTCAGATCCTAGCTATTTAGAGCCCAATTTTGCCTTTACTATGCAGTGATAAAATTCATAATTTAGAGACACGTCCTGTAACAGGGAACCTGCTCTGTTACCAGAAGACAGGTTGGCCCCTTTAAGATCAGGACTTTCTGGACACAGCATGGTGGTAAGGTAGGGGTTAAATGTTGAGCCAGGCTAGCTGGTCAGGTGACCGGAGGGGGCAGGCCATGACTATAAAAACCCTGGGCTGGGCAGCAGTTGGGGTTGGCAGCCAAGGGAGAAGGAGAGCTCTATGGAGAGGCTGGATGAGTGGTCCAAAGGCTGAAGAAACTACTGAGGAACCCAGAGAGGCAGCTGCAACCCCAGAGGAAGGATGGTAGCTGACGGTGGAGAGCAGAAGCACAACCCCTGAGTAAATGTAAGTTGGCATGCTGCCTTCTTTGATCATCTTTTTCTGATGGTGGTTATAGCCTATGGACAGACTGTTTATGGTGGGGGGTTTTGAATAACACTGGTGGTTTGAATAACACTAGTAGAGAAGGAGGAGGCCTCATTGGAACCCCGCTATACCATGTGGCACAGGATCTGGGGTGTACTGACCCTGATGCCACAGAAGGTGCAGTATTTGGGGTACATAGGCCCTGGCACCAGTGTGGGTGCAGGATTTTCTGGGGTATGGACCCTGGCGCCAGAGGGCACAATCCTAAAAGGCCAGGGTGGTCTGGTGCCCCTGAGGTACAGTTTTGGTTTTTTTTGTGGACTGGAATGGCTTGGGTTGAGGGCTGTTCCCTGGCCTTGATCTGTGGCCCCCTGGTTGTAGGGTCAGTGGCTGGGCCTCTGGGCTAGGCAGGCTAGGCTCCAGATTGGAGCAGAAAAGAGGGCCATGAGCCTCAAGACAAGGAAAAGGGGTAGAGCCTCAGCGTCTAACCCTGTTTGGTAGGTTTAAATGGGGAGGCCTAGCTAGAGAAAGGCAGGGGACAATGCCTGTGGAAGCGGAAGACCCCAGATTTGAAATATAATAGGCAGTCTCCTGCTTACAAGAACATCAGTATAACAATTTTCTATCAAGATGTGACAGGCGAGTAGAGAGAGGGATACAAGCACCTTAAAGGGGACTCCAAGGGTGCCCCACGTAGGGCGTGAATAAAAGGGAAGATGGCACTGAGGAAGGCAACCTGTTACACTCCCTAATTTTGAAGAATTGGGAATTTGGAGATGATTCTTCAGTTGTGTGGTAGCTGTTACTTAGCAAGGGAGGGTTTGCATAAATGGTCTGCAGAGATTGCCTGCTGCTCTACAATTAAAGTTTGTTGTTTAGTTCTCATTCACATATGCCTGTGGTCATTAAACCAAATTACCGTATTTTTTGGACCATAAGACGCACCTGACCATAAGACGCACCCAGTTTTTAGAGCAGGAAAACCGTTAGAGAAATGGTGTTTTTCTGAGGAAAATAGAGTAGTGAAAGAACTGTCAGTTGTTATGAGAGACATATTACCACACACATCAGTACTGTAATTTGACTCATACCGCTTGGTATTACTATTAAAGGGCACCAACCAACCTGACAGGCAAGGCTTTGCATGGCAGGAGAGACTATGTGTGTCTCTCCTGCCATGACGGGCTCCTTGCCTGCCTGTCAGGGCACTGTGCTGCATCACATAGTCCCGGCCGGGACGTTACCTGGTACCGTACCTAGCTGCCTCCTGTCTCAACGTTCTAATCCTGTCAGTCTGTCAGTGTCACACACACACACGCAGGGGAGGCGTGCGCTGTGCCGATCATGTGACCTGACTGACTGACTGACATTGAGACTCCAGGAGGTGGGACTTCCCCCCACACACACAGCAATCCACAGCGTGGGAACGGCAGCGGACAGCGGACAGTAAGCGGGCGCATGGGACCGCAAACAAATGTTCTGGGGTACCACACCTTCGGACCATAAGACGCACCCTCGTTTTCCCCCCACTTTTGGGGGGAAAAAAGTGCGTCTTATGGTCCGAAAAATACAGTACATTACTACAGACTGAATTGGAAGTTTGTTATTGACTTGAACCCAGGTATCAAGGTTTACTGGGATACAAAGAGAACACAAATGTGAGCACAACTATATAGTTTTTTGGTCAAGACATTTAGTGGGAAGGGGGAGACCTGGATTCTAGCCCCCTACTCCTCAGCTTTGGCATGAGTGCAGCTTCCAGCTGGGACTGGTCAGCTTTCACAATTTGCAAGGCAACTTGTGGTGAGGAAAGGAAGAGTGGGGAGAAGCAAACTCAGTTTGTAGATCCTGGTCCCAGTGCAGGAAGCTGTGCCTATGCCATTGTTAGGGAGCAGGAGTCTGAGGGAAGCAGTGGCTCACAGATGCTGTTCCTCTTTCCTACCTGTATGCACTAAGTCCTTTGTATAAAACACCGAAAACTTTATTGTTGGGGAGGGAATACAGAATAAACTCAGGAAAGCCAGTGATTGACTCTGAGTGTAAGTGTGTAAAATCAGTTTGAAACCTCATGATGTCTTGGCAATTACAGTGTCCAATAAGGCAACATGTTTTAGCAATAGGCACTTCCTTTCTTTCCTTTCTCTGATGGCCCTTGCTTACTGCTTGAGTGTTGGAGGAGTCCAGAATTCAGCTATGTCCATCTCCAGCTCCTAAAGGGATTCTGCCTGGTTTGGTCTGGGACCCAGCTGCATGTAGTGATTACAACTTCACTGATTGGGTGGGAGGAGTCTCTTGCTAGAGGTCCTCAGCTATGCTGCTGTTGTCTTTAGAGAAGATTTGCTGTATATAGGACCCTGAACAGATTCTCTGTTCCCTGAGATGCATTCTTTCCAGAAGACAAGAGCCCTGTCTTTCTACCAACGCTGCTACTGCCCTGTTTTATGTTGGTTGAGTCTGTATTCCATTGATGTAAAATAGAGGTTTTGATCTAGATGACTCCATATCCTCATCCCAGGCACGTTTGGTTCTATTTCATTTTTACCTGACAGAAATAATGTTTTGTTGCCTCAATACTTAAAGTGTAGCTTCATATTGACCGAAATGCCAGAAAAATCACACAACTAATATTGTAAATGAGGCTTGGACTATTTGGTTACTTCACCTTTCTTAGAAACAAGCTGGCTCTTCCTTTTGTGTATCTTCTGGATCAGTACTGGGCTGCTCTACATTCCTATCCCTACACCCCTATCTCTACGTTCCTAGCCCTATGTTCCTTATCAAATTCAAACCTTTTTTTCTTGTGAAATGTAACATAGCAGTTTTAATGACTGTAAGTGGTCAATACTGGTTTTGCATGGTGCCAAACATCTTTTTCTTTAGTGCATGATTCCATTACTCAGTCTGTTCTTTTCCAGAAAATGAAGCAGCTTCAAATAACTGCGATTATCCATTTATAGCTAAAAGTGAGAATAAAAGGTTAAGCCATGTGGAAATAATCAAAATACTATGTAATAGCAATGAGGCTATGTACTGTATATAATCGATTTAGCACACCAATATGTGTATATATAAACCTCTGACAAGCATGCTATTCTTCCTATAAAACTTTTCATTTAAATGCTGCTGTCATTGTTTTGGAGTAAATTTTCTTGTCACAAAGATATGGCATCTTATTTGATTCAATCTTATTGCATCATTAAATATTGGCATTTTTTATGTTTTGCAAACATTTGTGGACACACCATTAACCAACATAAAACACAATGCAGTAACAAATGCCTGTTTTATGACTGCTGTCAGACTATATATTGTCTAATGCTCTAACATTATCAGCAATCTAAACCTAAATTATCACAGTCAAAAGCCTGTGAAATATAAGACACATAATCTCCAGGAGCCCATGTATTGAAACATTAGAATTAAAAGCTTGAGCAACCAATTCAGTCAAAAATGCAATTTTGTGGAAGAATTTTTCACTCAAAAGAAATGGAGCAGTATGCTATTGTTGAAAAGATCACCAACCCCAAAAAAGATATAGTTTTTCTGGCCATGTATATATCTAAGCAGGAAGATAGAAAAGTGAGCAAGGAAGGAAAATAATAATTTGTGAAAGATTTGGTGTTTGATTGCAATGATTAATTTTTCATTAGTATATTTTGACTAACGCTATTGTTTCATTACCAGTCGGCAAAGATTGATTTGTGGTTTTAGTTTGAGCCTGACAATTTCACTGCTTGTGTGTGTATGTATAGGAGCAGAAAAAATGTTGAGACTCTAAGCTAGGATGACACGATACCAAGAACATAAGGTTCATTGCAAATTGTAAACACTCTCCACATTGCTAAAGAATGCTACTAATCCAAGTGTATCAGGAACATTAGATTGAGGTAAGTGATAAAGAGCAAAGTGTTTTGTTGTATAATTAGACATAGTGGACAGGGGTATGTAATAAACACAAGAATGAATTTGCTTTTTGCCTGACATCCACTTTTAAGCCATTGGTAAGTATCTTCATCTCCTTTGTATAGACTAGAAATTAACTCCTTTTTGTGGTTGCCTTTTTAAAGGTGATGACAGGATCAATTTCATTGATTTTAAAATGACAATATTTAATCATAAGGAGTTGTCAAGAGATATAATGGTTACACATATAGGAAAAAACAACTGAGTAGAGTACTCTGCCTGTTCTAGTTTCCCCTTTCTTTGTAGTCCTTGACAGCAGCATTTTAAAGACTAAAAAGCGCCTCCAAAACATAGGCACCACAGAGACAATGAGGGGGGAGAGAGAGAGAGGAAAAGCAAACATATTTGAAAGAAAGTGTTCAGACTTTCAAATGCATTCTTAATCAAACAGCAAAGGAATTTTAATTTAGTGAGATTCTAAAGTATGCTATTTGCTCTCTATGAAAAGGTTTTGGGAGGTTTTAGGACTTCTGGTTCTGAGTAGAAAAGGAATAGGCACATGGCTTTACCTAAACTGATTTTAAAATACAAAATAATTTTGAAATTCAAAGATTCACTGTTTAGTTTACTTTTATTATTAAGCATGTGAATTCCAGCAACTCCAACTAACATATGTTATTGCCTATTTTCATTTTGCCTTCTCTTCTTTGCAGAGATTAGATTTCACTCATTAGAGAATTTCTGTGTTTTTGGACTCTTTGCCTCTCCATTTTCTCTCCAAAGAAGCTTTCTCATTTCAGAATTCAATATGCTTTGTTTTCATTATCAGGTTCTAGGGAAAGCATTTTGTGGTAAAGTTATCTCCAAAAAGTTCATTAAATCCAGCCCTTGCTGGGAAACAACAACTTTCCTTTGCCTACAAAGATTAAAAGTGATTCTAATTTACATCATGTTTTGAAGCTCACACTTTTTTTATTTAATCATTTTGTAATTTGTTAGGTGTTTTTCACATTTTTCTTTCTGGTGGTATTTTTTCTCTTGTAATATAAAAAGTAATTCAAACTCCTTAAGCTATTGGGCGTGTGTGTGTGTGTGTGTGTGTGTGTGTGTGTGTATATGTATGTATATGTGTGTGTATGTATGTATGTATGTGTATGTGTGTATGTGTGTATGTATATGTGTATATATATATATGTGTGTGTGTGTGTGTGTGTATGTATATGTATGTGTGTGTATATATATATATATTAGGTCCTAAAATTTCATACCTTAAGCTTATATTAAAATGGGAATGGTTCATGCTAACCTGGTTTTGGTCAGTCTTTCTTCAACTGGCTGGCAGGTAGAAAGTCACAATATGTTATGACCTTTAGATCTTTTGCTGCAATAGACTGGTTTTGCTGTATAACTATGCTGTATTCATTGTCTATCATTTACAGGATGCATTTAAAAAAATCAAATTAATTTTTATATTGAAAGGAATCATGGACAGATTCAGACTACATTGCTAACAAATCATTGTTCAATGTAGAGTTGATGCGCAGTCCAAGAAAAACATATGTTAAAAAATTCATATGTAGAAAATCTCAAAGTTACACAATCTCAGCTACACTTGATTTGAGTGGGAAAGTCATTGACATTATGAAGTAAGTACCGAGTGTTCCTGTTATTGTAAGAAAAAGAGCTTTTTAGACAGAGATCTAAATAGACCATTACATAATTGTCAAATTAAAACTTCAGTGGCTCTAGTGTATTCTAACAGAATGGTAACAAAAGGGAATCTTTTGGATATTAGTAAGAAATGATATAGTACAGGGCTGTCCAGCATGTAGACCCCAGTGGCTCCGTCTCCCACTGCTGTGTGGTGTGGGAGTCGGGGGGGTCTGCATGCCACCTGTGCAGCCCATACAGTGTGGGGGTTGTGGGCTTATGCGCTGCTGTGGCTTGCACAGGGAAGGAGAGTGGGCCTATATACCACCACTGCCACAGCCCAGCAGGGTCAGGGCCTAGGGGAGGCATGCATCTGGCAAAGCTCACACAGTGTGAGGAAGCCTGGCAAGGGTTTCTCACAATGTATAGTTCAGGGGCCACATGCAGGCACCATATGGTTCCCTGGTCATGCCAGTTTCAACAGCTCTGATATAATAGATAAATGCATGCTTGGCAGTTAACTCATGGCAGACATTAAATTTCACAATGGGGACTGAGAACCAGGATTTTTTTCTTGATGTACAAGAAGTAGTCTTTGATTGACATGCTGCTGGAGTTAAATATGGCTTTTGGTTAACTTGTCCTTAGAGGATTGCTTAAGATGTGAAGGGATAGAATTAAAAATAAGTCTCTTTACCTGTCCATGTTAATGTTTCAGACCAAAGTGAGTATTTCTTTAATGTATCATATTCAATATTTTTTTCCAGTTTGAATATTTTATAAAGGCATTTTTTGAAATGATGATGGTATATATTGCTGTTTCTTTGGTTACTGTTGGTGGTAGCAATCCCTCACAGTTGACCTGTGGGAGTGATCTTCAAGTAAAAGGTTGTAGATGAGTTTGATGGCTAAGGAGGCCAGACCTAGAGTCACAAACTCTCTGGCAGATGCCACAGGTGGTAGTTAGAGGGAGGTTTGAACTGCAGATTTCTTGGCTTGTTTCCTGTCCTTCCATTTCTGTCATTTTTCTTTCTCCAGGGCAAGAGGGTTTTCCTCAAAGTAAGATGTACCTTCTCTCAAGGCATTGCCCTGTAGCCTTGCCCCAGGCTAGATTTTCCTAATTGGTAATGTCAATGCCACACTTCTTAGTGTTTGCCTTATGAGCCCCCTCATGTAAGGTCCTTAGCTGGTTATTTTGGTAAACGTATTTGGTTACCACATTTATGCAAAATCAAGATGAGGTCCACCCTCCATTTAATAGGGAGAAAAAGCCTCATCTTGGATTCAAATATGGGGCCATGCCCTGGGCTGGAGCTGCTGCCACCATTGCTACCTGGCTGGGGCTTAGGTTGCATGGTGGGAGACATCAGAAGAGATTGCATGGTGTGCTGGGAGTTGTATACGGCTGGGAGCAGAAGGCAGCACAGCAGATCGGGGACGGGAATGGAGTCAAAGTGGCACTCGGGGAGGGTGGGAGACTAATTTGTGCCACATGATCCAGAAAGGTTGGCTCCCACTGCTGTCGAAAATTCTGGTTATTTTGAAAGTTAAATGCTGTTCCAAGTAGATGGAAGATTGGGATCGAAAGACCCTGGTTACTCATTTGTTTTTGCTTAATTTTTTTTGTTAAACTTCTTATGGTTAACAACCCCATTCTTTCAGTTAGGTGTTGCAACAAAGGCATGCCTCTGCAAGGATTTTTGGTTTTACCTGGTTTGGCATTTTGTGTATTAGTCTTTAAAGTAAATGTAGTATGATATCTCTCCTATGGATATCAGGTTATTTCTTTACTCTAAGTATCCATTGAAGTTCAATCTGGGAAGTATCAGAAGTAGCAACTATTTTTAATTGTTCCCTAGAATTTCCATTTGTCTGGTTTGGAATTAGAAAGAAGACAATGACCAATTTATTGTATTTTCTCTTCAGGATTTAAAATGTGGCCATGATTGTATTTTCTGATGCCTTGGAGAAAGTAATGCCTTGGAGAAAGTAATTCTTTTTAAGCATCTTTGATTTGTTTGATTTGCATTTAGGAGAAAAATCCAGACTGCTTCTTTGTAAATCTTCTGTGGGCATAGTGAAATTAAAAAAACAAACAAAAATATGTTCTTTTTTTCATGCTGTTGCTTAGAGTGTTGTAATACAAATCCCAGAGTCTTAACAGCTGTATCATTCCTATTAAATGTATGAAGTTGGCCAATAATCAGAAATGTGCACTGAGAGAAAATTGGCTGGTTTTGTTCTACTCCAGATTAATCCACATGCACTTTCTAGGACAATCCAGAACTGTGGAGGAGAGAAGAGGGCCTGGGGAGGGGGAATGGAGGAGTACTCTTAAAACCTTGATTACAAAGCAAAATAAAAATCTTAAAATGCTTAAAGTGAAAGCGAACCCTACTGAACTTTTACTGTTATGATGTTGTAAACCTGGAGTGGTATCTTTCAAATTAGTTTAGGATTAATGTTTGTGTAATTTCTGGAGATATAAAAGGTCATGTAAATCTGCATATTTTCATCTAAATACAGTTGGAAAGGAAATGGTTTCATCCATTTTTGAGATTTTTTTTTTTTAATGTATGAGAGAATTAATGTTTCTGATGTTAGATTTCAACCAGACTTTTCCCAGTTTTTTTTAGAATGTCTTCCAAATAATTAGTGTGCACATACTAGAAATGTAACATTAACACCTACAAATATATTACTTTTTATTTCTAAAACGATGTACATTGAGATGATCAAATTCTATTAGGTGGTGACAGGAATGAATGTATTGGAGGATGTAATCTGTTTTTATTCCATATAAGCTCAGCATTAAATAGAACATTTCAGAGGAACATTTAATTAATTTGCAAAGAATCAAATCTAACTGGTTCATTCACTGAACCAGTTCTATTATGCACTAATTTTTCACACTTAACTATACTATTCTTGAAAATGGCAGTATGTGTGTATGTGGCATGCCTGTTTCTGAACAGATATTTCCTTTACAATTGTTCTGCAAAAAATGATTTTTTTTAAAAAAAGATCTTTCATTTAAAGCGTAAATTTAAAATCTAGTTGCAGATATAGCAATCAAATGAGCACAGTAGGTGGCAAATTTCCCAATCTACATCTGTTTCTAAGGCACTTGGCAGTATATGTGTGTAATCCCTTTGCTTTATCAGAATTGCAGTTTACCTAACTTGAAGGCTTTGTTTAAAAGGAAAAGTTCTACACATAGCAAGGGTCCAAATAGAAAGGTACTAAGATACCAAATGGGTACAGGAATATGCAATACCAAACATTTCAGAGTTGGTGCAACACATTTTTGAGAGACACTTTCCCATTTAATTCTACAGCTCATATAGTAGATTAGGTTTTCCTTCTCTTGTTGTATTTTTTCCATTTCTTTCATTTTACTTCACATTTCCAAGAATTGATTAGCAGTGTCATTAGCATAAGCATGAATTTAACATTTACAAGATACTATTTATACAAAATCCTTACATTTGGTTTATTTAAATGCAATAACTTCCTATGGCTCAAAACACATGGAAAAGATCCAGACCATGCCATGACAAGAAATATAGAACCTGCCAACACATCTCCACCATCCCCATAATAACTACAGCCCACAAAAGAACTATCAGCCTTCCTGGATCTGACACCTGCACCTCCAGAAATGTTATACATCTTATCCAGTGGACCAAATGCCCAGAAGGAAAATAAGTAGGAGAAACCAAACAACAACTGCATACCAGAATGAATGCACACTAAAAACCTATCACCCAATTACTTGTGGGGGCACATTTCTCACAAGAAAACCACTCTCTTGCCAGTCTCTCAGTTCTAATCCTCAAAGGGATTTTACAAAATACCTTTTGCAGATATGCCTACAAACTTCACTTAATCAACCTACTGAATACAAAAAATCATGGATTAAATGCAGACATTGGATTTATGACAAATTTATAATCTGCCTAAACCAGGTAACCTTTCTACTCTGATATCCCAGGTAACCTCTGCTATGTACCACCTATTTCTTATCACCAGGTCTACATTCCCTTTCCCCCACATTTGTTTCTTACCCATTGACTACCTCAATTTGCATTTTCACTGACTGACATTCTTGCATGCATACTGGCCTGTGCTTTATTCTGTTCCATCCTGGAAGTGAACAGACCAACTGCAGGTGCTTCTTCAGCCTGACAAAGGTGTTTGTACCTGAAAACTTGGAAAGAAGAATTTTTCAAACTATTTCAGTTGATTTAATAAAAGATATCAGATTTACCCAAAGAACCTTGTCTGCCTATGTCCTTTGACCAACGTGCCTACAAACTGTACCCTTGAAACATGGTAAATCTCTCTCTTGGAGAAAGAGAATGAGCATCTACCATGGTTCCTGGTACATAGAGGTGCCAGGAATGATAACATGTAGTACTTAAAAGAGCTTGGGCATTTGGCTACATTTTTTTGGATAAGTTCTTAATAAAAGCCCCAATATTCCATTCTTTGAAACTCAGGTGAAAAAATATAAAAAAAATTATAAAAAGTAAATTTAATGATCCACTGTCAGTTCTTGAGGCAGTATATTATGTGATGGAACAACCTCAAAGTACCCTATTTTTTTCACCTGGTTCCATAAAATACCTTCTCTTCAGTTGCATGGAAACTCACAGAAGTAGATTTATTTCCCTCTAGTTTACCACAAAGTGTAATCACATTGGATGGGGACTGGGAGAAACCTTGTTGAAGCTGATGAAGAAATTATCCTGTTCAGTTTCTCCAGTGTTCAAAGCAAAGGCATAGCAAAACGAGCCCCACTGAAGTTGGTGTCGGGGATGGTGTCCTTGTTGCCCACCCCTTCGTACACATAGAATCCAGGATCCAGAATTTTCCAAAGTGGAGCACAAGAGCAACAGCCCATGCTGCAGGAGTGTCTGGGCCCTTCCTCCCAGCCTCCTCCTTCCCCACTGATGCAGGCAGACTGCCCTTGGGAGCCTCCAGGGACTTTAGAAGTTCCCAAAGCAGGTGAAGCCCCCGCTTCCCCTCCCCACTCCCCTGTCTGCTGCAGTTGCCTTCTCCACTGTTCTGGAGGCAGAAGAAGCACCAGAGCTTTTCCCCAACTCTGCACCCAAACTGGGCTACACCA
The DNA here is from genome assembly GCF_052110815.1 of Crocodylus siamensis. Lineage (NCBI taxonomy): Eukaryota > Metazoa > Chordata > Crocodylia > Crocodylidae > Crocodylus > Crocodylus siamensis. Next base: position 80,651,679 of record NC_143395.1, on the reverse strand, counting down.
GCGTTAGGATCATTTGGGGATGGGGGAAGTGGCAACAGTAGGGTGGGAGACTAGTTTCCCCCTCCTTGCCCCATCCCCTGGAAGCAGGCACAGGGAAGGGAAGCCCCCCTGCCCATCCATACTGTCACGTTCCACGTCCCCAGCTGAGCCCAGCCCGCATACAGCCTAGCTGGGGAGGACAAGAACAGCTGTAGTGCTTCTGCCCATCCTTGGGACTGTGGGGAAAGCAGCTGCAGCAGGCCAGAGAATGGGGAGGAAGAGAGAGGGGATTTTCATGGTCTTTAAGGGCATAAAAAAGACCCCTGAGGCTCCTGTGGCATGGTACAATTAAAAAGGAGGGTACAGCTATGCCACTGCATCCCCTCTGGATCTGCCATTGACTTAAGGAAATACAGTCTTAAATTTTCATTGTAATACACAGAATTATATCTAAGAAATAAGTAATTTTATCATTAGTATCACTATTTTGTCCTAACCAAAAATACCTGAAAAGCTTTAAAAAATCCTATCTATTCAGGTCAAAGAGGTATAATCTTAGGTCTTAAAGCTAGATATGAACCCCAGCATCTTAATTTGAAACCTCTCTTGCCTCGCACATCATTTGAGGATGTACAGTTCAAACTCCTCCCCAGTGATAAATGTTACTGTTGCAGTGTGGTGGTATGTGGCTTATTTAAACAAGGCATTTCATACTAACATGTGGAAATCATCTTTATCATTGAGGAATAAATATTTGTGAACGTATGGCAAGTTAATTAGAGCTAATGAAAAAAATACTCTTTCCTTCCTTTCCTTAGCGAGAGCTGATGCATATAAATATAACTGAACGGCATCATGCAATATTAGGACCATCCTCTTAATATCTTTAGCTTCTCCAGCCAGTTTGGTGGATAGGAATTTTTATCAGGCAGTGTGGTAGCCTGACTTTACCCTTAATATAAATCAACAGGCAGTGGACTCACAATCCTGGAAAAGTACACGTTCATCAAAGTCAGCCTCCAGTAAACAAATTGTTGCAGCTCTATTTATCACTGTCAGTTTTATGTTCCCTTTCTTATTCCCCTCCCCCAACATAACTTAGTTGTCACATGCTGTGTCTGCCTTATGTGAGCACAGTGACATCTGTGTGAAAGGAGACAAACCAATCCAGAACCACTACATAACTGGAATGATTTCTCTTTACAGTTCACTGTTAGTAAACCAAACAGTTACATATCAGCAAAAGGGCATTAGATCTTTTTTCCCATTAATACTCTTCTTCTGAACTGTTGTCATGTTTACACTTTATAGCTCAGTTGCAAAAACAGCTTCTTAAATTGCAGCTATAATCTCTAGCATCCTATTGTCTATGCATAGCTTCCCAGAACTATGGTTTTTATATTCAAACATTCTGATTTTTCTGTATGTCTACAGATTTGCATCCTTAATTGAGCCCATGATTTTGCACATGTAAATACAGTTCACACGACTCTGATTGTTTGCATGCACAGAAGCACTTGTGGGGAAATGGGATGTTTCATTTTACAGTCTAAACTCTCTTTCTTAATTTTGTTCTGTGATGTGAAGATTGTTTCCAGACTGGCAAGTCTTCATTTAAAAAAAAATATTTTGGCCAAACTCAGTGAAAAAATCTGTGGCTTTTTTCCATGTGCTTTCACATTTTCCATTTTTAAGTGAAAACAAAACAAGCCAGGAGTATAACTTTGGGGTTAAAGCCCACATGTATAAGCATCTGTTTTCTCGCTAATTCTATTTTTTTTTTTCCAGCAGTTGGCATGGCTTACCTGGTTTTGCCAGGCCCAGGTCTTCCACCCAAGGAATCCCACACCTTGCAGACAGATGTGCATACATAAGAATCAAAATGAGACACTTTTTCTCTCTCCTTCACACTCGCGCGCGCGCGCACACACACACACACTTATAAGGGGAAACCTTGTACACACACACACACACACACACACTTATAAGGGGAAGCCGTGTACACACACACACACACACACACACACACACATAAGGGGAAGCCTTGTACACACACACACACACACACACACACACACATAAGGGGAAGCCTTGTGTGACTTTTTAACTTTGCCCCATTAGGGCTAGAGTATGAGCTATTGGAAGGACACGAAAGAATAATTTTGCTAGACTGTGATCTTGTGAACTGTGGAAATGAGCCTCGGCTGTGAGCAGTGTCCTAAGCATTAATAATTTAAAGGCCATAGTACTGCAAACAGCAAACTAATTTAATTTCACTCTGCTACTCTGAAGGCTAGTGCATGTGTGAGATCTTGCAAAAATTGAAGGTTTGGCAATTGCCAGGTGACCCCAAGATTTCTTGGCACCTCAAGAGTTGTTCTAATGTGTATAAAGGTTGGTGCTTGGCCTTCTTATCTCAAAAGATCAGCTGTCACTTTCCCTCACTTTTTCTTTATTTACTCCATAAATAGAAGTAAGAGGCAATGCTTATAGCACCAAAGCAGTAAGCATTTGAATGGATCTCCTCCACTTAAAGAACATGCTTCAAAGTGGGTGCTACTGTGATGTGTTACCAGCCATTCATTAGTTACATAATTTTCCAAAGTCCTTTTTAAATCAGTGTGTGCATTTGTTTCTCTATTTCCCTTCATGCTTATTTCTCAATTGGTAGCTTCCAATATTTGAAAAATTAGAGCTGGGACATGTCAGTTGCCAGCACTGAGGCAAAACAGTAATGCTAGAGGCTTCCAGTCTGCTATAGGTTTACAGATTCAAGTGAGAAACTTGAGCAATGTTGCATATCATCATAACAAAATGACAAGCAACAGTAAGAGCTGCGTGTTGACGGCATAGGAAGCATGAATGTCTGTATGACTTCCTGGCCTAATATTATATGCAATGGGTTTTATTTTTTTAATTGGAGCTCCTTTATACTGGAAATATAACATATTTATGTTTACCTGTTAATGAAGTGACATATTAAATAGAATATAAAAGTCTTTTTGCTGATGAAATATGAAGGAATGAAGCATTTGTATGTAAAGCTAGGAACAGACATTGCATTTGTCTCTGGACAGGTTGATCTGTGTTTTTCCTAGAACAGATATATTCCAGGACTGGCATCCACACATATCACCTTAGTGAGCATCTAAATGCACTGCCACATTTCTGCCATTGATTCAGTGATGCAATGCTGAGATAACTGTTCTTTATGATGTCCCAGGATGAACTGTTAGTACTTCTTATCCTATGAACATTTTAGGACTTATCCTGGGATAATGAACATGGACAGGTGAATGATTACATTTTGTCCCAGGATAAAACAGTTTATCTGGGGACGAATGTGACATTTGTTTGTAACCTTGAGGACACTGAGTCCACACATTAGCCTACCTATTCTTTAAAACGTCTGAATATGCTCAATATGTCTTTCTAAAAATGCTCATAATTATGTAAAACAAAACAAATAATTTTCAAACCAAAGTTGCTAGCCATCAGTGAAGACTACATGCAAAACAAGTTTAAAGTTTTTAATCGAGCTGTTTTTACTGCTGCTGTGCTGTCTGAAACATGGTTAGAAATGTTTCTTTACCATTAGTGAACCCTACCAGTTAAAAGAAATTTTGTTCTCTTACCTTGGTACAAAGCTAAAACAGAGAAATCTCTTGTATGAGTGTCTCTGAATATCGTGAACCCAATATAATGGAAGCCATTTTGTACCCTAAAACAAACATGGAAGGGTTTCAGAAATGAATGAAGAAAATGAATAAAGAAACAGAAAGGTTTTTATACGAAGAAAGAGTAACAAGATTTGGAGTGCTTTGAGAAGTGATGAGAATGGCATAGTTAAAATAAATGGTAAAGAGAAGGTAAATTGTGGGAAGGGATTTTAATGAAGTTAAAAGCTAGAAAAATTTAAAATAAGAGAAAAAAAATAACATTTCCTTATACAGCATGTATTTAATTTGTGGAACCCTTCAACAATACTGTTATTTGCAAGAGCTTAGTGTATAAAAATATTTGATAGCTATTCAAATGCCAATTGCTTTGGAAACATTTACAGAAGCAGAATTTAAAAGAAAAGACTGAAAATGGATACAAATTCTTATTATGTTTCTGTGTGAAAGTCGAACGCTACCTGGAAGTGGTAGGGAATTCCTCTTCTGTTCCAGCTGCTCCTAAATGCTCACTTAGGAGTGTTTAGCACTTTCCTCTGAAATATGTGGTACTGAGCATCCATTGGAGACAGGATGCCACATTAGCTGGACCAGCAGTTTAATCCAAGAGCAATTCCTAGGTTGGTAAATAATATTTCCATTGCATAGTTTCAACATTTGTGGGCCACAAACCTCTGGTTTGTAGATAGCACCTTGTGCTGAATTAAATGCACCCTCATATAGAAAGCTTCCGTGAATAATTAGTTTTTTGGGGTCTAAGCACAATAAAGGCATAGCAGACAGGAATCCCAAGTCTCATTTCCAAATTTCTGTAATGTTGTTTATGGTCAGATCTTTTACCCAGCAAACCTTTTGGTGATGATAAGCAGAAGATTTAATATTTGAATAACCAAATCTTTTTATAGGACATTAATAAAGAACTTCACAATTTTAGAAGCGGGATTGAAGATGGACTTGCCTGCAGTAGGGAAATTTTATAATGGGATATATATGCGTCTGTATGTGTGAGAGAGAGAGAGTGTACATGCCTGTGTGAGCACATATACACCATACTCACACATATATATCCCATTATGAAATTATATTATATATATATTTTTTTCTCCTCCTTTTCCAAGAAATTATTAACTAATATGGCTGATTTTTATTTATTTATTTTTGGCTTTTGGGGGGTTTTTTTGTTTCCTTTGGTGGGACTGGTGGTGGTGGTATTCTTATTTTCAGTGAGCTAATCCCAGCAAGACATTCACTCCTTGACAGTATTTTTCTTCTCTTGGATTTAGCACATTTTCAACATGATAGTCTTTCCTTTAAATTCAAAATATTATTTATTATCTGATTTTTTGCAGTATTGCCAGGAAATCAACTAGAACATAAATGACTATTTAAAAAGCAAAATTGCTGTACTTTTTTTTTTTATACCCAACTTGATGTCCAGAAAAAAAGAAGAGCAGTTAATATTTATGTTCTTAATGAACATTGCAATCAAATGTCTGAAAATAGATTTACACAGTAGCTCACATGTCAAGACCTACTGTAATTTAAGAATTTGTTTCCTCTTGTATTAAGAAAGATATTAGGTTTTTGGCATCTGGAAAATCTTGTGGAAGAGAAGACGCTGCTTTATGTGAAATTAAGTAAAACAGGAATAGTAAAAAGATACTTATCATATAGATAAGGGTTCATTAGGTCCTGATTTATCATTGTTGTGCTAGTTTTACGCTGGCTTAAATTCAGTGACTGGAATTACATAATGATGAATCAGGACCACAGCTGAAGAAATGACACAGCTAACTTTGAAATTTGAATTGGATCCTTTCTAAAAATGAATAGAAAAATAATATCAGTGCAAAGGAATTGAGATTGAAACCTCGAAGACCCAGTATGTTTTAATGAATGCATTGTTGTTTTTGTTTCTGGTGCTTTACGCTATGATGAATCTGAATCTGCTGTCAGAACAGTGTGTACTTTGAATAGAAGGACAGTGCTGGCAAAGTTCAGAGGGAAAGCTCTACAGCTTGTCAACTCACCTTTCAAAAATGAAATGGTGTATTTGCTCTTATATGAATGGAAACTGTTTACTGTGCTGAACATTTGGTGTTTGGATTTTCACATAGGACTACTCACTTTCCAAGTTTTATTTACAGAAGGGTTGAAGTGTTTTGAAAGTGGTTTAGTACTTCTGGGTTCATATGTTCAGGTATCCACCAATGCATAAGTGGACTAACTCTTGTCAGTTTGAATCCAAGTCAAGCAGGTCAAATTAAAGAGGCAAATACTTCCTTCGTCTTTGCATTCCTGTATGCATACAAAATTTACTTAAAGTGAAGAATTTTTTGCTATGTTTCCTTTTGTATCTGTCAACTTTGTGCCAGTCAGTAGCAGCTCAATGTTAAACTGAGGAACAGAGTATTTTTGAGCAGAAAAATCTCAGGATGGGGCAATGTTTTCAAAATCAGTCAGCACTGGACAGACTTTGCTTTTCTTACATTAAGACTTAAAGTCTTCTCTTTTCTTCAGAGGTAGGCTTAATGCTGAGAGAAAGTCTATCCTTCAGTAGTTGAGCATTTATCTTTGTAAATGGCCTTAGGAGAAAGGGTCTTTCCAATTATGAGTTAAGTCATTCTAGTAGCAAATATTAGCCCTTATTAAGCCATATGTGCTATAGTTTAAATGGAGAAGGGACCACTTTTTCCCTTGCTCTAAATGCTCCTGTGCTTAGATCACAGCAGCATTTAGACTAAGGAAAAAAGAACCAGACAAAAATAAAAAGGCAAAAATAAATACTACTGAAGTCTAATGTGTCCATACAAGGTGCTCACAAAGTCAATATGTCTTTTTCATCCTTTGAGAATTTTTGATATTTAAGAAATGGAAAAGTTGGCCTTGAAAGACTTTATGACTTAATAATCCCCCAAAATTGAGACTGGGTCAGCTGAAATATTTTGCTTTGATTTTGACCTTAAAAATTATTTATTTTTTGCCTTTTCTGTGTACATCAAATTAGTCTAAATATAATGTCAGGGAAAGTTGTGTCAAACTGGAAAAAAAAACACCTTTTCATGGAACAAATAGATGATTTGTAAATTCTTTTAAACTTTTGTTCGAATTAGGAGACCAACTGAAACTGACCCTTTCGTGCAGAGTTTTCATGAATTGACATTTTGTGGTAAAATAGTTTTATCAAACACTGGGTACTTCTAATCAAGATTAAGAAATTTGTGGCGTAGGGACCATTTGAAAAATAACTGAATGGTAAAAATTAGCAGGATACTTTACCTTACAGGGACAGATGTATTAGATCCATTAAGTGGTGAAATAAGTACTGCTTAAGTTTCCATAAACCCTGATGTCTGAGTACAGAGGACAGCAGAATAGAATCTGCATTCATACAGATATGCTAGCTCAGTGGTTGTTACCCGGGGGTATGCATACCCCTAGGGATACTTAAGAGTTGTAGGGCATACACAGAACTCCGCATGTATGAGCGCAGCTGCAGCGCAACAGATGGGTGGCCAGGAGTGTGGCTTGGCCATGTGGAGAGCAGCTGGGTCTGTCTGGTAAGTTTGTTGTGGGGGGGAAGCAGTGGGGCAGGGCTGGGGTAGGGGCTGCCCAGCGTGGGGTGGGGCACAGGACTGATCTGTGGGGGGGGGCAGCTCCCACTGCTACATGTACCCTGGGGGGCATGTGCCCCTGGATCTGTGCTTGGAGTGGGGCAGGCTGCGCTCAGGGTGGCAGTGAGAGCTGGGCCAGGCTGTTCCCAGTGGATAGCTGGGCCAGGCTGCGCTTGGGGTGCATGGTGGTGCCAACCCTGCCCCCCACTGTCTAGCATTGGGCAGTTAGCAGTCCATCTCCTATTCTGTGGGAACATAAATCTTCCTCATTCACATCTCCCTGCCCTATCTCTCAGAGCTCTGCTTAGCTACTGGTAGAAGCTGAGCCTCCTCCCAGCTGCCCCAGATCATTGGCACTGAAACAATACCCACCTCCCCCTTCCCTGCCATCCACTACCCGTCTTTGCACTCACAGAAAGGCACTAAGGGGATTTTTACACATGTATGATACTCAGTGCCAGGCACTTTGAAAATTGCTTGGTCCTGTGATGCATGCAGTTATATAACATCTTGGAGGTGCTTTAGTTCAAAAGCAAACCACCACCATTTTCTGTGTAGTGATGCACATTTCACCACTTATACAACTGCACGCAGCACAGTGCAGTTTCCCTCAGCTTGTGTGCAGAGCAGACTTGATTAATCAAGTCTGCTGTGAAGCATCAGATCTCCAGTGCATCGCTAGAAACAAAAGTATGTGTATAAATGCCTTAAAAGCATTTACTGAGCTCTGCAGGCAAAGTGTAAAAAATCTAGTACAAGTGCCCATGCTCTGCACCCTGCCCCAGTTGGTAGCCCCATGGGGCCAGATGCAGAGAGGATTCCTCCCAATCTGATCCAATCCCTGGGGAAAGTCCATGGGTGTCAGACAACTCTGGGTCTCATGGCACAGACCGTCACTGTATCAACCCCTCAAAACCTCCTCCACTGTCCCCTCCCACAATCACAGCACCATCCCAGTCCAGGATAGCAACCCCCACCCCTGCTTCCCTAATTCCTGAAAGCAAACTCCCACCTCCTCCCAGTGTATTCAAAGCAGTACAGTACTGGGAAGCCAAGGGTAATGAATGACAAAACTCTTCTTGGGCAGTTGGGGGTGTTGGGAACTTCTGTCTGGGTCAGGTCACAGGTTCAGTATCACATCTATTTTTATGGGGATCATGAGCACAAGCTGAACCCTCATGTTGAATGGCAACTTGGGCTTCCCCTGTATGCCTTCAAAGCAGATGGCCTCCTCCAGCTGTCAAAAACCTCCCAGGGTGCCATGTCCTGCAGTAAGAGCGGAGTGTATTGGCTGGCATTTCCCTGGGAATAGTGGCAGCTCATCCCTCTGGGCCCAGCCAACTTTCACCAGGGAAATACTGGGAGCAAAGCACCACTTCTGCAGGGACACAGCAATGAAACACCTCTGCTGTAAGGGAAGGATGGATGTGGGAGACACGGTGGTGTAAAAGCTCTACTGGCATTCCCCAGGGTGGTCATTTCCTGCCCACTCTGGGCATAGTCTGAGTCCCTGAAGACCCCAGGTACCTGGATCCTCTGAAGAAGGAATGTGGAGGGGGGCAGGGTGAAAAACAGTGTTCAGACTGCCAAGGTTGTAGGCAGCACTGCTTGGGATACAGGGCCAGTGAGGCCTGGTGCAGGAGATCAAGTACCCAGTGCCAGGGCACAGGCACTCAGGGACTTGAAGCTCTCTGGCTCTACTCATCTTGGGACCAATTCCAGTCATAAAGGTCCAAGAACTAGTTGACCAGGGCTTCACAGACCCAGACTCTTTACTTCTGTATGGGGCCGATGCCCCCAAAGCAGCAGGGGGCTTAGTCTCCCCAGCCTTCCTGTGCCACGCATACATGGCACACCATGTCTGGTCTGCATGCAGTGCCTCCTCCTTTGCCCAGGATTTGTGAAAGGCCTCCTCTCTGATCTCACAGATGGTATGAAGGATACATGTGGTGAAGATGAGGCACCTCAGATTCTCCTCCTCCACCTCAAGGCACATTCTGAGAACCCGTCTGTGCACCCTGAGGTGGCTTAAGGCACATTCCACCGCCATGTGGCACCTGCTCAGGTAGTAGCCGAAGTGCTCCTTCCAGTGGGCCAGCCTTTAGGAGCCAGGACAGGAGGGGGTAAGCTGAGTCCCTGATGATGAGGGGAGGAACAACAATAGCACTGATGGCAAGATTGAGGACTCTAAGAGCATAGCACCCACTCCTTCATCTGATGTGAGCATTATAGGCTTTTCCCACCCAGCCAGGAACGATGTGGGTGAAGTGGCTCTGCAGGTTAACGGAGAAGTGGCCCTTGCATTTGATGAACACCTAGGTGCCTTGGGGCAGGCAGAGGATGAGGTTGTGGGTGCTGTCCATGGCCCCCAAATTTGAGGGAGTCTATGCAGGGGAAGCTGGCGACCACCTCCTGTGGACTGATGAGGTGAATAAAGCAGTTGGCCAAGATGTTCTGGATATCCTGGCACACCTCCTGGACAATCTGTCCAGCTGTGAACTTGCCTACACTGAACTGGTTGGCTATGTAGCAGAGACTGCTGGGGGTGGCTAGCTTCATGATGGTGATTGATGGCTGCTTCTCTGCAGTGAGGGATAGCCACACGCTGACATCCTGGAGCATGATGTGGGCAGTCAATGAAGGTGGTCCATGCTCTGGAGCCAGAGGACCTCAGCATCCATGGTGTCCTGAGTGGCCTCATCCCCATCAGCCACGTGGAAGTCAGTGGCCCAGTCCAGGACACTTGGCAGGTATAGGGTGCAGTAGGTGGCCCCATGCAGAATGTTCAGCTTCTGGATCAGGTGTAGGAAGCTGCATCCCAAGGTGACCAGCTTCTGCATCATGTTTAAATGCCTGTGTGCGATGTCCTGCAGCCTTCTTCAGGACTTACACAGGGAAATAAGCAAAACACACTGCAGCTCCTGGGTCTGTATGCTTGGGCACAGGTAGTAGGGCACCATGGCAGGGTGTGGGCAGGGTGGAACATGGAGGCAAATGGAATTCACAAGGGAGGGCACTTGCTTTGGGGCTCTCCTGGAAGACTTGGGGCAGGCTGTGGGAGAGGGTCCCTCATGATGTGGCAGGAGGTTGGGAGCATGCTTGTCCATGTCCAGCAGCCAATTAGGGCTGTCTCGGGAGCTCAGCTGCACTCAGCAGTCTCTGGCAGTCCAGGGAGCCCACAGGCCATACTGGAACATTGTAGGAGTGCCACCAGCTGCCTGCATGCGTCCCCCAGTGGGTGAACATATATACTTGAACATATATTGCTCGTAATCTAAACTAGGCCACTTAGAGAAGCCATATAACTTAGATCAATTCCTCCCCCAGCTTTTAAAATGTCTATACATGGCCTAATAGTTAGATTTATGAATACCAGAGTCTTGTCTTTTTGCATCCACAACTTTTGTGTCTATAGTTTCAATTATTTAGATGTTTGATTAGATGCAGTTTTGGTCTAAGAGATGTAGAAAAGAGTTCCTGCTCTCTTGGCCCAGGAAATGTAAGTAGTAGTGCCAGTAAGATAAATAACACATACTTTACTAAGTAATTTGAATATTGGCTCTTATGGAAGAATTTGGCTAGGAGTACCCCAATTCACTGTTCGTAGATCAGTCAAAAGACAGTTTGAGAAGCCAGGGCTGGATTCTTTGGCTGAGCTAAGAAACAACATATGTTTTTCTTTTTGTTTGCTGCTCCTCTGCATGTATTGAATGTGTATTTTTATCCTCTTTCATGTGAGGCAGTGCACTGCCAACACAAAGGCAACCAAAGCCTGTTTTTAGTGCCAAAACCTTGAACTCTTCTAGAGAGTAGAGTTGTCAGAAGAAACATTTTAAACACATAAGTGTTTTCAATAGAGTTGCCAGCTATCCATGAATGTATGGACAGTCAGTAAAAAATCATACTAAACTGCCTGTCCAGTGATAGTAAATTGTGGTACTCCTGGCCAAGTTCTTCCATAAGAGCCAATATTCAAATGACTTGGTCAAATATGTATTATTTGTCTTACTGGCACTACTACCTACACCTCCTTGGCCAAAAGAGCAGGAAGACTTTTCTACACCTCCTGGACCAAAATTGCATTGAATCAAACATCTAAATAATTGAAACTATAGACAAACAAGTTGTGGATGCAAAAAGACAAGACTGGTATTCATAAACCTGACTATTAGGCCATGTACAGACATTTTGAAAGCTGGGGGAGGATGGGTTGCATGTTAAGGACTCTCATGTGGCCAGTTGGACAGCCCTGATCCAACTCATCAGTTTATGAATTGACTAAATTCATAAACTGTAAATAAATGAGTCATCTGTAAAAACGCAAAGCTGCCAGTCTTCTTGATTGAAGGATAGGCAGAGCCCAGCAGCACCACCTGGTATCTGCATGGGAGTGTAGCACCCTGCAGGAAGCTTTCTTTCCGGCTTTTTTAGATCTAATGACCTCTAGCCATATGCTACTGCTGCTGCTTCATACAGTCCTGTAATAATGGTAAGTTGCAGTTAGACTTCTTCAGGGGTCAGTGCAGGGACAGGGGTAGTGGGGCCAGCCGGGATAAGAATGGGTGAGGGCTGGAGGATCCAGCATTGTGAAGTCAGGGGCAACAGGGTGTTGGGGTGAGTAGGGGACCCCAGAAGTGGGGGTAGCATTGATGCAGTGGAACAGTGTTGTCAACTAAAGAATTTTTATTTTTACTGGATTTTTTTTTACCAACAACCAAATGTTTTACTTTTTTATTATGGTTGGTGTTATGGTTGCGAGAGAATGTGCAGCAGATGTCATGCTGATAGAATAAATAGGTCAAACTGTGTCTTAGTGGACTATGTAAGTATGTGTAGAATGGAGGTTTTAATAATCTAATGCAGAGCTGTCAAACTTTGATGCAGCCAGGGGCTGCACAGGGTGCTAGCAAGTAGCCTCTGGTACACACACTACATGGACCACATGTAATGTGGGAGGCACATGCCTTGCATTGGTGGTGCATGGCCCTTTGAGCCCTTCCTTACTGCATGACAGCAAGAAAGGCAGCTAGCAGGGCCCAGGGGTTGCATGTTAAGGACTCTTGGGTGGCCAGGTGGGCAGCCCCGATTTAACTCATCAGTTTATGAATTGACTAAATAAGAGGAAGACTCAAGGAAGTAAAGTAAAATGTTGTTTTCTCTATGTCATAATGCCTGCTGTTCTTACATGTAAAAACTAGTGTTTCTCTTTACTTTGTTGCAGAAACAGGTTAGAGAAAGTAATATTTTTGTTCTTGTTTTTATCCTAGAGATCATGGACCAGGACCCTCATGTAGCACCTGAATTATTCAAATCAGAGCTGCCCACCTGGGGCCACAGGAAGCACTGGCATGTGGTCCCACTGCCAAAGAGTCACCTTGCAGGGGCCATACCTTGCAGGGGTAGCTTCCTAGCCTCCTGTTGCTTCACCACTTCACAGGCTGGGCTGGTACCCTCCTTATCTCCTGGCAGGTAATGCCTAGCATGCAGGCCTTTCCCAGACTGTGTGGGTTTATGGGCCACATACAGTATGGGCTGCCAGTTGGACAACACTGATTTAAATGAAAGTGTACTAAAAGAGACAAACTAAAGATCTGACCCCATTTCTTTTGTTGTTTGAACAATGCATTTGGCTAGGTTACCATATTTCCAGTATCAAAAAGAGGACCCTTTGGGGGTGGGCAGGTGGGAGGGAAGGAAAGGGGGGAGAGGTATATGATTGTGATGTGCCCATGCCTTCCCTCTGTCTTGAGCCACAGCACCCTAGCCCTGCTGCTGCCTCGCACTCCTGACCCACTGAACCCAACCCCCCAGCCCTGCCATTGCCCCTCACTCCCAACCCACAGTCCCATGCTTCCCCAGCCCTGCTGCCCACACAGCTTGCACCTGATCTCTCTCTGTCTCTCTGTCTCTTACCTGCAGCAGCTTCTGGGGCCTGTGCACAGAACACATGATCCCCCGACAGCTAATCACCTTCCTCTGCTGCTCCCAGCCCCAAGCAGCTAAGCCACAAGTGCCAGGGAAAAGTGGAGGCAGAGCAAAAACCCGGACATTTGCTTGCATTTTAAAAACCTGCCTGGATGGAGGACAGGGGTCCAAAAAAGAGGACATGTCTGTGAAAACCCAGATGTACGGGAACCTTAGCCTATTACACTGCAAGAGGGACTGGCCTGACAAGGCTTTCAACTGACTGAACTGCAGGGTTAATGCACAGATAGGTTAAGGAATTAGGCTCCTTTAATTTCTGTGCTAAAGTCTGCAAGAGATCTCTTACAGCAAGTCTAAACATCAGGTACCAGTATTCCTGGTACATTTCTACCTTTCAGTGCAATGAATGATTTCTGCCTTTAAAATAAGGTTTATTTCCTGATGGGCTGGTCCTGTTTGAAAGCACTTTCTCAACCTTCATTCAAATCTTACCTTTGTCAAAAGAAAATAGACTGAGCTAACTAGTTTTTCCTTACTTCCCTTTCCTTTGCACCTTCTCTAAAGACCTTCTTTCTACCTCCGTTTTTCAGAACTGATATGCTTGGATTCTGATGCTCCTGCTGGTTTAAGGAAGAAATGCAACACTAATAAATTATAATAAATTGTCAGTCTCAACAGGTCTGTGACCTTCAGTCAGTAGGGGGTTATATGCAACACTTCATTTCCCCCTCTTTTAGCTCTTGCTGTTTCCCTTGCTGTTAGCTGCAGCCCTTGATTTATGGGTGGGCCACCAGCAGGACATCTCACCTGCAAAAATAGTTCACACTGTGTTGTTTATTGTACTAAGTAGGCTTCATGCTGGCTGACGGTTTTTACAGGGAAAGGAGCTGCTGTCAGACCTTCCATCATCTGTACAAAACTGGCATCAACACTCTCTCAAATTTCTATATGAAACTGAGGAGCAAAAGGCCCAAGTGAGTTAAAGGCCTGTCTGCAATGCTTCAGCCTGTGTTGGTTATATATTTAGTTGAGTAGAAAAAGAGAATGCAACAAAACAAGAAAACAGGGAGAGAAAAAATCCCTATAAGGAGAATATATGAACTTAACACTATTTGTAATGATCAGAAGCTAATTCCTTCATATTTTGAGTTAATTCTTACCCTGTGACACATTGTCTTGTGGCAGGATTTGGGGTCCAATGTAGGGAAAAGTTTTTTATGAAGTTATTTAATTACAGTAAAAATAAAGGATAGAAACATTAATCACATGTGGCTGGAAATGGAATGCACATTATGTCCAAAATAAAAAAAAATCCAGGTTAGTAAAGCTGCTTCTATCTGTGGGTGGTTTTGTTTTTGTTTTTCACAGTGTTTCATGCTTTCTGTGGTTTAGGGCACAGAACTAGGAGAAATGTCCTCAGGCTGCAGCAAAAGGAAATTTAAATTGTAGGTTATGAAGTACTTTCTTTGAAAATTTTCAAAAGCAGGTTAGACAGACATGTGGCTGGGGTGTTTTTGTCAGAGATGGTCCTTCCTTGAGCATATGACATTGTGAGGTTACTTCCAGCCTTACTTCTTATATATATGAGCTTTTTGTTGACAAAAATGTCACATGCTTTACCTAAATAACATCTCAGCATAAAAATGGTTGGAATTATTTCTGCATATTTGTCTTATGTTGGCACCCTTTGGAAGGCACTTGTCAGCATGCAGTGAAATGAGTCCACATAGTTTAAATCAGACCCATCATACCTGGCAGCAAGCAGAAAAAGTGTAAGGGGGGGGGTCAACTTTTTGATAGTTGCTCACTATCCACAGAACCATAGTAGAGTGACATGCTGGTCTGTACTCCAAACATGTCACAAGTATTCCCCAACTATATAGCTTCAGATTGTCTGTCCCTCTGTTGCTACTTGTCACAGCTCGGGAAGCAACATTAATTTGGTAATAGCAGCCATTTCTTTGTTACATGGATGTAAATAGCATATCTGTGGAATTAGTGAAGAAACCTTTGTTGGTTGTGATGACCCTAGGTCCAAGAAATCCCGTGCTCCTGGAATAATCCTTTTGCTGCTCAAAGCTGTTCTTTGGGACTGGTTTGATGTTTGCCAAGTTCAGGATCAGGAGGCCAAAATAGTGGCTTAGAGCCACCTTTGTTCATATTGTTTTCTTTCCTCTCTGAACTGTACCAGTTGCTTGAGAGACTTGTCCTGTAGATTTAGTACCTAATGGTAGGTCAGTCTTCCCCTGCTTGGTTATGCTTCAGGCTGTCTAAATACTTTTCATGTTGTATATATTTTGAGAGATGGTTTAATTAGATCCCAGCAGAAATAAAGACTTACATGACTCCTAGTAACTAGCAGAGAGGTATACTTTGGCGCAATCCTTTGAAAACCCCACTGAGTGCTGTTAAGATACAGCTGTGAACTCTACAGCTCTACAGTTCTTCAGTTCTGTAATCTGTCTAACTGTATCTATTTTTGCTTTACTTTGTCTAGCATTTGATTTCAGAGTTTGCTCAAAAATCTATTGCAAATTTTAAGTTTCCTGTCTTAACGAGCTTTTTTGAAAAGAGCTGTGTTTAGTGAGGAAAACTCCCTCTCCCCCTAGATAAAGGTGCTGGAGCGGTTTTCAGGAAGAAAGAAGTTTCTCAAAATTAGGTTGAATGTATAAATGATCAAACTTGCTTCTGTATAATCATCCAACATTACTGTAAGAGTTAAAGGCAAGCACCTGATTCCTGGAATTAGCCAATTACTCCTATAAGTTAGAGGCCAAGGTTGCTCATCTACTCTATGCACAATTTGAGGTAAGGGGCCACATCTACATGAGACACTGACTGGGGAGTGGCCTGATAGTAGTGTTGTGTGTCAACAACCATGACATACCACCACTGTGCACTAGTATTAGGTAGGCCTGTGCGAAGTGGCAAGCATTCGCTTTGGATTTGGGTTCGGCCAGTTCAGAAGACAGTGATTTGATTTGGAGATTCAGATTTCCTGTCAGAGGTCAGGAAAACAGACCTTATGATGAGAGCCATTGGACTCTTCAGCCTGGAAAAGCACAGGCTCAGGGGTGATCTGGTGGCCACCTATAAGTTTATCAGGGTGCTCATCAGGATCTGCCTAGTTGGTGGGGGGCGCTGGACTTGGGGAGAGGGGCGTGGAATGCAGGCATGGCAGTGCTCGGAGTGGGGGCTCTGCTCTGCTGCCACTTGTCCAGCTGGGGTGGGATGTGGGCACAGTTCACTCCAGGCAGAAGGGGGCAAGTGGCAGCACAGCATAGCCCCACTCCCAGCACTGCCGCACCCACATCCCGCACCCCACTGTGCTGGCTAGGCAAGCGATGGCAGGGCAGAGTCCTCGCTCCCAGCAGTGATGCAGGCACAGCAGTGCTGGGAGTGAGGGCTATGCTCTTCTGCTGCTTGTCCCCTTTCACCTGGAGCAAGCCATGCCTGCCTTCAGCATGCCCCTCACACCGGTTGGGCATGTGGCAGCAGGGCCCAGCACTGCTGCACCCACATCATTGCTGGGAGCGGGGACTCTGCCCTGTCACTGCTTGCCAGGTGGTATGGGGAGAGGCTGTGGGGGGAAAGGCTCTACTGCTGCTTTCCAGCTGGGGCAGGCTCTGCCACTGCTTGCCCAGCTGGCACAAAGGGGTGCCAGATGCAGGCATGGCAGTGCTGGGAGTGAAGGCTAAGCCCTACTGCTGGTTGCCCCTTTCCTCCCGTAGCAAGCCACACCTGCATCACCCGTTTCCCCCCTGCCCCGGCTGGGCAAGTGGCACCAGGTCATAGACCCCACTCTGAGCACTGCTGTGCCTACATCCTGCACCGCCCTGCCCCGCCCCCTTACCCAAGTCCCATGCCCCCTGACCCATCTGGGCAGCTTGTCCCAGCCCCAGTCCCTCCCTCCCCCATGCCCTTTCCCTCCCCCAACCCCAGCAGACTTATCAGCCGGAGGCAGCTGTCAGCTGCCTGTTTAGTCTATGGCCAAATCTCTGAATCAGCTGATTCTTTTCTGAAGCTTTTCTGAATCTATTTGGAAGCTTCAAACCAATTCGATTCAGATTTGGAGATTTGGTCCCTGAATCAGGCTGAATCTTCTCCGAATCGAATCAGCTACCAAAGCTTCACACAGCCTTAGTATTAGGCTAGTACGCAGTAGCATCACAAAAAAGATGCTTTTTGGTGCTACTGTCCAGTAACTTGCGTTACTGTTCAGTCATTTAGTCCTTGCTTATACAAGTACTAAATGACTGTGCAGTAACAGCTGTGCAGTCAGTGTTTCATGTAGATGCGGACAGGGAGTTGCAGCAAGATACAATCCCAGGAAAGCACTTTGCTAGCTAATTGTAACAAAATTGCTCATGTAATTCAGTTGTCAGTTAAACATCTACATTTTCCTTAATATCAGGAGCTGTACCCTTCATTATGCTTTGGGAATACCAATTCTGGCCCCTAGCCTCGTAAATCCGTATTATATTACCCATATACTATAAAAAATCCTGTTGTGCATGTAGAGGGTGGTGGAGTTTTTTTTCCTTTTTTTTTTTTTAAAGGGGATTTAATTTTTTCCCCCTGCATTCTAACAAAGAAAGCAGAGTAAAAAAAACAACAACACAACCACCCTCCACCTTTCAGTTCAAAAGGTTTGCTTTTACCCATAAACTTCTCTCATCTTTTTGGCACAAATGTCATTTTTAGAAGACCAAATAACAGAGGATGGTGCTTTCAAAAGAGTTAATTCCCTGTTGACCAGCTTTTCCAATTTAATCATGTTTAAACTAGAACATCTTAATTCCTTCTAGTGAGGATACTCAGCAGATCAATCCAACTGAATTGAGATTTAGTGGCCTAGGTAGAAAATTCTACTGTCTACCTATTGGATATATGTGGATTCTCTATTATCAAAGATGCCTGAATATTGGTAGCACAATGTACATCAGATCCTTCCAATGGAGCAAAAATGAGTAGCAAGACTGGCACACAATGCATTTTTAAAAATAGATAATAGAAAAAATGTATCTTAAAAGCTACATTAGTTAAGGGATGAGGCAATAAATTACATAACTGAACTTGACACACAAGATTTTAAATCCTGGCTCATAGTGAGAATACACTGGTTTTTCTAATCTTAGATGCTGGGAATTTTTCACATCATAGGATATCTATGGAGTTTGGTATATGACTGGCATGCTGTGCTCAAGAGATGATAAGAAATGAGGAATATTTGTGGAGTTGTTTGAGAAGTTTGCACCATGTCTGCTTGTATGCATAATGCAAGTGGCTGTATGGCGCCTTTGTTATGGCACTGTGCCAGATGTGCATGGTTAGTTTTGGCTGCTATGTCGCTGTAGCAATGCCCTATCATGAGGGAGGGTTTTGCTACAGCAACGTAGAGGCAGTATCACTGTGTTTGCCAATGGATGCTATGGCATCATAGCATGTTGCTACAGCACTGAAGCATCTTGTATAGACACACCCAAATGTCTAGCTCTGTTATGTAACAGATATCATGTTCATACTCCTTCAGTACATGAGCTGCAAATTTAAATGTGCACACCAGTATTCCTCCTCCCTAGAATCTGATACCTTAGCAAAATTGCTGATGGTTGCCCAGCAAGACGAAGCAAGATTGACGTGCTTCCTCATCTCTTTCACTTCATTAATTTTTAGTACAAAATACCCATCCTGAACCCTTAGTGATACCAACTATAGGTATCATAAAATCACAGAAAGTTAGGGTTGGAAGGGACCTCAGGAAGCCATGTAGTCCAACCCTCTGCTCAAAGCAGAACCATCCCCAACTAGATGATCCCAGCCAAAGCTTTGTCTAGCCGGGTTTTGAAAACCTTCAAGGATACAGCTTCCACCACCTCTCTGGGTAACCTGTTCCAGTGTTTTATACTGCTCTCCTAATGAGAAAAGTCTTCCTAATATCTAACCTAAACTTCTCTTGCTCCCACTTGAAACGGTTGCTTCTTGTTCTGTCATCTGCCACCCCTGAGAACAGTCTAACTCCATCCTCTTTCAACCCCCACTTCAAGTAGATGAAGCCTCCTATTAAGTCCCCTCTCAGTCTCCTCTTCTGTAGACTCCTAAGCCCAGTTCCCTTAGTCTTTCCTCATAAGTAATGTTCCCCAGCTCTCTCACCATTTTTGTTGCCCTCCGCTGGACTCTCTCCAATTTGTCCACATCCTTTCTGTAGTGGGGGCCCCAAAACTGAACACAGTACTCCAGATATGGCTTCACCAGTGCAGAATAGAGGGGAATAATCACTTCCCTTGATCTGGCAACACACCTACCAATGCAGCCCAGTATGCCATTAGCCTTCTTGGCAGCAAGGGCATGCTGCTGGCTCATATTCAGCTTATTGTCCACTGTAACCCCCAGGTCCTTTTCTGTAGAGCTGCTGCCCAGCCAGTGCGCCCCCAGCCTGTACTGGCCCATAAGAGTATTCTATCCTATGTGCAAGATAAAGCCATAACTGAACAGATGTTCACAGTGCTTAGAGTGCGTTATAAATCACTGATCACACTCTAAGTTAATTTTTGATGGATAAGATATTACACCAAACCCTTCCCTCTTAGAGCACTTTATTGAAAGTCTGTACTGGATCTCATTGAGGGTTAACTTAGAGTGTGTTTATTGCCATCCCAGGCAACTTGTGGAGGGCAGTCCTCTAGCTCAGGCAGCACTCAGTTTGGTTGGAGCACTGGGTCAGCCTCACCTCCTTGGCTATCACTTACCTGAGCTGGCAACAGCCTCTGATCCCAGCTCTGCCTCCTCCCTTTGGCCGGTGGCAGGGGCAAAGGAAGGGCGGACTATGTTTTCGTAGCTGCCCTGGCCCTATGGCATGCCAAAGCCCAGCTGGGGGGCCATGGGGGAAGGGGTCTGGGGTCTCTTTCTTTGCAACAGCCCTGCTCCCATAGCAAGGTGCTGCCTGGCTGTGGTGTGGGTGCTGTGGGGAAAGGGGCCTGGGATCTATGTTCCCACAGCAGCCCTGGCCCTGTGGTGCACCACTTCATGGCCAGGGTGGCTGTGGGGGCAGAGAGCATGAAGGTGCCCCCCCGGCTAGACAGCAGCATACTGTGTGGCCAGGGTTACTGCAGGAGCAAAGAGCCCAGACCCCTTTCCCCATGGGCAGCCCTCCTTGCCTGGCCAGGAAAGCTGCCCAACTGGAGGGGGGGGGGGGCTGTGGGGCAAGAGGCCCAGAGTCTCTCTCCTCATAGCAGTCCTGGCCCCAAGGTGTGCCTCTTTCTGGACAGGGGGGTTGCAGGGGAAGGGGTCTGGGGTCTCTGTCCTCCCAGCTGCTGCTGACAGTTTCCAGCTGGGGGGTGAGGGGGCTGGGGAGAGGGACCACTCTGACAGCCTCCTTGCAGGCAGGCAGGAACACTCTCAGTGTTTAGTGTAGGTATGTTCCAAGCTCCCCCCACCCCCACCAAACAGCAAATGCTTGTTCAGTTTGTTTGCGCTCTAACTTTTAGTGCTTTGAAGAAAGTGCAATAGTTAGAGCACTTGCGCCAGGGGCTTTCTGAATGTCTGTACTTAGTCTAAAGTTACAAGCAAAACTGCACAGATAAATCCCAGATGAACCATTGTGAAGCCCCACTGGGCTTTGTGGATTCATTGTGCAATTCTAACATGAGGCCTTAGGCCTTATTTGCATCTTTATAAAAATGAACTAGAAGAATAAAAGTGATTGACTGTTTGTGGTTAACAAATAATTACTTTGAAGTAATTTTTGGCATGATGTTTAGCTTTTGGGGATTTTGACTGAAATAGGCTTCTTTCTTACTGTTTTATTTGCACTGTTCATTCACTTTTATTTGTTGCTGTGAGGAATGTGAGCTGCTGAATGTTTGATTTTCTCAGAATAAAAACAACCAATTTTTTCAGCCACAGATTCTGAAGTGCTTTTGAAAGAAAGTATTATTATTCCTTCCATTTTAAAAGTATTTTGCTTGTATTGTCCTGCTTCCTTTTGTAGATTGGGTTCATTGCGCAAAATATTTTGCATAGGTCTCTTTTTCAGATTCATAAAACAAAATCAAGCCTTCCTGAACATTTGGACAATGCTTTCAATGCTTCATTTGAAGTGATTTTCCACACCTGAGCTAACATTCATCTCAGTTAATATTTCCACGTATGAGTTAATACTTTTTAGCTAGAGTTAAAAAGCAGGCTGCAAGGCTGAAATGGGAGCTACATTATTAGGAGCAGCTGATAGACAGAGTTCAGCATTGTAGAAGTAAGAATAGCTGCAGTAGCAGAACCATTGAAGACTATTTAAAATAAAAGATCATTTAAACGTATGGAATGAAGAATTTAGAAGGAATCAAGCAAATTATAATAAGTCATCAAGTCAATTGACTCCTCACTGTTACTTGAATAGAAATGACCACTGCTAGGCAGTTGGTTTTGAACTTTGGATGGACCAGGAATGTAAGCAGGGTGAAAATCCACCAGTGCATCCTCCTTGGATCCCTGCCCTTGCTTGCATGTTCCTGTTCTATATCACAGTAATGCCGACTCTCACAAAACAGTTATAAGACTACTGATTTTCAAATCAAATTTACCCTAACTCATGATCTCAGGGTGCAACCCTCACATTTCAGGATTTTCCTTCCAGCATGTGTAGAAAGCGCCTAGCTGGTAACTTTATAGAGGGGAGGAGGGGTGGGGGAGGAGGCAGATTGAGGCCCCCACGGTGAGGGAGGGACTGGGGCAGGGGCTGGGGTGAATGGGGCCCCAGGGCCAGGGCAGGTTGTCTGCTGGACAGCTCATCCAGAGGCATGGTGGGGGGATGAAGGTGACATGGCTCCCTGCAGCAGCAGGCACCTACAGGGGAAGAATGAGGGGCCAGGAGCTCAGGCACATGATGCCATTGCTACCCGCCAGGTAGGTAGGGATTGTGGGGTGCACTGGCCGCGCAGCATGCCCCCTGCCTGCAGGAAGCACATTGGCCTCACGGGGCAAAGGCAGCAGGGCACAGAGCCCCAAGCTTGCAGCAGCCAGCCTGCCTCTGCCCCACGGGGAGCATGTGCCCCTTATGCTTCCCCTGTGGGTGCACGCTGCTGTGCAGAGTTGCAACCCCCTGCCCATTCCTCTAGATGAGCTGCCTGCATGACCCAACCCAGCCCCAGGGCTCCATTCACCCCAGTCCCTACTCTAGTCCTTCCCTCACCATGGGGGTCTCGATCTGCCTCCCCCACCTGTCCCTTCCCTCTCCCCCTGCCTCTTCCCTTCCACTTACCAGCTGAGATGCTGTTTATGTTCTGTCTGTCTGTTTCTCTGTGTCTGTCTCTGTGTCTGCTCCTCAATCCCAAGTCACAACCACCGCAGCCCTGCTGCTGCCTCTCACTCCTGACCCACAGTACCCTGTATCCTGCCAGGGTATGTGAGGATACTCCCTCTCCAGGCTCCAACCCCCCACCATCACAAATAACCTCTTTTACACACACACACACACACACACACACTCACTTCAAAAATAGCATCTCATGATTTACGTGCCAATCTCTTGATTTTTAAAGAGTTTGTCCCGTGATTTTTGGCATGGTGGGGTTGGCAATACTGATATCATATGAAACCCTGGAAATTTTTCTGTACTATTTTTTATTCTTTAATTTGTTATTAGTATAAAAGGGATTTTTCACCTTCCTTTTAGTTGCTTAAAAAGTTCTAAATCTGAAAAAAAAAATTCAGATCTACTATTGGTCAAAATAGAGGATTTTTAATAATGATTTTTTAAAAAAATTGTCCCTATTTTTCATAAAATATCTCAAAATATATCATTTTTCATGGCATCTAGCTATAATACAGCTGTCATTTGTGGTAGCACACATTACCTTAAAGAGTAAAGTGATACAGTAGTCTTTTTCTATTTATTTTGATGATCTCTGCTTTACAAAATGTCCTAGTTACAAAGTTTCTTAATAGCTGTGCTTAAGTAAATCTTCTCACAGTACAAGTTATGTATATGTTAAGAATTACAATCACACTATCCTCTTGTAACTACTACAAATAATCACCCTAAGAACTATTTTCTTTCTTGTTTTATTATCTCTGACATTGCACATTTGTAGCTGTCCAGTAAGAACTGAATTGTGATCAGACAGCTGCACACATAAATCGAGCAAATGACTAAATTTCCAGAGATATTATTTAATAAACTTATTAAATGTATCATGAATTAGATTTGGGTAAATTATTTGGAAATTACTTTTGGAAAGTCCTTTCTTTCATTTGTTTCTTTTCTTTTGCTTGGCAAATGTTTAAAAAATTCATAGCTGATATATATTCCATTCACACAAGTTGGAAAATGTTGCTGAAGCTTTCACAAGGCAAATGAAATCCCCAAAACGTTTAGAACACAATGTTATATTAATTGCATTACTTTCTCTTTTCATTTTGTAAGCCATATGGTACACGGGTTTGTCATTTTTCTTCTTTTCTGTTTAATTTCAATAGCCAATGGAACAGGAAAGTACAATTGTAAAAATTTCAATTCACTCTCCCTACCAGGTCCAGACTATGCATATCATTTCCTGTAATTGCTCAAAGATAGCAGCATGCAGTTCTGGAGCCTGACTGGCAGGTAGCCATTTCCAGCACAGCATTATGCAAAGAGTAGTGCTAGTACCTGTCACTCATTGTTTGGCAATTTATAGCTAAGTTGCATGTTTTTTCCCCCAACTTCTCACTATTATAGGGATTTGTGATCTACATGATGGAAAATCCACAGCATGCATATTAGTTAACAGGAGGCTGTGCCTATGGTTTAAATCTGGACACAAATCATGAGGCCTCAGAGGACAAAATGGGGTTTAATTCATTTAAAATGACTAGACTTGGCTTAACTACTCTACAGTTGTGGGTCTTTATCATCCAGGATATCCATTAATTATCAGATGCTAGCAGATGAAGAAAAAAATCATACCTTGTAATGTTTTTCTTCTTTAAGTTTTACAGAAAAAACATCGGTTCCATTCTTAGTAAAGTTTTGTTTGGATCGTTTTGTTATCATACTTGGCCAAAGATCCAAACAAATCCAAGAGTAAGTGAAATTACAAAAAATAACTATGAAGAAAAACCAGAAATTCATAATCTGAAATACTTTGACTCATGACCAAGGTAAAAGCCACAGTAAAATGAGAAATAGGGTACATAATACAACATTAAGACTTAACGCAATCTTCATCTTCCTCTTAGGCTAATGGTTCATGGATTCACAGATCCATAGATGTTAGGCGCAGAAGAGACCTCAGTACATCATCAAGTCCGACCCCCTGCCCTGGGCAGGAAAGAGTGCTGGGGTCAGATGACCCCAGTCAGGTGCATGTCTAGCCTCCTCTTAAAGACCCCCAAGGTAGGGGAGAGCACCACCTCCCTTGGAAGCTCATTCCAGATTCTGGCAACCCTCACTGTAAGGAAGTTCTTCCTGATATCTAATCTGAATCTATTCTCTGTCAGTTTGTTCCTAGTTCTCCAAGGGGTGCCCTGGTAAACAAAGCATCTCCTATTCCTTGCTGCCCCCTCCCCTCCCCGCCCCACCCTGTTGAATTTGCAGACAGCCACAAGATCACCTTTCAGCCTTCTCTTGTGGAGGCTGAAGAGATCCTGGGGTCCTCAATCTCCCCTTGTAGGGCTTTGCCTGCAGGTCCCTAAACATGTGAGTGGCCCTCCTCTGAATCCTCTTGAGGTTGTCCACATCCCTCTTGAAGTGTGGCACCCAAAACTGGATGCAATATTCTAACTGCGGCCTGACCGATGTCACATAGAGGAGAAGTATCACCTCCCTGGGCCTGTTTGTCATCCATCTGCTAGTACATAATAAAGTGCGGTTAGCTTTACTGATCACTTTGTCATATGGATGACTCACGTTCATCTTAGTGTCAACAATGACTCTGAGATCCCTTTCCACTGCTGTGCTGCTGAAAAAGTCCTCCCATAGCCTGTAAGCATGCTGGTGATTCCTTCTCCCTAGGTGCAGTGCCTTGCACTTGTCCTTGTTGAACTGCATCCTATTCTGTTCCGCCCACATTTCCAACCTGTCCAGATCTGCCTGGATTCACTCCCTACCCTTTAGTGTGTTAACTTTACTCTATAATTTGGTATCATCAGTGAATTTGGGTACAGTGCTTTCCATGGCCTTATCCAAGTCATTGATGAAGATATTGAACAGCACAGGTCCAAGGACCAAGCCCTGTGGGACTCCACTGCCCACATCTTTCCAGGTCGATACCGACCCATCCACCACCATTCTCTGGGTGTGACCCCTAAGGCAATTCGCCACCCACCTGGCTAATCATCTATGTCATGGCTTCTCAGTTTATCTGTGAAAATATGATGAGATACCGTATCAAAGGCTTTCTTAAAACGCAAGTAGATGACATCTACCTCAATTCCTGCATCTAAACATTTTGTGACCTTGTCATACAAAGAAACAAAGTTAGTCAGGCAGGATCTATGTGCTACGAATCCATGCTGGTAGCCCTTTACGATTGTTTTTCCCACTGGACTCCCACCAATGTGATCCTTAATAATTTTTTCAAACCAACTAGCAAATGTACTCAGCATTAGTAATAGTGGTGTAGCATTTGTGTACAAAATCTGCTCCTAGTCAGCCATCTACCAGGAAGTGGGAGATTGCTCCCTACCCCCAGGAGCTGCCTGCTGTTAAGGCAGGTGCTGCCACAGGAGCCCAGGCGGGGACCATGTCCCCCTGTCCCAGAAGCAGGGAGCTCCATGTCTCCTTTTCTGAGGTTGCAATTGTGGAGCAGGGTCTAGGAAATCCTTATTTCACAGCCCTCACTCTATCATGATTGGGGAGTGGAGGGCTGGGTGACCCTTAACTCTGTGACCATGGAGTGCTTGCTAGGAGATGCTCATCTCCCAGCCTGAGCTCTGTGAGTGGGGGCTCTTATCTCCCAGCCCAAACCCCGTGACCACAGAGCTTGGGCTGAGAGATAAGCATTTCCAGCCCCTGCTGTATGGTTGGGATCATGGGGACAGTTCCCCTCCCGGCTTGGAGCAGGCTGGGACCTGCCTCTGACCAGGAGAGTTCCCAGCCAGCCCCAGGCTGCATGGGGAAATGCATGTAGCCTGGTGATGGCAAAGGACTATCCTGTCTTGGATAGTCCCCAGCCAGCTCTGGGCTGCATATGCAGACTTCACCATGTAGCCTGGGGGTGGTCAGGAATTGTCCCATTATGGGGCAGACCCCCGCTCCATGTCTGAGTAGGGTGATCGAGGCATAGGGCTTGGAAAGAGATGCAGGGGTGGGGTAGGTCCCAGCCCTCTGTCCCAATCCACCAGTGGGGCAGCTAGCAGTGAGCTAGCTGCTAGCTGCCAGCTGCCCCACTGGTGGATTGGGATGGGGGCTGGGACCTGCTCCTTCCCTGCAGCTCTTTACGAGCCCTGTGCACCTGATTGGGGATTCAGGACCAGAAGCTTCCTGCTGGTGGGGCAGGGGGACACTGTCTCCTGGCCTGGTGCTCCCTGCCAACACTTGGGATAGCACCCAGGGGGAGCCTGGACCTCCCCTTGGTGGTGGCAGGGGCCCATTTCAGGGGTGCAGGGAACTGGGTGCAAATCTGCTCCCTAATCTTCGCATGTGTAGACACCCACCCAAAAACCCATAGTCTGCAGTGGTTTACTGCACAGTAAATCTAGGCTAGAGTAAATGCATGTATAGATGAGCCAAGTGAGTTCTCACTTGCAGAAAATACTTAATATTTATTGCACATCCATCTTACATACCTGATCTTGGAATTTGTACCATCTAGGGTAAGATTTCAAGAAGATGATGATGGAAAAAAATGCTAAGCTCTGATAGCCTCTCCATCTCTTTCTCCCACAGCACTGGATGCTCGGGGCTGAGAAGCTGGCAAACCTACCTTAATAAACTGAAACCCTGTGAATGAAACAGTATCTAGAAGTTTGTGAGCCACTACAGCTCTAGGTATAAATCACTTTCTGTTTTTAAGATGAGATAGCAGAGAAAGTTTAATTGGAAAAGTTTAATTAGAGTTAAGTGGTTTATTTTCTCCCTATTGCTTCCATACTTGATATGGTTTCTCCTCATGCAGTAGTTTATAGTAAATATCAGTAAGACACTTCAAATCATTCTCATTAGATAAAATATTAATAATCTATTATCTTTTTTCCCTGGTAGTTTAATCAATTATATGATACTGTATTTAATAGACTACATAGTATATATTTGCATCTCCGCTCAATCTATCAATAGTTGTATTGAAATGTATAGATTTATGCTAGTGCAAAAACAGTCTCTTGATTGAATTTATTAAGTTTTACTGGGATATAGTATGGCATAGACTGCAGGATGGATAACAACTTTTACAAATGACACCTTTAATAAGCAAACATTAGATAAACATCTTGTTTAGAGAAAGATAACCCAACAAAATATTAAAATTTGAATAAAAAATTCAAGAAGTGCCATTCAGTTTTTTGTAAAAGAATTGCTGTGACTGTATTGGTTGTCTCAAAAATTATAGGGAATCAATTTGTGGGTAAAAAAGCTTCTAGCTTCTGCTTATATATAGGAAATGGTTATTCAATGAAATTCTGTTAACGAATGTGATGAAAAAATTGTAAATTGCTTGCAGACATTTTGTTGCCAGAAAAAGAAACAGCATTTTTCCATCATAATTTATCATCATAAATTACTTGGATCCAACTTCAGTTATTTGAACAGTATAATAGTAATTTATTTTATTTTTTTCCACAAAAAGTTTGAAAGATCTTTATGATACTTATGAAAGTAATAATCTAATGAACCCTAACATTTCCAGAAAAGAGAGTACATGAGAAATGGTCATCGCTCAGAAACATGATCCTTGAAGCACAGGGCAAAGCCATCCCTTCTCACAAGAAATGCAGTCAATGAGCAAAAAAACCCTTCTGGTTGAATAAGGAACTGCTGGACCTCACTAAGCTCAAAAGAGTAGCCTACACAAAGTGGAAAACAGGAAGCATTACCAAAGAGGATTACTCTGCACTCGCCCACACCTGCAGAGAGCTGAGAAAAGCCAATGCACAAACCAAACTTAGGCTAGCTGTGGAGGTCAAGGACAACAAAAAGTCCTTTTTTAGATATGTGGGAAGTAGGAAAAAAACTAAGGACAGTATTGGGCCCCTGAGAGATCCAACAGGCAATTGACATCAGATGTTCAAGAAAGGGCCAATTTCCTAAATGACTTTTGCATCGGTTTTTCACTTTCCCACAAGGATCACACTGCCAAAAATGGCACAAACCAATTTGGGAGTAGCTGACAGGCCCAAAATCAATGTCGATCAGGTGAGGGAATGCCTTGAGAAACTGGACATTCACAAGTCCGCAGGCCCAGACAGAGTGCATCCGAGGGTCTTGAAAGAGCTGGCAGACATCATTGCATCTCTCTTGGCAGGGATATTTGAAAAATCATGGTGCTTGGGTGAAGTCCTGGATGACTGGAAAAGAGCCAACGTGGTCCCCATCTACAAAAAAGGGAGGAGGGATGACCTGGGGAACTATAAACCAATCAGTATTATGTCCATCCCTGGAAAAGTCCTGAAGAAAATTGTCAAGGGATCCATTAATGCCAGACTAACAGAAGGCAAGCTTCTGAATGCCAGCCAACATGCCTTTCTGACTGGCAGGTCTTGCCTGACCAGTGTCATCTCCTTCTATGACCAGGTAACACATGCCCTGGACAAGGGAGATGATGTGGATGTCATTTATCTGGACTTCAAGAAGGCCTTTGACCTAGTTCCCCATGATGTCCTCATGGTTAAGCTGGGGGACTGTGGCCTTGATCATCATATGGTCCAATGGCTAGGCAACTGGCTACAGGGTCAGACCCAAAGAATACTACCTGAAGGGAACAAATTAATGTGGTACAGGGTTACCAGTAGAGTCCCGCAGGGCTCGGTACTTGGGCCAGTACGCTTTAACATTTTCATCAACGATCTAGATTCAGGAGTCAGATGTGAACTGGCCATGTTCATGGATGATACCAAAATATGGGGGAGGGCCATCACACTGCAGGACAGGCTGGGAATACAGGCCAACTTGGACACGATCTCAAGGTGGGATGACCAAAATCGGATGGAGTTCAATACAGAGAAATGCAAGGCACTGCACCTTGGTGGGAAGAACCCTCAGCATACTTACAGGCTTGGCAGTGCTACACTCATTAGCACCATGACTGAAAGGGATTTAGGGGTCTTGATTGACCACAAGATGAATATGAACCACTGATGTGGCATAGTGGTGGGAAAACCTAGCCAAACTCTGGCATGCATCCACTGATGCATCTCAAGTAAAACCAGGGAAGTCATCTTCCTGCTTTACTCGGCCCTGGTGAGACTGCAGTTTGAGTACTGTGTCCAGTTTTGGGCCCCCCACTTCAGGAAGGATGTTGAGAAGCTTGAGAGAGTCCAGAGGAGAGCCACTCATATGATCCAAGACCTGGAGGGAAGGCTGTATGAGGAGAGGCTGAGGGACTTGAGACTTTTCAGTCTGGAAAAGACAAGGTTCAGGGACGACTTGGTGGCAGCCTACAACTTTATAAGAGGGGTTCATTAGGACCTGGGAGAACATATGTTCACTAGAGCTTTCCAAGGGACAACAAGGTCTAATGGCCATAAACTCCAGGAAGGCCATTTTAGATGGAATATAAGAAAAAAGTTCTTCATGATGCTTGTGTCCAGGGTCTGGAACAAACTCCCCCCAGAGGTGGTGCAAGAACCTACTCTGGACTCCTTCAAAAAACAGCTGGATTTATTTCTTGCTGGGGTCACTTGATCACAGCTGACTTCCCACCTATGGCAGGGGGGCTGGAACCAATTATCTCATGAGGTCCCTTCCAGTCCCTAATGTCTATGAATCTCATTACATCTGTGGCAAATATCCTTTTAATAAAAAACATACCCTTTGATTTGAATCAGATTTGAATTGTATCATTCTTATATAATAAAGGGCTTAGTCCATCTGTCTGTCTGTCCGTAATGCTCTTGGAGCATTCTGGTTAATGAAACAACCAATCAGAGTGTGGTGCACTGCCATGAAGGCAGGGACAGAGAGGATAGAGTTGGGGGCAAGGCTAGCGGCACTGGCCTTGCCCCGCCACCCCCAACTCTGCTCCTTGGAGGTGGTGGCAGCACGGGATGCTGGCAAAGGGGGAATGAACTTTCATTTCTACCCAGAAGAACTCTTACAATCTTTCCTCTCACGCCTGATGAAGGGTGTCTGTGCCTGAAAGCTTGCAATTAAAGATTTATTTTTTTTTGCAAAAATCTTGTTCGTCTAACAAAAGATATCACTTCTGTTCATGAACCCTGATTGCTCATTTCTTTTTCAATACTCACAAGTGTTTAAAAAAAAAAAATGAAAGGAAACACTAAATTACCCTTTCCTAGGAAATATTTTTATTTGTGCATGGTGTACTAGATTTAGGATATTGGTAGTATAAACAAATAATAGATGATGGATATTTCACTACTGCCTTCTTTTAGATTGCATAATGTGGGTACTGTCCTCAAAATACATTGTTTCCACTGATGGTTTAACAAAGTATTTTCCCTAGACATGGTTATCCCTTCAAATGGTTAGTCATAAGTATGTTTACATTGATTAAAATCAAATGTGTGCTGCATTTTCGACAGAATTAAAACTTAGCTCCTGATAGAAAAATAGCATTTAAATAATTTGTTAATGCTTATACACTACTGGATAGGACAAATCTGTTTTTCATTGTGTCCCTTCAGTGAAAACGCTGTTTTAAAAATGACAACTCAGCATGCATATGTATACAGCATTATAACTTCTATGTCATGTTTGCACAGTTTACTGCTTTGATGGAATGTATTGCTGTGCTCAGCCCTACTGGAATTGAATTAAATTACTAAACTCAAGCTGGCACAGAAATAATGGACTCAGGATACATATGCAACAATGTTAGATGTCTCACCCCTCCCCATCCCAGTATAATCTGTTTTATAGAGAGCAGAATGGTATGTTTGTTGCCTTATAAATGAATATACACACGTGCACGCGCGCACACACACACACGCACACTCAATTAATTGCACTTTAACTGGCATGATTAACGCAAAAACAAATTAACATGCTCATTTTTTAATGAGCATTAATCAGGTCTGTTTTGTCTCAGGGTGGGCAAAAGAGAGCTGGCAGCAGCCAGGCAGAAGCTGCTGTTTGGTGTGAGGGAAAAGTGGCCCCTCTTCCTCACTGCTCCTGGGCCCTTCTTGTTGCAGCTGCCTGGAGCTCAGGTTGCCCTGAGGTGCATCCCTACAATCCCTCCACTGTCATCATAGCTGGCTCCAGGCCACCCAGCAGGGCAGCGGTGGCAGTGCAGAGATGTTGCAGGGCAGCCCAGGTTTGGGCAATGGTCAGCTGCAGTGAGAAGGGCCTGGCAGCAGTGAGGTGAAGGGGCTGTCTTTCCCCTGTGCAGAGCACCTTATTCATGGGTGGGTGAGTCTGGAGCACGCACAGGGTGGGCCAGGGTCAGGGCTGTGCATGTGGCTTCCAGCTGGTCTGCTCCAGCCAGTGGGAGTCCAGAGTGGGCACGGGGCAGGCCAGGGCCGGGGCTGGGGCTGAGCACTGTTGGTGATGGTGGAGAGCAGCCATAAGGCACATGGGCTCTGGGCTGTTGGGTGGTAGTGGTGGGGCAATGGGGGGGGGGGTGTTATTATTTTACTGTGCCATTAAAATCATGATTAACTGTGACTTTTTTTTAAATCTTGCAATTCATTGCAATTAATTTTTTTAATCATTTGTCAGCCCTAATATATATAATTCTGAGGTATTACAAGGTAATACGAAATTCCAAAGATTTTTTGCATGCCAGGAGGAGTATCCATGGGGGAAAAGAACAGTCTTCTGCTTTGCAAAGTTGATACAATCACTTCACCATAAATTTTAGTTTTAGAAAAAAATTTGCACAATTGTACTTTCAATTAGGATTTCAGTCCATAGTATCTAATGAAGTAAGGTGTCACTTAGGAAAATTTATGCCTCTTTGAACTAGTTAGTCTCTAAGGGCATTTTTACACATGCAAGCAAAAGCTCCTGGCGCTGTGAAGCTTGCAGTTGTGTAAGTAGTGAAATGCGCATCAGTACTGAGAAAATGGCAGTAGCGCGTTTTTAAACTAAAACACATAGAAGATGCTGTAGTTTAAAAGCACATCGTTGCCATTTTCTGTCCACTGATGCACATTTCACCTCTTATACAACTACATGTGATGCAGCTCAGTGTACGTCAGCTCACGTGTGGAGCAGACTTGAAGATTTGAGTCTGCTCCAAAGCAGCGGATCTCCGGTGCGTTGCGGGACCAAAAGTACATATATAAATGCCCAAAGATGCCACCCTTTCCTGCTTCAATTTAAATGTATGCATATAATAGGAAGTACATCCCTCTTTCAAAGCAGAAGCCTTTACTAGTGCCCAAAGAAATGTCCATGACACCTTTTATAAAAGCCGAGCTATTAACTGAGGCCATTTTTTATAAAGGGCAGCATTTTTGCCGCCTTACATTCCTCAGCGTTCTGTGTTGCTAGGATGTTCTTTGCTTTCTGTCCTATATTGCTATGAGGTACAGTTGTTCTCAAGCTATGGGCCTATGTTACAACAAGAACCTATTTTCAGGGTATAGTTGGAGTAGTTTGGGGGCTCCTTACCACATTGCCCAAAGAAATGGCTGTGGTACAAAAGCTATGGTGTCATGTATTTACATGAACTCTTTAACAGTGAACGTGTTCCTGTGCATTTCAATGCTGTGTGAAGTGATTCACTCCATGTCATTTACCTACTTTCCTGGGCTGTTCCAGTCTTGGTTTAAACTGCTTGAAGAATATTGGATAAAAGGCACTTGAGAGATGTGAACATTATTTCATAGACATTAGGGCTAGGAGAGACCTCGGAGATCATTAAGTCCAGCTCCCTGCCCCAGGCTGGGCAAATTCATCCCAGCCTGGGGCAGGGTGGGCAAACATTTGTTACAGGCTGGACAAAATATATTTGTTATATTTATTACAGGCTGGGCAATTCATCCTGATGAGCAGTTGAAGTTCCTTTGCATTTCTCTATGCTATATTCATAGGGAATGTAAAAGATGTAGAAAACTACATGTCAGATCTAGGTTCTTCATAAAAAAAAAAATGGGTATAAATGACATTTTGTCAGAATATATATATTTTCCTCTTAGAGTTCTTTCATGCTACCCATTACATCTGCATGCAAATTGTATACATTTGGGCTTATAAAATGAATATCTTTCATTCAAAGAATAATTTTATATCACCCTTCAGATTTTGCCCTTTTGGGCATTGGTTTCAATGGAGCCATGCTGGCAATAAGTGGGTGTAAGCAGTGCATTTCTCCTGGGAGAGAGTTTTTTCTGGGATCCTACATACCAGACTATTGTCCCACTTTAAATACCTATGAAGTATGTGAGAGTAGATGTGCTAACACTTTTTCCTGGAACAATGCCATGTATATCTAAGACTAGAAATAGACATCATCAGATGAAGCAGGTCAGTTGTGCTGTGAAGTGTCCCAGCACAGCTGATCCGCTTCATAAGGCGAAACGTGTCTTCTGTTGTCCTGGCCCTTGATGTTGCAGAACAATGAGCAACATTTTTTTCCAGAACTTGAGGGGCCTGGTCCTGAACACCCCAGGAATTTCCAGGCAGGATTGGACCCTTCAAACTTTGGAAGCACTTGCCTCAAATCCAAATTCTCTGCTTACAGACATGTGTCCCCAGGATCTCCTTGGATATGTGGCAGTAAGTGAAGAAAATCAGGGTTTCCCTGCTTAACCAAACATACTCACAGGGTCTCTAGGGACGCATCAAGGTAAGTGAGGAAAATTTGCCCTGGACCCCAGGGTTGCATTTGAGTAAGCAGTGGAAGCCAAGTAGGTGTCCCCAAGGTTTGAGGGGCTCAGTCCTACCCGGGAATTCCCAGGATTCATAGGACTAGGCCACTCAAGCCTTTGCAGCCTCTGCCCAGGGTAGTTGGAGGGTGAGGGCAACTGGGCTGCCCATACTCTCCCACCATAAACAAACAGACATCTGCAGCAATAAAATGGCACAATTTATGATTACCTTTTGTCACAGACACAAATTTGGGCATCTGTGGCACAACAAAGGGTATGGATGCACAAAGAGGACACAAAGTGATGTCTTTTTCTACCCTAAGTTAATGTCAGGCTGTATGCTTTCCCTGACCACTGAGCAGCAATGCACCTTGGAAGGGCTATGTATGTTAAGGGCTATGCCACTCCTTTTTGTCCCAGGTTTGAACTTCACAACACTTTTTCTTGCTTTTGGGTTCTTATGCATTCTTGAATTGTGGATTTTGTAAATTCTATCTTTTTTTTTTTGTTTTTTTTGTTTGGTTTTTGTTACCAAATGAACAACTTATCTGTATTCTCCTGTTTCTTTCATCTGTTCACTTGTTGTCTCATACCTTATACTTTACCTTTTTACTATGTATTTGTAACATATCTAGCACACCTGATCCACAGTTGGAACCCATAGGTAATACAGAGCTAATTTATTTTAGGCTGTTTCTGTAAGCAACCTTAATTTTAAACACCATGAAGTATTTATGTCTAATGCTCTGTATATTCTGTTGACTCATTACAAGTGGTACAGATGAGAAAAATAACAGTAATTTAAAGATTGGCTGCCATCACTTTCCAAGTTGTCTTTTAATATGATTAAATCATAGGAACCCTACATCAGAGGAAGCAGTCATATAAACCAGAATCAAATCTATAGTGGTGACCTTTGTAAAATGCTTACAGTAAGGTGCAAGAAAACCACAAGAGATAGATGTGGAATAATCCACCTTGCATGATGGCTTTGTCCAAACCTGATGGTTCAGAAGTTAGTTTAACCTCTGAAACATGTATTTTATGTCCCTTAAAATATCTGATCGCGCTAAATTTTACGATCTGGAAAACCCTGTTTTCTATAAATATCCAGTTCTTCTTTGACTTTATAAATCCTTAGGCTCAGCAACAACTTGTGACCATGAGTCCCCCAATCTAATTTATTCATCATGTGGAAAAGTATTTCCTCGTAACAGTCAAATATATTCATGTCACTGACTGATCAACAGTATTTATGTAGGTGCTGTATGTTGTCTTCATTTCCCTTTATTCCTTGGGATGGGGTTTGGAATTAGAGCTTTAAACTGCTTTGTTTGAAAATACATGCAAGTTTGGCATGTGGCATAAGTACAATCTGATTTCTCACTGCAAAAAAACCACAGCATACAACATTGGCATGAAAATTCGGAAGCATCAACACTAATTCTTGTTATAACTGTGACATTATATAAGGACAATAATCATTGAAGAATTTGCACAGATTTAAGGAAGCAAAATGTATTTTCAAAGAGACTGTTGCTGCATTGACAGATTTTCTCTTATTTACTCCATATTTCAGAAGATGCAGCTGTTGCTACCAGAGACTAGCATTGAAAGATTCTATTTTCACAATGTTGCATGAGGTTTTAGTGGCATAAAATAACCCACACCACCCCAAACCTATTAAATCCCACAGGAATTAGTTGACTAAAACTCTCACAATGTTTTAAGCAAAAGTATCCATTCAGTAGCCAACATCTCTATATTAAAGTAGTTTGCATTAAAATATATATTAAGAAATTTGGACTCAATCCTACACCTGCTGAAGTGAGTAAGAATTTAGTCACGAACTCCAACTGGATCAGGATCAACCCTGTTATTATCTGGGATACCCAGCTTAGGTAAATAATAACAATTTAGTTTTAACTGTAAGTGGATAACTACACACCTAACATTTGCAAACAACATAAAATTTAAATATGAAAGTATAATTGCTTTTCTTTATTTTTCTAGTTTAAAATAGAAAATTCCATCTTGTCAGTGGTGATATGTAGGGGGTGAATGGGGCTGGACATGCACCCCCTGAAAGTGCTGGTGCACCCCCTGACAGCCAGCATTCCCCCTTTAGGCAGCAGACTTGGGGGGGGCAGGTGGGAGCACTGGTGCCCCCCGAGAGTGCCAGCTGGGGAGTGGGGGCACCAGGAGAAGCACTGCTGGCACTTCTGAGCTGTTCCTGGTACTTCCAGGCGCACCACTGTCCTTACCAGGTCAGCACAATATGGTATGGGGGGCCCCCTCCGGTCATTGACTGGCCACTGGCAGGGCAAGTGCCCCCCCCAGCTCGGGAGGCACCAGTTGCCCATGCATCCTGTAATGATTTATTTCCTTTCTTACTTTAGATTTTAGCTTACATGGTTTTTTATTGAAAGTATTATCATTGTCACTATTATTTTCCATCACACAACTGAAAAATCTTATTTATGTAGTAACCCTTGTTTTATTAACTTCACCCATTACTTCATAACTCAAAATCTTATTTGATTTCACTGTATAGATTGAAGTTCTTGCTATGTTACAAATTGTAATGCCCTTCTATGCATGGGTGGGAGAGGATCACATGAAAAAAAAGATGATCAAATTCTAGTTGGCTTATGTCAGATAAACATCTCGGGTGAATGGGAAGAACGGAAGCAGATGGGATTTCAAAAAGATTATTGTCTATGAAGGGTTGTATCAAATTCTATACCCCATCTAGCAGAAAGACTGAGTGGAAGTTTAGTTTGGTGGTAATACCTTGAAATGAGACAGTGGCCATGTGTAGGGGATGCATGGGGGTGCATGTGCACCCCCTGAGAGCACTGGTGCACCCCCTGACTGGCTGCGCTCCCTACTTAGGTGATGGGCAGGAGTGGCAGGTAGGAGTGCTGGTGCTCCTTCTGTGAGCTCTGGCCAGGGAGTGGGAGCAGTGAGATTAGCTCACCAGTTGGTAAGTTTTGCCTTGGGGGGACCCCCCTTCCTCAGTTGGTGAGATTGGCTGTGCCTACCCCTCCTTCCCCAGTTGCTGACTGGTCACTGGGGGCCATGTGCCCCCCTGACTAAGGTGGCACCAGTCACCCATGAAATGAGACAATAGACTTCGTCCCTCATCACTATATTAATATAGGTGTACAACTATGCACCTCGGCTGTGGTAGGTACTTTATCTCTGTGCAACCTGTAAGTGGAAATTTGGGATCACAGAACTGTTATCTCATAGCTCAGGAAAAGGCAGGGAGACTTTTTGCTCTCAAAAAGGCTTTTTTGAAACTGCTAACACATGCAGAGATGGCTGGCTACTGTTAATGTCATCATGTCAGCCCTCAGGAAAGGAGTTAACCTTTACTACTACGCAAGGGAACAGATGGGACTGAGAAGCCCGTATTCAGCAGACTCGCAGTAAAGCATGGTAACCATGATGTATGGAGAAATTTGCCAGAACATGTCCCAGACAGTGGAGGCTTGCAGGGCCCTACTGCCTGGACTTAGTGGCCTTGCCCCTCTACAGTAGAAATGTAGTATTCTACTTTTGTTTGGATCTTCTATCCTGGGCAGGAGATGTGGAAGGAAGATAGCAGGTAGGAATTTTCTTTTATCAATGAATAAGAAGAGGCGATAACATTTAAAACAAACAAAACTTCACTATGAACTCATCCAGAATCCAATGATCCTCTTTAATTGGAGGTAAATAGGAAAAAGAATGTGAAGTGAATATACAGATACTTTGTGTGGAAGGGAAAAAAATATCGAATGATATTGCAGCTTTACAGACATGGTAGTGTATTCGTGTGGCTGGAAATGAAAAATGTGAATTAACCATATCCAGACAGCTTAGTTAAAATTATTACAAGTTCTTATATTTATTGGTATATGATGATATAAATAATATTTGGTGTAGCAAATAGAGGGACTGATCAAGTATAACTGAGAGATGCACCAAATAAGAATTCATTTGCTTAAAATTGGATTTTGTTTTTAATAACGTGTCCCAAAAGGCCTTGATTACAATTGAATTATCAGCTCCCAACACTACAGTATTACAGACTTCAAGCAGGTGCTAGAAATACAGCACAAAAAATCTCTATCAGACTTGATCACAGTGGTACAGTTCTGACAAACTGTTAAAAAAATGCAAACACAAAGGATCACTTTTTTGGCACCAGGTTAAGAAAACCTTCATGGAAATGATGAGATACAATTGTATTTTGTCCTCAGATTAATTCCTAGTTAGTACTAGTAGTCCTGTAGATTTTACAAGAATTAGACTTGAGCAAGGACCTATTGTGCTAGGCACTATAGAAATCCAGACAAAAATGATACTCCCTACCCAATGCGGCTTACTGTCCAACTCAAAGACAAGGAACAACAGATGGATGCAGACATGCAGGGGTTCAAAGAAACAGTGAGACAATATTGGTCAGCATGACAGGCACAATAATTCTATAATTGCTTCCAAGTTTTAAATACAAATTATGGCGGGAGGAGAGTTCCTGAAGAGCAGTCATTAGGAAGAGGATCATCTGCCTTCTGTGGTTCCTCCTGCTGGATTGATGCCAAAAGGATAGCCTGAATTTGCCTAATTTGAGAAGGGCTTTAAAAATCTGGGAACAGAAGTGGGGAGGGGAGTTATGGAAAAATGACACCTCTTCAGGAAAAATCTCTAAGAAGTACCTAGGTATAGAATCATATTTTGTTGATATGAAAAAGGAATAACTGAGGCCAAGGAAAATCCCTATAATTGAAAACTAATTCTCCCAATCTTGCTGTCCCAAATAGGGATTACCCAGATAAACAAGTATAGACTTGGGTCCCTACTTCCTGCTGTTAGTTTTATAGCTGATATTATATAAGGCTCAGGTTAAACTGTCAGCGTAATCCTCTACATATATTTTGTTATAGTTGAGGCCTGATTCTGTGTTCTTCACTAAGAAGCGTCATATTGCTTCAGTGGGAATTTAAGTAGCTCAAGGTTTGAAAGAGTAAAAGAACTATGATAGGAAAAGCATTCTGTAGAAAATTATTAATTATTGCTTTGTAAATGCCAAGAGCTGCCATGAGAATTGTTTGAAAAAGATCTATGCTTATAAAAATAAGTCTTTTGAATATATTATGTGACTATATCGATTTCTCTAAATAAAATAGGCCAAGTAGACTAAGTAAAAGAAAATACTGTTTTTTAATAGAAAAAAGGAATTGGGAAAATATGGTTGAATGAACAAAATTAATGGTTCAAAGAAAAATTTTCACAAAAAGGAAGACTTGTTTAAATTGTTTGTATACAAAGAGAAGACAAAGCAAAAGAGCCCTCCCCAGAACATTTGAAAGATATTAATTTACTTCTTGGATTGCTGGCATGAGACCTATTGAATTCAGTTGAGGTTATTTTTTTTTATCTGTAAGCTATCCTCAAGCTATGGACAGGTTATTACTATACCGTTACCAATTATCTTTTCCTCAAAGCAGGATATGTCAGTTTATAGTGACTGAATATATTCTTGGACCATTAAAATGCGTTTGTTGAAATAAACATATTTCATTCATGCCTTTATATTTGCAGTTGTCTCTGCATTGATACATTCTCAACTAATGCATATTCAGCCAAATCAAGGAAGCTGTGTGACACTTTCCTCCTTGACAGATTCACACCCTCAACAAAGTGTCAGGTACCATAGACACATTATTGCTTCATTTTTCAGCACAACACCCAGGTCTTGTAACTCCTCCCTCTCCTTATGAGAAGGACTGGCTGGCTGATTTTGGAGCTCTGGCAAAAAGCCTGAGCTCATTGATTACAGATCACTGTTAATAAAGAGCATTTGTAATGCAGCAGTGGTGATACAATCTCCACACGCCAGTTCATGATGGCCCTTCAGTCTCCACAATTAAGTCGTCCAGCAGGCATGCCCCCTGTTGCAGCTGCTCTGTCAATCTCATTTTGTAGTACAAATGATCTTAGACCCAGTGTTTGACATGGGGTTTTAACACCAAAGAAGGCAATTCTGCAACTTCAAATGAGCCTAATTGGTTGTGCGCTCAGGCGTTCACTCAAGCTGCTTCAGTCCATCAGAGAGAGATTTCCAACTAATTGAACAGCTCAGAAGAAAAAGAACCACGGAAATCACAATGCTCTGAGCCATTGGAGAGGGGTTTTTTCATAATAAAAACCTTGAAAATAAGATTTTTCTTTTAATCAGCCACCTGTCAATCTAGATGGAGGCCTCATTGGTACAGAAGCTCCCAATGAGTTGTAACCTAAAAATCACTAGTTATTAGTACAGGGTTCATAGGCCCATACGTATTTTGTTTTATATGGAAATACATTTCAAATATTTTGAATTTCAAAAGTATTGTATTTAGACTAGAAAGCTTTGCCTGATACCTAGAAGTAGAAGGTCCAGGCTTGTACCTTATACATATTGATAGTAACTATTCTTATTTGAGTAATGCCAGTGAAGAATAGGACTACTCCAATGAATAGAACAATCATATACATTTTTGCAGAGCTGGGCTTTATAAGATTCTACTTATAGAAATGTCCATAGTTTTATTTTTCAACACTCCTGAATTTGGATTAACGTGCTTGTTTTGGAAAAGCATAGGGTTTATTACTCCACTACCTTTATATTATTTTTTTCTTGTATAACTCTATTGACTTTAAATAACTCCTTTTCAAAAGGTAGATCACAAAGACTTATGCCTCTAATAGTCCTCTGTTTCTTATATATGAAATCATTAGACAAACAATACATTTTTTCATGTAAATTCCACGAGTAACAGCTACCCGAAAGTTATGTCAAATTTGCATTCCAATGGTTCACATCTAAATAGTGGAACAGACCAAATCAAAATGTAATTTTTTTCCTTTTTTAAGAATCTGTAGTAATTGAAAGTGGATTTCTAGTCCCAGAACATCAGTAGAAGTTCTTCACTTTATTTCAGTGGTCTTGCTTCTGGGAGGTGCTCCATACTTTAGCTGCCAGCCTGTAGAAGCACCAAAGCAGTAGTTTAACTTGTGATGTGTGAGTGGTACCATTGAATCAAAGGAGAAATTACTGTTATCAGTACTGCGGTACTACCTACAGCAGTAGTTCCTAAGCTTTTTAGATGCAAGGCACCCCTTGTTAGACTGAAGGCATCCCTCAGGAAATGCCAGCTCTTTGTTTCCATTCATTTTTTGACACTGGAAAAATAATAAAACAATTGTTCTATTCCAGAGAACCCAGAAAGACTACAACAGGTCAGAATGTTTTTAACACCACGGATACCTATTGGAAATATCTGTGAATCATGTTTGCACACCTAAAAGTGCTAACATTGTGGAGCAACCTGTAGCACCCTGAAAGGATCAAAGGCACCCCAGGTAGGGTGACCACCCATCCGTAATAGGGCAGGACAATCTCAAAATGTAAACATCAAGTCCTGGTTCCAGGCTGAAGGACTCTGGGACAGCATTTGTCCCAGATTCCCAGTGTCGTGCAGGGATCAGGTTTTCCATTCACTGCAGAAAAACACAGGAAATGGTGGGTTTCCCCTTGCAGGCTGGCAGAGTTCCAGCCTGCAAGGGGCTGCTTGGGGCTGGGGGGAGTGGGATGCACAGATGCACA
Organism: Crocodylus siamensis; assembly: GCF_052110815.1. Classification (NCBI taxonomy): domain Eukaryota; kingdom Metazoa; phylum Chordata; order Crocodylia; family Crocodylidae; genus Crocodylus; species Crocodylus siamensis. The sequence goes on along the minus strand of NC_143395.1, from coordinate 80,609,938 downwards.
TGGCTGGGAATACAGCCCCATGCAGTGGTGGAGAGCAGCTTCCCCAGCTGCCTGCAGGTTAGTCTATGGGGGGGGTGGGGCATAGAGGAAGTGGGGGTGCAGATTGAGGCTCCCACAATAAGGATGGGAGTGGGGCAGGAGCTAGAGCTGGGAGTGCTGCCCAGCTGAGGCAGTGCAGGGGGCGCAGGGCCGAAGCATGAATGTATGACCATGGTGCTGGCCAGGCAGCAGGACAGAGCCACAGGAACCTCATCCAAGGGGCAGAAAGGGTACTAGCTTCCTGCCATTGTGCGCACTCTTGGGAAGGGAGGAATAAGAAGGCATGTGCCCTCCCAGATCCGTGTGAGGGGCAGGGGCTAATGTGGTCTTCCCACAGTGGGGCTCAAGGCTCCAAACCATGCTTCCCTCCCTCCTGGAGGCCCGCACTAGCTGTACCACCATGGTGAGTTGTCCTCTGCCCGCCTTGCAGCAGCAGCAGTAGTGGTGTAGAGTTGTGCCTCCCAATGCTGCCAGGCAGGTAGGGGGCACCTGACCATGGTGGTACAGGTGGCGTGGAGCTCCCAGGGGCGGGCATCAGGATGGGATGGGGTGGAGGGTGAGCTTGTAGTGAGCAGCCCACATCCTCCCCTATCCCCCACAGGATCCACTTGGCTCTGCTCTGGCTGTGCTGTGGGGCAGGGGGGTGAGGGGGAAGAGGAATGGGAAAGGTGGGCATGTGTCCTGCCTTTCCATTTTGAAAAGGGTCACCCTAACTCTAGGTTGCCCCAGAACCCTGGTTGATTGGCCTAGAGCCTCCAATCAGAAAGGAGGACCCCACTGGGTCCTACACAATACAGACACAACATAGAAACAGTCCCTGCCCAAAAGAGTTTACAGTCTAAATAAGTAGCAGGTTATGCTAGCCCATTGCATATATTATCCTGTTCCTGGGAATATAAAAGCCATGTAGAAACATAATTCAGTGATTGAGGCAATAATCTGGGACTTGGACTCAAATCTCACCTCTCCAACAGACTTACTGTGTAAACCTGGGAAAGTTGCTTGGGCACAGATCCTGAAAGATATTTATGCACAAAATTCCATTTATTTCAATATAAATTAGGTACCTAGGTGAGGTATGAGTCTCCCTCTGCCTCAGTTTCCAAGCCATAAAACTGAGATAACTGCACCTCTATATTTGTAGTGTGTTTTGAGGATAAATGCTTTATAATGAGTCTGAGATGTTGAGGTATGGGAGTATGATAATCATACCATATAGATACTGCCTAACATAGCCAGCAGAGGTTCAAAGATTCTGGGTGAAATGTTTCTTACATGTCAAAAAATTGTGTTGTGAACACAAGCAATAGACACAAGAAAACAATAGGGTCTATTTTATTTTACCCCAACAATCAAACCAACAATTCATCCTGTAGTCATTTGCTAGTGGGCATCAGGCTTCTCCCCTGATTAGTCCCATTGATTTACATAGTTATTAGTATGTATTTGTAGGAATAATCCCTACAATAGCAATTTACCGCCAATGGAATAGGGCCCTATTATCTCACTGCAGGATACAAGACAGTCATTGAAGGCAATGAAAATTACTTGCATGCTGTAGTCAAGTAATAACAGTCAGCATTAATATAAAGCTTTTTTTCCTGTTCGGTGTGCCATGCAGATATTAAATGAAACCCACAATTCTGAACTTATTTGACTAACTCATTCTCATTTGACTGTCTGACTCTTACAATAATGATACATCCCACTAACTTCTGGGCCCATGCTTACCCCCTTTGAAACTGATAGCAAAATTCCCATTGGCTTCACTGAATATGCAGATAGTCTTCACCAAGAGAAGGATCACACATACTAGCTTTATACTCAAAGGCTTAATTCTTTTGATTAAGATGAAGTTCAGGAAAGAATATCTACATGTCCTGAATTTATGTTTTCAACTCGGCTAATGTTCTGGTGTTGAAACGTGGCTCAGAATATTAAAAATTCTAGCATATGTCAGAGTGCGATACAAACTTAACTTTGTAACCTAAGTGAAATCGTGCCACTCCACTAAATTTCATTAGAATATGATGATGGTTATCTCACCAGAGATGTATTTCCATGTAAATTACACTCCAAGAACATTTTTGTAAGATCTGAGGACTAATACTACAGTTAGGATATTGAATGATCTTGTAATTCTATAGTAAAGGCTGTAATTGCCAGGTGTTGGCTGTGTCCCCTAACAGTGGGGTGGAACTGTAACTACAGGGTTCCCTGCTGCTGAACTTAGTAAACAAGCTGCCCATGTGATTCCAGATGTTTCTAGCTTTTTAAGGCACTGGACCTCCCAGGATCAAAATGCCAGCGTGTCTGAGATATAGAAGCCACCCTTTGACACTAGGAACAAAAGTATTACTAATTCTGTGGCTCTGTAAAAAGTTGAAATTGAGTTCTCTGGGGCAGGTGGGTTAAACAGACTCATGTCATCAACTTCTGTGGCCAACTGCATCTGCCAAAAATCTCATGTTTAAGTATATTTCTGTGGGGGACATTTCTACAGGAAAACAGCTGTACTCATTTGAAGCTGTGAACTGTCTGAATCAATCCTTAAACTAAGTCCTAATTGATTTGTGCACACAGTAAAAGTGCTAATAAAAATGGAGAATATTGTGGGAGAACAGTCTCAGGCTGAAAAAAGAGAAGGAAGAGGCTTGGGGAGATAATCACCAGGTGTTTAGCATATAAGTTATTGTTTACCCCATTTACTCTGGGGTTTAGCCTTCATGTCCCATTGGAACCCACAGAGTCAGAAGACTTGTTAAAATAAAACCACCATGTGAAATGTATTGACAGAGTCACAACCCTACACAAGTATTCCTTTCACGGTATCCAAAACATAATAGTACATAGGTTTCAAGAACTGTGCCATAGAAGGAACTGAATAGCCTGATGTTCTCATACTACATCTCCACAAGACCTGTTATATCTGTGCTCAGTACAGCATCCCATGGTGCCAACAACTATATAAAATGTGGTGATATTTCAAATTACTTTGTTTTGCTGAAATGCTGTGTTATTCTGAGAGTGCTTGTGAAAAAAATTCTGAAAGAATGATAAAATAAGCCTGAACTGTTTTGTAAGTGTGTGCTAGATTATCTTGACTATGTATTTTGATGTTGGGGAAAAGTTTGATCTTAAATAACAACGGAGGAAAAGAAACACAAAGGCCCCAGGTGATTTTAGCTGTTGCTGAAAACTTGTGAAATGTGAAATTGGTGACTGCTTTTAAAAAAAATAATGTCCTTAGCAAACAAGGCGTAAATGCTGCTTCTTTCCTTAAGTTATGGAGGCTACTTTAGCCATGGCACAGTTCTGATACGTAAGTGCAGGGAAGAGTTTGCTTGTAACAGTAAATGTTCCCTTCCTAGAGGGTGCATAGAGTTCACCTCTGCATTGTCCCTCACAGGGTTTGTATAGAAAGCTGAAGCTGCTACTCTTGTCTGTAGGCAGGTTAGTGGTCACAGTCCTATTGTATAGGCAGCCTTAAGCCAACTTAAAGAGATGATTGAGGAGCGTTCTGACATTAATGTTGATTTTAACAAGTCTTGGAATATTGTGCCACTGTTTAAAAAGGGTAGATAGGATAGTTCAGAAGCTGGTCAGCCTGACATCAATTCTGGATAACAATAAGTTTTTCAAAGGATGACAATATGGTAGTATTGGTAATCAAAAAGGTTTTATAGAAAATAGGTTTTGTCGAAGAAACAAGCTTTTGTTTGTGAATGAAATTACAAGCTTAGTTAGAGAAAGTAGCTGTTAATGTAATATACACTTATTTAGTTTTCTGTAAGGCCTTGGACTCAGTTCCATATGCCATTCTGATTTTTTTAAAAGGCTGATGTACAAAAACAACGGAGCCCTGGTGAAATGGACTGAAAAGTAACTAACTAACTGATAGATCTGAAAGAGTCATTGGTATGGTAAATCTTCATATAAATGGAGATGTTTCTAGTAAGGCATGCAAGGATCTATTTATAGCCAAGTGCTAGTTAATATTTTTATCAGTGATTTGGAAGAAAACAGAAAATCTTTGCTGGTAGAATTTGAAGATGACATAAAATTAGTAGTGGTAAATGATCAGGGAAATTAGTTGAGTTATTTCACAATGAAGTGAGCTTAAGGATCATGGCTATACCCTAAGCCACCTTTTAGGCCTACCCTGCTTGAGTCCCTGATCCTGGGAAAAGTTTTGTGGCCTGAGTTACGTGAGAGATCACACCTCGTGATCTGGCCATTAAGTAGAGCATCCTATTAAATCATCTGCCTTATTTTTGTTTTTGGGAAGATTTACTGGAGATTCTCTTGCTCTCCCAATAATAAGTCTCTTTCCATTAACAAGAACCAACAGCACCAAACCAAGAAAGGCCTGGGATTGCTAAATTTTGTTCTCAGCTTTGGCATTAACTTGCTGTGTGACCTTGCATAACTGTTCTAACCTTTTTTTTTGTCTTAGCTTGCTTGTCTATAGAAGTGCTACTTGCTGCCTCACAGGTATTAAGAAAATTAATTAATGTTTGTTCAACCCTTTAAGGTCCTCATGGGAACAGGTGCTATGCAGCTGCATAGCAGGGTTTCCCTGCTGAGTGGAGGTAACGTACTTTGAACTTTGCAGCAGGTCAGTCAGGTTCTCATTGGTAGGGAATAGAAGTGAGGTGTTTTTTTTTTTTCTCATGTGACAATTTTTTTCATTTACAAAATACATACAAGTCCAGTGTTCCTACTAAGAAAAGGTGATCAAATGACACACAGACAATTCCCTTCTGCAGTAAATTTCACCAGTAACTGTTACCAAGAAATGGAAGCCTTGGTAAACACTTCACTTTTTGTTTTATAGCAGGGGTTGGCAATGTTTTCCAGTGGTGGGCCAGGATAAACCTGCTTGGATTAAAGGCAGGCCAGTGGGAAGACCCAGCTGGTGCCACCACTTCTCTCTGCTCCATAGCAATGGCATGCATGGCTGCCACTCAGCCACAGCATGGCATAGCTGAAGATGTCATCACTGAATGTCGCCAATTCTCCTGCTAAGTGGCTCAGATTCAATGGTACGTTGCCAACCCCTGCTCTGTTGTATTAATCTACTCTCACACTGTATTAGTCTACTCTAATATTGTATTTGTCTACACAGAAGCAGAAAGGGATCTCGGAGTCATAGTGGACTGCAAGATGAACATGAGACATCAGTGTGACGAAACCATCAGCAAAGCTAACCGCACTTATGCATCAGCAGACACATGACAAATAGGTCCAAGGAGGTGATACTTCCCCGCTATGTGGCATTGGTCAGACTGTGTCCAGTTCTGAGTGCTGCACTTCAAGAAGGACGTTGATAAACTTGAGAGGGTCCAGAGGAGGGCTACTTGTATGGTTAGGGGCTTACAGGACAAGCCCTATGAGGAGAGACTGAGGGACCTGGACCTCTTCACCCTCCACAGGAGAAGGCTGAGAGGTGATCTTGTGGCCGCCTCCAAATTCATTAGGGGGACACAGCAAGGGATTGGAGATGCTCTGTTGACCAGGGTGCCTCTTGGGGTAATAAGGAGCAATGGTCACAAGCTGACAGAGAGCAGACTCAAGCTAGATATCAGGAAAAACTTCTTCACTGTAAGAGTGGCCAAAATTTGGAATGGGCTTCTGAGGGAGGTGGTGCTCTCCTCTACCTTGAAGGTCTTTAAGAGAAGGCTGGATAGGCATCTGGCTGGGGTCATCTAACCCCAGCACTCTTTCCTGCCCAGGGCTGGGGGTCGGACTCGATGATCTGTTGAGGTCCCTTCCGAACCTAGCGTCTATGAATCTAAAAGCTCGTGATTAGCTTTTAAATCACCAGCTAGTGCAGAATACTCTGATCTGTTTTCTTGACCAAAGTGCTGGATTTTGGACATGGGGAACTCCTAATTCCAACTTTATAGTTTATGATAGCAGTGTCAAATTTATGACCCAAGAGTTGGGTCCAGCCCCAGAGCTGTCGTGTGATCTACAGGGCTTATAGAGACCCCAGGAATTTGGGAATCTCTTTAAGACCCTCAGTATAAGACCATGGGGCAAGCAGGGGTGGGACCAACTGCCATATTCCAGGGCACAGAGCCCTATTGGTAACACATATCTGTGGCAGAGGGTGAGCAAGGGCTGTGTTAACCCCCAAGGCCGCCGCCATTTACTGCATTAATGCATATAGCTCTGGTCCATAAGTTTTGCAGTCTGGATCTGGCCCAGGGGTCATGATGAATTTGACCCCAGGATTATGGCAACACCTTTATCATAACAAAATTATTGTAACATTTTTCTCCTGGAACAGGTCAGGTCCTTTTCTTTTCTCACAGCAAGCAAGTGAGTGATTCCTCCAGCAGGTCTTGCTCGTCAATTTTAATCCCTTTAGGTATAGTGAGCTAGGTAGCCTCGGCAGGCACTTCTGTTGTCCTGCCAGTTTAATGCAGCATCCCACAGCTTGAACAGCTCTGACCAAAAGGTTGCCTTTTTCTGTGCCTGTAATGGATGAGGACTCAAGGGCAGACAGTTGGCCATTTCATAATGTAGACCTAGTCATATGCAAAGCTTTCACAGAAAAAGGACTTATGCTTGATTTCAACTCTGCACTCTCTGTCTCTTCTAATATCCTTTCAAATTGTGTGACAGGGTTGGGAGACACGGCAAGAAGAAAGGGTATTAAGAGGTTTACAATAGTTTCTCTTTTTCTCCAAGAGCAGCGTTAACAAGGAAAGACCATGTTCCTGGCACAGTCCCATCATAGACATTAATCATGGCACTCCAGAATGATAAGGAAACGGAGGCTTTCTGAAGAGTCAGTGGTAAGATGAGCCATATCTATTCTTTCTGACGATTCTTCTTGACATTTCAGTTGGAATGAGCATGAATGAAATGTGGGGTAGCAGAAGACCAAAGCACCTTATTAAAAATTACCACATCTGGCTCCTGTACTTTATCTGTGTTTTGCTGTAAAATAGTTTTGCGGTTTGTTCTTAGGATATTATAACTGTTGCAGGTTTTTTGCATAGTGAATGAGTCAACATTTGTGTATGTCTCAATGGTCTGATTTCTATTGCAACATACTGGCAAGGCTTTCTTGTGTTTCTCAAGACTTTTTTGAAGTAAATGTGTCTGTACTTTCAATGACACTGGTAATAATGAGAAGATTTTCATTCTCTGCTGAATAGGAAAACAGTACAATACTGGAATGTATATTTATGTTGCAACATGACTAAACTAAAGTTGAACAGAGGACAAATGCTGTATGAGCTTTCTGTGGCTCCCTCTCTCCCCACACTTCTGTGTCTGAAACCTCTAACGGTGACATTTTTTTGATCACCTGGCATAGTTCCTCTCCAGTTACAATCTCAGAGAATTAGCTTTCCTGGTTTTGTTTTTTATCTGTCTGTTCCTCTTTTTTTGGCTGATGGTGGAAAATGTCTATCACTAAATCTACCTATTGTTCTGCCAATCATATATTTTTCATATGACTTCTATCAAGGTACGGGCTCCAGCACTCAGCTCAGCTCATGTGATGAGGCTATGGAAATAATAGCTTTTATAGCTAACACAGACAATTTTTCCGTATCTATTTCTCTCTATCTATTTTTATGTCTTAGGGCCTTTCCCTGTCTCCAAGGGAATTAACAGGTCAGTGGTGGGAGGTAATAGTTTTGTGCCCTGGGCAATTGCTGTTGGTTTTTGGTGCCCCACCAAGCTGGTGCCTGGGACTGCTGCTCAGGTAAACCTACCCCCTTATTTACACTATCGTATATTCTCAAACCACCTTTATAGTTCAGTCTTCTCATTACGGCAATAAGATTTCTGAATCTGATCATTAATACTATATCAGTTTTAAAATTTCTAGTCTGGCTAATAGTGAGGGTTTGGACTGATGTCAAAACATGGTGGTTTACTTACAAAGTCCTTAATAATATTTGCAACAAATATCTTTCTAAACTATTCTGTGTGCATTTCCTTGATTGTCTAGAATAAAATTTAGGGCAGTTTCGAAGATCAGGGCCAAACGATCAAATCAACATATGACTACAAGTACAATGCAAGCAAACTCATTACGTATGCCATCTATATTTGCATACACAAATTGGGTAACTATTTGCAAGTGCATATTTGCACACGCAAATGCTAGTTTCTATACACAAATGTTGTTTTTGTTCCTGAATAAAGAGCCTACGCAATAAAAATTAATGTGCATAATTGCCTCTTATTTATGTAGGTTAAATATTGCTTATTCAAATAATTGAATATGTTTCTTTTTTAAAAGGAAACTCAAAAAGGTTTTGGTTTAATGCTGATTTTGTGGAACACCATAAAGGGCATTTTTGGCAAATGTGTTTTTTTGAATGTATGGTGGTGTTATTACTAATCTTAATCATCACTTATCCATACAATTTTGAAAGGAAACTGAGGAATGATAATCAATTGTCAGTCTAATATGAAAACCATACTTTTTTAGCGTTTCATTGTTTTAGTTTTAGCTTTACCGTATTCCCCTAGCTTAAGATGGCTTGCTAACAATATAGTTTCTATAGCAACATCCATTGACTGTTGAAATAATGAAAGCCACAGCAAGCTCTCCTGCCGTGAATCCTTCATGCTGACAAGCTCAACTCCTATTTTCTTTGTTCAGTGTTTCCTATTACTTACAAGACTGACCCATTTATCAGGATTCACAAGTCCTCCACTAATTACTTCTGAAATAGACTAAGATAGACAAGTCAGCTCACCCTTACTTTACCTGCAGGCCAACACTACAGCGTGATAAAATATGAATCAATTTATAATACATATAATTTCTTAACTCTGGAAATGTTAGAACTACACATTTACAATGTTTACAATATAGAACAGTTTGAATTTAAACAAGTGAAACTAAATTTATCTTAATTAAATAAAAATTCATGTTACTCCATTAGCAGGTTTCTCACATTAAACAGCATCAGACAGATTCAGTGCCTATTGACAGACCTCCAGAAAACAGATAGGTACAACAAGAAGTGGTACTAGCTATTCAGTAGGTGGCTAGGTGGCACTCTTGTCTCTGAATCACTACAGAAATTATTTTCTTGCCATGATATTGGCGTCCCCTTGGTGTTTGAAGGTGCTATTTTTCTGATGAAATATGGAATTGCTAATTCTTATCCACATATACATTCTTCCTGAGTTTCTCACTGTGAATGTGCTTACTTCTGAGCCTTGACTGGAGGCTTTTGGCTTGAACAGGACCCACAGTGTGATCCCCAGCTCTGCTCCAAAGGCATGAAAAACACTGGATGCTCCCCACTCTTCAGTTTCTGATGATCTTTTGCTTGAAGCTTTAGCAAACATTTTCTACCCTACTTATTTATTTTATATTTGATGTACTATTTTTGTTTTATATTTCTTTCCTTAAGAGAAGCTTTATTCCTTCTATTTGCCCTACCCCACAACTGTTTTTCTTCTGAGGCATGAGTAACCACCATTTTGGACTACTTTACAATTTACACACAGGCACCACTGGTGGACTTTGGTTCTTTTTTCTCTTGTTTTATTAACCAGAGAGTCTATCTATGCCATCTCTAAAGTCTCTCTGTTTTCAAAACAGTCCTTCCTTCTCATTAATTACAGATCCCTGGGCTGGGCTGAGCTGAGAGCAGAGCTGCCCTGCCCCTCTTCTCCCTAGCTGGAGCTCAGGCTGGCTGAGAAGGAGGTGGAGACTGCAGGCACAGCAGCGTCTGCCTGACTTCCCTCTGCCCCACCCTCGCCTTGCTTACTGCTCAAGCAGGGATCCCACCCTCTCCCACAGTACAGACCCCAGTGGCACAAACCCCAGGTGGCATCTGGTCACGCCACCCCCATGCTAGCTAATGCTGAGAGGTGTCTGTTTGTGTGTCTCCAATTTCACTGGAACAAAGGCAGACAGAACAGTGTCCACTTAGGGCTTTTTGGAACTAATCAGCAAGTCAGTTGGTAATGCCCCTCCTTCTTCCTTACAAATACTTTGGAAAAAGCTGTTTAAGAAGAGCTTGAACAAGGAGAGATGATTTGTTTTCTTGATGGGCTGATAAGCTTTGTGTTCTGATAAGCTCCCTGCTGGCTTGCTTGCTTCAAAGGCCGCAATCTGTCAGTGTTCAAGAAAAGACAGAGAAAGATGTGAGAAATGACCTGGTTTACAATGCATGGGACCTGTGAGTGCCTGTCATTTTGCTGCAGATAGTATGAAGAAGCAGGGAGAGGGAGATTGAAATGCTCAGTATCATGAACAGATGCAAGGTGCCCACACAAGCAGTCCTTCCTTCACCCACCCCCCTTAGGTCCCAAAATGCTAGCTGGGGGTCAGGATATGGCAGCACTCCCTTCCCCTTGAGCAGCAACCAGGGAAAAGCCTAGCGAGGGCTGCTTCCCCTTCAGGTACACTCTGGCTGGGGACTGTGCAGGCCAGGTTAGAAGTTTAAATGCCTCCCTAATAATAACAACCTGTCAGGGCCTTGTCACCCTGCCCCCCACCCTCCTGCTCATCATTGTGGAAGGGTAGGGAGGGCTCTAGCGTGAGGCCCCTGTTGGCATGTGCCTGTATTTCCTGATTCCAAAGTGAAATCCACTTGCAAATGAGCTCAAACTCTGCAGGTTAGACTAACCTGCAAAGATTGAATCAATTCAGGCTTGGGCTTTTTGACTGTCTGTCCCCTAGCCTCAGTCTGCTATGGAGTGGGGGGAGCTCTAGACTCTGGTGGCTTTCTTCTTCGAAAGTCGGCAGCCTTCTTCAAAAGTCAGCCCCACTTGCTCTCTGACCAGTCACTTCCCAGATCAGGAGCAGCACAGGGGCAACACATACCATCTCTCTCCTTGCCCACTCTGTCTCCCTGTGCTATGGCTGCTCCAGCCGTTGCCCCTGGTAGCAGCAACAAGCACTCCAGGCACCTGCTGGCCACTGCACTGACCCTGCTAGCTTGCCATGCTGGCTGCTGCCTGGTCTATGGCTGTTTCGCCCACCCAGATCCCCTCCATGTACTGACTGCCTGCTTTGCCACAGTGCACCATCTCAAGGCTGCCACTGGTGTACAGCTCCTGCCAGCAGGGAAGGTGATGAGGGGCTTCTGGGTGCCACCACCAGGGTCACTATAAACCTCCTGGGCCTCCAGCCCCACTGCCTCTGGGCTCACCAGGTCATCCAGGTGTCATGGCTGCACAGTGTCCAGCATACCTGGCAACATGAGGAGTGACTGGAGACCTTCAGGATGACCTAGGCCACCCCCTGGGACCTCCTGGAACAGCTCTTGCCCTAGCTGGAGTGGCAGGATACTCGCATGTGGCCTCCTCTCCTCACAGACACTCACCTGGTCCTCGCCTTACTTAAAGTGACCACACATCCAGCCTGTGGTATGTCAGTCACCTGTTTGGTGTTGACTAGGCCACCACAAGGGAGGAGGCTGTCCTGGAGGTGTGCAGTGCCCTCCAGGACATGGATCACCTCCAGGCAGTGGTGGTGGGGTTCTGTGCCCTAGGATTCTCCCAGTGCATGGGGGCCTGGATGGGAATCACATTGCCATCACCTGCCCATCCCATAGAGACCACCCCTATTACAGCTGGAGGGGCTTTTACTCCGTGGTACTCCAGACTATCGTGGGCCACCGTGGAGTGTTCACACATGGGAGCATCAGCTGGGCGGGCAATGCTCACAATGCCTGTGACTTCAGGAACTCCAGCCTGCTGGTCATGGTAGAGAGTAGTCGCTTCATGCCAGGGGTGCTGGACCTACAGCTGAGCACCATGGCCTCCCGACCCCTCCCCACTGGGTACCCCACTACCTGCTCCTACCTTGGTTGATGTGGCCCTCCACTGGCCACCTGGATCCTGACCAGGCCCACTATAACTGCTGCCTAGGCTGGATCCATGCCTTGGTGGAGTGCCTGCTTCAGGTGCATCAAGGGCCATTGGTGCACTCTCACTGCCCTTCTCAAGTCACAGAGGACAACCTCACCTGTGTCATCATTATAGCCTGTGTTCTGCATAACATCTGTGAGGCCCAGGGGGAACTGTTCTGCAAAGCCTGGGCAGTGGAGGTACAGCTCATGGAGGGTGTCTGGCAGTAGGAGTATAACTTGTGGTGGTAGTGGCGGAGGCGGCCTTTTCCCACTGAGGCCCCAGGGGAGCTGCGCACCCACTAGTGGGTCCAGGGCACTGGGTGTGGCAGACCCTGGCTGACCACTTCCTCGAGAACTCTCCACTCTAGCTCACCTGCACAACCAGCTATAGACCCCCCAAACCTTCTGCCTACACCCAGCACCATGCTCGCTGCATACACATCTCACAAGTACAAGCTTTTATTTTCCTCACAAGTACCCCTCCCTTCCCAACAAACAGAGCCCCCTGCATCAACAGAGCCTCCCTTCCCTCTCCCCCTCAAAAAACAGAGCCCACCCTCCCTTCAGCAAACAGAATCCCTCCATCCACTGCCAAACCCACCCACCACCAATAAAAACCTTCTTCCCTGTCAAAACTTGGGGTTGGGGGCACCTAGGGGGCAGAGCCTGGGGGCAGACGGCCAGCACCCCAGCCTCTGGTTGATCCCTTATGGGTGTGCATGCCCACGGGTGTTCACTGAGAGGCCTATCTGTCAACTGGATCCCACGGCATGAAAGGTTTGCTACCTACCCAGAGCCAGGATCTGGGACATCATTGCAAGGATTCCCGACCTCATCTGGCCCTCTGATTATGATCCCATAGTCCTTGTCCATTTGGGTACAAATGATGTGGCCAGGAGTTGTCTGGACCATGTCATGAGTGACTACAGGGCTCTGGGAGCCAGGCTTAGGAAGCTGGGGGCACAGGTAGTCTCATCCATCTTGTGGGTTTTGGCTTCTACAACCACAATTCACACTTCCATGAGAAAGGCATCCTGGGATGAGATGGTATGCATTTCTCTTCTAATGGTAAGCATCTGTTCTCTTACAGGTTGGCTGATCTCCTCTGAAGGGCTTTAACCTAGTTTCTCTGGGGGATAGGGAAGCAGAGGATAAGGAAAACCTAGGATCAGTGAGCCAGGAGCAATGCACTGGATCAGCTCAGGTAAGCACTAAGGTAGGCACTAAAGAGCCTGATAGACATTAGGACAGAGGGGTGCCAAAGGCACCCACTGTAGGGCTTAAATGTCTCTATACTAATCCTAGGAGCATGGTGAACAAGCAGGAGGAACTTGCACTCCTCCTTGCAAGCAACAACTTTGACCTGGTTGGACTAACTGAAACCTGGTGGAACCCTACTCATGATTGGACAGTAAGCATTGAGGGTTACAGGTGGTACAGATGGGATGGAGTAGGGAAAAAAGGTGTGGGAGGGTGTTGTTCTCTATGTTAAGGAACAATATACATCCTCTATAATCAAGATGGGATCAGAGGAGGGCCAAACCAAGGTACTGTGGGTCAGGATAAAAGGGAATCGGGGGGAAAGGGACTTGGTAGTGGGGGTCTACTATAGACCACCACACCAGGGGGATGAGCTAGACCTGGAATTCTCCAGACAGCTGTCAGAGGCTGTAAGGTTGAGAGATATGGTTGTCATGGGTGACCTAAACTACCCTGACATCTGCTGGGAGGAGCAGTCAGCCAAATCTAACCACCCACATGGGTTCCTAACCTGCATAAAGGACCGCCATCTAACACAGGAGGTACACGATCTGACTAGGGGAAATGCCTTGCTGGACTTGGTGTTAGCTAAAGGGAATGACCTGGTGGGGAATCTGCAGGTACAAGGTAATCTAGAGGATAGTGACCATTCATTGATTGAATTCACTAACTGGTGAAGGGTGAGTAAATTAACCAGCAGGGCTGAAGTGCCAGACTTCAAAAAGGTTAACTTCAGTGTGCTCAGGAGATTAGTTAGTGAGGTGTTAAAGCTCAAGAGCACTGGTGAAATGGGGGTCTAGAAAAGGTGGTCATTCCTCAAGAGAGTGATCCTACAGGCACAGAAGGAGACAATCCTATTGTGCATAAAAGGGGGCAAAGGGGCCAAGAAGCCCTCTTGGCTGAACAGGGAAGTCTAGGAAAGCCTAAGAGCAAAGAGAGAGGTATACAGGCTGTGGAAACAGGGGATAGCTACCAAGGAGGAGTATACCTCCCTGGCTTACATTTGTAGGGAATCAGTTAGGAAGGCCAAAGCAGGATTAGAATTTAGGCTGGAGACAAAAGTTAAGGACAACAAAAAGTCCTTCAGGTATATAGGGAGCAAAAGGAAGGTGCAGCACCCACAGCCCCCTCACCAGGTCATCACCCGTGGCCAGCACCAGGTCCAACAAGGCGTCACCCATGGCCAGCACCAGGTCCAACAAGGCGTCTCCCCTGGGGGGGGCTGTGCACCTCCTGGGTTAGATGGAGGTCCTGCATTTTGGCTAGGAACCTACGTGAGCGGTCAGACCTGTCTGACTGCTCTTCCCAGCAGATGTCTAGAAAGTTCGGGTCACCCATAATGACCACATCCTTTGACCTAACTACCTCCATGAGCTGACTTAAGAATTCCTGCTCTAGCTCTTCCCCTTGGTTGGGTGGTCTGTAGTAGACCCACACCGTTAAGTCTTTTTCCCCTCGACTGTCTTGTATTCTAACCCAGAGCACTTCCGTGTGCCCCTCCTCTGACTCTGTGCTACCTGGTGAGGATGTGTATTCCTCCTTAATGTAGAGTGCCACGTTCCTGCCTTTTCTCCCTGTCCTGTCCCTCCTGTACAGCCTTATAGCCCTTGATATTCAGCTCTCAGTTATGCATTGGGTCCCACCACGTTTCAGTGAGCCCCACTATGTTTGGGTTGGTGTCAGCTACCAGGACAGTAAGTTCCTCCTGCTTGTTTCCCATACTATGAGCATTTGTCTAGAGGCATTTGAGTCCTCCTGTGGATGTGTGCACTGGCCCCCTAATCACAGCATTGCCCTGGCCCCTCTTGCTTACCTGTGTATATGTTCCGCTCGTTGGTCTAGGCTGGGCTGTACTTGTGAGTGCTGCTTGATTTAGCAGTCCAAGTCCAAGTCCAAGTCTTCCTCCTCCCTCGTCTTCCCCTTCCCCTGACAAGCCTAGTTTAAAGCCTGCTGGAGGAGATCCTCCAACCTAGAAGAGAACACACACTTATCTTTAGGGGGAAAGGTGGAGCCCATCTCACCCGAGCATGTCTCGTCGTGATGTGCAGGTCGTTGTCAAGAGAGCCAAAGCCCGCCTCAAGACACTATTCCTGAAGCCACCAGTTGATCTCTGTGATGCACGTCTCATGCACGTCCACTCACTAGTAGGACAGATGAGAATACCACCTGTGCACCTATCTCCTTCAGCATGCCCCCCAGAGCACGGTAGTCCACTATCAGGTGATCAGGGCTTCTCCTGGCCACATCATTAGTACCCACATGGATTAAGACTATGGGGTAGTAATTGGTGGGCTGGATCATGGCTTGGATCATCCCTGTCATGTCCTGAATCTTTACTCCAGGTAGGCAGTAGGCAGTAGGCCTTGAGTGTTGAGGCATCCTGGCAACAGATGGGGCCCTCTGTATCTCTCAGGATGGAGTCGCCTATGACGATCACTCGACGCTTTCTCCTCCGGGACTGCTTAGCTCCTTTGGCCTGTTTGGAGCATGGCGAGTGTGGAGTTGCCTCCTCTCCAGTTGCCTCCTCTCCCTCCTTCTCCTCCAGTGTTGCCAGGGCCTTGGACCTGTTCTCCAGCCCGACTGTTCTCCAGCTGGGTAACCTGGCTAAGGAGGGCATCACTAGCATTGAAGCTCTCGATGGCCTCGAGGAATGGCTTGAGGAACACCAAGATCTGGAAGATAGTATCCCATGCTGTTTTGTTAAGGGGGCCACTGATCCCAATCTCCCCAACCAAGGCCATCTCAGGGATGGCTATCTGTTGCTTGATCAGCCTTTTCAACATCAGGTATGTGGAGTTCCACCGAGTCTCCACCTCCTGCATGATTGTGTGCTGCGAGATGCTCAGCTCTGCCTGTTTGTCCCCATAGCATCTTGCCCCCCTTGATGGTCCGGTGGAAGTAGCCCACCACCTTCGTGCATTTTGAAATGAGCTGGCTGGTAGTGGTAGTGAGGGCACTTTCACTGGGAGCCCTGTCCTCCTCCAAGGCATCCCTGACTATGAAGTGGAACTTGTGTGCCACACAGCAGATGCCAACAAAGTTGGCATCATGTACCACCTTCGCTACATTGGCCCCATTGTTGGTGGCCATGAACCCATGGGTGAGCACTTCGCTGTGGTGGTGAAGTGTTTCTTGTCCTTGTCTCTGCCGATCTGCTTTCGGCAGTGCTGGCAGGTAGCATACTTCTGGGTTGTGGGTGGGGATCCTACCTTATCTCCCTCCTCACCAGGCAGAGGCACAACAACAGGAGGAGCCGAACCATCTTCCCCCACAAACTCCTTTTGAAGTGCCTTCCAGAAGAGACCTGCCTCTAGGGCAACTTTGAGGGGTGTGGAGTGCAAACTCAGATTCCATCCTCCTTCCCCAGAATTTCCTTAGCTATGGCCCTCAGCTCCTCTGCTTCCAGATCCAGCTTTTCCTCTGGAACTAGAAGGCTCATGCTGGTAAATGAAATTGGGGTGGAGACTGTCATGCTGGTGCTGGTGGTTCTTTTTGGTGTTAGTGAAGGTGGTGCAGGTCCAGATACTTCTCCTACCTCCTTGGTCCCACTAGCAGTAGAAGATTCATCACTGCCAGGAAAGAGGATGCATCTATGTTTGGAGGAGGGGGGAGCTTGCAGTTCTCCCTCTGTCCCCTCTCCCTCCCCTGCTAGAAGACCTGGCACCTGCCTTTCCAGCAAGCTTCATAATGCTTGATGTGCTGCAAAATGTGTATGTATCTGTAATATATGTTGTGCTTTTCTGCAGTGCATAGTGATGACACACTGTCAGGGAAAACACAGAAGAAGAGAGACTAGTTATCTACCAAGAGGCTAGATAGCAAGCCAGAGTCTTTCAGACTCTGCTGGTCCAAGAGAAAGAGCTCACAAAAGGCACAGATCACTTCACACATAGCCTTATAAGTTGTTTCTAGGTCCCTCCCTCAGAGCACTGTGATTGAAAGGGACTCAGGGAAAGATCACAGTCATAGGCCAGCTGCAGATGTCAATATCAGAGCAGTCTTTCCCCCCCTCCCTCTCCCTCTCCCTCTTTTCAGTTTCTGTTTCCTGCATGTCTGTCTGCTGAATCTCTGAGTATTTCTGAATCTTTTCCAAATCAATCTGGAGCCTTCTGAATCATTTCAAACCTTTTATTGGGTTTTCTGATTCAATTCAGATTTGGAGATTTGGAGATTCAGCTGCCAAATTGGGCTGAATTTCCTCTGAATTGAATTGGCTACCAAAGCTTCACACAGCCCTAATGGAGAAGACCAAGCCACACCATACACGATGTATCAACAAAAGTGGCAACAATGCTCAAGTGAAAAGGGATGGGGTGTAGGGCAGGAGGAGCCTCATGGAAGATCCACTATAGTGGTCACGCCTGAACCCACAGAGAACCACTTCAGGACGGTACAATTCACCTACTTAACACCAAGTCATGGCATGTGAGAGGGTCAGGTGTAATGGGACCCGAGAGGTGCAGGGCATGCCTGCAGCATGTGGATAGTGGTGCTGGGTGTGAGCCTGTAACACTTCTCTTGTTGGAGATTCAATTTCTTTGGTTTGAAGTTGGTTGATTCTGCCAAGCGAAAAAGATCTTGCACTTGCAGTTGATCAGGATACTCTTGGGTATCCTGGTCATTCTCATTAAACCAGTCTTGGGGGTTCCTGGTAAGGAATCCAAGTGTCTCTTCACAGGCACTGATTATGCTTGTGAAGAGACCTGACATTATGCCTTGAAGGCACCTGACATTCTCTCGACAAGTACTGCCAAAATTCTCCCATTTTTGTTGATTGGAATTTGCCAGTTTTTCACAGAGGTGTTAATGAAAGAGGTCTTGCTTGATTGAGTCCTTGAGTCCTTCTACACTGACCTTCTGTTGGCATTGGTTTTGCTGCATTCATTATTTGGGAGCCAGTTTGAATGACAACTGAGTGGACAAGTTGTGATCAGTCAGGCAGTTTTCAGCTCCTAGCATAGCTTGAGTGATGCAGACATCTTTGTGATCCCACGCGTGAACAATGAAAGAGTTAATCAAGTGCCGATGCTTAGATTGCAGGTGTTGCCATGCCATGTCTTGTACCTGTTTTTCTGGTGGAACAGGGTGTTGGTGATGGTGAGTCCATGTTCCATGACTTTGGTCAAGAGGAAGATTCTATTGGAGTTAATCTTTCCAACTAGTTTTTTGCCAGTGGTTTCTTTCCAGGATTTCAAGTCTCTTCTGACTCTGACATTGAAATTTCCAAGCAGAATAAGCCTAACTTCCTCCAGAATGTCAGAAAGGACTTGGTCAAGGTTGGCATAGAATCCCCCTTGGTTTCTTTGGTGGTGTCAAGAGTTGGTGCATACATGCTGATGAGAGTGGCATATTGGCTTCCTGCCAATTTGAGATGGAGAGTCATGAGCTGCTCATTAATTTTGACAGGGAACAAATTGGGTTTGTTTATGAGTTCATTCTTAATGGCAAGCCAACTCTGTGAAATCAGTGTTTTCCTTCCTACTTACCCTTCCACAAGTGGGGAGAACTTGACTTCTTGTTGTTTGTGCTACCTATGTCCCTCTTTCTGGTCTCAGTGCAGAAATGTCAGTGTTGTGTCACCTTAGTTCTTGAGCCATGATTACAGTGTGGCACTCTGGTCATTCATTATTAAAATTGTCCAGGAGGATCCTAACATTCCAAGTCCCAGATTTGATTGTGTGTCTTCACTGATTATGACCACAGTAAAGGTGATGCCACTGGATGTGTTTATCCCATCAAGAAAAAGGTAGTCAGACTATATTTAGGGCATATTTTCTAGCCCTTTCCCCATCCTGATGTGCAGGAAGAATAGCAAATGTGGCAAACAACTAGCTAGACTTAGCAGAGAACTCTTTGGTGAGCTTAAACACAAAAAAGAAGCTTACAAGAAGTGGAAGCTTGGATAAACAACTTGGGAGGAGTATAAGAATATTGCTCAGGAGTGCAGGGATGAAGTCAGGATGGCAAAGTGCAACTGGAGTTGCAGCTAGCAAAGGACATGAAGGGTAACAAGAAAGGCTTCTACAAGTATGTTAGCAACAACAGGAAGGTCAGGGAAAGTGTAGGTCCCTTACTGAATGGAGAACCAACCTAGTGACAGATGATAAGGAAAAGGTTGAAGTACTCAATGCCTTTTTTACCTTAATCTTCACAGGCAAGGTCAGCACCCAGACTACTGTACCAGGCATCACAGTTTGGGGTCAGCAGCCCTAAGTGCTGAAAGAACAGGTTAGGTACTATTTAGAAAAGCTGAATGTATACAAGTCCATGGGGTCAGATGCAATGCATTTGAGGGTGCTGAGGGAGTTGGCTGTGATTGCAGAATCGCTGATTGCTACCTTGGAAAACTCATGGCAATTAGGGGAGGTCCCAGGCAACTGGAAAAGGAAAAATATAGTGCCCATATTTAAGAAAGGGAAGAAGGAGGATCCAGGGAACTGCAGACCAGTCAGCCTCACCTCAGTCCCCAGAAAAATTATGGAGCAAGTTCTCAAGTAATCCATTTCTAATTACTTGGAGGAGAAGAAGGTGATTGGGAACAGTCAGCATGGATTCACCAAGGGCAAGTCATGCCTAATCAACCCCATTGCCTTTTGTGATGACTTAACTGTATCTGTCATTGTGGGGAAAGAAGTGGACATAATATATCTTGACTTTAGCAAGGCTTTCCATACCATCTCCCACAGCATTCTTACAAGCAAGCTGAGGAAGTATGGGTTGCATGAATGGACGGTAAGGTGGATAGAAAACTGGTTGAATTGTTGGGCTTAGTAGGTAGTAATCAATGGCTCAATGTCTAGCTGGCAGCCAGGATCAAGTGGAGCCCCAGGGGTCAGTCCTGGGCCTGGTTTTGTTCAGTATCTTCATTAACGATCTGGAAGATGGGATGAATTGCACTCTCAGCAAGTTTGCGGATGACATCAAGCTGGGGGGTGTAATATTTATACTGGAGGGTAGGGCTAGGATTCAGAGTGACCTAGGAAAATTTGAGGATTAGGACAAAAGAAATCCCATGAGGTTCAACAAGGACAAGTGCAAAGTTCTGCACTTAGGACAGAAGAGTCCCATGCACTGCGACAGTCTGTGGACTAACTGGCTAAGCAGCAGCTCTGCAGAAAAGGACCTGGGGGTTACAGTGAACAATAAGCTGAATATGAATTAGCAGTGCCCTTGTTCCCAAGAAGGCTAACAGTATATTGGGCTGCATTAGTAGGAGCATTGCCAGCAGATCAAGGGAAGTAATTATTCTGCTCTATTCTGCACTGGTGAGGCTGCATCTGGAGTACTGTGTCCAGTTTTGGACCCCTCACTTTAGAAAGGATTGTAACAAGTTGGAGCAAGTCAAGCAGAGAGCAACAGAAATGGTTCAAGGGCTGGGCACATGACTTATGAAGAGAGGTTGAGGGATCTGGGTTTATTTAGTTTGGAGAAAAGAAGACTGAGAGGAGATTTGATAGCAGACTTTAACTACCTGAAGTGTGATTGATTCCAAAGAGGATGGAGCTAGACTGGAGATGGAGTGACAGATGACAGAATAAGTAGCAATGCTTTCAAGTTGCAGCAATGGAAGTTTAGATTAGATATTAGGAAAAACCTTCTCACTAGGAGGGTGGTGAAGCACTGGAAGAAGTTACCTAGAGAGATTGTGGAATCTCCATCCTTAGACATTTTTAAGGCCTGGCTTGACAAAGCCCTGGCTGGAATTATCTAACTGGGGATGCTCCTGCTTGGAGCAGGGGGTTGGACTAGATGACCTCCTGAGGTCCCTTCCAACCCTAACTTTCTATGATTCTGTGTGGAGAGCAGAGCGGATCCTAAAGAGGGCTGCTCAGTTACAGCTGCCGAATCACACTTCTGCCTCACACAAGTGCTACATGACTTTGTTGTAACTGTGCCTTCATGCCAGTTCATGACTAGGAGCTTCCAGGCCTCACAATCCTGCTCCCATCATCACTAGCTGGTCATGAAAGACTTGAAAAATGTGCTAAAGCTGTTTTCATGAAAGACGACTGTACAGGATTTCTTTAACCACTGAAAAGCTGCTGCACATCAGCTTCCACACAGTCACTGACAGAGCAGGACCTTGATTCAATAATGAGGCGGCCAAGACAATTGGAGATCTTGTTCTGTGTAACCTTCATCTGCCTTTGCAGTCACTGAGATTCTAACATCTTCTTCTGCCTGCTCCACTGTTAAAGACTTGTAGACCCATGGCTGGAGGCTGGACTGACTTATTATAGCGGCAATCTATACTTTTCATGTCACAGCACTGTCAAAGGATATATATGGCTTTTCAGGAGGGAGAGCATTGACATCTGCTGTCCCCACCAAATCCTTGTGATGCTGCCGGTACTTGGCCCATGACTCCTTATTCAATGACAAATTTACAATGAGACTGTAAGAGGACAATTCAACTTAAATATGAGTGGATGCATCTACATGAGATGTTTACTGCAGTGGTGTTTAATTAACTCTTCAGTAAAGTCTCAGTGCCTACACATGCAGCACTACTAGGCTGCAGTAAACCAATAAGTGCTGCTGTAGGTTAGTATTTGTAAACACAAGTAGTATCCTGTGGTGGTGTTATTAAGTGCTCTGCAGCTAACTTGTAGATGCTGATGGGGCTGGGTGGGGCACAAGGGTGTTTCAGTGCAGATGCTGCCTGCTGGCTAGCCCTGCACTGGAGCATCCTCATGCCCGAGCCAGCCCTTCCACAACCCGTTGAACTGGGTTGAGGAGCCCAGTTCATTTACATTAATTGTACATGTAGATTCACCCAGTTACTGGTAAGTAATTTTTTTCCTGGTAATTTAGAACACCAGCTAATTAAAGATCTCATGGCGTTTTTTCTGGTGGCAGAGTTGTGCTGCTACCCAAGGTATCTACAGGTTGTGGATAGTGGAATGACTTTCAGGGAAGGTTAGCTATGAAATAATGAGGGGTCACTTGAACAGGGAGGGTATGGATGTGGAAAAATACTCAAAGAAGAAAAGGAAGTTACCCACTAGTAACAGGTGTGTTTTGAGATCTATTTTGAGATCTATTTGTAGCTTGCCCTCTTTCCAATCTCTGGTAAAGTCAAGAGAACAATGGAATTTTCCAGTACTTACATTCTTTGTAAGTTAATTCCCTGCCTGTGCTGATATACAAAACAATTATATTTTTCTTCAACTATTTTCATAAACTGTTGTGTGATTGTTAAAGAGTTTCTTCGCTCCCTGAAAGAGTCAGATGGAGTTACTTCAACATCTCACTTATTTACTTTACAAAAGGTCTGTGAGAATAAGTTACTGAAAGCCTGAGGTGACAATAGGAATTATGGTATTTGTCACATACCAGATCAGATTATTAATACTGGTAAACCATAACACTTCTTGAAAGTTTAAATTTTTTTTCCGTCAAATTATCTTTTTGAAACCTTTGTTTTCTTTTTGACATTTTCTTGCAGATGAACAAATCTGGAAAATGAAAAACAGAATAATTCAATTTTTTCATCCTTTTTCTTTCTCCCTCCTTTTTCCTGAAAAAAGTAGCAAAAGAAAATAAATTGTTAGAAAGCGATCAAAGGAAATAAAAATTATTCTTTTTCTGTTAAACTGTGGGACAGAAACTATAAAATCATTTTGACTATATCAGCTTGGTAAATTTGGGTAGTATGAAAGAGCTTTGTAAGGCAGAATGCAAGATTCAGTCACAAACTGCTGAGCTCACTTGATGAGAGGAGACTGTTCTTTTCAGGGTAACTTCTCTTAACAGTATATTGATTGCTAGCTTAGTTGATAACTTTTAATTATTCTGCTTATTGGATTTGTTACTATGGTAGATAGACCAAGAATGGGAGTAGAGCAAACTGCATGTGTGTGAAATTGTAACATTTGATTCTGTTTTAGTGTGACCTCAAAATTAGCCTTGGTTCAATTTCCAATTGGGTTCACAAACGAGAATTGCTTGCTTCAACTTTTGTTAATTTTCTCTGAAGTTGGATGTCAACCTCTTTAGATTTAGTTTTATATGGCTGGCTGTGGACTAAGTTTTCTATTCACTAGTGCAACTTGATATTGAATTGGGTTCATGAACCAGGATTGTTTGCGTCAACATCTGTTCATTTCCAAGACATTTTCACTTAAGCTAAGTGTAAACCTTTCTACTTTAATCTGGATAGCTATGAACTTACTAAGGTATTTACAGTGAGTCCCTTTGTAGCATCTGATGAATTAAGATGCTGCTTATGAAAGCTTATGGATCTCTGATTTAGTTGTATGTAAGGTACACCCTGCCTTCTATAAGGCTTCTATTCACCAGTGGAGTTTGATATTGAATTGAGTTCACTGCATGAACCTGTCAAATATGAACTTTGGTGCCATACAAGAGTAAATCTACAAAGGGACTTAAGGCTATATCCAAATTTTTCATCTACGTCCCTTCACTTAGCAGGATTGCCAGCCCCAAATTTTTTATTTTACTAACAACCTGCAAACTTTTTACTGAGAACAAACTTTTTTATTGACACACACTTTTCCTGATATATATTTTACATGATGTAAATATAACTCTTGAGCCAGCCCCTACCCTGATCCCAGGGGCCAGTTAGAAGGGCTGGGTTCAAATGTAGGGTTGAAACATAGCAAAAAAATAAAATAGTTTAGTTTTTAGTAAAAAGTTTATAGCAATTTTTTTTTGAGTTAGCAACCTTGTTTGACTTCAGCAATGGGCCCTGTTTGCACTGTGCTTCTCCTCACGCCCACCCCGCCAAGGTCTTCCTATTCACCCTCACATCCTGATGCCCCTGACTGAACCTTTCACCATGCTGCCTCCCCCAGACTAACCTCTGCTGGCCCCACTCCCTCCCTCCTAGCACAGACCCTCAAAGAATCCTACCTGCAACCCAAGAGTATTCTAAGCAGCTGATAGTACTCAGAAGCAGCAGCAGCAGCAACAGCACACGGCTGGGAGGGAAGGGTCTACAAACCCTAAAAAGAAGCTCCCTGCAGGGTCCAGGGCTTCCACTCTGACACCACGTGGTACTTCTGTGCTTCATTTATTCATACTTCACCAAGCTGCTTTCTGACTAGGGATCTTCAATCAGCTCCAGTTGTTTAGCTTTTCCACAGATGGGCCAAGTTTTTTTATGGACTTTACAGACAGGCTGTGTGGAACCATTTACTGACTGTTTGTATGTGTTGTTGACAACCCTGCCACATATATTACAATGCCTAAAAACATAGGGCCCCAGAAAGGTGATCCAAATTGACAGGTACAGAAGCTAAGGGGTGTGTCTACATGCCTTCGGATTACTGATCAGTAAAATAAAGCACAGTAAAAATGCGGAAATGCATCTACACATGGGCCCATTGGGAGCAAATTTGCTCTTAACAGCCACATCCAGACAAGCATAGACATTTGGTTCCCTGGGAACACGTAACAGTGGCATACCTTGTGTCACTATTACTTGTCCCTGGGGAATACCTATGCCACTCATGCTTTAATGCATGGCAAGTTACCTCTGATGGGGTAGCGGAGGCTGGGGTCAGCACTGAGCTGGTCCCAGCAACCTTACCTGGGCTCCTGGGGGCCTCCCAGGGCTCCAGCAGTGGCAATTCTGTTGCATGGAGCCTTGCCAACAACTGCAGCAAAGTTCCAGGCAGCCCAGCTCTGTTTTTGAGCGGCATGCACTGCCTGTACATGTGCTACTCTGTTTTTTTCTGTGGGTTTTTTTGATCCCATGGATATCCAGGGTCAAAAAAACCCATAGGGAGAAAAAAGGTGGAGCTGTGCACACATGGGCAGCATTCTTTTACAGCCTGGAGAACATCTAAATGTGAGGTATGTGGCACCTTGGATGTGTTTTCGGCACCATATGCCACATGGCCATATGCATCTGGACATGGCCAATGGGAGCAGTTCAGTGCAGGGATGCTCCTGCCCTGCTGTGCCCCACTATAGCAGCCAGCGGGCTCTCTAGGCTCCTCCAGGTACCAGACCTGGGCTGGCAGGGATCATGGGTCTCCCAGGCAGCTGCTTCTCAGCCCTGCATCCTGATGTACGTGGAGCAGGAGGCAGGGAATTGTCCATGTCAGCTTCCCATTCTGTGCAGATTGGGGCACTGGATTCCAGGATATTCCAGGATTATTATATCGAAAAAAAAGAAATATCTGTGGGGCAGGAGAAGTGGCCAAAACTCCTTTCCAGGGCAGTGCATATCTCACTGAATTATGCTTTAGAGCCTGTTTTCTTTTGCTCTTACCAATCTTCCCCCTTTTGGATGTCCAGTGGGCCAGTTTCAGTGGGAAGTATAGACAGTATTATTGATAATGCCTAGTCCATAGCCTTGTGGTTAGGGCACTTTTCTAGAATATAGAGCACTAGGCTATTGAAAGGGGTGGATTTAGGTGGGGTACCACACAATGGGAGCAGGAGCCACAAACTTATTTTAAGTCTATGAAGCAAGTAAGAATTCCCCCCATCCCTTACCCTCCATGCCCATGAACATCTCCTCTTCTTTCTTGTTCCCTGCTCCCTTGCCTGCCATTGCCACTCTCCCAGTTGACCTGGGGTTGGAGTGGGGCTCTAGAACTGCTCCTGCCATGTCCCAGCTGGACTATGAGGTGAGCTGGACTCAGCAAGGGACAGAAGCAGTGATGGATGGCATGACAGGAGTATCGCTACTGGAGCCTTTCTATTGGTGACTCCGCCCTCCTGTTATGAGCAAACCACCTGCTTACACGCCTGCCATGCCTTGATCTTAATTGATTAATTAATTGATGTAATTAGCAGGAGGCTGCCCATTTTATGTGCCCCAGTTCCAGGGGGCACTATCTGCGGCTCCTTTTCCGCCCCTACACTGCAGCCCAAGCCTCGCAGGTGGTACTGACGTGGTTTTGACCTGGGCCTGCTGTGATTTGGCCCTCTCCTTGACTTCCCTGGGCTTCTCGTCACCCCCTCACTATGGGGCTTCTCGCTCCTCGTGGCCCTCTCTCTGGGGCTTCTTACAGCCCCCTTCCTCTGGGCTCCTCATTGCCCCCTTGTTCTTGGGCTTCTTGCTTCTCGTGGCCCTCTGGGGCTTCTCACTGCCCCCTTGCTCTGGGGCTGGGGTCAGTGCACCCCAAAAAATGCCATGCCCTCTCTGGCGCCAGGGTCCCCACGCTACCGTGAAGCCCCTACGAGGCCTCCTCCAACCCCTAATAGCCTCACCTGGTCCTCTGGTAAAACAGCAAATACAAAACACAAAGCCCCTGGGCCATAACATAAAAACCTAAACTGTCCAGCCAAAAACAACATTCAATCCCTACCGGGGGAATACTCCAACCTGTAGCAACAATCAGGGGCTACTGGTGCAGTCAGGCTTTCCCCCTCTGTCTGCACTGGCTGGGCTCCTTCTCCCTTGGCCGTCAGTGAGGGAATTCCCTCCTGGCCTTACTTCTTGAGTTTATATGTCCCAGGCCTTGCCCCTTCCTGTCAGCTCCAGTGGCTCTGGCTGCCCTGTTAACTAGCAGCTGGGCTTTCCCCCTCATTGCTAGGGCTCTCTCCTGAGCTGTTTCTGCTCTCAGGTGCAGGGCACCTGTGTGCCCTGTGACAGATGGGTTCCTCCTTGCTGCCTACTCCTCTTAGATGTTCCCCACCAGCCAGGGAACAGGGTCAGGGAGAGGACTCCACCTGCTGCCACTGTTGCTGCTACTGTTGCTGTTCCTGGTGTTGGCACTGGATTTATGACCCAGATAGCTTGTTCTGGTCAGAACCAAACCCTCAGACTGACCATGACCTCTTCATTTGATAACAGGTGAATTTTGTTGATACACAGTGATAGCAGATAAGAATAATGCAAAGAATTCTATATCTACCAGTCCTAGGGAAGTCATCAGAATCAAGGTATGTTTGGCTAGTACGCGAGCTTCACTCTGAGGTTCTTTCTTGAATGTCACATGTCAGCAGCCCATCACACATCCTAATTTGGATTTTACCAGTCTTCTCCTAATTTGGTCTGTTTCCCAAAAACTGGAAATCCCAAAGGCCCTGCAGTTGGGCACTGTGTCTGTTTGCTGCTTGCCTGTTAGACATAGCAGGCCTTTAGGAAACCTTCAGAATCAGGCTTTTAGAAACCAATTAACCCTCGCTATTGCCCTGGACCATTATTCTATTACATATCTACTTTACCTATAAAGCAATTCCCAAAAGTAAACCTCTAAATACCATTTCCTAGCCGTCACCTGGCTGAGTCTGGTTCCTCAGCAAAGCCTGGCTGAAGCAGGTTAGGAGGAGCTTTGGAAATCTCCCCACCTCTGTATCAACTGGGAAAAGCAGCAGCAGTAGCAGGTGCTGAAGGAGGAAAATGGGAGGGGAGGGGAGGTGTTGTGGAGCATGGAGGGAAAAGAAGAGATAGAGGAGGGGTGGAATTCTTATCTGATTTGAGGACTTAAGTCCTCAGCTGCTGTTCCCATCACATGGTCTGCCTATTGGGGGGAGGGGAGGGGAAGGACTAGCACAGCCACCCCTTCAGTTCCAGTTACTGCTCCACACCTCCGCATTACAAAATTCTGGATCTGCCAATGGCTATTGGGGTAAAAGTTTGGGGGTTCTCCTGCATATTTTGTGACTTGCTCAGATTTATGAATTACTGTCTAAAGATGAAGTTGGATTTGGACCTAAGCTTTTAAGAATTTAAAGAATGATTGGGGGTGGGGTGGGGATAAATATTTTAAGATATAAGCCTACAGAAAAGCTCTGTACTGACTTATACCTTGCATAAATACATCAAAGTAAGTGGGACTACATGAAAAAACACACCTCTGGCTTTAACTTATGTGGCTTGCTTCAGTCAAATCTATGCAGCTCTTTGTGCCAGATAGTAATCTTAGTTCAATGATGAAATCAGCACCTCATTACAAACATTGGATTTACATCATTGTCAGCCAAAGAAATGGTAATCGTGTCAGGATCACCAAGTCCATGAGACTTAATGTTGGACAGACTATTATCTCATCTACATAGAATTCAAACCAGAAGCTAAATATCAAGGAACTGAACACTGCTGCAGACAAAGAGCTAGGTAATTTAGAAAGAACATAAATCTAGAAAAAAACGCTCAACTTGGAATCTAGCATTGTGACAAAGCTCTTGACCAACTGCTTCAGCAAGTCATCAAGGAAATTCTTGCCTGCAAACCTCTAAACTTAGAGAATAATAAGGCAATAACATTGTTCTTAAATGGCAAAACAGCTGGCTTTGATGCCATTCTGGCTGAGGTCCTCATAGCTGGCATTTACTCCAGTATCTCAGAGTTCTTTCAGATAATGGTATGATATTTCCCAAGAACACAAAGTTATTTCTATTGTCTACATGCTTAAGAAGGGTAATCATGGTAATTATTTTATAATTGACTGTCACTGGAAATTTCCCTACTGGTGGGTGATGGCAAAATTCTTGCAAAAATAATGCTCGGTTCCTTTACTTGGCAGATAGTTGATGAGAAAATTTGCCTGACATACAAAGCGGCTTCAGAAAAGAAGCAGGAACAAGAGATACAAACTTTATAGCATGGCAAATACAAGTGAAATGCAGAGTAGAATATTGACCTCTAATGAAAGTAATGAAGCTAGTGAAAGTGAGATGGCAATGTAGAATCCAAAATACTGAAGACCTTCAACAAGGAAACAGGCAAAGTATAGATGTTCTGATTATGAAGGCACAGTTAAGTTTGTTTGGTCACGTAGTCAGGATACAATTATTGTTTTAAAGCCACACCAAATCAATGCTGTATTGAGGTTCAAATCTGGGATCACAAGACATAGTGCAAATTGATAATTAACCTTGAGAATCTATGCATCAGAGATACAAAGAAGAACAAAATATGTGGTATCAGGATCACCCTCCCAACCCACACTATCTACCATCTATATCACTGTGAAGAGACAGTGGGAAGTAATACAGCAGGAAGTAACAAAAGACTTGTGGCAGGAGAAAGGTTTGTGGAAGGAACAGGAGGAGAATGGAGGTTCTGGAGCAGCTTCTCCATGATGCTTGGGTGAGCTGTGGGAGAGAGGGGCAGGGCTGGTGAGAACCAGAGGCAGGAGGAGATGTGCGGAGCCGGTAGGAGAAAAACCAGAACAAGAAATGGGGAGAGAAAAAGCAGCAAAAAAGGCTCCCAGAGGCTGAAGAGGACTGGAGAAACTTGCTGGATTGAGAGACTCCAGTGAAAGAGGCTGGGGAGGTAATCTTCTAGAGGAAGAAAACCGGGACCAGGGAACCCTCCACCCATGCTGAGCATATTGAGCCTGGGCAGTTGTTGTGAAGGGCATGTCCATTAACTAGTTCGGCAAGACTTTAATCAATAAAGAAAAAAGAAAGAAGGTGATTGAGAAGATAGGTCACTGTAAGTCCCAAGGAGGAGGGACCATGCCCAGGGAATAGAAAGAGGAATAGAGAAATAGAACCCAGGGCAAAGAGGGCTGAACTGAATCCAAAGCAATTGATAAACAGTACTCAGTTGGGTTGAGTTTATATCCGAGTTGGATCTTGTTTAAGTTGATATACGTATTTAATTGATATAAAGAAGTAATGATAATCCTGCTAGCAGCAGGACCATATGTAAACTGGAAAAATGGATAAATAAAGTACATTGTAAACTTGACTTGAAAGGTGTTGGGCAATAGCTGCGAATTGTAAGTCAACCCATTGGATGCCTTACAAGGAAAACAAAGAAAGGGGGAGCAGAGGTGCATTCCTAGGGGATTCTTTTCCTCATGACAGGTTGCCAGCTACTATGGTGGTAGATAATAATTGACACCTCCCGACTTATAACCCCATAGATCAATGAAGACGTGGTAGGAGAGAGTCAGTAAATACCATTATATGATCAGGTAATGCAATCTGATATACAGAAAACTAGGAGAGTGCACCGGGTTAGACGTGACACCCCCACAATCACCAATGCAAGTTATTCATTGTGTGGAATTTGTTTAGTAAGTACCACGAATTCTCTGCTTCGATTAACGGTTTCATCCGAATTGTGGTATGAAAGCATTTCTATATCGCAGAATTCATACTATTTGTATGCTTTTTCAATAAATCTTTGGTTGATGCCTATTGTATATTTATACTCATTCATAACTGACTGACAAACAGTTTATTAATGCATGAAAATCCAGACCTCCTTTTTAATTTTGTTCAGGTAAGCTTGCCAAATCTGTATATATCATTGGAAATTTATGGACTTAAATCTCTTGGTTTGTATATTATCTATATGATTAAACTTGCTTAGAGACAAGTGAAATACAGTTTATTCTTTGAATAGTAAACCTTACTGAATATATATTAATGAGTCTTGTATTGAGCTAAACATTCTATAGAGCTGGAATAAACACACATTTTAGCCCAAATATAGTGATGCATTAAATATTTTATCTTCCTCTTTATTTCAGCTTTTGCATGTACAGTGTTTACTAAATCTCTCTTACAACATAAAAATAAATGGAATATTTTCGAAAGATTGTGAGTCTCCTTCTGATGAATTAGTGCAAAATAGTGCAACAAATATAATAGCTCAAAGCTAATTTGTTTTGAGTTTTATGTTAAAATAAGTCTGAATTTGATCCACAGTTATTTTACAGTGAAAGAAAACTTTTACAAAAAGCTGTATTGCAAAAGAAGATCATCTGAACTTTGTCTAGAATGCTTTCTTTTTTGAGCATAGGAACATCAAACTAGAAGAGACCTGAAATTTGTATATCTTATATTATAAATAATATACAGTGGGTACGTGCAATGGTAATTATTCTGTTATATATCAGGATTTTAATATTAATATCTAAATATTTAATCTTAATATTATATAAACTATTTTATGTTTGTGTGTGTGTTTGCGTGCATGCGCATGTTTGTGTGTCTGCTGTATTTTCCCCTGTTAGAAAGGTGAATTTTAATTACTTCTTTCAGGTTGGTTGAACATTTTCATGCTGCATGTAACAAGTTTGCTAAAAAATAGGAAAACCAATAGTCTTACAGCTGATGCCTATGATTAAATTACAGAAATCCTGGGTTCTATTCCTGACTCACTGTCCACACCTACATGAGATGCTGACTGCGCAGTTGTTACTGCACAGTCACTTAGTATTTGTTTATATTGTTTATGTATAAACAAGTACTAAATGACTCTGCAGTAACCCACATTACTTTGCAGTAGCACTGATGAATGCTTTTTCGTAATGCTAACTGTGCAGTAGCCTTAGACTACTGTGCAGTAGTGTTGCATCATGGTTTCTGCCATGTGATGCTACTGCACAGTAGTTTCAGGCTACTGCTCAGTCAGTGTCTTGTGTGATACAGTCACTGTGCCTTACCCAAGTCACTTTATGGGTGCCTCAGTTTTCCCTTATGGTATATGGAGCTAGTAGTGCTACTTTGAATTAGGTCCTAATTGGCGAAACTTGCATTAAATTTCTTGGATGAGAGATGAAGGCTAAATTTTCTGTTATCTGATTTGGAGCATTATGTAGAGTTTCATTTTGACATAGGGAAAGGTTGAAAAATTGAGTGCAGCAAATAGGCAAAGGCTGATGGCATGGAGCCAAATACTGAAGAAAATTATTTGTTGTTTATCATGAAGGCTTTATTCTATTTCAGAAAACAAAATTTAAACTTGGGTGGCTTTCTAAAATACAACTTATGCATGCTTCCATGGAAAGTTAAGAAGATTCTTGAGAGATGGAAAAGATTCACATGACAATATTTTCTGGCCCAAACTGGCTATGACCTTAGCAATCTCTTGCCATCAGACTTTTCTGACCATCAGTGAAATTCAATATGATTGGCCTGAGATAGGAGAGAGTAATTTTGTTCTGGGATATATGGTAACAGGAAAGACTATCCTGTTGAATTTCTGTCTGCTGCTGCTGCTTCTGCTTCCTTTGTTTGTCTGGACTGTTGTGGATCCTGGCTCCCCGCCAGCTTTGGTCATACATGTCATCTTCTTCCAACTCCTTCTATCTCATGTCACTCTCCACTATATCTCTCCATCTCTTCTTTGGTATGGAGAGATATATATTTCCCTTTCTCTCTACCTCCCTGGTAGTGCCATTCTGGTAATTTCTTTTCCCACATATTCTTCCATGTGATACTTACTTGGATGCCTCCAATACCTTCACCGATCCTCTGATATAAGTATTCCTCACTTTGCCCACCTTCATCATGCCACACATCCATCAGAGCATTCTCATCTCTGTCATGTTCAGTCTCCTTTCTTGAGTTTTCTTCAGGGGCCATGGCTTCTCTCCGTACAGTAGCACTGAATGCACATGTCTTGTAGACTTTCCCCTTCTGCTTCACTGATATTTTCCTATTGCATAATATTCCAGTTGCCAATTTTCAGGTTGTCCACCCTGCTGTTATTCGATGGTTCAACTCTCTGT
The DNA here is from genome assembly GCF_052110815.1 of Crocodylus siamensis. Taxonomy (NCBI): domain Eukaryota; kingdom Metazoa; phylum Chordata; order Crocodylia; family Crocodylidae; genus Crocodylus; species Crocodylus siamensis. Next base: position 80,577,390 of record NC_143395.1, on the reverse strand, counting down.
CTAACGCTGCATTCCAATGAATGGTTGGCCCCAGATAATTGAACTTACCAACTTTTTAAACACATTTCTCATCGATTATCACATTTCCAACATCAGGTACCTCAGAGAAATCACAATGCATATATTCCATTTTCTGTCTGCTTCTACCCTATTAAATTGCTTCTCTGGTGGAATAAGTCATCCATTAATGAATGGACAACTTCTCAAAAATAGGTTCACCTTTTCTTATTTCAGTGACAACTCATATTGGTCTCTTTGAATTTGTACAAATGTTCAAATCAACTGGCTGAAGCTTAGTTGGTGCAAAGGGCTGTCTGGATGCCCTGCAGAGAGTCTGCAATGCTAAAAGCACCCAGATAGGGGGGATCCAGAGAATGAATACTTTGCAGGCTCTTCTGCCTGCTTGAATACACATGACAGAGACCCAGGACAAAGTTAGGGCTGACTGCCCAAGGAGACCCCACCCCCTCTTCCCACAATGCTTCCTCCCTCCCTTACAGCTATCAGGCTGTCAGACAGCAAATTCAGAGCTAGTTTGGGTAATATTTGGGTGAAAGGACTGTTTTTAATTCTCAAGCCTATCAGTTTCAGTAGCCCAATAGATCCTTACCCTGGTGCACCAGCTGTCAGATCCAGTAAAGATATTCCCTCTTCAGCTCTTTAACCCTTTAGTTAAGGTCTATGGGTCAGAGTCTGGGAGTCTGGGAACAGAGGGTGGAGGTGAGTTGGTCAGTGTCTATTTTGGGGTAGGTAGGTCCAGGGTCTCTGGGTCCTGTGTGGGGAAGAGGAGGGAGGGTCAGGAATGGCAGATGGATCAGCAGATGGATTGAAGGTTCAGAGGTCTCTGGGGCTTGCAAGGGAGGGGGACAGGCTGTGCCCATGTGGGGGTCAGAGGTACAGGTTTGGGGTGGTATGTCCCAACAAGGGATGGGATGCCCACAGTTTGGGACAGGAGGAGAGTGGAGTTGATCTACCAGACCCTGCCCCTGTCAGACTCAGACCCTGCCCACTCCTGTCCAGAAACTGCAGGGACCCAGTTCCATTGGAACCTGGCACCCCATCCCTGTCCCCTGCACAGACACTGCTTGGTGGTCCAGGTAGGATCTGAGGGGAGGGGAAGGAGAAGAAGGGGAGAGGGAATTCATGGGGGTCAGAAACAGGAAGATTGAGGGACCAAGGAGATGGGAGGCATTGGAGATCTCTGGGAATGGGCATATGGGTGGTAGGCTGGGCCATGTTTGTGTGCAGACCAAGGAAGTGGGGTAAGGTCCCAATGGGGGAAGACTCTCCAGTTTGGAGGCAGAAGAGCATGGGTTTAATCTTCTAGACCCCACCCCTTTGTCTACAAAAAATATGGGCATCCAGCTCCACTGGGACCTGAAATCCTTCCTTGCCCCTGCACAGCAGTCCAACTGGGGTCCATGGAAGGATGAGTGGATGGGGAGGCCAGGAATGGAGGTTGTGGAGGAGGGAGGATTGGGGGAAGAGTAATGTGGAGGAAAGGGTTGGGGAACTCAGAAAATGGGAAATGATGTGGGTTGAGCCATGTCTACATGGTGGGGTGTGGAATCTCTGGGGACCTCTAAGGAGTGGGAGAAACTCCCCCTGTGGGGGTGCAGGAATCTCTGGACTGCAGGGGTTGGGCTGTGCTGGATTGGGTTTGGTTATGTTGGGTTGGGCCATTTCCAGGTTTGGGGTGGTGGGGAAGGCCATGTTTGGGTGGGGGGCTTGAAGGGGATGAGGAATGGCAGGGGTGGTTTGGGTCATGTCTGGGTGGAGTGGGCAGGGGTCTCTGGGATGGTGGGGATGGGGTGACCTAGGCCACGTCCCTCCAGGGGTGGGGTTAGGGGTCTCTGGGGACCATGCCTAAACTGGGGGGGGATTAGGAGTGGTAGCAGCTCTGAACAGCAGTGGTTGAGGGCAGAGGCATCTGGGATCTGGTGCTGGCAGGTGGCTTTCCCCCATCAGCACCAGGTAGGAAGTGTGACATCCCTACAGCCTGTGGCCTGTGGAGTACAGCTGGGCTTTTCTAGCCCCTCATCTCTCATGGGGAGGAGCTCTCTGTCACTCAATGCTACAGTATAGTGATTCCACTGGTTGAAATGTACATTTCTATGTACCCCGAGTCTGTACATAAACCTGACTGTTAACATGTTTTGATAACCATCGACAGAGAGCATTTTCCTACCTTTTGTCACCTAGATTCACATTCAGAAAAGTTCTTGTTGGTTCCTTGGATCCTTCAGGCTTCATCTGTGCTTAGGAAGGCAGTTTCAGTTTTCCCTTTTGGATATGAAACTTGCTTAAGAGCCCCAGGCCAGTTAAGACTACTTTAGCACCCTTCCTTGTGCTATGCTTGAAGACCATGTAGAAACATCAGCAGGTGCAGAGCGAAGTTATTAGTTTACTATGCAAAACTTCTTGCAGAAAGAAAATTAAGATGTGATTTGTAGTTTCAACTTGGTAGCAGTTTATTTCTCAGTGAAACAGATAACATCAATTTCTGCCTGTCCCGGTAGGTGCTGGGAATGGCTCCGACACTGAGATAACACAGGATTAAAATTTAGGGGCATTTTTACAGGTGCTCCAAGGACTGGGGAGCACTTTAATCAGAGCAGCTCTGAGAGCCACTCTAATTCAAGCTTCTGGAGCTCATGTATCAGCATCCCTGTCCTTCACAATGGTGGTGGAAGTTTTATCTAAAGCCTGTCAAATGAGATTTAGACAAATGATTAATCAAGTCTGCTTCATTGCACTGTAATTACAGTGCATAGGAACAGCCTTGGCGCTCATGTACAGGCACCCTAGGAGGCCATTTCAGGGCAGGGCATTTTCTTTGAAAGATATTTGACTCTGGAATGTCCTTCTCAACTCAGCCCAGCATAATTTGAATCTGGCCAGGTCCATATTGCAACCTAGCTTCAGAACAGGGCCCTTAAGCTGCTCCAGGTGATCTGCTTCCTAAACTGAAAGGAGCATAGACGCATCTGGATTGCATCTGAGCTAAACAGCAGTGCTGAATAATGGGGCCAATTAGCCTACCACAAGCTAATTAGCTCACCTGTAGCACTGCATGGATGCTGCTTCATGGCTGGTGGTGCAAGCAGCAGACCACCCAGAGCATCAGAGCATGCTTAAGGATACTGCTTTGAAGCACAGTAAGTTTACTATAATGACAGGACATCTCTTAATTCTAAGGGCAGTTGTCAATGCCCATCTATTTCTTTGGTCTTTCCTGATACATTTTAATTTAGATTGACTTAAACAGAAGATAGGAAAAAAGAAGTGGTGTTACTTTGTACTTATTATTTTTGTGGTCTGGCTGAAATGACAAGAATGTATTAGTTAACATAACTGTGATTTATATTAATTTCATATGTTCCCCTGAAGAAATGGACATTTACTCTGAAGAAATTGAAAGACATTTTTCAATTAGACTGTATTGATTATAATTCCATTGAAGTGTTCTGTGGTAACTTGGCTTGAAGAAGATCATGCAAAATGAAATTGCATTGTCTTGAAGGACAGTATGTGGGTTCAATAATTCAATATAATAATTTTATGCTCATTTATTCATTTTATTTAGTATACCTTTCACAACTAGACCCAGTATTTAGAATGAGCAAATCAATAAAGCAACATCAAGTAGTGCTGGGTGAAAAAAAATTCAGTGAAACAGCATTCTTTCAGAATGCAACTTTGTGGAAATAAAAATGTTCTTAAGGGGTAGGTTAGAATTTAAGAGGAAATGGATTGAAATGAATGTAATATAACACAAATAAACAACTTAGGGTCTAAGTTCTGACTTCTGAAAAATGCAGTGGCCCCTGTCCAATGAAATGTGATTGCTTGATGGTGTTCATGGAATTGGTATGTGAAAACTAAAATAAAAATAGTAATAATAATAATAATAATACCTGGGCACCCCTTGGAGTAATAGGAACAACGGCCACAAACTGACAGAGAGCAGATTTAGGTTATACATCAGGAAGAACTTCTTTATGGTAAGGGTTGCCAAAACCTGGAATGGGCTTCCAAGAGAGGTGCTGCTCTCCCCTACCTTGGGGGTCTTTAAGAGGAGGCTAAACATGCATCTGGCTGGGGTCATCTAATCCCAGTGCTCTTTCCTTCCCAGGGCAGGTGGTCAGACTCGATGATCTACTGAGGTCCATTCCAGCCCAAACATCTATGACTCTATTAATAATAATTGTCCTGGGGAGCGGCGTGACGCCGACTACTCACCTGCAGCCTGGAACGACGCTCCCAGGGAATCCACGCAGCTCGTGAGCCGGCTATATGTGCAGCTGCGGCTGGCCAGTGACATCAGCACCAGACGCCGGCTGGCGAAGATAAAAATGGTGGCGGCTGCAGCAGAGGGGGTGGATGGCCCTGGAGAGGAGCTGCTACAGGTGCCACAGAGGAAGCAGGTCCCAGGGAAGCACTCTGACGGGGCTGGAGAGCCGGAGCAAGGAGCATCGGGGAGAGAAATACCCTGGCGGTATCCGGCAGTGGATGCTGAGGGAGTGAGCATTGGCCCAGATACTAGAGAGCAGAGGCTGCCACAAGGACCTCGCAAGACCCAGGTGGAGGATTGGACTGGTGGGGAGTGGAGGACGGCACGTGGGGAGGCTAGGCGAGGATGTGCTTGGACTTAGGGGACTAGGTGGAGTACACCACACGGGGGGCAGGGAGTAGCATTGGTGTTGGGGCTATCGGTGATCGTCCCCCAGGCTGGGGAAGTCTGGAAAAAGCACCCGGGGTACTAGGCATAGGGAGTCCAGAGAACTGGTCCCAGAGGTATCCTTCCAGGGAACAGGGTTAGAAGCGAGCCTTGCCAGGAGTGGGCATGACCCGACCCCACAAGGTGACAGTGAGCAAGTGAGGAAGCTGGAGCGGCTTGGCAGGCTGCAAGAGATTGCTGAGACGGCCTGATAGAGGTGGCGTGAGGCCAGGGTGCAAGGGTGGTGGAGCCCTGTGTACAACCGCCAGGTCAGATCCGGGCATTGAGGGACCCGCCAGGCAACCTGCCCATTGCAGAACATCAAGACGTGGCAGATGAGAGTGGGATCATCAACACAGGAGAAAGAACTACGTCAACACTTCTAAGGGCCCGGACGCGGAGGATGCCTGGCTGGAACATCAGAACCATGTCAACAGGGACAGAGAAAGCCCAGCGGGCACAATAATAATAATAAATAATTAATGGGCCTGTGCAAAGTTTCAGTCACTGATTTGATTCAGAGGAGATTTGGCCTGATTCTGCAGCCAAATCTCTGAATCCAAATTGAATCGGGAGACCAATAAAAAGGTCTGAACTGATTGAAGCCTCCAAATCAATTTGGAAAAGCTTCTAAGGAGATTTGGAAATTCAGGTAGCCTCCGCTCACTGTCACAGCGAGCTGGATCTGGACTCTGTGCCGGTAAGTAGCAGGTGGGGGAGGGGGCTAAGGAGGGGGGAGGGGACCATGGGGGGCCCCCCAGCAGACCCCATCCCGTTTTCTCCCCCAGCCCCCCTGAGCACCCCCTGACTCCTGCACACTCTCCCAGCCCTGTCAATGGCTGTCCTACCTGGCCCCAGCATCCCAGTGCTTTAAAAAAAAAAAAAGCCCTGCACTCACTGGATGTTTTGTGCCCACTTGTACATGCAGCCCCAAAAGCATACCTTACTGCCTGGCTCCCACCCTAGCGGACAGAAGGACCCAGCCAGCCAGTGTGCCACTTCCATGCAAGGCTGCTGCTGCTGCCACAGCCCCAAGACCTGCTCGCTTTCCTGGTCTTCTGGCTCTGGGCAGCAGGTAGGGAAGCAGTGGGGACAGGGCTGGAGCTGGGAGGGAGCCCAGAGCATGTGGCTGGGGATGGTGACAGCACAGGGCCCATGCCCAGGGAGACAGGGGTGGTGTCAGCACCGAGCTGGTCTGGGCAGCATGTGGGTGTGCGGGAGAGTAGGGAGTAGGGCTCCTCATATGTCCCCCATGGCATGCAGTCCTGGCAAGTGGTGGCAGCAGCAGGAGGGATGCTCAAGGTGCAGGCACTCAGCAGAGTGCGGCTTTGGCCAGTGCTGCACATTGCAGCGAGAGGCACAGCCACCACTGGCTCACACCACTCATGTGCAGCCCCTGCACTCATACAGCAGGAAGGGAAGCCCCATGTGCTGAAGCCAAGTGCTTTCCCTGCCAGGGCTGTACAGCACTAGAGAGAAGCTTCAGACTCCAGAGCTGGCTGCCTTCCCTGCCCCGCAGGGGAAGGCGCCTGGGTTTTCCCTTCCCTTTAGCACAGTCCCTGCAGGAAAGGCAGCCTGTTCCAGCATCTGACGCTTCTCTCCGGTGCTGTGCAAACTCAGCAGGGAAAGCACCTGGCTCCAGCACATGGGGCTTCCCCCCCTGCTGTGTGAGTGCAGGGGCTGTGCATGAATGGCAGAGAGCACTGGTGATCCAGGCAGCCCAGAAAAGGCTGCACCCCTTGCTGCAATGTGCAGTACTAGCTAGAGTCATGCCCTCCCAGGCACCTGTGCCCTGAATACCCTGCCTGCTGCTGTGTCATGGAGGGAATGCAGGGGGTCCCCATGCCCCCACAACCTCCCTCACACCCTGCCCTCACAACCCCCCACCATACTCTATACTCCCCCCTAACACGGCCACACACAACCACACCCTACTACACACCCCAAACCCCACCACACCACCCACGCACCACCGCACCATGCACACACATGCACCTCCACCCACAATATACAAAACTAAGAATTTATTTTTGAGTTATTATGTAATCACCTCTATATACACTATGCAAATAAATCATGACAAAGATATTTTTTGGAATAAAATTAAATTATGTTATAGTACGTGTTTGACTTTTATTGTATGACTTGGTTGTTTTCTGGTTCTGGGATGCCCCCCTCCCACCAAAGTGTTTCTTGGGGGCAAGGGGAAGGACTTCTAGTGGCAAAGGCCACCAATTTGGGGGTGGGACTTCCGGTCCCAAGATGGCAACAAGTGGGGAGGGCAACTGCCAAGGAGTGGGACTACCCATGCAGTCCTTGACAGCACACCAAAACTTGTTAAGCGGCCCTGCACCTGAAATAATTGCCTTAGGAATCAGGCCATCAGAAGCTGGTCTAAAATAAGGACTTCTGTATTTTGCAATAATTTTCTTCCACACTTTATTCATTTAATCTCTGAATTACATTCCACTCATATTCTTCACCCTGCTGACTCTGGTTTTCTGACTGTTGCTGGGGTTAATTTGAATTCTCTGGGTGGAACAGCCTTTCTACTGTGCCACTTCATAAAATACTTCCCATTAGAACTCAGCATTCTTTTAGAATTACAGCTGAAAGTGTTACAATTGTTTTATTGTTAGAGCGTTTTAAAAAATTGTCCTGGGTGAGATGTACTGCAAGGGTTAATCTTATATTTTTTATTGTCTTTTATAGTTTTATTGACATGACTTAGAGATTTTCATAGCTGTTTCAATGGCTGGTTTTATCTCTTAAAAGCAGTGATTTATCTGGGGTAAGTTCTTTTTTTTCTGATAGTGTTTTAAAATATTTATTTTAAAAGCAGCCCAAATAAAACAACATTACAATGCTTTATACTATAATTTCCCTATAAATTCCTTTTTTCCTCAATCAGATCACATGAAAGAAAGGCTCTGTGTTTTGTATTATCATTTTTCCTGAACCTGCTTGACATTCCAGAGATGTCAGGCTCCCAAGGAATACATCTTTGATAGTCTGTCTAAAGCTTTTGTTTCACAAGGGAACTAAGCTGAGCAAGGATTTGTGATTTTAGTTTAAGAAATAGTATAAAGAATTAGATAATGATCCCACACAGAGTTCTGTATTAAATGATGATGGCTAGTCAGATCAAAGAGGAGTGTTTCTTTCTGTTCTTATCTGCTTCTTTAAGAAATCACTCTAAGTGACTTTGGAAAGGGAACATTTTCACAGCTTCTTGCTACTAAGATGTGTATTGTTGCATTTAATCAACTAAATGTTGATCTTTCAAGAGGTGAATGCAACAACCAGACATTTCCATTGATTCTTGTATATGTAGAATTAATTTGGTGTCATTTTGCCATTAGCTTGTCATTTGTAGTCTTATTTACAATTTTGTGCTACCCTAAAAAATATGAAGGTTTTGTTTTTGTTTTTCTCCATTGGGTACCATGCAACCAATTCATCTTTGTTTTCATGGTGAGAAAGTAGTTTATCTCCTCTGAAGAAATTCAAACTGTGATGTACAAATAATTTTGAAAAAAACACTGCAAACTCAAGTCATGATTAAACATATGGCTAATGCTAAGAAAATTACTTCAAATATTATTCTGGCTTTTCCAGACATGTCTTTTCCCTTCAGGAAAATGGCAGCAGAACCTCTACGATATTAGCTTCAAGCCGGTAGAAAATTCACCCTTTGTGAGGAAGTTAAATCAACCTTTCTCCCCGTAGGAATGATTTTAAAAGGAAAATACCAGGGTTGATAGCTTACAAAATGTAAGAGCCAGTTCCTTTTTCCCAACCATTTTAGTCTTCTTCCCAGAAAGGTTTCAGCCTCAACATAGAAATAAGTCTTGTGGTTAAGGGTTAAATACTGATCAGGAGCCATGTCTCCCACATTTTATTTTTACCTTTCCAAGCTAAAAATTGTGCATTTCTAGCACATTGTCTGAAGGAACGCACCTTCATGTATAGCCAGAGAGAGAAAGAAAAAAACAGCTTACAACAGTCCCCAAGAAAACAGAACAAAATGATTTACATCCTTTTGTCCAGATGCACAAAACTAGCTTAAATATGTGTTATTCTGGGATTTTAGAAAGAGATACAAACTGAAATAGAAGTTCTTAATATATCCCCTTCTCAAGAGGTGCGGCAGAGATCATAAGAGCACAAACACTAGCCCAGTCCAGCTAATAAGCCTGAAGGTACACAGAATAACTTGAAGCTACAGATGAGGATGCATGTCTGTGTAACGTACCTCCTTGGGGTTTGTAGGGAGTTGTTGGCTGGGTAAAGGAAAAAAAAAAAAGATGGAGGCATTATCATAAGGTAAACCTGTAACATTTCTATCAGATTCCAGTATGGATTAATGCTATAATAAGCAACATTAGCTCTCACTCTCCAGATACTGCTCCTTGGTGGGAGGAAGGGGGCTTCAGGAACTGAACACAGACATGTTTAAGTAAACAAAAGCAGCATGCTACTGAGTGAGATATGCTATCAGCTGGACTTGGATGGTGAAAGGACTTGAGGAGAATCTTAGAACGGGGGTTTTCTATACAGATCTTGGGGAATCATCTACCTTTTCTATCTGCTGCTAAATCTCTCTCTCTCCACGAAGATGGTGTTCTGTGTTTTATACAGCTCTAGGGCCACAAAGATGTTTTATCATTTTTCCATTTCATCCAGCTAGGCACAGGGCCTGATTACAGCCTTCAGTTTTTTAACTTGAGAATTTTTTTTTAGAACTTAAATAATTATAAGCCTGACAGTATTATGTCTCCTGTTGTGGCAAAGACATGTTGTGCTCCAGAATTTATAGATCAGCCCCTCTGCCTGGCATATTGCATTTAAATAATGTAGTCAATGAAAGAAAAGGTTTTATTTCCTTAATAATATGCTAAAAATATTAATTTAGAGGACACAAACTAAACTGAAATACTCATGGGTGCTTCTACATGGGATGCTTTACTGCACATTAGACTAATGTAATGTACAGTAAAGCATCAGTGTCTACACGTGTGCAGCAGTTACTGCACAGTACGTTAGACTAATGTGCCATTTTCTAGTACCTGGCTGCTGCAGTGGGGCAGAGCAGGGCAGGAGCAGCCCTTAACTGAACTGCTTGGGCCCGGAACAAATTTGCTCTCAATGGGCACCCATTCAGCTGTGCATGGGGGCCCAGTTTAATGTGCCTGAATTTTCTGGGCAGAAAATTCAGGTGCATTAATTGCACATGTAGACGTGCCCTATTTGACCAAATATAATAGTCCCTTTATATGCTGGAAGCCAAATTGCCTCTGAAATTGTAACGGCGGTGTTGTGTGTTTACATTTTAGATGCAAAATAATGCACAGCTTGTAAGTCTTGCAGAACCAGAGTGGTTTTCACACTGCATTTTTTTGGGCAGTCATATGCTAATCAGATGGTTTGGAAGGTATACTGAAATATCAGGCATAATAATGAAGTCCTTACTTAGTCGACATTCTCATCATGTGCACTATTGGGCTCATTAATTGTATGAGCATTTAGTATGTGCAAAAACATGAGCCATTAAAAGTTGCATGTTTTATTTTACAGACTGGGGGCCTGATTCTGCAAGCCCTAATTTATATATTCACAAAAGCAAGCTGTGGCAGTAGATTGGTGTAAACCCAGAGATTATAATAGAGTTACTTCTGATACATACTTATATAACCAAAATACAAATGAGTTCCTGTAAAGACTGATTAATCACAAGGGCAGGACTTTTTAATGTAAATGAGAATGACTTCCAGGTTTGTATATTTTGTTTTTAAAGTAGGCTGTTTTGAAAATTATATCTTGAAGGTGTATGTTTTAAAACAATCCTTTAACCCCATTCTGTTGTCTCTATCATACATGCACGTAAATATATAATGTTAGGTTATGACAAAATATGGAAGCATACAATACACTTAGATTTACAAAACCTACCATATAATTCCTTTACATAATTTTTAACTGAGATCAATATAAGAGATAAAAAATCTGAAAGGATATTATCAGTGTTTCCAGTTGAACTTGCTTGTTTTTCAAAGCAAGTAATCATATTATTTTAGTAATGGTTTTAAATTGCATGCTTACGTGTTACAAATACTTTTAAAGATTTTAAACCTGTACCTGGTTTATATTCGGATTGTGACTCTTGAGTATTTTAAAGCTGGTACAATAACAAGGAAAATGGAAATCATAATAATCAAAACAAGATCATTGAAAAAAACTGATTAAAGGGAAAAAGCAACTTAGCTATATAAAATAGTGCTAATAGTAATAACTGAAGCAAGGATATTTAAGATCTAAGGGTCTTGCATTCTTCTTTTATGATCTAATAGAGGCTACTATTACAGTACTGTTGTTTTGCTGCTATAAGTCCTCTGACTAAATGGAAAAATATTCTTTCCAAAAAGAGACTTAATAAGCTGTTTTAACTGAAAAGGCATCTGAAAAAAAGCTCTAAGATTCCCATGATAAGGAAAAATTGCCTGTTAAAAAAAGAAGAAAAGAAAAAGAAACCCTCTTTCTTTTTTTCTCCCTGTTCTCCTCTATCTTGTTCTCTTCTTTCATGAATAACTGTTAATCATTTAGCTAACATTTGAATACAATAATTTAAGCAACTGGGCATCAGAGCATTGTTATAAGTTAAAGAACTAATATTTGACACTTCTGTGCGTAACTGAAATAATGTTTCGCACTCCACAACTAGGATGAGCTTTTTCATTAGGGAGATTCTCTGTCTCCGGCATAAGATTCCACCCGTCAATGCTGATAATAGCCCAAATTGTTTCTTCTTGTTGCAACAAGAAGAAAGAGGCTCATCCTGACTGTGTACCTTACCTTCCTGAGCTGTCTAAAAAATAGTCGCTAAAGTAAATGAGTGATCTTTCTTGTTAAAGACCATTTTGGAGGAACGCCTACATGACAGGGCTCTCTCGGATGAAATATAGTACAAGTTCAATTTTGTAGACTTCAGGTACCTCTGACCTCTTGATCTTTTATGTCTCTATTTTTTTGGCTTGACAGACCACATGCCAACGTGCAGCCCAGAATTCCTCACCCTCGTGATTTATTGTTTACAGCTGTTCTAGCATTTCAGACTTGGCAGCTGCTTTTCAGATGGCTTCAAATTAGACTAAAACTCTTAGACAGAGATCTTAATGCAAACCTGAGTGCTTGCAGAAAGGAAGGGAAAAGTTGATGAAAAAATCATCTGAATTCTGCTCTAAAAGCTCTCCATTGATCCTAGCCTTCAGGGAAAAGGAAAATGTTTGGTTTATTTCGTAAGCTCATTAGGTGTGTGAGAGCCTATTTGGCATTTGCTATTGACTGGGCCTGAGCAAAAAGTGATCACTGGCAGGGTGCTCAATAAGGAATCAATAACAAGCGTGTGATTGGATTAGCTACTTGATCAATGCTTTGTGCTAATATATTAACAAGCAAATTACCAAACGGCCCATAAGAGCAGAGTGCTGACTATAATTGTATTACAAACTATCCTGATCTAATGACCCTTGAAGTGCAAAAGGTTATTTATACAGTCAAAAGACCTGAAAGTACTTTTTGCTATGCTGCATCCTTGTTTAAAAGCAAATATTTTTCTAAATTAGTACCCTGTTCAGTCATATTGTTAGAAATGTTATCTATATTGTACTTGCTTCCAAAATTTCCAGACTAAGTTGAGCCTGGTGGATGAGAACTGGGGAAATGAGAAATAGTACCTCAAGAGGCCCATTAAGGCTGAGAATGCTTCACTGAGAACTGCAGAAGAGCTGGAGAAGACACGGGGAAGTGAATAGACTTTTGGGAGAGCAGAAGAGAATAATAAAGTAGCAGTTCAGGAATGGAGAAGGAAAGTTGTTATGAGGCTGAAGGAATTTTAGAGACAAAGAGCAGAGACAACAGACAGGGTTGGAGAGTGCTGAAATCTGAATTTGAAGCTTTGGGGCCAAATTTAAAAGTTGTAAGTTCCTATAAAATAAATGTGACCTCCTTCAATGAGAGAGAACTTTCTTCAAGATTAATTAAAGTTAAGGGGCATGAAGAAGGTGCACATATAACTGCTTTAATTTGCACATTTTTTCAGGTTCCTCAACATGTAAATAGCCAGAAAGAGAGTAGAGGGGTCTAAAATAAGTGTTAGGTGGGTTTGACTTACCCACCTTACATAACTTTTGAATTTGGTCTTTACCAAATTCAGTTTAAAAGTAATCCTAAAAATAAACATGCTCACGTCTGTTTCTATTTCAAAATGCAGAAAACATAATGAACCTGCTTTTGCTCCTGATTAAACAGAGTGCATAGTGGCTGGTTTATAGATATTTCCTCTGATTTACATCCCTGATCCAATGAGAACAGAATCAGGTCCATATTCCATTGAACAATAGAGGTGGTTTTACATGATAACCCATTGTGAAGCCCTTTGTTTTATAATCAAATGGATAGGTAATTAAACCGAGGCTGCTATTTCAGGTTTCATGAACACAGTCTGTTTTCTTTCTCCTTTCACTTTTCCTTTCTTCTTCAGGGAAGTCAAAATGATCACAGTGAATTCTCAAATGTTATTTGCAGACAGGAAAGGTCTCATGGGACTTGAATGCTTGTTGCTCTACTGAGAAGCAGGGGCTAAGCTCTACATCAGCTCAAGCAGTCTGTAAGGTGAAAGGCCTTGGCTGGGATCCCTGCAGAGTGCAGCATCCCTGCTCAGACTGACAAGCAGCAGCCCAGCAGCTTGGCCTTAGTGAAAGCCACAGCTGACAAAACAACTTGCATGGCTACTACCCTTGGTGTTTGGCGCAGCGGAAAAGGGAATACTGTCAATCAATAGACACATATGTACAGTGGGAAACATAATAGCTGGTTTAGCAGCTACACTTCTGATGGGTACTTGTCAGTTATTTCTGACTTGTAAGGTGAAGGATGATGTTTAGCCTAGAGTAGCCACATTAGGCTCATTATCTGAAACATCACAGCAGGGGAGGAGCGGCGGGAGGACGGGTTGTGTGTCCTGATAAAAATAGTGTGTCTGACCACTTTGCATTGCTGGGTGTCTTTTTATTTTTATTTTACCCAAAGAAACTCCCACTACATGTCAAATGATGACATGTGTCTTTGCTGCAATAATCATTCTGAACTCATTTGACTTCTCCTTCTCCAAACTGACTGTCTAAAAGTGAATGTTTTCACAGCAGCCAACACTTTAACAGACGACCTCAAAGTTACCCATTTCCTTTACCAGTCATATGTTTAAGCCTTTTAACAGTTTCTACAGTCAACCATTAAAATAAAGCAACTGCTTTTCAACAATCTTTTCTTTCAGTTTTAAACCCTACCTAGCTATATTTAAGAAAATAAAAATGTTAGCTCATATAACAAAACTGACTGACTGTGACAAAGCAGTTTAGTCATTGGATCTTCCAGTTGTCAAGTCACTTAAAGAAATCTTTTCGGTGCTCACATCATACATTATGCCACCATGAGGAAATGACTCAGAGGAGGATTTCACCCCCCACCCGCCCAAGCACATCAAAATCCAGCTTTGCAATTTTAAATCCCAGTTTGAAATCGTGGATAGTGAAGGAACTGAAGAAAGGGCATCATTTCAATACAGTGTTGAGCCATTGCACCAGCCATGGTTTCTTTATACTTTAATTGGTGGTTGCTTCACAGGGTGAAAGATATATACAGGCATACCTCGTTTTATTGCACTTCGCTTTATTGTGCTTCACAAATATTGTGCTTTTTACAAATTGAAGGTTTGTGGCAACCCTGCGTCGAGCAAGTCTATCGGCACCATTTTTCCAACAGCATTAGCTCACTTCGTGTCTTTGTGTCACATTTTGGTAATTCTTGCAATATTTCAAACTTCAGCAACCACCACCCTGATCAGTCAGCAGCCATCAACATTGAGGCAAGACCCTCCACCAGCAAAAAGATTACGACTTGCTGAAGGCTCAGATGATGGTTAGCATTTTTTAGCAATAAAGTATTTTTTAATTAAGGTATGTACATTGTTTTTTTAGACATAATGCTATTGCACACTTAATAGACTACAATATAGTGTAAACATAACTTTTATATGCACTGGGAAGCCAAAAAATTCGTGTGACTTGCTTTATTGCGATATTCGCTTTATTGCGGTGGTCTGGAACTGAACCCGCAATATCTCTGAAGGTATGCCTGTACACTTCTTTCCACCAGCAGAGACAGAGAAAGGAAGGGGTTACATTTAGTTTGTCAATTTAGCCAGTGTGTATCCACAGTAAGCTTTGGGCGCAAAAATCCTTGGGAAACTTTTTTGTTAAGAAATAATTACTGCTTCTCTGAAACGACTGCTTCTTTGCTTGTGTTTTCCCTGCATTTGCTAAGTTTCATATGATCAATTACATGCCGCATTTTAGCTTTTACATCAAAGAGGTTTGCAAGGTGATTATAGGCAAAAATTGTACTGAATACTGATAAAAGCTATCCATATTTACATAGGTTCCAAATGGCTTAGCAATCCCTTCCACACACAGATATTCCACAGATAACAACTCCCCGCTCCGTCATAATAATCATGAAAACTTTTGCTGGTGGGTTAAAGCTTATGGTTGGTTGGCAAGACTGAATCTAGAGGAATTTTAATGACAATTTACAAATCTTTGGAAACTAGCTCATGCTGTAACGAGACATGCCATACTATATAATGCAGACAGAAAACTGAATTAGTTCTTTTAGTTATTTTATAATCACAGCTATAGAGCGCAACCATAGTTTAATAAACAGTAAAGCCTTATCTAATTCCTCAGGTTCTGTAACTCATCTGCAGTTTTATCAAATGCTTAAAAGAGCAGTTAATGAATTTTGTAAGTCTCATAACATGACCCAAAAGTTTTGGAAAAGCTATTAACTCTTGTCAAACTACAAATTAATGCTAACTCACCTCTTCAGTATCTGCAATGTTGCTAATTAAAGTTCTAAGTAATGATGTTAGAAATGTTACTTTTTTTCTCTCTGTCTCTCAGAGGAACCAGCTGTGTGGATATGAGCAGCCTTTCTCAGACAAGGAATGATTGACCAAAGTCCACAGAGAGTGCACCACTTGTTTTGTGTGTCATAATGGCCAGGTTGGTGAATATGAGTAGGGAATACGAAAATATGTGAGAAAAGCATAAGGTATCTGCTCCTGAAAAAGGTGGAGGAGTAGTGAATGACTGGCAGAGAATATTCCTGAATTAGTCCCAGACTATGCAGATAACATCACTGCACAGAAAATTTGCAAATATGTTAAGAGAACACTTGATATTCTTTTTAATGTAAAGCACAAAAAAGATCTTCTGTCAGTGAAAGTGGATTCATTTAATGCCAGTACCTTGGAACACTGTAATAAACACTCTGTATGTTTTTTGCTGTATTTACCCAAATCCAAAATGACCTTGAATTTAAGACAACCTGGAGCTTTGCTTAGATAGGTAGAGGAAGATGGTTACCATATTTCCAGTTCCAAAGAATTGGACACCTGTCACAGGGAGGGGTATACGATAGTGGGGGGGGGCAGTTTCTAACGGTTACAGTAAATAACGAGTGTTATTGCTTCAGAAATTAAATGTAAAACAAAAATAACTTCATAGCGCCCCCAGACCTGCTAGTGCCCCTCAGCTCCAACCCACAGTCCCCCCATCCCTCCCAGGCCCTGATGGTGCTCCTCATCCCTTCCCCCAGCCCTGCTGGAGTGGGCCTTAGCTACCCCCATCCCAACCAGGCTGGAATATGGCAGCTGTGGTGGCTCCAGCATGTGCAGGTGGCAGCAGAGCGAGTCTAGCCCTGGTGTGGGCTGAAGGGAGGAGGAGGGCAGCCTTTGGCACCTCCTGCCCTGGGCTGGGACTCCTTCACTGTGCCATGTGGCCTGGATATGGCAGCATCTCCTAGTCACCCCATCCCTGCAAGCAAGGGCACCAGTCCCAGTGCTGATAGCCTGGCCATGCAGCTCCCTGCTGCAGGGAAAGGACCTCCCTACCTCCTTCTCCTGCTGGAGGGGCAGACATCTTCCCCTCACCCCCCCTGCCCTGCTGCAGACTAGTGCCTGGCCTCCTTCCCTCAGTGCGAGCAGGAACTTGCACCCCTCCCCCCACATACACCCATCCCCTCCACACAACCGTTGCACACCCCCCCATTACACACACACACACACACACACACACACACACACAGAGCCTACCAGACAGTCCCCAAGCCCTGGCCCTCTAACACCCTGGTTAACTTGCCTGCCACTAGGGCAAGCCAGGAAATGCAGTTCTACCAGCATCAATGTTGAAAAAGGACTAGCAGAGCAAAATCCTGGACATTTGTTCATATTTCAGAAAAACCTGGCTGGCTGCTTAGCTCCAGGCCCTGCAAGTCTCTGACCCACGGGGGGAGGGGAGAAGGAGTCCCCCATCCTGTCTACCTGAGGCATGGGGCTCCCCACATGTGGGCAGATGCTCATCATGGAGGGACTGGCACTGGGATGAGGGGCATTGGCTGAGCAGCCAGTTAGGATGGCTCCTGCTCAGCTGGGCTTGGAAATTGCCAGGAGGCTAGGAGGTGTGCTTGAGCACCCCCTTGCCTTCTGCCCTGGGCCAGTGCAGGCATCTGTCTGCCTTTCCCAACTGAAGAATGAATGTGAGTTCTGTTAATTATTGGTCCAATCTACACAGCTTAGAGAAACCTGAGAAGATTAGATGAATTCCACCTTGGACTTTTTGACTGTTTGTACTTAGCCTCAGTCTCCCACATCTCAGGTACCTTCCTTGACCAACAAACTATTGACTGTTCTGTGTTGTCTCTCTCAGTGTGGAGCTGTTCACCTTATATTAATAATTAAGTTGTCATTGGAGCAGGGGCTTGAAATTTAGTCTTTCCAAATCCCATACATTTATAAAGTCAGGATTTTTCTCAGTTTCTCCTGTTGGGTTGTTCCAATGTTTCCATTAACTACATTGGGTGTGTATCAGGTCTCCTATAATATTAAATGACAATTCCCAGAATGACTTTATTGTTATACTAGCCAGTAAATAGTACAGCTACATTGTGAAGCATAGTACAGTACAATGAAATAGTAAAAATAAATACTGTAAAGAGTCTATTTCCATGCTTATTTTTGATGACATAATGCTCAAACTTAATGGCCTTATTATTAAATAATGTATACTATTGTCATTCTTCACTGCCTTGTATTTTGTATTTAATCATTTGTACCAATACAAAGTGACTGTAAAATGTGATTGGAGTATTTGTATACATTTTCAGTAGTGTCAGTTATTATAGCAGAGTTGTTATTAGGCTCTTTATATTTCCAGATGAGAATATTGGTTAGAAATTTTGCCTTTTGTTAGTCAGAGTAATGATTTCCTTCTTTCCTTGTCTAAGTACTATAGCTGCAAACCATCTGATGCAACACAGGCATGACCTACAGTATGTTTATATCTCAGGGTTTGCACATCTGCAAAAGTGTGATAGATATTTTGGTTCAAGACATTTTTACATGTATTAGTACTTCATAAAAATAAATTTGATAACAATTAGTAAACATCAAAGGGCTGGGTTTTTACTAGCCAGAGATCCTTGTACTACATCTGAATACATACCAAATGACCTTCCAGTATTGTTAACTTCAGGAAAATTGTTGTGGAGTTTTATAAACACCATACATTTTAAAACAGCTCATTTTAAAGCCCATATTTCTATGATCAAATACCTTGGAAATGCTTTAATGCTTTGACAGTCTGGATTAATCATGCCTTAGTATTTCTAAAGCATAGTTAACTTTCAAAATCACATACAGATTTCTAAAATCAAAACTATGTTCCCTCTATTTTTTTCATTTTGGCACTGATTTTTGTGAAGGTAAAAGTTCAGTTGTTCAAAAATTGGAATGATACAATTTGACACTAAATTTGGAAAGTCATTTTGCTAAAGGTGTTGTAACACACTGGCTGCATCTACACCAGACGCTTCCTGCACAGTAGCTCGTTACTACTATGTGCATTAGCTTGTTACTACTGTGCAGTAGTGTCATGTGGCATGAAGCATGATGTGACACTACTGCACAATAGCAATGAGCTACTGCTCAGTAATAATGAGTTACTGTGCAGTCAGTGTCACCAAAAAGCAATTTGGGGACTGCACAGTAACTCTGGTTATCGGTGTGCAGTAAGAATTGTGCAGTCAGTCTCATGTAGACATGGCCACTGTTTGTATCATTTCTTAAGGGGGTATCAGTTTTTCTACTGTAAACCTAATATTTCAGGGGTTAGCATGGCCATAAAATATGCTGCATGCAGCAGGTTGGCATACAAAACATTCAGCCCAGACATCAGGTACTGACTTTACACATATGACCCCAGCACCCTTTCCTGCCCAGGCATGGGGCCGGATTCAATGATCTGTTGAGGTCCCTTCTGGCCCAAGCATCTATGAATCTATATTTAAGGGGGTACTGCAATAATAAGTTACAATAGATTATTACTGTACCATAGATACTTCTAGTAATCCTGAAGAGTGCTGTGCTTTCAACCTCCTTTGAAATTCATATGCTACGAGGATATGGCCTATTATTTTCCAAAGGGTTTTCTGAATGCTTTGTACAATCACTTGTCACACATCCTCTGCCAGGCCTGTTTTATTATGCCTTTATCCATATTTCACATGTAAGAAAACAGAGCCATAGATATTTCTACAGTGCAAAACAGCACCATGAAGATACATACCGCAGATATTAATATTGTTAACTCATGTGTAAAACAATACTTGCATACACTGCTTTCAGTTCTAAAATGACATTACTTCTGGGTCCAGAGAGAGGGATATACATGAGGGATATACATGGAAGTATTATAGAGAAAAGTGGGGGAGGCGCATTTCTTTATGCTGCTAGTTAGCATTGTATAGAGAGGCAGTCAACCAGAGGAAGTCAGGCAGAAGGCAGTGTAGATGTGCACCATTTATAGACTAACTACATGAGAGACGCATACAATTTTGTAAGCAGCAGCTTAGCATCTGTTGAAATAAGCTGGTGCTTATGAAAGCTTATACATCAGTGATGCAATTCATTTGTAAAATGCAAATTTACTCTGCTTTCTGCCTTGTACTGTGTAGACGACACAGAATTTGTTCCAAGTCTTATCACAGCCAAGTGGCAAAGTGAGGAAGAAAACCCAGATCTACCTCTAGCCAAAGAAGCATCTTGCCAGACATGAAATATAATTACTTTTATTTAATCACTTTTCTGAACATAATAAAATACTAAGTAATAGACTCCAACACACAGGACATTTCCCAGGGCTTAATGACTAGCTGGTCCTAAAGCTAATAGTGATATTACTGTATGTGGTGAGACTGAAACCTCCAGATGTATGATATTTTTCTATAAGCAATAGTTTCAAACTGAAAAATTATATTGAATTTATCTGAATCCAAGATGACTCTGAATATGAGATGACCTCCCAATGATTAGATTCTAGACATGGAAAATGTATGAAATCATTATAATATTCCATGTGTAGAATCAAATTATTGGAGGGTCATCTTAAATTCCCCCTACCCCTGCAATACTACAGCTGAGCAAGCGGCTGCAAGGGGCAGGTAGTGGTGGGTCATACAGTAGGAGAGTCAAATGGTTTGACCCCTGATACTTGCTGCTTGTCCACCTCTCCACACACTTAATCCTTCAGCTGCCTGCCGTCTCCATAGTATCTACATGCTCCTTGCTTGATACCTTCATGGTGCCTGTACCTCCTGCTACCTGTCCCCACTACTTATGACACCTACTCCACTACTTCCACCTTTCCCACCTGCCCCCCTGACACCAGCCTCCCCAGAACCTACCCCCTTGCTTGGCCCCCCTTACTCCCTTACCCCCTCATGCCTGTGCCCCTTGATGCCTGCCTCTCTCCACTGTGCATGCATTTCCTCCAACATTTCCTCCCCTCCCCACACTTGTCTCCTCCACAGTTTGGACCCCTATCTACCCTCCTCCACTGCTGCATGGGGGGATGACACTGCTGCTGCATGGCTGAGTTGGGGCTGGAGGCTTTAAGGGCAGTTGCAAGGGGAAGGTAATCAACAGAGAGCAAAGCCCCCATGGAGAACATAGGCTGTGCTGAGGGTGACAGCAGGTATGTCTCCAACTCCAACCCTGGGCTCAAGCTGCAGCCATTGCCACTCTTCCAACTTGTACTCACATTTAAGCAAGGGGTTTTTTCTCCTTTGTTGAATTGAGAGAAAACTTTTTCTTAGACTTGAGTAAATGTGGTAAATAAAGAATGGCCAAGGTCTTTGAATAATTTCTGAACATTGCATTCATACTGCTTGGGACAATAGTTTAGCTTTGTTATTAAGTATGCTATATTAGTAGCACTATTCCTCCTATTCATAGTAGCAGAATAAATTATGTAACTTGCCCTGACCATGTAAGTAATGAGAAAAAAGATTAAAAGCTGCTCAGGCTTGATTCATGTATGCACAACTTTCTGCATGCACATTATTTACACGTGCTATTTTAGCACATTGTAGCTTTTACATAAAAAAAGACTAAATACAGATAAAGCCTGTTATTTATTTGTTTGGACTTGGTTTGGATGTGCAAATTGGATTTATGCATATACATTTTATCATTTATCTGCACAACTACAAATATAACACATTTTATACCTACAACAAAGGTTGAAAATTCTGGCTTCCCTGAGAATATTCCACCCCTAAATTTCCTTGTATTGGTGAATATACAAATAAATTGGTCTATGAAATGTTTGAAAGGGTAAAATGTTGTTGCATTATCTTACAGATGCCTTTTTTGGCAAATGCCTTTTAGCAATCTGAAGAAAATCAGAACTGAGTTGTGCAAGGTATAGGGGTTAAAACATACTTCATATTATTATATTGTTAGTAAATGATCAATACTCCAGTGTTCTACCAGCGTTGCTTATTTATGACAGTGTCAGTAAATAGGTTCTAGCAACTTTGCACATTCGTGTGTACAAAAGCCAAATAGAAGTTTATTTTTCATGTGTGAATACTTTTGAAATCATATCTGGGAGGTAATTTACAGAATGAGTAAGGAATGTGTAATAGTCTTCTCATTTGATATGGGAAAGTGATGCTAATGCTTCCAGCTTTTTACACAATGAGACAGGGGTCCACAGGTGCCCTAGTGAGTAAGGATGCACTCAATGGATTTAGGAATCTTTGCTTCATGAAACTCAAGCTGTGCTTTATAAATAGTCTCACTTGATGGATCTCCTTTCATTTTCACATTTTCCTTTTTGGAAGCCTTTGGAATTGTCATGAAACACTATATTAATAAAGTTTTAAGTGTGCATAGTAAAGTGAATAAAACTCTGGAAAGCCAAAGCTGAAGTTCTGAACACAGCCTTCAATGTGCCCCTCCCCCACAGCCCCCATGCATACATATTACAATGCAGGTTTTATTCATTTGTCTTTAGAATCAGTTACTCCTTCATCTCACACATTCAGAGGTAGATGGGACAGGACAATATGAGAAATGAGGAGGGAAGCACCCAGAATTTCCTTTCTCTGTCTTTGAAAGGGTTAAGAGTGTGTAGTGGATAATTCTAGGTATTTGAGATGCTAAACAAGAGTGATAAAAAAAGTTCAATATTGCAATCCTGCTTCCTTATTGAGTTCTTTCCAACGTATTCAGTGAGTAAGAGAGGGTCTCTGTGCACTGAGCCCTATATACACAATAATATGCAATTATTGTATAAAGACTTTGGTCCTTCACTGGAGTTACATCAGTATAATCTGGAAAAAAAGAGACCTGAATTAGGGCCAGAATCATAACACGTATATACAAGGAGCAGAACTGACTTTGTATGGAGACCTTCAGCTTTGGTATTTTGGGACTTTTTCATTCTTTAGTTTTAGCTTCTGTGTTCTTTCTGTGTAGATGTAATAGAATTTTGTGTAGATAGGCAGATAGCCAGGAAGCTATATGTGTCTCAAAACATACCTGGTGTAAAGACAATTTTTTATCTTTTTTACTTAGAATGAATTGGAGATTGGGAATGAGAAGTTTGATAGCAAAGTGTTTTGATCAGCAGACTTAGCAGTCTCTGGGGAAAATATGCATTGAATAGAAGTTTCTCATGAATAATGACTGAATAAACGTCAGGTTGTATATTATAAAATGGCTAGTAAAGTAGTACGCAGTGGAATCCTTCAGAGTAGTTCCACTAGAATGACAAAATACTGCTGGTAGGATGTTCACAAATATACTGACCTCTTCTATGTCTCCCTATCATTCACTTCTATTTTTTTGTTGTCCTTTTTAAAAATCTGACAGGGAGAAATGGGAGTGTGTCATAACCATTAACATTTACAATTAACATCTTGCTGGAGGATGATAGGATCCATGTAAGGTATTTGTTGTTAATTGTTTATTCTTGTAATTGTTTTACAACCAGTTAGTTACGCACTATTTAAGGAAACCTGGTAAAAGAAGACATTAGCTCCTTTTATGAACATTATATGGCAAGGTAGTAACAGGGTTAACTAACTTGCTACAGCTGGTTGACAGCTCAAGGTAGGGAACTCGGGTCTTATCCAATATTCTACTTTCAACTGTGAAGGAAAACACAATTCATCTCATGCAAATACATATTCAACCTTTTTATTTAATTGAGTTCATGAGTCACTCTCCTTTTGTATTTTTATTTACTTATTTGGCTGTTTTAGGAAATTTCTCTATTGCATTAACCACCTTAAAATCCTTCTTCAGAATAAGATCAACATCTGAGGCTAGAATTTAAACCTCAGAAAAGGTAGAAGAATCTTTAATTTATGAAACTGAACAAGTAGACTTATCCAAACATCTCTAGGGCTTTAATGGGGGATATCTATAATTCTCTGAATTGTATTCCTTTCACAGTGATATTTTGTAATTCCATTCTATTACCCTTGCTTAACATTAATGAGATAAAAAGATCACATTATGGCGATTGATGTTCTTCAAATTAAATGCACGTTTCCATGTACAAAGCTGTCTGCTAATTTAAAAAACATAGCATGTAACATAGAATCATGACCATGGTCATCACTCAGCTGGGATCAGATAGCATTTTTTATCTATTCATTGGATTTAACAAGGCATGAGATGGAAGCAGAATACAAAGTGTGGATAGATTATCCCATATCCCCCCTTTTGGCCACTTCTTGGCAATCTCAGCAAGGAAACTGAGGCTTCATGTTGCCATGGTAATAAACTTCAAGGTCAAAGGGGCATATGGAAGGTCAGACAATGACAAAGGAACATCTGAGAGGCCATCTGGATGAGTGACCTGACATAATTAGTCATTAATCCCACTCTTGGGAACAATAGAGTTAGCCGAGAATGTGTTTGGACTTTGATCGTGGTCAGGGTGATCTCATGGGGAAAGGGGAAGAAAGCTCCACTTGGTAACTAAGCAGATTACCCTGGCATGCTGTTAACTAAAGAAGAGTAGGCAGAAGAGGCCAGTGGGATATGCATTTTACATATGCTGTGTTTTTTCTTTAGTTACTACAGGCCTCTCTAGAGCCATGTGGCTCTCGGATTAGCTTTGGGGTAGTTTTTTTTTTTTTTACAGTTTTCAATGAAAAGAGAGCAAGAGTCCCAAAATGCTTTGCTTAAAATTCTCAGGCAACAGATGGGAAGAGAGATGAGGAGCCAAAGGCATCAGCCAGCTTGGTTTACAGGTGTCAATATTTACTAACTAGAGTTTGCCAGGGTGCCTTTTGGGAAAAAGGGAGAGAATGGTTAATCAGTAAAACAATAGCAATCAGTTCTGTTGTCTGTTTTAAACAGAATGGTTAGAATTATAAGATGACTGAGTGTATGATAAGAGCTCCCCATCAGCATCTGTCTTCCCTTTTCCCCTCCTTCCCCCTTCACTCCCCCTTATATGTCATGTTTTATTATTCAGACCAAGGCCTTGATCAGGAGATATCTCTTACATGTAGCCGGGATTCTTCTAGTTGCAGACTTGGTGATGTCTTGTGATTGATCACTTACATTTTTGTGGGATGTGAACATGATAATGGACTATGCTAAATGCATGTATTCTAGGCTCTGCTGAAATCATTTTTAACCCCCTGGAAATAAATGATGCCTTTCAGTGTGCCATCAAGGCTAGTCACAGGAGATAATAAATGTAATGGACTAAGAAAATTGTATGGTAATTACAGGGGCAGATTTCAAATAGTTTTTTTCAATGAAGTCAAATGCAGCATCATAATTTGTTCACTCTGCATCCAAGGTATTTATTTTCATCCTTTTTAAAAGAGAAAAAGAAATAAAAGATTCGCCTTTTACATCTGTTCTATCCTATGCCTACATGGAATGTGTTTGCCTATGACTATGACAATGGTGACACTACATTTTCAAATACTTTAAGGGCAAAGGCTAAGCCACCAGAATCCAGCTACAGTCACAGCTAAGTCCTGTACACATGAACAAACCAATGGAGAGGACAGAAATTGGAGTTTGATTCTCTCTTTTCCCTGTCTTATGAAAGTAAATTTTGCAAGCCATTTCAAAATGTATGGAAGTGTCATCCTTATCCACAAACTGCAGACCTCTAAGAAGTGGCCATAAACAATAAGAATATGTACTATTTTCATATAGGAAGTTTAACCCATGTGGTAGCAGAAATGGTAGACATCGGGGCCTCTGGTACTTTCTCTTCAATGTTTGTTTGGCATGATTTTACTTGACTTGTGTTTTCCTTTATCCATGTTTATGGAGTAAACTGTACTTCAGGATAGGGGGAGAGAGGTAGAAAATGAAAAGGAAATACAACATTAATTGTGAGGCAATGCTAGATTCCTAAAATTTACAAATTTTCCAGTCTTCTTCCTACACCATATTTACTCATGGGACAACTACAGCAACTCTGTTACTTTCAACTTTTACAAAATTATAGCATTATTATACTAAAATATTTATAAATTACTTTCATAACTAAACAAATCTTTACTTTTGTATCCGTAATATTTTTTAAAAATGACCTATGGTAAAGGTAGGAAAATAGCTGTAATATTACAAAGACTGTGGTAATGGTGTCTAATGAAAAACTGGAAAGTCTTTAAGTACCAATGTAGTTGTACCAATCATTAGGGTTTAGGGCTCTTTTGAAACCGGATTGTTGAAAACTTTTTGTTAGAGAAGAAAGCAAGGGATGCAAGTGGTGAAAGACATGCTTTTATCAGCATTGCTCTGTTAAGGGTAATCTTGCCTGTGAGAGTCAATGCTCAAACTGACAATATGAAAGTCTTAAAAATGGGCAAAATACTGAGGGAAAATGATTATGGGGTGAAATATGAGAAACATGCGAACTCCCCCTCCCCCAATTACATCCTAAATTATCTTGTTTTCATTTTAGACAGCTGTGCCAGTATTAGTATGAAAACAGTTTTCACCTTGTCCCCTTTTTTGGCCTAGAAACTTTAAAGAGGGAGATGGAAAAATAAATTATGTAATTTGAGGTCTTTTTAGGTGACTCCAGTGCCATTACTCCTTCTGTGCTGGAAGAAATCATGTCCCTTCAAGTAACAGTGATTATGTCCCTGTTCCTTCCCTGTAGAGGAAAATGGAACCATTAAGGGCTAGGGACAGACAGTACACATGAATTGGTTTAAGTGATCAGAAATTGGTTTAAACCTGTAACAGAACCAATGTTCAATGCACATAAACCAGTTTGGAAGTGGCTGAAACCAGTTTGAGATAAACCTGGTTGAATGTATTACCAGACTTAACTGATTTGGCTCAAACTGGGTTATGTAACCCCTTGCTGTTTTAAGATAAACCAGACTCCCCCAGTATCCCAGCATATTCTCTGGGCTGGGCGGTGCTTTCTGCTCCACAGCAGGGCTGGCCCCTCCCCTCTGCTCCCTGGCTGGAGCTCTGGCAGAGACTGCAGGTACAGCAGGGTCTGCCTGGTTTCCCCCTGCCCTCCCCTCTCCTCACTGCTTGCTGAACAAGCAGGATTCCCCCCACTCCCTCCCTCCTATTTCCCAAAGCACAGACCCCAGCCTCACAGACCCTAGGTATGTGGTATGCTATCTAATGCTGAGAGGTATGTCTCGTTACAAGCCAGTTCAGCCTAGCCAAGTTTTCCAACCTGCAAAGATTGAATCAATTTAGGCTCAGGTTTTTTGAATACCTGTCCCTAGCCCATGTGGCAGACAACTCACTAAAATTCTCCAGTATAAATCTGTGAAACTATATCCTTAAGCGGGTTTGATTTTGAACAGACGTTCTTAAGAAAACTGGCCAATAATGGTAACAGTTTCTTACCAAAAAAATGAGGATTTTTTAAAAATAAATATTAAAAAAGAGTCTTTAATCTGTATTGTTGAGATTTGTTCCCCATCATAGTCATGCAGTTTAACTGGCAATTATAGAGTAAGTATATAAGCGAGCATGTTTTTGGCATATAGTACAACATAGGACTGAAAAGGATGTCTTGTGTCACCGAGTCCACTCCTTTGCTGTTGTAGGTACCATATCATACAGACAAATAGTATCACTTAAGTTTTCAGGTATTTTGAACAGATATATATATAATTCCTTCTTAAAATCTGGCTTTCATCACTGAACTGAATATGAGCAAGTTCCTATCTTGTAGCTCATATAAGTGCCATTTTAATTAGCTAACTTTTCAAGTTTTGGATTTATCCAATAAAACAGGTCCTCCTCTTCACTGAGCATATCTATACATGTGCTTGTACTGCACAGTAACCACAATTACTGTGCAGTACAGGTGCATGTCTCCATATGCATGCCTGTACTGCTCACTAAATATGGTGAATTATGCTAACTTGAGTGTAAATTTGACACCTGTGTTATACAGGGTAGTCCCAAGTCAGTCCACAAACAGTGTTAATGTATTTTAACACCTGCATGTGTAGTTGCCAGCCTATTCCCACTTACTGAGCAGTAATTTACTGCACAGTAAATTTAAGCTGGTGTAAATGCATATGTAGGCATAGCCACTCAGTCCATTTCTGCACTTTTTAGCTTCTCTAAGCATCTTAGCATAAGGGTTGGGGTTATTTGAGATCCTGCATAGTTGCCCAAATGCAGCTTGGGCAGTTTTTCAGTCACACTGATTGCCACATTATTGGCATTATTCTTCCCCCCCACCCATATCTGTCCTTGCCCCATTTGCTTTTCTATTTTTCTCTTTCTTCTGCAGGTTGTCATATGCCTCTTGCCTCTTCTAGTGTCAGATCCCTCTCATAAAGTTTTTCATTATTACACCCCAAGACAGTCAGCTCTGTCATGAGAGGGTCTCTAAGTGTTCCATGTTCATGCAACTGGCTTTTTTAGGTCTGTAACAAGTTCCTATATTGTTTCTCCTTTTCAAGGGTAGAACCAGGATTTTGTAAAGTGTACAGAAACAGTCAATTGTGCTGCAGTGGTGGTTGCACCCCTGCTCCCAGCTTCCCACAACCCACCTGGATGGAGTGGCAGTCTGGGACATTTTTTATGTCCCCAAATCCCTCCCCTCACACTCTTTGCACCCTCTACTTTCCCTTCCATGCTCAGTGGCAGGTCTCTTCCCCTCCCCGTTCCCTCTCCCCATGTGCCAGTGCTGCCATATCTAAGTGACTTGGGAACAGAGGGGAGCTCCAGCCAGGCTGTGCAGGGAGCTAGAGAACCTTTCCTCTCTCTTCCTTTTTCTTGCCATATGGTAAATATTGTACACATCCAGCGTTTCATTGCCTGCAACTATCAGAGCACAGTAATGTTTTGCTCTTCTAGTTTATCTGCCCTTGTGGCTTTCACGTACCGATCAAATTGCTGTTTGAACCTTTTCTGGGCAAATTTGAATGCTCTTGATGCTTAGGGCTAATGGGAAGTTCACATGCTGTCTCACAGGCTGTGCAGCCATCTCATTGGGTTGTCTAGCACACTGTGTCTCCTGCTTCTGCTACCATGTGGCATCTTTGAAGAAGTGCTGTGTGGTGCTCATAACTCTTTATTATGTGTAGGAACTTACTTGCAGAACTAGGTACAGAACTTAGGTTCATGTAGGCTTACCATATTTCCAGTATCAAAAAAGAGGACACCTGTGAGGTGGAGAGAGGAAGAGGGAGAAGGGGCATATGATTGTGGGGGGGCACAGTGTGCCCTCCCTCTGTCCCTCACTCCTAAGCCCCTACCAGCCTCCCCTCACTCCCAATCCACAGCCCCCTGCTTTCCAGCCCTGCCGGTGCCCCTCACTCCTGAGCCTCAGCATTCTGTCCCCCATGTCCTACTGCCTAAGTTGCTCCTGCATTGTGCATGTGCATGTGTATACACACACACACACACACACACACACACACACACACACAGAGTCTCTTTACCTGGGGAGAATGTGACCCCTGACAGCTAATCACCTTGCCCATTGCTCCCAGCCCCAAGAAGCCAGCCTGGGAAAACAGGAAGAACAAAAACCCAGTCATTTGCTCTCATTTTAAAAACCTGCCTGGACATGAGGACTGAGGGCCAAAAAAAAAGAGGACATGTCCAGGAAAACCTGGACGTATGGACACCCTAGGTTCATGCAAGAACACTGCTCAGCAGAGGAGCCTGGTAACCAGCCTTTGTTCTGTTGTGCCACACCAGGAAGTACAAGCTATACCAACCCCCAGACTGCCTCTAGAGATGGCATATTTCTTGTACACAACACTTCTTGTGCCACACACTGATGGCACTGTGTCAGGCACCTACCCAGCCTCATTTCCAGGATTTAGCATGCATTGAGCAGGAATGATTGGGTAGGGGTTGCAACCTAGAATGCTGACAGAAGTGGCATTTGCTGCCTTGTAGGTATTCTGTGATTGACTAATACATTTTGATCTTCCTCCTTCTTTTAGGTGTTCAAATGATGAGCACCTAGTTTAAAGCAGAAATTTATGTAATTAAATTTTAAAAGTTTATCCAGTTCTTTCTGTAGGATGATCTGATCCTCAGTAGAACACCTTTCATTGGGCAAGGCGATAAAAATGGCAGAGAAAAAAAGCATGAGTTGGTGCTAAGAGAATTGTTCAACTCATAAGAATTCATCTTCAGTAACAAAGTATTTGATGCCTCAGAACAAAACAGGTCGTAGTGGCAAAATTAAGAATGGAGTTGATAAGCGACTGTAATAATAGAGTTGTAGAGAGTATTGAGAATCTGTAGAATTCTTCATGGTAAGAATGACATATGTTCTGACTTGGTAATAAATAAGCTATGTGGGAGAATGGGTATATAAATAAACATTGCCTAATACCAATGTTAATTTCCTTAGGATTCATCTTGAAGTTGTTAAGATACTTGTGGTAAAATTCACTAAATAAATTACATTTGGTTTAGTTTATTGGTGCTAATAAAAAAGCATTTGTTTGTTGTATTCTCATGGCTGCTTCATACCTAAACAATACCCAAAGGACAAACAACTTTTTTCTGGATTTGGTTTATTAAATCTATACCATGCATAAATTAGTTTTTTTCCTACTCCTCATTTTGTTCTTTCTTGTGGATAGTTTGGTGGCTTCTTCCTTATTGCAATTATCATCATGGGAGGGTTGAGAGAACACACTTGTTAATGCCCTATTCCCAATGGATGATCAAGATTTTTGTTCTTGTTATATCCGTGGTCTCTTCTCATTTCAGTGTAGTAAAAAAAAAAAAGTTAGCTACTCCTAACTCTGCTCTCCCTTCTAAGACATTTTTTTTGGATTCTTCTCAGCATTACAGAGAACGCAGGTGCAACAAATTTAAGCTCTGATCCAAATTCACTGTATATAGGTTCATCACTTAATCCATGTAAATATAATTTGTGGCCACTTCTACATAAGATGCTGACTGCACAGTAGCCCATGACTACTGTGCCACAACATTGCATGGCAGAAAACGTGATGCAACATTACTGCACAGTACTCACAGGCTACTGCACAGTCAGTCACAAAAAAGCCATTAGGTGGTGCTACTGTGCACCACAGTAACTCCAGCTACTGCACAGTCATTTAGACAATTCAATGTTCTGACAATTCAACATTATCTCTTCAAGATTTCTTCGATCGAAACCATTCACCGAATTCAACCTAAATTCACAAATAGTTTGGGGTTGATAAAAACCATACCCCGGTAAGATAACTTATTTTTCAATCAAAGTATATCTAGGTATGTGGCTTTGTGTTGATATACATGTGTGGCCGCTGGGCTTTGAATATCTGTTCGCGTGTGACCTTTGCCCTCCTGGTAAACGTAGGGTGTCCTATGGGCTTGTGTCATTGTCCTAGCTGATGTCTTCTCCTGGGTCACCTCCCCTGTTCTCTTCTGCCACGACTTGTTATTCTTCAGTGGATGCGATTGGTTGATGGGTTTGCTCAGTGGCCCGTGGTTCGCCCGGCAGTCATTCATGGGGCTCTGCCACCCCTACATACCACCCCTTGTGTAAACTGTCCCTTGGTCGGCCTTGTTCCCTCTTGTGGAGGCATCTCACAGCTTGATGCCTGTGTTCTTGTCGCCTGCAGTCTGGCTCATCTGGGTAGTCCTGCCACTTCTACCTTCCCTGCCTCCACCCCTTCTTTCTCACATCACCCTCTACTCTTCGCCTTCTCAGGGGGCAACCAAACAAAACTCATAAAAAAACTACTAAAAAGATGAACCACACCTTGATGTGACTATGCCCTGTCCCCTTACTATTCTCTCCTTACTCTAATCTGGGGACATTCTTCTTATGGCCTGTCACCTTCAGGGTTCATTCCCGTTCTCCCACTGACCCGGCCAGGACTGACAGTGATACCTGCCCCGATTGCCACTCACTCGGGGCTCTTCTTGGGGTTCTTCCCTCCGGCGTGATTCCATTCTCACTCTGGTTGCCCCAACACTCCCATGTGGAATCCACTCAAACATCAGCTGCGTCTCTGACTCTATCTTTGAGTCCAGGATGCCAGCAGCTCATCCGCCTTTCTGTCCTTGCTTTCAACGGGGCGCTCTGCCCCACACCGTCCGGGTCCGCCCCCTGCTTCAGGCTCTGCGGGTCCCGCACGGCATATCTTCCCTCCAAAAGGTGGCTGCAACCCCCTTTCCTTGCTGTTCTCTCCTCCTCCTTCCCCCTCCACAACGTCAGCCACCATTTTTATCCCTGTCAGTCAGCGTTCTGGGCTGATGTCACCAGCCGGCCTTAATTGGATAAAGAGGCGGCTGATGAGCTGCGCGGGCTCCTCTCTCCGCCCCTTTTGCTTTGCGTCTCCTGCTACCGGTGAGTGCATCTTATTATTTCTTTACTGTCTTTTCCCAGGACATAACCCCCCACGCCAGCTGCCTTGTGGTGGTTCCGTGGGGCTCACACCTCTGTTACCTGTAAGCATACGTGTGGGCCAACATCCTCGCTGACATGCCCTGGCTCGAGCCCTTGTCGCATCTAGACAAAAAGTCAGCTGTTATATTGTCGTTCCCTGGCTGGTACACTATATGGAACTTGAAAGGCTGTAACGCAAATGCCCATCTCGTTATCCGCACGCTATTGGTGTTGGCTGAGCTGAGCCACTTAAGGGGGGTGTGGTCAGTGATGAGGGTAAACTCCCTCCCTAGTAAGTAATAATGAAAGTGTTCCACCGCCTACCAGATAGCAAGGCATTCGCTTTCGATTGTCGCATATCTGGTTTCTGCTGGCAGTAATTTCCGGCTCGCATAGGCCATGGGTCGTTCCATGCCTGCGTCTTGTTGGGTTAGTACAGTCCTGATAGCAGTTTCGGAGGCATCTGTCTGTAATATAAATGGTTCATTAAAATTAGGGGTGTGTATGATCACATCCTCACATAGGACTTTCTTTAAGACCCGAAAGCTCTGTAACATCTCCCCGATCCATTTGATCTCCTTCTGGTTTGGCCCCTTTAGGGCCTCGGAGAGGGGTGACGCTATTTCCGAGAATTGTGAAATGAAGCTATGATAGTAGTTCACCAGGCCAGGGAAGGATCGTAACTGTTTGAGTGTCTGTGGGGCCTGAAAAGTGCAAATAGCCTTGACCTTATCCTCCAAAGGTTGGATGGTTCCTTGCCCCACAAGGAACCCTAGGTACTTCGTGTGTCAGTGTGCGACTACGCACTTGTGGGGGGTTGTGGTCAAACCTGCCTTCCTCAATTCTGTCAATACAGCTCTGAGGGCCCGTTGGTGCTGGCTCCATGATTGCAATTTCATCGATGTATGCTGTCATATATTTCACATGAGGTGCAGAATGCATTCCATTAGCCATTGAAAGGTGGTGGCAGCCCCATGTAGTCTGAACGGCATCTTCACAAACTCGTACAGCCCTCACAGTGTTCCAAAGGCAGTCTTGGGGTGGTTGTGCAGCTGCACGGGGATCTGCCAATATCCCTTGGCCAGATCTAAGGTAGTTATGAACCAAGCTGCCCCAATTCGTTCCACTAACTCTGTTACCCATGGCATAGGGAAGGTATCGAATGTAGCTATTTCATTTAGCCTCCGGTAGTCCACACAGAGTCTTAAGGTCCCATCTGGCTTCTGTACCGGCACTAGGGAACTCCGCCAAGGACTTCAGGAGGGTTCAGTGACACCAAGTGCCAGCATCTTCTCCACCTTTTTACGTACTTCTTCTGTTAGATGGTGTGGTATTGGCCACCACCGATCCCATACAATTGTGCCTGCAGGCATGTGGATGGAGTGGTATGTGTCCTGTACCCATCCAGGATCATCCGAAAACTGATCTCTAAATTCTTCAAGGAGATTCTGCGTTTCAATATTTTGTGTTACAGTTAGCTCGCTGCTTACGTGGACTTCTTTCAACAGTTCTGACACTCCCAGGCCTGTATTGATTTCTTGGGGGCCAAGGTCGTCGGCTGCTTCTTCCATGAATGTGGCCCACCCCTCAGGTTGTTGCCATTCCTGTAATAGACTATCGTGGTAAATCTGTTTTGTTTGTTTGTGACCTGGACAGTAGACCTCATAGTCAACTAGTTCTACCCTCTGTAGAATTTCAAATGGTCCTTGCCATTGGGTTAACAGCTTACTATGCGAGGTCGGCAACAGCACCAGCACCTTCTGCCCCAGCTGGAACTCCCATTCTTTGGTGTGTGAGTCATATCTCTCCTTCTGCCATTGCTGGGCTTGTCGTAAGTTGTTTGAAGCCAGCTCTCTTGTGCTCTGGACGTGACATTGGAATGCTTGTTGATACATAGACGGATTTGGGATGACCGCAGGGCTATGTTCCCTGTGGCTGCCAGGCTTTGAATATCCGTTCATGTGTGACTTTCACCCTGGTGAAAGCATAGGGTGTCCTATGGACTCATGTCGATGACCTAGCAGGTGTCTCCTCCCCGAGTCACCTCCCCTGTTCTTTCCTGCCATGACTTGTTGTTCTTCAGTGGACAGGATCGGTCATCAGGTTTTGCTCAATGGCTCGTGGTTTGTGCAGTGGTCATTCATGGGGCTCTGCCACCCCTACAGCCTGGCCTCACACCGCTTTGGGTCCGTTGTCCTTCCATTGGCTTTGGCCCTTTGGGTGGAATTGCTTCCCACGGCTTGACGTCTATATGCTGGCTGCCAGTGATTGGGTTCACCTGTATGCGTCCATCTATCTGTCTCCTCAACTCCACTCCTTCCTTTGGGGGGGAGTTGAGGAGAAAAACTGAGGCTCTCCCTCAGCCCCGTTCCATGAGGTACTCGCTATGTACACTACTCCTCCCCTTTGCCCGGGGCAACCAATTGAAAATCATCAACATAACTCTAAAGTAACGTACTGCCTCCTGACATGGCTTCCGTTATTCCCCCTGCTCTGGCTAGGGGTGTTCTTCTTACTGCCCATTGCTTCCGAGCTTCCCTCCTGTTCCCTCGCCGACCCAGCCAGGACTGGCAGCGCTGCCTGCCTCAGTTGTGACCCCCCTCAGGGCTTTTCTTGGGATCCTTTCCTTCTGCGTGTCACACCCCTAAACCTGGTTGTTCCATCACTCCCACTTGGGATCCTCCCGAGCATCGGCTGCTCCTCTGGCTCCATCTTCAGGTCTGGAGGCTCTGCAGGTCCCATAGGGGAGGTTCTTCTCCGGGCCGGAGGCGGCTACAGCCCCCTTTCTTCCCTGCTCTCTCTCCCTTCCACAGCGTTGGAGGCCTTTTTTATTGCCACAAGTCGGCGCTCGGCACTGACGTCACCAGCCAGCCCTAACTGAATAAAGGTGACAAGCTGCGTGGGCTCTTCTTTCTGCCCCTGCTGTGCTGCATCTCCTGTTGCCGGTAAGTACCCCTCCTTATTTCTTCCCTCCCCATTCTCAGGACATTCCCAATCTTCTCAGAGGATCTGCAACAGGCCCCGCGGTTGATGGCCTAATACTAGCTTGAAAGGGGAGTACCCCAAAGACCCCGATGGGCTTTCCCAGAGAATGAACAAGGCCAGGGGGAGCATCAGGTCCCAATGTCATGGGTTGCCCTCTATGCATCGCCACAATACCTTCTTCAGGGACCCATTCAAACGTTCTACTAACCCATTAGTCTGTGGATGATAAACAGACATATGGAGCTGTTTGATCCACAGGGTTTGACACACACCCTGCAGTACTCCAGACATGAAGTTTCGCCACTGGTCTGTTAGAATCTTGTGCGGGATACTCATATGTGCTATCCATTTCACCAACTACTCCGCAATCCAAGGAGCTGTTATGTACCTCAAGGGTACTGCATCAGGGTACCAGGTTGCATAATCCTCAAATACCAGGATATACTGGTATACCATACTGCTGTGGGGTAGTGGCCCAACAACGTCCATGGCGATGCATGAAAAGGGAAGATCGATTACAGGCAGTGGCCTCATCAGGGCCCGGGGTGGTCGGTCTTCCCCTGCCTTTTGGCACACGGGACACCCCGCACATTGGCATGCCACGTCCTCTCCCATCCTTGGCCAGAAGAACCACTGGAATATCTTGTCTGTGGTCCAATCCCTCCCCATATGTCCCCCAACTGGACTGGCATGTGCCAGTTGCCACATTGCCTTCCAGAAACAAGAGGGTACCACTAGTTGCACCATATCTTCCTCATCCGCCCCGCCAGGTTAAACTCGGTACAAGAGGTTGTATCTTAGCTCAAAGTGAGTCGTGGGGCTTGAGACCGACACAGGCCACTGAGAATCATCTTCTGCCTGGGTCCAAAGTTCCTGTAGTTCAGGGTACTCCTCCTGCGCTTGCTGGAACTGCTGGCTGCTGGTGATATCTTGCAGATCCATTACGGTATCCCCGTCTCCCTCATCGGGCCCCTCTCCTTCTGTTGAGTCACCAAGCCACCCATCTCACATCCTGAGGGCCCTACAAGTGATGTCAACATCTCGCACCTGATCTAGGACATCATATAGTGGCTCCCAGTCTCAGCCCAGAAGCATGTCACACACTAAACGATGTGCCAGACCCACCAACAGCTCCCCTTAGTACTCCATGACTCAGAGACTCGCCCATACTTGCTGTATTTTCTGTGTTTTCCCCATGAAGGCAAGACACCTTCGGCTCTACCTGACAGTCGGGGAAATCCTTCAATAGGCTGGCTTTAACCAGCAACTGGGCGCAGCCTGACTCCAACACAGCCCACACTGGACAATCCTTGATCCAGGCTCTCACTGCTGGGTGCCCCCATACAAGGCTCTCGCCCCCTGCTCTGGAGCTACAATTCATTGGCTCCCCCGAATGGATTCCTTCATACAATTCCAAGGCTGCAAAGACTTCAACCAACTTTAGTGCCTTCTCACAGGACTCCAGGGAGTGCTGGAGTACCCAGCATTGTGTCCTTTCCTCCAAATCATTCAAGAATTGTTCCAACATGATTTTATCTACGAGGGTTGTGAGTGTACATGTCGCCAGATTGATCCACTTTCCAAAGAGGTCCCGTAGTCATTGAAATAACAGCCGGGCCTGCCTCTCTTCCACCCCCTTCTTGGACCAGAAAAGCCGCCGGTAGTGTTGCAGACTAATCTCTAGCCAGTAAAGAATAGCAGCTTTGACTGCCTCATAATCTTGGGCTTCCCCCAGGTCAGGGCCCTATAGGCTGCTTGGGCCTTACCTACCACGAAGACCCCCAGCTGGCTGGCCCAGTACACTTTGTCTAGGCCAGTGATGACTGCGTGGTACTCGAAGTCCTCAATATATGCCTCCGGGTCATCTTCAGATGTCATTTTTGGCATTTTGAAGGCCGACAAGCCATGCTGCATACAGTCCTGCTGCTGCTCCAATATTTGCTGCTGCAAATCCATGATTTGGGTTAAGGCCTGCAGGTTCTGGCCCAACAGGTCAGCCGAGGCCATCTTGGCAAGTTGCATATTTGTTGGGTAGCCCCTACGTGCGCCTTCTGAGGCCTTCCCAGCCAATGCACCAATATGTGGCTTACAGCTTGTCGCTTTCAGGGTTCACTCCCATTCTTCTGCTGACCCAGCCAGGACTGATGGCGATACCCACCCCAATTGTTACTCACTCAGGGCTCTTCTCAGGGTCCTTCC
Source organism: Crocodylus siamensis (assembly GCF_052110815.1). Lineage (NCBI taxonomy): Eukaryota > Metazoa > Chordata > Crocodylia > Crocodylidae > Crocodylus > Crocodylus siamensis. The sequence goes on along the minus strand of NC_143395.1, from coordinate 80,540,178 downwards.
CTCCGGCATGACTCCCTTCTTTCCATGGTCACCCCAACACTCCCACCTGGAATCCGCTCGAGCGTTGGCTGCATCTCTGACTCTGTCTTCGGGTCCGGCATGCCAGCAGCTCACTCGCCTTTCTGTCTGTGCTCTCGATGGGTTGCTCTGCCCCACACCATCTGGGTCCACCCCTGGCTCATCGGGCTCTGCGGGTCCCGTGGGGCAGATCTTCTTCTCTCCAAAAGGTGACTGCAGCCCCCTCCTCCTTTCCCCTCCACAACATCAGCCACCATTTTTATCCCTGTCGGTCGGCGTTCTGGGCTGATGTCACTGGCCGGCCTTAATTGGATAAAGAGGTGGCTGATGAGCCGCGTGGGGTCCTCTCTCCACCCCCGTTGCATTGCATCTCCTGCTACCGGTGAGTGCCTCTTATTATTTCTTCCCTCTCTTTTTCCGGGACAACATGTGTATCAGGAACAAATTGCTCTGACCAGTTTTACCATTAGTGCTATTAGTGGCATTCAATCAAAGATAAATCTGGTCCTTCATTTCTATCTGTATGGTACTCTTTATGCCAGGTATTAGTTCCCAGTGCAATTATCTTTATCATGTAACCATTGGCACATTTTTCAACAATTTACTACTTTTAGGGAAAACAGAATTCTATGAAACTAGCCAATTAAAATATGAAAGAGGCACATGCTTACACTGTAAAGAAAGTAGGGTTTACTGTAAATATTAACATTAAATGGTAATTAAATGGCTAGAATTATTTTCAGAAAATTAAATATTCTTTCCACTGTTTAATGCATTCTAACACTGTAAGGTAAGTTGAATTTATAACAGCATTCTTGAACTGTTCTCAGAAAGCTCTAATGGAATTATTAATAGAACATAATCAAATACTATGTAAACTGTGAACAGCTAATTACCTTGGTATATAATGGTTGTTGAAAGGTCAAGTAATTTAGACCCACAATAGAAGAATAGATAAACAGACTAATTTCTATAATACCCATAGAATCATTAGGAAACAGAAAAATGGAGTTGAATTTTATTCTTATTTCTCCATAATAGGAGTTTCACAAGTGTTTTTTGTTTTTGTTTTGTTTTGTATTTTGGTAATAGAAGGAACTCATGCTTCATTTTGAATGTGCTTTACTGGGTTATTTATTTTTAACACTTCACCAAACTCCAGTGACAATCAGAATAGAAAGAAAAAGAATCCTCCAGTATTTCAATAATATGAAATGTGCCTACATCTATCTTATCAAGCAGTAACAGATTAGACAATTAATTATACAATATTGAATGTATACTGATATTTCTATAATATGACCGCATAAAATTGATAAATGGACCTAAAAGCCTAGCTGTGGGCTAGATAATCCAGTTAATTTGCACTGATGTACAGATTTATGCCTATCTGGAAAGTTCTTAACATGTTGTGGGTGCTAAACAAATATTAATATTGTGTTATATTAATAATGTATTGTACTATATTAATATCTTAAGTCACTTTCAGAGAACAGGCACACTTTGAATAAATGTTCTTGAGTTGACAGAAAATTCTAAAATCAAGTAAATGCCAGGTAAGGTGTCCAGACTTTTCTGTTCCATTGGATATCTGATATGCTTAAGTATACCTAGCTTCATATATACATAATAAAATGGAAGACCGCTGATACTATTGCTCCGATTGAGTAAATATGCAAAGTTTTTTAATATTTATGAATGCCTATAACTATGCATGTTATATTAAAATTGGCATAAGAACATTAATGGCCACCAGTAAGTTTATCAGGGGTGTTCACCAGGATCTGGGGGAATGATTGTTCACCAGAGCCCCCCAAAGGATGACAAGGTCAAATGGTTATAAACTCCTGCAAGGCCATTTCAGGCTAGATATAAGGAAGAATTTCTTTACTGTCCAAGCCTACAAGGTCTGGAATAGCTTGCTATTGGAGGTGGTTCAAGCACCTACTCCGAACGCCTTCAAGAAAAAATGGGATGTTTATCTTGCTGGGATCCTGTGACCCCACCTGACTTCCTGTCCCTGGGGCAGGGGCTGGACTTGATGATCTTCGGAGGTCCCCTTCCAGCCCTAATGTCTGTGAAATCTGTGAAACCAGTTTATCCAAGAAACTAATATGGTTCCTAAGAAAATTTGACATTTCTCGTTGATAATAGTAAGAAGCACAAATCATATGCGCTAAATTGAAAAGAAAAGTTGTTTAAAAAACTCCTTCATCTAGGCCACATCTACATGAGACACTGTGTCACCGTAGCAATGAGCTACGGTGACATAACACATTGCTATGGTGACATTACTGCGCAGCGGGTCAGAAATGTGTAACCACCAGAACTGTGCAGTACCAATCACGCAATGGGGTGCATGTGTAAACATGCTCACTATGTACCAAACTGTCGGTTACCATTTACAGGGCATTGGGTAAATTGTTGAATGACTAAATCCAATTTGGTTTCAGGCCTGGATGCATCCACACATGCATTTTAATGTGCATTAACTAAAAAGCCTAGCATAATGAGCATTAACTAAAGCTCATACTTTTAAAGTGACACTTAATGTGGATTAATGCACATTAGCCTATTTTAATGTGCATTAAGTAAAAAGTACGGTTTTTTATGTGACACTTTAATGCGCATTAAAATAGGCTAATGTGCATTAATCCACATTAAGTGTCACCTTAAAAGTATGAGCTTTAGTTAATGCTCATTATACTAGGCTTTTTAGTGCACTTTCCTAGTACCTCACAATGGCAGTACTAGATTTAATGTGCATTAACTAAAATACATTAATACATGTGTAGACATACCCAGGGATTGCTAAATAGGACTTAGGCAGGACACCATCACCTAAATTCCAAGGAGTGATCCAGTCTGGTCCTGCTCCACAAGCCACAAAACATAACAACATAAAAACATAAGCATTGCCATTTGCTGGGTCAGACCATAGCTCCATCTTGCCCAGTATCCTTGTCAGAGTGGCAGAGAGTGGATGCTGAAAGGGAGCATGAACTGGTTATGACCTGGGCTTTTTCCCACTGTTCCTTTCTCATTTGCAGCCTCCAGCGTTTCAGGTATAGGAAGTTCTAATTCAGAGGCTGTATCCCTAATGCCCATCCTCATAAACTGCTGATGTGCCTTTCCTCCAAGAATTTGTCCAATCCCATTTTTGAATCTGATTTAAGTGCCAGCTGCCACAACATCTGGTGGCAATGAGTTCCCCACTTTAATTATATACTGGGCTCATCTACACGAGATGCTGACTGTGCAGTAGTCTAATAATACTGTGCAGTAGCATGTCACAGCACAGACGGCTATTAATAGGCTCAATAGTATCAATAGGCTATTGTGCATTAGCATCACTTAAAAGGAAGCACAACAACCCCAGTTACTGTGCATTTGTTTAGTACTTACTTATACAAGAAATAAATAAATGCTCAGTGACCACTGCACAGTAATATAGATGTACCCACTGTGTGAAAAAGAGCTTCCTTTGTTTAGTTTTAAACTTACTACCCATTAGTTTCATGGCCACCAGTTCTTGTATTGTGAGAGAGACTAAAAAATATATCACTATTTACTTTTTCTTTGCCATTTAGTATTTTGTAAACTCTTATCATGTTCCCCCTCAAGCATCTCTTTTCTAAACTGACTACGTATAGTTTTTTTAGTCTCTCCTTATATAGAAGCCTGTCCATATCACTAATCATCCTTGTTGCCCTTCTTTCTACTTTCTCTCTCTGCTACATTTTTGGTTAGTGTTTCTATTTTAGACTGCCACTTTCCCTAGACCTTCTGTTTCCTTGAACTTCTTGCCCAATAGCAATTCAGGTTTGCTCACCTAGACACCTAGCTCTTACCAGATTTGCTTCAAACAAAGCTAAGAGGTAGTGTGAAGCTCCTTTTTACAGTTACTTGGTGATGAGAGAGCATTCACCCACTGGGTGTGTTTACATGAGGTGCTTTACTGTACACTAGACTATGTACAGTACTCTACTATGCAGTAAAGCATTATCATCTACATGTGCATGGCATGTACTGCGCAGTAAATTAGTCTGCTTCACAGTTAGCTAGTACCTTTAAATACAGGTACTAGTTTAACTACATGGTAGTTACTGCACAGTTGCACTCATGTAGATGCTGACTGGGAGCAAATTTGCTCCTGGTCAGCCAAACCAGCAGCGGGCCACAGGGGATGGTAGAGTTCTTTGTCCCTGGTCCTCGTGCTGCTCAGCTCCTGGCTATCCCTAGGAGCTGGGAGCCGATCAGTGCTAGGATGGGGTTGCTCTCTGCCACCCCATCCTGGCACTGTGTGACTCCCTGCTCCCAACAGAAGCCGAGAGCCAAGCGGTGCTGAGCCCAAGAAGTGAGACAGAGGCCAGTGAGCCCTCTGCTGGGTGGGGAAGCCCCACTGCATACAGGGCTTGCTAGCAGCTATATGTCCCAATGTGGATGTATAGATGTGCTCTGGGGGAAGGTTTACCAAGTAGTATTTTACTGCAGGAAAGCCTATATCACATTAATAACATATGTAGACATGCCCATTATTTAGGAAGCCTTTCACATGGGAACTCCTGCAGTAGAGTCTTACCCATAAGACTATAAGGGCGGTGCTTCCTTTTGTATTTCCTTGCTCTGTCTCCAAGACTCTTGTACTCCTGGCTGTTAAGTGGCCCAGTTTCAACAAAAAGTATGGAAAGTACTATTACCTAGTTTATTTTATACTGTCATGATTAAGGCATCCTTATTGGAAGTAGGAAATACTGGTTTAAATCCCCTCAGGGTGAGACAGACCTAGACCTCAGGTCACCCACTTCCTCAGTCAATGCCTTAGCAGTGCCTACTATGCCAGTGGTTTTCTGTCTTTTGTCATTCACAGACCCCTAAAAAATTTCAAGTGGGGACATAGACCCCTTTTGAAATCTATTGTTGTATAGCAAACATTCTCTCTTTCACACACACATACACACACACGCATAGTTTCATAGTTTCATAGTAGCTAGAGTCGGAAGGGACCTAGGTAGATCATCTAGTCTGACCCCCTGCCTTGGCAGGAAAGAGCACCGGGGTCAGATGACCCCGGCAAGGTGCTCATCTAACTTCCTTTTAAAAATCCCCAGGCTAGGAGCCTGCACCACTTCCCCTGGAAGCTGGTTCCAGGCCCTAGCCGCCCTGACTGTGAAGTAGCGCCTCCTAATATCTAATCTAAACTTACCCTCTGCCAGCTTGTGACCGTTATTCCTGGTCACTCCTGGCAGCGCACGGGGGAACAGTTCCAGTTTCTAGGCTAATATCGCTGGGTGAGCAGAGGGGCTGCAGTGCTACCTGGGAAGCAGCGACAGTGGCAGGATGGGGCAGACCTACACAGTAGTGCTCTGCCTGCTGATTCTGGGCTGCTTGCTGCTGGCGCTTGGGTGGCCTGTAGCTGTTGGGGGAGCTGGAGCAGCAGCAGGAGCATCACTGGTGGTACTTGCCTTTGAGTGGAGCCACCATATTTACAGCCACCTCTCATGGACTCCCTAGATGTGCTCCATGGACCCAACCACAGGTTGAAAACCACTCCACTAAGCTATTCGGCAAACCACTGCACTAGGCTATATAGCACCATCTGGGGCTTCTCTCAGAGATGGGAGTGGATATAGTGGTTTGCAAATAAAGGGAATGACCTAATGTTCAGAGCCAGGCACCTATGCTCCTGGTAGCAGCATTGAGTCTAAACTCACACCTATGCTTTGGTATTTTGGTGCTTCCGAAGGTACATCCCTTAGAACTTTCTCCCTTTCTCTGTTCTCAGCATAGAGCACTTTAGCATTTAAACTCATGAAACATGGATTGCTTTTTGATGGTGACCAAGTTCCTCTGTTGATTATATAGCAATCCTATGTATCTAAACTGATTCAAACTATATTGTTTTCCTGGGCCAAGGCACTTAGAATGTACATGTTCAAATGTCTAAATGTAGGCAACTTTAAGAACAAATTAGATATGGCTTAAGTGACTTAGGAACTAAATATGACTCAAACTTTATAAGGCTTTCACTTATAAAGGTTTTCATTCAAACTTATAGGTTTCTGTGTTATTTAGGTGTTTTTGTTTTACATTTTGATGGTTATTTCATATACCTTTCTAAAGTAGTCATCAACATAGTATCTCTAAATGAAAAAAAATATAGCATTTTAAAAGAGAATATTGACTTTGTTCCTCCTTTTCAGCCTATTTGGGACAATGATCATGTATCAGCAGGCACATCTATATGTGCATTACTGTGCTTTTCTAATGCACATTAAATCTAGTACCTCTAATATGAGGTACTAAATAAATGCAGATTAGGATGCACTAATGCACAGTAGCACAAGCTAGTGACACTTAATGTGCAGTAGTCTATTCTACTGTGCATTAATGTATTAGCATGATTTTTGATATGCTGCTTTACAGCACAGTAGAATAAGCTACTGTGCATTAAAGTGCACATGCAGATGCACCCAGTAACATCTAATTCCCATAGAGACTATGCCTACTGTCTTACACTATGATTCTCCAGGGATACACACACTTACATAGATTTTCTTGAAATGTACTCTAATGGTGGTTAGACTGTTTCTTGGACTGATTTCCAGTGGAAGTGAATTGCATAATCATTGATCCTCCATTGAGAAGACCTCAAGGGCATTAATACATATGCATTTTAGATGCTTTAAAAGGGGGAAGGAGAGCTGCTGCTAGGTAGACTGCAGTAGTTGTCATGATCTAACTGTTATATCTGTGTGATGCTGTAGTGATATAAACTAATTCCATCACCCTAACTTTGACCCTGAATGAAGTAGAGTTAACACTGCAGCAATATGGGTATATCTGAATCACTAGAAAGTCATGCAGACATAATAATTGCATCATTACTAGGAGGAAAGTGGATCTGGCTAACTATAGGCCCATCAGCCTGACTTCTATCCCGGGAAAGATCTTAGAAAAGTTTATTAAAGAAGCCATCCTTAATGGACTGGCCGATGCCAACATCCTAAGGGATAACCAGCATGGATTTGTTGCGGGTAGGTCTTGCTTGACCAATCTCATTTCCTTCTATGACCAGGTGACCTATCACCTGGACAAGGGAGAAGAGATTGATATCATATATCTTGACTTCAGAAAAGCCTTTGATCTGGTATCCCATGATCACCTCTTGGCAAAACTAGCCAATTGTGGCCTTGGGTCCACCACAATCCACTGGCTGGGAAATTGGCTCTGTGATCGGACCCAGAGGCAGTAATTGATTGAAGTCAATCATCGTGGTGTCCTGTGACCATTGGGGTCCCCCAAGTCTCTGTCCTTGGACCCATATTGTTCAAAATCTTCATTAATGATGTGGACATTGGAGTCAGGAGCAGACTGGCCAAGTTCACTGATGACACCAAAATTTGGGGCAAAGAATCCAGACCAGAAGACAGGCGGGTGATCCAGGCTGACAAGGACAGCCTCAGCAAATGGGTGGACAAGACCCTGATGGTGTTTAACACCGAAAAATGCAAGCATCCTTATAGGCTCAGCAGTGCTACGTTGGCTAGCACTATGGAAGAAAGAGACCTGGGGGTCATCATTGACCACAAGATGAACATGAGCCTGCAATGAGATGCTGCGGCTAGTAAAGTGACCAAAACGCTGGCTTGCATCCATAGATGCTTCTCAAGCAAATCCCAGGATGTCATTCTCTCCTTGATGAGGCTGCAGCTGGAGTACTGCTTCCAGTTTTGGGCTCCACAATTCAAAAAGGATGTGGAGAAGTTTGAGATAGTCCAGAGAAGAGCCATGCACATGATCAGAGGTCAGGAAAACAGATCTTAGGACGACAGGCTGAGAGCCATGGGGCTTTTTAGCCTGGAAAAGCGCAGGCTCAGGGGTGATCTGATGGCCATCTATAAGTTTATCAGGGGTGACCACCAGTATCTGGGGGAACGTTTGTTCACCAGAGCGCCTCAAGGGGTGATGAGGTCAAACGGTCATAAACTACTGCAAGACTGTTTCAGGCTGGACATAAAGAAGAATTTCTTTACTGTCTGAGCCCCCAAGGTCTGGAATAGCCTACCATTGGCGGTGGTTCAAGCACCTACATTGAACACCTTCAAGAGTAAATTGGATGCTTATCTTGCTGGGATCCTATGACCACAGCTGACTTCCTGCCCTTTGGGCGGGGGGCTGGACTTGATGATCTTCTGAGGTCCCTTCCAGCCCTAATGTCTATGAAATCTATGAAATGACAGCTCAAATCAATATTCTTCAGTATGGCTAGAATTGTTCTGTCTATACCATTAATTCTCAACCAGGGTGACAAGGCAGCCTGGTTTGTTAGTTGTACAAACATGATTCACAAGATAAACCCAAATGTTCTCACCTGCTGTGGTCTTTCTGAGGTCTTTGCAACTACATAGAGCCCTGTTTTTTCTATTGCTTTGCACTATAGTAGATGTTACACTCACTTTGCACAGATGTAAGTGGGCACAGAAAGTGCAAGGTGGAAGAGAATCCAGCCATGGGTTAGGAGTCCTGCAGAAGGACACTATTATTTCCAGATTGAGTGCTGGCTGAAAGAAAACACACTTTATGAGGGGTGAGGTCAATAAGGTTAAACCAGGGGTGTCAAACTCATCTGGCCTTGAGGATTGGCCAAGTGATGCAGTACTGGTCTGTGAGCTGGATGGTTGATGCGGGGCCAGTCCCTTAAGCCAGATCACGGACCTGGCCTCAACACATCATGCTAAATTCAGCATGCTGCACCCACTCCAGCCAGTCAGAGACCAGGCAGGCAGAAGCCTGGCTCCCTCAGCACTTGGCTGCCACCACAGGAACAAGCTGGGATGCTGGGCTTGTTCCTGTGGTGCTGGTGGGGATCGTGCACTGCTGCTCTTGCCTGGGTGCTTGATACTCAACCTGGTGAGTACTGCTGTGCTGGAGCCCCAGCAGTACCAGCTTGTTCCCATTGCACCCGCCCAGGCAAGAGATGCAGTGCTGGAACCCCAGTAGCACTGAGGGAAGAAGCCCAGCATGGCAGGCACTGTGGGAACAAGTCATGGTACTTTTGGGGCTCCAGTGCCATGGGCTGCTACCATAGGAAGGACCACATCATAGTCAGAGCTGGGGCACAGGTCTGCAGGCCTGATGATGACCCAGCTCTGTGGCCTAAATCTGGACTGCAAGGCCATATGTTTGACATGCCTACTTTAACCAAACATCCACATTTGCTTTAACCAAACATCTGCACCCACCAATTGTTTGATTTAATAGGTAACATGAATTTGGTGATTTAACTCCAGGTCTCAGCACTGAAGTCTCATCTCACAAAAACCACCTCAATAGCTAGACCCTTTTTCAGCAGTCTTAACATGGCATTCAAGAGATAATGGAATCTGAAATACTCTCTCACCATCATCCCTTTTGGCCCCTGGCAAATATTTCATTTTACCTTGTATTCCAATGCAGTTGTATTTCAAAAATCCTCTTCTGCTGCATTGTCAGAATTATTATATAAACAGACAAATCAAAAATGTTACATGACCATCAAAAATACTGAAGCTGTATTAGAAAATCATTTAAAAATCAAATTGGTGGAAACATCTCTAAATCCTTTATTAAGTAAAAGGGCGTGCATATTTTTGTGACACTGTATTTACTTGAATGAGTTCTAGGCCTAAAGGAAAAGAAAAATAGCTGAAAGCAGCTTGCAACATTGCTCTAATTGTCACAAACTAATTTCAGCTGTGTCTATATTGCAGCACTGTTTACTTGGCTTGTTCACACTCAGCTGTAGGTATGTCTACCAAACATTCCTCTATTTATTACCTCTTTCTCCTCATTTTGTGTGGTTCTCCAGCAGGTGTAATATTGACAAGCAGGACAAACTTAACTTTCACACCTTGTCTTGTAAATATATGACTTGAAGACGTGCTGATTATCACTGTGAGAGAATTTCTAGAATTCAGAGGGCAGCTCTTTCTTTGCCTGAATGGAACAGAATACCTTTGAAACTACCTCATCTCTAATACCACTAACTGCTTTCAGCACCAATTGGATTATTAAAGTTACATAGCTTTATTCCATACCTCTGACATAATACAGAACCTCAAATGCATCTGGTTCTTTTCAGAATATCTTAATGTTGTATTATAACTTTGTGAAAACAACAATAGTTTTGGAGAAGCTGCCACATCAGTTACAAACCCTTATATTCAGGTGCTTATATATTTCTGGGGGAAAAATACCTTTTGGGTGGAAATCTTCTCATACTTGCTCTCACTTTAGATGGGAAAAGTCTAATTAAATGTTGGTCACTGCTGAGTCATCAGCGAGAATTCTCAGTGATTCTCAATGAGAATTAGTGTGCTCGGTTATCCTGATTTAGTAGTTCTTACTCTGGCAAAATCCACATTGACTTCATTGGGCATTTTTTCTCAGCATTGGGATGCTGAACACAATAGAACTTGCGCATGTTTGAAAAGATTTTGGTTGTAAGACCAACAATTTGTCATTTGCCCATGTTTCTTTTCCTACAGGCAAATTTAAATTTAAATTAGCCTTTTCATTCATGTAGGCTCCTGAAAGGAGAGCAAAAAGCCGCAGCTGGAATGCTTAGAACATACATCCTGATTGTTGTTCTGTAGTTTGCTAGGCCACTGAAATCTCTGTGAAGTAAATATAAGGTATGTATAGAAGCTGCCAGGTCAGAATGGTTTTTTTGTGTTTTTTCCCTTAAATGCTATGCATAGTTGCTAGTAAATTACCATGCAGCATAGGCTTACTTTTTTAAATTGGAGAGCTAACTCAAGTGATCCGCACCTAGATCCAAGTACCTTGGTTAGCTCAACCTAAGTAGCCCCATTGCAAAACTACCCTCAAGTTACTGGGTCCATACTGGTGCTTCACTCTCTTGTAAGTAAAGTAATAGCCAGCACTCCCCATGAGAGGTTATTCCACAGCACTTTGGGGAGACTTCCATATGGTATGTTTAACTACAGGAATGTAGTAAGGGGTGTAAGATATATAATATATATATCACTTACATTAAATAGACATTTTCATGATGGCAAGAAATGCAAATACTCAGCTGCTCCCATGATTTCAGATTCCGTTGCTTTTTCAGTTTGTCTTTTTATGTTTTTCATTTTTCTAACTTCAGAAACAATGCATGATTATATGACATACTATATTTATTCAAATATAAGATGACCCCCCCAATAATTAGATTCTATATCTGGAAAATGTATACATTTGTTAAGATTTTACAGGTATAGAACCTAGTTATTGGAACTGTGCCTTGAAATTGTCCCCTTCCCCCTGCTACAGTAGGGAAAATGTGTGTGTATGTTTGTGTGTGTGTGGGGGTGTCAGGTAGCCCCTTTGCCCTCTGCTCCCCTAACTTCTTCCCTCTGCAACCCTTCCCCCACCCACTTCCACTTACTGTCCAACCCTGCTCTTCCTGAATACATAGACGTGAGGGACAAATTTGAAAACACTGACTTTGGAATAAACATGGCCATAGTAATCTGCATATAGGAAAATTGCTGTGGGTACCTATAGGTTTTGTTCATCCAGAATTGATGCATTTTACCATTTTTGAAACTGCTGCAAGTTTTAACACAGGTACTACATAAATACAGTTTTAAACAGCATTTTGTACCTATGTGGTAGTATAGTACAAAACTATACATGATGTTAGTTCAATGCTAAAAGTTTCATAATTTACCATGTAGTTCATAGGGCTGAGTCCCAGAAGAATCAACAGTGTTTTAAGCCATGGTGACACCTCAGTGCTGCTCAGTATGTGTGTGTACTCCAGATACCCACCATAAAGGATACAATTGCTAATTAACCCCCAACCCATGACTGGAACCCGGTATCCTTGGTATGAGTCCTGGGATTCTTCAAGAATATGTACGTAGATGAGGCAAAAGGAAACCTGGTTTGGCTTCGCTTCTTAGAGGGTAGGGCCACAATAATCATATGTGACAGGCTGAGAGAGGGGGCAACAGAGAGACTCTGGGTGAGATGTTTTGGGCCTCCTTTGGTGATATTTGCCAAGTATTAAGGCTGGTGAAGAAACAGGAATCATTAGAAATGGTAAAGAAATATGCAGCTCATCTGTGGGAGTGAAGAGGAAGTTGAAATATATTCAATGGAGTGGCTCACCATAAGTTGAAAAAGAGGCAGTGCTGAAGGGGACTGAGTGCAATGGGCTGTTACCGATTTCTTGTTTAGGTAGGCTGCACTCATCTATCCTTGTGGAGGGTTTCCATCAGTATGTTTGCTCAATATGGGCCATGCTTTTTATAGTTATGTTTAATACTGGTTGCAATTAATTAGCTTCATAGGTGGTCTTTACTAGTGAGCCAGCCCCTGCGGTTTCTGGCAGCAGTTTGATGATAGACAATGCATTTAATGAGGTTCCCTTCTATGCAAATATAAAATGAGGAGCTTTTTCCCCCCCATGCTGATTGGGGAGAGGAGGGGAACAACATCTTATATTCAAGTAAATATGGTAATTTATCAGCTCTGGAAAAGAAAAAACTGTAGATTTGTTAGCCAGGGAAATGTGTATATATTTCAAAAAGAACTTCAAATAGCCAAAAAGAAATCTTTATTTCATCTCAATTCATTGCTTTTAAAGAAACCACAGACACTTACACTTGTTTTACACAAGTGTGGCACCACTGATCTCAGCAGAGGTACTCCTGATTACAGTGAGATAGCAGAGCAAAATATTAGATGCAACAAGAGAGTTTCAGGTTTTCCTCAATGCATCATATTTTATATACCAAGACATACTGCAGAGATAAGTGAGCAAAGGGTGATCCCAAATGCTGAGATTGCAAGTCAGTTTTTACCTCATTACAACTTGAAAAGGAAGTAATCAAAACCCTACATTTAACTCATTAATATAATGATATCCATTACCACTGTAAGAAGCAAGGTTACCTTTGACATAAAATTATGGGCAAGATCCTCAGCTAGTATAAATAAGTATAACTCCATGGACGACACCTATTTAAACCAGCTAAATGCCTCACCTTCTACATTTAAAGGATACTTTAATGAACAGAATAAAATTGTTGGCATCTCATCATTTCATCTAGCATCTATTAAATTGGTCATACATATGCCCACATATAGAAGCAATGTATTCATGATTTTCAAATGCTGTGTACTAATAGGCAAAATGAGAGGCTGACATAATATGCAATTATGCACCCCAGGAATAAAACCAATATACATATAATATATAATTAGGGTATAAATTCATTTAAAATCTTAAAAATTACAGGGGAATACATAAAATGCAAATTCAAGGAGAAAATCTTATTATTCTACCCTGTTTGTATGGTAATTGGCTGCTCATAATGAAATAATTTGATGCACAGACTTCTTCTAAATTAGACTACCTATAATGTACTGTCTTCAAGTAACTTCACATTCTCATTATGGCCTCCCTAATTTCTAAAGCAAAATTAATATAATTAGGGAGTGGATCAATAGCTATTGATCTAGAGTTGCTTCAGTGGAACACAAGAATAAGAGATTAAAAGGAAATGATTTTTGTAAGCATTGATTTATGCCAAAGCAACAGCTCTGAAGAGTTAGATTTAAAAATATTTTCTTTCTTGAATGATACCCTGTAGACATTTTCATACACTGTGGAGCAAATATTTGTGTGTGCTCTTTGTTTTAAAGAAATATAAAAATAACAACCATATCCAAAACAAATAAACAATCTCCCCTCCCCCCCCGACATTCCCTCCCACCCCCTTTTTTTTGAATATGTGTTTAACTGTTGTAGATTTTTCTCCTGGAAAAATCTAAACAATACATTTTCTTTTCATGGAGAAGAATTTTAGATCACAAATTACTGCAAAATAAGTCTCTCTTCCACATGCAAATTGAGATCGGATGCGTGGTGGAAAACTTCGCCCTAATATACACCTGGTGGTATACTGGGATATAGTTAAGCATATGCAGAAAGGAACTTGAAGTTTCAGAATAAGAAATAAAGGAAACATTTGCAGGAATCAAAGCAGCATTGCTTTTCTACATACTAATCAGCTTATTTCAGGCTGAAGAAAAATGACACTTTCTAGTGAAAGAAGGGAATTAGTTCTGTGCATAGCATCCAGTAGACAGACATAGTGCTATTCAATTGTTTGGGGCTGACATTTATTACTCAGATGTGAAGGGAAAATAATAATGTGTTGTCTTGACAGCTGAAGTTCATGTTCTGAAAGTTGCAGCTGGACTTAAGCTTCACATGGAAATTTCTCAAGGTTATCTAGACAAAGGATTACATTGCTTTGTGTCGCCTCTTGAGCTACCATAGAGCAACAGGCTGTTGGTGGATGTAGACCCTGTCCCAAACTCATAAGACCATGTTGATTGAAGTTGTGTTCAGTTAATTTGCTTTCCACATCTTGAGGTCTCTATAGAGCATAAACCCTTTTTCCTAACTCATATTTCATCTGTGTATTTCACAGAAGCTTTACGATATGTGAATAAATTCCCTTGCTGCATGTGATAAATCTAAATTGCTTTGTTTAAAAAGGCAATTAATTTAGCATTTTTCTTTCAATTTTCACACCGTATGAACATGAAGAAAGCTTTTCATGGCGTATAAATTTATATACAGTGATTACCCAAATGAATGGCAGAAACAGGTGCACATTTAAATCTGTACACTGATATTTCCACTTACTCAACATTAAAGTTGCAGCTTCTGGTTGCATTTTAGTCATTAATTTATATATAACTGTTTGGAGAAGCAAGTTATTGAAGAACAGTCATAACTATTGGAACAGGAGCAGGAACAGCTTTGATTCTTTTTATTTGAATATATAATGTAACCCTTTTTGGTAAAATTTCATCAAGAGCTCATCTCTATTAATATTTTTATCCTTCCTAATTTTATTACTGAAAGTTGGTCTATGTTGAAAGGCATGCTGTTCCATTATTTATTAATGCTGTCTATTAAGCAGCACTGTAGTGTGTATCTGACTCAATGAATTGTAGAGCAGTTATATAATATGTGCCTCAAGAGCCTGTCTAGGCCCCTTTTTGTGACAGGAGAGAATCAAAGACTCAGACTTTGTCTTCACTGACACAAAAAGTTGACTTTTTTTGGCATATGTAGTTTATACCTGTAGCTTTTCCAGGTCAAGACATGTAACCTATTCTCTTGGGACTTACCTAGTTACACTGAGGTAAAAATTACAGTGCTTTGTCTCCATAAGGATGTGGTATAAAGTATAGCTATCTTAAGTTCCCTACTTTGATGCAAAAATATACTATTCTTTGAGATGAAAACATAGATTTAGCCAAAAATTTTCAACTACTCTTTTCTTTTGCTTCAGTACTTAACAGGAAAAAATGTACACTTCATAAGCATAATAGTGTTATCATTGTATTAAATGCAATATATTAAACTATACATGTGACCAAGGAAAACACTGGGAAGTAATATTATTTTCAATGCAGTAAGTCAAATTTGCCTTTGTGACCATAGGTGTAATCATGATCCCATTAAAATCAGGGATTGTTCTGTTCTACCATTGACTTCTAGAAGGAAGTTATTTTGCCTTATAATTGTTTCATTCTTTATGTTTGTGATTTTAATTGTGCAGCATTAACACTGAAATAACACAAGGTTTTATATTTGATTGCCAGGGCTTCTAAAAGGAGAATAAAATACGAAAACCCAGAGCTCTGATTTGTAGGAATGCATTCTCCACTAGTTTTGCTAATTGGACATTTAAAACTCCTTATTTTACAGCTCTTTGGCTTGTAGAATATACAACCACTCCACAAGCTTTGCTCGCTCAAGCAAATACCTTATTTAAGGGTTAGCTTATGTATATCCAACCATTTACCATGGAATAAAGTGGGCTGGGATTTTATCATGCATCACCTATTTTGTGGTAACTGTTACCCCATTTAGTGAAAACTAAACCACAGTTACTTACGCTCCTTTCATTGATGGCTTAGCTTCCACTTATGAAGGAGAAGAAAATGAACACAGGGAGTTATCCCAGAGCTGATGGCACATAGTAACGTCCTGTCCCCTTTTCCCTTTGGCAAATTGCGCTGCTTTCTACACTCGACTCTGCTATGCAAAATTTATAACTTCATCTCATTTTATTAGAAGAGCATGTAAGTTTGTTGAACAAACACTGTTAGGACATCAGTCTTTCTTTCATTTTCAGTATGAATATTTATCAATTAAAAAATAATGTGTGAGAACTGTAACAGAAAAGTGTGAGCAAAACTCATCTCAGCATAACCTCTGAGGTTCGCATATTTAATTTCTTGTTCAGAATCATATAAAGCACATATTTGAATGTAGATCTCCAATAGTCCAGGTGAGGACCCTACCAAGTAGCTTTCTGGCTATTCATGGCAGGTCTCTCTTCATGGAAAAACTTTGAAACATAGTGGCTTCATCATGAAAACTGTCCTGGAAGTGTGGCATCCCAAGAGAAAGTCTGGGTAAGGTAGCAAGAAGTTCTTGGTATGATGGAACAGCAACAACAGTCTCAGACCTAGTGTCATTTTCATACCATAAGTCTCATGAAAATCCTACAGATTACATGCAGCCATTCACTTGCTCTGAGCCAGCTCAGTTGCTGCTTCAGGCACAAGCTACAGTGCTCAGCCAATAGCTATGGCAAATTGCTTAGCAGCTGTGAAAGGATCAGCAGTAAACTTTGTCCTTTCTACCTGCTGAGCCCTAGAGAAACAGAAGCCACTAAAGTACAGTGTGTCCATGATTCTATTCCTCTATGCTTCTATTCCAGCAAAGAAAAGTCAGCTTCCTGGTTTAAGACACACACCCCAGTTTTGGAGGGCTGATTTTGAGGGGGAAGGTGCATGTCCATGTGGTATGCAAGTAAACATAGTAAATCAAAATTTACTCCTTTCAGTGAAATGTAGAAGAAAATGCTTGTTTGGTTTTTTATTTATTCTGGACATGCATTTAATACTCATACAAGTGAAGGTCTAATAGCTAACATTTCAGCCAGATGTTACATGTGCTGGTTTTTCAGAAGTGTCCAGGCATCTCTACCAATATATATCATTTCCAGGGTTCTACATCCCAGTTCTTCCAGTCCAGAGTATACCCTAGAGGCACTCTTGCAAGAACACCTAAATTCCCTTTGCTTTAAGTGGTATGTAATGTTGGATGAGATTAAGAACAATGAAATCAATTATGCTGAAAAGGAAAAAAAAATACTTTCAAACCAATACCTCAGAATTAACTGTTACAACAGTGCTGTTGTAACTCACTGTATTTGAAAAGAATTGTAATGGGAACTTTATTTTCTAAGGAACCAGGATAATCACTTTGGGCAACACCTGGGAATCAAGCTCAAAGTCTCCAGTTTTCCATGTCAGATGCCCATGATCAGGCTACTGGTACCATTGCTTTAAAGGGTTTAAACAGTAAAGTTGTTCCCTTTGTCTCAAACTATGCCTACTTATTTGTCCTTCGATTGAAGGCCTTGGGGGCAGAGATAATCTCTTCTAAAATCCTGGAAAGCACCTAATATTTTGTAGGTATTATTAATACCACATTGTAAATGATTAAAACAATAATAGTTAACTCATACACAGGTTGGGGATACAGCTGAGAGAAAATCAGAGTTTCTGTTCTGGAAAGAATGGATTTCTCCAGTTAAACCTCAAAAATCAAAGTTGATAATATTTTCCCAAGGCAAATTAGTTTATGGCAACACTTTCATTTTCCTTCAGAAAATAAAACATCATTCCCTTGGCTTTAGCTGGGGGCTTTAACAAGAGCAGTATTGTTGTTATTGTTAAAGTGCCTGGGTTCAGCATTAGGCTTGAGTTATATTGTAGAGTTTTAGCATAGCTAGATTCTGTCATGTTCTGCAAATTCTAAACTTTCCTTTAAAACAAATCCTTCTGTTTTTTTCATAGTTAACTTATATCCACTGTGTACAAACTAAAATATGTTGCTTTTGCTACTCTGTTATCCCATCCATAACAAGGGTGGGATAAGAAGCATGCATATGAGCAGCAGCACCTGAAGATTTTTTTCTTCTCTCCCACTGTATTCTCATCAAAGAAATGTGACATTCAAAACAGAACTGGGAACAGAAAGTATATATGCAAACTCGCAATTTTCTCCCATTTGTTATTTTTCTTTAAGAAAATCTTAAAACAGCAAATTTGATTATATTAAAAGCAAAAACTACTGTGCAAGGTTAAATATACAAAACCAAAGTCAAGGAATCCCAAAGTTTTTAATGATCACTTAGTCATGTTCCATAAATACTCCATTTTGTAACCCATTTTTCTTGTAAAGCTTAATAGATTATCAATTATGTTGTAAAATGCACACCATAATATATACAAGATATGTGCAGTGTCTCTGAGGTAAAATCGCTCTTGCAATGTTAAATTTTATGTTTCCTGACTATCTTTGATTTTTACCTGCAGCCTTAAAAATTATATTTTTGCAATTTCATTCATGTAGCACTCACAAAAAATGCACATACTCTTGTGTCTATCGATAGACATATTTTCCTATAGGAAAGTATGACTTCTGTCTTTTCATTGATAAATTTGTGGTGACAATCATGACAAACATATGGATAGTAACAGTCTTGCCAGCAGGATGCTTATCTGTTTTACTAGTTCAGAAGGCTATGATTGATGTGAAAGACCAAGGTCTTTCTAAAGATAATTTAGCCATTTCCATACAGTTTACGCTTGTGTTAGTTGTATCCTGCAGGGGGACTCCCAAGGGAATTTTCTCTGACCTTCCCTCTAAAAGGTAATACATAAGAGATTCCTAAAGGAACCATCATCTAACAAGACTAATGATAGCTTCCATGCCTATTATCATTCAGAGAGAGTGAAAGAGACTTTAAAAATGCAGTACCACATTCCTCCCTTGATGTTTCTCATGATCTATTAAGGTATTCAATACCAGATAAATTAATCATTAAAAACTTACAGTTAAGTCTTTACAAATAATAACCAGGTGTACTTTGCTTATTTTTTATCACAATATATATTTTTTTCTGTCACCAAACATGGATGATACATGACAATTTGTTTTATTAACGACTAATGGCCAGCTAAAGTTCACAAAAGGGGTTATTTGCTTCAGCATCTCAATGCATTAAAAAGTCAGAAGGATTAGAGCCAGACCATCAGTTCTTCATTTCTGAAATTGTTCATGATTTGTCAATTCACTTTCCTTTCATGTTATTTGGAGGAGTGTGAGCTATTGTGATGACTATTTATTACTGCTCATAACCCACTGCTTGATTTATTTTTCCTGATCATTACTACTTTCTGTTTAAAAAGTTCCACCAATTGAGATGGTACCGAGCATTTGCTCAGGAATTAATTTTATTGAAGCTGTCTGCCATCCTTAGCCATCAGATTTTATGGTGGTATAAGCAAGCACCTAAATATGTATTTAAGGAAAACCTTTTACTGAAACCTATTTTAATCATTTTATAAAAATACTAACATTCAATATTAGTATTTAAAAAGCTGGATAAGCAAGAAAATCTCTTTTAGAAAAATGGTGACTTGTCTGAATTTCACTTCTTTCATTAAAAAAAAAAAGTCAAAGCTTACCAAAGCTTATCTACATAAAGGGCTTGTGTGATTAAGGCACATCCATTTCTGCATCCAACAGCACACAAGGAAGTGATTTGACCAGCATCACATCTAGATATCCCTGACTTTGCAGCCCAAATAATGCAGTCTTTGTTTACAGGTGGGCCACCACTGTATTGCTTCAAGCATTGAGCCTGTCCATATTCTAAAATCTTCAAGACTACAAAACAGGGACATTGCACAAGCAACTCATTATTGATAGTTGATATTTCACTGTGGAGAAAAGCATTGCAGGATTTTTTTTCTTTAAATGGGATTTTACCTGGAGTTTTAAACTTCACAGCATATTTAAACTGCTAAGTGGCAGGGCATAAATTGTGACCAGCCTTCATGCAGGAGTTTAAAAGACAGAAGAATACTTCCTTTCTTCCCATTCACAGAAGGGCCTGATGGAATGGCAGTCTTTGTCCCTGGCAGCTCTTCATCAGTCACCTGAGCTCATATATTCAGCCTACACTCAAGTTTGGGTTACATGAACAGCTGCTGCATTGACTTCAGTGTAGCCAGAAAACACATGCACACTGTCTTTTGGAGCAGATTTCAGCACAATAGCATAGTTCAGTGCATGTTGAATATATACTGAATATACATACTTCTCTTTTGTGGCTTCACATTTCACAGTGCTTTGGGAAGCCTCTGAGAAAAGTTACACTTTTCTATTTACTAAAATGTAATAGTCAAGGGAATGCTAGTCAATAAAGCTAAAAATTATGCAGCATGAATCATGTCTTCAATACATCTTGCCACTTTTTCTGTTCCCAAACAAATGAATCTAAACAGATCTTGATTTTTCTTACAATCTCTATCAAAATTATTCAGTGAATGATTCCTGGAAATAATTCTTAGTTTGTGAATCACCCATAAAATGGTCTTTTTGAATATTTGATACTCAAAATCCAAACAATTTTGAGGATGTGATGTATCTGTGTTCCCTAGGTAGATTGTTGTAACTCTTAGAACCAGGTTTCTGATATGACTATTCAACATTACAATTTCAGGATCCACTTTACCTGATCACATAGTATGTGATCGCTGCAATATGTAGCCCAATGGGTCTTTGAAGTATGTTTGGTCTTTTAGGTATGTCTATTTTATGGGGACAAGATGCTCAGTCATGCTGGCAAAGAAATAAGCCCTGTTTGGATGGACACCTTGTGGACAACCTAGGCCTTGAAAGCTGGGTGTTGAGGGTGGTGCTCAGGATACGGCCAGGGTGTCTTCACTACCTTATTTCCAGGGTTAATACAGATGGAGCTGGAACAAGTGGGCAGCACAAGGATTATTTCCTCAGCTGCTGCAGTGTAGGCCAGTGGTTCTCAACATTTTTAGATTTAAGGCACCCCTCCATAACTTTTGAATTTGGCAGCATCTTGCTTGAGAACCACTGTATTGCTGCCACCATTTGCCACAATGGGCGCGTCCAGACGAGCCCACACGTGCTTCTTGTAGTGTCTGAAACCCCTTTGAGATGCAAGAAGCACATGTGGGAATGGGAAAATGTTTCCCGCACTGCAAGTCTGCAGGGTCAAAAAAACCTGCACAGAAAAAAAGCGGGGCAGGGCACAGACCATGCCCTGAGACAACCAGAGGCTGGGTTCTTCATAGAGACACTTGGGCTGTCAAAGTGTCTCTATGGTTAGCCCTCATCCTGGTGCTGAAGCATGCTGCCTGTCCATGCAGGGCTGGCAGAGTATCAAGAGCAGGGAGCTGGAAGTTGGAAAACATACCACAAAAGAGGTGGTGGTAGGAGCATACATGGCAGTAGTTATATTGCCTAGGGCCACATCCAGACAAGCGTGGCAGCACAGTATGTGGCGCTGCAAACACACCTGCAGTGCCCTATACTGCACATTCAGATGTTCTCCACACTGCAAGGAGTGCTGCTCATGTCTGTACTGTTCCGCTTTTTTTTCCACTGTCTTTTTTTGACCCCTGGATATCCAGGGGTCAAAAAACCCATAGGGGAAAAAAAAGTAGAGCAGTACACACACAGACAGTGTGCACTGCTCAAAAGCAGAGCTGGGCTGCCTGGAGCTGCGCTGCAGCTGCTGGCCAGGTTCCATGTGGCAGAATTGCTGCAGCTGCAGCCCTCCTTGCACCACCCAGTGCAACTTGCCATGAACCAAAGTGTTTATGGCATGGGCATTCCCCTGGGACAGTTAGTGGTAGTGCAAGGTGCGCCACCACTACTTGTCCCTGGAGAACCAAACATCCATGTTTGTTTGGACACAGCCTAGGTGTCTGTGATCCTCTTCATCAGTACGTGATATGGGGTGATTTCACCACAATATGTGTGCCAGTACACCATTTCCATCCTTCTGGATAAAATACTTCCAGTTTTACTTTTTTATGGTGGAGTTCATTCAATGTTATTTGGTTGTACAAGGTAAAAAAGGTTGAGAAAATTCAAGACTAAAATTTATGAATACCATGAAAACCAATGATATTTGGGAATGGGTGAGTACAAACATCACTGAATTTGGGAAATTGTAATACAGTGGTCTGTTTCCTTAAGAGGTGGCAGCCAGCCTTATTGAATAGCTTCAACTGTGGGGAAGGTGCTAATAAGGGACTGGCTCCCTGGGAGCTTAAAAACCCCAGAGAGGATGGCAGAGACAGTTTATGAAGGAACAGTAGGAGGAGTAAGAAGCAACAAGCTATGGGCTCAACTGTTTCCTACGAGGGGCTAGGCAACTCTGGTTACACCAGAGCCAAAGAGGTTCCTCTCCCAACGTCTGGGACAGGTCCACAGGATTTTGTTGTTTGTTTTGTTTAAAAGACTGTATTTTTGGGAGGGCTGACTAAGGAGCTCCTCAGGGAGCAAAACCTGTCTGCAACTGCCAGCAAGCAAGGCATCCCACTTATAGATATACAAGAAAAAAGTAGAATTTGAGGAAGACAAAAGTAGGGGCCAGCTGTTCTAGGGAACAAAAAGTGGACTTACATCCCTCAAAGGTTTTTTCCCCAGCAAAAGGTGCTAGGCAGAGCTAGAGTAGTGCTAATCAGCTACTTTCTTTGATGGTCTACAAGACTGAGCAACCAGGATCTATATGCTCCCAAAATGGCATGGTAAACAAACAGAATAAAATTCTGACATCTCTTCGGTTCCAGAAAAAAATACCCAGAATGTAAAGTTCTGCTATTCTCCCTACAACCTACATTCAACAATGAGGTGGAAAGTGGGGAGATCATAATGGCAGCTCTTCATTAGAAGTAGCATTGAGAAGACGAAAGGAGGAAAAATTACAGAAAAGGTCAGCACAGATGGGGGAAGTGAGAGGCATATTCAGGGAAAATAAGTGATGAATATAATCATTATATTAAATAAGTGAAGCCTAACATTCAAACTAACACTGAAGAACCTATCTTTTTACTGTACTCTACCTCTGAGTATTCTGTTAGGCTTTCAGGGCCCCATTGCCTTGGATAATGTTTCTTATTTGATTTCTATTCTTTTTTTTTTTTTTTTTTTACATTGTTGGAGACTGGGTTTGAATGCTTTAAATGTAGAAATGAATTATTGTATGTGGTGGTATTACCAATAAAATATATGACACAATTTACTGATTTAAAAACAAATGTTTTATTACAGGAATTAAAAAGGTGCATTATGAATGAGATGTAAAACTTCAGTGGAATCTCAGGGGTGGAAATAATAGAGATGCAAGATGCTGTCAGGGGACAAGAATGCTATATGAACAAAAGGGAGTGAGGAAGTGGTGGAGAAACACATCCAAGAATCACTCTCTTGCTCTGAAGCAGGGTTATTTTAAGACTAATAAAAACTAGAGATATATGGTAATAAAATTTATGGTAGACACATCTTTAAAAGAGAACTAGCCAAAGCATAAAAAAGCACTTTCCCCCCAGATGTTCTAAATTTCCCACAATGTGTTCATCTACAGTAGCATAGTACAAAGGGTGCCCATGGCCTCTGGTTGATTTTTAATGCACAGACAGGTGTGATGAGAGGAAATACAGGATTAGACCAAGAAATAATATTGCTTGCCCTTTTTCTCCTTGACATACCTGTATTTTCTTTAAATACTTGGGAACAGTATAGGATGCTTCAAACTTCAAATGTAGGTGTGTGTACTGCTAGTAGGAACATATTCCTGGGTCTTTTAGGCAAATAGCTCCTCTGTTTCTATTTTTTTTCTATTTATGGTAATATATAAAGTACCTACATCATGAGGCATCATGTGTATTTAAGTTTGATACCAGTGAGAAAGGCACTACTTACATATAAGATATTTAATTATTATGAGGATTCTGTCCCCGCAGGATACATATGGCTTCTCTATGATGTAGACAATGTGTATCAGAGGGCATGTCTAGATGAGCAGGAATATGTGCTTCCCCGGAGAGAAGTATCAGTGATGCAACTAGTTGTGCTGCTACTTGTCATTGGGGAATGCCCATGCCACATGCCCTCTGGCATGCATCAGGTTACCCCAGGCGGGGTAAGGAAGTCTTGGACCAGCAACTGTGCTGGCCCCAGCAGCCTTAAATGGGCTCCTGGGGGCCTCCAGGAGCTGCAGCTACAACATTCCTGCAGCAGGAAACCTGGAGGGCAGCTGGCATGTGGCTGTAGCAGGCCAGGTTCTGGTTTTGGGCAGCGTGCTCTGCAACCATGTGTGCCATGCCAGTTTTTTTTCCAGTGGATTTTTTTTGGCCCTGGGACCTCCTAGGGTCAACCCTGCTGTCCCCCTCCCACACCTGCACTGCAAAGTACCAATGTGGGGAGTGCCCACGTGTGGTTGTAGTTTCTCAGTCAGGTCTGCAACACCACATACTGCATGCCTGTGCTTTTCTGAATATGCCCACAGAGTGGAAGGCATTCAAGGAATGGTTTTGTAGAGCAAAAGTGAAGTTTGTTGCTGCTGGGTGGAGAACTACCCTACATTTTTGCTGCTGAATTCAGCGGCGAGGGGATTGCTCTTTGGACATGGGCTTAAGTGACAAAATATTGGAGTGAAATTTTCTACTGAGAAGCAGCAAACTCTACTGCCAGCCTAGAAAACTAAAATTACCATCATGCCTTGCACTGCCTGGCTCTCTGCTTGCAGGGAATAATGTGGTCCAGATGCACCCTCCTTCTGTCACTACTGTTCCCAGCTGATCCATACAGATGGGAACCAGAGCCACTCCTGCTCCAGCTCCAGCTCTAGGCTGCAGCTATGTGGGGAACTAAGCTCAGCAGGGAACAGCAAGGGCAGCACACAGGTTTTTCCTTCCAGTGCCTGCTCCTGGACAGTGGAGAACACTGGGGAGAAAGACAGGGGAGCAGACAGGAATCAGATGCTAGGAGGAACCTGTACAGAGCCACTGTTCCCCACTGAGTCCATCTCCCCTAACAGCCACTCCACGCAGCACCCAGGTGGCATGGGGCTGGAGCTGCTCTGCGCTCCCCACCACCACATCTCCCAAGGTTAACCCAGGAAAGCAGCAGTAGTGTCAACAGGGGGTTCTCGTCCTGTCTTTCATGCACCTGCTCCTTGCCCACCTCCCCCATGTGCCCTACTGACCAATGGACCCCAGCCACACCTCATACCCATCTCCATATGACCTGAATCATAGAATCAATGAGTCATAAGGGACCTAGACAGATCATTGAGTCCAACCCCCTGCCATGGGCAGGAAGGAGCACTGGGGGTGGGAGAGGTCATAAGACCCCAGCCAGGTCCCTATCCACTCTCCTCTTGAAGATTTCCAGGGAAGGTGAGAGCACCACCTTCCAGGCTCTGGCCACCCTTACAGTGAAGTAGTTCTTCCTAGTATCTAACCTAAACCTATCCTCCCTCAGCTTGTGGCCATTGTTCCTGGTGACTCCAAGGGGGGCCCTGGTGAACAGACTTTCCCCAAGTCCCTGCTGGTGGCCCCTGATAAGGTTGTAGGCAGCCTCAGGATCCCCCCTGTCTCCTCTTGTGGAGAATGAAGAGATTCAGGTCCCTCAGCCTTTTCTCATTGGGCTGGCCATGGAGGCCCTCAGCCATATGAGTGGCCCTCCTCTGGACCCTCTCCAGGTTCTCCTTGTCCCTCTTGGAGTGCGGTGCTCAGAATTGGACACAGTACTCCAGCTGCGGCCTGACCAGCGCTGCATAGAGGGGGAGCAAGCATACTGAAGGGCAGTATGCTGCCTGGAGTAAATCCTGGATCTGCCTATGCCTCCTTGCAGCTGTTCCTGAGCTTGCAAGTGAGAAGTTAGGCTGAGAAGAGTGGGGGAAGGGTAAAAGAGATTTGCCAAAAGCACATTTTTGGATGCTATGCTTCTGCATGGAGACTTCACTTATTTGTCTCTGGGAAGGGGCTTTGTTCTTAAGAGCAAGTCTCAAGTTTTGAGGAGCTGGTTAAAGGTCTAATAGAGCCTTGTAGGTTCCCTCCAGGACTATAATGAAATACCAGGCTCAAGCAGGCACCATGCTTGCACCTGGGGCTACGGTTTGTACACTATTCCTAGGCTTTATTTTCCCCAAAGAAACTTTACAGGGAATTTCAGAAACCAACTTGTGTGAACAGGAGCAGCGCTGAAACAAAATGCTAAGGAATCTATACAATACTTTCAAAGCCAAGATCGAAAAACAGAAGTGGCTTTATTTAAACTAACATTTCATTAACAAACTGAAAATATAGCAATTATAGAAATGTATACATTTGTATTGTGGACAGTATAAAAGTTAAAATCCAGCCTTCCTGCAAACAAAATCAGACTACCAATCACGGTCATGTCTAAATGTGAATTTTATTGTTCCTAAGCATAGCATTTACACATGCTCCCAGGACCACAGCAGGTTAAGCTGGGGCCAGCCAGTGACTGCTGTGATCCAGCTAAACATGCTGCAGAGAGGCTGGTAGGGGCATGAGGATGCTATAGTGCAGAGTTAATTAGTTTACTCTGGCCTTATAGATCTGTACATGTAGATGGAGATACTTTACTCTGGAGCTAATTAGGCAACTCCATAATAAGCATCTTGTGTAGATGCCCCCACTATATGCTAGATAAAACAATTCAGTACTTATTTACCAAATACTTAGTATTAAGTGTAGATGGTACCTGTAATATGCATTGTATGTTGACATACCAAAAAGGGATCTTATTGTAAAATCAACTTCATATCTGAAATAAAGATGTGAAGCTGTAAATCAGGGGTTGTCAACGCATACCCCCATGGGTACTTGAGAAGGCCCTGGGGGGTATGTGCAGGTGGGCGGGGGTGGAATGCCGCCATCCACCATCCCTAGCAGGCACCACCCACCTGGTCAGACCCAGCGGATAGCGCACGACCCTTCACCCCCGCTTGGTGTCCAGCCGCACGCCACCTCCCTGCCCTGCTCAGCATCTGGCTGCATGTCAACCCCCCCACCACTGCCACTGCTCTGCATCCAGCTGCCGGGGTTACACTGACTGAAAAAGGTTGAAAATCCCTATTGTAAATGATCCCCTTTTGGTAGCTGGGAAGCAGAGACCCATATGGCTATTATCAGGGGTTCAGTGTAAAATAATCTGGGGTACTGCACTTCCATTTCCTAATGAACATCTACAAAGAAGATAGTCTCTAGAGCAGTGGTTTTCAACCTGTGGTCCATGGACCCCTGGGGGTCCACAGATTGTCTAAGGGGTCTGTGAAAGATGACTATTATCAATCAAAAGTATATGAATACCCACAGTTATGATTCAAAGGGGTCCACACCTACATTTGAAATTTCCAAAGGGTTCTGTACTTCCATTTGACATTTTTAGGTGTCAACAAATAAAAAAAGGTTACAAACCACTGCTCTAGAGATACCTGAAAATGGTTTTATCCCATTCTCTTAAGAAAACTATATATTTGGGGGGCAACATTTTGAAGGTAAGAATTTTCATCCAAAATCTGAAATTTTGTAATTGCACATTTGTATTTTGGAGGTTCCTCTATAGTATCTCCTGGAAATTATAATTTATATATCTTGTGCCACAATTCTCCTACAATGGCCATGTTTCATGACTAGATTCCATTTTCATAATGTATCATAGCCTCCCTTCTTGTGGAGTTGCTTCATGGCTATTCATGATGCATCCCATAAGATGAATTCTGATTGGGGACCTTGACCCATAGAGGAGAATGGGGCATGTTAACTCACACTGGAACTCTCTTGAGTTAGTCCCGGATCATTTCTTTATTGAAGCATTTTATTTTTTCAGATATTCAGGTATTTGTTTAAAAGAGATTTACTGTAGGAAGGAAACACTTTTGGAAAAGAAGAAAGAATAATTAATTTTAAAAAATTCTTTCATATTTTGACCAGTCTTCATAATCTCAGAAGGGCTGCAATATTGCTTAGAGAAATCTATTTTTCGCATGCTTTATTTGTTTAAAAGATCTCCTGTGTCCTCTCCAAGCCTCTGCTAACAATTATCTGAATAGGTGGACTCTTGTTGCTATAGTAATTAAAGCCAAAACTAATGCACCAGTTAAAAGGCTTGGGCAGTGTTTGTTTTTAATCCACTATTGCAAGTAGGAATATATTTATATGAAGGAGCTCCTCATGCAATGATTATTGGCAATGAAATAAAAAAATAATTTAAAATAAAATGACAGCACAAGAGGTATATGAAGTATTTATCCAAGCAAATACAGTAGGACAGATATTTTAAGGCTATAGCAATAGGATATACAAAGTATACATTTATGTTGTAGAACTACACATCACTGGTGAGTTGTGTACTTATTAGACATAAGATGAAAAGAAAAAGGCCCAGGTACCTAACTCCTATTTAAACACCTGTAAAGAAATGCCACAAGTACCTTCAAACATTTTAATTATTGTTGTTAAGCTGATAGAAAGAGAAAGAAGCATGATAGAAGTTCTTTAAAATAATACTAAAGACTATACTTCATGACCTAATTCCAAATATCCACTACACACACTTTTTATAGGACCATAGGTTTTATATAACTATAGGTAGGCTACCACTATTCTGTATTAGGCTTTACACCTTTACACAATTAAGAGTAGGATTCACTTGAACTAAAGATTAATCTTTGATAGACACCAGCTATAAAGGACCTTTTTTGTGGGGGAGGGGCTTTTGTTTAAAAGCCAGATGTCTCATAGAGGGCAACTTGTGCAAAGCCTAGTCCTCTTCACACCCAAGCTGAAATTTAAAATCGTCCGTTGACTTCAGAGGAATCAGAAATGTACCTAAAACTGCCTATGAGAAGTATCATTAGTAGTTTTGCTAAGTTATAAGCTATTTGCATGATTTATAGATTCACAGCTGTTAGGGTCGAAAGGGACCTCAGTAGGTCATCAAGTCTGACCCCCCTGCCCTAGGCAGGAAAGAGCACTGGTGTCAGACAGCCCCAGCTAGGTGCTTGTCCAGTCTCCTCTTAAAGACCCCCAGGTAGGGGAGAGCACCACATCCCTTGGAAGCCCATTCCAGATTCTGGCAACCCTTATGGTGAAGAAGTTCTTTCTAATATTCAATCTAAATCTGCTCTCCATCAATTTGTGGCCATTGTGGCAATTTGTGACCTAGTTACTCTAGGGGGTGCCCTAGTAAATAGAGCAACTCCTTCCTATTCTCTGCTGCCCTCCCCTGGTGAATATATAGGCAGCCACAAGAAAACCTCTCAGCCTTCTCTTGTGAAGGCTGAAGAGGTCTAGGTCCCTCAGTTTCTCTTTATACGGCCTTGCCTGAAGGCCTCTGACCATACAGGTGGCCCTCCTCTGAACTCTGTCAAGATTCTCTGCCTCCATCTTTAATTGCAGTGCCCAAAACTGTACTCCAGCTTTGGCCTGACCAGTGCCGCATAGAGGGGACACATCACCTCCCTGGACCTGTTCATCATGCATCTGCTAATGCATGATAAAGTGTGGTTAGCCTTGTTGATCGCTTCATCACATTGACGACTCATGTTCTTCTTGGAGTCAACTATGACTCCAAGATCCCTTTCCACTGCTGTGCTGCTGAGAAGGTGATTCCCCCAGCATGTAAGCGTGTTGGTGGTTCTTTTTGCCCAGGTGCAGCACTTTATACTTGCCTTTGTTGAACTGCATCCTATTTCATTCTGCCCATTTTTCCAAGCTGTTCAGATTCTCCTGGATCCATTCCATAGATTTCATAGATTTCATAGACATTAGGGCTGGAAGGGACCTTGGAAGATCATTGAGTCCAGCCCCCTGCTCCACGGGCAGGAAGTCATCAGGGGTCATAGGAGCCCAGCAAGATAAACATCCAAATTTCTCTTGAAGGTGTTCAAAGTAGGTGCTTGAACCACCTCTGGCAGCAGTCTATTCCAAACCGTGGGGGCTTGGACAATAAAGTTCTTCCTTATGTCCAGCCTGAAATTGTCATGGAGGAGTTTGTGACCATTCAATCTTGTCATTCCTTGGGGTGCTCTTGAGAACAGATGTTCCCCCAGACCCTGGTGAGCACCTCCGATACACTTATAGGTGGCCACCAGATCACCCCTAAGCCTGTGCTTTTCCAGGCTGAGGAGTCCCGTAGCTCTAAGCCTGTCATCATAAGGTCTGTTTTCCTGACCTCTGATCATTCATGTGGCTCTCCTCTGCACTATCTCAAGCTTCTCCACATCCTTTTTGAATTTTGGAGCCCAAACCTAGACTCAGTACTCCACCTGTGGCCTCACCAAGGCCGAGTACAATGGGAGAATGATGTCCTGGGATTTGCTTGAGAAGTATCTATGGATGCAAGCCAGCATTTTGCTCACTTTACTAGCTGCAGCATCACATTGATGACTCGTGTTCATCTTGTGGTCAGTCACAACTCCCAAGTCCCTTTCACCCATATAGCTAGCCAGTGTAGCACTGCCAAGCCTATAAGGATGCTGCAGGTTTTTCTTTCCAAAGTGGAGAACCTTGTATTTTTCAGTGTTAAACACCATCAGATTCTTATCTGCCCATTTCCTGAGCCTGTCAAGGTCAGCCTGGATCACCCTCCTGCCCTCAGGTGCGGATGCCAAAGTTTGGTGTCATTAACAAACTTGGTTAGTCCGCTTCTGATACCAATGTCTACATCATTAATGAAGATGGTGAATATTATAGGCCCAAGGACAGAGCCTTGAGGGAACCCAATGGTCACAGTGCACCATGACAATTGACTTCCATCAACCACCATCCTCTGCATCCTGCCATGGAGCCAATTCCCCAGCCAGTGCATCATGGTGAGACTGAGGCTGAAGTTAGACAGTTTTGGTAAGAGGTGATCATGGGATACCAGATGAAAGACTTTTTTAAAATCAAGATATATGACATCAATCTCTTTTCCCTTGTCCAGGTGATAGGTCACCTGGTCGTAAAAGGAAATAATATTGGTGAAGCAAGACCTACCCGCAACAAACCTGTGCTGGCTATCCCTCAGGATGTAGCCATTGGCCAGTCTGTTAAGAATGGCCTCTTTGATAATCTTTTCTAAGATCTTCCCCGGGATAGAGGTCAGGCTGATGGGCCTGTACTTTGCCAGATCCACTTTCCTCCCTTTCTTGAAGATAGGCACCATATTGGCCTTCTTCCAATCTTTGGGCACTTTACCAGAGCACCAGGAGTTTTTGAAGATCTGTGCCAGGGGCTGGCCTATGATGCTTGCAAGCTCCTTGAGTTCTCTGGGGTGTAAACTGTCAGGGCTGACTGACTTGAAGGAATCCAGCCTCGCAAGGTGTTCCTTCATGAGGTCAGCATTGATGGAGGTCAAGGAATCTCCCTCACCTGGGCCTCCCTGTCCCGTAATGGTCGGGGCATCCCATGAGACTGATAAAAGTCCAATGCAAAGTACCCATTTAGCAAGTTGGTTGTCAGTTATCCCATATGGTTTAGCAGGGGTCCAGTGTTGCCTTTGCTTTTCCTCTAGCTCCCCACATATCTAAAAAAGGACTTTTTATTATTCTTGATACTTGCAGCTAGTTGGAGTTCGGTTGCAGCCTTGGCTTTCCTGGTTCACTCCCTGCAGTTCCGGACCAGTACAGAGTATTCCTTCTTTGAGGTGGATTCAGTTCTCCATCCTTTGTAGGTCTTCCTTTTTACACGCAGGAGGTCTGCTAGTTCCCTGCAGAGCCAAGGGGGCTGCTGTGCCCTTTTGCTGCCTTTCCTCTGAGATGGAATAGACTTTGCTTGTGCTTCCAGGATTGCTCCTTTCAGAAACAACTACTCATCCTGAACTCCCCTCCCCTTTGGGTCATGGTCCCTTAGGGCCTTGCCAACAAGCCTCCTGAGCTTGTCCAAGTCAGCTTTCCTGAAGTCAAGGACTCCTGCATTGCTGACTGACTTGCCATGTTTACGGCAAATGGTGAAGGTGATAAGCTCATGGTCACTGTCACCCAGCTTCCCTTTGATCATTGGGTCACTGATTAAGTCGTCCCCCGTTGCCAGTACCAGGTCGAGCAGCACATTACCGCTCATTGGCTCGTAGACTTGTGTCAGATAGAGCTCATCCATGCACAAGAGAAAGCTTAGCAACCGTTCAGATTTGGCTGAGTGCTCTTCCCACAAGACGTATGGGTAGTTGAAGTCTCCCATGACAACTATGCACCGGGAGCGTGCAGCCTTAGCCAGTTCCCTGGTGAATTCCTAGTTGAGCTTTTAACCCTGGGTAGGAGGTCTGTAGTAGACTTCCACTATTGTGTCCCCAGTGTCGTGTTCCTCATGGATTTTGACACAGAGGGTTTCCAATCACCTACTTTGGGTGCCAATGTCAGATTGCAAGGATTCATAGCTTTCCTTGACATAGAGAGCTACACCCCAACCCCTTTTGTCCACTTGATCTCCCCTATACAGGGTATAGCCATCTATACCTGTGGCCCAGTCATGGGTGGAATCCCACAAGGTCTCTGTTATCCCTATGACATCATAATTATTTGTGTTAAGCAGGAGGACAAGTCCTCCTGTTTATTCCTCAAGCTCCTGGCATTTGTGTACAG
Source organism: Crocodylus siamensis (assembly GCF_052110815.1). Lineage (NCBI taxonomy): Eukaryota > Metazoa > Chordata > Crocodylia > Crocodylidae > Crocodylus > Crocodylus siamensis. The sequence goes on along the minus strand of NC_143395.1, from coordinate 80,507,572 downwards.
GCATGCAAGTGTTCCTTTGGGGAGCCTTGCCTTGCCTACAGATAGTTCGAGGGCTGGGGCAGGGGCGGGCTCCCTTAAGTGCCTTGGCCTGCTGGGTTTGCAAGGGTTGCTCAGTGGGCCAGCAGTGGCAGAAGCCCCCCTCATCCCCCAGTGGGCTTAGTTTAAAACCTGGTGAAGCAGGTCAGCCAGTCTGGCTGAGAAGAGCCTCCTCCCCAGTGGACAGAGGTGGAGGCTGTCCCTTTCCATCAGCTCACTGCCTCTCTCACCGAAGAGTGGACTGTGGTCATGGACACCAAAGGCTCCACAGTGACACCAGTGCCACAGTCTTTGGTTTACTACCTCGATCCTCCTCTCCCTCCTTAGCCCGTAGCCTGAAATTGGGAGGATTGAGGAAAACACCACTTGCTTCCCCAACCCCTTAAGACCCCCTTCTAAATCCCTGTAGTGTTTCCTACCTTCTGGTGTGTTAACTTTGCCCCATAATTTGTGACTTATGTAATTTTGCCCTTCATCTGTGAAGTTGGACAGAGTGCTCTCCATGCCCTCATCCAAGTCACTGATGAAGACATTGAATAGCACCAGTCCAAGGACTGAGCCTTGCAGGACACCACTGTCTACATCTTTCCAGGTTGACATTGAACTATTCACCACCACTCTTTGGGTGTGACACCTAAACCAATTTGCCACCCACCTGACCATATAATCATCTACATAACAAACCTGTTGGTTTATTTACAAGAACAGAATAAGACACTGTATTGAAGGCCTTCTTAAAGTCTAGATAGATGATATGTATCTTGACTCCTGTATCTAAGCTTTTTGTGACCTGGTCATAAAAAGAAACAAAGTTAGTCAGGCAGAATCTACATGCAATAAATCTGTGCTGATTTCCTTTCAGCATTATTTCCCCTGCTGGGCTCCCACAGATGTGATCTTTGCTTTTTCCCAGAGTTTTCCCAAGGATAGAGGTGAGACTAACTGGCATATAGTTTCCTAGTTCCTACCTCATCCCCTTCTTGAAAATAGGGACCACATTGGCCCTTTTCCAGTCCTCTGGGACCTGACTGGGGCACCATGAGTGTTTGAACAGCCGTGGCAGTGGCTGTGCTATGACACTGATCAATTCCTTCAGCACCCTGGATGCAGTTCATCTGGGCCTGCTGATCTGAACACATCCAGCCCCTCCAAGTGCCCCTTCACTAAGCCTGCACTAACACTTGGTCTTGTGTCCCTCCTGTGTCTCTATATGATCCAATTGGGAGATTTGCCTTGGTCTCTGTCTAGGAATACAGATGCAAAGAACTCATCGAGGAGCTCAGCTTTGTCCTCCCTCTTCATCACCAATTGCCATACTTTGTACTGTAGGGACCCTATGCTACTCTGCACCTTCCTTTTGCTTCATATATACCTGAAGAAGGACTTTTTGTTGCCCTTAATTTTTATCACCAGCCTGAATTCTAATCCTGCTTTGGCCTTTTTAACTGATTCCCTGCAAGTGTGAGCCAGAGAGGTATACTCCTCCTTAGTTGCTACCCCCCATTTTCACAATCTGTATACCTCTTCCTTTGCCCATAGACTTTCCTGGACTTCCCTGTTCAGCCAAGAGGGCTTCTGGGCCCCTTTGTCCCCTTTTATGTGCAAAAGTTATTTCGGTATTAAGAGTTTCATTGACCTTCAACTCAAAAATGATTCTCTCCTTGCAAAAATACTCTTCTTGCCACTTGTGTAAAGCCAGCAATTTGAAATGTAATGGGCCAATATTTACTAAATTAACAATTGATTTTTGGTTACCTCCATTTTTGGATGCCCAACATAAAACATGTTCCCCGAAAGAGATCTAATTGTCACAAAATGACCAAACTTCTGATAATCATTCAGCTGTTTCAGGCTGGTTATGCAAAAATTGAAATACTCAAAATCATAAATTCTCTTGGCTCAGAAGAATTTTCCAAGTTTCCAAAGTTTGGAAACAGATAAAACAGAGCTTTATATATGAAGGTGGTTTGGCCATGTGTGAATCTATGAATTCAAAAAGGTGCATGTAAGAGATGTGATCAGTGCTGCATGAGTGGCTACAATCCCCTTCCCCACACTAGACAGGTAGACCATTCCTGGGCAGCAACTGCTGAACCTCCTCCCACCTCCTTGCTTTTGGCAGCCATCCCCTCTTGTGCAGACACCTCTCTTCCCTCTCGTTTCCCTTCCCCCTCTCCCACAGGATTTTCTTCTGGTCTCTAGAAGCAGGGACCTGCCTATAGCCACCACTGTCCCCAGCTAACCCAGGGGAAAGGAAGACTCATGTCTGCTCCTGCCCTGCTCTAACTGAGGTTTGCAGGAAGTGGCTGCATGGGGAACAAGGTTTGGTCTGGGCTGGTGGTAGTGAGTGGGTTCACCCTTCCAGCACCTCAGAGAAGGTGCTGGAAGGGGAGACTACCCACCACTGCTGCTGTCCAAAGCTGAGCTTGCTTCCCCACATTGCTGCTTCCCACTGCTGGAGTCCCTGGGCAAGCTGGGGAAACATAGTAGAGGGAGAGGGAGGAGGGAGCTGCCTACCTACTGCTGCCATTGCTGCTACTGCTGTTGCTGTTGTTACTTTAAATTCCAACTGCCAAATTAAAAGCCAGACCTTATAAAGGGGGATAAGGCAAAATGCTGTGTTTATTGATTACATAAATTAGACATAGAGGTTTGGATACACCACTTATGTAGACACACACAAATTGTCATGCACATTATTACACACAGGCACACACAAACACAAAACAACCATTTCATTCAGACATTTTAGTTACCAGGAGCAGTTGTGCAATAATGGAACTGGGTAGCTGACCCAGGCCTTACTGAGAGAGAAAGATTCTGTAGACAGCAGCTTTGGAGTGGGGTGGACAAACGCCTCTGTGCTTTGAAGAAACAGCAGTTGAGAGAGAGGCTCACCCAACTTGGCATTTTTAAAGTCCACTTTTATAGGGATTGGCATCCACTGTTTCAATGCTTTGGGGTTTTTCCATACCCAGCTTCTGTTTTTGCAGTTGTTTTGCATCTATTTTCAGTTTATCCCAGCTCAAGGTCAATTTGGTCAGAAAAGTTGGTATTTCAGCCTTGGAGTGTCCTTGCTGCCCATTTGGCAGGATGTGTGCATTTTCCTTCTCATTATCTCCTTTGTGCCCTAGGCCCCAAAGGAATTCTTCAGCTATTTATTAATTAGTTTACTGACTGGTACCTTACATTTGGCACTTTGTTGCTTATTTAAACAGTTAATTTTTTTTCTCCCGTCTCTATGCCATTTTTTTACCATTCATCCTTTCATATACACCTATTTAAAAAGGGCATACAGAGTTTATTTACTTATGTCAAGCTAAAGAAAATGAAATGGAATTTTTAAGTTATTTATAGGACAAAACTAACAAGTTACATTTTAATACCTGCTATTACACTCTATGTTAACATTAGCTACATTAGTTCAGTTTCTGTTACATTGTGGCTGGTGTTGCTGAGCCTAGTATCCTCGGTAGCTAGTAGCTACTTCCTGCGGCTACTGGCTGATTCATAGCAGGAGTAGTCCTGGGGCTTCTCCTCCTGAGTTAGCTGGTAGTGTATGAATACCTCCTTTCTGCTTTGTCCCCTAGGGTGAACTATACCAGCCTGGCACTTAGGGTTATACCTTGGACTCTACAGTGGATCCAGGTGTCTGGGGCCATGGGGAACTGGAGCTGCTGGCATAGGAGCTACGCTGTGAAAAGGGGGTAAACTGAACCATTGAACCTCCCCATGCACCCTGGTTTCAACCTGGTTTTATCAATAAGACATAACTATTGCCTTTCATTTAAACTAGATTAATTTAAAATAGCCAGTAAGTTTTGTTATGGAATACCTAGTGAAAACCACAGGAATTTCCATCCAAAACACATCCATGTATATGGCTGGGGTAGGCCCACAGGGGTCCATTGCGATCTGATAAACTCAGAGGCTGGGAATTGTTGGGACTGGAGTAATATATCTTTGTGCAAAAGAAACAATAGGGGGGAAAGTGAAACATTATAGAAACAGGCATAGAAGCAGTAGAAAGCCAAAGGTTCAATTACTGAAACATTTTTAGCTGGACCGTAAGAAAAAGCTGAGAGGGAGCTTATGGGCTAAGTCCCCTTATGGGAAAGGGGCTGGGAACTATGGAAAAAGAAACACTATTCCTTAAGCGGGAATAAGCAGAAACTTATTCCTGCTGTGGTCATAGAAACAGGACTTTTTGCATTATTTGTAAGAATTCAGTATTGTATGAAGGGAGCCTCAATTCTGGTTAGTTGCTCAAGTCAAAAAGGGGTAACACTAGTAATATTCTTAGTATTACGGTAACGTGCACGTCCATTGTGCTAGTAACTGTTTATACTCTGAGTAAGAAACAGTCTTTGCCCCAAATCCTTCTGACACTTTTGTTAAGTGCTAGTAATATCAAATATAATTATCTGATTTTTCCAGTACAGGGATTGTGGTTCAAAATGCTTAAAAATCAGTTCAGCCTTGGGCTTTTTGATTGTCCATACTCAGCCATTAAATCCAATCCTCTGCTATCACCAGGAAAATATGTAATAGAACTTCAGCCCAAAATGGTATACAAGAACAACCATTCCAGCCCCCCTTACACCCTATATCCTAGAAAGTATCCCGTAACACCCTCTAGCAAGCAAGGGTCTTTAATACAAAAACCCAAAGACTTCAATGAGCAGTAAAGGTTGGCAGATGCTGATGCTTTAATGGCAACAACCATCTCCTTGGGAATGTTTCGATATTTTTGAATGCTAGCAATTTGGCAAATCTGGATATTTTCCTTTCAATTTGAGTCTTTACCCAATTTTGCTGTTTCATATTTATGCCCAGAATCTTGATGGCTGCAGGTTTTGAAAGTACCAAATGCTTCCCCATCTGGAAAAGGCATTTTAGTCCTGGAAATTTAGGCAATAAAACAATGTTTCTAGAATCATTGCCAACTCTGGGCCAGTACTCTTGAAGATGGCACTTCAGACATTGGCTTGGGAAATAGATACCAATGTTTTATTACCCACGTCTTATTGATAGAAATACAGTTAGCAAATAGAACCAGTTCCACACATGCTTTGTCTATTTATTAGCACTGTTTTCCTTCCTTCCTTCTTGCTGACACCCAGCAACTTTCTGCTGGGCAGCAGAATTGGTAAGTAGCTGCTGGCCCTCACAGCTGCTCATCTTAAGTTACATACTGCCGTCCTGAGCCCAGCTTCTCCCGATGAGAGTGATATATAGACTCATATCTGACAACAACAGAATATAAAAACAGGGCTGTATAACCACACGGAGCAGGAGGTTGCCTAGGACAGCAAAATATAATGGGCTGCAAAATGTTAAGAGACTGTTTACACACTGGCAGCCTCTTGTGTTGCCCTAACATAAACCATTTTATCTACATAGAAAATTAGTTGCTGTCAGAAAAGAAATTATTTTTCTTTAAACACTTTACAAAGTGAAAAGCTTTAAATTTCTGTCTCCTTCCTCAGTGGCCCCATCCCTTGTGTAATCTGTTACTGTACATTCTCTTCAATACCATCCATGCTATACTTCTCACAGTATGTTATGTGTAGCTGTGTAATATAAATAGCATAGATTTTAAAGAATATATTGCATACAGCTAACATTTATTGGTTCACTGTTTATTTATCTGGGGGTTCAATAAACATATGGAAACTCATTACTATCTGATTAATAGCTACAGGGTAAGATTGTAACCTCAGTTTTTTTTTTCCATGTTCTTAGTAGTAAATGGTCCTTAATCTGGAATTAGTTCAGGCTTTCTCTTCAGAAATATTGCACTTTTGAAGGTTAAAAGGTGAAAGGTCCAGTTCATTTTTAAAGGACCTGTGATCATTATGTTGTTATAATTTATATGTTTTGTACATAGAAATCCTGTTGATTTTTGAATAAAATGAAAAACCATTTCTATAAAAATGAGCATGCAACCAGAGTGTAGTGATAATGCTCAATGTTTCTATTAGTATTTTGTTTACTTTAATTCAGCCATATTCATGCTTTTCTGACTTTTTGCAGACATTAAAAAATTAACCTTGATTGGGGCAAATGCAAAACAAATTTCAAAGCTGCATGCCATTTTTCAGAGAATCAGATCTTTAAATTAATATGCACATGTAAAATTCATGCTGGAAAATCTATGGGGCTCATTCAACCAGGGAAAGAAATGTTACCTTGTTATATTTATGGCCTGATTAAGGTGTTAATCACTCCCAGATCACACCATATAGTGCAACATGCCACTCGCTGAGCAAAATTATAATGCCATAAAATAACAAACCAACCACAAAAATGTTCTATATAAAATGTAACGTCTTTGTGGTTGGTTTGTTTGGTGCCTTATGTTGAACATGGGGTGCATACTACCTTGACATGATACTGATCATCAGCAGTTTGGGGCTGTCCCATCCCAATATTGACAATCAGCTGATGGTTGACATCAGGGAGGGACTGCCCTGGCTCCCTAACTTGTCTTGCCCTGCAGGTGACATGCCAGGGTATGGGACAGAGAAATTAAAAGTGCTGTAGGAAGTATGTTTGGAGCCTACAGCATAAAGGCTGTAGAGCAAGCCTGCAAATGGTGCCAGGATGATTGAGGACCTGGAGCTATCTCAGCATGGGAAGGCCTGTTGAAGGCAAGGCTGCAAATGTGTCAGCTGCAGGGGAAGCCAGGACACTACCCACCCTTCCCTCCTAATCCCTGGGATGGGCAAGGAACATAAAACAGAACCCAGGATTGTACAGTGCCCCACCCCAATGGTCAGATTAGCATGCACTCCTGGGAAACTGGGAGAGTTGAGCGCTGGAATTGTTATTTCAAATTTCAGTTAAAAGATGTACAACTCATGGGCTTCAGAATGAAGCTGGGAGAAGCCTCAGTCCCAATTTGGACATGGCAGTAGTGCAACTGGGATCTGAGGAATTTTATGCTCCATCTCAAATATTGCAGCTCCTGCAGCAGAGAAATATACAGTCAAATCATCAATTTTCTTGAATACCATGGGGGGAGAATTCCCTGGCTGTTTCTAACACAGGCATGGACAAAAAGGTTGATCTGGCATGGCAGCTGGGATGAGATCATGGCCAGAAGCAAGACAGGTGGCCAGGGCTGGAGACACCTCCAGGATCTTGGGGCAGTGACAGCATGGGTTTGGGGCTGGGGTTGGGGCTGGGGCTGCTCTGCAATCCACTGCCCACATGTCCATGTGACAGGCACGGGTTCTGCGGGCAGGGGCATGCAGAGAGTGGATCATGGCTCTTCTCCATGCTGTCACTGCCTCAAGATCCTGGCCCCAGCCCCCTCCCAGCTGAGCACCTTGCCCGTGTGGCTCCTGTCTAATTTCCATTGAGAGTCCAGGATCTTGGGGCAGTAACAGCACAGGGATGGGCAGAGTTGCAATGTGCTTCCTACATGACACTGCCTGAAGACCTGGCCCTGGCTCTAGCCCCATGCTGTCATAGCCCCAAGGTCCCAAGGTCTCCATGGAGACTGGCCAGGAGCCACAAGCAGGGTGCATGGCTGAGTGGAGGACTGTTTGAGGCCAGGGATGGGATCTTTGGGCAGTAATACCATTGTGCTGGGGCCAGGGCTGAGCCATGATCTGCTCCTTGCATGTCCCTGCCTATGAAACCTGTGCCCATTGCAGGGGCACGCAAGCAGCAGATTGTGGCTTGGGCCCAGGCCCAGGCTGTCACTTTCCCAAGATCCCAGGGTCTGCCTGGCCCTGCCCACCTGTCTTGGTCCTGGCCACGGCCCCATTCCAGCCTCCTGTCCATGTGCCCTGCCCATGTGGGTCCCACCCCTAGTGGTGGGAGAGGGGTGGATGGACCAGAGTACCAGGGCAGCAGCAGCCAGAAGGAGCTGCTTCCACTAGGGCTGCCAGGAAATGGAGTCTGCCATGGGAGTCTGCAGGCCAGATTTTGCCTACCCCTGCTCTAGTACCTATTCATTCAAAGAAGGCCAAAATATGCAGTTATGTGTAATACTGTCCAAATTTGAAGAGACCTACATGCCAAAATAAAAAAGAGTGAGACCCTTGAAAGACACATTTTTTACGTGTAAATAACAAGTTAAAAAATAGATCACTATGTTACTGTACTAAAGAGACCAAGTAAAAGCTGTGCTTTTGGGAACTTGACAGAATCTCTGTTTAAGATAGAACTATTTGTGGCATTGCAGACAGTGAATTACAAGAAAGGTTATTGCATGAGTGAGACTTGTCCCTAGAAAAGACTATCTAAAAATCCCAGACAGCAGAAAAAGTAAAATCGCAGGTTGCAGAACTTCATGCACCAAAGGGGGTCATCTCTGTAGCAGGAATGAAAGACAGGGTGAATTTGGTAAGAAGCCACCTCACCAAGTAGAATTTTCCACTGATACGGAAAATGCTAAAGGAGAGAGCAAAAAGGCTGGCATGCAGCAAGTTTGGAAGGCAACATGGCCCCCAGCATCATGCCACATTTAGAAAGCTGTTTTAACTGTAACAAGAGGAACCATTTTGCCAGCTGCTGCATATCCCTAATAAAAAGCTCAAGTGAATACAACTGAGAGCAAGGAGAAATGTATATCGATTTGGTAAAATCAAGCAGAGTCAATGAGAGGGACTGCAAGTGCACACTTAACTGGATTCATAATGTTCCCCTGTGACTGGGAGCCCTGGCAACTGAGGAGTTTCCAGCTGTGGGAGCTTGCTACTTGGGATGCTTTATTGCGGGATCACTATCCCAAGCTCTTCCTGCATCAGCAATAAGGCATGATGGAATCTTTTGTGCAATCCCACAGTTATGCCGCCTGCCATGTACATGTGGCATGGCAGGAAGAATGATTATGTGGATCACACATCAGAGCAGTGGCAATCATAGGGGTTGCATGTGCACCTCCTGAGACTGCTGGCACACCCCTGGACAGGTGGTGTTCCCCACTTAGGCAATAGGTAGGGTGGGTAGGGTGGGCAGGCGGGAGCACCAGTGTCTCCCCACCCCCCCGTGAGTGCCGGCCAGGGAGATGCAGAGCTGGATGAAGTGCTATGGCCACTTCCGGGAGCTATGCGACCACTTCTCAGTCAATGCAATCAGCCATGGGGGGACTGCCCTCCCCCTGACTCCGGTCAATGAGATTGGCCATGATGGATCGCTGACTGGTCACTGACTGGTTGCTGGGGGGCATGTGCCCCCTCCCCGACTAAGGTGGCACCAGTCACCCATGCATCAAGTCCATTGTGACTTTGAATGCAGGTCTGGCAGGGGCCTTAAAGTCTTCCTAGTGCTGTTCTCATTGGATTCATTAGACCCAGAAGCCATGGAGTTTACGGGTCATCAAACACATTCTGACTAGTGGCCATAGAAAAGATCAAAAAGGAAGAGCTATCTATATATCTGCTTTCTACATCTGAGAAACAAAAAAGTCTCTACATTTAAGAATAAATGAACACTGATCTAACATCAGCTGAACAAAGACACAAAATCCATTGCAGAACACTTCTGTCTCCCTGGACCTTCTGTTGCTGACCTCAGGATTGCTGTTCTCAAGCAGAAACATTTTAAAAACCAGTTTAAGTGGGAAGTTGTAGAACAGAAATTGTCCACAAACTGGACTGTGATAAGCATAGTTTAAACAGGGACTATGGATTCTTATCTCATTTCGTGGATTAGCATTTGTGACCCTATTGTTTGCTTGTATGCCTCTCACATACGTGCCTCTATCCCTTCTCCTTCTCTTCTCCTTTCGCACCAATTGTATTATAATCACTCACTCCACTTTATATTCTGTTCTATGCTGTCCTTTCACAGCATATGATGAACTGAACTTGGGTTAACAAAAGGTTGTGGTCTCTCCCTCTATATGTATTTTATTTAGTTAGTCTATAAAGGTGCATATGTACCCTGCTTTCTGACTGACTTCAAACTAATACTGCTAACTACCTGTCTCATCTCAATATGACCTCTGGAGTGAGCTCAGGGGCAATGCAAATAGATAAGCGATGTTCACTCCATGTGCAAGCCTAGATGGCTTGAGCACATACCTGAACATCTCAGACTGGTCCTGAACATGTGTTACTGATATGGCAAGCCTGGAGGTGTATAGCCAAGTTTAGATGTGCTCCTGAATAAGCTACACTGCTTAATTTGTGGTCTCAGCAGCATTCCCAGATCCAAGGGCTGCATAGACACAACCTAATTCACACTGGGTGCATGTACTCATGCACTTTACTGTGGATTTGATTAATTAGCTCCCCAATAAAGCATCACCATTGACACATGTGCCGCTATTAGGCTGCAGTAAATTAATTAAATCCACTGTAGGGTAGTACTGCCCAACACAAGTGTGCCATAATGTACGTGTAGATGGTGACCGGGGCTGGCTGGGGCATGAGGGTGCTTTAGTGTGGGGGCTACCATGCTTGCCAGCTACCCTTTGCACTGGAGCACCTTTGTGCCCCAGTCAGCCCTTTCATAGTTCATTGAGCTGGATTGGAGCAGCCTTGGGCTGGCAGGCTGAGTCCCCGGACCTCCTGCCAGCTGGGGCTGTGCTGTCCTGGCTCAGCATGCTCCAGTCTCAGGTATATGTGTAAATGCTGCACGTAGGAGCATAAACTCTGGTGTGAACTGAGCTGGAGTTTATTCAGGCACATTAATAGAACATGTAGATCCTTCCACTGAAAGTCAATCTAAAGTCTGTTATTTATACCAATATTTTTAAAGGTATTTAGTTGGTAAGTGCCTGTACTTCATTAAGGATCTTGCCCCCTGCCTACATCGATTTTGAAAGGTCTTAGTTTTTTAAGTCACTTGAAATTTGCAATGCTAACCAAAGGAATCCATTTAAACATTTCACATGGAGTCTAATGGGCCAACACTTCATAGATTTCATAGATTTCATAGACATTAGGGCTGGAAGGGACCTCGGGAGATCATCAAGTCCAGCCCCCTGCCCAAAGGGCAGGAAGTCAGCTGGGGTCATAGGATCCCAGCAAGATAAGCATCCAATTTACTCTTGAAGGTGTTCAATGTAGGTGCTTGAACCACCTCCGCTGGCAGACTGTTCCAGACCTTGGGGGCTCGGACAGTAAAGAAATTCTTCCTTATGTCCAGCCTGAAACGGTCTTGCAGGAGTTTGTGACCGTTCGACCTAGTCATCCCTTGGGGCACTCTGGTGAACAAATGTTCCTCCAGATCCTGGTGGTCACCCCTGATAAACTTATAGGTGGCCATCAGATCACCCCTGAGCCTACGCTTTTCCAGGCTAAAGAGTCCCATGGCTCTCAGCCTGTCGTCGTAAGGTCTGTTTTCCTGACCTCTGATCATGCGCGTGGCTCTCCTCTGGACTCTCTCAAGCTTCTCCACATCCTTTTTGAATTGTGGAGCCCAAAACTGGATGCAGTACTCCAGCTGCGGCCTCACCAAGGCCGAGTACAAGGGGAGAATGACGTCCCGGGATTTGCTTGAGAAGCATCTATGGATGCAAGCCAGCATTTTGGTCGCTTTACTAGCTGCAGCATTGCACTGCAGGCTCATGTACATCTTGTGGTCAATGATGACCCCCAAGTCTCTTTCTTCTGTAGTGCTATCCAACGTAGCACTGCCGAGCCTATAAGGAAGCTGCAGGTTTTTCCTCCCAAGGTGGAGAACCTTGCATTTTTCGGTGTTAAACACCATGAGGTTCTCATCTGCCCATTTGCTGAGCTTGTCCAGGTCAGCCTGGATCACCCGCCTGTCTTCTGGCGTGGATGCTTTGCCCCAAAGTTTGGTGTCATCGGCGAACTTGGCCAGTCCACTCCTGACTCCAATGTCCACATCATTAATGAAGATGTTGAACAGGATGGGTCCCAGGACAGAGCCTTGAGGGACCCCACTGGTCACAGGGCACCACGATGAGTGACTGCCATCAATTACAACCCTCTGGGTCCGACCACGGAGCCAGTTTCCCAGCTGGCGGATCGTGGTGGAGCCAAAGCCACAACTGGGCAGTTTGGCCAAGAGGTGATCATGGGATACCAGATCAAAGGCTTTTTTGAAGTCAAGATATATGACATCAATCTCTTCTCCCTGGTCCAGGTGATAGGTCACCTGGTCATAGAAGGAAATGAGATTGGTCAAACAAGACCTACCCACAACATACCCGTGCTGGCTATCCCTTAGGATGTTAGCCTGGGCCAGTCCATCAAGGATGGCCTCCTTAATAAACTTTTCTAAGATCTTCCCCAGGATAGAAGTCAGGCTAATGGGCCTATAGCTACCCGGATCCACTCTCCTCCCTTTCTTGAAGATCGGCACCACATTGGCCTTCTTCCAGTCTTCGGGCACTACACCAGAGTGCCAGGAGTTTTCAAAGATCCATGCCAGGGGCTGGGCTATGACGCTCGCCAGCTCCTTGAGTATCCTGGGGTGCAGATTGTCAGGGCCGGCTGACTGAAGGTATCCAGCTTCTCAAGGTGTTCCTTCACAAGGTCAGCATTTATGGAGGGTAAGGGATCCCCATCACCCGGATCTCCCTGTCCCATAGCAGGCATGGGCGTCCCATGGGACTGATGAAAGACTGACGCAAAGTACCTATTTAATAGGTTGGCTTTTTCCTGGGCATCAGTTGTCAGTTGCCCCATCTGGTTTAGCAGGGGTCCAACATTGCCCTTGCTTTTCCTCCGGCTCCCCACATATCTGAAAAAGGACTTTTTGTTGTCCTTGATGCTTGAAGCTAGTTGGAGTTCAGTTGCAGCCTTGGCTTTCCTGGTTTACTCCCTGCAGGACCGGACCAGTGCAGAATAATTCTCCTTGGAGGTGAATCCCATCCTCCATCCTTTGTAGGCTTTCCTTTTTAGCCGCAGGAGGTCCGCTAGGTCCCTAGAGAGCCAGGAGGGCTGCTGTGCCTTCTTGCTGCCTTTCCTTCGTGTTGGAATAGATTTAGCTTGTGCCTTGAGGATCGCTTCCTTGAGAAGCAACCACTCTTCTTGAACTCCCATCTCCCTGGGGTCATGGTCCCTGAGGGCCTGACCGACAAGCCTCTTGAGCTTGTCAAAGTCAGCTTTTCTGAAGTCAAGGACTTCTGTGTTGCGACTGACTTGCCAGCTTTATGGCGGATGGTGAAGGTGATCAGCTCGTGGTCGCTGTCACCCAACTTCCCATCGATCACTAGGTCACCGATTAGGTCGTCCCCCATAGCCAGTACTAGGTCGAGCAGTGCTTTGCCTCTCATTGGCCCATAGACTTCTTGAGTCAGGTAGAGGTCATCCACGCACGAGAGAAAGCTTTGCGACTGCTCGGATTTTGCTGAGTGATCTTCCCACAAGACGTCCGGGTAATTGAAGTCACCCATGACAACCAAGGTCCTGGAGCAAGCGGCCTCAGTCAGTTCCCGGGCGAACTCCTGGTCAAGCTCAGGACTTTGAGTGGGAGGTCTGTAGTAGACTCCCACCATTGTGTCCCCTGTGCCGTGCTCCCCATGGATTTTTACCCAGAGGGTCTCTAGCTGTCCATGCCGGTCATTAACATCAGCTTGCAGGGACATGTAGCTTTCCTTCACATAGAGAGCTACACCCCCGCCCCTTTTGTCAACACGATCCCTCCTGTACAGGGTATAGCCCTCTATACCCATGGTCCAGTCATGGGTGGAGTCCCACCAGGTCTCCGTTACCCCAATGACATCATAATTCTTTGCACTGAGCAGGAGGACAAGCTCCTCCTGCTTGTTACCCAGGCTCCTGGCATTAGTGTACAGGAAGGCAAGTGTGCCCTTAGGGGCTCTTGCCTTGCCAGAGATTGTGCCAGGGCTGAAGCAGGGGTGGGCTCCCTTAAGTGCCTTGGTCTGCTGGATTTGCAAGGCTCACTCAGTGGGCCAGCAGTGGCAGTAGTCCCCCCATCCCCCAGTGGGCTTAGTTTAAAGCCCGGTGGAGCAGGTCAGCCAGCCTGGCTGAGAAGAGCCTCCTCCCCAGGGGAGAGAGGTGGAGGCCATCTCTTCCCAGCAGCTCACTGCCTCTCTCACCAAAGAGCGGGCTGTGGTCATGGAAGCCAAAGCCTTCCCGATGACAACAGCTCCACAGTCTTTGGTTCACTGCGTGGATCCTCCTCTCCCTCCTCAGCCCATAGCCCGAGATTGGGAGGATGGACGAAAACACCACCTGAGCTCCCAGACCCCTAAGCCCCGCTCCCAACTCCCTGTAGCGCTTCATGACCTGGCTGGGGGTGCTCTGAGCTGTGTTATTGGTTCCCACGTGAATAAGGAGCATGGGGTAGTGGTCTGTGGGCCGGAGGAGCTGTGGGATCCTCTCTGCAATGTCTCAGATGCGGGCCCCCGGGAAGCAGCAGACTTCCCGGGCTAAGGGGTCGGGGCAGCAGATTGCCCCCTCAGTGCCCCACAGGATGGAGTCTCCCACAACAAACACCTTTCTCTTTGACTTGGGGAGAGCGGGGCCAGTAGCTGTGGTTGAGCCTGGGTTGCCTGTGGGAGCTGGCAACTGAGCAGGCTCTGCTGGGGCTGCAAGAGGTGCGAACCTGTTGCTAAGCTCCGGCGAGGGAGGGGCCTTGGTGCAGCGGGCCTTAGGGCCCTTGACCACCTTGGTCCTTGCCCCTGACTGGGCAGAGCGGGATGTCCCAGAGTCCTCCTTAGTCATGGAGGGAGATGGTGCTCTACCCTGCAGCTCCCGGGGGAGAAGGGCCTGGCAGTAGGAGTCTATCTCTTGCTCGCAGTCCCTGATGGCACACAGTCTCTGGACTGTGGCCTGGAGCTCCTCCAGCTGGTGCGCCAGAGACCCCAGTAGGGAGCAGACCCCACAAGGGGAGGTCGCCAGGCTCCTGGGCCCCAGAGCCTGAAAAAGGGACAGGCAGCCCCCGCAGCCAAGAGCCAGGGGCTCCGTCTGCGTGGAGCCCGGAACCATGGGCTCCGTCTGGGTGGCCGTCTCTGAGGTGCCCGATGGGGGGGCCGCAGAGCCCGAGGGGACCCTCAGGGTGCGGCGCATGCCCATCTGTGTCATGCTTCTGGTAGGCTGGCTACGGCTGGGGCTGACTACTCTGGGGGGGTCGCAGGCAGGGTCTCGTGCCCTCCCACGCCCTCCCCTGCGCAAACTCCGCGCTAACTTGAGCGCCTGTTTACGTGGCCTGTTCGCGCGGCTCAGGTCGCGTGGCTCCCTGGGGGGCTGGGCCAAGTAGGGTCCTGGGCGGGGGCTTGACCCAGCCCGGCACCAGGCAGCGGCCTCCTCCCAGGGAGCGAGGAGTTAACCCCTTCCCACCATGAGCCCACTTACCTCCAGCTGTGCTGGGGGTCGGCAGGGGGCTCGGCGGCTGCTGAGGGGGTGTCGGGGGGGCTTTGGGGGAGTGGGGGGCGCAGCGGGCTTCCCCTGCGCGTCTCTCACCGCTCCGGAGCCTAACTGAGCTTTTTTTTTTTCCCCCCCCTGTTTTACTTTGCTATATTTTTATTTAATTAGTGTATTTTAGATCTTATGGCTTCTTGCCTACATTTTAGAGGGAAACTTGACCATTACATAGGTGCCAGGGCAGTAGTATAACAAAGGGGTGGGTGGTAACCAAGGACTTTGGAGGTGGGCAGCAGAAAATAGCAACCACTGCAGCTGTTGGCTGGCCCCCAGCAGCAGTGGAAGCCTGGCCACTGCTACCACCCTGTACACCAGGCATGGTGGTGAGGGGCAGGGAGTTGCATGTGGTAAGGGCACATGGTGGGGGGGCAGGTGGCAGAGAAGACAGGCAAGAAGTGGGAGGACAAGCAGCAGAGGGGCAGGGACAGGCATATCCCTGTACTCTAATTACACTTACACTAGGGAACTGTATTTTTCTGAGAAAATATTACAGATGACTAACTCCTAATTTTAGTTAATATATTCTCTTAATCTAAAATATGTAAATGATGGTGATTTGAAAATTGATATTTCATTCTATCAGGAAAGTAATTGAGTGTGTCATCCTTTTCCAAGTCAGCTCAACCTTTAGTAGAGGCTCTCCCAAAAGACATAATCAGATAATTCCACCCGTCTTCATTATTGCAGTAATAGCAACACGTTCTACTGAGACAAATCAGCATTCACTGACATCATTGATCTGACTTGTTGAATTATAACTTAAGTTACAGTTAAATTCTCTGCATATGGTAGAACAGAAATCTCATCACAAGGATTAGCATCTCACTATTACCAAGTAGAATAAACATGAAAAACAACAGAAAAATATAAAACCTCCATGATTTTAGCACTTTTTAAAACTGAATAGTTTGGCTGTGAGATGAAATCTTCAGTTTCTAGTTGGGGGTGTTGGTTATAGCCGTGTTGGTCTAAGAACATAGGCAGACAAGGTTCTTTGGATAAATGTGATATCTTTTATTAAACCAATTAAATAGTTGGGAAAATTGTTCTTTGCAAGCTTTCAGGTACAAACACCCTTCTTCAGGCAGAGGGAGAGTCTACAGTTGTATTGTGCTCTCCTGCATAGGATAGAAGCTAGAATGCAGGAATGCAGGTCCATGAAAATGCAAATGCATAGCAGTGAGGAATCAGAGGAGGTGAGAGACAACACAGCTTGGTCTTTTAGTTTCTTTTCTTTCTTGTTTTTTTAGGCAGTTTCTTCTACACTTGCTTTCTTCTTAAGAATTCTGAGCACTCTATAACTTTTCACACTAGATTTTTCACCATTGTAAACAAAAATGCACAATTTACTCTTTGTCTAGTTTCATATTTCATTAGAAGAATGATACTCTTGTGTTTTGCTTCATAATTAAATGGAAACGATTAATGTATTTTGTGAATTTAACAGGAAAAGAAATATGTGGAAAGTATCACTCTACTGAAGTCACAGCTGTTCAAAATTTATGGCTCCATTTATAAGAGGTATTCATGTACTTCAGGTAATTTATAAACAACTTTTGAATCTTGATGGTGCTATTTTATTTAGGTTACTTCACAGTTGCAAAACTAAGCAGGAGAGGAGTAAACAGAAGAAACTAAAATGTAACTGAAGAAGGTTGAGGGTGTCCAAAGATAACATACCTTGGCTTCAAAAGGTCATTTTAAAACTTGGGAGATAAATATTTACTAAGTAGATCTTCGTCATGTGTTCCTAAATTCTGAATAGTTTTCAAATTGATATAACCAAGTGCACAGCCACATAGAAGGGCATGCAATCCACAATGATTGCTTTTACATTTTATGTTCAGATGATCCCAGCCCTCTGTTTTCACAATGAATTTCCTTTTTGACCTGTCTTTGAGCTGAATAAACAGAGTTGAGGATACTGATTTCACTCTGATTTTACTCATTCCAGCATAACTGAAACAACAGCACCTCATTGGTTTTCTGGGAGAGTGATAAGTAAACCTTAATTACAGAATCAGGAAGCATTCCTATTTGGCGATCCACATTTATATTAGTTTTCATGCGTTTTTCTTTCACTTGTCTTGCTGATAGAGCTTTCTTTTATTTCTGAAAACTAGCTACATTCACTGTTCGATTAATGTGATTCTGGAGCCATTTAATATGCAGTGCTCTTCAAATCCTTTGCAAGCTACAGAAACCTTCCTAGTTTGTATTTTGTAAAAACTCTGAAGTTCTTTGAAACTTGAACTTTATCTGGATATGAATTTTGATAATGACTCCTATTCTTATACTGAACCAGCCAAAAGGTTGAATTCAAATTCCATGCTGCATTGATATGTTTAAATCAAATCTGAATTCTGCAATTTTAGGCTCTCTCTACTGCACAGAGCTGTGGAATGATGGATAAAATTGAAATCAAACTAAATAAAGAAAGAGAACAGCAGTCTACTTAGAATTAGAGCAAATTCAACAAATTGCTGCTGAAATCAGTCACAAAATTCCCATTCATTGGGAGACAAAGCAAGGAAAGAAATAAAAGCCAATGCACAGTACAGCAAAGAACCTCATTGAGTATCAGAAAGGAAGGCAGATGTCACAAAATAAGCTATCATGATGAAGAACATACAGATGTGCGTACAATAGCATGAAAAAACAGAGTACAATGGATACCACATTTACTCTTCAGAAGAGTTCAGCACTCATAGCTCTTTCTAAACTCAGTAATAGCTGTGAGTTCTCCACACTCTAAAAAGGACCCTTAATATATACTTTCAAATTCTTTCTTTATCCTTCACTTTTTAAAGAATAACATTGGACTTTCCTTGAACGTATTCTTTTCGTGAATGTGTTCACGGAAAGGCCCAAGCATCCTCATTTTCTATCATTTTCCTTGGGAAGAATGAAGGTATTGAGGATCTTACTCAGCAACATTCAGGGTAGGATCCTTGCTCTACATATTGTAGTCTAACAGAATATAAAAATTAGCTTTGTAATATCAAAATGATGCGACTTGCATAGGCTATAATTAGTTAACATGCAATGTGTAAATCAGGCTCTTAAATAATAGCCATATTCTTTAGACAAAAAATGTCATCAACTTTGAGCAGAGGTTCCTACAACAACTACACTCTGGGAACATCTACAAGTGCACATTTACTGTGCAGTAACCAAAATGACTCTGCAGTATGGGCACATGTATACACATGCACACCTGTATTGTGCGGTAAATATGGTGACTTAACTCAACTTGAGCATAAATTTGATACCTTTATCATGCAGGTATCAAATTTATGCCTGATTAGTTACTGCACAGTAACCAAAGGGGCCTCCCTGCTGGGTCTCCCCAGCCTCTAGCCTGCCTGGCCTGCCCAGCCAGCCTGAGTCCAGCCCCAGGGCTCCTGGCTGGCTGCCTCTCCTGGCTTCAACTTTGCTGGAAGCCATCTGGCTGGAGGCTAGAGCTCCCCCCAGTGGCCACAGGGGCACATGGCAGGCTGCTCTGACCTGGGACTAAATTTAGTTCCAGGTCACCTGCACATGTAGATGCTGGCCTATCCCCGCTTACTTCACAGTAATTTATTGCTCAGTAAATACAAGATGGCATAAATGCACATGTAGACACAACCTCTAAAAAGTAAGGAAATAATTTAAACTCTTCAAAACTTAATAATCTACTTTTTCATCTTAACTAAAGCTGGCTGCCTCTACAGGAGATGCTGACTGCACAGTTGTTACTGCACAGTCATTTAGTACTTGCATACCCAAGTACTAAATGACTGCATAGTAACCAGCGTTACTGCACAGTGGTGTCCCACACATATTCCTGGTGATGCTGACTATGCAGTAGCTCATTACTATGCAGTAACATCACATCATGTTTTGTGCCCTTACACTCTATTACACAGAAGTAATGAGCTACTGCACATCAAGCATCTTGTGTAGATGCAACCACCTTTCCATTACAGTCCTGAAATGTAGAGTTACATCACTGAAGGAGAAATATATTCCAAATTCTACACAAAATGTGGAATAATTTCAAATAACTTTTGTGAAACTATTTTTCTTCTGTAAGCCTAATCCTTCAAGATGCTCAACACTTCTAATTCCTATTAAAGTCAATGGGAGATCATTTAAAGCCATTTAATCCCAAATTTAGCGAAGTTCTTAGGTTGGTTCCTAAAGTCAAAGAAATGAGTAATCTATTCAAGTATATGAAACCAGTCATGTGCGTAAGTACATTGGTGAATTGGAGACCTTGGTAACTAGAATTAGAATACAGACAATCCTGGACTATTACAGAAAATATCTTAGCTTAAAAATAGTTTAATTTTATAACCAAACCATAACAAAGATAATTTTGAAAATAACTTTTAAATCCATCCTTGTTATTATCCATCCTTGTATTGGATTTTCAGCTTACCTGATCAGAAATTGAAGGGTAAAAGCTGTTTCTCAAATGAGGATTAAATCAAAATGAGCAACAGAGTTATTGTTCTTTCAAAATGCGTATGAATTTTTAAATATGAAGGTACCAGAGTAAAAGGAATGGGAATTCAGTTCAGAACTAAGATGTTCATTGTTCATCTTTCCATTCTTTAGCATAACTTGTAGAATAACCTGTTTAGAGATATTTAGTTAGAGAGAATAAAAGTTTCTCCAAATATTTTTTGTAGATTTGAATAGTTAATCAATATGAACATGAAAGGAAGAAAAATCCTGATTAACATCTATGTATCATCTGTATACAGATGAAAAAATACCTTATCAGGACAATTAGAGTCAATGAAAGATCACTTGTAAATTGAGAACTCAAGGACCACTATCAACATTCCTCCCCCGCTCCTTGACACACCCACACAACAGATTTTGCATGAAAGATAAAGGAGAAACCCCCACCCCAACTATGTAAACAAATTGTTTATTAATTGGCTGCCATGTGTGGCAATTTTCTTTTTTTCATGAATCCTTTAGCAGATGCTGGTGAATATTCAGTGTAAGGTAGAAAGAACTTCATGTTAATGTTCCTTGAGCTGTGATTGTAGCCAACAGGATCATGACAATAAATAGCCTTTTGAATGAATCGTAAATACAAAAAGGGAACTCAAATTGGAAAAATAAACCTGGTCCAATTAGTAATGCAAACTTTTACTACTTCTGTAGGTGAGCTTAGAAAGAACATCTTAGGAAATACGTACTTGAAGAACAAATGGAAATTAACAGTTCCAAAGGAAGTTTGCAAATTCCACTCATTTTGTAGTTTGATTTGACCCATATGAGAAAAACCATTTTTAGTTTTGTCTTCGGATCATTTTGTGTGGCCAGCACATTAAAGAAAATGATGGTTTCCTAACATTACTAATTTCCTAATAGTAATGATTTGTACCCTATGTTAGCTGTTAGTCCAGTTAGGAAGCTATGCCCTTACCTCTGCTGCAGCCAGATGAGCAGCTGCCATTTCCCCAGCCAACAAAAATTACTGCTACTACAAGAGGCAACAAAAACAATGATGCTGCACCTGCTGCCCTGGCCAGCCAACATGATAGTAGGCTATCATTCAAGCCAATGGAAATAGGGCTACATAAAACCAGACACATGCCCTTGCTAGCTCAGCTGCTATCCTATCTGGGCACAGCAATATTCCTGCCAGCTGAATTCCTTTTTGAGTTGTCTCAGAGACTGCAGCCCTTGGTAAAAGTATGAGACTCAGGTGGAAAAGCACAAGGAGGCTTATCATAACACCTGCATTTGGTGCAATCTAGTATAGCAGCTTTGACTTTCAAAGATCTGCATCAGTTTGTACCCACTGAAAACCTGGCCCTTGCATTAGAATTTTATTTCATGGGGCTATGAAATGAGACAGCTGACTGGCTTGTCAAATTCTGCCTTTGGCTGTATCTTTCCTCATTGCATAGACCAGTTTCTATCTGTCAGTTTATTTACTCACAATTTATAATATAACATCAAGGGTTGTATAAAAGATGGTAGGAAGGTCTCTACAATATATTTATTTTAGTTTTATTGAAGTTTCATACTCAGGACATGTCTTGAGTGATACAGAAAAAATGCTAATTATATTTCTTGACTGTTAATTATTAACGTGTAAAACTAATCTGAGCAGAGGTTGGGGTTTAGTATAACATGCACAAGCAATGAAGCCTTTGTACTGAGCTCCAAAAGTGTCAGCTATTCTAAAAGTCTGAAACAGGTATTCCATGAAATTGCTTTTGTGTGAAACTCCTCTTGCCAAATATTATTAAATAGAAAGTAGATGCCATAACACACACAAAATGCCGGATCACCATACCTGTTTTGACAACGTCTCCCATGTTCAAATGTTAATACTCCACTCCTGGTACGATTGAAATCCAACTTTAAAATATAGCACTGCTTCAAAATTAGTGAAATTATTTTATTAGACCTGGTATGATTTTACATCTCTAAAAGACCCACAGAGTAAGGTTACTTGGAAAATAAATCAATGTAAGAGTTAAAAGTTCTACATTTTGGTAATGCATTTTGAATTGGAACAACTGGAACTATTTCTGAATGGTTCAGGATTTGTGTGAAATTTAGGTATGACCAAGAGCTTGAGAAAGCTGAACTTAGCAGCTACAAGATTTGTAGATCAAAATATAATAACTGAAAAGGAAAATGAGATCCAAAGCCACAGTCTGCCACATAACTGATTTGTGAAATGTTTCTTTTCTCTCAGGAGCAGGTTGAAGACAGCAAAACTGATAAAATTGTTTAGATGAATAGATGTTTTACTAAAAAAGGGTAAAAACAGTTACAGATGTAAAAGGCATTGGTTCCAAGTCTCATTGAATAGAGGTATGGACAATTGGACCCAATATCCTTTCTGCAAGGTTTTACTGACCAGAAGCATAGTTCTAAAGCATGGATTTCTCAGTCGTATAAAGGACCCCAGTAAAGTATGTTGAAAAAGCAGAATGGACATTACACTTGTCTTTCACCAAAACTATGACATGGTTTTATTCACAGAGAGGTGTCCAATCCAGAATGAATCTGGTTGAATTTATTAATATAGGTTTTCATTTGAATAAATTAGAATAAATTTCATTGTAAAAACTGAAATGCTTTTGTAAAAACCCATAGGATTTGATAAACTTCCAATGAAACACAGGCACATTTCCAACAGAACCTTTCTCAATTTACTGCCAGCCCACCTAATAGGCTCCTGGATGGCCTCTGTTTCCATGATTTATGGCTCTGGCGCAGTTCTACTATGCAGTTGGTTAGGAAGCCAAATGCTTCCAGTTTCCAGTTTACTTGATATGAGCTGGAGGCCTGGATGCTCCATAAGCTGCAGTTTCAAGCAAAGTGTTTCCCAGGACTTCTAGCTTCATGGCTTCCATTGCTCCTTTAGTACTGGGACCCATGGCTGAGCTAGGAGTATTAGAATCTAAGCTGTCTACTATGATTTTGTTAGAAATATATTTAAAACTATTTTCTTTTGATTTCCCTTCCACAGAAAATTTCCTCTTTTCATTCCAAACTGTAACATAAAGGTTATTTTTTCCCCAGAATTTTGGAATTTTCAATACACCTTTCACACAGACCATCTGCCAACTCTACTTATCTGCAAATTAGTTTCATTGGGCATGTCTATGCATGCATTTACTCCAGCCTAGATTTACTATGTAGCAAGCTACTGCAAAGTAAGGGGTTTTGGGTAGGTGTCTACACATGCAGAGATTAGGGTAAAAAAATGTTCCCAGTTCCCTGCAGCCCTGCAATGGGCCTCTGCTGCCACTGGAGGGAGCTCCAGGGTTCCCTTGGGTGCTGGACCTGGGCCTAGCAGGGGGTACCAGGCCAGGTACCCGCTCTTGGCCCAGGGGAGGGGGGTGCTGCCTGCTGCTGGGGCAGGGACAATGTCCCCCTAGGAGCTCCTGGCCCTGGCTCCCTGATCAGGGGCACCAGGCTTGGAAAGAGCTCTAGGGGCAGGTCCCAGCTTCCTGCCTCAATCTACCCATGGCACAGCTAGCAGCTAGCTTGCTGCTAGCTGCCCCACTGGAGGATCAGGGCAGGGGGCTGGGACCTACCCCACCCCTGAAGGTCTTTCCATGTTCCATGCCTCAATCATCCAATCAGGGCACAGGGCTGGGACCTGACCCTTACTGGGGCAGTTCCCGACCAGCCTTGGGATCTGTTTGGGACCAGGGGGCTTGGAGCTCTCTATTGCCAGGGCAGGGAGACATAGTCCCTGCCTGGGCTCCTGTGGTGGAGCCCATCCTGGCAGCAGACAGCTCCTGGGAGCAGAGAGGTATCTCCTGCCCTCTAGTGGATGGCTGACCAGGAACAAATTTTGCTCCCAGTCAGGCATTTACACAAGCATTACAGCACCATTGCTAATGCTGAATAAATTTGCTACTTGCATTTGCAGGTAGCAAATTTTCTTGGTATTAGGGAGGTTTACTGAGAAGTAATCATATGCACATGTAGGCACACATGCTTACTTCGTAGGAAACTATGCTAATGTGAAGTTAAGCATCTTGTTCAGGCAGAAATAATTATTCAGAATAGCCCTGATGATCAAAACATGGTGGATCCTCTGACTAAAGGAAGAAGATTTTTTTTTTTTGGCTACACTGGCAACACATAATATTTTTTAAACTCTTTATGTGCACAACTGGTTGCATGCAGAATTTATGCAGATGACCTCTAGCTCCTAGGATTAAGTTCTCCAGAAATTATGTATGCTCTGCCACATTGTAGCTTGGAGTGATTTGTCCATAGCTGCTACTTGCAGGAAAATACTGGCCATTCTGAACATCACTGAAAGCTTTGTTGTTGACTTCAGTACAGCCCGAATTTCATCTTCAGTGTTACAGGTGAAAAGGCTAATTGAAAAGGAAGAAGTACCTTTGCAGCAAAATTCATATCTTCATTTTCCTACTCTAAAAGCAGATTCTTTTTCTTCTTCTGTCATTTCACCTTAGATCTGAATTGTTCTGATTTAAACTGCTATGTTTCTTTCCCATTTAACTGGGGTTTTTTTAGCATTTCTAATTTATATATGTATACAAAAATGGAAATATTAAGAAGTAATCACTTACGAAGACATGGCGTACATATGTAATTGTGATATAAAAATATTCCAAATATAGAGACTAGTGTGATAAATGTAAATCCACAACACAGTATTTGTTTATATTTTAGTTTATATATGCCCACCATATTTAAGCATAATAAAGTTAAACTTTTTTCTTATGAATTTTTGTGCCAAGTATTATTTGCACCACTAACAAAATTAACAATAACAAAAAAGTCTCATCTTTTGCTGTGTTTTAGAAATATGCTTTTACTTAGGCCATGAACTTCATTACACATCAAGTTTTCTACATATTTAGTTACAGCCCCAAAGGATGATTTCCACAGAGTCATAAACCAGACTCTGAAAATAGAGCCATGAATTTATTTATTTATTACATTCAAATGCTGGCCTCTCCAGAGAGAGCTCAGGGAGGCTTATGTTAAAAGACAAAACAATCCACAAAAACAGACAAAATACCAGAGAGTGAATTCATGTGTATATATGATATGAATGTATGTCACAAAAACAGACAAAAAAAATAGTGAATTTACATGTATGTATGACAAATCTATAACTGATTTAACAATACATGTGTTACCATTAATTATTTTATTTTCTATAAAACTGTTCATCACCTATTTTCACTTTAGAAACATTAACTATTAAATCCTAGAAATAAGTATGTGATACGGGTATGTACTGGAGCTAGCTGAAATATTTGAGTAGTAGTGTTTCACCAGGAGATCATTCCAAATCAATCCCAATTTCTCAGAATGCACTTAATGTTCATAATTAGTTGCCAAGAATTCCAGCCAGTAAATTCAGACCTCTTCACCTTGTGGGCCATTTGTTCCTTTAATTTATTCTGAATTCTTTATGTATGTTGTATAACTGATCACTTACGACATGTGAAATTGTTTCTGCTACTTGAACTTGAGTAGCAAAAGGGTAGTAACAGATACCTTTAGCAAATTTCTACTCCAAATGTTTGGGTTAATGAAATTCTTGTGCTACAATCTGTGAACCATTCATAATTTAGTAACATTTTGAGAAAGATTTAATCCTAAATCCATTAAAACAACAGAAAGACATCCAGGACTTCAAAGTATTTGGATCTGAACCTATCTCACAAATTAATTCAATATTTTTCCCTTTAATTTTTGATCAGAACACAAACTATAAAAAAATGGACTGAAAATGTTATTCCTGTTTCTACATTATCTAAGCTTAAAATAGCAGTTTCCCCAAACACACATTCCTGGTCCTGAATGAAGATGGAATTTAAATTTCAGAAGCTAGTGTTTTCTTTAACTTTAGAAGTGATTCTCAACCAGCGTGTTGTGGCCCCTTGCGGTGCCTTGATATCCTTTCAAGGGTACGACAGGGTGCAACACAACATTAGTATCTAGGTGTGTAAACATGTTTCGTAAAGTAAACCCAGAGATTTCAAATAGGAATTAATAGTGTTAAAAACATGCTGACCTACTGTGGTCTTTCTGAGTTATCTGCAATAGGAAAATTGCTCTATTATTTTCATGTAGTAAAAAAAAAGAAAAATAAGAGCTAACATTTTCTATGGAGTGCCATAAATCTATCAAGGGATGCCTTGTGTCTATAAAGCTTAAGAACCACTGATTTAAAATCTGAGAAGTGCCTAAGCCTGCTAAGTCCTAAGGCAGTGTTTACAGATGATTATTTGATACTAATAGAACTTATGCAGCCCAAAAGAAAATGGTAGTGCTAGTGGCGTCTTGTTTTTTGTCCATTACCTTAATGGTAAGAGCACTTTTCTAAGAAATGGGAGGCCTGCGTTCTTACCTTGAGGGAATTCCAATCTATGCCTTCCACAGCACTACAGTACCTTAAAACACAAAGCTCTGGGCTAGCCCAGGTGGGACCCTCCTATGCTTCCTATTAAAGCTGACCTACCAGGCAGCCAGGAGATACATAGGGCCAGAAGAGGGACAAGCAGGAAGGGTCATGACTCTAAGGTCCAGTGAGGAGGGCATTACCCAGGAAAGGGGCATTCCTGGGTTATGCTTCCTGTTGCCTGGTTACTTCCCTTGTTTTTTCTTTAAACCATCTAAAATATAGTCCTGGCTGCAGGGGAAATAATTTAGTCACACTGTGACCTTCCTCACTGGGCTACAGAGTCCTTTTGCTCCCCCAAATAGTCTGATAGTTTTTTCTCAGGGTAACTTGGATAACAGAAAAGTAGGACTGGAATGGGACCTTGGGAGATCATCTAGTCCAACCCTTTGCTCAAGGCAGGAACAACACTGACTAAACGATCCTGGTCAAGTGTCTGTCCAACCTGCTCTTGAAAATATCCACTACGTCTCTAGGCAGCCTGTTCCAATACTTAACCACTCTCATAGTTCTTCTTGATCACCAACCTAAAATTCCTCTGCTACAGTTTGAAGCCATTGCTCCTTGTCCTGCTTCCTATGTTAACAGAAAATAGTCTATCTCCAGCCTTTGTTTGAGCCCTTCAGTATTTAAAGACTTATCAAATCCTGTCCCCCGCATCACTCTTCTCCAGACTAAATAATCTTAGCTCTTTCAGCCTTTTCTTATAAATCATGTTTCCCAGGCTTCTAATAATTTTTGTCACTGTCCACTGCACTCTTTCTAATCAGTCCGTGTCTCATAGTTTCATAGTTTCTAGGGTCGGAAGGGACCTGAGCAGATCATCAAGTCCGACCCCCTGCCATAGCAGGAAAGAGTACTGGGGTCAAACGACCCCAGCAAGATGTACATCTAACCTCCTCTTAAACACCCCCAGGGTAGGAGCCTGCACCACTTCTCTTGGAAGCTGGTTCCAGACCCTAGCCGCCCTGACCGTCAAGTAGCGCCTCCTGATATCTAACCTAAACCTACCCTCTGCCAGCTTGTGACCGTTATTCCTGGTCACTCCTGGCGGTGCTCGGGGGAACAGTGACTCCCCCAATGCCTGCCGATCCCCCCTGACTAGTTTATAACAGGCCACAAGATCCCCCCTCAGCCTTCTCTTTTGGAGGCTGAACAGGTTCAGGTTCGTTGAAGTGAGGCCCAAAACTGGACACAATATTCTAAGTAAGGCCTCATCTGTGCTCAATATAATGAAAGAATCATTTCTCTTGTCTTAACTCCTGTTAATATGACCCAGTATGTTGTTGGCATTTTTGGCAACATGAACTTGTTGGCTCATATTCAGCTTCTGGTCCACTGTAATCCCCAGGTTCTTCTCTGCAGTACTGCAGTGTAGCCACTTATTCCCCAGTCTGTATTTGTGCATGCAATTATTCCGTCATAAGTGAAGAATTTTGCACTTGTTTCTGCTGAATTCCATTCTTCAGTTTATTCTGGTTTCTGGGATAGACTGGAGTCCAAATTTTCTCTCCAGAGTGTCTCCAATCCCACCAAATTCCAGGATGCATCTTCTTTTACTTTGACCTTTCCATTTGACTGCAAGATTCAATGAGAACACCACCTAGGCCCCTGTCCTTTTCATCTTTGAACCGAGAGATCTGTAGGCAATTTTGATCTGTTCATGGTCATTGGAGACATCTGGAGATGTAGGGGTTTCTGTTCTTGCCCGCCATGACTTTGATGACTGAAAGGAAGAGGTTCCAATATAAATAAGAAGCTCAGAGGCTAGGTGTGTGTCTACAATGGGCAGTGAGCCCACTTTATTGCCTTTTAAGGCAAGCACAGTGCCTGAAAGATCCCCATGCTGCATAAGGCACCTAGCCTCACCTTAGGCATGGGCAGGATTCCCCTCATTAATGAATCAGTTAAGTTCTTGAGTACCTGTGTGTGTCAGCACTTTGCAGTTGCAACAAAGTTTCAATCAACCCCAGCACCTGCTGGCTGTCTCAGTCAGATCTCTCCCTCTCTTTCTCAGCCCATTCCCTTGTCTGTCCTTGCAGGTGTGGGCAAAGGAGTGTGCTGGAGCGGGTTCTCTAGTTCGTCCCACGAATGGCTGGCCTCAGCAGGCCCACAGCTACCGCGCTCCGCTGCTGTGCCTGCTTCCTGGCGCTCCACTTCTCACGCAGCGAATGCAGACTCGGCTCCCGGCTCCCCTGTGAAGGCCCGTAGGCAATGGGGCTCCTGGGTCATCCCCCTTTTATCTTGGCATGATTGCCAAAATGGATCCCAGGTGTGATCCTATCTCTCTTCTGCCTGCTAAGTCTTCCCCTCTGAGAGTAACAGGACCCAGCCTTGAGTCCCTGTTACAGTTATCCATGAGACTATCCTTAATGCCTATGTGGATGAGCAGCATGAGATTGTATGGCTGAGAATTGTGAGTGGAGGTGGTGGTGGTTTTAGCCATGTTGGTCCAAGGACAGAAGCAGACAATGTTCTCTGGGTAAATCCAATATCTTATATTAGACCAACTCAAATAGGTGGAACAACTCTTCTTTGTAAGCTTTTAGGTACAAACACCCTTCTTCAGGCAGAGGAAGCATCTACTGTTGTTATGTGTTCGTCCTAGATGGGATCAAATAGAAGCCAGAGACCAATGTTTTTTCTTGCAGACTGGACTCTGTTCTAATAAAAGATATTGAATTTACCCAAAGAACCTTGTCTGCCTCGAGAGGGGGGTGTACACTTCTCTCTAGCCCAGAGTTATCTAGCTGTGTTTAAGGAGTGGTCCTAGTCCCCACCCTTTTACCTAATATTTGCTTCTAATTAAATTAGGCAGATCCCCACACAGCTTGCTGACTTCTGTGACTCCCTTTTGTAGATACTACATTTTTCTATAGATTACTTGGAGATGCTGGGAACATAATTCAGGGCTGTAAATCCTGTTCCAAGTAATAGAATGGCCAAATTTCCCAAAGTCCCAAATGCAATACCAAAGTCCTATTGTGATTCTAGCTCTTCAACACTTTTGAGAATGCTGCCCTCAGGACATGGCACAATATACTTGACTACAATTTCCTCACACTGCAAACAGGAAAGCAGTGTGATCCAATGCAAATCTGTTTAAAAACATATCATGGGTGATATTGGGCACATCTACATGAGACATTTACTATGTAGCTGCCTAACTGGCTCCACAGTAAAGTCTCATCATCTACATGTGTACCTCTATTAGGCTGCAGTAAACTAATTAACTTTGCTGGGTTAGTACTTGTAAAAACAGGGCACTGACAGATGGGGAGGGGGTTGGAAAAAACCCACACTTTACCAGAAGTACATTAGTTCAACCTGGTTCTGTTGTGTCTGTATAGATTGGGCACTTCAGCATGGTTTCTGGAGCTTTTAGATAAAGAGATTCAACCAGTTATTAGGTAAAAGCACCAAAAAAGCCTAACTAAAGTACCCCGTCTATACAGATGTTAGTGCAACTAATGTGTTGCCTCTTCTGGGCATGTGTGGGACTCGGTGCAGAAGCACGCCAAATTAAATTAAAGTGCTCAGGTTTTTTCCACATCTGCAAGCAGCCACGAGTACTATTCTATGGTGGGGTCCAATCCAGGTTCTGAATTCACAAGGGATCTGGCCTGCAGATCAGCCCTACACCACTTGTCTATCCTGAGGGGCTAAATGGTTGAGCACCACTGATCTAGTTCATTGTTAAGCCATGAAGTTGGTTCCAATAAGCATCATTACCATACCATCAGACACAGGTTCTATGGTTACTGACTTGCAGAATATCTGGTAACCGTTCAATACTTCTACCTCAGTAATTCTCAGTCAGGGTGCACTACACTGTGGGGTGCCATAAGATCCTTTCAAGAGTTCGCCAGGGTGCTATGCAATGTAAGCCCAGTGCCAGTAAGTAAGGGGTGGGGGGGCTGGAGGAGGAGGAGGGGACTATGGGTGGGACCCCTTCTGGCCCTGCCCACTCCCCCAGCCCTTCCAGCCCTGCCCTGCCCTGCCTGCCCCCCAGGCTCCCCTGATCCCTTTCCTGCGTGGCCCCATCCACCGCCTGCCCCCCCAACACCCCCAATACCTTCCCTGTCTGGCCCTCCTCCTGCCCCCCCAAGGCCCTGCTCACTTCCATCCCCCCTGAGGCCCCTGATTCCTCTCCTAACTGGCCCCAACCCTGTTTGTCTTCCAGATCCCCCCAATCCCTGCCCCACCCAGCCCCACCCCCCAATGCCCCCAATCCCTGCCCCCCCAGCATCCCAACAGTAAAAAACAAAACAGAAATATAAACCCCAGCACTTACCAGCAGTCCAGCTGCTGTCAGGGTCACTGGGGCCCACCCACACAGCATGGGTCAGAGGGACAGCCCCAAAAGCCCCAGCCTGGGCCCACCTGCCCTCCACTACCCTGTGCTGCCTGGGAGAGTGGGGCTCTGCCAGGAGGCCCTCCAGTCCCCACAGCCCCTGCTTCTAGGGTAAGTAGAGGCTTTTACCCCCTTTTTTCATAGATTTTGTAGATTTCATAGACATTAGGGCTGGAAGGGACCTCAGAACATCATGGAGTCCAGCCCCTCCACCCAAAGGGCAGGAAATCAGCTGGGGTCATAGGATCCCAGCAAGGTAAACATCCAATTTACTCTTGAAGGTGTTCAGTGTAGGTGCATGAAACACCTCTGATGACCCGCTGTTCCAGACCTTGGGGGCTTGAACAGTAAAGAAATTCTTCCTTATGTCCAGCCTGAAATGGTCTTGCAGTAGTTTATTACCGTTCAGCCTCATCATCCCTTGGGGCGCTCTGGTGAACAAATGTTTCCCCAGAAACTGGTGGTCACCCCTGATAAACATATAGGTAGCCATCAGATCACCCCTGAGCCTGCGCTTTTCCCGGCTAAAGAGCCTCAAAGCTCTCAGCCTGTTATCGTAAGGTCTGTTTTCCTGACCTCTGATCATGTGCGTGGCTCTTCTCTGGATTCTCTCAAGATTCTCCACATTCTTTTTTAATTGTGGGGCCCAAAACTGGATGCAGTACTCCAGCTGTGGCCTCACCAAGGCCAAGTACAAGGGGAAAATGACATCCCGGGATTTGCTCGAGAAGCATCTATGGATGCAAGCCAGTGTTTTGGTCACTTTACTAGTTGCAGCATTGCACTGCAGGCTCATGTTCATCTTGTGGTCAATGATGACCCCCAAGTCTCTTTCTTCCGTAGTACTAGCCAGCGTAGCACTGCTGAGCCTATAATGATGCTGTAGGTTTTTCCTCCCGAGGTGGAGAACCTTACATTTTTCAGTGTTAAACACCATCAGGTTCTCATCTGCCCATTTGCTGAGCCTGTCCAGATCAGCCTGGATCGCCCTCCTGTCTTCTGGTGTGGATGCTTTGCCCCAAAGTTTGGTGTCATTGGCGAACTTGGCCAGTCCACTTCTGACTTCAATGTCTACATCATTAATGAAGATGTTGCACAATATGGGCCCAAGGACAGAGCCTTGGGAGACCCTACAGGTCACAGGTCACCATGACGATTTATTTACATCAATTACCACCCTCTGGGTGTGACCACAGAGCCAATTTCCTAGCCAGCGGATCATGGTGGACCCAAGGCCACAATTGTCCAGTTTCACCAAGAGGTGATCATGGGATACCAGATCAAAGGCTTTTTTGAAGTCAAGATCTATGACATTAATCTCTTCTCCCTTGTCCAGGTGATGTCACCTGGTCATAAAAGGACATGAGATTGGTCAAGCAAGACCTACCCACAACAAACCCATGCTAGCTATCACTCAGGATGTTGGCATCGGCCAGTCCATTAAGGATAGCCTCTTTAATAAAACTTTCTAAGATCTTCCCTGGGATAGAAGCCAGGCTAATAGGACTATATTTTGCCGGATCCATTTCCCTCCCCTTTTGAAGATAGGCACCACATTGGCTTTTTCTTTTTTTTAAATGATAGTGCCTGGCATTGGTGGGGCAGCCATGGAGGCCTGGGGGTGCAAGTGGGGGATGAGGCTGGGTGGGGCAGCCATTGGAGGGTCTGGGGGAGCAGGGGGTAGGGCTGCAGCAGTTGGCGGAGGATGGGGCCAGGTGAGGCAGCAATCAGGGGTTTGTGGTGGGGCATATGAGGCTTGCAGTGGGGGTAGTAGTCCATGTGGGGGCCATTTGGCCCCTGCTGGGGGCCATAATCCCTGTATGGGGCCATATCCCCTGTTGGAGGACCATAGCCCCTGTGGAGGGCCCATATCCCCTGTTGGGGCCCATAATCCCTGTGTGGGGCCATAACCCCTGTGGGAGGGCAGCAAAATGTATATTCATGTTTCATGAATACATGTATTTAGAGTTCACTTTATTATTATGATAGAGACACTGGGAGGCTTCCACATTGCTTCAACACTGTAGATATACTAATGAAACATTGTCCAACTGATCGCTGTCTCTGTCTCACTCTCTTTCTCTCTCTTTATAGTGGTTTTTTGTTTTAATTGTGGAGGAACCTGGATTTTGGGGTATTTTACAGAGTGACTTTGGAATTTTTTTTATCAGGGATTTTTCAGTTTTTCAATAGGGAACACCAGAATTCCTGCTAGGGAGACTAGTGGCAGGACCCTGCCTGCTCAGAGCTGGCACCTTGGACCCAGTTGGCTGTGGCTGAACTCCTGGCCAAATGGGGCCAGGAGGACATGCCTTGGCAGTTCGAAGCAGGCCACCACACCCAGAACATCTTCTGGGTGATAGCTGCTCAGATGGCTAGGCAGGGGACACACATGGCAGTAGTGCCGCACAAAGGCCAACTCTGCATCTGCAGCCCACTGGCAGCTGGCAGGAAGGGCAGACACCTCTACTGGCTGCAGTCCCCATCCGGCGAGACCTTAGAAAAAATCATAAAGGACCACATTTGTAGAGGGCCAGTAGGTAACACAATGTTAAGGTGCAACCAGCATGGGTTTATAGCAGGCAGATCCTGTCTGACTAACCTGGGCTCTTTTTATGACCAGGTCACAAAGTGCTTAGATGCAGGAGTGGAAGTAGATATTATTTACCTGGATTTTAAAAAGGCTTTTGACACAGTGTCACACCCAATTCTTACGAGAAAATGGAGTAGCTTTGATGTGGATTTTTTCATAGTAAGGTGGGTGAAAAATTATGGTTATGGTATGCACCCAGAGAGTGGCAGTGGATGGGTCTGTTTCTCCCTGGAGGGACATGGGCAGTGATGTCCCTCAAGCCTCTGTCCTTGGACCAGTACTGTTTAATATCTTCATCAGTGATTTGGATGAAGGTGTTGAAAGCACCTCATCCAAATTTGCAGATGACACTAAACTATAGGGTATAGTAAACACACTGGAGGGCAGGGAGTGAATTCAGGCATATCTGGACAGACTGGGGAAATGGGCAGATCTGAATAGGATGCAATTCAACAAGGATAAATGCAAGGTCCTGCACCTGGGGAGAAAGAATCTCCAACACACCTATAGACTGGGGGATACCATTCTGAGCACCACAGCAATGGAAAGAGATCTCAGAGTCCTGGTTGATGCAAAAATGAACATTAGTTGCCAGTGTGATGAGGTAATAAACAAGGCTAACCACACTCTTTCTTGCATCAGCAGGTGCATCACTACCAGGTCTAAGGAAGTGATAATTCCCCTCTATGCAGCATTGGTGAGGCCACAGATGGAGTACTGCATCCAGTTTTGGGTGTCGCACTTCAAGAGGGAGGTGGATAACCTTGAGAGGGTTCAGAGAAGGGCTACGTGAATGGTTGAGGGCCAGCAAGTAAGACCTTATGAAGACAGATTGAGGAACTTGAATCTCTTCAGCTTCTGCAAGAGAAGGCTGAGAGGCAATCTTGTGGCTGCCTACAAACTCATTGTGGGGGTCAGGAGGGAATAGGGGACACTCTGTTTACCAGGGCACCCATCGGGGTTACCAGCAATAATGGCCACAAACTGAAGGAGAATAGATTTAGATTGGACATAAGAAAGAAATTCTTTATGGTGAGGGTTGCCAAAATATGGAACAAGCTTCCAAGGGAGGTGGTGCTTTCCCCAACTTTGGAGGTGTTCACGAAGAGATTAGACAGGCATCTGGCTGGGGTTACTTAACCCCAGCAGTTTTTCCTACCTGGAGCAGTGGATTGGACCTGATGATGTACCAGGTTCATTCTGACTCTAGAAATCTATGAACCTATGAATCCGGGTCTGGCAGGTGCGCAGCAGGTCACAGACAGGCAGCAGCCCCTACTGACAGACTGCTGCAGTGGGTAGAGGGTGCAGGGAACTCTCAGGGCTGCTCCAGCAGTCCAGCTGGCACAAGGGGTAGTGTCCCCAGGTACCAATTGGCTGGACCCCAGAAGCTCCTGAGAGCGAGTAGCTCTGAGCTACCTGCCAGGGCAACTTTTTGTACTGATGGAGCCAGGACATGGCAGCTTTTTATACTGCTGGGGACAGCACAGGTGCTGACCCTGGGTTCCATCTACCCCTGGCTGCAGATCCGGGAAAAGCCAGGCAGGGTTATTTTGCCCCAAGTGGCACAATTTGCTCCACAACAAAGTGAATGTCTGAGCATGTGTGCTGAGGCAAAAAGCCCCAGCTCAAATTTGCAATGCTTCTATTTGTGCTGCCACAAGCACACATGCTTGCATATGTGGATGCGCCAGTGATGTCCAACCTTTTGCCCTCGTAGACCAGGTAACTGGTGTGGGATTTGTCCATAGGCCATACTGGACCCTGTGTAATGGATTGAGTCCTAAACCTGAGAAGAGAAGGCAGAAGACAGAAGGAAGAAATTATTGAAAAATAAATACCATTATGCAAGTTTTAGGAAACTGTGGGCTGCATTCCAGGAAGAATGCAGGCTGTACAAACAGAATGACCTATATCTGCCACGTAGGGAAGCTGTCCTCAGTGAGAGACTCCCATGACCATAGTGAACAGTGTTTAATTAACAATACATAGAATGGTGGGTCTCTATAGAATAAATCTGATTCACACTCAAATTCAACATGTTCTGACTGAATTGAACATAAATGGGCAAGAATGAGAAACAAAATATTCAATATATCTGTGTTAGGTATCTGGATAATAAGAGGAACCAACAATTGTCATTCATCAGAAGAAATTTTATATAATTGTCTTTACTGAAACCTGGTGGAATAATTAACCTCCTTGACTGGGATGCTACATAACTTACTTTGTATAGGAATAACATATTTATAGTTTCATAGTTTCTAGGGTTGGAAGGGACCTGAGTAGATCATCTAGTCCGACTCCCTGCCATGGCAGGAAAGATTACTGGGGTCAAACGACCCCAGCAAGGTGTTCATCTAACCTTTTCTTAAAAACCCCCAGGGTAGGAGCCAGCACCACTTATCTTGGAAGTTGTCTTCGGATCCTAGCCACCCTGACTGTGAAGTAGTGCCTCCTGATATCTAGCCTAAATCTACCCTCTGCCAGCTTGTGACCGTTATTCCTCGTCACTCCTGGCAGTGCTCAGGGGAACAGTGACTCCCCCAATGCCTGCTGATCCCCCCTGACTAGTTTGTAACAGTCCACTAGATCCCCCCTCAGCCTTCTCTTGTGGAGGCTGAACAGGTTTAGGTCTCATAGCCTCTCTTCATAAGGCCTTCCCTGCTGCTCCCTGTTCATGCGAGTGGCGCTCCTCTGGACCCTCTCCATGTTGTCCACATCCCTCTTGAAGTGCAGTGCCCAAAACTGGACGCAGTACTCCAACTGCGGCTTGACCAGTGCCACATAGATGGGGAGGATCACCTCCTTGGACCTGCTCGAGATGCATCTGTGGATGCATGACAAGGTACAGTTGGCCTTCCTGACTGCATCCCCACACTGCCAGCCCACGTTCATCTTGGAGTCAATGATGACTCCAAGATCCTTTTCCACCTCTGTACTGACAAGAAGGGAGTTCCCCAGCCTGTAGGTATGGTGCCGGTTGTTCCTCCCCAGGTGCATCACTTTGCACTTGTCAGTGTTGAATCCCATCCTATTCTCATCCGCCCACCCCTGTAACCTGTCTAGGTCCAATTGTAGCCTATTCCTCCCTTCTAGCATGCCCACATCCCCCTACATCTTAGTGTCATCAACAAATTTGAACAGGGTGCTGTTCAAGTCACTGATGAAGATGTTGAACAGTGCGGGCCCGAGGACTGAGCCCTGCGGAACCCCACTGCCCACATCCCTCCAGGTTGAAAATGACCCATGTACCACCACTCTCTGGGTGCGGCCCTCCAGCCAGGTGGCGACCCAATTGACTGTGTGGGTGTCGACACCACAGTCCCCCAGTTTCTTAATGAGAACTGGGTGAGAGACAGTGTCGAAGGCCTTCCTAAAGTCCAGGAAAACTATGTCCACTGCTACCCCTGCATCTAATGATTTGGTGATCTGATCATAAAAGGCCACCAGGTTGGTCTGTCAGGACCTGCCACTGATGAACCCGTACTGGTTGCCCCTAAGCATGAAATCCCCTGCTGGCCCCTCATGGATGTGTGCCAGAATAATTTTCTCAAACAGCTTGCCTAGGATCGAGGTAAGACTAACTGGCCTATAGTTTCCCAGGTCCTCCTTCTTACCCTTTTTAAAGATGGGAACCACATTGGCCCTCTTCCAGTCCTCTGGCACCACACCAGAGCACCACGAGTGCTCATAAAGCCGTGCCAGGGGTCCTGCAATGCAATTTAAGGAGGATGGAGTGAGTCAAAGAGGCATGGTCAGCTCAGACTCAACAATAAGGACTCCATTTTCTGTTTCTTGAATCTTCAATGAACATTGATCAATTTATTAACTAAAACAGGCCTTAGGAAGGGTACTGGTGGGTGTCTTTTATGGACAACTAAACAACACAACTTTTTGTAACAGCCTATCCTGGTTGTGAAGGCAGTGACCATCAGTAAGAAAGAATATATAACAAATAGAAAAAAGGGAAACGTAGACAGTGATCAATAACATTTAGAAGATACAAAATGTAGGAAGCTGAGAAGGGAAGGTAAGACATAGGTATTTCTATTATGTTTGGAAAGAAGAGTGGTATATTTGCATCACATGAAGACAATGAAGCAATTTTTAATTATTTTGTAACTAAGGAGGATATTAAGAAGTTCAATGAGTAATGACAATTTTAAATGACCAGGTGTAGATTACTTGTACCCAAGAGTCCTCACAAAATTGACTGAGGAGATTTATGGCCCACTGATGTTCATTTTTAAGATCTCTTAGACTGTCAAGGATATTCCAGAAGATAAGAGTGCTAATCTGCCAATATTTAAACAGACAAACAAGATGATAAGCATTTATATGACAGCTAGCCCATCAACCTTCAGCAACATACTAGAAAACAAATTATAGAATTAATTGGTTAAAATAAAAATTGGGAAAAATAGTTAATACTAGTCAACACAATATCATAGAACTTGGGGCCTGTCTCCCCCCAAAATGTCATTTTTTGTTGAGATTACACATTTGATTGAAAAAGGTAATTTGTGCAGACATATTTTACTTATACTTTGCAGAGATTGACTTAGTATTGCAAATTCTATTTAGAAAGCCAGTTTATGTAAAAAATCATGTTAAATAGATTCAGAACTCAATAACAGATCTCAAAAAGTAATTGTCAATGGAGAAACATCATCAAACAGAGGTGTTATAATGGGTATCCACAGGAGTTGATACTAGGCCCAATGCTTTCTTATCAGCTGTAGGTAGGTAAGTTATAATATTTATAGCATTTGACAAAGATTGATGGAGTGGCAGATACTGACAGGGATAAGGCAGCCATGCAGAGAGAGTAATATTGTGTTTTAATTCAATTAAATGCGAGGCTGTCTAAAAACAAAAAACCCAAGTCATATGTTTGGGAAACAGGAATGTGTGTGTGCATGTGTGTGTGTGTCTGGTTGGTGAGGCGGAGCAGCATGGTGCATGAAGCAGGCACACAGGCAGGAATCACTGCTGCTGTGTGGAAACAAGATGGGTGAACTGAAGCAGGCACCACCCTATCTGTACATGTCTGGACTGGCTCCTTCAGAGAAGCAGGTGGAGGTGGCTTGGGGCAGGGATCAGCTGAGGCAGGGCAGGACAGGGCAGGGGAGAGCACTGCTGCAAGCGCAGTCTGCTCACATACGTATGCATGTGTGGGGTATTCACTCTAATCTCGTGGAGTATATAAACAGCAGTTGACTAAATTAGGTCCCAAATAACCTGATTATTTCTCGTTTCCTTCTTTCAGTGGTGACCCCAAGTCCCATCTGCCATGTCTTGTTGTAAAAAAGGTTTGTTCTGGATGATGTAACTTAAACACCACTGAGCAATGAAGTATCGATCTATGCTATTGGGGTTTTGACCTTTTCTCATAAAAAGAGATATTTATTTTTTTATTTTACTTACTTTTCTTTTAAACCAGAAAACGAAAACTCACAAGGTGTTCTTTGAGCTAAGATTATATTATTAGGTATCTGTCTAATTTTTACTTCTTGATTCTTAGGTCTCAGCATCTCCTGAGCTGGCTGGATTGACAGAAGCCTGTTTCCCAAACAACTGATTGATGGCTTCTCCAGTAGAGTTAAGTATTATATCTCTTATAATCTTTAACTATCAACCATAAACACAAATAAGGTTTTGTCTTTTCATCTCAAATATGAATATCCCAAAAAAAAACCAGGTGACTTCCCCTTTAAGTATTTTAAACAGAGTAGGGCTTGTTGTATCTTTCAGGTTTTTTCTTTTTTACAAGGTAGCTTTCACCCAACCTGATTTTTTTTGTAAAGCAGGGATTTAAGAAAAGTTTACTTCTTAGTGTATGTCTCTGCCACCTATCCCTAGCTGATCCTCAGCTCCTCAATGTTGCACCGATTCCAGGATTGTACTCTGGCAAATTTTTTCTTTTAATTCTAACTTCCAGATAGATACTGTCTCCCATCTTCTCTAACGAGCCAACAGCTAATTCCTCTCTGCAGCTGACAGCCAATTCTTCCCTGTTCCCCATCTTCCAATCCACTCCCTCCTTATCTTTTTGCATCATGCCTCCACTTTTGTTGTCATCTGGGTATCTCGCCCATTCCTTCTGCTTTCAGTGACGTCCAGCTGCATCAAGCAGCTGCTATGGAAGTGCAGCTTCCTCCCTTCTTCTCCTGCTGGTTCTCAGGTTGTGATAGCTCCAGCTTTCTATCTTCATGACAGCATGTATGTGCATGTGTGGATGTGTTTGGTACTCCCATGATTGTAGTGCCCTGGGCTGCCACCCATGTTGCCTATCCCTAGGACCAGCTCTGTTTTGGAATCCTATCAGAAAAACTCAAAATGCCCCTAAAGCTCTTTCCAAGTCCCATGCCTTGATCACCCTGGCAGCAGTAGGTGGTCAGTAGGTGGTCAGTGCAGGGCCCAAGGGCACGGGAGCAGATTGCTGCCATAAGCAGCAAATCAGCTTCCTTTTCCCTGCACATGTAGATGCCTGACCAGGGTGGGTATACTTTAGAGTAATTTACATCCCAGAGTATTTGCACATATAGACGTGCACAGACTATCATTCTGGCCCACCACTGACTCCTGCCATACACTGAAGACAAAATTAAGTTCCTTGTGGGCTTTTGTGTGGTACTTATCACTGTAGCATCCAAGAACTAGAGCTTCAAAGGAGTATACATATTGCAATGCCTAGTTTCTAGTCTTCCTATCACCTAGTGTACTAATTAAAGTTGAATAGGGTGTCCACAGTTAGATCCACAAAGGGATTCAGCACATATCTGCACTTTAGGCACAGCAATGTTGCATGGACATACCTAAGACAGTTTTGAACTAGCTAACCCTGTCACTGGAGCAAACTAGTTACAGCAGCAAACACAAGCCAGTATATGCTTGTTTTTGGGTAGTTTTTCCAACTTGTAATTAGTTCCAACCTGCTACTCCAGCTAGCTTGTTTGCAGTACACAGGGTAGCTGGGGCATATAACCACAGTGCAGACTTATCTTGAATGCTGACTATTTCAGCCCCCTATGTTAGGGTCCTCCAGCCTCTCATTGGGTAAAATGAGGCAACTATCTCTGCTCAAAGTTCTCAGCCACAAACTCTCTCTTGTAGTTAG
The DNA here is from genome assembly GCF_052110815.1 of Crocodylus siamensis. NCBI lineage: Eukaryota > Metazoa > Chordata > Crocodylia > Crocodylidae > Crocodylus > Crocodylus siamensis. The sequence goes on along the minus strand of NC_143395.1, from coordinate 80,467,219 downwards.
CCCCCTTTCCTAGAGGAGGGAGGAGAAGCCCCACTATGTTTTAAGAGACCTTTCATTTTGTAATGCCTACTTCCTAGTTTTCCTACCACTTAAGGCCTCTGTACACACCATAGTTTTTGCCCTTTCTTGCACTGCAATTGCATGACTGTTTGCACGGTGAGATCTCCAGATACTTTAAAAGTCTTTCTGGTGCATTAACCTAATACTCCTCCAAGAGCTGGTCTAATCAAAGTGCCTGGTGTGTCATGTGTATCAGCATCCCCATGCTGAAAAAGGTGGTGGAGGTGCTTAACTAAAGCTCATTGAATGAGATTTAGTTAAAGTGCCCCACTACCATTTTTCAGTGTGAGGACACTGATACATGTGATGCTGGAGTCTGCTGAGGCACGATAATTATCATGCTCCAGCAGACTCAATCGAATCTGCTCCAATGCACTGTAATTACAGCGAATCAGAGCAGCCTCCCTGCATGTGTATAACTGCCCTAGGAGCCTATATATATGTCTGCACTGAGCCCTGTGGTGTGGCACTAGATGTAAATGGCTTAACTGAGGTACCAGAAGCAGTCTAGCCATATAGCATGGAGGACTATGCAGGTTAATTTACCGATTCTTACTTGGTAGACAAGCTGTAAGAAAGGCAGCCGAGTATGGTTTGAGGATCTCAGGGAGTGTATCTACATGTGAAATTAATGTGCTTCAATTTTCCTCACAGACAATTCAGTGACATTAAACTATGCCCCTGCACACATGTGAACATGCGCCCATCAGGATCAAATTTGCTCCTGATGGGAGTAGTTAATTCAAGGGCTGCTCCTGCCCTGCCCTGCTGACCTTCTGGCAGTGGGCATAGGGACTGGTCCCAATTTCCATGTGGCTGGGAGAGCTGTCCTGGCAGCAGGGCACCTACATCCCAGCCACATGGAGATTGGGTCAGTTCAGCTCTCCCAGCCACATGGAGATTGGGTCCCACAGCAGTCCTGACTACTGATCTCCAAGTATGTGGGATGCAGCAGTCCTGGCTGCTTGGACAGCTATCCCAGCTATGTAGGGATTGGGATGGGTCCCAATCCCCACATGGCAGGGAGACAGCTGTCCCTGCAGCCAGCACAGCTCCTCCTGCCTGTATCAGGGCTTAGCCAGGAGGCAGAAAGCTCCCAGCTGCCTGGACTGATAAGAAACAAATTTCTCCCAGTCAGTGTCTACACAAGCACTACTGTGCAGTAGCAAATGCACCTTTAATCTAGTATCTATATTTTCTGGTACTAGTAATTGGCACATTAGTGTAATTTACTGCACAGTAAGTCTCACACATGTGTAGATGGTGATGCTTTACTGTGCATTAGATTACTCTAATGTGCATCAAAGAATAGGGAACACTCTGTTTACCAGGGCAACCCTTGGGGTTACTAGGAACAACAGCCATAAACTGACAAAGAGCAGATATAGATTAGACATTAGGAACATTTTCTTTATGGTGAGGGTTGCCAAAATCTGGAATGGGCTTCCAAGGGAGGTGGTGCTCTCCCCTACCTTGGAGGTTTTTAAAATACTAGACAAGCACCAAGCTGGCCCAGGGCAGGGGATTGAACTTGATGATCTACTAAGGATCCTTCCAACCCTAAAAATCTATAAAATCTGTGAAAGCCTCATGTGTAGATGTGCCCAATGATGCCAAATGTTGGACTGAGGTGCCTAAAGTACCCTAAGAGCTAGATCCACAAAAGGGGACATAAGCATTGCCATGCCTAGACTCAGTCATTTACTGGAATTCACAGCATCCATGTTAGGCTCCCTGAATAGTGCATGGGGGATAATTATATACTTAAGAATAGGAGTCACAGAAGTCAGGAAGCTGAGTCAGGAGACACCTGAGGTAGCCAAATGGAAATGCTGAGGAGTGGGGTTGTGCCTTAATCCCACCCCTCTCTGGTGTGTCAAAGATCAAAGTCTTTGATTTCAGATGCCGATGGCAAAAGGTCAGATGGCAAGGGGTCAGAAGCTAACACAACAAACTCTGTGGTTGTAATTTATCCCTCCGTATTAACAGTGTTGCATATATACACCCCTATCTGTGCCTCATTTCAAATTACTTGAGTTCTCATACTTGAGAGAGAAACTGACCTTGGCGGCCCAGCACAAAAGATAAAGTACCTATAATAATGAGTTTAGCTGACTTTAGTAAAGTTGTAAAATTAAATATACTATGTGCGCCATCCTGTGACCAAACAGAACCAGTACTACCCAAGTAAAAATAACCCCCCTTTTTTATGAAACCTGAGCAGACAAAGAAAGCACAAGTGCCAACTCATTAATTATTTATAATTGGCGTATAGTAATTGGTCACCTGCGGAAAGTATAACTTTGAAAGCACTTCCGCCCAGAGCAGAGAACAGAGAGGAGAGAACTGTGTATACACTCAAGAAGAACAGATTGTGCACAACGAATGTTATCTCTTCTGCCTACATTTTTTTTTTTTGGCGTACCCCATCTCGTCTTACTGGTCCATTTATCTCTTTATCTTTGACGTTATCTTTCTTATCAAGAGCTCTTAGTAATCTGCAGACTGCAACGGCTTATATGAATCGTTTGGAAGCAACTGTTTTACCCACCCTGTAAATGCTGGGTAACATGATATCTGCATGCTGTAACTAAATCAATCAACTCCTCTGCCTATGCTGCAAGCCATCAGAAGCGTAAGTAAAATAAATCTTTTGTGAAACCATCACGCCGTGTTTAAATCATACTAACTCCTGCTCACCGTTATCACCCACCTGCCCAGTCATAAATCCCCCTCCTTGCACCAAGCCGGTTGTGCCAACCCAGGCTCGCAGGTCAAGGGTGCATCGGCGTTAGGGGTGCGATATGGTGTAGGCTAAAAAACCTGCAGTTAGCACAGCTGTTAAACTTCAAACCACTTGTTGTCCTATGTGGTCAGGCCAATTCTCAGGATCTCAATATTGCGCTGTTAGATAGGAGGGCGTGACACAATTGCACATATACAAACACACAAATCAATTAGGTGCATACACACATACACTACCAGCTCAGGCACACACACATCCAAACCAACCTAGGCACATGCATATCTATTACCAGATCAAGCACATACACTATACACCCCAAAAGTTAGACACAGATCACTAATTTGTATATCATGCACACAATGACACACACACACACATATACACACTCACCAGTTCATACACATACAACCCACCTACACATACACACAGGTAAGTTCCTAACTTGGATGGTACAGTGTGTATGTGTGTGCTTGGGGTACCTGGGATACTTGGGGGAAGGTTCAGGTGAGAGAGTTAAAGTGTAGGCAGTGAAAGTTGCCAGAACTGGGATTAGAACTGGTGGACCAGAGAGAAGCTGGCTGAGGACCTGAGGCTTGGGTTTACTTAAGGTATACTGGAGCTGGAAACTGAGGCAGACAGCTGAGATAATGGGGGCGGAGGGGTAGGCAGATAAGTGGTGGCAAGGAGGAGACAGCCAGGAAAGAAACTGAGGTAGAAACCTGGTTGCTCAGGGGAAAAGGAAAAGGCAGTGGGGATAAGACGGTGGCAAAGAAACAGTGGGGTTGGAGGCAGAGAGGAGCTCAGGACAGGTGTTCGAGGTGGCAGTGAGCTAGAAGCAGGAGAGGGAGAAATGAGTCAGAAGTTAGAGGGGTGAGGAGCAGAGATTGGAGCAGGGCCAAATCATAGTGAAGGAAAACCCAACTGACAACACACTACACAGCCCCATGAAGTTATTGGTTCATACACACACACACGGAAAAAGACTCAGTGGAAGGGCTGGAGTCCAGGTAGGGAAGAGAAGCAGAGTCCAGGTCCTTGGTTGAAGAGGGGGTGGTGGGTGATAGCTACTTATCCAGGCTGGAAAGGGGTCCTTGTCCAGTAGGTGTTGTCCAGAAGGGGGTCACTGACAGGGCCCCTGGGTGGATAGGTGGTGTGGCATGGTGCAGGTCCAGATGGAGAAGGCAACCCACTGGGTCTATCTTCACTGCCCCTTTTTATAGAGGCAGACCTTGTGTGACCCTAGTGACAGGAGGCATGCCCAGGCAAGGCTCAGCCCCTGGCATACGGAGCATGTGTGCTCCATGGAGGGATGTGCAGCTTCAGGTGTTTGTAACGGTGGGGTACAATGGTAGAGTTGCTGGTTCTGCAGGGTCTTTTGTCTTTCAAATCTGGGTTCTTGTCTCTGTTCCTGGGTGAAGTCTGTGGTTCCTGGGTGAATCAATGCAAGGTGATGGCCCAGTTGATACAGGCCATTCAGTAGAGGCCTGCTACCATTGTATTTCAGTCATTCCCAATTACTCTTATTTATCCAGGAACCAATTTACATGGGAGGGGTACATGAATCATACAGTTGCAACACAGGGGATGTCCCGGCAGAGGACACAAGATGGAGGCTTGACATACAAAATGGAAGCTTGACATGACTTACGCTTACTTACATCTATAGGCCTAGAATAGTAATCACACAATATAAAATCAGTACAAACATAATAATTATCACTTATAAAACAGTGGATATCAATATCAAAATAGCAGGGAACTTATTTGAAAAGAGGGAAGAGAAAAATAAAACTTACTACCTAAAATAAAATGTTAAAGTCAGAAATGGTTGGGGAAGGGGAGGGAAAGCATTTTAAAATAAATAAAAAAAGAAAAACTGGGGGTTTTGTTACACCTATTTCCACCTCTGAAAACTTCAGCAACAATATTAACAAAAGCTGAGCTCATCATTAATTTGCAAAAGCTTACTAAGGGCATGTTAAATTAAGGGCCTTATTGCATGGGACACTTAGCATGTGTTTTATTTAGATTGTAGCAAGGATTGCTGCGCCCTACTAAAAGTTAGAACATACAATCATAGAGTTGATGGACCAGAAGGGACCTGGAAGATCATCATGTATGGTCCTTTGCCATAGGCAGGAGGTTAATGAGCCCAAACTAGCTCAATGAGGTGGTTATCCAGCCTCCTCTTGAACACCTCCTAGGATGGTGACCATACCACCTCTGCCGAGAGTGTGTTCCAGGTTCTAGTTACCCTTCCAGAGAAGTTCTTCCTTATGACCAGTCTAAATCTTCCCTGTTAGTTTGTGGCCATTGGTCCTTGTTCTCCCAAGAGGTGCATTGGCATTGGTGTACAGGCAATTCTTCAGGAACTCTTGGGACACTTACGTGCCTGTACACCAATGCCAGGAGCATGGGGAATAAACAGGAGGAACTGGTCCTCCTGATAAACAGGAATGACTACAATCTTATAGGGATAACAGAGACCTGGTGGGACTCCACCCATGACTGGGCCACAGGTATAAATGGATATACCTTGTACAGGAGAGATCATGTGGACAAAAGGGGTGAGGGTGTGGCTCTCTATGTCAAGGAAAGAGACACATCCCTGCAAGCTGACATTGGCACCCAGTGTTGATGACTGGAGACTCTCTAGGTTGAAATCCGTGGTGAACATGGCACAGGAGACACAATGGTGGGAGTCTACTACAGACCTCCTAATCAGGATCAAGAGCTCAACCAGGAATTCACCAGGGAACTGGCTAAGGCTGCACACTCCCGGTGCATAGTTGTCATGGGAGACTTCAACTACCCAGACATCTTGTGGGAAGAGCACTCAGCCAAATCCGGACGGTCACAAATTTTCCTCATGTGGATGAGCTCTATCTCACTCAAGGAGTCTATGGACAGATGAGAGGCAAAGCACTGCTCAACCTGGTACTGGCAAAGTGGGATGACTTAATCGGTGACCTAACAATCAAAGGGAAGCTGGGAGAACAGTGACTATGAGCTGATCACCTTCACCACCTGCTGTAAACATGGCAAGTCAGTCAGCAATGCAGGAGTCCTTGACTTCAGGAAAGCTGACTTTGACAAGCTCAGAAGGCTTGTTGGCAAGGCCCTAAGGGACTATGACCCAAAGGGGAGGGAAGTTTAGGATGAGTGGTTGCTTCTGAAGGGAGCAATCCTGGAAGCACAAGGAATGACTATCCCATCTCAGAGGAAAGGCAGCAAAAGGGCACAGCAGCCTCCTTGGCTCTGCAGGGAACTAGTGGACCTCGTGCATCTAAAAAGAAAGACCTACAAAGGCTGGAGGACTGGATCCACCTCAAAGACTGGATTCTGCACTGGTCTGGACCTGTAAGGAGTGAACCAGGAAAGCCAAGGCTGTGACTCAATTCCAACTGTCTACACGTATCAAAGACAATAAAAAGTCCTTTTTTAGATATATGGGGAGCCAGAGGAAAAGCAAGGGTAACATTGGACCCCTGTTAAACCATATGGGACAACTGAAAACTGATGCCCAGGAAAAAGCCAACCTGCTTAATGTGTATTTTGAGTCAGTTTTTCACCAGCCCCAAGGGAAATCCCTACTCAATACAGTATGGGATGGCCAGGGTAAGGAAGAATTGTTTCCCTTCATTAATGTAGACCATGTGAAGGAACACCTGGACAGGCTGGACACCTTCAAGTCAGCTGGCCCGGACAGTTTATACCCCAGGGTACTTAATGAGCTGGCAAGCATCATAGCTCAGCCACTGGCAAGGATCTTCAAGAACTCGTGGTGCTCAGGCGAAGTGCCCAAAGATTCTTCCGAAGGCCAATGTGGTGCTCATCTTCAAGAAAGGGAGGAAAGTAGATCTGGGGAACTACTGGCCCATCAGCCTGGCCTCTATCCTGGGGAAAATCTTGGAAATAATTATCAAAGAAACCATTCTTGACAAACTGGCTGATGGCAACATCCTGAGGGATAGCAAGCACAGGTTGGTTGTGGGTAGGTCTTGCCTGAACAGCCTCATCTCCTTCTATGACCAGGTGACATCACCTGGATAAGGGAGAAGAGATTGAGGTCATACGTCCTGATTTTAAAAAAGACTTCAATCTGGTATTTCATGATTATCTCAATGAAAAACTGGCCAACTGTGACCTCGGCTACATCACAGTCTGTGGCTGGGGAACTGGCTCTGAGGTCAGACCCAGAGAGTGGTAGTTGACGGAAGTTAATCATCGTGATGCGCCATGACCAGCAGAGTCCCCCATGGTTCTGTTCTTGGGCCTATGCTCTTTAACATCCTCATTAATGATGTGGACATTGGTATCAGAAGCGGACTGGCCAAGTTCGCCGATGACACCAAACTTTGGGGTAAAGTGTCCATACTGGAGGACAGGATGGTGTTCCAGGCTAACCTTGAGAGGCTCGGAAAAGAGGCGGATGAAAACCTGATGGCACTCAACACCAAAAAATGCAAGGTACTCCACCTTGGGAAGAAAAACCCACAGCATGCTTATAGGCTCGACAGTGCTACACTTGCTAGCACCATGGCCGAAAGGGACTTGGGGGTCATGATGACCACAAGATGAATATGAGCCTCCAATGTGATGTTGCAGCTGGTAAAGTGAGAAAAACTCTGGCTTGCATCCATAGATGCTTCTCAAGCAGATCCCAGGATGTCATTCGCCCTCTGTACTCGGCCTTGGTGAGGCCACAGCTGGAGTACTGCATCCAATTCTGGGCTCCACAATTTAAAAAGGATGTGGAGAAGCTTGAGAGATTCCAGAGGAGAGCCATGCACATGATCAGAGGGCAAGAGAACAGGCTTTATGATGAGAGGCTGAGAGCTATGGGACTCTACAGCCTGGAAAAACGCAAGCTCAAGGGGGAACCTGGGGTTGCCTATAAGTATATAAGGGGTGTACTTCAGGATCTGTGGGAATGCCCCAAGGGATGACAAGGTCAAATGGCCACAAACTTCTCCAAGACCATTGCAGGCTGGACATAAGGAAGAACTTCTTTACTGTCTGAGCCCCCAAGGCTTGGAACAGACTGCCACCAGAGGTGGTGCAAGCACCTTCTCTGGACTCCTTTAAGAGTCAATTGGACGTTTATCTTGCTGGGATCCTTTGACCCCAGGTGACTTCCTGGCCCTGGGGCAGGGGGCTGGACTCAGTGACCTTCTCATATCCCTTCCAGCCCTAACTTCTATGAAATCTCCCAGATCTCAGTTCTCCCCCCTGACATACTTGTAGGTGGCTATCAAGTAACCTCTCAGCTTCCTTTTACTCAGGCTAAACAAGCCTAGTTCTGGAGTCTCTCCTCATAGGGCCTATCCTCCAGGTCCCATATCACATAGGTGGCCCTTCTCTGCACCCTCTTGAGCTTATCCACATCTTTCTTGAAGTGCGGTGCTCAAAACTGGGCACAGTACTCCAGCTGTGGTCTCAGTGAGTAGAGAGGGAGGAGTACCTCTCTGGATCTGCTGGCGACACATTGGCTGGTGCACACTAGAGTTCTATTCACCCTGCTAGTGACTTCATTGTACTGTTGGCTCATATTCATCTTCTAGTCAATTGTGACCCCTAGGTCCCATTCATCTGTTGTCAGCCAGTGGGCTACCACCTAGCCTATAGTTGTGGTGAAGGTTCTTCCTACCCAGATGAAGGACCAGCACTTTTCCCTATTGAACCTATCTGATTAGCCCACAGAACCGGTCTGTCTAGGTCCCTCTGGATCCTTACCCTATCCTCCAGTGTGCCTGCAGTTCCCCACAGCTTGGTATTGTCGGCAAACTTAAACACAGAGCATTCTATTCCTTCATCCAAGTCATTAATAAATATGTTAAAAAACACGAATCCAAGCACCAATCTCTGTGTGACACCACTGGAGGCAGCCCTCCAGGATGAGGCCATCCCATCAATTACAACTTTCTGGGACCAGCCTCTAAGCCAGTTATCCACCCACCAATGCATTTGTTGGTCCTATGGTGCAGTTCTGAGCAGTCATAAAATAATGCTTACTATGATTTCAGCCCACTCTGGCTATTGGCACTGGATTTATGACCTTGTTCTGGGCAGACCCAAACCCTCCAACCAACCATGACCTCTTTATTTGATAATAGGTGAATTTTATTGATACACAGTGATAGCAGATAAGAATAATGCAAATAATTCTAAATCTACCAGTCCCAGGGTTCACAGACTCAAGGTACATTGGGCCAGTACGTGAGCTTCACTCTGAGTTCTTCCTTCAATGTCAGATGTCAGCAGTCTGGAGTTTGGATGCCAAGGCCCACCACTCCTAGTGGGATGGGTGAGAGTGAAGTGATGTGCCGTCTGTCCATGGTAGCCTCAGGTTCCCTTCATGGGGACCCTTTGTTGCTATAAAATCTTTTGTATCTTTTGCAGCTCTGAAATCCCTTCTTTTATATCTTTTCCCCTCCCCTGATGACTCTTCATTTTTGGACATCTCAGATGGGTCTCTGTGGTTATCATACCATCCATATTCCATCCTGCCAGAATATTCGTGTTTCACAAACCCACCACATGCACACATTCTAACTTGGGCTTTTCTGGTTTTCTTCCTAATTTGGTCCATCTATCAAAGCCAGAAATCCCAAGGGATCTGCACTTGAGCACTGTGACCTGGTGCCACCTTATTTCTGTTATGGAACAGTGTGGTACATGTCTTCAGTTTCCCAACCTGTATGTCTGTTTCCTGCTTGCCTGTGTCAGATACAGTGGCCTTGAAGAAACTGTCAGAAACAGGCTTTTAGAAATCAATTAACTCTTGCTTTTGCCCTGGACCATTGATGCAGGTGCAAATTGTTCCCAGTAGCCGGGCCAGAAGGGGGCCAGAGAAGGCCAGGAGCATCCCTAGCCTAAACTGCTCCACCCAGGCTCAATTTGCTCCTGTCACCAGATGCACATTCAGACACTGCACCTGGATTAGTTTACTCCAATGCAAATTGTGTCAGAGTAAATTGAGTAGCATTAATTGCATGTGTAATCATGCCCTGAGGTGATACCCTGTCCCATACAGCCTAAAGACAGTCTGATCAATAATCTTGGAATAGAATGACTATTGAGCAAGGTAACTAACCCATTGATTGTTAATGCATTGTGTCATCTCTTAAAAAATTCCCTTTATAGAGTGGAACTCATGTCTCTCTTTGTATGTCTCAACCCTGAACATGCTGTGAGCACAACTTTTCAGGTAATGCTTGGACTTAAGTTCCTGAAAGGAGATACCTCTCTTTAGTCAGGACTGCTAGGCATGAATCTTTTCCTACAATTAGGTTCCTAAACTCTGTCTTTCAAAAACCAAAGGAAGGGGTTACTCCTGATTTTTAAGGCACCATTGGAGGGGGAGGAACAGCTATCTTGTATTCAATAGCTCAGTGGTTAAAAAGCATACTCAGAATATGGGACACCAGGGCACCTATACACATGCTGGACATGTACTCTGATGCATGCTAATTAGCATGCATAAGAGCAGAGTCAACTGAGTGTTAATACATGAACTCCAGCAAGTTTTGTGTCATGTCTATGCATCATCCTCATGTTTTAAAAGATGGTGGGGGTGCTTTAACTAAAGCTTGTCAAACTAACTTTAGTTCAAGTGCCCCTCTGCCATTTTGAAGTGTGGGACACTGAATACATGAGATGCTGCAGGTGCTTTCATTAGAACAGTTCTCAGAGCCGCTCTAATGAAAGTGCCCAACCCACCCCACACCCTGCAGCATATGTATAGATGCTCCCAGGCTTTAATTGGCTCCCATGATTCTGGAGTCAAACCTACAATTCCTAACAGAGTGCCCTTGCTTAAGTGACTTCAGGTATTCAGCCAGGAGGGGATGTCAGTCTCTCCTTTTGAAAATACTCCACTTTACATGGAATAATTAAATATTCATTAGGACAAAGAGAAAGACATAGGGTGCAAAAGTTAGCATGATTCTAGAGCCACTTGCTTATATGTAAGTTGCAGTATGCAGCTGGGAAAGGGAATAAAACTAAAATTAGTGCCCTAACCACTAGGATACAAAACCTCTGTGTGCTGTATCATGCTCACATTTGCTCTGTTTGGCCCAATGAATATTTAATTATTGCATGTAAAGTGAAACAGCTTCAGCAGCAGGGAATGAGAGCCCCTGGCCCCCTTCATACCTTAGGATCCCAATATATTAATGAGTAGGACATTATCCAGAGCAGTAAGAACCTTGGCCCAAATATTCTCAAGCTGAGAGGGGATTAAAATAGGCCTCCTCCATACTGGAGGTATGTTCCAACCACTGAGCTCTTGGATTAAAGAGCAATCACCATTACGTGCTCAGAGCCTGATCTGTTAGGCTTGCTTGTAGCATGCATACGTAATTAAGCTCCACAGGTGAGAAACATGGACAAACACCTAGTTTGTGAATCCTGTTGGAGCTTAATTATGACATAGGCACTGAACTATCCAGCGTTGTCAAAACTCGCATCCTTCTCAACCTGCCTGGAAGTAGAACTTTAGGTTCCCAAAGGAGTTTTAGTGTTGAAAAGTTAAGTATTTAAGTACTTTTAAGTGGTTCCAGGGTTAGGTAGCAGCTAAACAGGAATTTAGAGGTCTATATTTTTTACATAGATATTTGAAGTGGTACTTAAGTGTCTAAGGGTGGATCCAGAGGAGATGTAATGGCAAAGTCACATGCCTCTTTCATATTATGTTGCAAAAGAGTATTTTTTAAATTCATTCTGCTTACCAAAAACAAAGTGTATGACTTATTTGTGAGGGTGTGGTATATGAGAAAATGAGATAATTTGTGCCAAAAAGACTTTTTTTTTACATTTGAAGCTTAGTTTTCCCGACAGAGGGTGCATCTCCCTGAAACACTAAATGTGCAGCAGCCTAATTATACTGAGCAGTAGAGTGTCACAGCACAAGCAGTGCTAATACACTATTGCGCAGTATTTCATAGATTTCATAGATTTAATAGACATTAGGGCTGGAAGGGATCTCAGAAGATCATCAAGTCCAGCCCCCCGCCCAAAGGGCAGGAAGTCAGCTGGAGTCATAGGATCCCAGGAAGATAAGCATCCAATTTACTCTTGAAGGTGTTCAATGTAGGTGCTTGAACCACCTCCGCTGGCAGACTGTTCCAGACCTTGGGGGCTTGAACAGTAAAGAAATTCCTCCTTATGCCCAGCCTGAAATGGTCTTGCAGTAGTTTAGGACCGTTCAACCTCGTCATCACATGGGGTGCTCTGGTGAACAAACGTTCCCCCAGATACTGGTGGTCACCCCTGATAAACTTATAGGTGGCCATCAGATCACCCCTGAGCTTGCGCTTTTCTGGGCTAAAGAGCCCCAGGGCTCTCAGCCTTTTGTCGTAAGGTCTGTTTTCCTGACCTCTGATCATGTGCGTGGCTCTCCTCTGGACTCTCTCAAGATTCTCCACATCCTTTTTGAATTGTGGAGCCCAAAACTGGACGCAGTACTCCAGCTCACCAAGGCCGAGTACAAGGGGAGAATGACGTCCCGGGATTTGCTCGAGAAGCATCTATGGATGCAAGCCAGCGTTTTGGTCGCTTTACTAGCTGCAGCATTGCACTGCAGGCTCATGTTCATCTTGTGGTCAATGATGACCCCCAAGTCTTTTTCTTCCGTAGTGCTAGCCAGTGTAGCACTGCTGAGCCTATAAGGATGCTGCAGGTTTTTCTTCCCAAGGTGGAGAACCTTGTATTTTTTGGTGTTAAACATCATCAGGTTCTCATCTGCCCATTTGCTGAGCCTGTCCAGGTCAGCCTGGATCACCCACCTGTCTTCTGGTGTGAATGTTTTCCCCCAAAGTTTGATGTCATCAGTGAACTTGGCCAGTCTGCTTCTGACTCCAATGTCCACATCATTAATGAAGATGTTGAAAAATATGGGTCCAAGGACAGAACCTTGAGGGACCCCACTGGTCACAGGACACCATGATGATTGACTTCCATCAATTACTACACTCTGGGTCCGACCACAGAGCCAATTTCCCAGCCAGCAGATCATGGTGGACCCAAGGCCACAATAGGCCAGTTTCACCAAGAGGTGATCATGGGATACCAGACCGAAGGCTTTTTTGAAGTCAAGATATATGATATCAATCTCTTCTCCCTTGTCCAGGTGATAGGTCACCTGGTCGTAGAAGGAAATGAGGTTGGTCAAGCAAGACTTACCCAGAACAAACCCATGCTGGCTATCCCTTAGGATGTTGGCATCGGCCAGTCTATCAAGGATGGCCTCTTTAATAAACTTTTCTAAGATCTTCCCCAGGATACAAGTCAGGCTGATGGGCCTATAGTTAGCTGGATCCACTTTCCTCCTTTTCTTGAAGAATGGCACCACATTGGCCTTCTTCCAGTCTTCGGGCACTACACCAGAGTGCCAGGAGTTTTCAAAGATCCATGCCAGAGGCAGGGCTATGATGCTCCCCAACTTCTTTAGTATCCTGGGGTGTAGATTGCCAGGGCCAGCTGACTTGAAGGTATCCAGCTTCTCAAGGTGTTCCTTTACAAGGTCAGCTTTAATGGAGGGCAGGGGATCTCCCTCACCCGACCTCCCTGTCCCGTAGCGGGCATGGACGTCCCATGAGACTGATGAAAAACCGATGCAAAGTACCCATTTAATAGGGTGGCTTTTTCCTGGCAAGCTGATGTTGGCGACTGGCATGGACAGCTAGAGACCCTCTGGGTAAAAATTCGTGGGGAATTCAGCACAGGGGACACAACGGTGGGAGTCTACTACAGACCTCCCACTCCAAGTCCCGAGTTTGACCAGGAGTTCGCCCGGGAACTGACTGAGGCCGCTTGCTTCAGGACCTTGGTTGTCATGGGTGACTTCAATTACCCGGACATCTCGTGGGAAGATCACTCAGCTAAATCTGAGCGGGCGCAAAGCTTTCTCTCGTGCGTGGATGACCTCTACCTGACTCAAGAAGTCTATGGGCCAACGAGAGGCAAAGCGCTGCTTGACCTGGTACTGGCTACGGGGGATGACCTAATCGGCGACCTAGTGATTGATGGGAAGTTGGGTGACAGCAACCACGAGCTGATCACCTTCACCATCCGCCGTAAAGCTGGCAAGTCAGTCAGCAACACAGAAGTCCTTGACTTCAGAAAAGCCAACTTTGACAAGCTCAAGAGGCTAGTCAGTCAGGCCCTCAGGGACCATGACCCCAGGGAGTTGGGAGTTCGAGAAGAGTGGTTGCTTCTCAAGGAAGCGATCCTCAGTGCACAAGCTAAATCTATTCCAACACGGAGGAAAGGCAGCAAGAAGGCACAGCAGCCCCTCTTGCTCTCCAGAGACCTAGCGGACCTACTGTGGCTAAAAAGAAAAGCTTACAAAGAATGGAGGATGGGATTCACCTCCAAGGAGGATTACTCCGCACTGGTCCGGTCCTGCAGGGACCAAACCAGGAAAGCCAAGGCTGCAACTGAACTCCAACTAGCTTTAGGCATCAAGGACAACAAAAAGTCCTTTTTCAGATACGTGGGGAGCCGGAGGAAAAGCAAGGGCAATGTTGGACCCCTGCTAAACCAGATGGGGCAACTGACGCCCAGGAAAAAGCCAACCTATTAAATAGGTACTTTGCGTCAGTCTTTCATCAGTCACACGGGATGCCCATGCCTGCTATGGGACAGGGGAATCTGGGTGATGGGGATCCCCTACCCTCCATCAATGCTGACCTCGTGAAGGAACACCTTGAGAAGCTGGATACCTTCAAGTCAGCTGGCCCTGACAATATGCCCCCCAGGGTACTCAAGGAGCTGGCGAGCGTCATAGCCCAGCCCCTGGCATGGATCTTTGAAAACTCCTGGCACTCTGGTGTAGTGCCCGAAGACTGGAAGAAGGCCAATGTGGTGCCGATCTTCAAGAAAGGGAGGAGAGTGGATCCAGCTAACTACAGGCCCATTAGCCTGACTTCTATCCTGGGGAAGATCTTAGAAAAGTTTATTAAGAAGGCCATCCTTGAGGGACTGGCCCAGGCTAACATCCTAAGGGACAGCCAGCATGGGTTTGTTGCGGGTAGGTCTTGTTTGACCAATCTCATTTCCTTCTATGACCAGGTGACCTGTCACCTGGACAAGGGAGAAGAGATTGATGTCATGTATCTTGACTTCAAAAAAGCTTTTGATCTGGTATCCCATGATCACCTCTTGGCCAAACTGCCCAGTTGTGGCTTTGGCTCCACCACGATTCGCTGGCTGGGAAATTGGCTGCGTGGTCGGACCCAGAGGGTTGTGATTGATGGCAGTCACTCATCGTGGTGCCCTGTGACCAGTGGGGTCCCTCAAGGCTCTGTCCTGGGACCCATACTGTTCAACATATTCATTAACGATGTGGACATTGGAGTCAGGAGTGGACTGGCCAAGTTCGCCGATGACACCAAACTTTGGGGCAAAGCATCCACGCCAGAAGATAGGCGGGTGATCCAGGCTGACCTGGACAAGCTCAGCAAATGGGCAGACGAGAACCTCATGGTGTTTAACACCGAAAAATGCAAGGTTCTCCACCTTGGGAGGAAAAACCTGCAGCACCCTTATAGGCTCGGCAGTGCTACGTTGGTTAGCACTACAGAAGAAAAAGACTTGGGGGTCATCATTGACCACAAGATGAACATGAGCCTCCAATGCGATGCTGCAGCTAGTAAAGCAACCAAAATGCTGGCAAGCATCCATAGATGCTTCTCGAGCAAATCCCAGGACGTCATTCTCCCCTTGTACTCGGCCTTAGTGAGGCCGCAGCTGGAGTACTGCGTCCAGTTTTGGGCTCCACAATTCAAAAAGGATGTGGAGAATCTTGAGAGAGTCCAGGGGAGAGCCACGCACATGATCAGAGGTCAGGAAAACAGATCTTACGATGACAGGCTGAGAGCCATGGGACTCTTTAGCCTGGAAAAGCACAGGCTCAGGGGTGATCTGATGGCCACCTACAAGTTTATCAGGGGTGACCACCAGGATCTGGGGGAACATCTGTTCACCAGAGCACCCCATGGGATGACAAGGTCGAACGGTCACAAACTCCTGCAAGACCTTTTCAGGCTGGACATAAGGAAGAATTTCTTTACTGTCCGAGCCCCCAAGGTCTGGAACAGTCTGCCAGCGGAGGTGGTTCAAACGCCTACATTGAACACCTTCAAGAGTAAATTGGATGCTTATCTTGCTGGGATCCTATGACCCCAGCTGACTTCCTGCCCTTTGGGCAGGGTGCTGGACTCGATGATCTCCCGAGGTCCCTTCCAGCCCTACGGTCTATGAAATCTATGAAATATGAAATCAGTTGTAAGTTGCCCTATCTGGTTCAGCAGGAGTCCAACGTTGCCCTTGCTTTTCCTCTGGCTCCCCACATATCTGAAAAAGGACTTTTTATTGTCCTTGATGCTTGAAGCTAGTTGGAGTTCAGTTGCAGCCTTGACTCCCTGCAGGCCTGGACCAGTGCAGAATAATCCACCTTGGAGGTGAAGCCCATTCTCCATCCTTTGTAGGCTTTTCTTTTTAGCCTTAGGAAGTTTGCTAGGTCCCTGGAGCACCAGAGGGGCTGCTGTGCCCTCTTGCTGCCTTTCCTCTGAGATGGAATCGAATTAGTTTGTGCATTGAAGATCACTCCCTTGAGGAGCCACCACTCTTCTTGAATTCCCCTCCCCCTGGGGTTGTGGTCCCTTAGGGCCTCACTGACAAGCCTCCTGAGCTTGTCAAAGTTGGCTTTCCTGAAGTCAAGGACTTCTGTGTTGCTGACTGACTTGCCAGCTTTAGGGCGGATGGTGTAGGTGATCAGCTCATGGTCGCTGTCACCCAGCTTCCCATCGATCACTAGGTCACTGATTAGGTCATCCCCAGTAGCCAGTACCAGGTCGAGCTGCGCTTCACCTCTTGTTGGCCCATAGACTTCTTGAGTCAGGTAGAGGTCATCCATGCATGAGGGAAAGCTTTGCGACCACTCGGATTTTGCTGAGTGATCCTCCCATGAGATGTCTGGGTAATTGAAATCACCCATGAAAACCATGGTCCTGGAGCATGCGGCCTCAGCCAGTCCTCAGGCAAACTCCTAGTCAAGCTCTTGACTTTGGGTGGGAAGTCTGTAGTAGACTTCCACCATTGTGTATCCTGTGCCATGTTCCCCACAGACTTTAACCCAGAGGGTCTCCAGTCATCCACCCTGGTCACCAACATCAGCTTGCAGAGATGCGTAGCTTTCTTCAACATAGAGAGCTACTCCCCCTCCCCTTTTATCTATATGATCCCTCCTGTACAGGCTATAGCCATCTATACCCATGGTCCAGTCATGGGTGGAGTCCCACCAGCTCTCCATTATCCCTATGATGTCGTAATTATTTGCATTAAGCAGGAGGACGAGCTCCTCCTGCTTATTCCCCAAGCTCCTGGCATTTGTGTACAGGCAGGCAAATGTCCCCTAGGGGTCTCTTGCCTTGCCCACAGATTGTACCAGGGCTGGGGCAGGGGTGGGGTCCCTTAAATGCCTTGTCCTGCTGGCTTTGCAAGGGTTGCTCAGCGGGCCAGCAGTGGCAGTAGTCCCCCCCGTCCCCCAGCAGGCTTAGTTTAAAGCCCGGTGGAGCAGGTCAGCCAGTCTGGCTGAGAAAAGCCTCCTCTCCATGGGATAGACGTGAAGGCCATCTCTTCCCAGCAGCTTGCTGCCTCTCTTGCCAAAGAGCAGGCTATGGTCATGGTAGCCAAAGCCTTCCCTATGACACCAGTGCCACAGTCTTTGGTTCACTGCGTGGATCCTCCTCTCCCTCCTCAGCCTATACCCTGAGACTGGGAGGATTGAAGAGAACATCACCTGTGCCCCAAGACCCTTTAGCCCCACTCCCAAATCCCTGTAGCACCTCATGACCCAGCTGGGAGTGCTCCGAGCCGTGTCATTGGTACCCACATGAATAAGGAGCATGGGATAGTGGTCTGTGGGCTGAAGGAGCTTAGGAATCCTTTCTGCAATGTCCCAGATGTGGGACCCCAGGTGGCAGATTACCCCTTCAGTCCCCCTCAGGATGGAGTCTCCCACAACAAACACTTTACGTTTTGTCTTGGGGAGAGCGCTGATGGTAGCTGCAGTTGAGCCTGTGTTCCTTGGGAGCTGGCAAATCAGCAGGCTGTGCTGGAGCAGCAAGAGGTATGTACCTGTTGCTAAGCTCTGGCGGAGCAGGGGCCTTGGTGTGGCGGGCCTTAAGGCTCTTGACCACCTTGGTCCATGCCCCTGACTGGACAGCGTGGGAGGTCCCGGAGTCCTCCTTTGTCCTGGAGGGAGACCATGGTCTACCCTTTGGCTCCTGGGGGAGAAGGGCCTGGCAGTAGGAGTCTATCTCCTGCTTCCTGTCCCTGATGGCATGCAGTCTCTGGACTGTGGCCTGGAGCTCCTCCAGCTGGTGTGCCAGAGACCCCAAAAGGGAGCAGACCCCAGGAGGTGGTCATGCTCCTGGGCCCCAGAGCCTGAAAAAGGGACAGGCAGCCTCCGCAGCCACGAGCCAGAGGCTCCATCTGCACGGAGCCCAGAACCATGGGCTCCATCTGGGTGGCCGTCTCTGAGGTGCCAGAGGGGGGTGCCGCAGAGCCCGAGGGGACCCTCGGGTTGCGGCGCATGCCCATCAGCATCATGCCACTGGTAGGCTGGCTATGGCTGGGACTATCTACCCTAGGGGGCTCACAGGCAGGGCCTTGGGCCCTCCCAGGCACCCTCCTGTGCGAACTCTGCACTAACTCATGCGCCAGCAGACAAGTGCTCTTGTTTGCACAGCCTGTTCACACAGCTCAGGTTGCTTGGCTCCCTGGGGTCTGGGCCAGGTAGGGGCCTGGGTGGGGTGAGACCTGGCCCAGTTCCACTCAGCCGCTTCCTCCCACTCACTAGGGGGTTAACCCCCTCCCACCATGGGCCCCGCTTACCTCCAGCTGTGCTGGGGGCCAGCTGCTGGGGCGTCTCTGAGGGGCTTCAGGGGAGCGGGTGCGCAGTGGGCTTTCACCCGTGCATCTCTCATATTATTAGGCTACTGCACAATAGTGTTGCTAAAAAAGCATTTGTTGACACTACTGCACATTTATTTAGTATTTGATTATACAAGTACTAAATTAAATGCACTGTAACTATTGCATATTAATGAGCAGGTAGATGCACCTGCAAGTGCTTAAGCTAAAACAGGTAATTGTAAAAACATTTTGATTGCTTTCCCAACTAAATCTCAGAATTTTCTGAGGCTCAACCATAACTAATTTCTAACTGTAAATATTTTAAACTAATACCTTTGCTCCATGGTGTCACATTGCTCTACAAAGAACTGTATTCAAATAAAATCTGGGGTCAGACTGTTACTGTTCTCTGGGAGCGTCTACATGTGTGCTTTAATGCGCAGTAGACTATTTTATTGCACATTACATGTCACATAAAAACTATGGAATTATGCTGGTGCACAATAAAATAGTCTAGTGCACATTAATGATCACTAAAAAGCATGTAAATGAGCTACTGCACATTAGTGCAGCCTAATGCTCATTAATTTAGTATCTCACACTGGAGGAAATAAATTTAATGTTCATTACAAAAGATGCATTAATGCACATGGAGATGCTCTCTATAAAAAGGTGAGAAGGTTCTAAGTCTCCTACTATCGAATGGTCATCTTGTCTCTACATTACTCTTACCAGGCATTTTGTACACAAGCGTGTAGCAGCTGTTAAATAAAAACCCCTTCAAGCCATTCCCTGAAGCTGAATGTGAAGTGCCTGCTGCACTGGAGGCAAATTTGAGAAGAAAAAAAATGCCAAGGCTGAATGGGTAGGAAAAACCCATAATCTATTCCTACTTTAGGAACCATTACAGCAAATGCCTTTCAAGGGAAGAAAAGGAAAATGTAATTATAGCAGAAGCCTAGGAGTGCATCTCAGCTTCCTGAGTACAGATTATTGTCAGAAGGATGATAATTAGAAAAAATTGTGTTTATGTAACAGATTTTTGACCAGAGCTTCCATCCTGGAACTGAGAAATCTTCTCAACAAAAGTTCCAGTAAACCAAAACATTTCCATGTTCTGTGAGCTGTCATTCCTCAGTATTCTGTGAAAGTAAGACATTTAATCAAAACAAAAATCTTGAACAGCTCTGTTTCAAGGAATGGTTGCTGACTGCACTGTGTAGGGGATTTTCCTAGAAAAAATGCACTGTGGCTAGGGCATCTGTCCCATAGGCAGCTGAGTTCAACTTAGAATGAGACCGCTCTAAGTTGCAGCACAGGAGAATTAGCCTTCCCAGACACCTACAGAACAGAGCCAAGGCAAAAGCATAAAGCCCCTTTATGCCTCCCTCTCCTTACAAACACATATAGCTCTGTTGCTAAAGGCAGCTTGTTTGAATCAGAGAATCTGGCTCTCTGAATATTGTTTTCTCCCATGATATTTGATCCTTCAGTCCTTTCTTATGTAAACAGTCCCAAAATAAAGAGAATTTTCATGTGAACAAAGGCAGCAAAATCGGGTTTATAGATCTTCAGGTAATTTCTAGTCACAAAACTTGTCATCTACGGCAATCCATGAATACAGTATTATAATAAATGTAATATAGCACTTTATACAGTATTATCTTCACCAATTAACATTAATATTAATGTTACAAAAGCATCATAGGCCCCAGTCAAAATAGGAGACCTGTTACTAAGATTACTGAAAGTATGGGAGCATCAACCTTGACAGTACTGCAGTCATGCTTCTTCTAATTTGGAGGCTTACATGAACAAGACATAGTGGCCCTGATTCCATGTAGTTGGCTTAACGCGGCAAAAGCATGTGCTGAAAGGCCGTGCCTCTTATCTGAGTTCACTGGTCTGAGTGCAGTACTATTCCACCCCTTCCAGCTCAGGAGTAGATCTGGCCAGGCCTGGCCTGGCATCGTAGTGGAGGAGTAAGCATATTTCTGGAATGAGAATTGTAAACCAAGGCAAATACCTCATTATTAAAATTTCTTTAGGTTGTCAGACAGCCTTTTTCAAAATGAGACTATCCTGGCCAGACTGGTAGTAGTTATAGTAGATGCAATACAATGTATAGAGAGTCCCTGCCCTAAAAAAATTATAATGTAAATGAAGTTAAGATATAGTAAGCAGATTATATATATATATATATATATATATATATATAGGGAATTTATGCTCTTAATCATAACAAGTGTGAGTGTGTGTGTGTGTGTATATATATAAAATGATAAGAATAAATGGCTATAAACACTAGTTATAGGAACAGATTTCAATTAATAATATTTATGTTCCATTTGACAAAAAGGATTAACGTGTCCTCATATATTCCTACTGTCATTATTTCCAGATTAATAATATGATTCTTCTGAGCAAGAATATGATTCCACTTAGCAGAAATAACTAATGAAACACAGTACAATTTTCAAACTACTTCCCTGAGTTAGGAGCATAATTTCCCTTGAAAATGGAAAGTCCATCTCAGAAATTGGTCATAAAGGGATACTCTCCCCATGTATATACTCAATAATAGAAGTAATTTAGAGCATCCCACAAGTACCCACTAGGTCATAAAATGCTTTATCAGCACCTCAGGGTCAACTGTCTCAAAGGCCACTGAAAGACCTAATAAAATCAGCAAGGTACAATTTCTCGTGTTGATCTCCAGGTAAAGAGAATCAACCAAAGCTGTAAGTGCAGTCTCTGTCATGAAAAGTCAGTATGAAAGCCAGACTGAAAAGTGTTTAGGAATCCAACAGTATTTAGATGCAACTGGAGTGCCTTCTTTTTTTTTGTGGTATGGGGAGGAGGGGGTTGGAGAGGCACCCATTCAAAGACCTGCCACAGAAAAGGGAAGCTGGTATTTTACAACACAAAGAAGAGATATCTATTTCATAGATTTCATACACATTAGGGCTGGAAGGGACCTTGCAAGATCATTGGGTCCAGCCGCCTGCCCAAAGGGCAGGAAGTCAGCTGGGATCAGATCACCCCAGCAAAATAATCATCCAAATGCTTCTTGAATGTGTCAAGAATAGGTACTTGCACCAATTCTGGAGGGAGTCTATTCCAGACTCTGGAGACTTGGACAGTAAAGGCATTTTTTCTTATGTCCAGTCTAAAATGGTCTTCCAGCAGTTTGTGACCATTTGCCCTTGTCTTCCCTTGGGGTGCCCTGGTGAACTTATGCTCTCCCAGTTACTGATGCACACCCCTTATGTACTTATAGGCTGCCACCAAGTCCCCCAGAGCCTGCACTACTTCAGGCTGAAGAGTCCCATGCTTTTCAGCCTTTCCTCATAAGGCCTGCTCTCTTGACCTCTGATCATGTGCATGGCTCTCCTCTGGACTCTCTCAAGCTTCTTCTCCATGTCCTTTTTAAAGTGTGGAGCCCAGAATTGGATGAAGTACTCCAGCTGCAGCCTCACCAAGGCTGAGTAAAGCAGGAGGGTGACATCTTGGGTCTTGTTTGAGATGCATCAATAGACACAAGCCAGAATTTTATTTTCTTTGCCAGTTGTGGCATCACATTGGTGGCTCATGTTCATCTTGTGGTCAATCATGACCCCCAAGTGTCTTTCAGTCATGGTGCTAGTGAGTGTAGCACTGCCAAGCCGATAGGTATGATGTGGGTTCTTTCTCCCAAGGTGGAACACCTTGCATTTCTCAGTGTTGAATGTCATCAGCTTTTGATCCACCCACCTTGCAAGCCTGTCCAGTTTGGCCTGAATCCCCAGCCTATCCTCTAGAGTGACAAGGCTTCCCCATAATTTGGTATCATCTGCAAACTTAGCCAGTCCACTTATGACACCCAAAGCCAGATGTTTTATGAATATATTAAAGAGTACTGGTCCACGAACTGAACCGTGGGGTACACTACTGGTCACTATGAGCTATGTTGACTCGGTTCCATCAACAATCATTCTCTGGGTCCGACCATGGAGCCAGTTCCCAGCCATTGGACCATAAGATTGTTGAGGCCACAGCTCCCCAATTTTACCATGAAGACATCATGAGAGAGCAAGTCAAAGAATTGTTTATTCCCATTTTTAATTTTGTTTTCTATTCAGAACCTTTATCTACTTTTTTACTGTGTTTTTACTTTAGTCTTTTACCGCTGATGAAAATCCTTGCCAAATGTCTCCCAAACATGTAGCTGTGTATTACCCCTGAAGCAAGGTAAAGACTGGAATCTAGCCACACTTCTGGCCCCTTAGTATTTACTAAGAATCTTGGTAACTAACATATAGGCCCCTGGCAGATGTGCAAATGAAGGTGTGATGGGATCTGATGTGCTATCCTCACATGTGCATGGCAAGAGGCATAAGCATGGGATCAAGCAACATAATCCATCATGCCTTATTGCTGGTGCAGGGGGAGCTGAGGATCGTGATCCCAGGCTGCCCCTGCACTGGCAAGTAGCAGGCTCCCACATCAAAGAGCCTTGTCAGCTGATGGGTTTCTCAGGTGCTGAGGAACACCATGCCCTCCTGTGGCTGGCAGCTCTGTCACTACATCCAGGCTCCCAGCCACAGGGGTGTACTATGCACCCCCACAGCTGATGGGGGTCCCAGATGTATTTTTCTGTAATAACTTTGTGAATAACTGAATAACTTTTCCATGTTTAGCATGCAACTAATTGTGTTAACGTGACTGGGTAAAACCTTAAGACATGATAATTGGTTAGTGATGTCTTAAGTGTAACGTGTACCAGGGGCCATAGTTTCCTGATTGCAGATTTATTGAGTAACAGTTACATCTGTCACTTTCTGAGACCCAGGAATTTTTCCCAAATTGAATCATATTTTCAAAATTACATCTCAAAAGC
The DNA here is from genome assembly GCF_052110815.1 of Crocodylus siamensis. NCBI lineage: Eukaryota > Metazoa > Chordata > Crocodylia > Crocodylidae > Crocodylus > Crocodylus siamensis. The sequence continues at coordinate 80,443,607 of NC_143395.1, read as the reverse complement.
TCAACCATTCCTTTGCTCATTTCCTGAAAAATATGTGGAAAGGGAATACATGGATGATTTATGGATACAGGGATACATTTTCTTGCAAAAAAATGAGTTGAGAAGGATTCGTGTCTAGATTATCTAGCTCAGAGATTCTCAACCTCAGTGCTGTGGCATCCTGGAATGCCTTGAAATCCTTTCAAGAGTGCCCCTGGAGGCCATGCAGTAGTAGCACTATTGGTTGTGCAGACATGATTCACAAGTAAACCCAGAGATTTTGAATAGAAATCCATGGTCTTAAAAAAATTCTGATCTAGTGGTTTTTTTTCTGAGTTCTTTGCAACAGAAAGACTGCTTTATTTTTCTATAGTTGAAAAAAGAGTGAAAACTAAAAGCTAGCATTTTCTGAGAGATACTTGAAGTCTAATAGGTGTGCCTCAAGTCTAAAATGCTTAGGAACCACTGATCTAGATGTAGTCCTGAGCCTTCCAGGTTTTTAAAGTGCCTTCCTTAATTTGTTTACTTTAATAATGCTTAATAATTATCCAAATTAGATTATGAAATTAACATGAAAATGATGTTTATATCCAGCAATATAGTATTAAAGCAAAACAGTGGAATTTCCCCAGTATTTTTTTCAATATTTTTGTCAGTATTTGGTTAGTTTCCCTGTTTATAAATGAATCTGTTTTCTCAGTAACAGAAGTAATGGTAAATACTCTCTTGTGGCATTTTGAAAAAAATTCATAGCATGGGTTGTACAAAACAGAACATGGGCACACTTTGGATTTTGGCTACTATGTATATCCTGCCTTATGGCTGAAGCAGAATTAGCAGAGATGTATTTAAACAGTGGTCACAATAACAAAGATTGAAAATCAGAAAAGAACTAGCCTGTAAGGTGTTTATAGAGCTGTGTATTGCACAGGTTATAGAGCTGTGTTTTAGAGCTGTGTTTTTCATGTCTAAATTCTGTATATATTTTCCAGAGAAGTATTGGTAACCCCTTGCTGGGCAAGCAATCCTGTTCCTAGCATATTTAAAACAGACAAGGAAGAGAACCATGAAATGACATTACATGTCCTGAAGATACTCCATGAAGTGTTCAAAATTTGAAAGATATGTACACACCTATAGTAAAAAGGAAAAAATAAAACTTCACAACAACCTTATATTTATTGTTAATACACATTGGACACATCTATATGTGTGCATTTACTGCACAGTAACCAAAATTACTGAGCAGTCCAGGCACACATCTACATATACACACTTGTACTGCACAGGAAATATGGTGATTTATGCCAACTTGAGTGTAAATTTGATACCAGCATTATGCAGGTATCAGATTTATGCCCGATTAGTTACTGCACAGTAATGCAAGTGTAGACACCTTGCTATGCTGTAACATTGTGTGTATGGATTGACTTTGGCCTAACTTTAGTCCCAAGTCAGTCCACACACAGATTTAATGAGCTTTAACACCTGCACATGCAGACACCATCCTATTCCCACTTACTGCATAGTAAATTTAAGCCGGCATAAATACATGTGTAGCCATGCCTATTTTTCTCATTCCCACAACATGAGAAAGCATTCATAATGTTTTCATCATCATATTGTCTTACTCGCAGTACTTCAGAAATGTGAGACTACATCTTTTCTTTCAAAGCTCATTTTTTCTGGTTCAGTTTGATTAGTAGACATACCAAAAATATTTACAAATTGGTAGAAAACATGCCTTACTTCCAGAAGTTATTTTGAGCTACTTTGTTGTACCTCTTGCTATGATTTTGAAAACTGAGAATGTGCTGCCACCTTCAGGACTTCGGAAATAAATGATACCAAGGAATATGCTTCTGAAGAGAGCATATGCTAAGCATGTGCACATTTTATATGTACATTGCTTATAGTTTTCACAATGCAATAAAAGACATTCAGACTCTAGCAGATATGCTGTAAATATAGAAATACTATGTCCGACATCTTTGTACAAATCTCAGTAAAACAAAATTCTTGGTATAAAGCTACTTGAATTTCTTGTATTGTAACAGTTAATCGGAGTTGCAGAGTCATATAACTACTTTTCATTATCCAGAAATCAAGTCTGGGTATTCTGTCCATAGCACTAGGAATATAACCATTTTATAAAAGGGATACATTTGTATAAATAGACAGTAACATCCACCCAGACATTACTATGAGTTCTGGGAATGGAATGGGTATAAAGTCAGGCTCACTGATGCCATTTGGGGCGGAAGAAAATGAAATTTAATTATGAATAATCTATGATTCAGTAGCGTAGTATGAAAAGACAGAGGTGTTGTTGGAACATCAGTGGTGCATGTGAGATGTGGTTTCAAGTATTTCATATTCTAGTGCTGGGGCTGAAAGAAAATCCAGTCTCTGCGCAGGTGGTATCTGGTAACTCAATGCCTTAGGGCTTCTATCATCCTGGAAGAATTTTTTTCTCTTTATGAAAGAATTCTTCTTCTGACAAATTGGACATTGACCATCATGAAACATGTTATGAGACAGGCTTTCAGGTGCCTAAGGAGTTGGACAAGCTTTCTGAATAAGACACGTTAGGCATCTAAGAATTTTGTGGAAAGTATTTAAATATGACTATAAAATAGAATTGCTAGATGCATCTACACAAGATATTTACTGTACAGTTGTCTACTTAACGGTGCAGTAAATATCTCAGTCTACACATGCACACCTATTAGGGCTCACAAAACTAATAAACTCTACAGCGGGGTTGGACTTGTATTTACAAGTCTGACCCTGCTTTGGAGTTTTTTTCATTCACAGCAGCACATGTGTAGACACTAACTGTCTGGCTGGGGCACGAAAGTGCTTCAGTGCCATGGCTGCCTGCCAGCTAGTCCTGCACCAAAGCATCCTCATGCCCCAGCCAGCCCCTTCACAGCACACTGAGCCAAGTTGAAGCAGCCCTGGGCTGACAGGCTGACCCCACTCCCCAAGAGCCCCCTGCCAGCCGGGGCTGCTGCCACCTGGCTCAATGTGCTGCGCTCTGGACACACATGCAGATGCATGCCCCAAAACATCCTGAAAACAATAAACTGCAGAGCAATTGCTGCCCCCCAATGGCACATGTAGATGTGCCCATTATTATGTATTAGTTGTAACTAAACATGTTACGTGAGTGCTTATTTTTCAAGTCTTTAATGTTATTACTAAGTCATTGTCTATTTAATTAATCTGTTATTAACTGAGTTCATAAACACATAATGCTCTATTGTAGGAGATAGGCCTCTATCTTTGTGACATAAATCATGCATTCCATTCCACTAGTATATTGGTGAGGAGACAAAAAACAAAAATACAGTGCATAATGGCGAGAGTGTTGAGTGCCATGGTGTGATGTGAAGATATTTCATACAAGCTTCTGATATATACAGATAGACTGAGGCAGTCAGGTTTTAAATGAGTTGTGAAGGACTTTGAAAATGAGGACAAGAAATTTGAATTAGATGCTGAAAGCAAGAGTTTGTCTTTGAAAGGCCTAGGAAAGGGTTGGACAAAGCAGTGGTATAGTTGGATATAAAGAAGATCTGGTAGAAGGAAATGATGATATTCCTTAAACTTCTGTTGAACTTTATTTCTCAATACGTCTCTAGGCAGAAATGTGTTTCAAACCAATTTTAAAAGCTTTTCAGTTGCAATCAGCAGATGAAATTACATCTGCTTTACATCCATCCAGTTTACATCATTACAGAATTTGGCACTATTGCACTGCGAAGCTCTTCTGGGGAAAACATTACATGAATGGTAAGTTTTTATTTATTTGTTTCTGCTTAGCATAATGTAATGATGAAACAATTGGATTTCATTGACTGGCTTTAAGTCTATATTTTGGGTTACTTATTAATGAATAACATGACCTAGCAGAGACAACCATCTGGCTTTTTGAAGTCTTTTTAAAATGCATTACCAAACCATACAGTGTACTTTACCAGGAAATAACGTCTTCCTGAACAGCCTGAATTCCTTTCCACGAGAAGTTGTGTGCACTTAATAGGAGGAAATGGTGTCAATGTTCCTATCCATATGTCACTAAATATCAAGAATTGACAGCTGATGTATTACATGTAGAGGTTAAGTGTTTGTATGTGTTTAGGGAATTTGGCCTATTCTGTATGGATTTCTTCACAATGGTTTATAAAAGTGTTTCTCTTCCTGGGCCATATTTATATTCTATGGAAGAAGTTGATAACTGAGCAGTGAAGGTCTAGGTAAGAGGAGAGTTAAAGATGCGTCTTTCCTAAGTAAACTTCCCTATGTGAAAGGATAATAAGAAGGATAGAAAGGCATCCAACAAATCTGTTGGGAACAGTCAAGAGACCTGAGAACAATGATGGAAGAAGAAGAGCTAACGAAAAATGCTGGTTTGCAACCAGACAAATGATATCTCCAGCCACCTGGTTCAGTCATAAGAAAACAGATTAAACTACCTGGATCCTATCTCTCTCCTCTTACCATGGCATCATTGAGCCTTTTGCAATGCCCAGGAGCAGTTAGTAATAATTAAAAAACAAAGAAAGAAAACTTTCCACTGTATTCCCAGACCTGAATTTTCTACTTTTACTTCTCTTCAATATACATGTCCTGTAACCCATAACCTTTCCTACTGTATCACCATGTTACTAGTCCAAGTTGCTGGTGGTATATGACCAGATTCACAGTTGCTGGTGGTATAAGCTTTAGTTGCTAAAAACGTGCTCAGCATCCAGAAGCTTCCACTGGGATATTTCTAGATAGATTTTCAAAGGAGTTTAATGCCTCAAATCCTGAGTGCTAGCCACTTATTTTTGTTCTCTAAAAAAGCTCTTTTGAAAAGTTCTGGCCACCATGTGAGTCTTGTTCTAAAATCCATTTATTGTATCAAAAATGGGAAAAGAGTTCACACAAAAGATCTGACTCTATGCAGCTGTTCTGTTGACTGTTTTATCTTGATGACTGATGTAATTTGGTCCAAGGGAAAATGATATCTTTTCAGCAAGTACTTTTCACATTTATGTTTCCTACTTACTTTATATTACTAAAATACACATACTATAACAATAAGTAACCTGCAGACATACTTGGAAAATGCAAGCTAACATCTGAACAGAAATATTCAGCAATGTGGATATTCAAAGATTAGTAAAGATTTGGAAAGCATAGAATTTTACAAAAATGAAAATATGGGTTTTTTAAAAATATATTTAACTAGTGAAGGAACGTATATGGATATGGTATACATGCACAATTCAGTTTATATTGCTGGAAGTTATTGAAATTATTTTTAAAAAGTTGAAGAATGGGTTGATTTAAAAAATTTTTTTTTTACGTTTTACAAGAAAAAACTTTTTTTCTTGGATGCAAAGGACAAACTAATATAGATGGTCCTTCCTACATTTCAGTTTCATCAGTTTGAAACAGGGACATATTTTTAATCACATTTAAAGCATCCTGACTGCTAAGGACTTTTTGGTGTCTTAAACAACAACTGTGTATCATATGGTGCACAGAGGAAGACTGAGTTCAATAAAACCATCACTGAGCACTGCTAGAGCTGGCAAGGAAGTGGTTTGCGTGAAAGCTTCTGAGATTTAATTTCCCCCTTCTCTATCAGAATGAGCATAAGATCTTTCAAATATTTTTAGTGAAGCAACAGGGAAAGAGAGCTGCACCTAATACTCATGTAACCAGTTGATTACGGTACTTTCATGGGTACTGATCCACTTAACTCGTGGTGAGACAAAGCAATTTTTGCATCTTGGTTGTGGCATGAAGAGCCGATTACGTGGGCATTTCCTGGCAGCCCCATCCCTTGCCACTGATTACTGGAAAGGCATATACTATATAATTTAATAGCAAACTCTGTGAAAAGGAAATTATATCATATGATTTATCATATTGTTATCAATCAAATTACATTTAAATTACATATAGTCACAATTTATTATTATATGTAGCATTCTACAAAAAGTCTAGAAATACAAATTAATGCTAATCTTAACAGAAACTTTTTCACTTCACTGACTGGTGCCTTCACTTTGACTATATCACTAGCACATAGTAACTCTCAATCATGTGATCTATGGTTGAAGTGATTGTCACATTGTCTTTGTATTGCAGTAAGCACTAGGACATTCTACAACAGTGCATTATATGAAAAATATGCTGGGGGGGCTGGGTTGATTTTGTGGGAAACCATGGACAATGCAATAATTACTGGTGATGGCATACAATGCCGTTTTTGTGGTTCCCATGAAAACCATGAAGCTGTGAATTAAATAGACCTTACTCATGGGTTGTGACAAACTCAGGTTCAATCCTCTGTTCTGCCTGATTCAGATAAGTTCTTGAATCTTGGTCTCCCGCGTGCCCATTTAAATGTGTTCAGTTGTTGACTATTCATCAGAAAAGGAATTTGAACCAATGATTGAGCTGTTCACCATTTTTCTCTAAATGATTTGGTTTGGACTAAAAGTTAATTGTTATTAAAACTGATGTGTGTCCTCCTCTGGGAAGTTTGGGTTTCAGCAAATAAGATTTTAAAAACACAAACAAAACAAAACAAAACATCCTCCCCCCCCCCGAAAACACATTTTACTTGGAAATTCCTGACCAGACATAATGCACAATAATGACATGGGTAATCTTTTGGCTTAGGATTTGCAAACCCCAAATGTGCAAATATCCTGAAACAAAAGTGAAGGTGTTAATAGTGACATTTTCATTTCACGCTTTTAGGCCTAGATCATGAAGAGTTTTTAGGTAACTAACTGCCAGACCAACCATGTTTTCTGAATATACACCTTCCTAACTCAAACATTCCCACACACTACTTTTTGTGGCTTCTGGTGGGACTCTGAAAGACATGTTTCTGCCTCCTTGAACTACCTGAGAGAATACTCAGGCAGACATCCCCTGGCGCTGACAGAGCTGACAGACACTTTAATGCCCTTGGCCTTCACAGACTATCAGTACCTTTGAGCCACACAGAAGCCAGGATTTGCTGCATTCCACAAGGAGATATATAAGTGGAAAAAAAGACTCCTATTTTTTCTCCCTTCCACTTCTGCATTCATTAGCACTTTGAGCAAAGGAATTCACCTTGTATGCCTCTACTGTACAGAGTGCAGCAAGTCAGAAGAATCCTACAGACCTTCACTGTACTGTACTGCAACATACCACTAGATGTATAGAGACAAGACCAATGTATTTCCAGAATGCCTACAGCTGACCTTAACTGACCTAGTGAGCCCATAAGCACACTTATACCACTGTTCTCCATTGTCCACTGCAAAGACAAGAAGACAAGGCTAGAGTATGTAGCTATGGCTGACTTTGAAAAAAACAGGAAAATGGCTTTTGATGAGAAAAACATGACCTTGGCCTGAGGAGGGCCATAGATGACACTATCTGCAGTGAGAACAGTGAATAAATCAGAAGTACACAGGCAAGAAGTAAATCAGACACATGTAAAAGCTAAGGGAGAAAGAAAGAAGTGGCTACATTATAGGCAAAAGTTGAAATCTGAGGAGCTCCACACACATGGACAAGAGGGAGATTACAAAAGGACCTCTTCAGCCCAGAGCAGTTGGGTATTGGAGAGGATCATATCCAGTGGACATGTCTACACATGCACTTACTAGGCAGTAACTTACTGTGCACTAAGTTACTGCACAGTAAGAGGTGTTTAGATCAGCATCTAAACATGTAGGTGTTACTGTGTGTGCTTGCCACACCTCTTCCCCTCCACCCTCCTGCCCGCTGCCAACACTGCCAACGGCATCTGCAGACAGTCCCTTTTTGCCACTGGCCGCCACTGCTGGTGTTTTCTGTGGGTGGCTGCCAACCACTGGTTAACACTTGCCACCCCCACCCCCCATTGCTGACACCCTTGTGGCCATCTGCGGGAGCTCCCTGCTCAGCCCACCACCAACACCGCCGCTGCCTGAGGGCAGTCACCGTGCCCCCCTCAGCCTCTGGGGTCATGTGTCATTCATATCCCTACCCTTCTGCTTTACCTTTGGCAGCTTAGGGTAGTTTTGGTGTCCTTGGTCTATGTGCCTTTTTTGGAATAGATTAGACAAGCACTTGTAGGGGATGGTTTGAATAGGGATGTAACTGCCTTGAGCAGGGAGCTAGACTAAGTTGACTTCCTGAGGTCCCTTCCAGCTCTACTTTTCTATGATTCTGTGATTTATTGTGAAAAGCTCTTACACAGTAGCCAACCATTCTGCAAGCACTTGAGGAATTCCTAGAAACACACAGGTGCCAAAAGTGTTGTGAGGATACTAGTGAACTTCAGCTAGGCATTGGTCACCATCATTATATATCCTATGCATAATGATAAATATGCAGACATGATGTGAGAGTTGTAAATACTGAGTGAGGTACAGTCTACCATACCTAGGACTCAGAGAAAGAATGTGATATTATGAAATCCCAGCATAGCCTATCTATGGGAGCCAGGGTTGCCATGGGTGCCAGGATTGATGACAGAGTTTTACTCTGGAAGGAAGATTAGGAAAAGTGTGGTCCCTTACTGAACAGGGGAAGCAACCTAGTGATAGATGATGTGGAAAAAGCTGAAGTATTCAATGTCTTCTTTACCTCAGTCTTCACAGGCAAGTTCAGCTCCCAGGAAACTGTACCTGGCAGGGCAGTCTGGGGAGAAAGTGAGAAGCCAACAGTGGTGATTATAGAAGTGATTATTTTCCTCTATTCAGCACTGGTGAGGCCAAATTTGGAATACTGTGTCCAGTTTTGGGGCCCCCATTACAGAAAGATGCAGACAAATTGGAGAGAGTCCAGGAGAAAGCAACTAAAAAGTTTAGGGGGCTAGGGAACATGACTTATGAGGAGAGGCCGAGGGAACTGAGCTTATTTAACCTAGAAAAAAGAAGACCAAGGAGGGATTTAATAGCAGCCTTCACCTACCTGAAGGATGGTTCCAAAGAGGATGGAGCTAGACTGTGCTCAGTGGTGGGAGATGGCAGAACAAAGAGTAGTTTAGGCAGTATCCTAATATCTAACCTTAGCAGTTTAGGTTAACTATTAAGAAAAACTTTCACATGAAAAGAGAAGTAAAACACTGGAACAGGTTACCCAGAGAGGCTGTGAAATGGAGGTTTTTAAGACCTGGTCAGACAAAGCTTTGGCTGGAACGATACTACTGAGGATAGCCCTGCTTTGGGCAAATGTTGCGCAAACCTTGTGTGGGACAGAAAGTACGACTTGCTATGGTAGATTAGCTCCAAAGTATTCTGAAGTATGTCAAAAAGGTGCTGCAAATATTTGTGTATAAGCTGGTATCACTGGAGGGAATCACTAGCTCAAGCTGTGCAAAACCCTGTGTGGGAAGGAAATGCATCTCAGAATACGGGCAGACCTCTGGCCAGAGTTTCATCTAGGACTCTTTCATCTCCTGTTTGTTGTTTCAGGGGTACAATCACTAGCAGGTGGTGTCCAGCATAATATTTTGTGGTCTCCAATCATCTTTCACCTAGCTATGACAGTCTCAAGCTATTTGTAGCTTGGTCTCAACACACACTCTGCCACCTGTCAATTGGCCTACCTGTGAAAAAACTAGGACTTTTCCTGGTCCTGTTTGTCTCCCCACAGATGTTCTTAACATCCCCATGGTCCTCTAAGTCCCCCTTCCTCCACATTCCTCCTAAGCTTGTCTATCTTGCCTAATTTTGCTATAACTGGTATCCCCACGTATTTGCCATCTCATTCTTTGTGGTCATGGTCTCTCAAACTTATCTGTTGCAGTCAAAAGCGGGATTCAAACCTAGTGCAGTTAAGGATTGACACGACACCTCATTTGATTAATGACAGAAATATACTACACCCAAGCTATGAGACTTCCTCCCAATATTCAGTAAATGAGCTATCACAAAAGACCTAGTATATGTTAGCTGCAAGAGTGTCTTTTGCCAATGCAGGCAGGAAGTGGTTTCAGTCTTTCAGCCTTCACTGTGCATGGATCCATGGTCATTTGGTGCAGGCTACAATGTTGCAGTGGTTTCTCTTTTTCTCCTGGAGTGCACACTTTGCCAGCAACTCTGTTTTGTTCTTATACTGTTCAACTGTATAGCTTCAAAGCATTCCTCCTTGATAGTTGGTTGATTAAAGTCTGAACAAAGCTGGTAGGGAGGGACCATCATATTACAATTGCTAACTGGTCCAATCCAGTTTTAGGTCATTGGGTTGTGAAACTTGTTTTTGCAAGCTTTTGATCAGTTTGGAGGTTACACTTCAATCAGATGGGATGGGCCTTGGTTGACTAAATGGGATACCTTGGGGCATGAATCACAGGACACTGTTTTGGGTAGTTGTTTTAACAATAGGAGAGAATCCACAATAGTCTGTATGGGTGATGGTCTATGGACATTTGCAAAACCTCAGACATTGAATGCCTGTTCTAAGAAATATGCCTTAATCAAAAGAAGATGCGTCAACAAGGGGGGTGCAGTCATGTAGGGATATGCAGTTATTTATGAATGGTTTAGCATAATAAAACATTAGGTACACTTGCAACTAGCACAGGATATTAAATCGATTGAGACTGCTTTATTTTTAATGGTCCCAGTCAGGATCTTCCATTCTTGTATAAGATGCACTGTATTTTAATTTGGGCATTTCAATTTCATATCATAGAATCATAGAATCATAGAATCGATGAGTGGGAAGGGACCTAGACAGATCATCTAGTCCAATCCCCCGCCTTGGGCAGGAATGAGAACTGGGGGTGGGAGGGGTCACAAGACCCCAGCCAGGTGCCTATCCAGGCTCCTCTTGAAGATTTCCAGGGAAGGTGAGAGCACCACCGCTCTGGGAAGCCTATTCCAGGCTCTGGCCACCCTTACAGTGAAGAAGTTCTTGCTAATATCTAACCTAAACCTATCCTCCCTCAGCTTGTGGCCATTGTTCCTGGTGACTCCAAGGGGGGCCCTGGTGAACAGACTTTCCCCAAGACCCTGCTGCTGGCCCCTGATAAGGTTGTAGACAGCCACAAGATCCCCCCTCAGTCTCCTCTTGCAGAGACTGAAGAGATTCAGGTCCCTCAGCCTCTCCTCATAGGGCTGGCCACAGAGGCCCCCAACCATATGAGTGGCCCTCCCCTGGACCCTCTCCAGGTTCTCCACGTCCCTCCTGAAGTGCGGCGCCCGGAACTGGACAGAGTACTCCAGCTGAGGCCTGACCAGCGCCGCATAGAGGGGGAGCAAGACCTCTCTGGACCTGTTAGTGATGCTCCAGTTGATGCATGACAGGGTGCAGTTGTCTCTGCCTATTGCTTTGTCGCATTGGCAACTCATATTCATCCTGGAATCAATCATGGCTGTAAATCTGGCCAAGCATTCACGTTCATGCAATAGCATGTGATGACTGTGAAAGCATGATCTTCTGATTTTCAGCAGGACTTTACCATTAAGTGCAGGTTATCTCAAACTCTAATCAAAACTGCAATTTTTCTGTCACCAGCGCCAGCCTCTACCCCCCCCCAATTTAAAGCTACATGGGATCCCAAGAGATATGTAGGATAACGGTACCATCCAGCACAGAGAAGGGGTGGGGGAAATTCCTCTCCTCTCCCGTATGACAGCAAAGGAAAGCAGGACTCAGGAGACCCTGCCCCACACCCATGGGCAGGCACCCAGCAGGGGAAACCTTCCCCCTTCCTCCCCAACCAAGCCTTACCCCGCATCTAGCCAGCTAAGCAAAGCCTTGGTTGGGATGATACAGTTGGAGCTGGTCCTGCTTTGAACAGGGGGTTGGACTAGATAGATGACCTCCTGAGGTCCCTTCCTATCCTAAATTTCTATGATTCTATGATTTCAGCATTTTGCATGATGCAGGCTGAAAAGATGAGCAAGAGCAGTGTGGAGATGCTCCATGTAACAAAGAAAATTTCTGCCACAGATAAAGTGAAGCAGTTTCTTGCAGACCCTCTTCATATAGATGGTGGCAAGCTTTTCTGCTCCTCATGTAATATGACTCTGGATTTGGTGAGAAAAAATAGTATCAATCACCATTTAGAGTCAGAAGTATACTAGAAGAGAAAGGCTGCTTCGAGAATGAAAGAAAGAGCAAGCAATAAATCACCATGTCCTCAATGTTCAGAAAGACCACTGAAAGGAATCTGGCATGGAGAGAGACTATGTTTGCTCTGGTTAAGGCATTCACAGATCCAAATATCCCTTTGCAGAACTCTGACCACCTGATCCTGAGACAGTACTTGCAGGACAACATGCCACATGGGGAAAGTTTTCCAGAAGCTAACAGGCTTTGGGAAGAATGTCTTCCATGGGTGATAGCTTCACATGTGCAGTCCACAAAAGCTGCACTGGCAGAGTTCAACTCCATTTCCATTGTGGCTGATTAAGCCATGGACAGTCAGGATAACCATGGACAGTCAGGCAGTCATGAAAGCTGTTTTCACATACAGCCTAGACTTTAACAAGAACTTGTTCTTTCTTCCCAGCAATGCCAGGTACATGTGTAAGGCTTTCACCAGTGTGCTCCAGGTAGTGATGCCTAACTCTGTACATGTCACCTGCAACACACACATCCTGTCATTGGTGAGTGACATCTCGTGCACATAGTTCCATGATGTGCATAGCCTGGTGTCCTGCCTGAAGAAAGCCTTCAAACACTGCCCTGGCCATAAGCTCCAGTACAGGGAGTCCCTCATCAATCAGTGTCACGAACCACATGCAACTGATCTGCTGCCAGCACAGCCTGTGCTCACCTACTGGAATTCATGATGCAACGCTGTCCAGTACCATGCTGAACACACCCAGTAATACCAGCATTTTCTGGCCAAAGAGATGGACATCACACTGGGCTCACAGTGCATACTCTAGCTAAGGGATCTCCTAGAGAAGGGTGACATTCAAGAGCAGGTGGCCTTTCTGGCAGAAAATGCCACAAAATTCATGAACCTCCTCACATGGTTTGAGGGCTGGCAGCTTTCTATCCACCAGGCTTACAACAGAGTGATGGACTTACTAAGCTGGGTTGAGGCCAGGGCACCATTGTACACACTTTCCAAGTGTTGATGAGAAAACAAGTGGAGAAGAGAGGTGTTTCGGGCAGTAGCTGCCAAGGTGCACCAATGTTACAGATACGATCCCTCCAATCTGCCAAGGTTCAGGCAACCAGCTGCCTCTTTCGCTTCTTGGGGCAGTGAAAATTTTCTACCCAAGCCAGGTGGCTCTGCTGAGCTTTGATGCTCAGCTGTTCAAGTCTATTCCTAGGTGGGGGAAACAGCACAAGCAGGAATATTCCACTTATGTAAGCAATGTCAGAGTGCCAGCTGCCTGTGAACGTAACTGTATGCTGGGACTGTCAGGGAGTGATTTGCAGAGCTATACACACTGGAAAAATAGTGCCTCACAGTCTCCACAAATTCAGTGGATGTGGAGTGCACCATCTCTATCTATAGCCAAGTGTTCACTCCACAAAGACAGTCTATGTCACCAGGAAATGTCAGTGGCTGCTCCATGCTCACTTTCAATCGTTAGCATGAATTTTGCAGCAGTGGACTTTGCCTGAGGGTCAGTGTGCCAGAGAAGTTAGCACTCAATAAAAGTTGTTGTTTAATAAAGTTGATTTATTATGGTTTCATTAAGAATACTAAGTGGTAAGCTGTATTTAAAAGTTGTTGTTTAATAAGTGGTGAGCTTTACTTTCTTAAAACAGCTAAAGAACAGCCTGTGTGCTGCTATTCAATGGTAATCAGCACCATGGTGAACTTCCTCAGCCAATCAGAGGCATGGGAGAGCCCACCCTGAAAAACCACTTCAACTGACTCTGGTGAGCCTGCAGGGAGTTCGCTTTTCCCACTGCTCAAGCCTGAATTACAGTGACCCCTACATATGAGGCATAATTCAGCAAAGGTCCTATAGGATCACAGGGGTCATGGAGAGAACCGTTCTTGCCATGTGCTGGAGGGAGATATCCAGAAATAGTACAATGACTCTGCTCACTGTCAGCTGGCTAACACCATTGTTCTGGATGGCAATGGGCACCTAAATTGGCTTACATAGCCATAACAAACTTAAGAGGCAAAAGAAGAGTTGAGTCTGTATGTCCAAAAGAGTACAGTGCCTATGAGATAGGCAGTAGTTGAGCAACAGTTTTCAGGATGGTAGTTTTGGATTGAGGTAACTAAATACCACATAAGTCCCACTTTAGTCCCTTTTTTGGATCTGTCCATAGCCCTCTAAATACCTGTGAGGATTGGGGATTGTGAGAATCATATATATATATTTTCATGATGGATGCCACTGAAAATCCTAAAACAACAAAAATAGATCCCTTCAATGCATTCAGCCTTCAGGTTAAAAGGTTTAAATTATATTTGGCAAAAGCTGTTTTTAGATCCTCCAATTTTTATTGACACTGAAGGAAAAGACCACAGGTTTTATACATTTCAACAGTGCTGTATCAACAATATAAATCAGCTTTCAGTCATGATGCTGCATATACCCTGACTTGTTACACAAACCACTCCATTAGCACTACTGTTGATTGCCCGTAGTATGTGTTCCATAAGTCTGGATGAACTCTAGCTATCACAGGACGGTCAAACAATATTCCCCTGAGGAGCTGTTGGTCAGGATCTCTACAAGCAAGAAAAATTGGAGTAGAAGCCTGTGCCACAAACCTTCCTAGCCATAATTTACTGTATTAGGACATCTGGGGGCAAATACAGCTCTCAATCTGATGTATCAGGTAAGGACTGCATATCTCCACAGTGGGATGAGAAATCTTTTCCTCAGAAACCATGGGGTAATAATGTAGATACTCCACAGAAGCTTTTATAACCTAATATCTGGAACCTCAAGAATGTCCCACTTGTAGAAGTGAAGACCTCATAGACCCTCCTTGTCAAACACCTCCTGTCTAATATGCCCTGTCTTGTCAGGAGCTTTCACATAGCTGTATTCCTCACCTCTACACCTGAAGAGATATAGATGCCTTTATCCAACTCAGAGTGCTGTATCAGAGTTCAGGAGGGGTCCTAGGAGTCAAGTTAGCTCTTCTACCTGTGTTGAGTGCATTGCACCTTATGTCCAACATACCTCATCCATGCACCCTGGCTGAGAGCTGCAATTGTGGAAGCACAACACTTTTCAGTTTCTCTGCTGTGGTCCAACTGCTTTGGTAAAAGAGGGCAGTACAGGCTTGAGAGAGACATTATGGAGGGGAAAGGAAAGCACTTGGTAAGAGGCAGGGAATTGGGTAGTGATGGGAGAGCATCTAGGAAGAAAAACTGATTGTGGAGGCACTGGATGGGTGACATGAAGTAAGCTTCAGTTGGGCCAGAGGGAAGAGGGAGACACTTTCATAGGTGAGAGGCAGGGGAACAGGAGTGGTTGGTGTGGGTGGATTGTTTTTTAAATCTGGGGTTAAAATGGAAAGGCAGGGGGAAATTTGTTTTCTTAGATTGTCTTATTTTAATATTTTATGGTAAGCCTTTTTTGGGAAGGGCAGTATATACATTTAATAAATATAATAAATAAATACAATTTCAGAGCAAAGGAGGTATGTTTACCATTTCACCATCATCATCCCTTAGCATCTATTGTTACAGAGTGACAGATTTGGTTTCTGAACAGTGGAACTGAGCTGTTTACATGGGGTTTATATGGCTGTCTCTCAGAGTATGTGTATAGACTCAACAGTGAGCTATATAGCTGAGCCATGCCTCTCCAGGCAAGCATTGTCCTGCAAACATCCTAGCGCAATAATAAAATCACTGTTCATTCTCAAAGGCATAATTTTTCATAATTTGCCACCAGAACTTAATTTTTTGTAATAGTTTTTCTTGTTACAAAATACGATTTTTCATTTCAGACCAACAGCATTTCAGCTTTTAACTGAGACCTAGCAATGTCCTTCACAGCTCAGTGGCTTTCATGGAAGTATGTCAGGCAGCATTTCCTTTTTGTTCATTTGATCAAACATATGGTTCTTGATTGCACTTGCATTTCTTTTTTTCATACTGTTACTAGAAATGGGGTTGCAAAAGACATGTGGACTTCGAAAGAAAGAGTGAAAAAAATGAAAACAGCAGCAAAACTACTACTGCAGTTCTACCAGACCAGGAGATTAAACACTATTCTGAAGGCTAAAATGACTGACTGATGCTAACATAATTCTAGAGCCTGAGGATGCTGAGAAAAACTGAGACTCCCAGGGAGAAGTTAGAGGACATCCCCAAGGGTGAAGGAGCACCAGAACTACCCTTACAGGACTTACCCTTACAGAACTTTCCCCTACAGGAGTACCAAAACTACCCACTGATTGCTTAGCCGGGCAAGAGGAGCTCAAGCGGGTTTTAGAGGACCCCAGCTTGGAGGAACTATGGCGGATGGCTTGGGAGCCAAAGCCAGAGCTCACCCCAGATAAGAGGGACCAGGTGGTCTGGGATAAGGGACTCCTCTGTTGGTTGTGGGTGATGAAGAACCATGCCGAGACATGGGAACCCCATTGCCAGCTCCTAGTACCTCTTAAGTTCAGATAACAATTGTTTTCCATAGTATGGCTTCTGTGAAGTAAGAGCCTTGAATCATTAATTTGTTAAAAGGGTTTCTGACTACTTTTCAGGTAGCAAACTGTGCCCTTTGTGAACTGCATTAAAAATCCCTTTTAAAAGATACTAGCTTTATTCATTATTCTGTTTGCCATATTTGCTTTCAGTTTGAACTGTACTGTAATCTCATTCATGTTTCTTGAGATATTGAATATCCCGTGGCAACCCACAAAAGCATATATGCAACTTAAGTTATACTTGCAGATGATTTTTAGATATTAAGTATATATAGGTTTTGTGCTGTCTGTCTGCACAAGGATGAATTTCAACCAATGAGAAGGGCTAGAGTGATATTGTAGCTATTATGAACCAGGAATTATGTCTGAGGCAAGGGTTTCTTTGGGTGATATCTTTTATTGGACCAAATGCATAGTTGGGTTAAAGTTAGCCACGCTTTCAAATGCAAGATATTCTTCCTTCTTCAGGATACCTAAATTATCTGAATAAATCATCCTGATGATAGTTGTTATTTTATTCTGTCCAGGCAAACTGTTCCTTTTCAAAGAGAATAAATGCAGTTCTTAGAATTTTTTTTAATTTGGAGATATTTAAAAATAAGACATATGCAAGGTGCAGAAGCTGACCATTAACACAGAGACTGTTTTTAGGTTTATAACTTCTTTCCACTGAAGGAGTACCAAATTTACTGAGCAAAATCTTATTACTAAACAAACGAAACAATGGTAATGGGAAAATTCACCTTCTGTCCTTTACTTTCTGCATTGGCTTTTTGCTACTAAAGAACTGTCTGTTTAGTCTCTTCAGAATTGATTATGAGGTACTGGAACACGTTCAGGGAAGTTTAAATTGTTTGGCATCAATTTATAATTGTCTGCTATGGGGCTTTGTTTCTCACAGACTAATTAAGTTACAGATTATCTGAAGGCCTGACTCCCACTCAACTTGAGCAGCACTTTACTTAATGGGCTGCTTACAACCTAAAGTATTATTTGTTATTAAGAAAGGCTGAATCAGGCCCTGGGTGAGTAGTACCAACCACATCAGAAAGGCTCAGATCCCCAAAGGCATTAGAGAAGCAGAAGAGATCACAGGAAGAGCACTGCAGCCCAGAGTAGGTAGAAATTAGAGGACTGTGCTTCGGACCAGGCGAATGAAGCAAAGAATACAAACTGCTTGTTTATGAAAGAGGATTGAAGGAGCTAGGATAAGTTTATGGAGGAGATAGGAGAGTTCTGGCTCTCCAGTTAGGATGTGTGATATGTGGAGTTGTGTTTGTGGTACTTAGGGTGCAGTGCAGTATTTTTATTCCCCTTTCTTCTGGGCCTTGCTAGTTGTCATATATGATTGGGAAGGAATTTTTTCTCTTCCAACTATAGGTGTATTTGTGTGGGGGGAGAGGGGGTGGGTGACACCCAGAATCGTTGGGTGTCAGCTACCAACACTGTGGGTTTTGACTAGTACTAAAAAATCCTGGAGGTTCCTGGTTAGGGGGTTTTGCTCCTCAGCTCAGGCCCTGACGGATTGCCAAATTTGGGATCAGGAAGGAATTTTACCCTATGGCTAGATTGGCACAGACTGGAGGGGCTTTTGCCTTCCTCCATGTTGGGAGGTTATGGTCCTTTTCTTGGATTTTTCAAGTGTGTTGTAACAAACTACTTTCCTTTCTTGCAGTGGCAGGACATTGACAGTGCATTTGTGTCCCTGCTTTAACTGTGGCAGGTTGGGATGTTCTTGGTGTTTGGGGCATTGTATTTGGTTGCAGCTGGAAGAGGGGTGTTTGTTGACTTTTAAGAATAGGTTAGAAATACACTTGTATAGGTTGGGTACGGTAGGGATAATTCTGCCTTGAGTAAAAGGTTGGACTAGACAACCTCCTGCCTACTTTTCTGTGATCTTATGGCTAGTTACAAACATTCAAAAATCCTGAGGCAGAATTGATATAAGTTTATGCCATTTCTGTAAGCGGTGTAGTTTAGATTGGTAGCAAACAAAACGCATACAATTTGCCCTTTGGTGGTGGCAAGGGGGACAAATCTTACACCAGGTTCCACCATTTTTAAACCAGTCTACATGTGCTGAACTTCTGTTTTGTTATGAATATAGAGCGATTTTGTGTGATGGACTTCTTTTCTGTTATATAGACCAGTTACCAATCACTTATGCCAGTAAAAGTGTAATGTACCAGGCCTATGAGTCTAGGTTCTTGTCCTAAAGGTATTGAGAGGCCAAAATACCTTTCAGGATCTGGGCCAACATGTCAGATTGTGGTCTAACAGTCTGGCATTTGTGGTGGTGCCGACTCCAAAAAAGAGAAGTGGAGCTAAGTAGAAGCTTCTTTCAAGTTCCCAGAGCATGTCTATGCTGAAGTTGGTGATATGAATGTAGCACAGATAGACACATACTTCAGCACAGACTGGGTGTGTACTCACATTGTTAGTCCATGCTGAGGTCCCTGTTGCCAAATCTTCAATGTGTATTGTTACTTGTTCTCAGCAGCGACATGTAGGGGGTGCATGCAGGTACACATGCACCCCCTGAGCATGGTGGTGCACCCCCTACAAAAAGGTGCCACTTAGCATCCCCTCTGCCCCTTGCACTGCTGACAGCATCTGCAAGCAGTCAGTGATCCCTCTGGTCACCGCCAATGCTGCCAGCAGTGTCTGCAGGTGGTCACCAACCCCTGGTCGGCACTTGCCACCCTCCCCCCACCACTGACACCACTGACAGCAACTGCGGGAGCTGCTGCTTACTGCTACCACACTCCCGCCACCACGCTTCTGCCACCGCCGTGCCCCGCCAGCCACCAGGGGCACACATCGTTCATGTTTGTGCTAGCTGTATTAAAACTAAAGGAGACCTATCCACTTCTTTGACTACAACAGCAACATCCTCAATTCATAGGTGAGGACATACACTGACAAGAATGGAGAGTGAGAAGAGTAACAGAAGCCATCTTAACACTGGAACCATTGCAATTTTGTACTGGAGGGAAAGACTTCAGTTGATGCTACAGGGGTGAGGGTGAATATTTATTGTGAGGCAAGAGTTAAGCATTGCTTTAGAGATCTTCTGATCTTTTCACTATGGAGAAGAGAACTAGGCCCATGGATCAGTTCCAGCTGTTCTTTACAGAACATCCTTCAAAAGGAGTCTCTGCAGCCTTTGGGGAGATACGTGGATAATTGTTTTTCCTTCACTATCTCCTTACCCCAGCGCATAACATCCAGTCAAGTTACAGAGTCTATGTGTTGAGAAAGTAATCTGTTTCTAACTGCCAAACTGAAGGCTCGCTGAGAAACTGCAGGCTTCTCCTGGATGCTCATTTCCTCATGACATCACTGTTTCATTCTCCCTACTGGCCTCCAGAAGTCTCCTAACCTGAACTCATGTCATAATACAGCTACAACAAAAAAGTACCATGTGGATAGCAATTCATAGTTACTGTACCGCTAATGTTTCCGTTAAAACAGTCACTTCTCCAAAAGTAACATTAAATCTGCTTGCTGTCAAGATCAGTATGTTGATATAATTTCTTTTCCAAATCGTTCTATGGAAAAAGACGACTGGGTTCTTTGAGCAATATAGTTTTCACTGCAAAGAAAAAGAACGTGGTCTGCTGCACAGCTGTGCATTCAGCTACCTAGTATGCAGACAGTGTTGTACAGCCCTGCTTCCTTTTGAGTGTATTAAGTGTCCAAACACAATGATGTCTAGAGCCCAGTCAGAGTTGCAGGCCAGGTGCTGGGCAGATGTACACCAGAGGGTAATTATGGGGAGGTTTGTGGCCCAAGCACCTTCCTTCTTGGGCCTCAAGCAGCTGCAGAGCCATTCAAGGAGGCTCCATCTTTCTCAATGGCTCACCTGACTCAAGGAAGAAGGCATCTGGGGGGACACTTGGCAGAAGCTCCATTGACCTAGCCTTCGCTTCTCTTCTTGCTATATTCATCATATAGATTAAATCTGTTAATGTGACTTCCACAAGCTCTGGAACTTGTTTACAGTGGAGCTGCACACACATGGGAGGAAAATGGATTTGTCTCCTGATGACAGGAGTAGAGAATGTAAAGT
Source organism: Crocodylus siamensis (assembly GCF_052110815.1). NCBI lineage: Eukaryota > Metazoa > Chordata > Crocodylia > Crocodylidae > Crocodylus > Crocodylus siamensis. Next base: position 80,422,966 of record NC_143395.1, on the reverse strand, counting down.
AGGGGCCTCTTCTACATAGCACTTTGAGATCTATGAATAAAAACTGCTAAGTAGGAGGTAAGTGTTATTGTTATTAGATGCCAGAGCCTTTCAATGTATGGAGGTAAAAGCCACGAATCGTGCAAGCACTAACAGAAAAAACTAAGTCATTTATATGTGCTGTTTATATGAGTTTACTATGGAGATAAATCTTCAGCTTCTATAACTTTGAGTCATTCTACTGAAGACCTGTTAGAATTCTGATGTGACTCATCAGTTTCAAAGATAGTAGCTCTGGGCTGGTGCTATAAAATAACTTAATGGCTTAAATTACCCTGTTTCTCTCTGGATTCTTGGTTTACTAATAGCCACTTCTATTATATACAGATTCTTTCTGGATGTTGCATAAAATTAAAAAAAATTAAAAACATAGAAAATATTTAGTCGTCAGTTTTCGTCAGGAAAATCAACCTTTTTTGCCTTGGAATGTAGCTTGCACTTTCGAATGTAGTTTAATAGAACAATGATGACATCCAGTGGTTGTTAAAGTCATCACCAAATTTCGCACTATGTTAAATATGTCTAATTTAATTCAGGTAAGAGCTTACATTACTGTGAATATACAAATACTCGGTCTTCATTAAATATTGAATAAAAGTTTGGTGTCTGATGTGGTGTCATATTAAGACAGTGTATAGTCATAGTAGTTGATGGCATGTATTATAGACACAACACTAATAGTGAATCATAATAAAAAGATACAAAAAGATAGTCTGGGATCCTGAAGCCAAACAAAATATGAGTGAAATAGGAGCTGGAATGTCTCTGCCAACAAGCCATGTCTATGTTAGTCAGGCCTGGTCTGGAGGCACAGCTCATAACCAGATCCTAGTGATACAAGCCATTCTCTTCTAGTACAAACCCTGCTATCTCCTAGTAATGACTGGTGCCTTCCTGGATCTTTTAGAACAGCTGATAGTTTCTCCAGCCATATTCTACTTTTGGGACACAGGGTCACTAGTAAGTAGACTACGTTGCCTACCTATCCCTCAACCCATAGAGAATTTTGGGGTAACTAGAAGGGCCCATGGTGGACTAGAAGAGTCATTCTCCTATCAGAAGAAAAAATACCAGTGCTGCTCATGATTTGCCATAGTTAACCACAAGGTAACACCTTGATTTCCAAACAAACAATTAACAGACCTGATTAAATTTGTCCTGCCTCCTTAGCAAGAAACATTTAAGCCTTAAACCTCAGAAAGCACCAAACACTGACAGCTTTTATATATATATATATGAATAATAAAGCAGAGTATGTGAGAACAACATCTGGTCATCATTTTATATTTCCTTGTTCACCACAAAGCAGCACTATTCATATGAATATTGTGGAGGGAGAGGGAGGGGTGGGAAACTGGTAAAACCTCAATTATTCTCCAAGGTTATGCCTACACTAGTAAACTAGATATGTTTAAAATGATTACCTGGGTCTATTTAGCTTTGGATCTGATCAAAACTAGCTAGCAGTTTTGCAAAATTAAATCTTGCCTTTAGTGAGGTCCAGAAACACATTACTTGAATGAACTCATGCTATAAGTCAGATGAAGGGCATATATGCAGCAGGGAAGATATGACATAGAACTAGTATGACAAGGGGAAAGGTGAGAAATATCTTGCTAGTTCCCTTTTTTAACTAAAACAAATGTATTGATTTGTTCTCCCTTCCCCAAAATATATAGTGGGAACTGCTGTGTGTAAAGGAAACGGAGAGAAAATTGTTGATGTGTGTGTGGAAACTGGAAAAAAAGAAAGGCTAGATTGAGGACAGGTGTAAGAAGAGAAAAAGGATAGTGAAGAAAATGAAAGGCAGAAAGAACAAAACACAGGTACTGGAAGGAAATGGGAGGGAGTTAGACAAGATAACCAAAAGGAAAGATTATAAAAAGCATGTATTGAGGATCAAAACATAACAAGAGAGTCTACATGGTGGTTCTGAAAGTTTTAACTGTTCTATTGCAATGTTAAGTTCAGCAATAAATGCCTTTATTTGCAAAATCACATACTAATGGAAAAGTGAGTTAGAAATAGCTGTGTCTAATGAAACTACTGAAATATATCAAAACATAAAAATGTTCCAATTCACTACTATGACTCTTTTTCCTCAGAAAATTATGTAAATTGCTACTGTCAGATCTAAGACTTATCTTAAGGCACTGTGACAAGAAGTCAACAACAAGAAGCAGATTTATTATATTGTCAAGAGCTATGGAATTTGTAAAAGGTCAAAATGATTCTTGTCTTTAACATGTACCTTCCACCAAGATTATTTGTTCTTGATCTACTTAATGTAGTTAAGACAAAATGCAGTTTGGTATGGAATCATAGAAAAGTAGGGCTGGAAGGAACTTGTGGAGTTCATCTAGTCCAGCTCCCTGCTTGATGCAGGATCATTGTAAGCCAAGCTATCTCATTAAAATCCTTGTCTAACTTATTACCAAAACTTTGGAGTTAACCCTGTCACACATCCACAAGGCATAACACCATAACCTTTCAAATTTAACAGAGAGGAACAATGGCAGGGATCTAGTGCAAAGCAACAAAGATGAATAGGGGCTGGGAGGTAAAACTTATGAGGAAGGTGCAAGGTGGCAAAGGCATGCAGTAAGGCAGCGGCCCTAGATTTTAGGAGGGCAAAGTTCAATGAGCTAAGGAGGATAGTTGGAGAAGCGCTGAGGTCCCGGGGGGGTGGGGAGCCAGGTGTCCAAGGAGAGTGGTCGCTCCTTAAGGAGACAATCCTCCAAGCCCAAAGGAAGGTAATCCCAATGAGGATCAAAGGGAGCAGGAGAGCACACAAGCCTCCATGGCTCACCAAAAGCATCCAGGAATGTCTCCTTGTAAAAAAGGAGGCTTACACCCAATGGAAAGAAGGGGTCATCACCAGGGAGGACTATTCTGTAGTTGCTCGGGGATGCAGGGGGGCAGTCAGGAAGGCTAAGGCAGAGATGGAACTGGGACTAGCTTCCCAGATTAAAGACAATAAGAAGTCCTTTTTTAAATACATAGGGGGTAAAAAGAAGGTCCCGGATAATGTGGGGCCCTTGCAGGACGTGATGGGAAATTTGGTCGTCACACCAGATGGCAAAGCTAACATGTTTAATGATTTCTTTGCCTCCGTCTTCCTAAGTAGGGACCAGAACAGCCACCTCCCTGCTGGGCCCCCCTCGGGCCCTGGGGGAGGCACACCTGGGCCATGGGTTAGCGAGGATTTAGTTAGGGAGCTTCTGGAGGGGCTGGACATATTCAAGTCAGCCGGTCTGGATGATCTCCACCCTAGAGTTCTAAAGGAATTGGCCGAGGTCATTGCAAGTCCCCTGGCACGGCTTTACGAGCACTCATGGTACTCTGGTGAGGTACTGGAGGACTGGAAGAGGGCCAACATGGTCCCCATCTTCAAAGAAGGCAGGAAATGACCCGGGAAACTATAGGCTGGTTAGTCTTACCTCGATCCTAGGCAAGCTGTTCGAGAAAATTATGCTGGCACACATCCAGGAGGGGCCAGCAGGGGACTGCATGCTTAGAGGCAACCAGCATGGGTTCATCAGTGGCAGGTCCTGTCAGACCAACCTGGTGGCCTTTTACAATCAGATCACCAGATCATTAGATGCAGGGGTAGCAGTGGATATAGTCTTCCTGGACTTCCAGAAGGCTTTCAACACTGTGTCTCACCCCGTTCTCATTAAGAAACTGGGGGGCTGTGGTGTAGACACCTACACAGTCAAATGGGTCGCCAACTGGCTGGAGGGCCACACCCAGAGGGTGGTAGTGAATGGGTCCTTCTCAACCTGGAAGGATGTGGGCAGTGGGGTTCAGCAGGGCTCGGCCCTCGGGCCCGCACTGTTCAACATCTTCATCAGTGATTTGGATGAGGGGGTAAAAAGCACCCTGTTCAAATTTGCTGATGACACTAAGATGTGGGGGGATGTGGGCACACTGGAAGGATGGAACAGGCTACAATCAGACCTAGACAGGTTACAACGGTGGGCAGACGAGAATAGGATGGGTTTCAACATAGACAAGTGCAAAGTGATGCACCTCGGGAGGAACAACCGGCACCATACCTACAAGTTAGGGAACTCCCCTCTTGTCAGCACGGAGGCAGAAAAGGATCTTCGGATCATCACTGACTCCAAGATGAACATGGGCCGGCAGTGTGGGGAGGCAGTCAGGAAGGCCAACCGCACCTTGTCATGCATCCACAGATGCATCTCGAGCAGGTCCAAAGAGGTGATCCTCCCCCTCTATGCGGCACTGGTCAGGCCGCAGCTGGAGTATTATGTCCAGTTCTGGGCACCACACTTCAAGAGGGATGTGGACAGCATGGAGAGGGTCCAGAGGAGGGCCACTCGTATGATCAGGGGACAACAGGGCAGGCCTTATGAGGACAGGCTGCGGGACCTGAACCTGTTCAGCCTCCAAAAGAGAAGGCTGAGGGGGGATCTTGTGGCCTGTTATAAACTAGTCAGGGAGGATCAGCAGGCATTGGGGGAGTCCTTGTTCCCCCGAGCACTGCCAGGAGTGACCTGGAATAACAGTCACAAGCTGGCAGAGGGTAGATTTAGGTTAGATATCAGGAGGCGCTACTTCACAGTCAGGGTGGCTAGGGTCTGGAACCAACTTCCAAGAGAAGTGGTGCAGGCTCCTACCCTGCGGGTGTTTAAGAGGAGGTTAGATGAACATCTTGCTGGGGTCGTTTGACCCCAGTACTCTTTCCTGCCATGGCAGGGGGTTGGACTAGATGATCTGCTCAGGTCCCTTCCGACCCTAGAAACTATGAAACTATGAAAGGATGAAAAAACTAGGGTTATTTAATCTAGAGAAGAGAAGACTAAGCAGGGATTTGACAACAGTTTTCAAATAACTGCAGGGCAATTATAGAGAGGGTGGGTATAAGCTTTTCTCTGTTGCCATAGGAGGCAGGACTATGAGCAAGGGACTCAAGCTACAACAGGAGAAATTTAGGTTAGAGATAAGTAGGAACTTTCTGACTATGAGAGTGGTCAAGCATCAGATTGGGCTACATAGAGAAACTGAGGAATCTCTATCCTCAAAAGTTTTCAAGAGCAGGTTAGACAGACACCTGGCTGGCATGTTTTAGATACAGATTATCCTGCGTTGAGCTGGGGGCTGGACTAGATGGCCTTGCAGGCTGGACTAGATTCCCCTTCCAGCCCTACTTTCCTATGATCTTATGTTCCATCTGTAACAGGTACTCTACAGACCTATCATATGCTCAATACTGGAGGGTCCTCAGAGCTTTTATGTACCCCAGAGCTTTTATGTAGAGGGTATTTATTCTGACTTGAAGGAGTTGAGGGTAGTCATAGGGTCACCAGGAATCAAGACAGTTTCATTTTGAGACAAAAAAATCAAAACAAAAGGGGCACTTTTACACGTCACCGTACGGCAATATTGCTAGGGTGCTGTGCTTTAGCCCTTCCTTTTGGAAGTACTAAAGCATGGCACAGTATGGGCAGTTACTGCTCTGTGCATGCAACGCACAGTTAAATCTTGTTGCTGCATAGCAGCACACTAACCCCAGGGAGTGTGCTGTACGGTGACATAATGTGTCACGACATCACCATAAGGCAATGTGCAGACATGCCCAAGATGTTGTTTGTTCTTAAATGAAAAATATAGATCTCACCTACTTTGCCTGTAATGCCTTCTAAAATGAAGTAATATAGCCCATAGTATGATGCTAGAAGCCAACCCCTCTTGAGGTCTTGTATAGAGGTAGGACTTAGTAGTCAGAAACCCAAGTTTATTAATTTCAGAGCCACATAAACTCCTTGGGTACTTAAGTTATAGTAAAATATCCATATATAAATATGTTATATTTAAACAACAACAAAAAACATCCAAAAAACTGCAGTCATTAACTAAAGTATGTTTTTGTGTTTTGTGTAACCATCCTAAAGTTTTAAATGAAGGTGAATATATGTGAAGGGATAGTGAGATTGAATAGCTGTATCCTGTTGAATTTAATTGGAAAGGTGTTTCCCAGTTTAGCTAGGATGAATAGGTCAACAGTTTGGTTGTCACTTTTTATTTTATTATCATTCTTTCTTTTAATCTTGGGTTGAGATTATTGGATTCCAGCATCCCTTAGAACATCTGAAAGTTGTCACTTATGGGAAAAGTCTACCTATTTTGGAAAACAAGAAAGTGAAACTTTGGGGGAAATGATAATGTTATCCTATTTATGTGTGAGTGGCTGAGGGAAAACAGAATACAGTACTCAGAGATCAAAGTGGGTATTTGCTGTATTTATGGTGTTCTTTCCAAATGAAGTATAAGTTTTGAGACTTTTTGGGGGGAACTGTGCAGAGATGAACAAATGGTGCACAGTTAAGAATTAATTTAGCTGGTTTCACCACCTTTGTTTCTTGTGAATGGGTTCCAAATAGCTCTCAATTTTTTCATATGTATTAATTATTTTAAATTATGTACTGAGTAACCTCTGCAAATAATTATTGAATTGTAAAAAATCTACAGGAAGTTCACTGAAAGCATCCAACATTCAAAGTACTTGGACATCCATTTTGGTAAGACAGTAACAATATTTTTTTTCCTTAATGGATGAATATTATTCATCTTATGTGAAATAAGAAAAAAATTACCCACATGTGGGTGGAGTGGAAAAATATTTATCCTCCTTGAGTCCTTTGGGCCACAATGCATAACCAAGAAGAAAATAGAACCCCTTAATATATATTGTGCATTAGGGCAAGGTGCCTTCTACTCTCATTCATCTCTGTAAGAACTAGAATGCCACAACATGGACCTATGCAGGTTCAGATACAAACAGACAGGAAAAAGGATCAAGTCAGAAACAAAATTAAAGCTAGTATTGAGCAGAAGGAGGCTTATTAATAAGTGATGTGGATTACCTCTCCTCTCTAACGGATTTTACTTCAGCCCACACTACCTTGCAAACAGAATTTTCTGTGGGTGGAGAGGTGAAGTCGAACAGGCAACAACAGCATTTTAACTCTGACTCCAAGAAAGAAAAAAATCTTCTTTATTTTGTAATTATTATATTACAGATCAGTGACTTTACTTTCAGTAGTACTGAAATAACAGTGCTGGCAGGAAGGATTCAGTGCACCTTACCACACAGCACTTACACCAATTTGAATAACCAAATTCCTCCTCATTGACTTTGACAGTCATATTTCAGTTTACATTAGGTAGGAATCTAGCCTTATACTTTTAGTGAATCCTAATTAATTGGAATAGTCTTTCAGAGGACAGAGGGCTCTGTGTCATCATGTCAAAAAAGTAAGCAGTGGTGGCAGAGGCCTAACAATGCAGCCAGACACATGGAGAAGCTGCCAAACGTGGGGGCAGGAGTGACTTCCAGTTGCCACTGCTGCCATCAGCACAATTGCATGGCTGCGGCAGCAGCAGACATTTGTTTCCTCCCTTTTCCCCAAGTCAGCGCCTGGTTTCCCCAGTTGCTTCACCCTAGTTATGCCACTGAGTGGTGTCTAGAGAATCTCAATCAGTGTTTGAACTGGTATTGAGCAATTGCTTTGAGCAAAGGACACTGAATGCAACTCAGATAATTAATAACTACCCCTAAGAGTGATTGTTCAGATGCTAAATACAGGGCAATGCACGTGAACAAAAACCTGCCATGGGGCAATCCACAACATCCAGAATGAAAAGGCAGGAGGCTGACAATTCCAAGTGTAGGGGCAGACAGAGCTCTTTATTAAAGGAGTTTGCTCTTGGCAACTAATTTTCAATACAAAAACAACCCCAAATATCCAACTCCAGAAAAAAGTGAAGCCCGGCTAATCCTTCCAAAATTTTCTATGAAGTCTCTGATTGTCACAAGTTTCAAGGACAGGCAACCAGAACAATGTAGTTGTTCTAGAACGAGTGTGTTCTAGCTAGAAGGCAGGGTAGGAATACGTGTTATAGGCTAAATAAATCAGAGATGCATAAGCTTTTGTGAACAAGAACTGACTGCCTCAGATGCTATGTTAGTGTGTTTTAATTTATTCTAGAATTCACTTCTGATAGCCTAATATTTCCCTCCATTTCTTAATCTCCCTTCAGAAGAGGGTGGGAAAGAGAATATATCAGAATGAATTGCATATCACATACATTAGCCGCATAATTAATTCAATATTAGAAGGTGCTGATGCTATAGGTAGGATGACATCCTGGATTGGCCAGGACAGTTCCCGATTTTGGAGGCTGGTCCTAGCTAGCCAGTAAAAATTAAAATGAGTGTCCCAGGCACAAGCTGTGAAATAGGAAACTGAAACACTTGATTAGTGGAATGACCATTAAAAGGGGGATTGTTACCACTTGCAAAAGGAACAATTGGCCATTTACTCCCCAGCTGCCTAAATAGTAATACTAGTGGTGTATCCACACAGCCTCTGCCTGCAGCAGGGGAGGGGGCAGTGTCCCAGATTTCACATTGTCCCATATGGTCACTGAAGCTATAGGGATGAGAGCAATATATTACACTTTTGGAATAGAAAGTGCTAAATACTGGGAAACGGACACTAGATGGCACTACAGTTTGACACAAGCAATGATCAAAGTAAAGGTCCTGACATCTTCAATAGCATATTGTAGTAGGTAGCTTTAAAGAGGTCACACATCAAATGTTACAGAATTACCTAACAGTTTATTATAGAACATTTTTTGAAACAAAGTAAATAAATCACATTTCTTTGAATTAAATATTCTGAAATCTCTGTCCTTTCAGTTTAAAACACAGACTGGATTCGACCTTCAGTGGACCAGATCCCAGGTCTTTGTGGGCCATACCTAGTCTGTGGGCCATTGGTTGCCAACTCCTGATCTAGAAATATATTTTTTGCATTATTTCCTTCTGGAGGATTTTTATTTTAAGAAATATTATGCAAACTTTTTTTCCTCTTTATTTTTTTTGCTAAAAGTTGCTTTAAAAACTTGCATGAGAAGAAGAATCCCATAAATATTCATCCCAGTTAAATCTCAAAGTTTCTATAACATAATTTTCTTCCTTATTCACAAAATAATCTGCTAGGGATTTCACTGTAATTAATGCAGCACCTCAGTGTTGCAGTACATCAAACTTCTTAGGCAGACAAGGTTCTTTGGGTACATGTGATACCTTTTTTAAACCAACTCAAATACTTGGAAAAATTCTTCTTTGCAAGCTTTTGGGTACAAACACCTTTCATCAGGCTGAGGAAGCATCTGCAATTGGTTTGTGCTTTTCCTGGATGGAATAGAATAGAAGCCAGAGGCCAGTATGCATGTAAGAATTTTTCCAACTATTTGAGTTAGCCTGATAAAAGATATCAGATTTATCCAAATAACCATGTCTACCTATGTCCATAGATCAGCATGGCTACAACCTATACCCCTCAAACTTCTTAGGGTGTTCAGTGGTGTGGTAGATGTATCATAACTTGTGGAGTGGGTCTAATGGAGGGGTGGGCAATTATTTTGGCTGGAGGGCCACTTTATGAATTTTGGTGAGCTGTTGAGGGCTAGGAGGAGGGGAGGTGAAGGATTGTGGCTGTCCCAGGCCCTGGACCTGTGTTGTCACTGCCCTGGGATCCTGACCCCAGACCTGGCCTTCACCCGCCCACCCACTCCTGGATGCCAAACCTTGTCTTTCTGCAGCCCCATCCTATTTGCCTAGCCAAGTGCACTGTGCCTGTGGGGGTCCCAGTGGGTGCACGATGGATAGGCCAGGGTGCCCAGGTAGTGCAGCTGGGTCTAGCGTGGCAGAGACTCTAATGGAGGCAGCCAGAAGCAGCCATCACTGCGGGGGCTGCTGGGAAGCAGAGACTAGCTGCCACACCACCCTTGTCCTGTTGCTCATCCAGGGGCAGGGGGACTGATTGCACGTGGCACAGCTCAAGCTGCCCCCCCACACCTGGGCCAGACAGGGCTGAGGGACCTGCCATGAGCTGAACAGAATCCCTTAGTGAACCAGTTCTGGCCTGCAGACCATATTTTGCCCAATTCTGGTGTAAAAGCATGTTATACCAGGCACCGTGGCCCAGTGGTAAGGACGTGGAGGGCAGCCACTGGGGAATCCGCCCTGGTGGTACCACCTACCCTGGGCTCCTCTGAGGCATCCACCCAGAAAGAGTCCATGGTGGGGTCAGCGCCCCCCTGTCTGTGGGGGCTACCTGGTGGGGACCTGAAGGCCATGGGTGGGGGAGGGGTCTGGAGGCTCCCTTGCCTGTCCCTCTTGTGCCCAACTTTGGGCTCTGGAAGAGCAGGTGAGGGAAATTCAGGCTGAGGTGAGATTCAGGTGAGGTGAAATTCAGGCTGAGGTGATGGGGGATTAGGGCTACAAAGGATGAAACTGACACCTATTTCCATTATCTGCAGGATCAGTCTTCTAGCAGACAGACCTCCCAGGAAGGATGCACAGCAGAGGAATGGCAGAAGGTGACCACCAGAACCAAGGCTGCTTGGGCTAGCATGGTGGTGGCTCCCCAGGTACAACTGGGGAACAGATATGAGGCGCTGGCAGCCTTGGAGAAGGTCAAAGTCGATGCCTCCAGCGGTGACAGTGCCACTCCATGCACAGCATGGTCTGAGCAAGGACAGAACACCATGAGGAAGAAACAGCAAATCCTCGTCATTGGAGACTCCATCCTGAAAGGAACAGAGGGTCCCATCTGCTGACCCAACCCCATGGCACGTGAGGTCTGCTGCCTGCCTGGATTCAGGATGTTACAGGCATTCCAGACCTCAGTCAACCCTCAGACCAGTACCCCATAGTCCTAATCCACATGGGAACAAATGACACGGTGGGGAGCAGTCCAGACCACATCATGAAGGACTACAAGTCCCTGGGGGCCAAGCTTAAGGAGATAGGGGCGCAAGTGGTATTTTCCTCTATTCTCCTGGTAAGTAGACATGGACCACGCCATGAGGCCCGCATTGAAGTGGTCAACTAGTGGCTTCAGAGTTGGTGCTACCAGGCAAGTCTTGGGTTCCTTGACAATGACCCTCATTTTCACGTGGGGGGCATGCTTTGGTGGGATGGGCTTCATCTCTCCCCTAAAGGTAAGCATGTCTTCTCTTCCAGGTTGGCTGATCCCATACAGCATGCTTTAAACAAGCTTCGCTGGGGGATGGGGCTACAGGGGGACACAAGGACACTTCCCAGCCAAGACAGTGTTGCCCTGTGGGGTCAGGCCAACACTCAGGATCTGAATATTGCACCGTGTGACACAATTGTACATATACAAACACACACATCAATCAGGTGCATACACCTGGACACTACCAGCTCAGGCACACACACATCCAAACCAGCCTAGGTACCTACATACCTGTCACCAATTCAAGCACATACACTATACACCCCAGAAGTTAGACACAGATCACTAATTCGTATATCATGCACACAATGCTATATATATATATATATATATATACACACACACATACACACACACACACAATCACATACACTAGCAACTCAGATACACGCACGTTCAAAATAACTAGTTTAGGTTTATGCACACATATCACCAGTTTAAGCCCATACACACTACACACACCAAATTTAGACAGAATCAGTTACCAGTTACCAACACCTACACATTCATTACACATATGTAATGGGCTGAGGAGGGAGAGGAGGATCCACGCAGTGAACCAAAGACTGCGGAGCTGGTGTCATCGAGAAGGCTTTGGCTTCCATGACCACAGCCCGCTCTTTGGCAAGACAGGCAGCGAGCTGCTGGGAAGAGATGGCCTCCACCTCTCCCCCCTGGGGAGGAGGCTCTTCTCAGCCAGGCTGGCTGACCTGCTCCACCGGGCTTTAAACTAAGCCCGCTGGGGGATGGGGGGACTACTGCCACTGCTGGCCCGCTGAGCGACCCTTGCAAAGCCAGCAGACCAAGGCACTTAAGGGAGCCCACCCCTGCTTCAGCCCTGGCACAATCTGTGGGCAAGGCAAGAGCCCCTAAGGGCACACTTGTCTGCCTGTACACTAATGCCAGGAGCCTGGGCAACAAGCAGGAGGAGCTTGTCCTCCTGCTCAGTGCAAAGAATTATGACGTCATTGGGATAATGGAGACCTGGTGGGACTCCACCCATGACTGGACCACGGGTATAGAGGGCTATACCCTGTACAGGAGGGATCGTGTTGACAAAAGGGGCAGGGGTGTAGCTCTCTATGTGAAGGAAAGCTACATGTCCCTGCAAGCTGATGTTGGCGACCAACATGGACAGCTAGAGACCCTCTGGGTAAAAATTTGTGGGAAAAATGGCACACGGGACACAAGGGTGGGAGTCTACTACAGACCTCCCACTCAAAGTCCTGAGCTTGACCAGGAGTTCGCCCGGGAACTGACTGAGGCCGCTTGCTCCAGGACCTTGGTTGTCATCAGTGACTTCAATTACCCGGACATCTCGTGGGAAGATCACTCAGCAAAATCCGAGTGGTCGCAAAGCTTTCTCTCGTGCGTGGATGACCTCTACCTGACTCAAAAAGTCTATGGGCCAACGAGAGGCAAAGCGCTGCTCGACCTGGTACTGGCTACGGGGGACGACCTAATCGGCGACCTAGTGATCGATGGGAAGCTGGGTGACAGCAACCACGAGCTGATCACCTTCACCATCTGCTGTAAAGCTGGCAAGTCAGTCAGCAACACAGAAGTCCTTGACTTCAGAAAAGCTGACTTCGACAAGCTCAAGAGGCTTGTCGGTCAGGCCCTCAGGGACCATGACCCCAGGGAGATGGGAGTTCAAGAAGAGTGGTTGCTTCTCAAGGAAGCGATCCTCAAGGCACAAGCTAAATCTATTCCAACACGAAGGAAAGGCAGCAAGAAGGCACAGCAGCCCTCCTGGCTCTCTAGGGACCGAGTGGACCTCCTGCGGCTAAAAAGCCTACAAAACATGGAGGACGGGATTCACCTCCAAGAAGGATTATTCTGCACTGGTCTGGTCCTGCAGGGACCAAACCAGGAAAGCCAAGGCTGCAACTGAACTCCAACTAGCTTCAAGCATCAAGGACAACAAAAAGACCTTTTTCAGATATGTGGGGAGCCGGAGGAAAAGCAAGGGCAATGTTGGACCCCTGCTAAACCAGATGGGGCAACTGACAACTGATGCCCAGGAAAAAGCCAACCTATTAAATAGGTACTTTGCGTCAGTCTTTCATCAGTCCCATGGGACGCCCATGCCTGCTATGGGACAGGGAGATCTGGGTGATGGGGATCCCCTACCCTCCATAAATGCTGACCTCGTGAAGGAACACCTTGAGAAGCTGGATACCTTCAAGTCAGCCGGCCCTGACAATATGCCCCCCAGGGTACTCAAGGAGCTGGTGAGTGTCATAGCCCAGACCCTGGCACGGATCTTTGAAAACTCCTGGCGCTCTGGTGTTGTGCCTGAAGACTGGAAGAAGGCCAATGTGGTGCCGATCTTCAAGAAAGGGAGGAGAGTGGATCCGGCTAACTACAGGCTCATTAGCCTGACTTCTATCCTGGGGAAGATCTTAGAAAAGTTTATTAAGGAGGCCATCCTTGATGGACTGGCCCAGGCTAACATCCTAAGGGATAGCCAGCATGGGTTTGTTGTGAGTAGGTCTTGTTTGACCAATCCCATTTCCTTCTATGACCAGGTGACCTGTCACCTGGACAAGGGAGAAGAGATTGATGTCATATATCTTGACTTCAGAAAAGTCTTTGATCTGGTATCCCACGATCACCTCTTGGCCAAACTGCCCAGTTGTGGCCTTGGGTCCACCACGATCTGCTGGCTGGGAAATTGGCTTCGTGGTCAGACCCAGAGGGTTGTAATCGATGGCAGTCACTCATCGTGGTGCCCTGTGACCAGTGGGGTCCCTCAAGACTCTGTCCTGGGACCCATCCTGTTCAACATATTGATTAATGATGTGGACATTGGAGTCAGGAGTGGACTGGCCAAGTTCGCCGATGACACCAAACTTTGGGGCAAAGCATCCACGCCAGAAGATAGGCGGGTGATCCAGGCTGACCTGGACAAGCTCAGCAAATGGGCAGACGAGAACCTCATGGTGTTTAACACCGAAAAATGCAAGGTTCTCCACCTTGGGAGGAAAAACCTGCAGCATCCTTATAGGCTCGGCAGTGCTACGTTGGATAGCACTACAGAAGAAAGAGACTTGGGGGTCATCATTGACCACAAGATGAACATGAGCCTCCAATGCGATGCTGTGGCTAGTAAAGCGAGCAAAATGCTGGCTTGCATCCATAGATGCTTCTCAAGCAAATCCCAGGATGTCATTCTCCCCTTGTACTCAGCCTTGGTGAGGCCGCAGCTGGAGTACTGCATCCAGTTTTGGGCTCCACAATTCAAAAAGGATGTGGAGAATCTTGAGAGAATCCAGAGGAGAGCCACGCGCATGATCAGAGGTCAGGAAAACAGATCTTACGATGACAGGCTGAGAGCCATGGGACTCTTTAGCCTGGAAAAGCGCAGGCTCAGGGGTGATCTGATGGCCACCTGTAAGTTTATCAGGGGTGACCACCAGGATCTGGGGGAACGTTTGTTCACCAGAGCGCCCCGAGGGATGACGAGGTCGAACGGTCACAAATTCCTGCAAGACCGTTTCAAGCTGGACATAAGGAAGAATTTCTTTACTGTCCGAGCCCCCAAGGTCTGGAACAGTCTGCCAGCGGAGGTGGTTCAAGCACCTACATTGAACACCTTCAAGAGTAAATTGGATGCTTATCTTGCTGGGCTCCTATGACCCCAGCTGACTTCCTGCCCTTTGGGCAGGGTGGTGGACTCGATGATCTCCCCAGGTCCCTTCCAGCCCTAATGTCTACGAAATCTATGAGGATTACTAATTCATATACCACACACACACACACACAATGATATCTATATCTCTATATATATGTTTATGTGTATTTACTAATTTAGATACATACCACCCACGTACACATACAAATACACACAAGTGAGTTCCTAAGTTGGGTATTGTGACATGTATGCTTGTATGTATGTGCTTGGTGTACTTGGGATACCTGGGGAAAGGTTAAGGTAAGAAAGCAGAAGTGTAGGGATTGAAAGTTGCTGGAAATTAAAGTCACCAGGACCAGGATTAGAACCGGTAGACTAGAGGGGCTTGGGCTGAACAACTGAGGCTTGAGGGTAACTTTAGGTTAATTGATCTTAACTGATTAAAAGGTAATGCCCAAAGCTTACAGAACAGGGGATCATGCCAGCACAGACATTGGGACTGGAGCCTGAGCTACGGGGGAGCTGAAAAGGTAGATGGGGAGAGGGAAAATGGGACTAAGGTAAAGTGTGGGTGTTAAAGAAGGGCTCTGGGTGCGGGGAGCCAGAGGATGGCTCTGGGGCAGCTAGAGAAGTTGCAGGGAGTGGCAGGAGGTGCTGGAAGCTGGAGAAAGGCTCCAGCTGCTGGAGAAAACTGAAGGACAGCTAAGAGGAGCTGGGAAGCTGTAGGGGTGGGGGGAGGATTACAGAAGGTGTGGGGGAAGCCTGAAAACAGAGAGGCAGTCAACAGAAAAATCACAGGAAAAGCAGCAGGCAAGCAGAGAAAGGCAGTAGGAATTGAAAGGAGATTGGGAAACTAGTGGAGAGGGGTGGGGGCTAGAGGACAGAGAGAGAGAGAGCGAGAATGAGGCTGGAATTTAAGATAAGGAAGAGACTGGGATTCAGTAAAACATGACCCAACTTGGGGCTGCAAAAGGCAGTGGTTTTATTGAACAGGGGAGATGGTGAAACAATGTCAAATTGGTTCCCTTGCACCCCCCCTCCCCCACACACAATGGCAGCAGGGGCTAGACAGGAGGTGTGCATGTAATATCTACCTATCCAGGCTGGAAAGGGGTCCTTGTCCAGTAGGTGTTGTCCAGAGGGGGGTCACCAGCAGGGCCTCTGGGTGGATATGTGGTGTGGCATGGTGCTGGTTCAGATGGAGAGGGCATCCCACTGGAGGGGCATCTCACTGCCCCTTTTTATAGGGGCAGAGCTTGTGTGACCCTAGTAACAGGAGACATGCCCAGACAAGGGTCAGCCCCTGGCACACTGAGCATATGTGCTCCTTTCAGGGATGTATGGTTTCGGGTGTCTGTAATAGTGACAGTTGCTGGTTCTGCAGGGTCTTTTGTCTTTCAAATGCTGGTCTTGTCTCTGTTCCTGGATGAATCAACGTAAGGTGATGGGATAATCATTACAGGCCATTCAGTAGAGGCCTGCTACCACTGTATTTCAATCCTTCGCCAATCACTGTCATTCATCGGGGAACCAATTTACATGGGAGGGATATGTGACTCATACAGTTGCAAGACACAAGGGATGCTCAGGCAGAGAACACAAGATGAAGACTTGACATATAAAATGGAAACTCGACATGACTTTGGTTCACTTACAAACATGGGCCTAAACCATTCAATATCCATATGAAACAATAAAAATCAATACAAAAATGATAATAATACAACAGTAAAAATCAATACAAACCTAATAATAATACAATATAAAACAGTGGATATCCAAAACCAAAAACTTGCTACCAAAATAAAAATGTTTAAAGCTTATCCTACATCTTAGCTACTTATACTTATCTATAGGGAATAGAGAGGGAGATAAAAAGTCAGAAATCATTGGGAAAGGGGAGGGAATGCATTTTAAAATAAATTAAAAAAAAGAAAAACTGGGGGTTTTGCTACAAAAGGCCATGAGCACAAGAAGTACCCAGGTAAGTGACAGGGGTCTGGATAGTCCTGGAATCAGGGGAGACGTGTGTGCACCCATAGGAGGCCTTAAATACCTCTACACTAATGCTTGAAGTATGGGGAACAAACAGGAGGGACTTGCCCTCCTGCTAGCTAACACAAACCTGGACTTAGCGGGGCTCACTGAAACCTGGTGGCATTCAACCCATGATTGGGCAGAAAATATCAAGGGCTACAGACTGTTCAAACAGGATAGAATGGGGAGGAATGGTCGGGGTGTGGTGCTGTATGTCAAAGAGCAATACATGTCCTCAGCAAACAGCCCAGGGTCAGAGGAGGGGCAGACTGAAGTGCTCTGGGTTAGAATACAAGGGGGTCAGGGGGAAAGGGACTTAGCGGTTGGTGTCTACTATCTACCACCCAACCAAGGAAAAGAGCCTGACTGGGAATTCTCAGGTCAGCTTGCAGAGGCAGCTAGGTCAAGGGACATGGTTATCATGGGTGACTTAAACTACCCAGACATCTTCTGGGAGGAGCAGTCAGCCAGGTCTGATGGCTCACGTAAGTTCCTAGCTGAAATACAGGACCTTTGCCTAATCCAGGAGGTGCACAGTCCTACCAGGGGAAACGCCCTGCTGGACCTGGTCCTGGCCACAGGTGATGACTTGGTGAGGGGACTGCGGGTTCTTGACCACCTAGGCAATAGTGATCATCACCTACTGGGATTCAGCATCCAGCACAAGGTGTCAAAGGCCTGCAGCAAGGCAGCAGCCCTTGACTTCAGGAAGGCCAATTTCAATGAATTAAGAGATTAGTCGAGGTGGCACTGAGGTCCCAGAGGGTAGGGGAGTTGGGAGTCCAAGACAAGTGGTCATTCCTTAAGGAGACGATCCTCTGAGCCCAAAGGGTGACAGTCCCAATGCGAGTCAAAGTGGGCAAGAGTGCTCAAAAGTCCCCATGGCTCACCAAAGGCATTCAGGAATGTCTGAAAGCTAAAAAGGAGACATACACCCAAATTCTTTGCCTCCATTTTTCTGAGCAGGCAGCAGGACTTCCCTCCCCACCAGGATTCTGGACGGACTCAGGAGAGGCACAGTTAGGCCTAGGGTCAGTGAGGACCTAGTTAGGGAACTTCTGGTGAGGCTGGACGTGTTCAAGTCAGCAGGTCCAGATGATCTCCAGCCCAGGGTGCTGAGAGAATTGGCAGAGGTCATTGCAGGACGCCTGGCACAACTTTATGAGCACCCATGGTGCTCTGGCCAGGTGCCAGAGGACTGGAAAAAGACCAATGTGGTCCCCATTTTCAAAATGGGGAAGAAGGAAGACCCAGGTAACTATAGGCCCATTAGTCTTACCTTGGTCCTGGGGAAGCTCTTTGAGAAAATTATCCAGGAGCACATCTGCAAGGGAGCAGCAGAGGACATTATGCTTAGAGGCAACCAACATAGGTTCATTAGGGGCAGGTCCTGTCAGACCAACCTGGTTGCCTTCTATGACCAGGTCACAAAATACTTAGATGCAGGTGTCACAGTGGACATATTTCTGGACTTTGGGGTGAGAGACAGTGTCAAAGGCCTTTCTATTCTCATTAAAAAATTAGGTGACTATGACATTGATGCCTACACAGTCAGATGGGTCGTGACTTGGCTGGATGTCTGCACCCAGAGAGTGGTGGTGGATGGGTCTTTTTTGACCTGGAAGGATGTGAGCAGTGGGGTCCCCCAGGGCTCAGTCCTTGGGTCTGCAGTGTTCAACATCTTCATCAGCAACTTGGATGAGGGGGTGAAAAAGCACCTTGTTCAAATTCACAGATGACACTAAGTTGTGGGGAGAGGTGGCATGCTAGAAGGGAGGAACAGGTTACAACTAGATCTGGAAGGGTTTCAGGGGTGAGCGGATGAGAATAGAATGGGATTCAATACTGACAAGTGCAAGATACTGTACCTAGGGAGAAAGAACCAGCAGCATACCTATAGGCTGGGGAACTCCCTTCTCATCAGCACAGAGGCAGAAAAGGATCTTGGAGTCATTATTGATTCCAAGATGAACATGGGCCTCCAATGTGATGACGTGGTCAGTAAGGCTAACCACACCTTGTCATGCATCCACAGATTCATCACGAGCAGGTCCAAGGAGGTGATCTTCCCCCTCTGTGTGACACTAGTTAGGCCACAGTTGGAGTACTGTGTCCAGTTCTGGGCACTGCACTTCAGGAGAGATGTGGAGAGCATTAAGAGGGTCCAGAGGAGGGCTGCTCACATGGTCAGGGGGCAGTAGGGCAGGCCCTACAAGGAAAGGCTACGGGACCTGAACCTGTTCCACCTCCACAAAGGAAGACTGAGAGGGGATCTGGTGGCTGCCTACAAACTTGCCAAGGGGTCCTGCAGGCAATGGGAGAGTCCCTGTTCCCCCGAGCACTACCAGGAGTAACTAGGAATAACAGCCAAAAGTTGACTGACAGTAGGTTCAGGCTAGACATCAGGAAACACTACTTCACAGTCAGGGTGGCTAGGATCTGGAACTAACTTCCAAAGGAAGAGGTGATTGCTCCTACCATGGGGGTCTTCAGAAGGAGGCTAGATAGTCACCTAGCCAGGGTCATTTGACCTTAGCATTCTTTCCTGCCCATGGCAGGGGGTCAGACTTGATGACCTGCTCAGATTTCTTCTGACCTACCATCTATGAAACTATGAACTGCTAGATCCTGTAAGTCTGGCCCTGGTAAATGACAATAAATACTAAGATACATTGTTAAGAAGAAGAGAAAAAATGTTAGGCCAGGCATAGAGGGGGAAACTGAAAATGTCATGGGTACAGTGGCTAAAGGAATCACAAGGTAAAACAGCACGTTTTAGCTTGACTCTTGGGAGCAGGATTAGGATTCTTCAGGCCCAGAACTTGAAATAACCTCTCAAGTTCATTTTTCTGTTAAAAATGAATAAACAACATGTATGTTTTCAGTTCATGGTCTCTCGCCAATGGTCCTTCCATGTAACCCTATTGCAGTAGTGCTTCCCACACAGTGGGAATGAGCTGCTCCAACCCTGGTGGCAACCAGGGTTCGAATTGTGGTGAGGTTCAGGCGGGGGGCGGGGGGGAGTGTGAACTGAGTCCCCCATAAGACATGAGAACCTCTCCATAAGAGATGAGAGCCCCCCTGGCAGCTGGGCAGAAACTGTTTAGCACGGGGGAAGAGTGCCCTGTGGCTTTTCTCCACCACTGCCACCACCACTGCTGCTGCTGCCACCACTGCCACCTCCAACCCCCTCAATAGTCAAAGTATAATTTGAACCCTGGTGGCAACTAGGTAGCAAAGCCTTCCTGAGTCTGATGGTTAGGGCACTAATCTATGTCTTAAGAGTATTGATCTCTGTTCTGCCACACATCTGTTCTTCCTGTGTTGCCTGGGTAATTCCTTTATCCTACTAAGCTGTTAAATATAAATTCATAGTGCTCCACTGCTATAGCAATGGGAATTATCACAGATAAAAGTAAACTTCCTTTACACCAATTTCCATCATTTTTCTTTGGTCACTTGGGTGATGAATGATCACCACTTCCCAGCTTAATCCTCTGTGCCAGGTACAGTACAACCTTGAGGAGCCTGGTCTGGATAAGGGTTGGCTGCACTAGCCATTCACTGCTGTCATTCTCCTGATTGTTTCCCCAGTTCCTTCTCTGGCTGTCTAAATACATAACACTCATCAAATGTCTGGGACAATTCATAGGCATAGACTGACCTTACCCTAAACTCTGTTACACCAGCAGGCTTTATTTCTTGATTTCAGTAGAATCTGTCGCTTTCACAGTAGCGGTCTATTCTCCATAAACAACCAGCTGACAACTTCCTCTCTCAGAATAGTGGTTTCTTAATAGTTTAGGATATTTTGAACTTTTTGGCTCCAGACTTGGTGAAAAGTCTTTTAAATGACTGAAGCCTGGAAGTACCCTCTTCCCAACTAATTGCTTAGGCACTGAAACATAGCCCTTGCTATATTTCCCAGTGGATTATTGTCTTCCTACAACTCTGATATTAAAGTAAAGCAATATACGCACACAGTAAACATTCAGTAACTATCCCAAAAACTAGGTCACACATCATCTTAAAAATGATTACTGATCAGCTCTACATTCTTCTCTGAGCCTCTCCAGTGCTAATTGCAGGATCACTACCTAATTGCTGCTGCTCTGCACAAGTTCTGTGGAGCTCTGTATCTTGCTGTAAAGTTTGTAATTCACTTTGCATGCAGCTTCTCTTGGTCTGTATACTTCAATATTTTGGCAACCTGATTCTCTGTTCTTGGCTTGCCCTATTGTTTGAAAAACCTATCCTACTCCACCAGTGCATCGTCAGAAGAGAAAAGGAATTTCTTAGGACTAACAAAGAACTTTAGTCTTTTCCTGTCTCTGGCAAAGACAGGATCTGTTCCTATACTCTGGAGGGTTATAGATCACCAGGGATGATACCTATGGAAATAGTCATTCATTTCCTGTATAAGCAGATTCATCACATCAGCAAAACAAAGGCACCTCTGTGTCTGTTGGATGGAGAGAATAGCTGAATAGGAGGAAAGGGTTACGATTACATAGAATTTAAAGTATGTTCTATAATATATCACCTGTTAAGACCCATAAGGGACCATTCCGACAGCTGGAGATTTCATGTGTGCATAGGGAGTGCCACAGCCCCATCCCAGCCTCTGTTCCTGGCTGTTACATTGACCCTTTTGAGACTGAAAAGGGGCTTATTATTAGTGGCTGCCCTCCACCCTGCATGACAGTGAACTGTTTTGATTAAAATCAATTTTATCATGGAAAGACACTTCTGTAAAGTTATTGTTAACCATCTTTTAATTTTATTCATAGACATTTCTTACTAATATTTTACATCATGATTGAATAGATTTGTAATAATGCACTATCAGATTGTCATTCACTAATAATGCCTTTGGAGGCATTACATTATCTTCCATCTTCTGATTAGTTTTGCATTAATTTACAGTGATTTACTAGTAAATGAAAATGTTTGATATTTGAATTCTGATGCTGAGCATCATACTACATATGGTGCTGGTGTTGACAAAATGGTTTGTTGAGCAGGTAAATTCATTTACACAATTCATCTAAAGTATCAGGCAGTCCACTAGTTTTGTTTGTTTGTATGTGTATTTTGTAATGTTTTTTATTATTATTTGCACTGGGTATTGAATGTGGGAAAACAGGAACATTGACTTGGAAGGGCCTTCCTCTGTCATCAAAAACCAGTCCCCAGCTATTACAGGCAAGTTGGCTATAATCTATTAGCATTCAGAAGAATAGTTAACGTAAGTCACTGATGTATTTGCATGAAGAAAAACATTATAACACTAGTCTGACTTAACCATTTACATCTCTTCAAAAACCATGTTTGTGGGAAGTTATTTAGAGGCCAAAGAAAATATAATATAACAGTTCTGCTCACCAAGATATATGCTAATTGGATATCAAATAAACTTCTAGGCTAAGTACAGACAATCAAAAAGCCTGAGACTGAATCAATTCAATCTTCGCAAATTGGTCTAAGCTGTGTAGATTGAATTGATAAGCAAGTGAATAGGCATACATTTTTTAATCTGGAAACACAGTCACATGCCTGTAGTGGCTCAGGCCAGAAGCTGGGGGGGCGCTACAGAATGCCTCCCTGCTCAGTTGGAGTAGACAGCTTGGGCCAAGGCTAGCCCCCGCCATCCTATGAGGGAGGGTTTTCAGGGGAGGTGCAAAGCATCCTGGGATGCTGGGGGACTGTGAATTAACTTGAATCTGGAGGGGCAGGGGATCTGGAACAAAAGTTCAATAAACTGATTTAACTTAAATCAGTTAAGTCTGATACTTCATCCAACCAGATTTATCTTAAATGGGTTTTGACCATTTTAAAAGTGGTTTATGTGCACTGAACTTCTGTTGTGTTACAGATTTGAACTGGTTTCCATTTACTTATACTGATTTATGTGAAATTTCTGTCCCTGGTCCTAAGGATTAAATGTGGCCTGCTGGTCTTTAAAGTGATTTTTTTTCTAGACCTTTAATGGACCTTTACAGGGATAACATAACCTTTAATGGGCAGCCCCATAGCATATTCAAACGTCTTTTAAATGGTTACAGTTTAGTTTCACAATAATGGGGAAAAAAACCACTCATGAGTAAAAGAGATATTTACAGGCAGGCTCTAACCATGAAGGGTTTGAGTGGATCTATTGATTTTTCTTTGTTTCTTTTTTTTTCTTTTTTTCTTTTTTTCTTTTTTTTTTGTCTTTGATTGAATCCATCTGTGTTTGTAAATTCACCCTATGTTATATGTATAGGACAGAATGTTTAAGATGGCCTGCTTGTGTCCTGTTTTTTCAAAGATAGAAAAAAAATATTATAATCACATCCAGGTTTAATTGGTTTCCCTCATGTTATGTACTTAGACTTAATTTTCTTGGATTTGGAAGCAGAATTTTGCCCTTCAGACTAGATCCTTCTTGTAAAGGAAGCATAACTGAGTGGCTGCAACTTGAATTGGATATGAGGACTAGGATAACTAGGAGAGCACCCCAGTCACATATGCCTTTATCTCAGTTATTCTGTAAACAGATAAAGACAGTTGTGTTTATGGCTATGGGTAAAAGCTTGTGATCATAGCTATAACCTATTAATATTTTTCTCTTGTCCGGTATCTTTTTTGGATTTTGTAAAGAAAAAGAATACTTTGGAAAGTGGGGTTATGTTGGACCTGGGGTTCCCATTCTGAATTGCAAATTTTGGGGGATCTCTTAAAGAACTTCTGGTTGAGCATTCCTTTATCTTTGGAGTGCCTGGACACTAAGATGAAGATGGAATAGGGTACAAAGCCTTCTTGTTTACTGGGGGATAGACTATCACAAATCAAAGCAGACATTGTATTTCATAATTTGATGTTTCAGTCAGTGGAGAAATGAGGAATGTCAATAAATGTAGTTTTAGAGCCCCAATTAATTTTAAAGATTTAAGATAGATTGTATGCCTCTGTCTGAAATGTATTCTGACATAGCATTGATCTAGTACCTTTAAATATCCTGCCACTTGCTTCATATTTGAGGAACCACATAATATGGTTTCTCAAATATGAAGAATATTTCATATAATATGGTGAATTTCCTGGAAAGAGGCATGGGGCATATAAAATCAGGACTAGAAAAGGGCAAAGAGCTATACTTGGGCTGTAAGTAGATGTTACAATTGTCCTAGGAGAAAGCCTTTTATTCTGAGATCCTACAGGCATACCAGTCCACTGTTCCTCTTTAAACCCCTGTGAAATACTCAGAATAAAATGCGCTAATGCTTTTTTCCAGGCTATAGATTAGTGCATCTATAAAGTTATTGTACTTTTTCTTCAGACAAGGTGGCTAAGCTGTATGTTCTTTTCTGCCAGAGGAGCTGCAATTCAGCTTGGAAAGGCAACACATGTAAATGACTCTTTCATGCCTGTTCTGATCTTAGTAAAACCTTAGGACAAGCAGACCCTCATTAAACACAACATCTGTTTACAGGTTTAGAGCTGTTTTTCTTTTTGAGCTACAAGTTTGCCTAGACATGGAAGCACTTATCCCTTGGATATGAAGTTGGATGCCAGTAAGGGTACTGAATTGGAGAGAGATCATTCAAGATATATCTGGTTCAGTGTCCTTTCTCTATAACATCTATTTCTGCCACTGTTGGCTAGATGAGTCTAGAAATGGGGCTTCTACGGAAACTTCCATTAATAAATCTAGGATACAGAAAGTATATAGAATCTATTCGATATACCTCAGCATAGCTTCAAAATACTGTTCCCGCATAAACAAGGGGAAAAGTGTCCCTGAATCATGAGCGACTTGTAATACTTGGATCTCACATTCCTCCACTGTTGGCTCATGTTCCATCTTCCTTTACTCCCAGGAAAATGAATATGAACATCTCTGTGCTTCTTGGACCCAGGACTTCTTGTTTCCCGTTTTACTGGGAAAAGATTGCCTTGGATAGTTTCTCTGTGAAGAAGTATATTCAGAATCAATAGTGCCCTTACATTATTAACTTCCTTGTCAGTCTTAAATCTATGACT
Organism: Crocodylus siamensis; assembly: GCF_052110815.1. Lineage (NCBI taxonomy): Eukaryota > Metazoa > Chordata > Crocodylia > Crocodylidae > Crocodylus > Crocodylus siamensis. Next base: position 80,398,147 of record NC_143395.1, on the reverse strand, counting down.
GGAAATATTTGGCAACATTTCTGGCAGAGAGCCTGAAGAGACCCAGACTGGGTCAGAGACAGGCAGGAATCAGGACCCAGCCACTGCCATTGCTTCTCCCTATCTCGCAGCTGCAGTGTGTCACATCAGAAGCCTTGTCTGCTGGAATCTAGGCAGCCTACTGCAGTGATGTATAAAGGTTTGGGGCAGACATTCAAAAAGCTTGAGCCTGAATTGATTCAATCTTTGTAGGTTAGTCTAACCTGCCTAGGCTGAAGTGGTTTGTAACCACACAGACATTCTCTCTGGACTGAGGAAATTCAGGCACGTGCCTGCAGTGGTTTAAGCTAGAGGCCAGGAGGCACTAGAGTAGCCCTCCCCTCCCTTGCACAGTACTGAGTTGAGGTGGGGTGTGGCCAGGATGCAGCAGGATGTTCTGATTAGGGAGGTCTGCCTGCACCATTCCAGGCTTTTCCTTGCTCTCTGCTCAAGGAGCAGGAGTGTTGCCAGCCCCCACCTCCTGCTAGCACTCTGAGGCAAGTGGGGAGGGTGCAGTGCATGCATCTGTTGATGATATGGATATTTTCAATCTCCCTCCCTGCTTCTTTATACTGGCTGCAGTAAACTGACAGGTGAAAAAAGCCAGCAGGAGGCTAAAAAACAGTGTTTATCACCTGATCAGCAAAACAATAGCCTCTCTCCATTATTTCAAACTCTTCTTAAACAGCTTACCAGCTTACAGCCCTAAGCAGTCACTCTTCTGTCTGCCTGTCCCAGTAAAATTGTAGACACACACACATCTGTGTTAGCTAGCATACCACATGCCTAAGGTCCATGGAGCTGCAGTTCATGCTGTGGGAAATGGGAGGAAGGGAGGGAAAGGGGGATTCCTGCTTGAGCAGCAAGTGGTGACTGGGGGGAGGGGAGGAGGGGAGGGGGAAACCAGGCAGACCCTGCTATGCCAGAGTTCTGGCCAGGGAGCAGGAGGGACAGACCAGCCATGCTGTGGAGAACCCTGCCCAGCCCAGACAGCATGCCAGCATGCTGGGGATGCTGGTTTAAGGGGTCTGGGACACACATTGCATAAACTGGTTTGAACCAAATCAGTTAAGTCTGATACTATATTCAGCCAGGTTTAACTCAAACTGGTTTTAGCCATTTTCAGACTGGCTTACGTGCACTGAATATCTGTTCTGGTACAGGTTTAAACCAGTTTCTGATCACTTAAACTGGTTTATATGTAATGTCTGTGCCTAGCCATAGAGTCCCCTACTGCTGAATGCTACTAAAGTCACAGCTCCATAGGCCAGATCCAAAAGCTTTGTGGTTTTTAAGTTGCTGTCCCTGCTATAGGGGGAGGAAACAAGAGAAACTGACCTCTAAGGATCCAACCACAAAACCTAAGAAAATTCCATTCCCCTTTCCCCAACATTTGTAGTATGCAGGGAGAGTCACCTTGTTGTTTTAAAATAATAGAATGCCATGGAATATAAGATCTGATAGGAAAGTTATGCTCATCTCTATGCTATACAGATGAGTTGACTCTGGAAATGGTTCCTAAGTTGGTTCCTCAATATTTGAAAATGATCCCATAACCAGGGCCTGAAGGGGCAGAGAAAGCCTTAAAATACTGTAACCATTGTATCTTGCTGTTTACCTTCTATTCCAGAGAACACATATATTGCAAGATTTTTTTTTGAAAAAGTTTTGAATTTTTTTGAAAACTAGAAAAATGCTGATCATTTGCAGCCTCTAACCCAATCAGAGAAAAGGAATAGGACACATGACTGCATGACAAATCAAGTTTTAAAATAGAGATTAATTTAAGAATTTCAAGTACACTGAATGCTCATGGAGGAGCTGAAGTCCCAATAAATGTTTTCAGAAATTGTGCAGAAAGTTTCCAACAATTAATCTTTATCAGCCTCTAACAAATTTATGAAGAAGGATACAAATAGAGTACCAGTTTATCTGATGAAGGTAACTACATAAATTTAATAGACTTTTGTCAGCCTTTATGGATTTACAACATCAGAACACAGAGGATTGGAAAAATGTGAGGTGGAAAATGTTGGAATGTGTAATATGGTAAGTATTGATAGTTAAGTCTTCATATTTGGAACCAGCAAAGAACTTCAGCATGTACTTAACAATAATCACACGAATTGTCCTATTTACTTTTGTGGAAGAAATCAAACCGCGTTGTGGCTGAATCAGAACTGACAGAGCCAGCTTTTCTTTATTTAGGGCTATACTGTGATCACAGGGAGAATTCCATACAGCAAGGGGAATCACCCACTTGTCTGTTTCAAAGGATTTCTCAGATTCTCTAAGTTTACAAGCGTATTTATAGTAAAAACAGAGAAAGAGATAAAAAATACATCTTGGAGAAACAAAACAATAGTAAATTACACAGAAACGTAGAAAGCTTACTTAAACAAACTATCTGTGCATAGGGCAAGATATCAAGATAACCCAAGGCATGCAGGAATGCACAGGGCAAGATATCAAGATAACCCAAGGCATGCAGGAATGCAGATTCCTTATCTCAGAACATCTGAATTAAGCAGTATCAGCACTTCTGGTCTTTGTCTGTTTTTTTCTAGTCAAGTAAGTCAATTACTTCTACACTTTAATAGGGCTGCTCAGGTTTTCACATGGGTAAACGTTTTGCTGAGCCAGGGCCTTATTTATTACTTACATTTGCTACACACCTGCTGTCATAAAATGGAGGGCAGACATAAAACAAGTAGGAATAAAGGTTTATAACTATGTTTTGCTTTTGCAATTACTTGATATTGTTATCTGAATGTACATAACAATCATTTTTATTCAATTAATGAGAAAAAACTGTTAAAACCCAGTAATTTTACAAGAACACAACACCAAAACGTAGTCACTTGGATGGGGCCAATATAGGTGCAGTAGGCTAAATATCATTTTACAATCTTGTTCGCTTTAAATGCCTTCAGGGAATAATACTTCATTAGATCCTGAGCATTGTGCAATGTTAAGCTCACTTTGTTTCTTCTTGGTTGTTTTGTTTGTCATAAACTGTCATGCTTTAGTATTAATAATACAAATTGAAAAATCATTATAGCTATTTCAATTTGGCAATCAGTATTTTGACAAAAGCATTTTGTTTCTGACAGTACACTACAAGTATTTTAGAGCATATGGATTGCCAAGAGCCAAATGTGCTATTTAGCTTGGAACCATTAATTACAGGCAAGTGGGCCCATCTTCTGTGCAATTCTTTTATTTTGTTACTAATGGGGTTCAAAATTTCTTTTCATCATTGAGAGATGGTGAAGTGAAGGCTTATTTCATGCTATGGAGGCTTATGTTTAACCATCTGCTCCATGTCCCTTGTCAGTTTGAAAGTGCCCGCTGTGCAAGTCTATTTGATTAATTTTATTTATGTGAAGTTTTTGTCATTTGTTTTGACTTTGAATGCTGTATGGGAAAATTTGATGTTAGCCTCTATCCAGCAAAACCCTTAAGTGACATAATTGTAAATAGATAACTAATATTGCTAAAGCTATCAGGGTCTTTATTTCTTCTTCTTATTTCTTAAAATTATGTTGTCTGTCACAGTTCTCTCCATGATCATTTTTATGTGGTGTTTGTAGAAGAACATCTTTTAGGATAAATTACAGATATACATTAGAGAGCACAGAGAAATTTCTGAAAAAGCAGATATACAATGTTTGAGTTTGGTGGGATGGACAATAGGGGTGTGCAAAATGGGCCATATTTGATTTGGATTTGGCCTAAATCAGGACAGTGATTTGATTTGTTGATTCAGATCACTGTCCCCAATTTGATTCAGCTGAATCTGAATCTGAAGTTTCAATGCTGAGTTGGAGAATCAGTGATTCGGCCATAGACACAGCTTTAAATTTTTTTTCTACATACCTTGAGGTACCAGGTGCAGCTCATGAATGCTGCGATACTGTGGCAGATGGAGCATCCAGGCCCTACAAGTGCTTGGTGGCAAACCCAGAAGTGGACTGGAAGTACCTCTGGTCCAATTCTGAGTCTGCCAGGGACAATGGAGGAGGGGCCCCGTGCGCCTCCTTGGCTCAGTGATTGGCCATGGGGGGACCCCAGGTGCCCCCCCAGACCCAGGAGGCACCAGTCACTGAACCAGGAGGGCACGGGGGGGCCCCAGTGTGCTCCCCAGTGGACCCAGTAGCAGAACAGAAGTGCTTCTGGTCCGCTTCTGGGTCTGCTGCCAAGCACGCTGGGGAGCCCCTCATGCTCCTGTGAGATGCTCCATCTGTCTCAGCATCGCAACATTCACAAACCACCTGGTACCTTGAGCTATATAGAAAAGGCATTTAAACCTGTTAAAGTATTGATTCTAGAACTAGTGGTTGAAAGAGAGGCAAGGAGAAAAAGTGAGAGTAGAAAAATCAGAAAGGCCATTAACATGGCAGCTGAAATAATTGATAATAAAATGGAGTCTTGGATGTGGGCCACAGATCAAGAAAACAGCAACCAAAGGACTGCAGATCATGCAGAGAGAAAGAAAAGGGAGAGAGGAGGTGAATCGAAATATTAAAAATAAACATAGTTGTGTTATTTGAACAGAGTAATACCCAAATCAAATGCAGAAATTTCATATATAGATGAAAGAAAGAGAGACAGACTCATTTTTTTTCATTTAGTTTTGTGTAGAAAATACTCATTTGCCATGAAGATTTAACAGCCATTTGATGACAATAGAATCAATATTTGACGCTGATGTATTCTCTAATGTGCCCAGCTGTCTTATTTGTCCTATTACTATGCATCATATAATCCTTATGAAACCATTAAGTGTTTCTGCACATTTTTCCTCATTTGAATATAGCATTGTTAATATTAGATTAGTGAAAAAAATAATTCTTATCTTCTTTGCCAATTCCACAGCTATTTAAATGATAAGCCTACACTTTTTTTCCCTTTTGCTCTGGTATGTATACTGATGACATGTACCAATACTCTTTAATTGGAAACTGTGCTTTTAAATTGTTATGACCTTCCTTGCCATACTAAAAGGTTTTATTTTTTAAATAAGTTTATGTTAAGGAGTTAGACTTGTAGATCTTGCATCTATATTTTCAACATAAGTTGTGGGAAAGTTGTTGGCTTCTAGACTTTGGGTTCAAAGTGCTTGCCCCTTAAAGAGCCAGGAAGCCTGAAGCCTGCCACCCTTGTTCAATTAACTGTGCCTGCTACATTTGGGTCCAGTGACCTGGACAGGCTCAGCAAATGGGCGGACAAGGACCTGATGGTGTTTAACACCGAAAAATGCAAGGTTCTCTGCCTTGGGAGGAAAAACCTGCAGCATCCTTATAGGCTCAGCAGATTCACCCGAAGAACCTTGTCTACCTATGTCCTTAGACCAACACGGCTACAACCCCTGTGATTGAATTAGAGCACACACTTCCAATTCTGATTAAGAATTTCAAGCAGCGAGCCAGAGTAACAAATACTTTATCAGATACTCGTAGTACAAGGGGAAAAAAGCACAAAGACACTTTTACACCTAATGGTCATATCGGATGTATGAGACCAATGTGTTAGGCACAGTTGAGATTGTCAGAATCTGCACTCATCTACTGCCTAATGTTTCTAGACACCTAAGTCTTTCATGAAATACATGTTTCCATATAACAAACCACTTGCATATTTTTTTCTGAAACCTCAGTTTTTCAGCCTCTTAGGGACAGTCTTTCAACTATGATTTCATTGGCCCCACATGAAAAGGTTATAGGTCCTATTGACATTTGGCTCTACAGCCAGGGATCAATTTAGTCCCCTTAGATACAGTTTAGGGCCGGGGCAGGCAATTATTTTGGGTGGAGGGCCGCTTACTTAGTTTTGGCAAGCCATCGAGGGCTGCATGAGAGGCAGCCGGGGCAGATAAATATTAATTTTTTATATTTTTAGAGGTCCCATGGGCCACGTGGAATAGCCTGGTGGGCTGCATCTGGCCCACAGGCTGCATTTTGCCTACCCCTGGTTTAGGGGGGTCACATTCAGAGTCCACAATGACCCCAAAGTCATTTCCTGTCTTATGAATGTAACTTAAATTCTTTACTCTTGGTTATATGATCTGTCTTGCAGTTGGCTCACAGGGAGAAAATTCAATACCTCATTTGGTTATGTAGCACACTGAGTCATTCAATCCTCAGTGGTGGCAGCATCAGAAAATATGGCAATCTTATAACAGCCAGATATGGAATTTGATATCTTTTTAGTTTAATCTGAAATCTGAAGTTAATTGAAACATTCCTGTTTAATTCAAATTCATTTTACAGTTTGATGCAATATTATATTTACAAAGAAAATTCCATCCTTTCTAATAATACAATTGATTTTGTTTATTAGTTTTTAATGTATTATATTAGCTTTATTTGCTTTATTTTTTATTAGCTATATTAGCTTTATTTGTTCCACTACATCTTAAGTATACTAGCCTGAATTATTATGAAGAAATTAATGTGAAGGAATACCAAACAACAAGTTAAAATTAGTGTATTTCTAAACTTAGCATATTATTAATTTCTTATTTTTGGGACAAGACAGGCTGATTAGGCTCTTACAGTCAAACTGCAAAAGAAAACTAATCAGCTCTGAAATAGTATAATTTAAAAAACTTCAGCCTGAATTATGCTTCTATTTGAATGTGTATAAAGATCCACAAGTACTTTCTTTTCCCATCTCTCTTCTGAATTAATTACTGATGCAGTAATGGCAATGTAGAAAGTACTTCTGAAAATTACACTGAACTTAGTTCTAAGAATGCAGGTTACAAGTGATTAGAAGAATCACATCTCAGCAGTGTGTTTATGAGAATGCTTGTGTGGGGGCACTCAGCCCTCCGAAGTATTTTCTATATAAAATATTTTCTACTTCCAGCATTCCAGGCTTGAGAATATCATCATTCTTTTGTGGTAATTATTATCTTTATGGGAGGTGTTTGGAGATTTTTTTCCCCATTTTTCCATACTAAGAACTTTAAGTCTAATACACTCTCAGCAGTCCTTGATGGAATACTTGCTGTCAATCGACACCAAAAAAGTGAGGAATTCAGAAGGGACATAATAGATAATGTACAATCCACTTGGTCATTCAGTGTGCACAATCATAGAATAATAGAAAATGAGTGTTGGAAGGGACCTCAGGAGGTCATCTAGTCCAAACCCCTGCTCAGAACAGAACCATCCCCAACTAGTTCATCCCAACCAATGCTTTTTGTAGCTGGGCCCTAAAGACTTCCAAGAACGGGGGTTGCACCACCCCTTCGGGTAATCTGTTGCAGTGTTTTACTACCCTCCTAGTAAAGAAAATTCTTCCTAATATCTAACCTAAACGTCCCTTGCTGCAACTTGAGACCATTGCTCCTTGTTCTGTCATCTGCTACCACTGAGAAAAGTCTAATTCCATCCTCTTTTGAAGCTTCCTTCAGATAGTTGAAGGCTGCTGTTAAATCCCCTCTTAATCTCCTTTTCTCTAGATTAAATAAGACCAGTTCCCTCAGTCTTTCCTCATAAGTTGTGTCCCCCACTTGCCTCACCATTTTTTGCCCTCTACTGGACTCTCTCCAGTTTGTCCAATCCTTTCTGTAGTGGTGTACCCCAAACTGAACACAGTACTCCAGTTGTGGCCCCACCCATGATAAATAGAGGGGAATAATCACTTCCCTTGACCTGCTGGCAATACTTTTATGGATACAGCCCAGTATGCCATTAGGCTTCCTTGCAACAAGGGCACACTGCTGGCTCACATTCAACTTATTGTCCACTATAACCCCCAGGTCCTTTTCTGCAGAGTTGCTGCCCAGCCAGTTAGCCCTGAGCCTGTACTGGTGCATGGGATTATTTTGTCCTAAATGCAAAAATTTGCATTTGCCCTTGTGGAACCTCATGAGAGTAAATCAAGTATCCTTTTTTCAGGTGTCATATAGTGCTATTCAGATACTGTTGGTGCCTGTCAAAGAATTTTAACTCAAATTATTATTCTTTCACAAGGAAGAAGTATGGTTAAGTAGAGTTTCATTTTAAAACTCTTGTTTTCAGAGGCTTATTCAGGGAAAAATACTGTTTGAATGAGATTTCCTCTGCTCCTCTTAGTCCAGGAGGTGGGGGTTATGAATGTTTAGAAAAGTGTATTCCTCCAATTATTTTGCCTAATATAAATAAAGTGCATTTTTCACACCTGAAAATTTTCAGTGGCTTTTTCTCAGGGAAAAAAAGTAAAGAGCCTGTCCAAAATATTAAAAATAATGCCCAATGCATCTTTTCTTGATGGGGTAGTATGAATAGGAGCAGTACTTAGTGAACCATTTCAGAAGAAGTTGATTCTTAAAAAAATCGGTATACTATCAGGTAGTTATAAATTGCCTTTACAGTTTGAGAGCACAAGACGGTATCAAAAACGATTATGTAACTAAATAAATGACCATTCAATTTGTGAAAAGTAGCTGGTTTTGTATCAGCAAGTTCCAATCATACTCAGCCAAGACATCTAGAACTAGTCAAATCAGCTTGCTGAGTTCCTTAAAAGATATATATAATTAATCATTGAAAAAAATAATTACACAGCATACCTGAAAAGCGGCCAGTGTCACACACATCTTTCAATAAGGCTTTGTGTCAGTACCTGTACAAAAAACGTTGAAATAAAAGTAATTAATGAGAGTTTTACAGTAATGAGCCTGTAGGACATGACTGAGATGAACAAATTTCCGTTACCTCTGTCTTGCATCTAAATACATGGTATTTGGATGAAGTAGAAAAGTCAACAGTGCTTCTAGGCCAGAGACAAACATTAAAAAATTCTGATCCTGAATTGATTCAATCTTTGCAGATTAGTCTAACCTGGATAGGCTAAATCAATTTTATAACTGGACAGACATTCCAGAAATGCAAGCATATGCCTTCAGTGGCTCAGGCTAGAAGCCAGGGGGCACTAGAGCAGCCAGCAGGATGCCCTGATTAGCTCAGCAGGGGATTGATAACAGTGTTTATCACCCCATTAAGAAAACAAGAGGGACATTACCACCTACCTGTTGATTCTACCTGTTGATTCATCAGGGATCATAGCCAGCATGTGGTCTGCTAGCTAATACACAGACATCTGTCTTCAAAGCAGAGAGGAAGGGGAAAGGGGAAGGGGAGGGAGCATCCCAGTCTTGCTGAAGCTGTAGCCATGGAGCAGAGGGTAGGGGCTAGCCCTGCTGTTGAACAGAGAGCACCACCCAGCCCAGAGAGCATGCCAGGATGCTGGGGGAGTCTGACTTATCTTAAACCAGCAAGACAGACATTTCATAAACCAATTTGAACCAAATCAGTTAACTCTGAGTCTCACTCAACCAGGTTTATCTCAAACTGGTTTCAGCCATTTTCAGACTGGTTTATGTGCACTGAACATCTGTTCTGTTACAGGTTTAAACCAGTTTCTGATCACTTAAACTGGTTTATGTGTAATGTCTGTCCCTAGCCCTTGGGTGGTTAACCAAAAAACATGCTCCATCATGTTAGTTGTGCCACCATAGTGGAATACTTAAACTACTAGGAGTTGCACCTTCTAAGGACTTTGAAAACTGACTCTTAGAACTCTTAGAAATAGAAAATATTTAAAACATATTTTTTCTTGTTTTTAATGGAAATTTCAGCCAGCTCTGCTGGTCTCTTTTGGTACATGCAAATGCTTCAATGCATGCTCTTTGAGCACCACCTCTGGCACATGCAGCTGGCAGATTTTATACTTTTCGTGCATGACAGAGAAATTTATTACCTACGTGAGAAAATAACAGTACTAAAAAATAAGCAATTATAATGTTTTCACTATATGGAATGACAACTTAGTCATCACGCCAGATGACAAAGCTAACATATTTAACGATTTCTTTGCCTCTGTCTTCCTAAGTAGGGACCAGTTCAGCCATCTCCCTGCTGGGCCCCCCTCGGGCCCCAAGAGAGACACGCCTGGGCCAGGGGTTAGCGAGGAGTTAGTTAGGGTACTTCTGGAGAGGCTGGACGTGTTCAAGTCCGCTGGTCCGGACGATCTTCACCCTAGGGTTCTACAGGAACTGGCCGAGGTCATTGCGGGACCCCTGGCGAGGCTCTATGAGCACTCGTGGTGCTCTGGCGAGGTGCCGGAGGACTGGAAGAGGGCTAATGTGGTCCCTATCTTCAAAAAGGGAAAAAAAGAGGACCCGGGAAATTACAGGCCAGTTAGTCTTACCTCAATCCCGGGTAAGCTCTTTGAAAAAATTATCCTGGCACACATCCAGGAGGGCCTTGCGGGGGAATGCATGCTCAGGGGCAACCAACATGGGTTCATCAGTGGCAGGTCTTGTCAGACCAACCTGGTGGCCTTTTACGATCAGGTCACCAAATCATTAGACGCAGGGGTTGCTGTGGATGTAGTCTTTTTGGACTTCCGGAAGGCTTTCGACACTGTCTCTCACCCTGTCCTCATCAAAAAGCTGGGAGACTGTGGTGTCGATGCCCACACAGTCAAATGGGTCGCCAACTGGTTGGAGGGCCGCACCCAGAGGGTGGTAGTGGATGGGTTCTTCTCGACCTGGAAGGATGTGGGCAGTGGGGTTCCGCAGGGCTCGGTCCTCGGGCCCGCACTGTTCAACATCTTCATCAGTGACTTGGATGAGGGGGTAGAAAGCACCCTGTTCAAGTTTGCTGATGACACTAAGATGTGGGGGGATGTGGGTGCACTAGAAGGGTGCAATAGGCTACAAGCTGACCTTGACAGGTTGCAACGGTGGGCGGATGAGAATAGGATGGGGTTTAACACTGATAAGTGCAAGGTGTTGCACATGGGGAGGAAGAACCGGCACCACACTTACAGGTTGGGGAACTCCCCTCTTGCCAGCACGGAGACGGAAAGGGATCTTGGAGTCGTCATTGACTCCACGATGAACATGGGCCGGCAGTGTGGGGAGGCAGTCAAGAAGGCCAACCGTACCCTGTCATGCATCCACAGATGCATCTCGAGCAGGTCCAGGGAGGTGATCCTCCCCCTCTATGCGGCACTGGTCAGGCCGCAGCTGGAGTACTGCGTCCAGTTCTGGGCGCCACACTTCAAGAGGGACGTGGACGATATGGAAAGAGTTCAGAGGAGGGCCACTCGTATGATCAGGGGTCAGCAGGGCAGGCCTTATGAGGAGAGGCTACGGGACCTGAACCTGTTTAGCCTCCACAAGAGAAGGTTAAGGGGGGACCTTGTGGCCTGCTACAAACTGGTCAGGGGGGATCAGCAGGTATTGGGGGAGTCCCTGTTCCCCCGTGCGCTGCCAGGAGTGACCAGGAATAACGGTCACAAACTGGCGGAGGGTAAGTTTAGATTAGATATTAGGAGGCGCTACTTCACAGTCAGGGCGGCTAGGGCCTGGAACCAGCTTCCAGGGGAAGTGGTGCAGGCTCCTAGCCTGGGGATTTTTAAAAGGAAGTTAGATGAGCACCTTGCCGGGGTCATCTGACCCCGGTGCTCTTTCCTGCTAAGGCAGGGGGTCGGACTAGATGATCTACCTAGGTCCCTTCCGACTCTAGCTACTATGAAACTATAATAATAGATAAAGCCAGGTAAAGCTATGCAGGCCACATGGAAATCAAAATAAAAGAACTTTATTGATTTCTTTTTGTTTTTATAAAATATAATAGAACGTGGCCACATCAGACTTTATTTTACTCCCCATGAGATGAATATATTTATTTTGATCTTGAAATTGCTTGCTGTATATTAAAACTGATAACTTTGCCATGAGTGAATGAATGAGTCTATACAACATTTTAAGTTAATTTATAATCTCTGGCAATAACTGACTTTCAAAGGTCCTTGCTCTTACCAATTTCTGAAAGGCTTTCTATTTTAAGCCACCTTTAGAAGTAATTTATAATGCACTGTACAAGACCATTAATTTTAAGTGCTGTCTTTTCAGCAAGTCCAGTTCCAGTATTAAAGCAATTATAAACTAATATTTTATCAGCACAAAAAACTCCAAACCTCCAAATCAATGCAACTTTATAATTCCAAATGAAGGCATGGAGAAATAAAGAAATCCCTTCATACTTGTAACTTGGCTCCTGATATAAAGGTACCATAGAAATTAGTAACAGAAAAAAAATTGGAGTCATGGGGTGAAATCTTAGTTTCACTGAAATCAATGCCAAAATTCCCTTTCATGTCAGTAGATCCAGGATTTCACTCATGCAGTCTATAGCCCTATCAACACAACATTTTATATTGTTCTATATGCCACTAAGCCTCTGTCTTAATGTAGTCCAACCCCCACAGCTTTTTAAAAATTTAGTGGTAAGTTTTCTGGAGTAGTTAAGTCAGTGCTTCCCAACCCTTTCCTCAGCATGACCTCATTTATGACCCCATTTCTTCAGCATGGCCCTTCACTCCCAACCCGCAGCCCCCCCACCCCAGGTTCCCCCTATTCCCCACTCTCTTCCCCCCCAGCAGTGCCTAAGCCCCAGTTGTCACCCACAGGAGAGGCAGCAGCTGCTATGGCCAGAGCAGAGCACCCCTTCTGCCCCCCCTCCCTATGGGTGGAATCAGTAGAGGGAGCCCTTGGTGGTGGGCCATTGCGGGCTTGGGGCTCCCTGTCCTGATAAGCCCTTCCCCCCGCAGGAGGCCTATTTTGCCCAGTAGGAAGGACCCAAAGCAGGAGGGTGTGGAGGCTTGGTGCCACTGCCAGGAGTCCCATGCCAGCCACACTACCATGGCAAGGCACCCCCTGCTCAGCTGGCATAATCATCAGTGGCAGTGCAGAATTGTGTCCCCCACTGCTCCTGGACAGGCAGGGGGCACCTCTCCATAGCAGTTCAGCCAGCATAGGGTTCCCAACAGTGACACCAAGACTCCCTGCCTTGCTCTGCCATGGAGGCCCCTGGCAGAAGGGCAGCAGGGCAGGGATCCCCAAGCCCACATCAGGCAGCCCACATCTACCCCCACCCTGTGCATAAATCTGGGGGGGCACATGCCCACCCATGCCCCCCTCCCCAGAAGTGCACATAGCAGTGGAAGGTGGCCCTCCAACAATCCCCAGACCAGCCACCCATGCCTCCATCCTGCTCTTCCAAATAGACCCTACATTCTTGCCCTGACCCCAGGCTCCATGCACCAGCCCAGCTTGGCAGCACCCCCAGCCCCAGCCCTGCCCCACTCCTTCCCTTCCTCCCTCACCATGGGAGCCTCAATCTGCTTTCCCCTCCCATAGGTGTACCTGGAGAGACCTGTGAGAGCTTCCCTCTATGCTGCCTGGCTGCCGTGTGCATGTGTGCACACATGCCAGGTGCAGCTGATGAACTAGTGGGACAGGTGGAGCAGCACATGGAAGCAGGGAGCTGTTTAGACCTGACCAGAAGTGGGGGGGGTTGCAGCCCCCCACTCCTGGATGGAGTGCCCAGTCAGATGCAAGCCCCCTCCCTTCCCTACTCCCAGCTGGCTGCAAACCCCTTCCCCCCTCCCCACTCTTGTGTGCCGCTCTACCTGCCCCATGAGTTTGAGTTCACCAGCCATGCCTGATGCATGTATGTGGTGCTTCTGCTCCCCTCAGGTCCAAAGAAGCTCCTTTTAGGCTGGACCTCTGCCAGCCTGCAAGTGAAACTCAACATTTTATGCTTTTTTTCTCCTTTGAAGGAGGATATATATATATATATACACGTACACACACACACACACACACTACTTTACTCTCTCTCTCTATATATATATACACTTTCTCTCTCTCTATATATATATATACATTTTCTCTCTCTCTCTCTCTCTCTATATATATATATATAGATGGGGGGAGAGAGAAAGAGAGAGAGAGTAAAGAGCAGCTAAAACAAAGTGACAGCAATCACTGAAAAAAACAAAATAACTGGATCTCTTCTGTGCAACACAGATACTGTTTTTTGGGTGTCTATTATGCAATTTGCAGTCAGAACAGATGCTTGATACCTGGTATAAGACTTCATAAATCAGTTCTATATTTGGCCAACTTTATGAATATATATATATATATAGTAAAGAGCAGTATATGTATGTATGTATGTATACACATGTATACATATGTATACACGTGTATACATATTTATGTGTGAATGTGTGTGTGTGTGTGTGTCTAGTAAAGAGCAGCTAAAATAAAGTAACAGCAGTCATGGCAAAACATGATAACTATATCTCTTCTGTATACATATATCCTCCACAAAATACTCACTTTCCATTTGCAGGAGTAGTTAGCATTCCAAGCTTTGGGGCATCCAAATGTAATAGAACGTAAAATGGAAATCCTTTAGAAGCAGCTGATATATATTTGGTGGGTTTCACCTAATTCAAACCAACTTAAACAACAAATCGCCTCACCACGTGGCTCATCACTTGGCTTGGCTTTATCTAAGCTAAAAAAGTGAGAGTTAAGAATTAAAGCCTTCTTTCTGCAATGGGATCAGTGTGAAGATCATGTCAAGGTTATGATCTACATTTTGAAAACTTTTGCAAGAGAATACATAATGCTGCACTGATATATTCTCTATAACTGTGTATACTGCTCACATTTTTAAATGGATTTCTACAGGACTATTCATTAGTAAAGTAATTTTCCAGATGTCCTTAATGATTAAAAAACAGATTTATGTAATTGCCAAATGATGAAGTTGGTCCAGTCATATCACTTTCTTTGACTGTAAATATTGGTAAAACAACATTTGCTATAAAGTTTTCTAATACATTTTTCTGATAAGTAACACAAAGCATATTGATTCATGATGTCCATTGCTGTAATTTGAGTATTTACTCTATCTATGAGTAATCTCTAGCACATGCAGATGCTACACACTAAAAAGTGACTCAATACAATCTTTTGTTTTTCAAAGTTGTTGTTTCAATGATAATTACCAGCATAATTTTTAAAACATTATACATTTTTTTAAAATTCACCAACAGACATGTTATTTAAAAATATATATTAGGGCTACATTTTTATTATTTAAAAATGTCACTGCTAAGAACTTACATAATTGAGATCAGATTTATAAAGGAATCTGTGCAAATTGAACCTCCTAAATCATTTTGTAAATTTAATCCTAGGTTCCTGAATCATGAATACCCCTCTTTGATGTTTATGTCCCAGACTGTGATCCTCAAAACCAATGGTCAGCAGGCACCTAACTTAACTTTTGGGAGTGCCAAAAATTCTTAGGTATGCCAGTTTTCACCAGTAAAGTTCTCCAGGCACTTAAATGCCTGCTTCTAAGAATGCAAATACAGACAGATGGGAGAATACAAGTTAACACTGTGATGATATTAAATGGTATAATAGGCATTGGTCTCAGCATACCAGTTGCCTAAATGTTTTATGTTGGGGTTTTTGTTTCTGTAAATAGCAAGAAAAAGGAGAGTGAGAGAGTTAGATTTGAAGGGACATCACAAACTTACTGGATGTTTATGGATAGCTCCTCCAAAATGTGAGGGGAAGCATGGGAGGAAGTAGAAATGAGCTTGTTCAAATTTTCAGACATGTGGAAGATGGAGACTACCATCATTTTATGATTGCAAGCAAGAGCGGACATCTCAGTAATGATTGAAAAGTGGAGGAAATAATGAATGAAAAGTAGAAGAAGTAATGAAGGGCCATCTAAGAGTAGACAAGTAGCTTATGTTTGATGTGCAAAGGAAACTGGAGGGATACAATGAGAATGACAACATTAAGCTAAGGATCTTTGGCGATCTTTGATTCTGAATGGATATTGAAAGTACAAGACACCATGGACATGTCCAGACAAGCACAGTCATGCTGTATGTGGCTCTGCAAAAATGTTTGCAGAGCCACATATAGCACCGAATTGTGTTCTCTACACTGCAAGGGCATGCTGCCTGAGTGTGTGCACCTTCAGGTTTTTTCTGCATTTTTTTTATCCCAGCATATCCAGGGGTCAAAAAAAATGGGGAGAGTGGGGTGGTGTGTGGAAACAGAGCAGCACACACTTGGGCAGTATGCACTGCTAAAAAGCAGAGCAGGGCTGCTCGAATCCATGCTGTGGCTGCTGGCCAGGGTTTGCCTGGCAGGATTGCAATGCCTGAAGCTCCAGTAGGCCCCAGAACCCCAGGTAAGGCTGCTGGGGCCAGCACAGTCCTGGCTCTAGCCTCTCTGCCACTTGGGGCAACTTGCTGTGTGCCAAAGCACACCTGGCACGGGCATTCCCTGGGGACAAGAAGCAGCAGTACAAGGTGCATCGCCGCTACTTGTCCCTGGAGAACCAAATGCCCACACTTGTGTGGACATGTCCCAGGTGTCAAGGTCAGAGGAAAGGATGTTACTGAGTCTGAGACACAAGTTGAGAGTCTGAATTAGAGCCTTAATAATGTAAGTGAACAGGAAAGACTGTGGTTGATGGATGTTATGTAGAAAGAATTATGAATATTAAGTCAGTAGGGATGTGATCAGGAATTTTTTGACATAATAGATTTTCATCAGAAAAATGCAGATATGTTGAATCCACAGCTTTCCATGGAAATATATATACCATTTTTTACTAGTACAAACTTTCTGATCGAAACTACAGAGCCTGACCCTGCAATAACCAATAGCTTAGTCACTGGGACACTCAAGTGTGGTGAGGCTGTGATGGTCCCTCAACCTCTCCTCAGTCACTGGTAGGTTAGAATGGGCCTACATCTATGTATATCCTAGATTCATAGTTTGGGGCCTGTGAATCCACATAATCACAATTTAACTGCCTGTGTTCACCTCTTCTTTCACACCTGCACCACGGCCCATTTAGAACTATTGTAGCATGAACTGAACTAATGTGGCTGATGTTAACATAGAGTGTAATAATAGTGAAATGTAACCATGTTAGTCTTGTCTTGTAAGCAACTTGAAAACTTCATTTTGTATCCTTCTGCTTGACATAACTGAATGAACTTTGCATAGCCTTTATGTATGAGTGTGTGTAAAAGGGTGAATGGTGAGAGAATGGCATAGACACAGAAGAAGATTCAACTGTTTATGTAAGCAACAAGGTGCCAAATGTAAGTTACCAACCACTAACTAACTAACAATTGGCTGAAGAATCCCTTTGAAGCTCAAAGGCACAAAGGAGATAACAGAAGAGGAAATTCTGTCAGACAGGCAACAAAAACACTCCAAGGCTAAGATAAGATGAAAACAAAAGAAGAACAACTGCAAAAACAGAAGCTGGGTTTGGCTTCCTTGACAATGACCCACACATCATGACAAGAGACATGCTCGGATGGGATGGGCTCCACCTTTCCCCTAAAGGTAAGTGTGTATTTTCTTCTAGGTTGGTGGATCTCTTCTGGTGGGCTTTAAACTAGGCTTATTGGGGGAAGGGGAAGATGAGGGCGGAGGAAGCCTTGTCCTGCCAAACCAAGCAACACCCACAAGTACAGCCCAGCCTAGACTGAGTAGAAGATATACACAGGTAAGCAACAGGAGCGAGGGTAATGCTGAAAGTAGGGGGCCAGTGCACACATCCACAGGAGGCCTCAAATGCCTCTACACAAATGCTCATAGTATGGGAAACAAGAGGAACTTACTGTCCTGCTCGCTGACACCAACCCGGACATCGTGGGGCTCACTGAAACGTGGTGGGACCCAATGCATGATTGGGTGGTGAATATCAAGGGCTATAGGCTGTACAGGAGAGATAGGACAGGAAGGAAAGGTGGGGGCATGGCGTATTAAGGAGGAATACACAATTAGCAAAGTATCAGAGGAGGGACACTCTGAAGTGCTCTGGGTTAGAATACAGGGCAGTCGAAGGGAAAGAGATTTAATGGTGGGGTCTACTACAGACCACCAAACCAAGGGGAAGAGCTAGACCAGGAATTCTTAAGTCAGCTCACAGAGGTAGTTAGGTCAAAGGATGTGGTCATCATGGGTGACCTGAACTTTCCAGACATCTGCTGGGAAGAGCAGTCAGCCAGCTCTGACCGCTCACATAGGTTCCTAGCCAAAATGCAGGACCTCTGTCTAACTCGGAGGTGCACAGCCCCACCAGGGGAGGGGGTTGCGGGTGGACCTGGTGCTGTTGGGGTGATGACCTGGTTGGACCTGGTGCTGGCCACGGGTGATGACCTGGTGAGGGGGCTGCAGGTGCTCGACCAACTGGGAGTTCAATGAGCTAAGGAGAACAGTCAGGGAAGCACTGAGGTCCCAGAGGGGAAGAGAGCCAGGTGTCCAAGAAGAGTGGTAGCTCCTTAAGGAGACGATCCTCCAAGGCCAAAGGAAGGTAATCCCAACATGGATCAAAGGGGGCAGGGGGGCACAAAAGCCCCATGGCTCACCAAAAGCATCTGGGAATGTCTCCTAGCTAAAAGGGAGGCGCACACCCAATGGAAGGGAGGTTTATACTGTGGTTGCTCAGGGATGCAGGGGGGCAGTCAGGAAGGCCAAGGCGGAGATGGAAGTGGGACTAGCTTCCCAGATCAAGGACAACAAGAAGTCCTTTTTTAAATACATAGGGGGCAAAAAGAAGATTCCGGATAACGTGGGGCCCCTGCAGGACACTCTAGGAAATTTGATCGTCACACCAGATGACAAAGCTAACATGTCTAACAATTTCTTTGCCTATATTTTCCTGAGCAGGGACAGGAACAGCCACCCCCACTCTTGGCCCCCCTTAGACACCTGGGGAGACACACCTAGGCCAAGGGTTAGTGAGGAACTAGTTAGGAAACTTCTGGAGGGACTGGATGTATTCAAATCAGCTGGTCTGGATGATCTCCACCCTCGAGTACTGAGGGAATTGGCTGAGGTCATTGCGGGACCCCTGACATGGCTTTACGAGCACTTGTGGTGCTCTGGTGTGGTGCCAGAAGACTGGAAGAGGGCCAATGTGGTTCCCATCTGAAAAAAGGGGAGGAAGGAGGACCTGGGAAACTATAGGCCAGTTAGTCTTACCTCAATCCTAGGCAAGCTTTTTGAGAGAATTATTCTGGCACATGTCCATGAGAGGCCAGCAGGGGAGATTATGCTTAAGGGCAACCAACATGGGTTCATTAGCGGCAGGTCCTGTCAGACCAACCTGGTGGCCTTCTACGATCAGGTCACCAAATCCTTAGATGCAGGGGTAGCAGTGGACATAGTCTTCCTGGACTTTCAGAAGGCCTTTGACACTGTCTCTCACCCTGTTCTCATTAAGAAACTGGGGGACTGTGGTGACAACACCCACACAGTCAAATGGGTCGCCAACTGGCTGGAGGGCTGCACCCAGAAAGTGGTGGTGGATGGGTCATTTTTGGCCTGGAGCAATGTTGGCAGTGGGGTTCCACAGGGCTTGGTCCTCAGGCCCGCACTGTTCAACATCTTCATCAGTGACTTGGATGAGGGGGTAAAAAGCACCCTGTTCAAATTTCATGATGACACTAAGATGGGGGACGATGTGGGCACGTTAGAAGGAAGGAATAGGCTACAATTGGACCTAGACAGGTTACAGGGGTGGATGGATGAGAATAGGATGGGATTCAACACTGATGAGTGCAAGGTGATGCACCTGAGGAGGAACAATCAGCACCATACCTACAGGCTGGGGAACTCCCTTCTCATCAGTACAGAGGCAGAAAAGGATCCTGGAGTCATCATTGATGCCAAGATGAACATGGGCCGGCAGTGTGGGGATGCAGTCAGGAAGGCCAACTGGACCTTGTCAGGCATCCACAGATGCATCTGAAGCAGGTCCAAGGAGGTGATCCTCCCCCTCTATGAGGCACTGGGCACTGGTCAGGCCACAGCTGGAGTACTGCATCCAATTCTGGGCGCCGCACTTGAAGAGGGATGTGGACAACTTGAAGAGGGTCCAGAGGACGGCCACTTGCATGATCAGTGGGCAGCAGGGCAGGCCCTACGAGGAGAGGCTATGGGATCTGAACCTGTTCTCCCTCCACAAGAGAAGGCTGAGGGGGGGAATCTAGTGGCCTGTTACAAACTAGTCAGGGGGGACCAGCAGGCACTGGGGGAGTCACTGTTCCCCCGAGCACTACCATGAGTGACCAGGAATAATGGTCACAAGCTGGCAATGGGTAGATTTAGGCTAGATATCAGGAGGTGCTACTTCACTGTCAGGGCGGCTAGGATCTTGAGCCAACTTCCAAGTGAAGTGGTGCTGGCTTCTACCCTGGGGGTCTTTAAGAGGAGGCTAGATGTACACCTTGCTGGAGTTGTTTGACCCCAGTACTCTTTCCTGCCATGGCAGGGAGTCGGACTCGATGATCTGCTCCGGTCCCTTCTGACCCTAGAAACGATGAAACTATGAAAAACCCCAAAGCACTGAAACAAAGGATGCCAATCCCTATAAAAGAACACTTTGAAAATGCCAAGTTGGGTGAGTTTCTTTTTCTACTGCTGTTTCATCGGAGCACAGATGCATCTGTTCACCCCTCTTCCGCTGTTCTCTTTAAATCTGCTATCTTCATCACCATCTACTCAATAAGCCTGGGTTGGCCACCCTGGACTGATATTGAGCGACTATTGCTGGTAACTATATCTGGTGTATATGTGGATGAAATGGTTGTTTTGTATATGTGTATGCCTGTGTGTAATGATGTGTATGATGATTTGTGTGTGTTTGTATGAACGGTGTGCCTGAACCTCTATGTCTAACTCATGTAATCAATAAACGCAGCACCTTGCCTTATCCCCCTTTATAAAGTCTCACTCATGATTTGAGCAATTGGCAATTTGTGGCAATTGGCAAATTGGCAACACTATCATAGAGCCCAGTTTCTTTGATAACTAAGGGGAAGATTTCCTTCACTTTCTGCTCCCATATGCCTCCATATCATGGATCTGGATCATGGATACTTCTCTGTGTTGAGGGCTTCTAATGACCCTGTGTGAACTTCACTTTTGACATAAAGATATGCTTCTCTCCTCAGAAAAAAATGTGTTTCCCTTTTCCTAAGGAAGAATGCCTTGTATTCCAATGCTTGTCTAACTTTATCATAGCCGACAAAAGATATCATCCCAAAGAAATCCTTGTCTCCAGTGTTAACAATACTTCTGATTCCCTGCTAAGCTCCCCATAATATATTCAGAAAGAATTTAATTAAAGTGAACAATTACATCTTTGATGCAGGCTTATCTCAAGGCAACAGAAAAGGCACCAATATAATTTTCAGCCATTAATGGCTAGAGTTGACCTTCTACAGCCCAGGTTTGCAGTCAGCTTCCCCTTGAATTTTAAATCCCATAAGGCTCACAGTTTTTCACACATGGTCATTTGACTGACAACATTTTATTCAAGCACTTTACTAGCTAATATCCTCCTAAAATGTAGCATGCTCAGAGGTTAGTGATCAGAATTTCCTCTATGTCGAATGCCAGAACCCCACAAGAGAATGTAATATATGGTTGTGTAATTAAATTCTGGGTTGTGCTGCATGTACACAAGGGAGCAGCAGAGTTAAAGTTGTTCCACATGTATTTTCTGACTTTTGAGTCTCTGGAAAACATGAAATTCTCTTAATATATAATATAACATACCTGCCAAAAAGGTTGACTTCCACTGGTCTAACAAAAATTATCTCCAAACAAATCCTACTTCACGGTTGTTGGGCATTCTTATTGGTTTAGCTTGCACATGTGATTTAAAGTTTAAACAACTATAAGAACTAGATCCAAAGTGTTCTCACAGCTGCCTAAGTGAAACTTAGGTGGAATTTAGGCATCTACATTCCCAAAAGAAGCTGTTCCAGCAATCATAAAACTACTTAGACACCAAAGATCATTAGATGCTTCCTTTTTAACTGGAACTATTTCCTAGGCAGGTAGAATCAAGCCTCTAAATATGTTCAGAAATGATCCATATCAAGTGCCTGAGTGCCTACACTTTATATTTCTTCCAGTAGATTTTCAAATGCAGATCAAAGCTGAGGGATGCCTAAAGTCTGCTAAATCTGTATAGCCTTTAGAAAACACATCTCATTCCTGATGGATCCCAAGGTACTGAGTTTAATACAAAGCATAGCACCCACCAGGGGTAGATCTGGGGGATGGGAAGGGGAATTGTGTGGTCACATCCATCTTTGATTCTTGCTGCTGGTGTATGGAGGAGGGTGGTGGCTGTTCATTGGAGAATTGGGTGGTGGTTTTGAGAGAGATAGCACAACTTCCCAAGGCCATCTCTGACTCAGGACTGAATATAGCAAGCTACAGGGGTGGGGTTAGAGGTAGAGTCTTGTACAGAGCACATGAGAACTTCAGTGGTAACATTACCTGACACAGATGAGATTCTCTGATGCTCCTACTGTGGCATGGACATGGACACAGGCTCCTGCTGGGGGATGCTAGCATATTGAGGGAGGGTATGAGTAGGACATGAATTCTGGGAGCTGAAGGGGGAACCAGATTGGAGGCTCATGGTGGTTTTGCAACCAGCATCAGAGCCCAAATGCTTACCTGTGTCACAGCAAGAACTGGAGCGTGGTAACAATGCCACTGCTGAAGTCAGACCTTTGAGGCATTGCTGGAGCTCCCATGCTGCCAGGCAACACCTGGGAGAGCTGGGCAGGGAGCCAGCACAGGAAAGGTGAATCCGCCTGCTGCTGCCATTGTCCCTGGCTGACCCAGGGGCAGAGGGGAGCTGTAGGGCCCTCTATGCACTATGAGGGGGCAAGAGTGCTGCTGTTAGAATAACAGTGGCAGCAGACAGACTACCTTTTTCTAACCTTGCTCCTGACTCCCTCTTCCTTCTCATGGCCACCAGGGGGTGCCGGGGGTTGGGGGGCTGGCAGGTGTCAGGGCCAGGAAGCTGGAACCTCCTGGCCACTGCCACTGATCCCTCCCAAGCCTGGCACCCTGTGCAACCACTTTCCATAGTTGGAGCCCCAGGCCAGTATAGGCCACTGAAGGGTTGGGAAGAGTCCAGGTACAGAAAGGAGGGACCTGCCCACCACTATACCTTGCTGACCTGGGCACAAGGGAGTCCCAGAGCCACTCTGCCCTACTCCAGCCACAGCTGATAGAAGTGTTTATGGAGGTGTTGGACTTAGCTGTAACAGCAGCAGCAACAATGTCAGTGGGCAGGTCCCTCCTTTCCTGCCCCTGCTCCCTGCCTGGCCTCCCCTCCCCCTAGGATCCCCTCACCAGTGCAGGACCTCCATCTGTACCATCTCCCACCCTCCCTCTGGTGTGAAGGTAAGTGCCAGTGGCATCTACCTCACCACCTTTTTCCAAATCCTGGATCCACCCATGCCACCAATGGCCATTCTTACTGGGAAACATGATTGATGCAATAAGGCCTGCCTCTTACCTAATAGCCTGGTGGTTAGAGTACTCACCCAAGAAGGCTTAGGTTTATGTCTCAGCCTGACAGAGGTCAAACCCACATCCCCCAGACAAGTGTTCTATCAGGACATAAGATAGGCTGTCTGAGAGCACTTTCCATCCCTTCTGCAAAGGAAACGAGGACACTGTACAACCAAAACCAAAACAGTTATAGGGCCAGAAAAGGACTAAAGCAGAATGAACAGAAGGGGACCATTCTCAGTGGTGGGGATTAGGCCTGTGTGAAGTGACTAGTATTTGCTTCAGATTTGGCCGATTTGGGGGACAGTGATTTGATTCAGTGATTCGAATCATTGTCCTGAATTGATCTGGCTGAATCTGATTCAGATTCAGTTGCTACCTAATCTCTGAATCAGCCAGGCCCATCCCCTGCTCACTCTCCCAGTCCAGCAATGGCTGCCCTGCCTGCTCCAGGTCCTGGCACTTATTAAAAAAAAGCCCCAACTCAGCAGGTGCTGCCAGGATGGGGGGGTGACCCCTGTTGCCCCCCACTGCCCCATGCTGCATGGGGGGCTCTGCCATGACCCCCTGACTCCCCCTGTCCCAGCCCCGCCATGGTTGCCCTGCCTGCCATGGCTCCAGTCATTTAAGAAAAAAAACAAAACAAGAAAACCCCAGACTCATTGCTCCTGCCAGCGGGGCGGGGGAGGGGGGGGTGATCCCTGCTGCCTCCTGCTGTCCCACACCATGTGGGGGGCTCTGCACAAGCCCCCTAAAGCCCCGAGGCCACTGCAGGAGTGGTGTCCCAGGGTTTTTCTCTGTTTTTTTTTTCTTAAAGGGCTGGGGCTAGCCTGGGTGGGGCACCCATAGGGGGGTTGGGGGGCTCATGCAGAGCCCCCCATTCAGCATGGGGCAGTGGGGGGCAACAGGGATCGCCCCCCCCCTGCCCGGCAGCACCTGATGAGCACCAGGGCTTTTTTTAAAATGCAGTAGCAGGGGTTCCCCCCCATTATTCAGTGAGCTTTGAATCAACTTGGACCTTTTAATTGGTCCCCTGATTCAATTCAGATTCAGAGATTTGTCCACCAAATCAGGCCATATCTCCTCCAAATTGAATCACCACCCTAAGCTTTGCACAGTCCTAGTGGGGATGGGGAATCCTGGGTTCCTGTTCCTTCTGCCATCAGTATTTCTTTTTCAAAATAATAACTATTTAATGTAAAATGCATAAATAACCCTGTGTCTGAAAAAAGCATCTAAAAAAAAAGTATCTCTTTAAAAAAATTATGATTTTGTTAAATTCCGAGAAGTAGGGCTACAGTGATGTAAGCAGAACAACTTTAATTAACATAAAATTTGAATGTAACACAAGATACTGTTTTAAACCACATATGTTTCTTTAATTGTGCAATTCTCTAAATTCTGAAGCCCACAGTCATGGATATTAATGAGTTGGATTTTGCTTTAGCTTTCATTTGGTTATAATGAACTAAGGTTAGCCTATGTCCAAGGAACACTGCAGAAAAAGATGACGTTATGAGCAATGAGTTGAATAAAGTCACATGCCACCTTAAAAACATCACTTAGATTTATTCACATTGGCATTCCCCTGCACAGTTTCCCATACGTTCACATGCAATGGCTCTTGCTCATTTTTACATTACATGCCTCCAGCTCATTAGATCTGACAGTCACAGATGGTTCTGCAAAAGTGTTTCTGGTATGCGATATACAAAAGCTGGTTTAGATTGGTATCAAGCTGTTTATTGCAGAATATGATGTAATATGTTGATGGTGGTGAATCAATTTGGTGCTTTTTTTCTGTGGCCAGTGTGGTGAAGTCGCTTTTACTGCCAAACAGTAAAATGATAAAAGAGAAAAACTGTAATCTATTTTTTTAGGTGACTAGGGATTATTTATACTCATCTGGAAATACACTCATCTGGAATTCGAAGAAAGTGATCCAAGTTTATGATAACTGTGGCTGAGGGTTCATCATCTTTTGGGTGTAACAGATGAATTATGTCTTTCTTGTGGCACATAATTCTTGGGGCTTCTATATGTACTGCCAGATTCTGCACTCTGTGATCAGAGTGCTGCAGGCCATTTGCAGACATTCTGTCTTCCTGTATCCCTAGCATACTTGCTACTATAATAACAGCAGAGACTTGTTCCTATGTTTTGCTCCCTGAGATATCTTTAGGGGCACATACAAAGACCATGGAAGTAAAGGAGACTTCAGCAAGTTTCAATTACATCCTAATGCTTGTTTGGTCTTTCTGAGTAATATTACTCCCCATAGTTTAATGTTTCTGCCTCTGAATAGCCTTAATTTATTGTTCTCTATTGTGTTTCTGCAATTTCATTTTGCTTTTCCATGTATCTATTGTCCAGACCAAATGTAGCTAAGGTTCTCCTGATATTTTAGTTCTGGCAAGTTTATTTTTGGCGTTTCATCATTTTAGAGTTAAATAATATTATGTGTAATCCCCAAATTCAAACTGTCAGTGTTGTGATGTACTGTTCTTTGGGTTCTGACTGTTTGGTCTCTTGATGCATTCTTTTATTGGTATATTAAGGCTCCAGGTAATACTGTGCTTTTCCACATGACACATTGTGAGATACAAATAAATATGTATGTATGTATTTTTTTCCTTCTAAATTCAAGTGTGGAAGTTGTCTTTATTTAGAATCTTTCTTTTCTGTCCCATCTGCAATTTTGTAATCTTCCTATTGTGAAAAAAAATAAAATGTTCCCTAAGGTTCCCTTTTACACTCCATGAGAAATAAGACTGGAAAGCTATTGACAGCATTGATTTTTCTTTTCAAATTTCCTCACTGCCAAAACTAGATTCTATATGTCTGTGCTACCGCTTCAAGTTTGAATCAGATTAAATTAAGCAACTCTAAAATCCAAGCAGACCTCTGATTCCATGTTTCAGAGCCTTTAAAGTAATGGCAAACTGACACAATTTATTTACTAGTTTGCTATTTGCTATCAAAGATTCCTTATTAGTAATATTTTGTTTCATAATAATAAGCAAGCAGGAGGAATCAATGATATCTACAGACTTAGATACAGCTTTTGTTAAAAAAGTGCTGAGACAACTAGGAGTCATTATTATGTACTATAAGTCTAAATACAGACATTCGGCGGGATTAGAGGGAGGTTGGATCACATTAAAAATGGCCACCCAACCTAATTTAGTTCACCTGAATCTGGCCCACAGGGTAGAAGAGAATAGAAGAATGGAACACTATGCTATCTAGAACACACGATAAAAATACAAATTGCATTTAAAAATTGCTGTGGTAATAAATCTCTTACAAAAATGGACTGAAGTCAGCAAAGAGCTAAATATACAAAGAATCTCTTAAGATGCATCTATGTGTGATGTTAATGTGATTCAATAAACTCTAGCACAGTTTGGGCCAGAGTTTATTGCTCCCAGTTACAGTGTTTACACATGTTCCTGGGACTGCTACATGTTGAGCCAGGGTGGTACAGTCCCAGCTGGCAAAGGGCTTGGGGGGCCATCATGCCAACCCCCAGCTCAATATGTTGTGGAGAGGTTGACTGGGGCAGGAGGGTATTACAGTGTGTGGTTAGCCAGCACACAGCCCCCACACTGGAATACCCTCATGCTCCAGCCAGCCTAATCACCCACCTGCAGGCACCCAGCTCAAGCAGTCCCGGGGGGCACCGCAGCCATGGAGGGAAGTACCGGGGCCCCACACAGCTCAGGCAGACAGGCAGGCTCCAGGGGGGAAATAAAAAGATCAGGCTTGCTACTTTTCTTGGGTGGAGCCTGCCTTCCCAGGCTGCTACCAGGCTGCCTGCAGGGCTTCCTGCAGAGCCCCTGAGCTGCACAGAGCCCAGTCCTTCACTCCACAGTTGTAGGTGTAGCAAACTAAAATTCCTCAGAGGAGTAATGTGTCCCAAGTCATTTAAGGCACATTACGCAACCAAATTTCCTGCAACGGCTGTATTTAATGCACAATACGCCACCAACACATGCAAATATCAACACCATTAAAGTGGTGCAAAAGTATTTAGCCTGCTTTAAAGTGTTGTGCACACATGTGCCCCTCATTTCATCTGTATTTGGCCTATATGTGTGTTTTGCGACATGTACCTACTCTGCTTAGGACAGTACTTATGTCAGGCAGTACTATCCTACAGCTGAGTTAATGAGTTTACCATGACCTAATAGCAATGCACGTGTAGAAGGTGGTGCTTTAGTGTAGAGCTAATTAGTCAGCTCTGCAGTAAAGTGTCTCATATAGATGCACCCTTAAGGTAAGAAGCACAAAGGAATGTAGGGACTTTCACAACTCCCATCTAATATGCTTGGCTGCCAAAGACCATTTAATGCCTAAGTATCCTAACTTAGGTGTCTAAAGAGAGGTGGCTAGCTGCGTTAGACAGAAGGCAGATCATAATGGCTTTCATCTGCACTCAGTAATGAGCACATTCCTTTTGAAGGGATGAAGTCTGGATCTTCCAGGTCCACTCTGCACACAGCACCATGGCCAGAACAGGGTATGCACTACATGAAGTTCCCCATTGGACTGGACCTGTGCACTGTCTCCAGAACAACCTGATCCAGACCAAACCCTGAGCTAGTACCATCTGACATGAACACTACATGCAGAGTGTGTTCTGGACAAAGTCCCCCTGCTGTGTGCAGCACCTGTGGTGCTAGGTTCAGCCCATGCACGAGACCAGTTTCACATACCTGTATGTGGTATGTTGATTGGTCTGAGACCCATAGGCTATATTATAGGGCCCCACAGGCTAGATTCAGCCTGTTGACTCTATGTTTGACACCCCTGATGTGAAATATATAAGCAGTCCCTGAGTACAGCCCACAATCCAAACTGCCTACCTTCCAAAGAAATATGCTCATTACTGGGTTTAGATGCAGGGTTATTCTTGTTTGCTTTCAGTAGTTTAATACTTAATAGATCACAGGAAACTATTGTATGGGTAAAACAGCACTTTTAAGGCCTGTAGCTCAAGTCCTAGGTTATGTTGATGTGGGTGACTGGCCAATGCACATTTTTTAGTTTGGAAACAAAGCAAATGACAAACAAATGAGAGACCAACAGGCACAGAATTATCATGAACCATTTGGAATAAAATTTAAGAAAAGGAATAATCTGATGATTAGTACAAGAAAAATAACAATAAAAATAACAATTTCCATGGTAGCTTTTTGACACGAGCTAATGAAGGTGACCTTCTTGCCTAATGAGTTAAGATCATGTGTAGTTCCTCTTCTTATCAGGCCTCTTGTCAGTTTCAATCAAGCATGACCGGGACAGTTCAAATCCAAGGACTCTGGACTTGGGACTTGTATGTAGGAGGTCTACCTGGATATGGGGAGCACCTGAACTCCCAGGCCTATGGGCCATGAGGTTCGCCTGACTGAAGTCATGTGACCCATGGATTTTTGTGGACATGGTTGCTGAGCTTTGTTCAATTGAATTTGTAACTGAATTGGAAATTGGATTAAATTTAGAAAAATGAAAAGCTAGAAGTAGCCAATTAACCTTGAAGTCAGGTGGTAGATGTCAACATTGGTTAAAAATTTATATTTATCTGTATACGTGGTAGAGCACAGTACATGTAATGAACAGCATTGCCAAAAGTTTTGTTTGATCAGCTACCAAATCTGAAATTTTCTTTTTCCATAGGATACCATGAGTATCCTACTTATTTCACATCTCTGCCTTATTCTGTATCAGTACCAGTATTATGTATTTTTAAAAAGTATCTATCCAAATAGTCTGCCCTTCCCATAATTATTTCTATATTATGATTGCATCAGAAGAGTGTTTACAAACTGCTAGGTTAGGGTCAGACTGTTGCACAATTTGCTGCACAGAAAATGGAATGCTTAGTGCTTAGAAAGACTGACATGACAATTCCATCAATAGTTAACAGAAAGGCTTTACTAATTAAATAAGGAGTTCTTACAGAAAAATGACAGGTTGGTTTATTGCAATTATGAAGACAAACACAAGAAGCTATCATCAAGTCCAGTACTTATTATCCATGACAGTGGTTTTCTCACTGACACAAGCAAGGAAGCAGTTCTGGTCTTTGCAGCTTCTCACCAGGCATGGATCCATCACTGAGGGTGGCCAGCTGGGTGCTGTTATGGTGGGTCAGTGTGGTATTTCCCTTCTGGGATAAGTGCTCCTTGCTGGTAGCTTCCTTTTTCTCCTATACACTTTCTTCAAGGCATATTTCTCTTAATGAGTTGATCAGGGTCCAGCTGGTAGGGTGGAGGATTATTGGTTGTGATGTGAATGTCAGCCTTTTGGATCCATCTCAGGTTGTTGTGGGTGAAACTGACATGCATAAAACTCTTGATTGTTCCGGAGGTTTATCATTTGCTTAACAATAGTATGGTTTGATTGCTTGAGCCCAACACCTTAAACCGGAGGCACACTACTTGATTTAATTTCAGTAGAACTTGGTTTCTTGAATTGAGCACCTTAGACCCTAAATTGTAAGATACTGTATAGGTTATTGTGATAGCAGGGCAGAACCCAAAATATTTTCCAACTGGCAGAGACACCTAGATTGTCAAGGAATGTGATAGCAAGGGAGAGGTAATCTCTCCGAAAGGGGAGCTTGTTCATGTGGCGAAATGCCGGGCTAGCGGCTCCGGAGTTGGCACAAGTAGACGACTTAAAGTAAGTTGTTAGTGTCTCTTAATCTATAGGGTGTCCGTTGGTTCACGAGGTTCCAGAGCCAGCCCTTGCGTTCCAACAGTGGAGCTAGTCCAAAGCTAGGTGTGGCTGCCGACTCCTTAAGTCCCAGAACTGGTCAACGGCTCATTGATATGGAATGTTAGTAATAAAAGTTATTACAGAGTAGATATAGAGTAAAATTAAAAGATTTTATTCACTCACCTGGCCTCACCCTCTTACAAGTAAGAGGGGAGGCCGGTTGGAATGAAGTTGCAGTAAATACAAGTATAGCGAGCGTAGGTATGCTGTCTAAGCTACGATGAGAGGCAGTCGAGAAGTGGAGTCTCCAATGTTTCTTCAGTTACAGTATGCTGGATACTAAAGGGGTCTGTTGGTTCACGGGGTTCCAGAGCCAGCAGCTGCCGGCTCTGTAGTCCCAGAACTGGTCAACAGCTCATGAATGGGATATTCTATAGGGTGTCCGTTGGTTCACGAGGTTCCAGAGCCAGCCCTTGCGTTCCAACAGTGGAGCTAGTCCAAAGCTAGGTGCGGCTGCCGGCTCCTTAAGTCCCAGAACTGGTCAACGGCTCATGAATGGGAAATACAAAGCAATACTGTAACACGGTGAATCGTTGTCAGTTGTCGGATTTCTGAGGCCTTTGTTTTCGCTGGGGTACGCCCAGGCGGGGAGGCTGAGAACCAGTCTGCGGGGTGATCAGGCCCACAGAGTTTTCCAGTTGTTGTCTCTGCTGCTTTCTGCTTTTTTGCCTCTTTTATAGATCTTCGTTGGACTGCCTCTATGACACTAACTATAATACACAGATAGGATGATTTTCTTTTGCATAATAGTTACTAGGCAGATTTTCTACACAAGTTTTGTTTCTGTAATACTGACACTTTTTAGATAAGAGGTAAAATTTATAGAGTATAGGTGTGGGGTCTACTGCTAGCAGAACATAGTACCAGGCACTTGTTTAGACTAACAGTAAAACTGCAAGGCAATAAAAAGCGGTACCAGGCACTTGCTTTAGATAACAGCACAGGCCTCAAGGTTACATAAATGTGAGAGTGCCGCACGGCAGTTATACAGAAAAGGGAAAATAATATAAAGTCTTTGCTAAAAACTATAAGATAGTTACAGTTCATAACCAAATTCAAGTAGTTGGTCATGGGTTGTACTTCATACTAGAGCCAGAGATGAGATTAACTGTATTGTTATGCTTTAGGTGGTCCCAGTCATGAGTTTATATTTTTGTGCAAAAAGGTATTGATATTGTAATTCAGTTATTTAAATTTCACATTTAGGTCCAGACAAGCTCTGTGTCCAGCACAGACATTACACATAAACTGGTTTAAGTGATCAGAAACTGGTTTAAACCTGTAACAGAACAGATGTTCAGTGCACATAAACCAGTTTGAAAATGTCTGAAACTGGCTTGAGATAAACCTGGTTGAATGTAGTATCAGACTTAATTGATTTGGGTCAAACCAGTTTATGCAATGTCTTTACCAGACTCCTTGCTGGTTTAAGTTAAATCAGAGTCCCCCAGCATCCTGGCATGCTCTCTGGGTTGGGAGGGACTCTTTGCTCCTCAGCAGGGCTGGCCCTTCCCCTCTGCTCCCTAGGTGGAGCTTGGCACAGACTTGCAGGCACAGCAGGGTCTGCTGGCTTCCCTGTGCCCCCCTCTCTGCCCCCTCTCATCACTCACTGCTTAAACAGAGATTGTCTCCTCCTCTATCCCACAGCTTGGACCATAGCCAGAATATGGTATGCCAGTTAATGCTGCATAAGGCTCTGGCAGAGACTGCAAACACAGAAGGGTCTGCCTGGCTTCATCCTGATCTACCTACTGGCCCCACCTCACTGCTCAATCAGGAAATCCCCCCCACTCCCTCCCATCTCCCACAGCAGGGACCCCATCCCCATGGAACCTAGGCATGTGGTATGCTAGCTAATGCTGAGAGGTATCTATGTCTCTCTCCAATTTCACTGGGATAGACAGACAGAACAGTGACCACTTAGGGCTTTTGGAGCTAATCAACAGGTCAGTTGATGAGCTGTTTAAGAAGTCTGAAATAATGGAGAGAGGCTATTGTTTTGCTAATCAGGTGATAAATACTGTTATGAACCCCCAGCCTGGCTTGCTTACTTGCCAGTTTGCTGCAGACAGTATGATGAAGCAGGGACAGAGATTGAAAAGCTCTGTATCATCAACAGATGCATGTACTGCAGCCTCCCCACTCCTTGCCTCAGAGTGCTAGGCCAGGGCTAGGGGCTGGAAACACTCCAAAAGATGCACCCCATAATCCCAAGGTAGGTTAAACACCCTCACGGTCTAGAGGGTCTGTGTACCCCAGGCGGCACAGAGCCATAACAAAAGGCTGGACCCTGGGTTGTGGCAATGGTTACCTTAGGCTTGTGGGTATGCTTCAAGAAGGGGGTTGGCTGGATGTAGACATCCCAGGGGAGGCACTCAAAGCTTGATTTTTGGTTGGGCACAGTAAGGCGGGTGGCTCAGTGCTAGAGCGCTGTGGCAGGCCCGTATTGGCCTGCCACAGCACTCACAGTTATGAAGACACCGCAGTAGTTGGCTTGGAGCATGATGGAGTGGAAGCCACACTGGCTTTAGTAGGGGCAGTCACCATGGAGTGGGCAGGGGATGGTTATCTGCATCCCATCCTGGGCCTCGATGCAGTAAGAGAAGCCCAGGGCATGGAACCTTGTCACCTCAGCCAGGGGGTTTTGCACATGGAACACCATGTGCCCCAGCACATCCTGGAGGGTGGCGCACACCTCCAGAACAACTTCTCCAACAATGGCTTTGGCCACACCAAAGAGGTGGTCCATGCAGCAGAGGCTGATGGGCATGACCAGCTTCAGTAGAGTGATAGTTAGTTAGATGTCTGTGGGCAGAGGATGCCGTATGGTGGTGTCCTGCCACTCCAATATTAGGCAGAGCTTCTCCAGAAGGTCCAGGAAGGTTCCCTGGGTCATCCAAAATGTCTCCAGCCACTGCACATCATCCCAGATGGCCTGGACAATGTTCAGCCACCAGTCCTGGCTGGCAAGGTGGCTCCAGAGGTGACAGGGCTTGAGGTCCAAGAGGGCATGGATAGCCCCTGCAGTGACATCCAGGAGTATGTCATCAGTACCCCTACTGGGGTCCAGGCAGAAACTGCATGGTGGAGGAGCCAGCAGGACAGGCTCCATGTGGTGGGAGAGCCAGCAGGATGGGGTCTGGGCAGTAGCTACGTGGTGGTGAGGAGCCTGGGATGGTGCAGTGAGGCCAGCCAGGCAGTTGCTACACATAGGAGAGCCAGCAGGCCCCAGACTACTGTGGGCCATATGGCAGTGTGGTAGGGTGGTAAAATTGCCAAGCTGTAGGAGCCTGGCAGCAATGGTGCACCTGCCACAGCTGACAGCACCGCAGCATGCTGATCTGCAGGAGCATGGTGGCGATGGAAAGATCACTTTGCCATGGACCCTACCGGCGGCCCCACAGTAGGCTGAACCATGGGAACGTGGCAGCAATAGCAGGACCACCATGCCACAGACCCTACCAGAGGCCCTATGGCAGGCTGAACCACAGGAACATGGTGGCAACAGTGGGACCACCACACCACAGACTCTACCAGCAGCCCCGCAGCATGCTGAGTCTCAGGAATGGGGCAGCAATGGAGCAATCGCAGCACTGCAAGCCCTGCCGATGGCACTGCTGTACACTGAGCCACGGGAGCATGGTGGTGGCAGCAGGCTCGCCATATTGTAAGGCTTACTGGCAGTGCTACAGTATACCAAGACACAGCCAACAGGAGTAAGGATTCCAGAAAAGGACAAGAAGCCGGCGCCAGTGTGGATGCACTTTATAAGTGTGTGCCGACACCAATTCACCAGCAGAGAAGGCAGGACAGAGCTAAAAGCCACACACACCGGTCCAGTAAGGGGACAGGAAGGAAGTTCCTAACTGCCAGGAGAAGGCTACAGAGTAGATCAAGGTCCCATGAGGGATGAAGGGTGGCAGACCCCAAACGAGGAGCTGCCCCTATCATCTGATGCAGAGTAGTCAGGCTACTTACCTAGAGGAGTGAAGTGGAAGTCCGGCCATGGACAGTGGAGCCGAGGCAGCAGCGGATCTGTAGGACAAGATGAGAGAGACAACTGGTAGAAAGTGCATCCGTGCAACATCAGAGTTACAACAGGTTGGCACTAGGCACGGTGTAGGGGAGGTGGAGCGCCAAGGACCATGCGCTAATTATCAGATCCAACAAGATATCACTGAGACAGGGTTAGCAACTTCCCCCAAGATTAAAGTTCTATCAAAGTGTGGCAGATGAGAAGCATCAGTGGTCTCAGTAACTGGTGCCAGGGGTCAAACTGTTGGGCTGCAAGACTGTGGTTAGCTCCAGGTGACTAGAGAGCCACAAGCGAGAAGCAGAGGACCAACAAATCTGTTTCTGCTTCCCTGAATGGGTAAATGTCTGTTGAGGAGTGTTTACTTGCAAGTAGTTTACTCATAAGCAAATTGCTGTCAGATAAAATACACACGTAGATGCACCCGGCATGGCATAAAGGGTGTGGGTTCACTGGCACACTGCACTAGTAGGGGCTGACCACTGCACAGTGTGGCATGACCACTCAGAAGATGGACAGCCCTGCTCCAGGATGATAGGTTTTCATGGGCTTCCTAGACTACAAAATTGTTCCAGGTGATAATTTATAAACTAGATGGTTGGAAGCTTGTGTAGATAGGCCCACATTACCAAACAAAGCTCTCTGCCTGGCAATCTAAGTGCTCAGAACCATAAAGCAAAACAGCAAACTTCCCACTGACATCTTGCTATCACAACATTTTGAATGCATTTTCTGGGTGTCATGGGTCGGGCCTAGGAGCGGCCATGATCTCACTAGCGCCCCCCCTGCCGTGACAATCAGGCAATCCAGCACCCTCTACTCGCCCGCCACATCTTAGATATTATAAGGTTCAATATGGGAGGCTGCCTCTTATCACCCTGGACACCGCGCTAATACTCTTCCCTGTCCCGAGTGGGGTGCCTCAATGCACCCCTGCCTTATGGGCAATGCGTGCCTCCTACCTCCCCTTTAGCACGCCCCAAGCCTCGCAGCTCTTCCTGGACGTTATCCAGTCCTTAACCTTCTGCGCCCTACCTGGCGCCCCTGGGCTTGGCCCGCAACCAGCCCTTCTCTGGCGCCTCTCCGCAATCTGTATTAGTTATTTGTATTCATTATCTGTATCAATTGCCAAATTAGGCTCAGGTGACCTAAGCTTTACCTGGCCCCTCTAGGCCCACTGGGTCCCGTCAATCATGTGAGTCCAGTTAGGCTCAGGCGGCCGGAGCCTTACCTGGCCCCTCTGGTTCCTTGGGATTCCTCTTGCTGCGGAAGCCCTCTGGAACACCTTTTAGACTGCACCCGTCTTGGGGTGACTGTCCATAATACATGCCCCCCCTTGGGTTGGCTTTATACTGTACGTGCCCCGCCTGGGGCCTCTCTTCAACACGTGCCCGCTCCCATGGCTTCTCGGCACTTTCTCTGGGCCCTAAATAGCCCCTGGGTGGCCCTCACCAGGCTAATCGTCTTTGCAGCACCCACTCTAGGCTTCCACTCATGCGGCTCCCACACCTGGAGCCCAACATGAGTCCCTACAGGCTTCACTCTGGTGCTCGGCCTCTTGAGCAGGGTCCTCTGCCCTGCTCAGGCCTCTCACTATCATTCACCCAGGGCTACCCGCTGTGCCACCCCAGCACTGAATAGCTGTGCTGCCCCAGGCACCACTCTGTTGCCCACACGGGGCACTGGGAACCCCCACGCAGCTGGGGAGATCCCGTGAGGCCTCCTCACGCCCCTACAGCCTCACCTGGTTCTCCGGTATAACAATAACTAAACCATAAGCCAAACGGCTGCAACATAACAACAAGAAGCCTCCTGGCTTATAGTATAAGCTCCGTTCCACGCTGGCTCTCCTCAATACCTCCTTTAGGGTTCTCTCTACCCCGTATCCTCATGCAGCCGGTCAGGGTGCTCAGGCTGCAACCATTAACTGCGTCTGCTCAGTTCTCCCGCAGAGCTCCTGCTCCTGCGGCCGCCAGAAGGAAACTGTCCCCTGGGCTCCGGCCTGGGCTGTTTATAAAGGCCCGGCCCTGCCCCCTTCCGGTCACATGGCCCGCCCGGTTGCCACAGCAACTGGCACCTGAGCTGCCCCTGGAGATTGGCAGCTCCACTTCTCCACTTATCGGAACAGGGCACCTCAGTGCTCCTGTGACACTGGGGTCTGCAGTTATGATAATTTATATTTCAGATCTTTTACAGTAAAAAATACAGATTCTTTAAACATCTATAGGGTATTTTCTCAGTGAAGAGGAGGTATGGCAAGGGGGTTGTAATTTGTTTTATTTTGGTACAAAAGAAACCAGAGGAAGAGAATATGATAGAATTCACTCTATGCAAACCCTCCCCACATTTGCCACATATTCAGATTTTTCAGCTCCTAATTAGCTAAGTAGTATTTATGCTCTGGTCTTTCATCATACTGGCCGTTTGATACTGACTTCAAAAGGATATTTGGCACAATCCCTTCTTTCACCAGTCTAATAAATAACAACAGGAACTCATCTGTACCCAACACTACTCAGTATTATATTCAGCTAAGCAAACATTTACTCCAAATTTCCTTTCTCTTTCTCTTTTGTTTTAGTGGCCTGATTCCTAGTAAATCAATGAAAATATGCCCATAATCTTCTGTGAGCTTTGAACTGGCCTCTTGAATAACCACACTTTCAAGCCTATTCCTTCTTATTCTGCAGTTCTTACCTTCTTTGAATTCATTGATTTATAAAAGATCAGAGTATTTAAAAAGTTTATCATGTATAACACAACTGCTTTTCTGTCTTCATTTTATGATGTTATGCCCTGTGTTATGCAGGATGTTGGAGCAGACGATCACATTAGCCCTTCTGGCTTTATAATCTATGAATCTTGCATGTCAGCTTGTTAGACTCATGTTGCCTTGGTAAGTGAATTATCTATGTCTACATTTGAACTTTTCATGAATCATGTCCTACAGTTATCCTGCAGGTTATTCCATATATTGAAACACCATACCATAGATCATCCCAAAATTTCACATTTGAAGCTACACATTTTCTCTATAAATTGTATGCATCATGTTGCTTGTTCTTCCTGCAGTGATGGAGCTGGATCTTTGCATTTGTGATTTTTTAAAGATAATGAAAGAATTGCCATGACTGTTTTCAGTAATTATCCATGGTAGTTTATCAGTCCAACTGAATTTCCTAAAAAAAGAGAACAAGCACATCTTCTGAAGCAATTCGAGCATGCTGGCTGCAATTAAAGGCTTGTTTTATTGATACCATAGCTACTCTAAGCTTTTAAAATGAAAATAAAATATAACATTAATTAAAAGCTCCATCAAGTTGTATTATGCCAAATGGCATATTTAAAATATATCATTGATTTTTTTTCCTTTGCTTTAAAATTGCCTGGAGATTCATAAAACACTGAAATAAATATACTTTTAACTGATAAAATGTCACTTTTTGTTATTTGATGTGTCAATGTGATAAGATTTATTACTGCCTATTATTATTTTCAGCCGCTTTTATCCCCGCAGGCCAGTGCGTCCTCATGACGTCACCTGCCAGTGTTAATTGTATAAAGTCATGACTTGTAAAATGTGCAGGCTCTTCTCCTCACCCGTCCGGTTTCACTCCGCCTGCAGGTAAGTAGACGTTTTGTGTTTCCTTTTCTATTTTTGTGTTTTTCCCCGCTCTGCGCCCCACAGGCAGGGCTTCCCAGTTCCTCTTCTCGCTGTTCCCAGGACACAACCCCCACCTTAAGCTGCCTTGGGGCATTTTAATCTATTGTGTTAGGTTCCTACATGTGTCGATGGTTGTCCTTTTAGTCTGTTGCTGGCCATCATCATATTTGGAGTCATTTCTGCATCTAGATAAAAAATCCACTATGTTATTTTTGCCTGGATGGTGTAATATATGAAATTTGAAGGGTTGGAGTGCCAGGGCCCACCTCGTAATGTGGGTGTTATCTGTTTTGGTTGAGCTCAGCCACTTCAAGGGGGCATGATCTGTTATTAATGTGAGCACTCTCCCTATCAGGTAATACCTGGAGAGCTCTACTGCCCAACAGATCGCCAGACATTCCCATCCTATGGTGGCATACCATATCACTGCAGGCAGTAGCTTTCTACTGGTGTAGGCAACTAGCCTTCTATTCCGGCATCTTCTTGGGTTAACATGGCCCCCACTACTATTTCTGATGTGTTGGTCTGTAATATAAAAGGCTTATGGAAGTCAGGGGCATGTATCACCACTTCTTCACATAAGGCCTTTTTTTAATAGCTTAAAGTTCCACCTCATTTCATCTGTCCACCTTATCCTTCCCGCTCATGGTCCCTTTAAGGCTTCTGAGAAGGGTGCCGCTAATTCGGCCCCATGGAGCCCAAATGGCATACGGACAAATTTATATAGTTCCCAGGGTATCCCAAAAGTGGTTTTATGTCCCTCCCTGTGTGCTACCAGGATTTGCCAGTACCCTTTTGCCAGGTCTAAAGTTGAAATATACCAGACATTCCCGATGAGTTCCACCAGCTCCGTGACATGGGGCATGGCAAATGCATCAAAGACTGCCAAGGTATTTAGCCACCGGTAATCGATGGATAACTACAAGGAGCCATCGGGTTTTGGTACCAGGACCAGGGGACCACACCATGGGCTGTGGGATGGGCATATGACTTCCTGTTCGACCACTTTTCTGATTTCATCCCGTATTTTGCCAGAAAGATGATGGGGCACCGGCTGCCACTTTTTCCATACTATAGCCCCCGGGGGTGTTTGTATAGAATGATAGGCGCCTCAGGCCCATCCTGGTTCCTCCTTGAACATATCTCGGAACTCTTCTACTAGAGCTTTCACCTTGTATTCCTGTATCCCAGGTAGTTCCTCCCCTATCTGGACTTGGCTTTCCAGCTCCACCATGGCCTTTCCCTGTGTTGTGCCCTGCAGGCCCAAATCTTCTATCTCGGCTTCTGAGAAGGCAGCTCACCACTCAGGTCTCTGCCACTCACATAGGAGATTAATGTGACATATTTGTCTTTCTCGAAGGTGGCCAGGGCGGTGTACCTTGTAGTCTACCAGACCTACTCGGCAGATCACTTTGAAGGGGCCCTGCCATTGGGTCAACAGTTTACTAGAAGATGTGGGTAATAGCATCAATACTTTCTACCCAGGTCTAAATTCCCACTCCTTGGTGCATACATTGTACCACTCCCTTTGGTGCAGCTGTGCCTCCTACAAGTTACTCTGAGGTATATCGCAGGCCAGTTGTATTTGCCTTTGGAACTCCTGGTGGTACAATGTCAGAACTTTTGCTTCCCCAGTACCAAGTTCCCAATACTCCCTCAGTGCTTCCAATAGGCTACAAGGGCAGTGACCTAGCACCAGCTCAAAGGGAAAGTATTTCAATGAGTCCTGTGGGGTATCCCTCAGGATGAACAGGACCAAAGGGAGGAGTAGGTCCCATTTCCAAGGGTCTCCCTTTATGCAGCAATGTAGCATTCTCTTGATCATCCCATTTAGTCATTCTACAAATCCATTCATCTGTGGGTGGTATACTGAGGTACGTAAATGTTTTATTTGCAGGGTACAGCAAACCATCTGCAACACCCTGACGTAAAGTTCTTCTAGGTTGGCAGATCTCCTCCAGCCGGCTTTAAACTAGGCTCTTTGGGGGAAGGGGAAGATGAGGGCGGAGGAAGCCTTGGACTGCTAAACCAAGCAACACCCACAAATACACCCTAGCCTAGATCAATGAGCGGAACATATACACAGGTAAGCAAGAGGGGCCATGGCAATGCTGAGAGTAGGGGGCCAGTGAACACATCCTCAGGAGGCCTCAAATGCCTCTACACAAATGCTCATAGTATGGGAAACAAGCAAGAGGAACTGACCCTCCTGCTAGCTGACACCAGCCCAGACATAGTGGGGCTCACTGAAACATAGTGGGATCCAACGCATGACTGGGTGGTGAATATCAAGGGCTGTAGGCTGTACAGGAGGGATAGGACAGGGAGGAAAGGTGGGAGTGTGGCACTCTACATTAAGGAGGAATACACAACCTCATCAGGTAGCACAGAGTTAGAGGAGGGGCACATGGAAGTGTTCTGGGTTAGAATACAAGGCAGTCGAGGGGAAAGAGACTTAACAGTGGGGGTCTACTACAAACCACACAACCAAGGGGAAGAGCTAGACCAGGAATTCTTAAGCCAGCTCACGGAGGTAGTTAGGTCGAAGGACGTGGTCATCATGGGTGACCTGAACTTTCCAGATGTCTGCTGGGAGGAGCAGTCAGCCAGATCTGACAGCTCATGCAGGTTCCTAGCCAGAATGCAGGACCTCCATCTAACTCAGGAGGTGCATAGCCCCGCCAGGGGAGATGCCTTGTTGGACCTGGTGCTGGCCACTGGCTACAACCTGGTGAGGGGGCAGTGGGTGCTTGACCACCTGGGCGACAGTGATCATTGCCTGCTGGAATTCACCATCTAGCACAAGGTGGCAAAGGCCTGAAGCAAGGCAGCAGCCCTAGATTTCAGGAGGGCGGACTTCAATGAGCTAAGGAAAATAGTCGGGGAAGCACTGAGTTCCCGGAGGGGAGGGGAGCCACGTGTACAAGAAGAGTGATCTGTCCTTAAGGAGACGATCCTCCAAGCCCAAAGGGAAGTAATCTCAACATGGATCAAAGCGGGCAGGAGGATGCAAAAGCCCCCATGGCTCACCAAAAGCATTCAGGATTTTCTCCTAGCTAAAAGGGAGATGCACACCCAATAGAAGGGAGGGGCCCTCACCAGGGAGGACTATACTGCGGTTGCTCAGGGATGCAGGGGGGCACTCAGGAAGGTCAAGGAGGAGATGGAACTGGGACTAGCTTCCCAGATCAAGGACAACACGAAGTTCATTTTTAAATACATAGGGGGAAAAAAAGAAGGTTCCAGGTAACATGGGGCACCTGCAAGACATGCTAGGAAATTTGGTTGTCACACCAGATGACAAAGCTTACTTATTTAATGACTTCTTTGCCTCCATTTTCTTGAGCAGGGACCAGAACAGCCACCCCCCTCTGGGCCCCCATTAGAACCCAGGCGAGGTGCACCTAGGCCAAGGGTCAAGGAGGTTCTAGTCAAGGAACTTTTGGAGGGACTGGATGTATTCAAATCAGCTGGTCTGGATGATCTCCAACCCGGAGTACTGAGGGAATTACCTGAGGTTATTGTGGGACCCCTGTCATGGCTTTACGAGCACTCGTGGTGCTCTGGTGTGCTGCCAGAGGACTGGACAAGGGCCAAAGTGGTTCCCATCTTCGAAAAGGGGAGAAAGGAGGACCCAGGAAACTATACTTCAATCCTGGGTAAGCTTTTTTAAAGAATTATTCTGGCACATGTCCATGAGGGGCCAGCAGAGGAGATTATGCTGAGGAGCAACCAACATGGGTTCATAGATTCATAGATTCATAGATGCTAGGGTCGGAAGGGACCTCAATAGATCATCGAGTCCGACCCCCTGCATAAGCAGGAAAGAGTGCTGGGCCTACATTACCCCAGCTAGATACACATCCAACCTTCTCTTGAATACCCCCAGGGTAGGGGAGAGCACCACCTCCCTTGGGAGCCCGTTCCAGACCTTGGCCACTCGAACTGTGAAGAAGTTCCTCCTAATATCTAATCTAAATCTGCTCTCCTCCAGCTTGTGGCCATTATTTCTTGTAACCCCCAGGGGCGCCTTGGTGAATAAATACTCACCAATTCCCTTCTGTGCCCCCCTGACGAACTTATAGGCAGCCACCAGGTCGCCTCTCAACCTTCTCTTGCGGAGGCTGAAAAGGTCCAGTTCCTCTAATCTCTCCTCATAGGGCTTGGCCTTCAGGCCCTTAACCATACGAGTGGCCCTTCTCTGGACCCTCTCCAGGTTATCCGCATCTTTCTTGAAGTGCGGCGCCCAGAACTGCACGCAGTACTCCAGCTGCGGTCTGACCAGCGCCCGATAGAGGGGAAGCATCACCTCCTTGGACCTATTTGTCATGCATCTGCTGATGCACGATAAAGTGCCATTGGCTTTTCTGATGGTTTCGTCACACTGCCGACTCATGTTCATCTTGGAGTCTACTAGGACTCCAAGATCCCTTTCCACTTCCGTGCCACCCAGCAGGTCATTTCCTAGGCTGTAGGTGTGCTGGACATTTTTC
The DNA here is from genome assembly GCF_052110815.1 of Crocodylus siamensis. Classification (NCBI taxonomy): domain Eukaryota; kingdom Metazoa; phylum Chordata; order Crocodylia; family Crocodylidae; genus Crocodylus; species Crocodylus siamensis. The sequence continues at coordinate 80,355,914 of NC_143395.1, read as the reverse complement.
CTCCCTAGATGCAGCACTTTGCATTTCTCCTTGTTGAACTGCATTCTGTTGTTTTCTGCCCACTTGTCTAACCTGTCCAGGTCTGCTTGCAGCTGTTCCCTGCCCTCCGGCGTGTCCACTTTGCCCCATAGCTTAGTGTCATCTGCAAACTTGGACAGAGTACATTTCACCCCCTCGTCCAAGTCGCTGATGAAGACATTAAAGAGTATCGGTCCAAGCACCGAGCCCTGCGGGACCCCACTGCCCACACTCTTCCAGGTCGAAACCGACCCATCCACCACAACTCTCTGGGTGCGACCCTCCAGCCAATTCTCCACCCACCGGACTGTGCAGTCATCCAAGTCACAGCCCCTTAACTTGTTCACCAGTATGGGGTGGGATACCGTGTCAAAGGCCTTCCTGAAGTCCAAGTATACGACATCCACCCCTCCTCCTGCGTCGAGGCGTTTTGTGACCTGGTCATAAAAAGAGACTAGATTGGTCAGGCACGATCTACCTGCCACGAACCCGTGCTGGTTTCCCCTCAGCATAATTTGTCCTGCCGGGCTCTCACAAATGTGAGCCTTGATAATTTTCTCAAAGATTTTGCCAAGGATGGAGGTGAGACTGACTGGCCTATAGTTACCCGGGTCCTCCTTCCTCCCCTTCTTGAAAATGGGAACCACATTGGCCCTTTTCCAGTCCTCCGGGACTTGACCCGTGCGCCACGAGCGTTCAAATATTCCCGCCAGTGGCTCTGCAATGATGTCGGCCAGTGCCTTCAGTACCCTCGGATGGAGCTCATCCGGGCCTGCCTGACTTAAAGGCATCCAGTTCCTCCAAGTGACCCTGCACCACCTCAGGGTCCACGCATGGAAGTCTGGTGCCTTGCTGCTGCCTCCCTACACTCCCAGTGAGAGACTTGTCATGCCTCTCACTTAGGAACACTGAGGCGAAGAACTCGTTGAGGAGTTCAGCCTTGTCCCCTCTGTCCGTCACCAATTGTTTCTGCCCATTTAGCAGGGGTCCCATTCCTCCCTGGGCCTTCCTTTTACTCCCTATATATCTAAAAAACAATTTCTTATTGTCTTTTACTTGGGTTGCCATCCTCAGCTCCATGGTAGCTTTGGCCTGTCTAACTGCCTCCCTACAAGCACGAGCAGAAGAGGTATATTCCTCTTTGGTGATCTCTCCCTGTTTCCACTTTTTATGTGCTCCCCTTTTGGCCCTTAGTCTGCCCAGGATTTCTCTGGTCAGCCAGGGAAGCCTCCTGGCCCCTTTCCCTCTTTTACCTCGCACGGGGATCGTCTCGCTTTGTGCTCGAAGGATAGCTTCCTTAAGGCACAGCCACCCTTCTTGGGCTCCCATCGTTTCAAAACTACTACTCTGCAGTGCATCCTTCACTAATCGCCTGAGTTTGCTGAAATCAGCTTTCCTAAAGTCCAGCACATTCACCCTACTGGTTACCTTACCCACTCGACGCCTTATGTTGAATTGTACTTTTAGGTGATCACTGTCCCCCAGATGGCTACCGATCTGTAGGTCCCCTACTATGTCATCCCCCGTTGCCAATACCAGATCCAGTAAGGCATTCCCCCTAGTGGGACCATGTACCTCCTGCGTCAGGTGGAGGTCCTGTACACAGGTTAGAAACCTGCGTGAGCGGTGGGACTTTGCTGTCTGTGTCTCCCAGCAGATGTCCGGGTAGTTTAGGTCCCCCATGACCACCGCCTCTTTAGCTTTTATGGTTTCTGAGAGTTGCCTCAGGAGCCCCAAATCTATTTCTTCCCCTTCATGTGGGGGTCTGTAGCAGACCCCTACCACCAAATCCTTTTCTCCTTGCCCCCCATGTAGCCTAACCCACAGTCCTTCTACTTCCTCATCCTTTGATTCTGTCTTGATGAGGGTTTGATGTATATTGCTCCTTAACATAGAGCGCAACCCATCCCCCCCTTTTCCCCACTCTGTCCTTTCTGTACAATCTATAGCCCTCAATATGTACCGCCCAGTCGTGGGATGGATCCCACCAGGTTTCCGTCAGCCCCACTAAGTCGTAGTCGTTTAGTGCAACCAGGAGCGCTAGTTCATCCTGCTTGTTCCCCATGCTCCTAGCATTAGTATATAGGCACTTGAGCCCTGTGACTGGTGCTTTTGCTACCCCCTCGCTCCAAGTCCTAAAGGGCTTTTTGTCTCTAACCTTCCCGTTCCTTACCTGTGCCGTATTGCTGTCCACCCCCTGCCTTTCACGTTCCCAAAGCTCTCTTTCTTCAGGCTGGGCTGTCCTTGTGGGTGCCACCTGGTTTGGTGGTCCACAGCCTCCCCCACCCTCATCTTCCCCTCCCCCCGATGAGCCTAGTTTAAAGCCCGCCGGAGGAGATCCGCCAACCTGGAAGAAAACACACGCTTACCTTTGGGGGACAGGTGAAGCCCATCCCAGCTGAGCATGTCCCTCGTTGTAATGTGTGGGTCATTGTCCAGGAAGCCGAAGCCTGCCCCGAGACACCACTGCCGAAGCCGCCAGTTGGTCTCTCATTAGAGGCAGGTCCTGTCAGACCAACCTGGTGGCCTTCTAAGACCAGGTTACCAAATCCTTAGATGCAGGGGTAGCAGTGGACATAGTCTTTCTGGACTTTCAGAAGGCCTTCGACACTTACTGTCACCCTGTTCTCATTAAGAAACTGGGGGACTGTGATGATGACACCTACACAGTCAAATGGGTCACTAAATGGCTGGAGTGCTGCACCCAGAGAGTGGTGGTGGATGGGTCATTTTCAACCTGGAGGGATGTGGGCAGTGGCATTCTGCAGGGCTCAATCCTTGGGCCCGCACTGTTCAACATCTTCATCAGTGACTTGGATGAGGGGGTAAAAAGCACCCTGTTCAAATTTGCTGATGACACTAAGATGTGGAGGGATATGGGCACATTAGAAGGAAGGAATAGGCTACAATCAGACCCAGACAGGTTACAGATGAGACTAGGATGGGATTCAACACTGACAAGTGCAAGGTGATGCAAGTGGGGAGGAAGAACCAGCAGCATACCTACAGGCTGGGGAACTCCCTTCTCATCAGTGCAGAGGCAGAAAAGGATCTTGGGCAGAAAAGATGAACATGGGCTGGCAGTGTGGGGATGCAGTCAGGAAGGCCAACCGGACCTTGTCATGCATCCACAGATGCATCTCGAGCAGGTCCAAGGAGGTGATACTCCCCCTCTATGCAGCACTGGTCAGGCCGCAGCTGGAGTACTGCATCCAGTTCTGGGCATCGCACTTCAGGAGGGATGTGGACAGCATGGAGAGGGTCCAGAGGAAGGCCACTCGCATTATCAGGGGTCAGCAGGGCAGGCCCTATGAGGAGAGGCTATGGGACCTGAACCTATTCAGCCTCCACAAGAGAAGGCTGAGGGGGGAATCTAGTGGCCTGTTACAAACTAGTGAGAGGGAACAGCAGGCATTGGGTTTCCTTTTCTGGTTTTGTGTTTTCCCCCGCTCTGTGCCCTGTGGGCGGGGCTTCCCAATCCCTGTTCTCGCTGTTCCTGGGACATCAACCATTGTGATGCCTTCACCAAGATGAGTGCCAGTGAGGTAGGCAGTGTCCATGACACTCATGTGTTTTGGAACTCCTTCCTGCCAGCACTGATGCAGAGCAGGCACTTTAGCCAGGGGTGCCAGACCTGCAGCTGGGCTCCATTGTGGTCCCACCCCTCCTCACTGGGGAGGCTGCCTACCCAATCCTCCCCTGGCTCATACAACCATTATGGTGCCTATCTTCAAGAAAGGGATAAGGGAAGATCCAGGGAACTATAGGCTAATTAGCTTCACCTCAATCCCTGAAAAGATCTTGGAAAAATCATCAAGAAAACTATTACAAACAACCTAACAGAAGGTAATAGTCTGAGAAATAGCCAACACAGCTCTGTGGTGGGTAGATCTCATCTGACCAACCTGATTTCCTTTTATGACCAAGTGATGCATCACCTGGACAAAGGAGAATAGGTGGCTATCATATTTTTGGCTTCAAGAAAGCCTTTGACTTGGTGTCCCATGATGTCCTCATGGAAAATATGGGGAATTGTGGCATAGACAATGTCACAGCCCAATGGCTGGAGAACTGGCTCCATGGATGGACCCAGAGAGTGCTAGTTGATGGAACCGAATCAACTTGGCACACTATAACCAGTGGCATCCCCCAGGGCTCTGTTCTCAGACCTGTACTCTTCAATGTGTTTATAAATGATCTGGACTCAGGTGTTTTAAGTGGACTGGCTAAGCTTGCTGATGACACCCAAATATGGGGAAGTGCAATCACCCTAGAGGATAGGCTGGCAATCCAGGACAACTCAACAGGTTTACAAGGTGGGCAGATAAAAACTTGAAGGCATTCAATGCCAAGAAATGCAAGGTGTTCCACCATGGAAGAAGGAGCCCACGCCACACTTTTAGGCTCAGCTGTACTACATTAGCTAGCACCATGTCTGAAAGGGACTTGGGGATCATGATTGATCTTCCAATGCATCTCAAACAGGATCCAGGAAGTCATCCTTCCACTTTACTCGGCCTTGGTGAAGACCACAGCTGGAATACTGTGTCCAGTTCTGGGCTCCACAATTCAGAAAGGATGTGGAGAAGCTCAAGAAAATCCAGAGGAGAGCCATGAGAATGATTAGAAGCCAAAAGAGCAGGCCTTATGAGGAAAGGCTGAGAGACATAGGACTCTTCAGCTTGGAAATGCATAGGCTCAGGGGTGACTTGGTGGCAGCCGTATAAATATATAAGGGGTGTGCACCAGGAATTAGGAGAACATCTCTTCACCAGGACACCCCATGGGAAGGCTAGGTCCAAGGATTTCAAACTCTTGGAAGATCATTTTAGGCTGGACATAAGGAAAAACTTCTTTACTGTCTGAGTCCCCAGAGCCTGGAATAGACTCCCCCTAGAGGTGCTGCAGGCACCTACTCTGGATTCCTTTAAGATCCTGGCTAACTAACCTTGTTTCTTTTTATGAATAGGTCACAAAATGCTGAGATGAAGGAGTTCTGGTAGATGTTATCTACTTGGATTTTAAAAAAGGCCTTTGATACGGTGTCACATCTCATTCTTATAAATAAATTAAGTGGTTGTGATATGGATTATTACATGAGCAGGTGAGAAGGAGAATTGGCTTATGGGGCACACTCAGAGGGTGGTGATGGATGGATCATTCTCGACCTGGAAATATGTGGGCAGTGGAGTTCCCCAAGGTTTGGTCATTGTATCAGTACTGTTCAATATCTTCATCAATAACTTGGATGAGGGTGTGGAAATTCACAGATGACACCAAATTATGGGGCAAAGTAAACATACTGGAGGGCAGGGATCAGATTCAGGTGAATTTGGACAGGTTGGGAGTGTGAGCAGAACAGAATAGAATGCAGTTTAATGAAGATAAGTGCAAAGTGCTGCATCTAGGGAGAAAGAGTCACCATACACCTACAGCCTCAGAGGTGACTTTCTAAGCAGCACAGCAGCAGAAATGGATCTCGGAGTCATAGTTGACTCCAAAATGAACATGAGTCGTCAATGTGACAAAGTGATAAGTAAAGCCAACTGCACTCTTTCATGCATTAGAAGGTGCATCATGAACAGGTCTATGGACTGCTGCTGGAGTACTGTGTCCAAGTTCTGGGCACTGCACTTCAAGAAGGATATGAATAACCTTGAGAGGGTCCAGAGGAAGGCTACTCATATGGTTAAGGGCCTGCAGCTAAGATCCTACAAGGAGTGATAGAGGGACGTGAATCTCTTCAGCCTCTGCAAAAGAAGGCTGAGAAGCGATCTTGTGGTCATTTACATATTCATCAGGGGGGCAGCAAGCAATAAGGGATCCCCTGTTTACCAGGGCACCCCTTGGAGTTACTAGGAACAACGGTCATAAACTGATGGAAAGCAGATTTAAAGTAGACATTAGGAAAAATTTCTTTACAGTGAGGGTTGCCAAAATCTGGAATGGGCTTCCAAGGGAGGTGGTGCTCTTGGAGGTCTTTAAGAGGAGACTAGACAAGCACCTTGCTGGGGTCATCTGACCACAGCACTCTTTCCTGCCCAGGGCAGGGGGTCAGACCCAGTGATGTCCTGAGGTCCCTTCTGACCCTAAAAATCTATAAATTCTATGAATCTATGAAAAAGTTTGATGCCTATCTTGATGGGGTCATTTGACCTCTGCTGACTGGCTGCCCTTTGGGCAGGAGGCTGGACCCAGTGATTTAGCAAGGTCCCTTCCAGCCCTAATATCTATGAAATCTATGAAATCTACACCAGCCAGCTGGACTCCCACCAGGCCTACTTCAACCAGTGCCTCAGCTAGACTGTGCCCTAGCAGAGCACATCTTCAGCCATCTCAAGGGACATTGGAGCACCCTCACCGCCAGCCTTGAGTTCACCAAGGAAACATCCCCCAGGTCATCATCACAGTCTGCATGCTGAATAACATCTGTGAGGCCCTGGGAGAGATCTTTTGCAATGCCTGGGCAGAGGAGGTACAATGCAAAGAGGACACATGGCAGCAGGAATACTACCTGCAGCAGTAGCAACAGTGGCAGACCCCCCTTACCGAGGACCCAGGTGAGCTGCACACCCACCACCAGGGGCCAGCACACCAGGTGTGAGAGGGGCTGGCCAATCACCTCCTGCACTCCCTGCTGTAGTCCACCTTGACAGCTGCCCATGGACACCCACCCCACCACCCACCTCCAGCACCACCACGCTTACCACATACAGTTCTCAGAAAAACACTTTATTGCCCTCACAACAAACAGGTGCCTCTCCTCCTTTCCCCAATGCCACCCACTAATGGGGTGCAGACAGGCTGGTACAGGTAGCTATTGGCCTGTGCAGGGGAAGCAGAGGCCAAGAGCCCCCCACCCCTTTTCCTCCAGCTCCCTGCTGTTACGCCTAAGGGACTAGTTCCCAACCTTTTTTTTCTGCACCCCAGTGCTGGAAGTGGAGTGTGGCAGCTTGTCTTTTCTGTGTGACCCACTGGGATTGCTCCCGTGACCCTCATTTGAGTCATGACCTAGGGTTGGGAACCGCTGGCCTAAGGGCTCAAAATGCCTCCAGACTTTTAAAGGGCCTGTGGCTGGGGCTGCCACAGGAGTGGACCAGCCCTGGGGCAGGAGAGGCTCCTAGCCCTGGGACCCTGGGGCTGAGCTCAGACTGTCCTTCTAGTGTCAGGGCTTACCAAGAGCAAATCTGCTCCCAGGTGGCATCTACATGAAAGTTCCTGTGCAGTATGGGCACCTATAAAAACCACAGGGTTTAATCCTTATTAAATTAAATAGGTTTATAAAATGTAAACTTTTTTATTTTGGATGGTTGCATCAGTGTTTGCATGCACTAGGTTTTTTAATTAATTAAGCTTTGGGGCATCACATCAGTGTTTGCACACACTTGGTTTTTGAACAAATGAAGTCCAGTCCCCAGCTGGCACCGCAGGAGAGCGGGATAGTCCGGTGCTGCCCCCTCCCTCCCCCTCCAGCCAGCCCATGCCCTGCCACACAACTGTGGGAGCAGGGAGCTGGCAAATGGCACAAGAAAAAAAAAGTGGAAGCAATTCAAAAGCAGAAGCAATTCAAAGGGGTGAACTACAAAAAAGTTGCAGTGCCGTCTACTGGCAAAGAGGCTCATTACACATCTTTGTGTGCCTTTGTGTGTGCATGTAATGACTCCATGGCCGCAGTACTTTAATTCGTGAAGAGCCAAACTAAACTACATCTAAGGAGTTTTACTTTAATGTGCCAGAAAGACTTTTAAGGTGTCTGGAAAACCTGGTCCTGCAAATAGTCACTGTTGCAGTGCAAAAAAGGGCAAAAAACATGACGTATACAAAGGTCCTAAGTATTTGCAAGTAAATTGTATTACTTGTGTCAAGAACAAATTTGTTTCTGATGGGACCATGTGTATACTGGGGAAAGTTTACTGTGCAGTAAACTTATCACACATTAATAGGACATGTAGCAGTGTTGGAGCCCAGACTGCTCATTGTTTTGCCTCCTGTGGTTGACTGCTGATTTTACTTTCAGTTCTACTGCTAAGCACCAGAACCTGCTTTTACTGAATTTCTTGCAAAATACATACTCCAATTTCCAGAAACTTTTTGGGACAATTGTATGTGTTCCATGTAAGAAAGTATGGTACCTTTCTTTGGTTCATAATGAATAGATCCAATGTTACAGTGCCATATGCTGGGGAAGCAAGGGACTTCTTGCCAGGACCTCAGGTAATCAGCAGTCCATCCCTTTTCAATAAATAAATAAATAAATGCAGATGTTTCAATCACCGGGTTCAATAAAGACATTTAGACATGAATGATAAGAACAAAACAACAACTGTTATTGTGTAGCAGTATCTCTAAATTATAACTTTTAACATTACACATACATATTTAAACCTTCACTCTGGGGTCAGATTGGAAAAAACGGGATTTTGGCACCTAAAGTAGGATTTATTCCACGTTTAGGAGCTTGAAACATAGAAATGTAGGCCTGGAAGGGATCTCAAAAAGCTATCTACTCCAATCCCCTGTGCTGAGGCAAAAGCTAGTATGCTTAGGTCTTCCCTCTCAGATGTTTGTTTACCCTGTTCTTAAATACCTATGATTAAAGAGATTCTGAAGAGTTGTGACCCTGAAAATCCCTTTTTATCTGTGAAAACTCCTTTCAGACTTTGACATTCTCTAGACCCCTGAAAGTTCGGTGTGCATATGCCCAGAAGATCTTCAAATTTGACAGCTCTGATCAAATGCTAAGCCCAATCAGAAGGCATTCCTCTGCCTAAGTTTCTGTGTCTTTTGTATCCTGGAATACTGAAAAAAAAACAGATTCTCATTAGTCGTCTTCAGATTTACTGGAGTAAGTGGACTTTCACAGTGATAGAGAGCTGACTCTGGAAAATTATACATAAGCTAAAAAAATCTTTATCCCCTGTTCCAAATCACCTTTATCACATTTATCTCTAAGTATTCTCCACAATTTCAACACATTTTTGAGGAAAATATGGTATGTCTAAATTAAATAAGGAAAATGTGGATAAATATTTTTTTTAAAATAAAAGCCCAGTATTTGATTATGGTAGATGAAGAATGTCAGAAATGCTCATAAAAATATATAATAATAACTCATGGTAAAATAAGTGGACTTCATGGAATCATGGATTAAATCTAGAAATGAAAAAGAGATAGTAGGTTTTTTGTTCTGGTAGTCTATCCCCATGGGGTTATTCCTGATTGTACAGTCACTGGTATTTTGTAAAGTCTAATGGTAGCAATGCTGACAGTCTGGGTTTCTTCCACTTCCCTTAGGACAGTAAATCTCACAATCAGGAAATATTTTTCCCTTAAAATTCAAGCTAAATTTTTCATGCTTGAATTCAGCATTGGAACTGGGTCATGAATGTGGTCCATAGAATCATAGAGAAGTAGGGCAGGAAGTGACCTTCGGAGGTCATAATGTCCAACCCCCTGCCAGAGACAGGATCATCCCTATCCAAACCAACCTGTATAAATCCATATTCTAACCTTTTAATAAAAACTACTGTCATTCCTGACTCTATTGTAACCACTGCAACAGGAAGTGCATAGTCAAATCATTAGAAAGCAATCAATATTAACACTACTCAAGCATCTAAAAAGGTGAGTATTCATACACATTGAGGCCCAAACATAAAATCCACCAAACAAATGGTTTCCATTTGGTATACGGAATATATGGATCACTGCATGTTCTTAGGGTGCAATTAATTTGTTTCTGAGCAATCGTCCTCTCCCTAACAGGTTGGTTATTACTCTGAGAGTGTATAAGGTGAGGAATAAAGTTTCATAGTTTCATAGTTTGCAGGGTCGGAAGGGACCTGAGCAGATCATCTAGTCTGACCCCCTGCCATGGCAGGAAAGAATACTGGGGTCAAATGACCCCAGCAAGATGTTCATCTAACCTCCTCTTAAACACCCGCAGGGTAGGAGTCTGCATCACTTCTCTTGGAAGATGGTTTCAGACCCTAGCCGCCCTGGCTGTGAAGTAGCGCCTCCTGATATCTAACCTAAATCTACCCTCTGCCAGCTTGTGACCGTTATTCCTGGTCACTCCTGGCGGTGCTCGAGGAAACAGGGACTTCCCCAGTGCCTGCTGATCCCCCCTGACTAGTTTATAACAGGCCACAAGATACCCCCTCAGCCTTCTCTTTTGGAGGCTGAACAGGTTCAGGTCCCGCAGCCTGTCCTCATAGGGCCTGCCCTGTTGTCCCCTGATCATACGAGTGGCCCTCCTCTGGACCCTCTCCATGCTGTCAACATCCCTCTTGAAGTGCGGGACCCAGAATTGGACGCAATACTCCAGCTGCGGCCTGACCAGTGCCACATAGAGGGGGAGGATCACCTCTTTGGACCTGCTCGAGATGCATCTGTGGATGCATGCCAAGGTGCGGTTGGCCTTCCTGACTGCCTCTCCACTCTGCCAGCCCAAGTTCATCTTGGAGTCAATGATGACCCCCAGATCCCTTTCCGCCTCCGTGCTGACAAGAGGGGAGTTCCCCAACCTGTAGGTATGGTGCCGGTTGTTCCTCCCGAGGTGCATCACCTTGCATTTGTCTGTGTTGAAACCCATCCTATTCTCATCCACCCACCCTTGTAACCTATCGAGGTCTGATTGCAGCCTGTTGCATCCTTCCAATGTACCCACGTCCCCCCACATCTTAGTGTCATCAGCAAATTTGAACAGGGTGCTTTTTACCCCCTCATCCAAATCACTGATGAAGATGTTGAACAGTGCGGGCCCGAGGACCGAGCCCTGCTGAACCCCACTGCCCACGTCCTTTCAGGTTGAGAAGGACCCATCTACTACCACCCTCTGGGTGCGGCCCTCCAGCCAGTTGGCGACCCATTTGACTGTGTGGGTGTCTACACCACAGCCCCCCAGTTTCTTAATGAGAACAGGGTGAGAGACAGTGTCAAAAGTCATTGGGTGGTTAATTCATTTTTCAGTAAAGATTTAAATTTTATGAAATTTATTCTCATTTCACCTTCAACAGGCTTTTCAGCATTTGTAACACGCTCTTCTCAGTTAAATATGCATAACGGAACTACATAGTGATGATTTGTTTCCATGATTGTCCCGTTTTGTTCTATTCTCAGGCATGTGCATTTTAATGCACCATATTATCAGCTGTGGAACACAATTAGAATTAATCATGGGCAAGCTAAATGCTTTACCTAATTAGCCATTAAATTCAATACCATCAAGTATAACTTGGAAAAAATTGAAGTATCATAACATTTTACTTAACTTTCTACACAGTTTCAGCAAATAGTGTTGCAGCATTAGAAAATTTAATACTGAGTCTATTTTATTAGGGACAGTATTAGGAAGCATAACCCTTTTTAAAAAAATACTCATGCTTTACTTTATGTATGCAGTTGGGACTAGTTATAAATTAAGTTTTTGCAGGATTGGGAACTTATGTAATATTTAATAAGCTTTGTAATACACAGAACATTTTTATTCTTTATGAAGGTTATTATAGATAAGTATAATTGAAATACTCATTGGAGGATCAACAAGTAAGGCCTTTAAATATATTTTAATAATTGACATATTTTAATAATTAGTATTGATATGTAGGCTGCTCGATCATAACTCTGCCTCATATATAATTTTATATAGTTCAAACTAAGTGAAATTTTTAGTACATATAGGATTTATGTCCATTTTTAGGTCTGTTCTTCATAAATGATTTATTCTAAACAGAAATGCCCCCCAAAATAGTATGCTGTAGTAACAAAATTGAAAAATCTAATATTTCTTTAAAATTCAGTTTAATCTCATCTGGGTCCTCAGACACTTCTGTGCCTCAACCAGATGTGCATGTTTTTGTATGACGTTACTAATGGGTAGATTTTTCTCCACATCTTCAACTTCCATACATTCCCCTTGCCCCATCCCAACACACCAGCCAGTTCTTCACATATACTTAAATAAGTCTTGAAGTCACTATCAGGTCCTCGTTTAGTGGCTTGGGTTCATAGCCAAAGGAGCAGCTGACCTCTGTTACTCAAGAAAGTTTAAAGAGAAATAATTAATTATTGTTTAAAGAGAAAGAATTAATTACTATTTCCTTATATAATTATTATATTTCCATATATGTGCGTGTGTGTCTATCGATCTAGATTCATAGATATATATAGATACAGATATAGATATAAATATCTATATATCTGTAATATATAGATATAGATAATATATATCTTTGGTTCTTTGTTCAGTGTGTAATTTTATTTTTGTATAGCCATTGTCAGGTACCTTAGAGTAAGGTTGTACCACTTCCATGGTACTTTGACAGCACCACTGAGAATCATGGCCCTGTCTACCTGCTTTCAATCTGTACATACCAAACCTAGGAATGAAAAGGTAAAACTATTCCAGAGGTGTTTTTCACCACCATAGCAAATTCTGTCTCCAGTGGGCTTGAGAGTAGTGGCAGAAGATGCTTTCAGGGTGGCTTGACCACCTTATTCATAGGTCCAGGGATGAAGAGGAATGGATAGCAAAGGCAATGCTTCACGTAAGTAATCTCAAGAGGCCATAAAAGCATTTTCTCTCTTCTCTGTATAGGGATCCTCAGTGTCTAATTCTGGGTTTTCAATTCCACTCAGAAGATCAAGCACCTAAAAATGAGGCCTATCAACCCACAACAACCAGGAAGTGGCAGTCAGTTTTAGAAGTGAGGGCTTTCAATCCTGGACCAGGAACCAGGGCTGAAAGGTAAAAGACAGGCTAGAAATCCAGAGACAAGAACTATCCATGGATCAGAAGCTAAGAGTCATAGTCAGGAACAAAAGTCAGAAGCCAGATTTAGATATGAGAACCACAGAAATAGGGACAAGGTTCAAAACAAAGTAGTATGATTAGCAATAGGAAAATGTTGTTAGGAGACCTGTTGTGCACACAGTTCAGTACAGACAGCCATGTTGTTTTGACAGCTGTGTTTGGGATGTGGTCAGTTTCCTGCAAACCAGTGACTAATCTTCATAGGGATAACTCATCCTCACCTCCAACAATAATTAATTACAGTGTGCAAGTCCTTGGATCTGCCTCTTCGTCTATGACTACTTCTTCTTTTCACACATCTGTCCCTTTTGTCTTCAGAGGCTCAGTTCAATTGGGACTATGTGAAATAGCTATCTTGAACGGCACCTCCTCCTAAAGTGCTTTCATTCCTTATTTGCTAGTAAGACAGCAATGCAGTGTCAAAGGCACAACCCTTCTGGGTGCACTGCACAGATGGAAACTAGTAGCATATAGTGTGGGATACCTGGCACCAAATTTTCCTCAATGAATAATACTAATTAAAAAATCCAAATTTATCTTCTTTTTTTACTACAAAAACAAACACAATGACAAATTAACAACAAACAACAAACCTTGTACAATACCAAAAAATATAACCATTAAAGAAAAACATTAAGGCTAGGGACAGAAGTTACATGCAAACCAATATAAGTGATCACAAACTGGTTTAAACCTGTAACAGAACAGAAGCTCAGTGCACATAAATCAATTTCAAAATGGTAAAAACTGTTTTAACTTAAACCTGGTTGAATGTAGTATCAGACTTAGCTGATTTAGGTCAAACTGGTTTATGAAATTTCTGTCCCAGACCACTTCCTGGTTCAAGTTAAGTCAGAGTCCCCCAGCATCCCAGCATGCTTTGCAGCCCTGGTCTGGGCTGTGCTGTCTGCTCCAAAGAGCAGGGCACCCCTTTGCCTCCATTTTCCTGAGCAGGGACCGGGACCCCCTCAGGCCCCAGGGGAGGCGCACCTAGGCCAAGGGTCAGGGAGGATCTAGTCAGGGAACTTCTGGAGGGACTGGATGTATTTAAATCAGCTGGTCTGGATGATCTCCAACTCAGAGTGCTGAGGGAATTAGCTGAGGTCATTGCAGGACCCCTGGCATAGCTTTACGAGCAGTCATGGTGCTCTAGTATGGTGCCAGAGGACTGGAAGAGGGCAAACATGTTTCCCATCTTCAAAAAAAGGAGGAAGGAGGACCCAGGAAACTATAGGCTAGTTAGTCTTACCTCGATCCTGGGTAAGCTTTTGGAGAGAATTACCCTGGCACATGTCCACAAGGGGCTAGTACGAGAGGTTATGCTTAGGGGCAACCAACATGGGTTCATTAGAGGCAGGTCCTGTCAGACCAACCTGGTGGCCTTCTATGACCAGGTCACCAAATCCTTAGATGCAGGGGTAGCAGTGGATGTAGTCTTTCTGGACTTTAGGAAGGCCTTCAACACCGTCTCTCACCCCATTCTTATTAAAAAACTGGGGGACTGTGGTGTCGACACCTACACAGTCAAATGGGTCGCCAACTGGCTGGAGGGCAGCACCCAGAGAGTGGTGGTGGATGGGTCATTTTTGACCTGGAGGGATGTGGGCAGTGGGGTTCTTCAGGGCTCGGTCCTCGGGCCCGCACTGTTCAACATCTTCATCAGTGACTTGGAAGAGGGGATAAAAATCAGCCTGTTCAAATTTGCTGATGACACTAATATGTGGGGGGATGTGGGCATGCTAGAAGGGAGGAATAGGCTGCAATCAGACCTAGACAGGTTACGGGGTGGGCGGCTGAGACTAGGATGGGATTCAACACTGACAAGTGCAAGGTGATGCAAGTGGGGAGGAAGAACCAGCAGCATACCTACAGGCTGGGGAACTCCCTTCTCATCAGTGCAGAGGCAGAAAAGGATCTTGGGCAGAAAAGATGAACATGGGCCGGCAGTGTGGGGATGCAGTCAGGAAGGCCAACCATACCTTATCATGCATGCACAGATGCATCTCAAGCAGATCCAAGGAGGTGATACTCCCCCTCTATGCAGCACTGCAGGTGGTGTACTATGTCCAGTTCTGGGTGCCGCACTTCAAGAGGGATATGGACAACATGGAGAGGGTCCAGAGGAGGGCCATTTGCATGATCAGGGGGGAGCAGGGCAGGCCCTACGAGGACAGACTACGGGACCTGAACCTGTTCAGCCTCCATAAGAGAAGGCTGAGGGGTATCTAGTGGCCTGTTACAAACTAGTCAGAGGGGACCAGCAGGCATTGGGGGAGTCCCTGTTCCCCTGAGCACTACCAGGAGTGACTAGAAATAACTGTCACAAGCTGGCAGAGGGGACATCGGGAGGCGCTACTTCACGGTCAGGGCGGCTAGGGTCTGGAACCAACTTCCAAGAGAAGTGGTGCTGGCTCCTACCCCGGGGGTGTTTAAGAGGAGGTTAGATGAACATCTTGCTGGGGTTGTTTGACCCCAGTACTCTTTCCTGCCATGGCAGGGAGTCAGACTTGATGATCTGCTCAGGTCCCTTCTGACCCTACAAACTATGAAACTATATATATACATATACATATACACATGCACACACACACACACACAAACATATATATATATGTATATGTACATATGTATATATGTGTATATATATATATATACATACATACACACACACATACATACATACATATATAATCACTCCTTGGTAGCAAATACGTTGTTAATCAGCTTCACCATCATTGAGGCTCATTGTAATCCAAGTCTGGTGAGCAGGAGATTGACTTCACCTTCTCTGAAGCCTCTGGATGGATGTAACACACTTGTGTCACTTCTTCCTCCTTGCTAGTGCTCAGAGCAGGACACGTGTCTCTCTTTAGCAGCAGGAGTTAGAGCTCATGCAACCACCTTGATCAGTCACTGTTCTCAATAGGACAGTTCATTTTAATCCACAAGACCCTACTCCGCTTCAAAAAGAGTTACTTCTGAATGCTCACCTTAAAGCTTCTCAGGTCCCCTCCACATGGCTACTAGCCACCTTCATTTACCCTCTGAGCATGTTAAGGGGGTGCACTGACCTTCCCAAGATGGATGTATTTTGAAAAGTTCTCTGCTCCATACAAGGTGGGGTTGGGAGATGGGTTACACTACCTCTGGATAATTGTCTCTGAGATAAGTGAACACTTTAAACTTCCTAGGGATATTGTAAACCTGTCAATGATTCTCATTTCAATTAGAAGGTATCTTATCCCTCCAAAATATGATTTCAAGGTATTACATTTTTAAAAGCCCCAGTGAAAATGTTTCTGCAGAACTGAAATAAATTACTTCCTCCCAGAACGAATATGAATCATTGTGATGGAGCAGCTTCAGTACTCCATCACTTAAGGGCTGAAATGGGCAGCCGGCAGGTTGGTGATTTGGGTGGGCATTTTCGAGCCTGGTTCTCAGGGCTGAAGAGGCAGTTTTCTGCCTGCCACCGAGGGAGTAATGTCACCCTACTGAGCTACTACTCTTGAACATCTTGGAGGTAAGGGTGGGGCAATGGGGAAGGAGAAGGTCCCATGATCCTGGGCATGACTGGAAACTGCACCCTACTGGGGAAGGGTGGCCTGGTGGGACTTCTTGTGGCAAGGGAGTCCCCAAGAAATGCCAGGCCAGTTACCTCCCCACTGAAGGGCAGGTAGGGGTTCCTTAACCCCAGCCGCTACCATTTGGTGGGTTATCAATGGGAGTAGAGGGGTCAGGCATGCATACTAAGATGCACTTGAGACTGTACAAGTGTAAGACCCAGAAGTTGGGGCCAGACACGCTCATAGAAGGAGCACCTGAGCCTCCAGGTGTGTAAGACCCTGGGCCCTGTTGAAGAGGGTGGGTTGAGGCCAGGCATGCTCTCAGAGGAGCACCTGAGTCTGCAGGGGTATAAGATCCCAGGTCCCAGTATAGGGGTGAAGTACTGGCCTGAGAAAGGGGTAAAGTGGCCCAGTGAGGGGCTAAGGGTGAAGTTGGCCCAGAGTTTGGCTAATCTCCCAGCCAGCACTTAGATGAGGGTCACAGGAGAGGCCCAAAAGCCTGCTCCAGGGCTGGCTGAGGAGAACAGAGTCAAGCCATTGCTTTGGGGTCACTCAAGGGAGTAAGGAGTGCAGAATGGGCAGTGTGGAAGAGCCTGGTGAGAGCAGATAGAGTGAAAGAGGCCTGGTGAGAGAAGGGTGGTGTAGGTGTGGCAAGAATTGGGTGGTATGACAAAGACCTAACTCTGTAGTGAGTCTGGCCTGGCCTCAAGCCAGATTATTACTAAACTGAGTATGTTATCTGTGAGGCATGGGACACATTAAGGGAAGGTTATTGCCCTGGTGCATCAGGGCACTCCAAGGGCAGCTTCACACCTAATTAACATCCAGATTAATTAACAGCAAGGCATGGCAGGGGAATGAGGTGGATGGTTTGCCCATAGACAAAGGGAGCAGACTGGTACTGAGACCTGGCTTTGGGAGTTTGCTGCTTTTTTGTCACAATCGTCGTTACCAAACTTACCATTTTTCTCTCATACCACATGCAAGTTTTTCCTAGAAATCAGTACCCTGAAATTAAGGTGTGTGTCTTAAGAGAGAAAGCTGATTTTTCTGCCTGGTATAGAAGCACCCTGCTTTAATTATTTATTCAAAACTGATTTCCTGGCAGCAGCAGTGAAATTTCTATTCAAGTAGCTGAGGGAGTTAATTGACTTAATGGCTCATTGTTCTTCACTCTACAGATGTTAAAAATCACCTTTTCTTTTTAATGGTACTGAGATTCTACTAATTAGGTTAACCTTTCTTCTGGCAAGTTTGCTGTCTACCAGCTTCTCTGAGTATTTCTTCTCTTATTTCATAGCCTTGCAGACCTTTTAGCTTGTTGCAAGATCTCCCCATGGAGACAAGTCTTCAGCAGCAGTTAGGTTTTCTGCATTTGGTTAAGCAGGAAAGGAGGATGAATGAGTTGGACAGCTTTGTCCCTGCTTTATGCTGCCATGACTCACAGAAAAACATTTTTCTTCTTCAATCTATCTTCCTAAAAACAAGATGTATGTCTCATTTGAGGATGAGCAGTATGCAAGGAAATATAGTATATAAAATCTGCAATTTTCATCATGAGCGTTAGTAAAAATCAGCAAAGTTACATGTAATAATACTCAAAGTTTACATGGCTAGACAGAAATTGTTAATTTACTCTTAAAGAAAATTCTGACACTGTATTTAGAGAACTCCATTAATCTCACAAGAATCGCATAATCATTTCTTGTAGACAACAATCTAAAAGTTTATTAACTGTAAAAACTTAGTGATATAACCTCAAATTGAGTCTGGGATGCAATTATGATTTCATTCCATCTTTAGCAATTCCTAACAATGGCAAGTACTGAATTTTACTAATGATTTTATTTTCACACTTAAGTACTTCCTTCGTTCTCATTATTCAGGAGAGGCATTCAGAGTTTTTCTTTGGGATTGAAGCTCCTATAAGAGATAAAAGTAACTTGCTAGTACCTAACACTGTGAATTATATTTGCTCTATGAACTAATGAGATCAGATGAATGGCATAAACAACCATATGTAAACACAATCCTCTTTCTTTAGGAACTAAATTAAATTTAAAGAGGAGTTGTTTAAACAAAACAACAGTGGAATAGGGAGAAAATTTAAGAAATTGGCTTGAAGAAATAGACTACTCAGCAAAGTTTTCATCACAGATGAGAAAAAAAAATCAATACTATCAACAAGTCTTCCAATAGTATTTGATGACTGTGAAAGCTTGGCCAGATCTACACACGAAATTTAAATTACTAAATTAAAATAATAGTGCATCTTGCACAAGAATGCAAAATCGTAACTGAGACAGTGCAAAATGAAGCAATCCCAATTGATTTTATCTCCTGTGCTCGTTGAAAATGTACCCAATGTTTTATTATGCTAAACAATTCATAAATAATTGCATCCCTGTGCATGACTGTATCCTGCTTGTTGACACATCCTCCCTTGATTAAGGCATATTTCTCAGAACAGGAATTCAATGTCTGTTTAGGGTTTTGAAATGGCCATAGACCATCACTGGTACAGAATATTTTGGGTTCTTCCCCAAACACTGTTAAAAGAACTACCCCAAAACAGTATCAATGCCCCAAAGAATCCCATCCAGTCAATCAATGCTCACCCCATTTGATTGAAGTGTAACTTCCAGGCTGATCAAAAGCTTGCAAAAACAAGTTTCACAAGTGGAAAGCCCAAAACAAGATCTGAACAGTTAGCAATTGTAATATGAAGGTCCCTCCCTACCTGCTTTGTCTGGACTTTACTCAACCAATTATCAAGGAGGAATGTTTTGAAACTATACAATTGAAGAGTATAAAACCGAAACTGAGTTGCTGGCAAAATTTGTACTCCGGGAGAGAGAGAGAGCACTGCAACACTGTAACCTGCGCCCTGGCAAGGGAAACACCATGACAACTAAGGTGGCTTCCCTACTGGCAGGGAAAAAACATTTTCTTGGCAGGGCGTAGTACTTTGACCGAGTTAAGGCATAGTTAGTCTTCCACTTTCACCTCCAATGGGAAGATCCTGGCTTTACACCAATTTTATGGAAATGGCTGAGGGCAAGCAAAACTCCAGAACATCTAAGTCCGAAATCTCCAGGCTTGGGCCTGCACATAGAATGCCCACCAAAGGATTTGGAAGCATCTGAAGCCCCAGGCAATATCCCAGGCTGGGGTGGGGGAGGGGAATGTATATAATGCACACACATGCACACACAAACCTCCAGCCTGTCTCTCATCCACTGACTCCTCAGTTTACATATTCACTGAGTGGCTTTCTTGCATACATACCGGCCTCTGGTTTCATTACTATTCATTCCATCCAGGAAGAGCACACACCAGCTGCAGATGCTCCCTCAGCCTAACAAGGGTATTTATACCCAAAAGCTTCCAAAAGAAAAATATTTTCAACTTCATAGTTTCATAGTTGGTAGAGTTGGAAAGGACCTGAGTGGATCATCAAGTCCAACCCCCTGCCATGACAGGAAAGAGTACTGGGGTCCAATGACCCCAGCAAGGTGTTCATCTAGCCTTCTCTTAAAGACCCCCAGGGTAGGAGCCTGCACCACTTCTCTTGGAAGTTGGTTCCAGATCCTAGCCACCCTGACAGTGAAGTAGCTCCTCCTGATGTCTAGTCTGAATCTACCCTCTGCCAGCTTGTGACCATTATTTCTAGTCAGCCCTGGTAGTGCTTGGGGGGGAACAGGGACTTCCCCAGTGCCTGCTGGTCCCCCCTGACTAGTTTGTGAATGGGCACTAGATCCCCCCTCAGCCTTCTCTTGTGGAGGCTGAACAAGTTCAGGTCCCTCAGCCTCTCCTCGTAGGGCCTGCCCTGCTGCCCCCTGATCATGCAAGTGGCCCTCCTCTGGACCCTCTCCAGGCATGAACCATACATGCCTCTTCCTCCAGTGGTTGGTGGTGATCATGGAGAAGTGGGAGAAGAACACATGGGCCTGGTGGGCAAAGGATATAGCCTACCAAGACAGGTGGCAGGAAGAGGACATACCCCATAAGGAGGTAAGGGACCAGTGTGAGGAGGTGTGGGACCAGGTAGATGGGGTATTCTGGACCAACGTCCAGACCCTGGAATGTGAGTGGCTCCAGGTGCTGCAGGAGCAAAATGTCATCCTGGGCCTGGCAGGGCAGGCCACAGATGATGACCACTGGATGCTGGACACTGTTCTGGGCCTGGCAGTCTCATTTGTGCCCACTACTGCCTGGCCCTCATCCCTAGCCCTGCACACCCCCGACAGCTGCCGACTGCTTTGCAGCAGGCCCCCACCTGGACTTCAGATAAAGTCCTCTTCCACCTCCAGCCGTCAGGAGCCTCTGACCCAGCCCCCACTCCAGCTCCACTATCATCCATTCCTCCACCTGGGCCAAGCCCCACTGCTCTTCCCAGCTTCATGCAGGCATGGAGCCAGAGCTGCCTGAACCAGCACTAGAACTGTACTCTAGCCCTGCTGGGCCTGGACTCCACCTCCCAGAGGGGGAGGCAGCTGCTCTGAAGGAGCACTGGCCACCATCACCCCTAGGAAAGCCCCCCTGCCTGCTGCACTTGCCACAGTAACTGGACCTGTGGGGGAATGGCTAGGGGCCAGGTTGCTGGCCACCTGCCCCTGGGCTCTGCCCCTTAGGCACCCTCACCCTATGGCTCCCCACTCTGGGACACCACAAAATCATGTTTTAAATAGTTTGCACATGGAAGAGGGTTTTTTATTGTTGGTGGATGGGGTGGGTGGTTGAGGGGCTCTGTTTGGTGTGGAGGGAGAGGGCATGGGGGCTTTGTTTGCTGGGAAGAGAGCAGGGAGAGGGGATATGTGTGTTGGGGGAGGGAGAAATGGGGTCCTGTGTGATGTGAGGGGAATAAAGACTTCTTCTGACACATGTCTGTAATGAGCATAGCACTGGGTGGATGCTCCATGGGCAGCAGGGCAGGCAAGCTAGAACAGGGAGTGCAGGAGGAGGTAGTCAGATACAGCCTCATGCACCCAGTGCCCTGGGGCCTGCTGGCAGGTGCGTGTCTCTCCTGGGGCCAGTGGGGGTGCCCAGCACTGTTGGTGCCACCACAGATGGTGGTCCGACTGCCAGGTGTCCTCCATGTGCTGTGCCTCCTCCACCCAGGCCTCACAAAACAGCTCCCCCTGGTCCTCACAGATGTTATGGAGCATGCAGGCTGCAACAATGACCTGGGGGAAGTTGTCCTTGGTGACAGCAGCTCCTGAGGTGGCTAAAGGTGTGCTCCACCAGAGCGCAGGTCCAGCCCAGGCAGCAGTTAAATTGGGCATGGCAGGGTCCAGCTACCTGGTGTAGGACCACATGAGCCAGGGTGGAAGTGGGGAACACAGAGTCCCCGATAAGCAGGGGTGGGACCATGACAGTGCCCAGCTGCAGGTCCAGCACCCTTTGCACGAAGTGCCCACTCTCCACCAGTCCTACCAGGCCAGAGTTGTGAAACATATGGACATCATGTGTGCTGTCTGCCCAGCCGGTGCTCCCATGAGTGAATATGCCATAGTGGTCCACGACAGCTTGCAGAAACACAGAGTGAAATCACCTGCACCTGTAATTGGGGCAGTCTCTGTGGGGTGGACAGGTGACAGGGATGTGGGTCCCATTCAGGGCCCCAGTACACTGAGGGAATCTGAGTGCATGGAACCTCACCACCACTACCAGGAGATCATGGACACAGAGCACAGTGTCCCCCCAGCGTGTCCTGGAGGGTCCCACACACCTTCAGAATGGTCTCTCTGGCAGTGGCCTTGCCCACACCAAACAGGTGGCTGACATGCTGCAGACTGGCACACATGGCCAGCTTGATCACAGTGAGCGCTGTCCCAGCTGCCTGCAGTGGGTCGGTTCAGGATTGAGAGAGTGGTCTGGGTGAAAAGGTAAGAAAGGTTTATTGATCTAACAAACATGTAATTACGCAAAGCTTAACAACACAACAAAGACAGACAGCAAATCTCCAAGTCAGCAACCTATTGGCAGTCCCCTTTTATGCCTTATATATGACAAGCCTCTCGAAATCCAGCGAAGTGAGGCATCCCTAATCTACACTGTCCAAAGGGGTACCAGGAAGGACCCTGGTATTCAGTCTTCGGGCTTCTTAGGATCCATCACCACACTGAATTCCAGGTCTGCGGCTTCGCTTTCACAATGATAGCTTCCTTTACCATGCCACTTTCCTTCAGCCAATTTGAAGGATGCGCCAACAAATTTATAGATTTTTTTTGAGCTAGCTGTTGGCTTGCAAGCAATTATAGTTCTATACTACCAACTTTCCTTATATAACTAACCAATAGCAGTACAAGCCTTTGTGTTTTCCTTATATGATTACTTTTAGCTGTGCCATTGCTAATGAGGCTGGCTTTAAGCTATGGCAAAATGCATTAACAAAATACAGGAAATGCTTAACCACAACGGCTTCCTTTTACACTCTTTCTTCTAGCTATAAGCATTCCGCAATACATAGATAGGCAGCAGAAAAGCAGGTTTAACCCTCTGAATGCCAGTTTAGCTGTCACAGGATGCCTCAGCAAGCATTTTTTTAAGCAGACACTATTTTGCTGTCAAGAGACATGACCAAGTCATTGCCACAGAGGGTCAGCTGGGTGTCTGCAGGAAGGGCTGGGTGCATCCTGATGTCCTGTCACTCCAGGTGGGGCTGTTAAAACAGGTCCCTAAAGATGGCTCAGGTCATGTGGAAGCTGTCCAGCCACTGCTTGTTGTCCCAGGTGTGCCGGATGACATGCCATCGCAAGTCCTGGCTGGTTCAGTGGGTCCAGAGGAAGCAGGGCTGGGGACCCAGGAGGGTGACAGTGGCCCTGGTGGTGGCATTGTGGAACCCCTTGTCAGTCTCCCTGGTAGTAGCAGCTGCATGGCAGCCTCAGCCCTGGGATAGCACACTGCAGCCGGGCCAGTGGTCACTGGTTGTGGGGGAGCTGGACATGGCAAGATAGCCATGGGCCAGGAGGCAGTCAGTACAGTGGGCCAGTAGGGTGATTGTTGCAACCAGCAGGAGCCCAGGGTGCTGGTGATCACTGCCAAGGTCAGGGGCTGGAGTAGCCATAGTGTGAGGAGGTTGCCTGCTGGCTATCCCCACCCTGAAGCCCTCTTGTGCCTTTTCCAGCCCCTCTATAGCACATTGAACCAGGTCACAGCAACCCCAGGCTGGCTGGCTGACTCCATGGGGTCATGCTGAGGCTGCTGTGACCCAGCTCAACATGCTGTAGTCCCAGGCTCACGTGTAAATTTGGTGCCCAGGAGCAATAAGCTCTGGTGTGATATGTGCTGGAGTTTATTGTTGTGTATTAATTTCCTTTTGGAAGTACTAAATCATAGCGCAGTATGGGCCCTGATGGGTGCAATATGGACTATACTAGGGGTGTGCACTGCTATGGTGATGTAGCTGGTGATCATGTGCCGACCTGTGTCATTGCTATGTCATAATAGGTTACTGTAGGGTGACATGTAGAAGCACCCATAATATCCCTACTCCTGCTGCTAAAACCTCGTTTGCTTCCTTGTTAGCCCTTTTGGTCAGAGTGTTGCACTGGAAGCTTATGTTCAGCTGACTATCTACCAGGACCCATCTACCCTTTTCTAAGTCACTGCTTCCCAAAACACAGATTTCCATCCTATTAAGGGTAACCTACATTCTTTTTTCTAGGTGTACTTGACCATGTTATCCTAAATATTTCTATAATTAGTTAGCAGCCGTGACTGCATTCTTTTTCCCATCTGTGCCTGTTGAGAAGAACATAAAGCTTTTTCTGATGAAGACTGCACAACAATTATTCAGATTTCTGTTGGCTTGAGCTTTGATTAACATCACATGCTGATACCAGGCTAGACTGGGAGATCGTCCAAAAACTGAAGTTTTTGAAGACTGAGCCTGTCCATTTATTAAAATACACTTCATACATAGGCAGACAAGGCCCTTTGGGTAAATGTATCTTTTATTAGATCAACTAAATAGTTGACCAACTAAATAGTTTAATAAAAGATATCACATTTACCCAAGAAACGTTGTCTACCAATGTCCTTAGACCAACATGGCTATATAGTGCTGTAGCAACAAAGTTTGGTGCCATGGGCAAAGCCCACAGTGGCAGCCCACCTTCGCCTTGTGCATAGATCTGGGAGGCACACGCCTCCTCATGCTTGCCCGGGACTGCACACAGTGGTGGGAGCTGCCCTTCCCCCTTCCCTTCACCTCTCCCAAATGAGCCACTCGCAGCTCTGTCCCGCATGCCACCCTGGCTGGGCAGTGCCTGTTGGTGCCACTTTGCTTTGACACCCAGGGCAGTCGCCCCACTTTCCCATGCCCCCTTCCCATGGTACTGCAGCTATAGCCAACACCCCTGAGTTCATACGGAGAACACTTTATATTGGTATCCTGTGCAGTTCACAAACTTAAGTTCAGTTTAAGGTGTTGGCTCCAATATTTAAATGCCTAAATGATTTGGGGTACAATTCCCTGAGACACCAGATAATCTGTGTGTGGTATTGCCAAGGATGACCCTACAGAAACAGGCATTACTGAGGCTGCCTCCCTTGTTGTGCTTGAAATTAATAGGCATTATAAGTAGGGCTGGTGAAAAAAGCTTCCACTAAACAGTTTTCTGTTGCAAAACGCAGCTTCCTTGAAAATGAAATATGTTACGAAGCTGTGTTTTTGTCAGAATTTCAGGTTGGAGAAAAGCAAATGTGAAAAAAAAAGTTCTGATAATTTTGAAAAGTTTCATGTTGACATTTTTAAATAAAATATTTGTGTGTTCCATTTTTAATTACATCATTTCAATTTTTGTACATCGTGTTATATTACATGTAATATTTTAATATAATGTCAACATCGAAACAAAATGTCTTCATCAATCCAAGAAGCAAGAATGTATGTGAGTGATATCTTTTACTGGGCCAACTGCATGGTTAAGATAATCCATTGTAAGAGGCAAGCTTCTATATCCTCCATGTTTTGGCATTCTTGAGGTGATATTGTAGCCAATGATGGTCCAAGAAATATGCAAGAGGAAAGACAACCATGCAGTTGGTTCAATAAAGGATTTCACCCACAAAGATTCTTACTTCTCTCACATTTCCTGGACCATTACTGCTACACATATTCATCAGTCTAGCACATTTCTCTTTTTTCAGAAAAGTTTTAAATTTTACATGTTCCAGTTTCATTCCAAATTAGAAGAAAAACAATTTTACAAATCTCAGATTTCCATTGTATGCTCAGCTGTAGTGAAAGTTTCTTTTATCCACTGTCACTGGGGCTCCTGCTAATTATTTGGTGTTACAATAGCTTAATCCTATTTCCAATTCTTGTTCCTTCCAATTACTTTGTGAAAGATCCACAGGATCAAGGGAAACTGAAACTCTCTAAACACAAAGTGCTTTCAAATGCACAAAATAAAGCACAGTACATTTTGTTTTCCTAACCTCTTATAGATACAATAATCTTTGGTAATATTTGTGATTTCTAGCAATCTTTGACTTGTCAGAGTCATATCAGTAGATAAAATATTTCCAAATAAAAGATTATCTTTATTCATTTTAACATGTGTATTGTTCATGTGTTTAGAACTATTGTGATGGGCGTATATTATATATTGAATATAATAAATAATACAATAAAACATTGTCATTGTTTCATCCTTGTAAAGGAAATTTCACAATAACATGAAACTGATCTTTGACTTGTTTTTAATGGAAGGGCATAAAGTGTTTCCATTAATGTAATCTGTATGTTAAAAAAGTCCATGGGCTAAATTTTGTTTCTGACTGACCAAGCATGAATTTAACTAACTTTTTTCAGGTGCATTGAGACAGAGCTGTGAGACAGAAGTGTGTGTTTAAATTCTCTGCAGAACTGTGGTTTGAGGCTAGGGAGGGGAAGATGTTCTCTGTCTAATTATCTATGTGCTTAATCCCCCAGTGGATAAGTGCCAAATAAAAATGTACCAGCTTTTCCAAGCATGTATGCAAGTCACTTTAGTCAGGCCAGTAGTCACACGTGTCATTAGGACAACTTATAGTTGTGTTAGCAGGTCCTTTTGCTTTTACTAGGAATATTCTACAATGTCTCCTATAATATGCAGTCATACTAGTAACCCACTGTGACCTACAGAAAGTCTCCTTTGCCTTCACCAGGCAACAATGTTCATAGATACTGGCTTCCAGCTCCCTTAGAGGAGCATGTGCATTGGTGGACTAGTACTGGGGTAAGCCATTTTGCCCTTAACTTTACCGAAGTGATACAGCTACACAAAAGGACTTGCACAGCACAGTTGCAGAAGGGAGGAGTTCAACCCACATGTTTTGGAGCCAATGAAAAGAAGGGCAGCAAGAGGGAGGGAGGGGGAAGGAAGGGGGATCATCACCAGCCTGAAACAGGCAGAAGAATGGGGAGGAGTCAGTAAACAGGAATGAATGATCAGATACTGCTTCTGCAGCAGCATCAGCAACTGTGAGCTTCACTCCTGACTGAGGCAGCACTGTAGATGTGGAGCCTTAGCTTTGCCCTACTTCAGTATGTGATGGCACTAGGCACCTGGCTCTAGACTGTCAAAAAGCATAAAGGAGCCTCAAGGAGAGAAACACGAGTTTCATCTGCTGGAAAATGAATGGTCTATAGGATCTTTTTCTTATTTATGTTGTGGGGGGTAATGGCAGGCAATGAAAACAAAAACAACCAGTTGGGATAGCAGCATAACATAGAAATGGGGAAGTTTGACTTTCTGGAAACCCCACCTGGCAACACTGATGCCTATGTCATCTGAATCTACAGGATGTTGCTCTTTTTCCTCTGATTCAAGTGCAGTGATTTGTGCCTTCCTGGATCATGGCAGCTCTCAACACAGTATCCTGGACCAATTTGTTTGAATAAGGTAAGTGTTACAGTGTAGGTATTTTCCATGTGTTCTTTCTGAGTGAGGGAATGGATGAATGATTAACTTTGATCCTTTTCTTCTTTCAAGTTTTTGACACTTAGAAAGGTGCAAAGCTTCCCTAAAGCTTATAGTAGTTTTCTAAACTTTTATCTCAGTGTGGTGCATTTAAGAATCCAGACTGGAGTGATATTATGGAATTCCTTCTTCACTTTCTTGATTAACAGCTACTACTGAAGGAAAGTTACATAAACCATCTTAAACTGGAGGTTCGTTTGCAATCGGCATGCCAAGAGATAACAGCTCTTAGAATGTAAGGATGTCTGAGGAAAGGATGATGTTCAATGAATTAAGAAAGGGAAGACTTTGTGGGAGATCAGAGCTCAATCTGGAGCTCTGGAGAACTCATTTTTTCAAAAGCAAGACAAATAATTTTCTATTAATTTTCTGGAATGGGTTGGAATGTCCTTTTCTATATAAATCACTTATAGTAAAAATGTTTCATGTCTTTTAAAAAATAGAAATAAGTGCCTTTGAGAAACAAAAATGGTATAAATTAGTGCAACCAGTATAGTGAAAAAATTAAATATTTTTTTAAAATGCCCTTATATTCTACAGCCTTTAATATCATGTTGAACAGTGTAAGAAGTAATCATCTACTGTCTGGTTTATATTTTGTTCACTTATTACACTGCATTTCAGTACAAAAATAAACCAGGAAAAATACTTACCAAATAGTCTGTTTCAGTGTACTTTTGCCACCATTATTTATGAAAACATGTATCTGTGTTGTATTGTTAACAAACCTGTCAGCTATTACTAGGACCTTCTACATTTAAATATATATATCTGTGATACATCCAATGTAAAGGTACTACCTAACATAAAAGATAAATGTATTATAAAATTGATCTGTTCAAAAAGAAAGTTATATGCAACATATTGTCTTGTTTGCCCACAGTTCATATTTTACAAACCTTAATATTCATATTTCATAATTCTTATGAATGGCATGAAAGAAGTAATAATGGCTTTCAGTTCCTAAAGCTTTGGTAATTATTTTTGTATCTAGATGCATACTTGTGAATTACTTATATGCAAAAAAAGGTTGTTAATTACTCTAGAGTATCATATTAACGTGAGAATTAAGCTGTTCGAGCAAGGACAGCTGAAAACCTCCCATGGCCCTGGACTGATTTGTAGTGCAGCACACAGATGCAATGTGTATGGTTACACCTGATCCTGAGAAGCCAAAATACCTAGTTATGATACATTTTGGAGGGCTGGCAGGATTCTTTTTAAATGTGCAAAATTGAATAATGTGAACCCATTACCTGATACTGAATCTAGGTCCTTCAGACACAGAATGTATTTTTACTGTCTGGGCAAAATACAGGGGAGATGGGAGATACGTAGTGGGTGAAACAAGCAGGGCCTGAAAATCAGTGCTACAGAGAATCTCCTGCCTCTATTAGGTTAAGTAAGTTGTAGAGAATAGATTTTATACATATTTAAAAGTGACTGCTTCCTCCTACACACTTTACCAAGTGTCCAGCCCCTTTTTCTCCTTCTGACTGTTCAGTGTATGAGCAGCAAAAGATATCTGATTGTCAGTACCCATTATTATTATTATCATTGCTTCTATTTATAATAACATTATATATATATGTTCACCAGGGCACCCAAGGGGAAAACCAAGAGTAATGGCTACAAACTCCTGGAAGACCAATTCCAGGTCAACATTAGGAAAAATTTCTTCACAGTCAAGGGTGTCCAGACTATAGAATAAGCTCCCTCCAGAGGTGGTGCAATCACCTACCCTGGAAATCTTCAAAAGGATCCCTTCTGGGGTCACCAGACCCCCAATTATTTTTCCTGCTTGGTGCAGGGGGCTGGACCTGATGGTCTTCTGAGGTCCCTTCCAGCCTTACAATCTATGAATCTATACACTTTTATAACAGTGTATAACTTATGATTAATTAATTTTGATTTTAATAGTAATTAATAATAAGGATAATGGTGATGATATTGTGGTGATTTCATAAATGTACACAAAATTTCAGCCATAATTTTCCCATTGTAATGATTGGCGATGTATATTTCTAAACAGCGATACCTGTCTTTCAGTGCCATCATTCATCTTCTTGCTGCAGCGCAAGTGTTCATATAGGATGGAAGAGAAATAATCTGTGTTAATTATAGATCCAGAATGAGTTAATACACTTTGAGGTAGCTGTTCTAGGACCTTTCTTTTTTTCTCTACCGTTTTGGTTTTGGGTTTTGTTATAAAACACACATGTGTGAGCACAACAGTGCCCCAGAGTAGAAGTCATTTCTGCATATGAATATTACTATTTTATTCTACAGAAGAACAAAAAAACTGTAAGTGTGAAATACATGCACATCTTTTACATATAGAGGATGGTACACAGGGAAAACATCACTGCTATGCCATTTTCATATTTAGCTTAGCTTGTTTCCTCATTTTCATTATTACTTGGAGGGGGGAAGCGGGGGAGGAGAAGAAGGAGAAGGTTGGCCACTTAATGAATAAATTCCTGCCATGTAATGCTGATCATCTCAAAAAAACTGAAAGATCTCAGGAGACAGGTTACTGCCCAAAGCTTGTAACTCTTCCCTATCATTAGCAATATGTTGTTATTCTTTGTTATTTTTATTGTGGTATTGCCTAGAAGGTCCAACCACAGACCAAAACCCCATTATGCTAGGTGTTCTACAAACATAATGTAGAATGACAGCCTGTATTGCAAAGACCTCATCAGTCTAACCTTAAGACAAGAGGTAACAGGTTATTACAGAAAGACAGACACAATGAAACAGTGGGACATATTGACACTGGCTGCAACACACCAGCTGCCTCTCTGGTGTAAGCTTTTTGTAGGTAAAGGACTGTTTTAGGAGGATTTGATAATGAGCTCATCTTAAGCATGAGGGGACAGCATGGGGGAAAGCAATAAAGGTGTTTGTGTGAAAACCCAAGGGGGAGTAAAAGCAGCATCATTTGCAGACTGGAGGTGAGATAGTACATTTAAAAGAAAATGGCAGGGGACAGAAAGCCAGCTGATGGGTTTTTCCTCTGGTTCACCTCTGATTTCCTTTGTGACAATGAGTATGCTACTGCTTAATTTTTCCCTAACTTATGTGCCTCACCTTTGTAAAAGTCTAGTAAATTGAAATCTACTGCAGTAAAGTGCTATCCAGACTGTAGTACTCATTGTTTCCGCTTAATCCTTACACATAGTCTTTATTTCAGTAGATTCCTGAATTTCTCACTTTTTACTGGAATCTCTATAGGCAAGCTACCATGAAATTTATATTCAGGACATCTGTGCTATATGGACTGAAGTTAACCTGCATTCTTTTTGTTTTGTTCTTTATTGTAAAAGTGCTGAAAACCTTTGTCAAGGGTAAGAATTTTTCTAAGGAAGATAGAACATTTTAAAATTTGATTATTTTCCATGACATTTAAAATAGATAATAATGTAATAGTTGCTTGAAGAATGTATTACTTTATTGATTGGGGAATGCAGGACACTTCAACATCTGAAGTAGCAATTTTTAGAAAATAAATAATTTCACATATGAATACCCTAAAGCTTTTATGATGCCCTTCAAAAATAAAATTAATTTATTCCAATATGTTTACTAAAATGTAATGAATATGACTTGCTATCCCGTTACATGAAGCATCCAACACATGTTGGCAAAATCACTGGAACATGGGAACTTTATCTTTCCAGGATATTTAAATAACTGACAGGAGTGAACTACTAAGCAATGGTAATTTTAAAATATTAAACATGGCTTTTTCTCAGCCCTGAAAATATTAGCCTTTAAAATCCATACATTGCAATTCAGAATAAGACCCTAGCCATATAAGCCCATACATACCATATTTACTAGAATCCAAGATGACTCTGAATTTAAGACTACCCCCCACCCAATAATTAGATTCTATATATGGATTTAATATATATAATTTTCCAGGTACAGAATCTAATTATTGGAGGGTTGTCTTGAATTCATCTCTCCCCAAAACTGGTACAGCAGGGAAAGCAGTGGCTGGGGGTCAGGTAGCTAAAGGAGTCAGGTGGCTCCCTTGCCCTCTGTCCCCCGTTTCTACTCCCTGCAGCCTTCCTGTCCCCACCACCTGCCACCTACAACCCCAATCCCACAATCTCTGCTCCCTTCCCTTCATACCTGCCTCAGGTGCCAGCTATGAGGGGACATCAAAATCCATTCTTCCCAAAGAATCTTTGCCACAGCAGGCACAGCCATGTGCCTAATGATTTATTGGAAACCTGTGTCATGGGGCTGCTGCTTCCACAGCCGATGCTACTAAAACAGCAGCAGTACCAACAGTAACAGCTGCCTTTAGTGTGCAGAGAGCCCAGGTAGATAAGATTTCCCATTCCCTCAACCCCTACAGAGGTCATCATACCCACCCCCTCTATCCCTGGTGCTGAATGAGCTTGCTACACCCCTGCTTCAATTTCTACATTGGCTCAGTTTTGCTAACCAGCTTCTCCCCCCACACCATTTTACAAGAATTTTGTTAGTGTCCACAGAGGTGAATCATCCCATTCCTTGATTGTTATACAAGGGACCCTTATGACATTTCCCCCACTCCTTTTGCAGTTGCTTAGGATACAGTTACAACCTTACCTTTACTTGGAGACATGGCACAAATGTAACGTGTAGTAAGATGAATTGCAGAGAAAGTTTTTTGAAGAATAAATTGGGGTCCATATGCATTTAGTTTGGCTCAGTATTTACATACTGTAAAAAAAAAATAAAGCTTTTGCAAAACGAGCAGTAATTCCCTTGCAGTATCTGAAATCCAGACACTGTATCACTACAAATCTAAAGCTAGCTATATTGATTTTTGACTCACTCAGCAGACTAAAATGTATACTGTATAAATGTGTGCCCCATGGGGCAAGTGTGTACCACATGCCTCATGAGCTGCACCAGACAAAGCTGGCTGCATGCCATGGGGATGGCCCCCTGCTGCACCATACCCCCATGCAGACATCCCTCTCCATTGCTGCCCACCCCCCACCCCACCCACTCCCACATGGAGAACGTATGATCCCATCCTCCTCCCTCTGCTGCATATGACCTGGGACTCACCCTCTACCTGCCTGTGGTATGTACCATACTGCTGCACTCCCTGGGGTGGAAGCAGGAAATGTCAGCTGGAGGAGAGAGGGGGAACCCAGAGACTCCAGCTGTTGTTCCAGGCAGAGATCTGAGGAGGGGAGGAGGTGCAGGGGCCAGGTGGGAGCCAGGAGACTGCAAGGAATATAAGTCAAAATAAAAATATGAATTTTTGGCATAACCATTGCAACCATTATTCGCATAGTTACCAATCTTATGTGAATTAACTAATCCAGCAGGATACTAATGAGCTCCAGCCCCTGGCTCACCACAGGAGCCTTGATCTGCCCCTCCATGCCCCTTGCCTCCCCCACCTTCCTGTCTACCACAACAGACTTACCAGCTGCATGCAGCTGTATCAGAAATTGGGTTGGTATTGACCAATATGCCTCCTTAAAAATCAGCTATCTGTATTGACCCCCAAAATCTCTACCGGTGCACCCCTACTTCTTAGTAAGATGTAGTTTGGCAAAGGTGTCTGGGTGCTAACAAACAATATTTTTCTTTGTAGATCCAAGATCATTTTACTAAGATATGGAAATTTGAGGGTTAACAAACATCATAAGAAAGCCAGCCAAGGTCAGGTAGTGAGTCAGTGGCAGAAGCAAGAACAGAATTCATATCTTCTGACTCCTGGACCTGTCATTTCATTATGTAAAGCAGAGACTACATGAATAATTAAAAAATGATCCCAGAAAAAAAATTCCTGTGCTTAGCATGGCAATTTTTTTATTTCACAACATTCCAAAAGATTGAACAAATCACTGAGCTACCAAACCATGAAAACCAAGATGTGAGCTTGTCTTTCAAACAAGAATTTGATAATGGCAAAGGAAGCAAAAAAATCAAGAGTTATAAAATGATGTCAGATTTGGATCAAAGCAAATGTCACCTCTGGCTCCTTCATTATGGAATCAGGCCATACCCAGGAGTTTAATAAGCAAATTATTTTTATTTCATTAACTTTCAAAAAATTTCTCATTTAGTTTGTATAAATTACAGAATAAAGAAGCTAATCTCTCTGATTCCTCTTTCTATTTGTAAAAATGTGGTGTGCCATGGAAAGCAAATCAGAATTAAGCTAAGGTCTCTCCTGTAATAATAATTTAGAGCTATGAGTACTCACTTGCCAGGACAAGCAGATTTTTAAACTACATATTAATGTGCTCTTGCTCCTGGACCTATGTGCTAATTAAAAACTGGTATTGAAAGCCAATGGGATAACAGTTCACTTGGGGGGCTATTTATTAGCAAGAAATTAGACACAGCATTAGAAGTCAAAATAAACGTTTCACTGTAGTGTAGATTGTTTAATAGTTTTTTTAACGTGTCTCTGTCCAGATTTAAAGACGTCCTTTAAGGGGCTCAACAGAGAATCTAAGCAAACCATTTACTGTTTTGATTTGTGAGTTGGCCCTAAAGTCTAAAAGAAGTTCCCCCTTGTGCCCATCTACATGAGACATTTACAGCACAGTTGACTAATTAATGTCTTGGGCTAGGGACAGAAGTCACTAGTTAGGGACATAAACCAGTTTAAGTGATCAGAAGCTGGTTTAAACCTATAACACAGCATAAGTTCAGTGCATATAAACCAGTTTCAAAATGGCCAAAATGGTTTAAGATAAACCTGGTTAAATATCAGACTTAACTGATTTGGGTCAAACCAGTTTATAGAACTTGTGTCCCAGACCCCTTCCCAGTTTAAGTTGAACTGCAGTCCCCCAGCATGCTTTGCAGCCCTGGGCTGGGCTATGCTCTCTGCTCCAGAAAGCAGGGCTGGCTCCACCTCTCTGCTTTCTAGCTGAAGCAGGGGCAGGGGCAGGACCAGAGTGGGATGCGGAGTGGGATGCAGAGGAGCCACTGGAAGCAAGAGGAAGCTATGCCCTAGCTAGAGCTGGCGGGACTGTTCTGCTTCCCTCACCTCCAGCTGCTCCTGCTCATCGCGGTGCCAGGCACTTGGGGAGGATTGACACAGGCAACAGACCACCGCAGTGTGGTGCAGCCTGGCCCTGTGGCCCAGGGGCATGGGTAGAGATTGGTCTGTGGCAGTCCATCTCGAGTGTCTGGCACTGCCACAAGTGGGGGTGGGGGGCAGGTACCTCACCGCCACCTGCCATGATGGTTTGCTCCATCACCAGAAGGGAGGGTAGCAGGGAGTCATGCTCCAGCTGCAATCCACCTGCAAACTGTGGCCCCTGCACAAGGCTGGAGGCAGGAGGCAGCGGGCACTGACCCCCACCTCCTAGGGCTGCTCCAGTCTGGGCTGCATTGCCACAGCAGGAGACAGCAGTGAGTTGCGCTCCATGATTAACCCCAGCTCGCACCTACCCCACTTCTGCACCTGCAGCAAGGTCACATTCCCCCTCCCCTGGGCCAAGCCCCCATCCCCCCGCAGCTCAGTTTCCTTTCAGCCAAAAGCTAGCTCTAGCACCCCCCAGCTTCTGGCCTAAGCCACTTCAGCCATGTGCCTGCATTTCCAGAATCAAAAGTGAACGTCTTTTTACTTGCAAACAGGTTCAGTCTATGAAGGTTAGACTAACCTGCAAAGATTGAATCAATTCAGGCCTGGGCTTTTTGAATGTCTGCACCCAGCCTTGGGTGTCTACACATGCACCCCTATTAGGGCACATGAAACTAATAAACTCCACAGCAGGGTAGTGCTTATAAAAGACAAGTACTGCCCTGCTGCTGAGTTTTTTCATGTGCAGCAGTGCATGTGTAGATGCTGCCCTGGCTGGCTGGGGCACAGGGTGCTTCAGTGTGGGGCTAGCCAGCAAGCAGCCTCAGTGCCGAAGCACCCTTGTGCTTCAACCAGCTCCTCCACAGAATAGGGAGCCTAGTCCAATCAGTCCTGGGTTAGCAGGCTGACCCCCTAGTCCCCTGCTAGCCTGGATTACTCTGACCAGGCTCCATGTGCATGAATATACTCCGGAGCAAAATGCTCCGGAGTATATTCATGCATTTAATCAGACATGTAGATGAGCTCCCTGTGATGTTATGAAGGATTTAATCAATCAGTGACACCAGCTTCCTTCAAAGCCTAAGACTCACCCCTTTTAATCCTTTCTGTGCTGAATTCACATATACAGACCGTGAAGTCTGTAGCCCCAGTTGACCTTATCTAATATTTGTCAATATGCTAAAAAATGGAATGTTATTTCTAGTTTCCTAGGCAATTCTATTCTCTTCTCCTCACCCCACCACCTCTGCTTTACAATCCAGTTCTATTTAATCACATATATCTTAAGCATTTTAAATTAGGTCCAGCAAACTACTTGTAGTCTCTATTAAAAGGCTTCTTAGTCATCAAGATCACATTCATGAAAAAATGATAATTTGATTACAAGTTATGTATGTGAGTACTTAAGAAATATAATGTATACTAGGAAATGGGATGAAAAATGTCAGAAATCTAGGAAATACAAACAATTTGGAGAGAAAAGAAGAAAGAACATTTTAAGAATAACTAAAATGTGAGTAGAATTCCTTTAAAATAATACATTAAATAACAGTAGAGATGAAATGTCGGCTTTCAAAGAAATGTTAGCTCTATTGCAATTTTGTTCTGCTAAATAAGTCAGGGAAAGAAGAAATTACAGAAAACAAGTTTACTGCTTTAGTTTTTTTCAATAAAGCAATGTGTACTAAAGGAATGCGCAACAAATAAAAAAAGGGTACAGAAATGAGACAGACACCATCTTTCTAGAAAATAGCTTCTTCAATTCTGTATTACTCATGCTTAGAATAAAGTAAGAACTTTCTGAAAAAGAATGAGTTGGATAAAGTTGCGTTTCTTAAGGAGGTTATGACAGAACCAAAAATACCGTATACACCAATTGGATTAAGGATCACACAAAAGTCTCCTCTAATGCTAAACAAGGAACCTTATTATTTATAACAAGCTAGCATTCCCTAAGATATTCTGTTTCCACCAGTTCACTACAAAGCTTCTACTTAGTTTTCCCGAACATTTTTTGTCACATCTCTCTATTCCACACAAACTTTATTTTGGTGCAAAAAGTCTTTTAAAATAGTATTTAATGAGCTATAAAATAGATTCTGTGAATTTCTTGTTCCTTCATATAGTCACCAAAAATTCTCTCTCTGCTAGAGCACGCTTTACCTTGACATTTGCAAGCCATCTGAAACAGTATGCTTCAAGCTTTCAGTCATCTTCAAGTAACAGATGGCTAAGCACAGAGCTTCTAAAAGCTGCAGCTGCAGTTCTAGCCTGGGAAAAGTAATATAACATCAACAGTAGGGATGTTTCATATGGCAGTCTTCTTCAAACCTCGTTTCAGGCAGTAAGATCCAAGCTTTACATTTCTATTGGGAAAATTACTGTTCTGGTAAAAATGAGAAGTATACACTGCCTCTTCCAAGAGAAGTTCTTCCATCTCAACCTGGAAGATCTCCCTTGTCAGAGAGTTTCTTTTGCAAGTGTGAACCCCTGTACACTCCTCTACAAGTCTGGCTCTGCTGCTCCCTGCCTCTTCCCCAAAGAGGCAATCCCTGGTTTAGGGAAGGGGCTGAGGGTTTTGCTATCTCCTACTGGCTTCCTATTGACTCCACTGACTCTTTTATTGCGTCTTCCTCTTTCATATTGTTTTCCTCTTTCATATAGTTGAAGACTGTTATCATATATCCCCTCCATCAACTCTTTATACTGAACAAATCCCAGACTTTCAGTCTTTCCTCATAGGTCATGCATTCTAGACTTCTAATAATTTTTGCTGGCCTCCTCTTGATTCCCTGCAAGTAGTCCACATTTTTGTTGAGCGGTAGTGTCCAAAATTGAATGCACTAGTTCAGACGTAGAAATGCTGAGAAGGATGGAAAGATTATTTCATATACTTTTTATATGATACTCTTGCTCACCTATCTCAGTTGAGATAGTCCCTATGTCTGGACTAGTGCATTCAATTTTGGACACTACCGCTCAACAAAAATGTGGACTACTTGCAGTTGTAAAGTAAGCTAAGATAAAATGCTGACTTAGGTTTATTTTCTGATCCTATTCTGCAGAGCTGTTGCCTAGCCGGTCATTCCTCATTTGGTGTTAGTACTTAGTACTTAGTATTGTCTACTTGTCCATACAGAATTTCAATCTATTTTTTTCCAGTTTGTCAAGATAATTTTGAATTCCAAATCTGTCCTGTGCTTGCAAACCCTCCCATCCATGTGGTACCATCTGCACACATAATAATTGTTTTCTCAATTCCATTGTCCATTCTATTACTGAAAATATTATTTAATACTGACCCAAGACAGACCCCTGTAGAAGCCCACTTAAGAGTTTTGAGATTTCAATGTAGAGCTGGTGAAAGAACAGCTAGAGAGGCTGGATATTAGCTGAAGACATGACAGGACCGCTGGCAAACCTCTCTGAGAATTTGTGGTGCTCAAGAGAGACTGAAGACTGAAAGAGGACCAGTGTTGTGCCCATCTTCAAGAAGGGGAGGAGAGAGAACCCAGGCAACTACAGGCTGATCAGCCTGACCCCAATCCCAGGAAAAAACCTCAAAAAAATTCTCAAGGACTCCGTATGCAATAAGTTAGTAGAAGGCAAAATTCTGAATGACAGCCAGCATAGTTTTGTCATGGGTAGGACATGTCTGACTAACCTCATCTCCTTCTACAACCAGGTTACTCACCACCTGGATAAGGGAGATGAGGTTGATGTCATTTACTTGGACTTTAGGAAGGCCTTTGACTTGGTGTCCCACAAGGCTTTCAAGGTAAAACTAGGGGACTGTGGGCTAAACAATTCAATGGTCAGATGGGTGGGAAACTTGGCTGCGGGGTTGGACCCAGAGAGTACTAACAGATGGATCTGTGTTTACCTGGCAGAAAGTAGGCAGTGGGTTTGAACAGGTGCTTTTCAACATCTACATCAATGATTTGGACATGTGGGTGAAAAGCACACTGCCAAAGTTTGCCGATGACACTAAGCTTTGGGAAACTGTGGCACACCTCAGGATAGGCTGACAATCCAGGCAGACCTAGACAGATTAGTTAAATGGGAGGACCAGAACCAGATGCTATTCAAAACTGAGAAGTGTAAAGTGCTCCATCCAGGGAGGAAAAATCCACAACAAACTCACAGATTTGGTGGTGGTATGCTAGCTAGCACCATGTCCAAAAGGGACCTGGGGGTCATAATTGACAATAAAAAGGGTATGAGCCACCACTGTGATGCTACAGTTAGCAAAGCAAACAATACGCTGGCATGCATCAACTGATGCATCTCTAGCAAAACTAAGGAAGTTATTCTCCTGCTCTACTTGGTATTGGTGAGGCTGCAGCTGGAATACTGCATCCAGTTCTCAGCTCTGCACTTCAAGAAGGATGTGGAGAAGCTTAAGAGAGTCCAAAGAAGAGCCACTCATATGATTAAAGGCCTGAGGAGCAAGCCATACAAAGGACAGGCTGACAGATA
Organism: Crocodylus siamensis; assembly: GCF_052110815.1. Lineage (NCBI taxonomy): Eukaryota > Metazoa > Chordata > Crocodylia > Crocodylidae > Crocodylus > Crocodylus siamensis. Next base: position 80,317,001 of record NC_143395.1, on the reverse strand, counting down.
TGGGACTGTTCAGCCTAGAAAAGAGAAGACTTTGGTGGGATTTGGTGGCAGCTTACAGATAGATCAGGAGAGAGCATCAGGGTCTAGGCAAACAGCTATTCACCAAAGCAACCCAGGGGAAAACCTGGAACAGTAGCCATAAACTCCTAGAAGGAGGTTTCAGACTGGATATAAGGAAAAACTTCTTAATGGTTTGTGTAACCAGACTCTGGAATAGACCCCCAGAGGGGATGGTGCAGGCACCTACCCTGGAGTTCTTCAAAAGGAGACTGGATGCACGCCTTACTGGGGTTATTTGACCCCAGCATTCTTTCCTGCATAGAGCAGGGGGCTGGACCTGATGATCTCATGAGATCCCTTCCAACCCTAAACTTCTGTGAATCTGTGTTTAGTCATTTATAGCTATGCTATGAGTAATTAGTTTGATTTTGACGGAATCACCTTGTTTTATAAAGGAAAAATCTAATTTCTAAAGCAACACCTTTTAATCAGTATGTCCCAAATTTTGAAAAAAGATCCTTACTGAAAATATTTGTTTTTTACATGCTTCTGTTGATACTTATAAAGGTTTTAATGCTATCGAAGATGCAAACAATTTTTCTACCACCTCCTATAAGAGCTTATAATCATCAGTGTTAAGTGTAATTGTAGTACATCCAAGCTATTTCCAAACAAACAGAAGTATAATTTCCCTCTTGTTATATCACTCACCAATCTGATTTGGCTAGGGGACCCTGCAGAGCCAAGCGGGAAGAGAAACACTGAGGCAGAGGACCCCGGAGCAGTGCATGGAGAGGAGAGCCTTGCAAAGCCATTCACTCCACCAGGCAGGCAGGGCATGTAGTGGGACTGGAGGGATTATGGCAGAAATTCCTCGCCACCAGAGAGCTGATTAAGACAGCCGATGCATGCCCCCATCCATTCAGTAACTGATGGTGAGAATGCTGTGCAAGCCAAAATTGACTAAAGCAGCCGGGAGACTCACTGGCTTAGGTGTTAATTAGAATGACCACATTGGTCCCTCTGCTAATGAGGCAATTAGCAGGGAGGCAACAATGTAACACTGATACCAATAAAGTTAGCACTGGGAAGTTATCCAGCTGGGTGGTCTGCAGTGTGTTCTCACCCTTAGGGATAAACACTGAACATCTTTTTCTTTCAATCAAAGTTGTGGCAGGCAGGCTCTGAGGGGAACTGGAAAGGATACAGCCACCCTCCTACATACTTTTTCCTGAATATCATATAAACTGTAACTTCACTAACATTGGCAGCAGTCATGCTTCTAATATATTTTATAAACATTTTAGTAATGTACCTTTTGTTAGAGTAAATTCTTATGAGTGGAAGACTCACTGGATTATATTGACAATAGTATCAATGACTTGATTTGTAATCTTGGACAAATTATGAAGGCCAAGACATAATTTGAGATGGAGCTGGCAACAGACATGAAAGGCAATGAAAAGGGTTTCTACAAGTATGCCAGGAGGAAGAGGAAGACCAAAGGAACTGTATAGAATCTAGTTATGGATGATGCAGAGAAGGATGAAGTATTTAATGCCTTTTTTATTTCAGTTTTCCAAATAGGGTCAACTGATAGATGATGACCTCAGTTAGAAGCAAGGATAGTGAAGGAGTCAAACACCCTAAATAAATGGTGCAACAGGTTAGGGAATACTTAGAGAATTCTAGATGCTTTAGTCAACAAGGCTGGATGGGTTGCACCCCAGCACACTGAAGGAACTAGATGAGGTAATTTCTGAGCCATTAGCCATCCTTTTGAGAACTTCTGGAGGTAGGAATGAGGTCCTGGATAACTGGAAAAAGGCAAAAATAGTGTCCATCTTGATGAAAGGGAAGAAGGAAGACCAGGGGATTTACAAACCAATCAGCCTGACCTCTGGATACCTGAAAATGTCACGGTGCAGGAATCTATTATGAAGAGAGGAGAACAAGGTGATTGGAACGTTACTCTAGCCCCAGCGTAGATTCACCAAGAGGAAGTCATGCCTGACCAATCCGATTTCCTTCTGTGATAAAGAGACAGAATCTGTGGATGAGGGCGCATAGTGAATGTGATATAACTTGACTTTAGCAAGACTTTTGACGCTGATTCCCACCAGATTCTCATTAACATGCTAAGGAAATACAGACTAGATGAAAGTATTGTAAGGTGGATACATAATGTTGCATCATCATGCAACAACAACATGTAGTCATCAATGGCTGGCTCAATGTCCAGTTCGGAGGAGATATCAAGTGGGGTTCCCCAAGTATCTGTCCTTGGTATATCTTTATTAATGATTTGGAGGATGAAATTGAGTGCACAATTTAAAAGTCTTCAGATGACACCAAGTTGGATGAACTTACAAACAATCCAGAGGGCAGGGTTAGGATCCAGAATAACCTGGTGTAATGGGCTATGCCCTGGGGGAGATGAATCACCCTCTAGAGGTCGCTTGGATCCTACCTTGCTCACCCACTCTGGCCTTTCAGGGTCCCACCCTGTTGTCTTTTCTGCCATGCCTTGATGCTATAACTGGACAGGGAGGCTACCCCTAGAGGTCAGGGGGCTGTGCTTCAGGTCCTAGATCCTTGTCTTGGTTGAGGTCCCCCTGGCCTTTGGACAACTTTACTCTATCTTATTCCCCCCACCTGAAGTCCACTGTCCCAGGACCCTAGGTTCCTGGGCCACAGGCCCTGGTCTCACCCTTGGCAGGCTCTACACCCTGGTCTCCCCATTAGTGGGCTCTGAGCCCCAGTTTCTCCCTTGGTGGGCTCATGCCCTTAATCTTTTCTACTACATGCTACCATCCTTCAGCTGATAGCAGCGCTCCCCCCAGGAGCTGATTGTGGCCTCCAAGCATCTCAGGGCTTATAACTGGGCCTTTGCCCTCTTGGCCTTAGCTCACTCATGTTGTTTGCCCTGCCTTTGAAGGGTGTAGGACCCTGGGTGCCCCAGGAATCCTTCTCAGTGGCCACCTCCTCTCACTGCAGCCACAAAGCAGTTCTGCAATACAAACTTCAACACAAAAAATAACACGAGCCTCTACTTCCAAACATAAAGTTCCACCACTACCAACTCTGGGTCAACATCACACCATGGTAAAGAGCTACAGCATAAAATGAATATACTTGGATAAATTATTTGGTGATGCAGAGGCTTTCTTAAAGATCCCCACAATCTGGAATCTTTCCTTCTTGGCAAATCAAGCTCCCCTCTCTCCTAGCCTCAGTCACAGTCCTATTTTATACAGCCTTTATACCTCTCTCTGACTCACCTGACCAACTATTTCTGCCCCAGACCTGGGGTGGGCAGCCATTTTATTAGAGGACTTTCTGCTACGGTTAGTCCCTCCAGGCTCCCTCTCTCCTTCAGTGTTGGGGTAGGGGCCCCAGTACACTTGGATAGATTGGGAAAATGATTCACAATTAACCAGATGAAATTCAACAAAGACATGTACAAAGTTCTACACTTGGAATGCAATATTGCATGCACAAATACAGACTGGGGAATGACTGGCTAGGATGCAGTACCAAAGACAAGTACCTGGGGGTTACAATAGACCTTCAGTCTACCAGAAGCTCAACCTTTTGGCCCTGCAGACCAGGTTAATGGAGAAGGGATAGTCTCCATGCAAATGGAGACCTGCATGCCAGGATCAGGTTCTGGGACCAAGCATCACCCCCTTCCTGTCCCTTACACTGGAATTGGATTTGAGGGTCTTGGCACCATCTCCTCCCACCCCCATGCCATGGGATTGGGAGCTAGTACCGGCCTGACCCATGAGGCTTAGTGCCACCCCTCTTGCCCCCAGAGGCTGGTTCTGGTCCAGAATCACTGGACTCTGTTCCTTCATGGCCCTCCAGTACTGCCCCTGCACAGCCCTGCAACTTGAGATTGGGTGAGTAATACAGTACACAGAGCCTGGGGCTCTCCTTAGGTCTGGAAATTTGCCATCAGGGGACCAGTGGAACTACTGTCTCATCACCAAATTTCCAGACCAATGTGGAGCCCCACAGGCCAGATAACACAGCAACACAGGTTAGGGGTTTGAGAAACCCTGCATTAGAGAATATGCTGATTATGACCTAATAGTGTGCTCTTTTGAAAAAGGCCAGAGGATTGTATTAACAGGAGAGTCACTAGCAAATCAAGGGAAATTATTTTTCTCTTCTATTCATCACTGGTGAGGCCTCACTTGGAGTACTGTATCCAGGTTTGGGTCCAACACTTCAAGAAAGATATGGACGGGTTGGAAAGAGTCCAGCTGAGAGCAACGAAAACAATTAGAGGCCTGGAAAGCATGCCTTATGAGGAAAGACTGAAAGAAATAGGGTTATTTAGTCTGGAGAAGAGAAAATTGAGGGGAAATTGATAGGAAAATCAAATACCTAAGGGGTAGGGCTGTGCAAAGCTTCAAGTGATGATGCGATTCAGAGGAGATTCGGCCCAATTCTCTGTATCTGAATCAAATGAGGAGACCAATTAAAAGGTACAAATTGATTCAAAGCTCTCCGAATCTTCGGTACAGATTCAGAAAGCTTTGATGATTCAGGCACTCCCTGGTGGCTGCAGGAGGGAGCTGCAGCTGATTCCGAGCTGGTAAGTACTAGAGGCAGTGGAGGGGGTGCTGGGGGAGGGGGTAGAGGACCATGGGGGGACCCCTAACAGCCCCTCTGACCATCCCTGCTCCCCCAGCCCCCGCAAACCCTGCCTGCTGCCCCAGCTCCCAGTACCTTAAAAAAAGCCCCAGTGCTCACTGGGTGCTGCCAGGTGGGGGGGCGACCCCCACTGCCCCCCCCCCACTGTATGAGGGACTCTGCATGAGCCCCCTGACCCCCCCCTCACTCCCACCCCCCCCCACAGGTGCCCCACATTTGTTATGATTTCTTTTTCTAATACATTCAAAGCCAGATTATCTATTGCATTCTGGCCCCTGTGCTAAAGCTGAAATTCTGACGTTTCCAGGACAACTCAAAAATTTGTGAGTACGTCCAAGTGTCCCTGAAATGTAAATTTTGTTACAAAAATGGAAAATCAGTCAGGATTCTTTACAAGCCCTGGGGTCAGGCCATGGCCAAAGTCTGCCTGTATTAGGACTCACCGAGTCTGCCACCTCTTGAACTAACTATTCAGGCTGAGCAAAGCTGGCCAGAAACCTCCATCCAGGTCTAGCCATCTGCCCACTCCATGCCATTGGAGTGGCTGGCCAGGGTCAGTTGACCTTCACTCCCTCCCATAAAACCCCCGTCCTAGAAAACATAATTTCTGGGCAATAGGGCTCAACCCATCCCCTAGCCAGACTGTCTTGCTGTTCCTGGTGACTTTTGCCTTTGCCTGTCCTTTTCTGGACCTCCCAGCTTCTTGACTTGGCTTGTCCCCAGACTCCATGTTCTGCCTGATTCTTTGGCTTCCTGACTTAGTTTACCCCTAGACCCAGATTAACCCCTAACCTGGTGTGACACCTAAACAATGCACAGGGCAAAGTAAGTCACTTGTGTCATGTGGGCAAAGTGACAAAAAGAGAAAAACCAAGAGTATGATGATGCATTAAGGTGAATTTTGCAATGCATCATTTTTTGGCACCAGCTGTCAGCATCAGGCTGCAGATCACAATAGACACTACAAGCCATCTATTAATCACACACAGTCAACATTCTTTGCTCAACCAACCAACTCATTACAATGAACTTCGGTCACTACACAGTTGATATGTTGCAAGTTCAGCAACAACATTCTGGACACTCCTGTGTTGAACTAACAAGCATTTATTATTATAACTCTCTAGAATCATATCCAGGGTGGATCTTAACAGTTGTATCAGTGGATGTATGCTGATCTTATACCTGCTTTGCCTCTGACTTGACCCAGTCCAGTCCTGTGGAGGCAGAGGAACCAAGATTGCCTCTGGCTCCTCATGGCAAAGAACATGGAGTCCCAGTGCTGCAAAACTGCCACAGAGCAACTGAACCCTGCAGTGCCAAACATGAGGGATTTGACCTTAAAGGGACAGTACAAGGAAAACACAATAAGATACAACTTCCCTTCCCCCTAGAAAGAATAGTCGGCCAACCATTTGAGAGTACTCTGCTTCCGCTATGGTCTTCCCATAGAACCAGACTCAGTGAGGGGTTCAGCAGATGATGACCCCCATTTGGAGACTCAACAGTGATTCTTCCTTCTGGTGGTGATGGCAAAGGGTTTGCATTGGTGGAAACAGGTAGGCATTTCCCCAGTGAATCCATGTCTGTCGGTGGTGGATTGGTGCTTGGGGGTTGCTCATGTGAAGGGTTATCAGTAGGAGAATGCCCACATAGACGGTCCACATAACGTCTCCAAATTTGTCCATCATCAGTCTGGACTGTATATGATACGTGTCCTGTGGCGCTTACAATTTTAGATTGAAACCACTGTGGACCTGTCCCATAGTTCCAAGCAAACACAGTCTCTTGTGGAATGAAAAAACATAAGGTACCAGATGCCAATGTGGAGTCCAACTCCTTTTCTTTCTGAAACTGCATGTCTCTCACAAGGTCTGGGTTAACATGGTAAAGGCATGTCTTGAGACGACGGCCCATAAAAAGCTCTGATGGGCTGGACCCTGTTGTAGGGCAAGGAATTACATGTTGAGCAAACAAAGATCTGGCCAATCTGGTAGGCCAGCCTCCTACAGTGATCCTTTTCAGTGCATCTTTTGTTGTCTGCACCATTTGCTCAGCTTCCCCATTGGCCTGCGGCCTGCGAGGTGCAATAGTAACAGTTCGAATAAGGTTGTGGCGGACAAAATCTTGGAACCCTGATAAGGTGAATGCACTGCCATTATCAGAAATGATAGTGTTGGACACCCCATGGGTTGTGAACAGCTGACAGAGAGCTGTTATAGTGGCAGTTGATGTAAGAGTTGAGACAGTAATAATTTCAAGCCATTTTGAGTACTAGTCAACAACAATTAAGAAGTTTTTACCTTGAAAAGGGCCAGCAAAATCAATGTGGATGTGTGACCAAGGTTTCTTTGTCATCTCCCAAGGGAATACTGGTACCTTCGGTGGATTATGACAGGTTGCTTGACAAATGCTGCACTTCCTCACAACCCTTTATATGTCATTGTCCATACCTGGCCACCATACATAACTTCTAGCCAGCCCTTTCATCCTCACAATGCCTGGATGTGCTGCATGCAGTGTTGTCAGTATGATTTGGTGTCCTGCTTCTGGAATTACGACACAATTTCCCCACAAGAGGCAACACTTGTGGGCAGACACAATGCCTGGATGTGCTGCATGCAGTGTTGTCAGTATGATTTGGAGGTTGACATCTGACTCCCCAGGTATCTCTCCACTATTCATCCCCCTTCTCTCTCTCTCTCTCTCTCTCTCTCTCTCTCTCTCTCTCTTCCCCCCCCCCAGCCTATCTCACCCATTGACTCCTCAATCTACACTTTCACTGACTACCTGTCTTGTATGCAGACCAGCCCAGCCTCTGGCTTCTTTACTTTTCATTCCATCCAGGAAGAGCACACACCAACTGCTGAGACTTCCTTAGCCTGACGCAGGGTTTTTGAACCCAAAAGCTTACCTGATAATTGTTTTCCAACTGTTTAAGTTGGTCTAATAAAAGATATCAGATTCACCCAAAGAATCTTGTCTGCCTATATCCTTAGACCAACACAGCTACAACCTACACCCTTGTCTCCTGGAGTTAGGCACCTGTACAATTTAATTTTCACAATGCATGGGTCATAGTAGTGGTTGTCTTACCCTGCCTCATGCTATTAAATAACAGCATAAAATAGAGAGTTTCCTTCCCTTCTCAGGTAGCTGTCCTAATTTCTAGGTTAGAATTGTATGCGCACACTCAAAATCCCAAACTCTGAACATTTAATTATTCTGAACAAAGCAGGACAGCTTCTACAGGATAAAGTATGGGCTCTTTGCTTCAGACTACCCTACAGACTCCTAGTTAAATAAACATTTCTAGGAGGTATGTGTTCAGTCCCTACCAGCTCAAGATGGAATTGAGCCCAAGTTTGCTTTACCCAGGGTGGTGGATCTGTGTACAGGAAAACAGAGGTTATCCCCACTTCTGTATTTTGCTTTGAGCAGAAGTCAGTCTGTTAGGCTTTATCTGAGAACAATACTGGGCCAATCCCCATAAACAGAGAAATCCCTAGTGTATGCATACTGACAGGGCATGAAAAGGCTGCTCTGTACAGTTAAAGCTGAAAGCAAAGGAAACCTTTAAATGTTTGGGGAATTTTAATGTTAACATACAAGTGCAGACTTTTAGGTGCCTCATCAGTTATGTAGCAGCTGAACACAGGTTCTGATTGGATGCAAGTACAATCAGTAGTATTCATGTAAGTCCATTTTTGGAACTAAGCCAGTAGACCCTAAAGAAGTATAACTAACAACTCTGTGTTTTTTCTCTTTTCTTCTTCCTAGAGGAAGAAGCATGTATGGAGAATAGTTTTATTTTGAGGCATTATTATTTTTCAGAACATAAATCTATGTCTTGTACATAGGTTACTATTAGTTTACAAGATGAGTTCAAAGAAATGTATCAAGCACACAGAAATATGGTAATTTTTGTAATAGTCTTTAGTTCCTGGAGGACAGAGGCAATGCATAGGGGGGTGCACGCAGTTGCACGTGCACATGCACCCCCTGAGCGTGGCAGTGCACCCCCTACAAAAAGGTGCCACCAGCACTGCCGGCAGCGGCTGCGGGTGGTCACCGGCTCTTGGTCTGTGCTCACCACCCCCACTCTGTCACTGACAGCACTGGTGGTGGGAGCTCCTCTGCTTACCACCACTGTGCTCCCACTGCTCCCGCCACCACCACCGCACTCCCGCCACCGCTGTGCCCCCCCAGCCACCAGGGGCACAAGTCATTCATGCTGGAGGACTTCATTCTAGCATCAGTCCAGACATCAAACATGCTCTGTCTCCAACACAGAGAAGTGTTACCCTTTCTGTAGATAGTTTCATTGTGCCTGTCGAGCAGGGGCCAGGACCAAGGTCCTTTCTCCCTCCCTGAGATTTGCCCAAGCTAACAGATTTCCTCTTGCTTACTGTACTGTTTATACATTTTATATTGGACAGTCATTGGTTAAAAAATGTAACTAAGCCTGGCAGCTTGAATGGAGGACTCCTTTCCAAGGGCCTACCCTAATAAGCAGGCTTCTTTTCCTTTTTCTGACCATACCTCTTACATTTTGGCTTCCCACTGGCTCAGCTTCAACTTGAACAGTAGTGTGTGCCCTTGGTTAACTCATTCTGGTAGATCTGGCATTTGAACTACCAGGCTACATAAGGATGAATTGCCTAGCTTCAGAAACTTACCAAGAAGTGCAAAAAGTGGATTGATGCATCGTGAATTGCAAGTAAATGGAAATGCAGATAGCACAAGTCAGGTATCTAAGCTCCTGAGAGGGTGGGAATTCAGACATACTCCTGTACATTAGCAGTCCTGGCTAGCTATTTCCATGTTCCTCCAAGCTTCTGAATTGTGCTTTATAGGTACTTTACACTCCCTGTTCTCCGTATGTAACATGGAGGCACTGAAACCCCAGTGTCTTATAGGCTATAAACAGACATTGCCAAATGCAGTAGATCAGCTGTGCTGGGATGTGTTCTGGCACAGCTGATCTGCTTCATGGATAATGCATAAGTTGCCTGCAGGGCTGGGCCTCTGCCACTCCCAGAGATTACCTGGTAGGGGATTCCCTAGGCATGTGTATTGCAAACAGGCTCCCCCATATGCAGAAGTGTGCCCCAAGCTGGGGTATATCTGGGCAATACTTACACCTGGGAAATCTCCTTCTGGTGGATTTCAGAAGCACACATCTGCAAACAGAGAACCCAGAGAGGCACTACCCTGGCTTCCAGGGTCCAATCCTGTGTTCCCCAAGCATGGGAATATGTCTTGGGTTAGTACTATTCAATAATTTTATTGATGAAATGGGAATTCTTGGGGCATGCAGAATCAGGCCCCCAAAGCCCCACACCTGCCTGTGGTGGTTTGAAAGTGGGAGTAGCTCAGAACTCCCACTATTCTTCCATAAAGCAAACAGACATCTGCCACAATAAAACAGAACAAATGTATGCTACCTTTTGTTGCAGCCACAATTTTGGGCTTCTGTGCTGTGACAAAAGGCATAGATATCTATTTGCTAGGCATATGTGCTGCCATAAAAATTTGCACAAAGCACAAAGACAGCATCTGTTTCCAGCCATGCATGTCTTTAAAATCTTTCCATTGCCTTCCTGAGTATCTCAGGTGCCTCTCTAGGCCATTTTGAATCACTGCCCTAGGGCAGGTGATCAAAAGTTAAGTGAAGGCATGCCAAACTCAAGGCGCTACTTACACAAAATGAATCTCTATTTATTTTTCAAAATAATATGATCCAACTCTTATGGGTCCATTAAGGAAAATACACAATCAGTTAGAAGATTACATTTGGAAGATTCAGATTATTATTAAAAATAATGTATGCCAAGATAATGTGCTTGACTAATCATATTCAAATTTTAAGATTCAATGAATAATTTATTCTCTGTTGCTGTTGCAGACTTAAAGACCTAAAGTCTCTGAAGAATGAATGAAATTCAGGCGGCCTGTTGGAATAATACACCTGACTTGTTTAACAAATCTTGGAGTGGAGGTCATTACTATCAGATGATCAGTGCAGCAGAAACAATTATCCTTCCTTCTCTAATTGGGATTATCTGTTCTACTGGTTTAATTGGAAATATCCTCATTGTGATCACTATAATAAGGTATGGAATATAGCATACATTATGCAACAGTGGCTAACTATTGCAAAAATATATAAATAATTTAAGGCGGGGTTCAGGAACATACACTTAGTGGGTTAGATCTGGATCCACTGAGAGCCACTAGATCTGGCCCTAAGAGCTGCAGGCCTTTGCCTGTGCTCATGCCCACACTGGGGCTGAGCACAAAGGAGCTGTGCTAGGATCAAGCAGCTAAAAGTTGTGCCCATACCACTGCCACTTTTCCCTGTCCCCCTCCCCTTTCTCCCTCCCAAACTGTGCTGTGAGTTCAGCTTCCAGCCAGAGGGGAGGTTCCACCCTAAAGCTAATTGATACAAAACCTGATGCCTTTATGCCCTCTATTTTTTCTCTTGAAGAAAAAATAGAGGGCATAAAGGCATCAGGTTTTGTATCAACAGAGGACAGAGGGCAAACACATTGTCCTCTACGATGGCCAACCTAAGCTTCACTGGGACCAGAGATGGTGGGAGAGCACTGGGGTGGAAGAGAAGTGGCAACAGTGTGGAAGCAGCTTCTAGCTCCCTGGCCCAGATGCAGCTCTGTTCTGGGCAGGAGCTACATTTGTGCCACTGCTGATTCTCCCAGCCCCTGGGCTTCCAACCTATGGTGTGTTCACAGCTTCCACTCAGAAGGGAACTGCACTGGGATGGTACATAAAATAGAATACATTTATTTAATTATTATCTATTTATTTATTTCATTATTTATTGTATTCATGTTTACTTCATGATTTATTTGGTACATGAATGTTTCCTAAGTCATTTTAAGATTTACTTCTGTCAAAGCAAATTTCAGAAAAAAGAATGTCAATATATGTCTCCAAAATCTCTCCATTGCCTTCCTGAGTATCTCAGGTGCCTCTCTAGGCCATTTTGAATCACTGCCCTGGGGCAGGTGATCAAAAGTTAAGTGAATGCATGCCAAAGTCAAGGCGCTACTTACACAAAATGAATCTGTATTTATTTTTCAAAATTTCAGAAAAAAAGAATGTCAATATATGCTTTGGTCCATCCCTTCTTAGGAAACAATGTAAGTGCCTGATTCACTTCCCCCTATGTTTATTCAGTTCAGAGGCACATGTCAAAGACCATTTCCTGAAGGGTTGGGGGGCTTTATTAAAACTCTGTCTTGCTCCCACTGAAGTAAATAACAAAAGTCCATTGGTTTTGATGCAATTTATATATGGCCTTAAGCTTTATCTCCTGCAGTGCTTCTCAGACTTTTCTGCAGCATGACTCCATTTATGCCTCCATATCCTCAGCATGGCCCCTCACTCCCAACCCTAGCCCCTCACCCCCATGACTCCATCTGCTGATGTTGTGACCCATTTGGGGTTGCAACCCACAGTTTGGGAACCATTGATCTACTCTTTTAGTCAATATTTCTACCAGTTCCACTCTGTTTAAAAACAATGCAATTTGGATCAGCAACCAGTCTCCTCACCCAGCAGAAAATCTGGGCAAGAGCTCACTACTTTGTTGATGTGTCTACACAAGACACTTTACTCAAGATTAAAGCACATTACTGCACAGTAAGCATCACCAACTACACATTCAGATGCTTACTACAGAGTAATTGCCTATAATCACAAGTAAATTTGCTACCTGGAAATACAAGTAGCAAATTTACTACTGATTACTTACTGCACAATAGAGCACATGTAGATGGCAGACTGGGAGCAAATGTGCTCCTGGTCAGCCAGGCAGCAGGGGGCAGGAGATTGCTCCCTGCCCCCAGAAGCTGTCTGATGCCAGGGTGGGCTCCGCCATCAGAGCCTGGGCAGGGAGCTACCAGTCCCTGCTTCACAATTGTGATCACAATTGTGTAGAGAGGGCTGGGAGCTCCCTACTGCTGGGGCAGTGTCCCAGCCCCTGCCAGGAGACAGCTGTCTCTGGTCCCAGGGCTCCCTGTCAGGTTGGGCTAGTGCAGGGGCTGATGCAGGGGTGGGAGCAGACTGCTGCCATGAGCAGCAAATCTGCTTCCATTTTCCCATAGATGTAGATGCCTGCCTGGGATGGGTTTACGCTAGAGTAAATTTACTGTAGTGTAAACCCACCCTGGAGCATTTGCATGTGTAGATGTGCCCTGTAATGTTTAAGCGAAAAGCATAACTGCAAATTCCATTTGCATGTGGAACATGTTTTCTTGAACAGAAATAGACTCAGGGAACCAAAAGCCTTATTTTGAGATTTGTTTTAATGAAATAATATTTTTAAATATTTAAAAATAATCAGTTGAAACATTATGCTTTTGTCTCTTGAATATTGTCCATTGGTCTAAGATTATGTTTTATATCATGCCAATATCTAGACAATGTTGATTTACAAAGGTCTCCTAGGATTCCCATTTTTTCTTCAGTATGACCCTAATGTGGAGACAAGAGCTTAGGCAGCACTTGGGGATGCTCACAGGCCAGTACAGGCTAGCTAAGCAGCCTAGATCGAAGGTTTTAAACCCACCCCACCTCACAAAGTTGTATCTGGACCATCAGGCTCTTCATGGATTGGATCTAGATGCTGCCGCTGCAGCAGGATGAGCAGTAGCAGCCATGGTGTGGTGAGCAGTAGTAACAGCTGCCACTTGCTCTTCACCATTGTGTCCACCCTGCTTGCCCTAGCCTTAAATTCTTAACCCCTCTACGAGCCCCATGGACCAGACAACACAGCTCTGTGGGCTATCAGTTTGACACCCCTGACCTAGACAGCTGCCAGTTTAGGACAACTTTTCTGTGTTCTAGCTACTAACATTGCATAGCTGCCTTACTGAACCACAGAATTGACTTCTGTGCATCAAAAAACATTTTCTAGTTTTCTGATTTTTATCAGCAGGTTTTTTTTGTTGGAGGTCTCAAACTATCTGGTTTTACCACAAGCACTTGGGTTAACAGACATATTCCCTAGAAGCTGATTTTTAACTGTGCAATGGTAGTGTGAATTGATCATAAATGTTATGGCTTATGGCTAATACACTTCACCATGAGCAAGATTTAATAAATAGGTACAATGGATGGGTAGAAGGCACAATGGGGATTAGGCACCTAACTGATCTTTGTGCCTTTGAAAAAAATCCCTTAATTGCTTATAATCCAGTGAATATTGCACAAAAGCTGACACCAAAAGCAGCTTACAGTTCTACTAAGAAGAATAATTATGGAAATAGAATTTGTCTAGTGTGGATATGAAGTGAATAAGACTTTTTAAATGAATGAATGGACATACAGGGCAATACATTTCTTTGAGCAGCTAAAATTAGTTATGCAATCTTAGGAAAAGAAATGAAAAGGAACAAAATTATCTCCCTCCCATGAACAGCCTTTGTCATGCCCTTGGCATGAAGTAAAAAATCATAAAGACAAATAGGAATAAGGAAAGACTAGTTTTAAGAAGAAAAAAAAACCAAGGTTCACACTAAAAAAATTAAATATTACGATTCATGACAATGAATGTTTACATGCAGGGTCTGAAAACAGTGCATTTGAAAACTGAATGTGGTAATTTTTGGCATTGACTGAGATCAGCAAAAATTATGTGCCCAGGGTCATATGTGCTTTCTTTATTCAATAGAGTTTTACTTTTTTTTTGGTTAACATGAAAGTCTATTCTTCAAAGAGAGAGCAAGCTAAATTCTGTCCCTGCTTAGGTACTATTTCAAGGGTTGTTCACATGGACATGTGTGACCTAGAAAGAATCCTGGATTTCATACTGCAGATTAATATTACAGAACCTGTAAGGGTAGTTGATTGAGCAGGACTTCCCTTAGAGACAGTAGCTGTGCTTCCACATTGAAAGCATCCAGAAATGCACTGGGTAACTTTCATCCCAAAATAATGGAGAGTTGAGATTTATTGTACCACAGTTAAAAAAAAAAGAAAAAGAGATAAAGAACTTTCTGAGCACAGGTGGGAAGTTCAAAGAGCTCAACAGGGCAACTGGCCAATCTGTGTCCTAGGATTCTGAAAGAATTGGCACATAAAATCACAGGTATAAAAACAAAGAGTTTTTAATAAATCTATTGGGGGCTCTGCTGCAATGTGAATGGAAAGTAACAAAGGTAATCGATATCTTTAAAAAAGGGATAAAAGAAATCTGGCCTGCTAGCCTAACTTCAAGGGTATGCAAAGCTTTACAATAAATTCTGAGGGACAGGATAGAGGAAAGGAGGTAAATAGGATAAAAAAAACAAAATAGGTATAAACTAAATGTTTATTTAGGGTGGAAATAAAAAGAACCATCTGAACAATGAAGGTGTGATGGCAAAAAAGTGACAGCAATGGTGAGATGCTGATGGAGCTTGATCAATCTATAAAAACTATTGCATGAAGTAGAGGCCTGCAACAGCAAGGTCTACAGTTGACGTTCCAAGCATCCCTTACAGTCCTATGTTTTTATGATGAAGAAAAAGGGTGGAATTATATAATTGGCATGTAGGCTGTCTGAGCTGAATTGCCGGCTCTTTGCTTTTCAATGAGATGGAAGAGATGGGCAATTCCTCTGCATCAAGAGAGAGCTAGTATGGGATGTCTGTTTCTCTTGCCTTTATTTATGATTATTTTCAAAAATAGAAAAAATGATAATGTTATAATCACAATATTTTTCATGCATTGCATCAATATAATATGTAATGCATATGGGTAAAGGTTTTCTAATTGGCCTATGAGTTAAAGTCACTCCTGGTAGCGAGTTGTCTGAACAAGAACGTCTTGGGCAAAATTATCCAGCTATCAATGAACAGACATACCAACAAGTTAGGCAGTTTAAATATTTCAGAGCAAGGGGACACAGACATTCAGGCCCATTCTCTAACATACGGTGCTTTACAAAAAGTGCCATGAGTTATCATCCTGCCCTCACCCCTCGGACCAAACAGATGTTTGCCTGTTGGTTTGGGTGGGATTGAACCTGCCTGCGCTGGCCTTTCTGGCCAGCAGGCTTCCAAGGAGACTGATGCACTGCCACTCTCCCCAGCCCCACCTCCACCCATCAGATCTGAGACTGTCAGCAGGGAAGGAAAGGGGAGCACAAAGTGAGCAGCAGCAAGCTGCTGGCTGGGATTTCCCCAGCCTAAGCTGAAGGGGGCATGGATTGGAGACAGCCAGGGTACCAGGGGGACCATGAGGTGGGAGGCCTCTGACTCAACTCCTCCCCTTCAGCTGAGGCTAAGCAAAGCCCAGCTGGAAGCTGAGTTCTACTAGCTTCCTCCTTCCCCCTCCCCCCCACTGACAGTCCTGGGGGCATGGTGGGCTGCATCAGCCCAGCCCTCAGTGCATGAAAAATTAAACTTAGGGAACACAAGTTCCCTAAGGTGCTCTAAAGCAGGGCATCTTCATCTAATACTTCATTTGAGGAGGGTTCATTTTTCATGATAGGCTGCTTTAAAAGTGCTCTGCAGCCATGCATGTATGTCATGACATGATTATAGAGGGCTTTCAGGCCTAATTGCATAAAAAATATAAGTTATATAAGTGCCCGGGGTGTCAAATCCCAAGGGCTGGATCTGGCTTGTAGAGGCTTGTCATCAGGCCCTCAGGGCTCCTAGAAGGGCCAGGAATTTGGGGGCAGGGAGATTGGGGGCCTGCTGGGAATGTGTGGATGAGCACCCACAGCATTAACCCCTGAGCCACCGTGGCTTGTCCTGCCTCTGATGCCATATCCAGATCTAGCCCCTGAGTATCCCTACAGTCTAGAAGACACCCTTGCTTTAAAACATTACAGACTCATAACAATTTGATGAGAGAACAAATTAAGGCATGAATACAAAGTAGGGGTGGGGCTGTTACTCATTTCTTCAGAACTTATATATGTTGTAAGTCCTAGTTAGTTATTAAGAAGGATGAAGGACACCCAAGCATCTTTACAAAATTAATTATTGAGTGTGGTTTAGGAGAATAAAGTATAGACAAGTGTAAAGAGGATTATTGCATGAGAACCCAAGTGTATTAAATGTAAAATTCCAAGGACTTTAGTAGACCACATGTATAGTAAGGATCCTGGAAGACAGGCCAACTAATCATCTCTTGGAAGGCTATTTCTACTGTGTTGATGTTTGTGGAAGAACAACACTGAGAAACACTTAAGGGAACTCAATGGGTATTACCAGGAATGGCCAGAAGCTGGGCATCTATAAAGCCATCAAATTGTATCCCTGAAAAAATATTATTGTCTATTATGCATGGGTGTGTGATGGTACAAAATACATGATCTTTGACCTAAATATCCTCTTCCTACATGGATTATGAGGGAATTTTTTGATATTCTGAACATTTGCTGAGCTCTCAAAGTCCCAGTTAATGTAGGGTCTGAAGCCTGGAGAGGAGGAATGATGATTTGTAACAGCACATAAATGCACTTGTCATGCTCCTCAAAATTGTTACTAGAATCTAGGCAGTGTCTGAATGATCGCAATCAGCTCTGCTTAGCACATTATTATTAACAAATTGGGATCAGTTTTTCCAATTCCTTCCTAGTCAGTTTGACTTGTAGGAAGAGAATTAGTTAGTGTGTGGGACCAGCCACAGAAATTAGACATTTAATATTTAGGACTGAAGTAGTGATTATTTTCATATTCTTTGAAACACTTGTATGGAATAGCAACTTTCCATAAATATTCTCATGCTTTGAATATAACTTATTCCTCTCCCCCTCCCCCCCGCCCACCTGCCAAATATGGATGGCCGAGGTGATATCTTAGTAATTAGTGAAAAATTATTAAATAAACTAAAAGAATGTATGAGCATTTGCAATTAAGGCTGCTAGTTGTTGCTTTCTTGGTAGAGTTGAGAAATAATGGAGGTTGGCAGGTTATAGACAACACAGTATTAATACAAATATTGGTAAACTGTAAATAAATAAATTGGTGTTACAATAATGTGAAGCAATACAGTATATGAAATAAGTAATTTCAAATATAGCCATGTAACTGTAATGTAACAAAACTGAAGAGTTATACAACAACTACAACATTCTCAACTGGTAGCTCTTAGGATATTGTTGCATTAGTGCAAATAATATGAAATATGAGATGCTGTCTGAGTGGAACTGATTATTTGCAAAATGTCAGTGGCAAAGGCGGTTTGCTGAATTGTACCATTATGTGAGCTGATTGGAATTTTCCTGACTGTAGATCTGCTCTGTTACCTTTTGTATATTGGAGCAACATTTACAAAGAAGTTTATTCC
The DNA here is from genome assembly GCF_052110815.1 of Crocodylus siamensis. Lineage (NCBI taxonomy): Eukaryota > Metazoa > Chordata > Crocodylia > Crocodylidae > Crocodylus > Crocodylus siamensis. The sequence continues at coordinate 80,299,028 of NC_143395.1, read as the reverse complement.
AACTGCTGGAGAATAAATTTAAAAGGAATATTATAGGCATACACGCACCTACTGCTTTCAGAAATCCTTTAGATCATGTATATAATTGCATTCTTTGCTAGCACATGAAATGTGTATTGAAGTATGGATCGAATTCTATAAAGCATTTCAGCACATGCTTACTTTTAAGCAGATGAGTAACTCAATGTGATGATTTGTGTTCACTGTAGTCAAGGGTCTGTGCACATGCTTTAAGTTAAGCATACTTTTGTTCTTTAGTAAATTGGAAGTTAACAGGTGATGAGGCAATGCAATGTAATAAAACCCCAAGGAGGTTTTTGAAATTAACATATATCTCATAAATGTATTCCTTTTCATCATATTTCTGACTCTGTGCTTTGTTACTTATGTTTTTATGCACCAATCTGTCCAGAAATACAGCCAGTGACAAAAGTCCCACTGAAACATGGTGGGACCCAATGCATGACTAGGCGGTGAATATCAAGATCTATAGGCTGTACAGGAGGGACCGAACACAGAGAAAAGGCGGGGGTGTGGTGCTCTACATTAAGGAGAAATACACATCCTCATCAGGTAGCACAGAGTAAAGGAGGGGCACACAGAAGTGCTCTGGGTTAGAATACAAGGCAGTTGAGGGGAAAGAGACTTAACTACTACAGACCACCCAGCCAAGGGGAAGAGCTAAACCAGGAATTCTTAAGTCAGCTCACGGAGGTAGTTAGGTCAAAGGACGTGGTCATCATGGGTGACCGGAACTTTCCAGACATCTGCTGGGAAGACCAGTCAGCCAAGTCTGACCACTCATGTAGGTTCATAGCCCAAATGCAGGACCTCCATCTAACCCAGGAGGTGCACAGCCCCACCAGGGGAGATGCCTTGGTGGACCTGATGCTGGCCACAGGTGATGACCTAGTGCGGGAGCTGCGGGCGCTCGACCACCTGGCTGACAGCGATCATCGCCTACTGGAATTCACCATCCAGCACAAGGTGGTAAAGGCCTGCAGCAAGGCAGCAGCCCTAGATTTCAGGAGGGTGGACTTCAATGAGCTAAGAAGAATAGTCGGGGAGGCACTGAGGTCCGGGAGGGGAGGGGAGCCACGTGTACAAGAAGAGTGGTTGCTCCTTAAGAAGATGATCCTCCAAGCCCAAAGGGAGGTAATCCCAACATGGATCAAAGGGAGCAGGAGGGCGCAAAAGCCCCCATGGCTCACCAAAAGCATCCGGGAATGTCTTCGAGCTAAAAGAGAGGGGCCAATGGAAGGGAGGGGCCATTACCAGGGAGGATTATACTGTGGTTGCTCGGGGATGCAGGGGGATGGTCAGAAAGGCCAAGGTGGAAATGAAACTGGGACTAGATTCCCAGATCAAGGAAAACAAGAAGTCCTGTTTTAAATACATAGGGGGGCAAAAAGAAGGTACCAGGTAATGTGGGGCCCCTGCAAGACACACGAGGAAATTTGGTTGTCACACCAGATGACAAAGCTAACCTACTTAACGACTTCGTTGCCTCCATTTTCCTGAGCAGGGACCAGATCAGTCCCCCCATTGAGCCCCCCTCAGGCCCCAGGGGAGGCGCACCTAGGCCAAGGGTCAGGGAGGATCTAGTCAGGGAACTTCTGGAGGGACTGGATGTATTTAAATCAGCTGATCCAGATGATCTCAACCCCAGAGTGCAGAGGCAATTAGTTGAGGTCATTGCAGGACCCCTGGCATGGCTTTATGAGCACTCATGGTGCTCTGGTGTGGTGCCAGAGGACTGGAAGAGGGTCAATGTGGTTTCCATCTTCAAGAAGGGGAGGAAGGAGGACCCGGGAAACTATAGGCCAGTTAGTCTTACCTCCATCCGGGGTAAGCTTTTTGCGAGAATTATTCTGGCACATGTCCACAAAGGGCCAGTGGGGGAGATTATACTTAGGGGCAACCAACATGGATTCATTAGAGGCAGGTCCTGTCATACCAACCTGGTGGTCTTATATGACCAGGTCACAAAATCCTTAAATGCAGGGGTAGCAGTGGACATAGTCTTCCTGGACTTTTGGAAGGCCTTCGACATTGTCTATCACCCTGTTCTCATTAGAAAACTGGGGGACTGTGGTGTCAACACCTACACAGTCAAATGGGTCACCAACTGGCTGAAGGGCCGCACCCACAGAGTGGTAGTGGATGGGTCATTTTCAGCCTGGAGGGATGTGGGCAGTGGGATTCTGCAGGGCTCGGTCCTCGGGCCCGCACTGTTCAACATCTTCATCAGTGACTTGGATGAGGGGGTAAAAAGCACCCTGTTCAAATTTCATGATGACACTAAGATGGAGGATGATGTGGGCACATTAGAAGGAAGGAATAGGCTACAATTGGACCTAGACAGGTTACAGGGGTGGGTGGACAAGAAGAGGATGGGATTCAACACTGACAAGTGCAAGGTGATACACCTGAGTAGGAAGAACCAGCACCATACCTACAGGCTGGGGGAACTCCCTTCTCGTCAGTGCAGAGGCAGAAAAGGATCTTGGAATCATCATTGATGCTAAGATGAACATGCGCTGGCAGTGTGGGGAGGCAGTCAGGAAGGCCAACTGTACCTTGTCATGCATCCACAGGTGCATCTTGAGCAGGTCCAAGGAGGTGATCCTCCCCCTCTATGTGGCACTGGTCAGGCCTCAGCTGGAGTACTGCATCCAGTTCTGGGCACCGCACTTCAAGAGGGATGTGGACAACATGGAGAGGGTCCAGAGAAGGGCCAGTCGCATGATTGGGGGCAGCAGGAAAGGCCTTATGAGGAGAGGCTACAGGACCTAAACCTTTTCAGCCTCCACAAGAGATGGCTGAGGGGGGGATCTAGTGGCCTGTTACAAATGACTCAGTGGGGACCAGCAGGCATTTGGGGAGTCCCTGTTCCCCCGAGCACTACCAGGAGTGACTAGAAATAACGGTCACAAGCTGGCAGAGGGTAAATTCAGATTAGACATCAGGAGGTGCTACTTCACTGCCAGGGAAGCTAGGATCTGGAACCAACTTCCAAGAGAAGTGGTGCTGGCTCCTATCCTGGGGGTCTTTAAGACAAGGTGTGACAATCACCTTGCTGGGGTCGTTTGACCCCAGTACTCTTTTCTGCCATGGCAGGGGGTCAGATTTAATGATCTGCTCAGGTCCCTTCTGACCCTACTAACTATTAAACTATGAAACTATGAAATACAGCTCATTTGCACATATTCCTAGCTAAAAGGGAGGCGTACACCCAGTGGAAAAGAGGGGACATCACTAGGGATACTATACTGCAGTTGCTCGGGGATGTAGGGGGGCAGTCAGGAAGGCCAAGGCAGAGATGGAACTGGGACTAGGTTCCCAGATTAAGGACAATAAGAAGTCCTTCTTTAAATACATAGGGGGTAATAAGAAGGTTCTGGGTGATGTGAGGCCCCTGCAAGACACATTAGGAAATTTGGTCATCACACCAGATGATAAAGCCAACATATTTAATGATTTCTTTGCCTCCATCTTCCTAAGCAGGGACCAGAACAGCCACCCCCCCACTGGGGCCCTCTCAGACCCCAGGGGAGCCACACCTAGGCCAAGGTTTGTGAGGGAGCTTCTAGTTAGGGAGCTTCTGGAGGGACTGGACGTATTCAAGTCAGCCGGTCCAGATGATCTCCACCCTAGAGTACTAAAGAAATTGGCTGAGGTCATTGCAGGACCCCTGGCATGGCTTTATGAGCACTCATGGTGCTCTGGTGTGGTGCCAGGGGACTGGAAGAGGGCCAATGTGGTTCCCATCTTCAAAAAGGGGAAGAAGGAGGACCTGGGAAACTATAGGCCAATTAGTCTTACTTCAATCCTAGGCAAGCTGTTTGAGAAAATTATGCTGGCACACATCCATGAGGGGCCAGCAGGGGATTTCATGCTTAGGAGCATCCAACATGGGTTCATCAGTGGCAGGTCCTGTCAGACCAACCTGGTGGCCTTCTATGATGAAATAACCAAATCATTAGATGCAGGGGTAGCAGTAGACATAGTCTTCCTGGACTTTTGGAAGGCCTTCGACACTGTCTATCACCCTGTTCTCATTAAGAAACTGGGGGACTGTGGTGACAACACCCACACAGTCAATTGGGTTGCCAACTGGCTGGAGGGCCACACCCAGAGAGTGGTGGTGGATGGGTCATTTTCAGCCTGGAGGGATGTGGGCAGTGGGGTTCTGCAGGGCTCTGTCCTCAGGCCCGCACTGTTCAACATCTTCATCAGTGACTTGGACGAGGGGGTAAAAAGCACCCTGTTCAAATTTGCTGATGACACTAAGATGTGGGGCAATGTGGGCATGCTAGAAGGAAGGAATAGGCTACAATTGGACCTAGACAGGTTACAGGGGTGGGCGGATGAGAATAGGATGGGATTCAACACTGACAAGTGCAAAGTGATGCACCTGGGGAGGAACAACCGGCACCATACCTACAGGCTGGGGAACTCCCTTCTTGTCAGTACAGAGGTGGAAAAGGATCTTGGAGTCATCATTGACTCCAAGATGAACATGGGTCCGCAGTGTGGGGAAGCAGTCAGGAAGGCCAACCGTACCTTGTCATGCATCCACAGATGCATCTCGAGCAGGTCCAAGGAGGTGATCCTCCCCCTCTATGAGGCACTGGTCAGGCTACAGCTGGAGTACTGCGTCCAGTTCTGAGCACTGCACTTCAAGAGGGATGTGAACAACATGGAGAGGGTCCAGAGGTGGGCCAGTCGTATTACCAGGGGCCAGCAGGGCAGGCCTTATAAGGACAGGCTACGGGACCTGAACCTGTTCAGCCTCCACAAGAGATGGCTGAGGGGGTATCTAGTAAGGGGGGATCAGCAGGCACTGGGGAAGTCCCTGTTCGCCCAGGCACTGCCAGGAGTGACCAGGAATAATGGTCACAAGCTGGTAGAGGGTAGATTTAGGCTAGATATCAGGAGGCGCTACTTCACTGTCAGGGCGGCTAGGGTCTGGGACCAACTTCCAAGAGAAGTGGTGCTGGCCCCTACCCTGGGGGTCTTTAAGAGGAGGTTAGATGAACATCTTGCTGGGGTCATTTGACCCCAGTAATCTTTCCTGCCATGGCAGGGGGTCAACTAGATGATCTGCTCAGGTCCCTTCCGACCCTAGAAACTATGAAACTATGAAACTATTCCTCCGAGCTCAAACTGAAGACTTTACTGACAATTTTTTTAGAGCACCACATCTGATGGAGATCAGATGGCTCTACTGAAGACTCTCCCACTAGTCTCTACTGTTTATAGATATATTATAAATAAAAGCTATTATAAAAGAGTTAAGGTTAAGGTTGTTCAGGTTGCCCAATATCAAGATTTGGCCCAATATAAAGCTGTGTCTATGGCCGAATCACTGATTCTCGGAATCAGCATTGAATCTTCAGATTCAGATGTGGTTGAATCGAACCCAGACAGTGATCCAATCAGTGAATCGAATCACTGTCCCCCAAATCAGTCCAAATCTGAATCTGCTTCACATGCTTCTAGTTGTAAGTTAAGGTTGTAGCATCAAGCCATCAAAAGTAAGGAAACACCAGAATTATGGTTTCCTATACAGTCTTAATCCACTACATGTGTGTATACATTGTATATTTTTTAAGTATTGATCACCTAGAGGACCTGTGTCTCATTCACTGGAACTCATTTAACCTTAGGCAGTTTTGAAAATCCCACTGGGCCACTATCTGCATTTTTAATGACCGAGTACCCTCCAAAATCTGCCCATTTATGCATTGCATCACCCTATCCCTTGGTCACATTCTCTCCTTTAACACCAGATTCCCACTCCTCTTGCTTGAATTTACTTTACACCCAAGAATTTCCATTACTTACCATACAGGTATTGTGAGTAAAATAGGCCTAAAAGCTCTTTAAATTATGTAGTTTTCAAATGGAAATGGAAGATCACTGTCTTGAATATGAATAACTTAACAGTATTATTAGAGATAGTTGGAAATTCTCCAGCCAAATAAAGTTTGTTTAAAAAGTTCATTTTGTTGAGTCCAAAATGTTTTGTTGAGAATATTCTAATGGAAATGTACCTGGATTCCATTCCCAGGGGGTATGCCCCACATCTGGGGAGGCTGCAAGCTGTGTGTTTGATAGGTGTATCCTGAGAACCCTGTGAGTTTCAAATTTCTGATTCAGACTGAAACCAAATTTCAGATGCACAAAATGTTTCTGTGATGAAGAAATCCTGCTTTTTAGCCAACACTACTTTTTGTATACAAAAATATCATAGAACAATAATTCTCAACCAGGGTTCTAGGGTCATGAAGTGCCTTTGAAGGGTGTCATATGGTACAAAATAAGCTCAGGCTCATCTCTGCCTGGTCATTTTGTCCACCCCCACTGCCTGGGCCTTCGGTAAGGAGGTAAACAATATAATAAATTCATTTTTGAAACACAATATTGCTCAATTCACAAAAGTTATAGAGACGTTCCTTGAATCTAAAAAGTTTAAGAGCCACTGTCATAGAATCATAAAAAAGTAGGGCTGGAAGAGACTGCAGAATGTCATCTAATTCAATGCTATGCTCAAAGCTGGATATGTCAGGAACCACTTATACTAACTCTCAGCATCTGATGAAGCGAGCTTAGACTCACAAAAGCTTTTGTATCTTTGAATTAGTTACTCTATAAGGTGCCAATCTACCCTGCCTTCTGCCTAACTTCAGATGAACACATCTAACTACCTTTCTGATACTATGTTATTTATTTCAGAACTAAAAAGAAATCGATTCCAGATATCTATATCTGCAATCTGGCTATAGCAGATTTGGTTCATATCATTGGTATGCCCTTTCTTATTCATCAATGGGCTCGTGGAGGAGAGTGGGTGTTTGGCAGCCCTCTGTGTACCATCATTACATCATTGGATACATGCAACCAATTTGCATGCAGCGCTATTATGACGGTAATGAGTTTGGACAGGTAGGTGGTTTCCTATGAATATCTTTAAATGCAGCACAGCAGATATAGTACTGTTGGAATTTCACATTTACAAAGAGTGTCCCAGTATCGAAACTTTAATAATTCAAGAATAAGAGACTGTCATTTGCTCCATTCTTAAACACATACTTAATTTTGAGAAATAATCCAACCAACTTCATGCTTACATTCCTTGCGGACTTAAGGTGCAATTGTAATAATATTCATAATAATACTCATTTTCACTGAAACTCAGTATATTTACTCTAACCTTATTTTATAACAAAGCATAGATAGTCTAATATCTGTTTATATTATTTCTAGTATCTGTTTGCCGTGTTGGAATTCAGTAATAGTTTTGACAGCATAATAAGGGTCTTAATTTCTACCATATCAATGGCTTCCAAAAGCAGGTTGTCTGTATTCACTATGTTAAAGAGAATTCTGAACAGTTCCCAGGAGACTTTACCAAGTGCAGGGGAAAGTGTGAACAAAACAAAACTTCACAGATACATTCATAGGAGGGAGGCATTAGGAATGTATTCAGGCAGAGATGTCGACAATAGGGTCCGCAATCTGGATCCAACTCATGGAAATGTTTCATATGGCTTATGGAGCTCCTGGAGAAGATGGGAATTTGGGGAAGCTGGGCAAATGACAACTGCTGCATCACAACTGTTGTTAATCCCACTGGTGAGTGTGGGTCCAGATGTGGGCTATAATATGCCCACATGGTCTAGATCTGGCCTGGGAAGCTGGGCGAGTTTTATATCCCTGTATTTATAGAATCTTAAAGTGAAAGGCTAGGAGATACGTATTAGAAGTAAAAAACAAAATGTGATGGGTAGAAGAGTGGATTTATGAGCTGTCAGCATAAAAAGTAGCATCTCAACCCTTGTGAGTTGACTGGAATCTCCAGAGGATAAGGAGGAGAACAGGACTAAGGTGAGAAGCTTGACACTTCTCAATAGAGAATACAAATAGAAAAATAAAGTCCAAACATAGATTAAAAAATCTATATTTTTAGTAAAAAGTATAGAATGATATCAGAAGAAATGATTAAATGGCAAGGAATTGGATAAACAATGTGTGGAAAAATGGCAACTGTCATGGAAGTCCCATTTTAAAGACTCCTATCTAACCAGTCCTATACAAATTCTTGTCTAACCTATTACTAAAACTGCACAAGCAACCCTGTCACACAACTATAAAGTATAGCACTTAAGCCTGCCAGAGCTAAAGCAGCGGGACAACAGGGAACAGTATCCTGTTGCTATAGTTGTTAAAGTATTCTCAAGAGATCCAAGGAAGAGGGCCGTGCTCCCACTATAGAATTATCCTGCTTCAGGCAGAGGATTAGACCCAAGAGTCACTCTAATTAAATCACTGCCCCACCACCCCTAGAGCACACGTAAAGATGTGTTAAGACCCTTGGTCTGCTTCCCCAGTCTGTACATACCTGACCATAGGGTAAAATTTCTTCTTGACCAGTCTGACCCTGAGTGGAAGAGCAGGGCCCTCTAGCCAGCAAGGCACTCTAGCCAGGAACATTGGTACACTCCAGTCAAAACTCTGAGAGAGTCCAGAGAAGAGCCACATGCATGATCAGAGGTCAGGAAAACAGACCTTACGACAACAGGCTGAGAGCCATGGGGCTCTTTAGCCTGGAAAAGCACAGGCTCAGGTGATCTGACGGCCACCTATAAGTTTATGAGGGGTGACCACCAGGATCTAGGGGAATGTTTGTTCACCAGAGCACCCCAAGGGATGATGAGGTCGAACGGTCACAAACTCCTGCAAGACCGTTTCAGGCTGGACACAAGAAAGAATGTCTTTACTGTCCGAGCCCCCAAGGTCTGGAGCAGTCTGCCATCGGAGGTGGTTCAAGTACCTACATTGAACACTTTCAAGAGCAAATTGGATGCTTATTTTGCTGGGATCCTATGACCACAGCTGACTTCCTGCCCTTTGGGCTGGGGGCTGGACTTGATGATCTTCTGAGGTCCCTTCCAGCCCTAATGTCTATGAAATCTATGAAAACCCCAAGCATTTTCTACAGCTGACATCCAGTGCTTCTGAGGAAGGTGGAAAAGAACCTATAGGAAGAGGAGGGGGAAAAATTCCTTCCTGACCCTGTGTGGCAGCCAATAATGCTCAGAAGTATGGAAAATACCAAAATACTCTCCATTCTACTCTGCAACTTAGGGACACCAAGCATCAGTCCACAATGAACAGGATGCGGGAAAAGTAGGAAGTTTGACTGAAGGGAAGCCTCACCCATGTACTGGAGCTGCTATGTAGGGTAACTTGAGTAACTTAAATACTTAGGGTAACCCAAATAGACTTGCCTTGGATCTTCAGAGAAACTGATTTTTTTCCCCAAGGAATTTGCTAACTGTATTTTTGAAAACAGCAAATGTAATTCCTGCTCCTATTGGTTTCTCCTATTTTTGCTTGACCAATAATCTCACAGTTCTACCCAAAAGGCAAAGTAGCTTATATACTTCATGATAAGTGCTGCTGTATGGAACTGCAAGCAAGGGCTGATATAGCAACAGTATTAGGTCAGCCAGTTTCCTTTCTACAATTATTTATTCCAGGACTGACATGTCCTTCTGAGAAAAATTCTGGGTTGGGACACTAGCTAAGAGATTACCAGCACCCTGACATGAGCGAACCAGAACTTCAGGGTCAGCTGTTTGGCACCCACCACACTTCAGCAATCAAGGGGGAACTTTGTAGTTTTCTGGCCTTTAGGATACTTGATGGCCATCCAGTCTGACATGACATTTTAGAACGATGTCCATCTTGTACATTGTGCTGGCTGCTGGGGCTTACTGGAGATGGAGATGGGAGCCATGCCCATTTTTCTTTATTCAAACCCTAAAGTAAGGGTAATCCTCAGATGAGCACTCAGATCATTTTTAAGTCATCTTTGAACCATCAAAGCAACCTACAGCAAAATGCCCAGGGCTGAGAAAACACTGCAGGATGTTCAATCTTCCTCAAAGGACATACACTATGGCAGAAGCAAGAGAGGAGCAGGAGGTACAGTAATGGAGACAAACAAGGATAAGTAGAGGAGAGAAATCATGCTTTCCCAAGGAGCTGTCTCATTAGAAATAAGGGATACTACAAGTGGGCAGAGTTGTAGGAAAAAATCTTTGTTAAACATGCTAAAATTCCAGCATGCTCTGTTGTGTGAGGGGTAGCTGCCTTCTGGTTTGACTTCCTGAGTGCTTGGTACACATCCCTCCAGAAACCTCCCTTCCTCTTTCCAGTTCCCCTCCTCATCCTATAAGAAGGTTGTTTATTTTCTCTCTCTTCATACTCTGTTTTCCCTTTTAGAAGCACATCCCTCCTCTTCCTTGTCATGTGAATTGTATTTACACTAATTTAAAAAATGTAATCTACATTAATATTTATGTCGCCTCAGATTTTCATTCCTTGACCTAACTCTGTTCCAAGCAAGGTAACTGGCAAACTGGCAAATCTTCCTTTTACTAGAATGTGAGCAGGATGAGATCTATGCAATAAAAATCTCTATATATCAAATAATAAACTATGCACATTGAGTGCTAAACGAAAATAACAGAATCAATAACATTTTACTAGTGTTAACAGAACAGCATCTTGAAACTTCAGATGAGAGCTAGGTCTGATATTCTTCAGATCATCAAAGGTCAGTGGCAAAATTAATTCTTTCACTTTCACTCATCTCAGTGGATCTATTTCAGGGTAAGTAAATTAATTTTAATTGGGTAATTTTTTCTTTCTCAAAAGCCCTATTTGAAAATGTTTTATTTAACACACCAGAAAGAATAGGTCTGGCAGACCATGTAAATTCCTAACACTGAATTTAGAAATCAAAACGTAGTGTAATATTTCTAAAATGTCTTCAATGTCAGAAAGAAATGTACAGATAGATAAACATATAACTGCTACTTGTACCTCTATTTATGCAAAACACCCTTCTTGTTTTATATTTTTAGGATTCAGTATTATTTGTTAGTAAACTAACGGTGTTCCTAAAACTACAAGCATACTTAAATAGATGCCAAAATGTTTCAGTGAGTACTAGTCCATATTCTACTCTCACTTTCATCATCTTACCTTAGTGAAACACTACTAACTTCAACAGATTTACTCAAGATTTATGTCAGAATAAGTCAGATTGAAATCAGGCTATCAGTTTATAACACTCTTAGAAACAGTCTTGCGTCATATAGTTCAGGTCTATAGTTAATATAAACCTTTCATTCTCTTAGGTGTGCAACAGAGCTTTCACACAAGGTCATCTTAACATCTCTCTCAACAGATTAGAACATGCAGTCCATCCCTGTCTTTCCAACATAAGTCCATAAGCTTCACAAATGGTCTTTGTCAGATGATGGTCTTTGTGCATCTCCTCTTTCAGCACTGATGATTTGTGGCGTGTCCTGCTTATCACCCTATGTGACTCTTGAAGGAGGTAGGAACATCATGCAGAGCTATCTGGACATGATGTGGCAGCTAGTTACCATGGGATATGGCTTTCTGACCCTAAGAAAGCAGCTAGGCATCCACGCAGAGCCACCTATCATATCCTGCACCCACCAATTGTCCTGGACTGGGCCATTGACTTCCAAGTAGTCAATGAGGACAAGCCCACCCAGGATGCCATGGACGCCAGAGTCCTGTGGCACCACATCCAGATCATCAAGTTCCTGTTCTGGGCCTCTGCCATCAACAGCCACTTCAACTACTGCCTGAGCAGACACCACATGACTGTTGAGTGTGCCTTTAGCTGCCTCATGGTGCACTGGTGGGCTCTCAGCACTCACCTTGTGGTGGAGGAGGAAAACCTGCTGCAGCTCATCTTCATGCACCCTCCACAACATCTCTGAGACCAGGAAGACATCTTCTGTGAAGCCTGGGCAGAGGCAGCACAGCATACAGACCAGGCATGGCACAGAGCTTGCAGAGAGAGAGCCCCTACTGACATGGGGAGCAAAGGCCCTGTAGGGCAGCAGGGAGTCTGGATCCTTGAAGCCCTGGCCATTGGGAATCCATACAGCTCCTGTAGAACCAGAAGGTTTCATGTCCCTAAGTGCCCATGCCCTGGCACTGGGCAGTGGATCTCCTCCCATGGGCTCCTCTGACTGCATCCCAGGCAGCACAGCTGACAAGCCTGGCTACCTGGAGACCATTCCTTGGAGACCATTCCCAGGGGTGTGGGACAATGTAGAGTGAGAAAGAGACATGCTTACAATGTCCCAAATGCCAAACTTTTCTTGTTTTCAATAAATAAAACTTGTTGAACACTCCCTATGTCACAACTTAGTCCCTCTTCCCATTGACCCAAACTAGCAACCTTTAGAGGGAGATGGGGAAAGGAGCAGGGGCAGGGGTGGAGGAGATTTGTGAACAGGGAAGAATAACCAGGCAGTGTGTGGGCGGGGGAAGGAAGCAGTCAAGATGGGGAACAAGGAGGTGGTTTGGGTCAGGGGGGATACCACAAGGGCTGAACTCAACACAGAAACTTGTTGGAGGGGAGGCATGGGGAAGGGGACTGTAGACCTAGCAAGCTAATTCCCAGACTTGGGAGTGAAGACCAGGGACTTCTCTTCATAGGAGCTAGACAGGCGGGTGATCCCAAACCCACTGTCCTCCTGAGAGGACTGTGAGGCAGAGGCAGGATACAGGTGCAGGGCAGGGTGAGAAGAGTCTCTGAGGCAGAAGACATCACCATAGCAGGGGCTGTGGACTCCTGACCCTCCCTCACAGGACCTCCAGCCCCTTGCCCCCAGCCCCCTGCCCCCAGGACCCATTTTCCCTCTGTGGGGACCCTAACTCCACAACCCTCATTCATGCCTGGGGCCCATGTCACACAGCAAAACCAAGCCTGGGAGCTGCCCATCCCCACTGCAGCTGGGCACTCCCCCACTACAGGACCCAGGTCAGGAGAGGGGTCACAGGGAGTGGAAAATTTCCCCTATGGACTTCCCACTGGTAAGTGGACAAGCTGGGGCAGGCAGGCTCCAATGCCAACCACTGTCCCAGAGACAACCTGTCCCTCCTCCATCTCTGAGCACTCCTGCTGGCTGCTGGGACTCTCCTGGACCTGTGTGGGGGGGCCTATGTAATGGAGTGACTGCCAGGGGGCATGGATCAGCTTAGGGAGGAGGGCAGTGTCATGAATGGCCCTAGCCTTGGGCCCCAGAAACTCCAGTCCTGTTCCCCTCACCCACCACTGCCCACCAAAGCAGGCCCCATCAGGGGCCTTTCTGCTTCCCTGGGCTATGGGTCACTGGCTCCCTCATGCCACTTCTGTCCTAGGTCCCTCTCCCACTCCTCTAGCTCCCAGTCAAGGTGTAGTGGGGACCTTTCCCCACTGCCTGGCATCCCAGGGTCCCTCCCATGGGATTCTCATTTCTGTCACCCCAGGGGAGACTCCCTGGAATGGGGCATGACATCCCACTGGGGGCTGGCCAGCATCCTCTCCTGCAACCCCCAGCCAACGGGACTAGGGGCTCTCTGTGGAAGACAGATCTCTGGGGAACACCAGCCAATATGCCCTGCTCCTACTGCAGGACTTGATTGCCCAGGAGTTGTTCGACAGCTGGAGGGGAGCCATCTGTTTTGAAGCCACATAGGGGAAGCCAGGGCTGCTGTTCAATGTGAGAGTCCAGCTTGTGTGCTACCTGTGGCTGTGCTATGATAAGCTGACACCTTCAGACAAGTTTGTAATCGCCACAACTATTAAAACAATGCTGCGGTTCTGAACCCGTGACCTGATCTAGACAGAGGTTCTCCACACCTTGCTGCCTAAGAGGAGTCATGCTGTGCATCATCGGCTTTCCAGCACTATTCTTCTGCTTTGAATATACCAGGATAGGGTGGGCATGGAAGTTGCTTAATTTTCAGGGGAGGCAGTAGCATTGTCTGGGACCAGAATAAGGCTGTAACTATAGGGAGCTACATCATTGATGGGAGTTACACCATTTGGCTCCCAATCTAGCACCCTCCTCTCCTCTACCCCCCATGAGCTGGATCCAATGCTTACGGCACCTATTCCAGCCAGTCAAAGATGACACAGCATGCAGTGCCCACTCTGGCCAGAGTGGGACTCAAGCCACATGTGGTACCTGCTCTAGCCAGTATTAGGCCAGAGCACCATGTGCAGTGCAAGTCCCAGAGTGGGCATCACATGCTGTACAGTCCCAGGCAATCCAGAGCAGGTATTGGAACCAGCATGCAGGAGAAGGGCAGTTCCATGGTTCCCCTGCATGCCGGGGATCCAGGGCTTGTTTCAGCACTGTACTGCACATGGCAGTGCTGCCCTGCTTCAGTCAGTCTAAGGACTGGTGCTGCACATGACATATGCCCTGGACCAGCTAGAGCAGCAGCTCCTGCTGCTTATGTCCCATTTCAGCCAGAGCAGGTGCCACATGAGGTACAGTCCTGAACCAGCAGGAGCAAGTTCCACAAGCATACTCAGGTTGGGGGAGAGTCTGTGGGCCCGATCCAGGCTGTGTGGCCAGCCCCACAGGATTCATCTGGCCTGTGGACCAGTCCCATGGGCCAAATTAATTTGACAGCTTTGCTGTACAGCATCCTGACAGGTTGTATTCCTTACTTCCACATTGGAAACAACAGTCTCACATCCTACCTTCTGGACTGCCCGCAGGTATCACATCTTCTCGATGCCTGCCTCTCTGCATGTGCCTGGTTACCATCAGTAGTGCTTTCATCATTGATAAAGCACCTGGACATCTTGATTTTATTTCAGGTTTGCTACTTTTGATTTCATCAGCAGTGACATTTTAGTTCCCTTCTCTCTTTCATCAATGAGCTGCTCATTGAGGCTTCTTTTTCTCAGGGAGAAGGTACTGTTTCTCCCTGATCTGTGTTCTCTGTATAGCAATAGTATGGAACAGCATGATACTATCTTACTCTATCCCCCATATCTCTGTTTCTCTGCCTTTACACTTACAATAGTGTACAGCAGTAGTGTACAGCAGTACTCTACAGCCTTTCAAATCAGATCTCATTTGCAACCTGTATCTAATTTAAATGAGGCCACATCAGTATTTGAAGGTTATAATTTTGCCACCCTGCCTCCTGACACACATTATATTTAAGAAACAATGAACAGGTTAATTGTACCTTAAATAGTAACCTGGCCATGGGTACAAGTCAATTTAAGGTGTGATAATTCAGTAAATGAGCCACAAAGGTATTCCACATATAATATAAGACAATGTTGTATCACACCTCAAGTTGAATATGTGGCCAGTCAGGGGTGGCCCATGGCATATCTCGATACTCAGCAGAGTGTTAGGATCCCACATGGGGAGCCCCAGAGTCCAGGGTCCTGTCCCAGCAAAATGATCCTGAGGTCCCCATGAGCCAGGTCCTGTAAAAATCACATATGCCATCCAGCAAGACAGCATACATGGTTTCATAGGTCACAGCATATGGTGAGCTTGTCAGCACCTAGGTTTAAATTTGCTGGTGTTGAGGAACCCAGGAGCATAATCCCAGATTCCCACTGCACTGACAAGTAAGGCACAATAGAGATCTAAGCCATGATCCCAAAATCACATGTTTTACCAAGCACATGTGGCATGATAGAAGGTGTGATTTTTGGCATCACACCTTAGATCCCATTGCACTTTAAACTTAACATCTGTCAAAGGCCTCTGTCAGAATTGAATAAAAGAACATATTTTGTATAAGGGCAGAGTTAGATTCAGCTTCTTGTGATGGAAATGGTACATCTGGTTTCTAGTCAAGTACTCAGCCCAGAAAATCTTCTGGTGATTCTTCTGACTTTTGTGCTCTTTTGGATACTGGCAAATAAACTTCAGTTTTCAGCCTTTGTCCATAAAATAGACCTGCCCCAGTTTTAGAGATGGAGTAGGTTCTCTCCCCACCTAGCTCCCAAGGCTCAGTCTTGGGCAGACTTATTACTGCCTCTCTCCTTTTGCATGTCACGGCAGAATCTCAATTTAATAAGTTGAACTGCTTTGGAGAGTCCTGTTGTTTTAAAGCCCTTTAAAATTAGTTCTCCTTGCTGGGTTGCAGATAACAGATTTTTCACAGGGGTTTGGTTTTTAATTTATTTCCTGGTTTCCTAAAAAACATGTTCCACACCATTTTAATTTTTAAGCCTGCTGTCTCTCATTTGTATATAGTCATATCATTTAATTTTAGCTATGTCACAGTCTCTGATCTTCCATTTTTTCCACCTTTTTGCTGCAAGTGATTTTTGATTAATTTTATTTTTATGTTTTATTCAAACAACATATTATTTATTCTTCAGTTCTGACTCCAGTTGGTCCCAGAGAATCACAGATTTTGTAAATTGCTCAGTTCTTCCCCTGATATAAAAATCCATACATCTACATACATGAAAGTCCTCTGTGTTTCTCTCAGCCAGAGTGCTTGTAAACAGATCTTCATTGGCAGCTTTTCCTGGAGCAGTCCACAGATCTCTCTTCTGAATGCTTATCTTTGAGCTGTTGTCCACATTATAAAGTTATATCAGCAGAGATATTTCAGGTGTGAAAATCTCTCACCCCATAGCTGATGTACCCCTGAAAGCAGAACTCAAATCTGCCAGCCAACAGGGCCTTGGATGTCCAGGGAAGCCAGCTTCCCTTTGGCAGCAAAAGACACCCTTTTGCCAGCAAAGCTGTCATACACTGGGCAGCTGACCTTCTTACGGCTGCCACCATAGATAAAAAAGCATAAACCCCCAGGGCATAGATGTAGCTAAGGAAAGTCAGATCACTGCAATTCACTGTTTTCTGGCTGCTCAAATGATAAGCTCTCAGATGATATTAAACTTAATATCAAAAGAAGAATGAAAGAAGGAAAGGAACTCCTTGCACAAGCTCCATTACTGCAGTCCTTTCAGTGCCTAACTGTACAGAAGCACCCTCCCACACTTCAAGTGTATTTTCATGACTTCTTCAGCAGACTTTCAATCCTTAAAGGGACAGGAGCAGGTAAATATAGCCCTGATATTTTCTTATGACTAAGTACATAAAGTCAAAAAGCGTGAGGCTGAATTGATTCAATCTTCATGGATTAGTATAAGTTGTATAGATTGAACCAATTAGCAAGCAAACAGCCATTCACTTTTGATTCCAGAAATGCAGCCACATGCCTGCAGTGGCCAAAGCCAGAAGTTGGAAAACACTATAGAATGCCTCCCTGCTTGGCTGCAGCAGACAGCTTAGTCCAAGGCTAACCAGCCCATCCTCTGGGGGGGGCGGGGGGAGAGGTTGCAAGAGAGGTACAAAGCATCCTGGGATACTGGGGGACTGTGAGTTAACTTGAATCTGGAGGAGATCTGGACCAAAAGTTAAATAAACTTATTTAACCTAAATCAGTTAAGTCTGATACTACATCCTTCCAGGTTTATCTTAAACTGGTTTTGGCCATTTTGAAAGCAATTTATGTGCACTGAACTTCTGTTGTGTTACAGATTTGAACTGGTTTATCTGAGTGCTTATACTGGCTTATGTATAATTTCTGTCTCTAGCATATAAATGCTATACTAGCCATTAACTGAACTGCTGCCCATATTTTTTACATTACTGGCAATTTTCCTTGTTTTCAGAAAAAGTATGTATTTCCTGAAAACAAGGAAAATTACATATGTGTATTTATGTGTGTAAGTTTATGTAATAAATCATTTAATAAACTCACAGATCAAGTTATAATTTCCTTTCCCGTCATGATTATTAGACACAGAGCTGTACCAAGTGGACTACTAATATCTGGCTTCTTAATTAGCAGCTGATTCCCCTTTTGGTATATTCTTACAATAGGAAACTGAACTAATGTGGTAATTAATGTGGATTGTCTCTGACCTCCTTTCACTGATCTTGCTTTGTGATTTAAAGGTCAGCTAAGCATCCTATAAATTGGTCCATTACCAAATTACCCTGGAAGTCCTCTCTGGATGTTCTTTCCAGTAGTATGATTCTGTTTATGTATGCCGGCAACACAGGTCCTCTCAGGTCTTTTGCCAGTTCAGATGAGGTTTCTTTTTCTCTATCTCCTTCTAACTCTTAACTGTGCCATAACCAGCTCAGATGGATAGCTCAGATGGACAGTTGGCTCAGATGCACAGCCAGTGCAGGGGGATGGCTGTCAAGGATTTATACAAGGTCTGGATAACTCAGTCTTTTCTCTGGGGTAAATTCTGCAGCACCATCAGAGCTTGGCTGCCGAAGCTGGCTCGCAGCAACTTCATATTCTGTCCATCCTCTTATTCATTTGAACTGCATTGAACTAAACCAAATAACCTTTCCAGGGGAATTTCCTCATGTTATCTGACCTTAAACAGCTCATCTGCCCTCCTCTGAGTTGCAAACTGGGGAAAATACTGTTGTACATAGCAGGTCTTAATGAGTTCCTCCAACTGGTCCTCTTCTGTATTGAGGCAGCTATGATCTGTAACCATTTGATTTCCTTCTGGAGCTATATTTTTCACTTCTTAAGGTTTTGCTGCAACTCAACACACACACTGCAGCTAACAAGTCTAATAAGTCCCAGTCAATGGCAGGCAGTTTGCTGGTCACCTCTTCAATCCATCATAACATTCTACAGGTGTCCAGACATTTTATAGTTGCTTCTGCCTGCAGGTCATGTACATCATTTTTGAGAAACCTCCTGATATTAATTTGATTTTATTAGCAAAGTCTTAGGTCTTGTGTTAAATTCTTATGACCATAAGTTCTGTGCACATCTGAGTTCTTTGCACATCTACATTTTCTGTTCTCTTTTTATGTTCTCTCTATGCACACAGCAGCAAGGAGAAAATCCACATTTTTCCATGGTGAATGGAAAATGGATCCCTGCACATAATACTGGGACCATTGATGAGTGCGCCAAAGGGAATCCAGGATAGAAACTGTCCTGGAGTCATTCATCCCTGGACTAGGGCTTGATATTGAAGTTTCAGGACTGTCACACCCAATTAGGGATGGATGGTTGCCCTATACCAGAAACAGAGTGACCCTTGAATGAGTATGTAGGATTCATTTCTTTATATGCAGCCATGGATGCACATAGTTTGAGCCAGAATTTCCCACTGATCTCTGGCTCCTTTGGTGCCTGCCACTTCAAGGGCTGGAACAGTCAGGGCAGCCAGCAGGTGCAGACCAGCACTGATGAGGTGGTCACATGACTGCAGGAGGGCCTTGTGATAGGAGGAGGGGGCTGAACAGCCTTCATTTTAACTCAGGCCCTCAGGGCTGAGCTAGTGGTGTGCTGCAAGGAGCCAGAAGAACACCACCCAGCCAGAGTGGCTGCTTGTGACATCTTGGAAGTACAGAGAAGGAGCTGTGGGGATAGAGGGGGGTCCTGGTCCTGGAGCATGACCAAAAACTACACCTTGCTGGAGTAGATGGTGTAGTGGGTTCACCCATGGTGGGGTGGTCCCCATAAAATGCCATGCCAGTTCCCTCCCCAGTGAAAGGTAAGTTGTGCCTTATAGCCCCAGCCCCCACAACCTGATGGGTGACCCAGAGTAGGGACAGGAAGAGTGGGGCCAGGCATGTCTCTGGACACCTGAGGCCATGGGGTGTAAGCCCCTGGGACCTCAGTGCAGGGGGTCCAAAGAGTGACCCAAGCAAGGGGGCAAAGGAGTCAAGTGAAGTTAGGCTGCACAGAGTAGGCTATCAGGGTGATCTGAAGGGCTGCACAATTTGGTGCATAGTAGGGTTGCAGGGGTGACTTGAAGGGCTGAACGGGGCATGCAGAGTAGGGCCACAAGGGAGACCTGAAGGACTGCATATAGGACAGCCCCACAGGTAGTTAGCTGAGTGAGCTCCAGTGAAGGGGGGCATGAGTGTGAGCCTCAGTGAGGGAGGCAGAGGAGTTGAGACCCCAGTAAGCCCTTAGACATTTTGAAACTGGGTTTGAGACAGAGTAATAGAAATTTGGATGCCATCTGAAAGGCATGGAACACAGTATAGGGAAGGCTGGAGCCATGTATATCACCCTATGCAATGGGGGATTAAATGGGCAGCCTCCTGTAGTACTCAATCAGTATTTGTAAACAGCAAGATGGGGCAGGTGAATGAGTGCAGACTGCCCTAGACAGGTGGACAGACCACTACGTTGACCAGCCATGAGCTTGCCTAATTAGCTCTGCAGTAAACAGCTCGATGTCTATATGTGCAGTGCTATTAGGACAGAATAAACTAACTCTGCTGCAGGTTAGTAGTTATAAATAAAAGTGTTTATCCTGCAGCCGTGTTTTTTATTTTGCAGCAATGTACATATACATGCTGATGAGGCTGGCTGGGGCAGAAGGATGCTTCAGTGCTGGGGCTGCCTGCCAGCTAGCCCCACACTGGAACACCTTGCAACACTATTGCCCCAGCCAGCCTCTCCACAACATAGTGAGCTGGGTTGGAGCAGCCCTGGGCTGACAAGCTGACCCCCTGGATCCCTGCTGCTCTGACCCAGCCCAACTTGCCACTTTCAAACACAGTGCCTATGACCAATAAACTCTGATGCAATATGTGCCAGAGTATATTGCTGCACATTAACTGCACTTGTAGATGTGCCCAGGAGCAAATTTTTATCATCACATTTTCCCCAATTACGACATTTAAGCTACTGACACTTTATTATATCATTTAAACCTAGCAGCTCTAACCAGGATTTTTCCAGTCCCACTTTTGTGAGAATTGACTTTCTTCAAGTTAACATACAGAAATCCTATGACTTGCTTTTTATCAGCAAAAGAGTATTATTGTTATGAAACTAAACTCTGTGCAACTATGCCTTAGTCTTATGTTATCCTGATATTTTAATTTTTAATATATCTATTTTGGAATTTTATTCTTTCACCCATCACCATAATATCTGAAAACATTCCAAGGAAAATCAATAGTAATAGAAGAGTCTTTAGTGGTCTTAATAGAATATCTGTCTATTCTTTCATTTTGAGATAAAAATCTCTTTATAGCTTATGGCTTCTGCTTGTTTCTCTTCCTTTGGCTGATTTGATATGTCGGTTATAAGAAATTAAATCTTCTAATGTCATATTTTATGTGGACACCTCAGGCCTAATAGGGATAGATGGCAGGGAGAGAAAATAGTGTTTTTTCCCCTTTTACTTAAAAGTAAAATCCACAACCTGAGATTTTACCTAGTCCCATTTTTTCAACCTGTTAGTCTGAAGATAGGATCTGGAACACTTTTCTCCTATGGAAGCAAATCAGCAGAGTGGATTTCAAGCAATTTTTCTCAATTTCCAAGGTACCGATGGAGTTTGGTACCATGTTTATTTTTCCCCCTGATAATAAGATGTTAATATGCTTTTTAGTTTTGGGAAGCTCAGATCACCTCCCCCCCACCCCTTCCCCTCCACCAAATTGCACCTGAATTTAGTCCTGAGCATACTGCCCTGATTACTGTTTCCTTTATCTCTTTATCATCGTATACTTCTGAATTATATGCTTTCTGATGCCCACTTTAATTTTGATAAACCTAATTGCTTAGGTTTAACCTGTCTTTTACTGCTGCCTAATTCTGTCACTAGACTCTTAGGGCCAGATTCTTTTCTACCTATTAGGTACATAGTCAACTAGGCACCTAAATGAAATTCTGTTCCACCCTACTTGAGTCCCTGAACAACATTTAATGCAAAAAATCTTCTTTTCAGATCTCCCTCCTCTTCTCTGCTTTTCTTGTGGCTGGAGGTTAAGAAGATGGTGGGTTAAAATAGATATGTTAATCTATTAATATTATAACAGAGGAGGAATCCACAGCATATATACAGGCTGGGGAGTTCCCCTCTTGAAAGCACAGAGGCAGAACAGGATTTTGGAGTCATTATTGACTCCAAGATGAACATGAGCTGCCAATGCCAGACCACAGCCATCAAGGTCAGCCATATCTTGTCATGCATCCAAAGATGCATCTCAAGTTGGTCCAGAGAGGTCATACTCCCCCTCTATGAGACTTTGGTCAGGCAGGTGTTGAGATAAGGTACTGGGCGCCGCACTTTAAAAAGGATGTGGCCAGCCTGGAGAGGGTTCAGAGGAGGGCCATCCCTTTGGTGAGAGGGCAACAGGACAGGCCCTATGAGGAGAGACTGAGGGACCTGAACCTGTTCAGCCTCAGCAAGAGGAGGCTGAGGGGGGACCTGGTGGCTGCCTACAAACTCATCAGGGGAGATCAACAGAAAATAAGAGGTAGAACCCTTTTCTCCCCAGCACCATCTAGGGTGACAAGGAACACTGGTAATAAGCTGATGGAGAACAGGTTTAGGTTAGAGAATCAGAAGTCAATATTTTACAGTTAGGGTGGCCAAAATCTGGAACCAACTTCCCAGGGAAGTCGTCCTCGCCCCTACCTTGGGCAAATTCAAGAGGAGGTTGGATAATCACCTGTCTGGGGTCTTGTGAACCCAGCATTCATTCCTGCCTGTGGCAGGGGTTCAGGCTAGATGATCTGTTCAGGCCCCTCCTGTAGTAGTTCACTACTAGCTGCTCCACTGGCAGATGGGGCAGGGGGATAAGATCTGCCCATAACCTAGATAGTTCCTACCTTTCACTCCATGATCACAGGGTGGGGCCTGAAGAGCCTGTTCCCCACTCAGCTCCACAAGCATAGAGCTGGGTGGGGAACAAGATGGGGAACCTATTCCCTGCTCAGCTCTGCATGCATAGAACTGGATGGGGAACAAGCTTCCAGCTTCACAACTGAAAGGCCCAGGCTGGGAGATCCTTATCTCTCAACCTAAACACTGCAAACATGGAGCTGGTGCTGGGAGATAAGGATCTGATAGCAATCTCAAAGAGTGTGAGGCTTGGAACTGCCAGCTGCTGGGGCAGGAGGATGTAGTCCCTGCCTGGGCTCTGGTGGTGGAGCCTGCCCCAGCAGCAGGCAGGTCCTGGGGGCAGGAAGCAATCTCCCGCCTCCTGGTGGCTGGCTGACTGGAAGCAGATTTGCTCCTGGTCTGGCATCTACACAAGCATTACTGCACAGTAGCTACTCATGAGTAAATTTGCTTCTTGCATTTGCAGGTACCAAATTTACTCACTATTAGCAAGGTTCACTGAGCAGTAAGTATGTGCATGTGTAGACACATATGCTTACTGCACAGCAAACTATGCTACTTTGTGTCTTGCGTAGATGCACCCACAGAAATGTAGAACTTAGCCTTAGGCAGGCAGGGTTCTTTGAGTAGATGTGATGTCTTTTATTAGACCAACTTAGTAGTTGGAAGAAAGTTCTTAGCAAGCTTTCAGGTGCAATTATCCTTCTTCAGACATATGAAGTCTTTGTTGTTCTGAGGTGCCAAGGAATGAGAGAAGCTAAAAGTGTGACAGGATGTCAGTGAAAATGTAAATAGGTATAAATTAGGAAAATAAAAGTTGGAGCAGGGAAGGCAGGGTGGGGTGTAAAAAGCCAAAGGTGAATAAGGGAGACTCTACAGTAAAGAGACTGTCTATAAAAAAAAAAAGAAATAGCTGGAAATTAGGAAGCCAAAGGGAAGATATGGAAGGGAGGTAAAAAAGGGACAGGGGAGAAAGTGTAAGAGGTCAGGTCTGGCAGGTACCTGGCGAATCAGATGTCAGGCAGGTTGTAATGTGTCATAAATCCAATGTCTATATTGAGTCCATGATTATTTGTATGCAGTAGATTCATGAAGTGAAGTTCATGGGCTCATCTACAAAAGGTGTTCTGTAAATTCCCTTTGAGGATTAGAACTGAGAGATTGGAAAGAATGATAGTCTTGTGAGAAGTGTGCTCCCACAGATAGCTGGGTATTCTTGTCTTTAATAGATTTTCAGTATGTGTTCATTCTGGTGTGCAGTTGTTGTTTGGTTTCTCCTACATATTTTCTTGTCAAGGCATTTGGTGCACTGAATGAGATATAAAACATTTCTGGAGGTGCAAGTGCAAGATCCAGGAATGGTGGTGGTTTTGTTGTGGGGTGTAGTTATTGTGGGTGTGGTAGAGATGTGTTGGCAGATTTTGCATTTCTTGTCCTTAACCTTACATTTTTCACCAACAAAATGGAATTTCCCTGCACATTACAATGCATTCTCCACAAAACAAAACATTTATATGTGAACCAAGCTGCCATGCTATTAATAGACTGTACATAACTGGAATTAAAAAAGGATGTCAAATTCAATACACTTTAATGCCCATCACACAGATACCCCTGGTGATATTCCTAGAAAAAAAGAATTTAAAGTCAGATTTGTGGCTATATGAATTGTTGTATTTAATTTGAAGCTTTTCAGTTAATGGATTACCAACTTTAATCTACTTTGAGCTGATATAGAAAAGTTACCTTTAACATTTTACAGCATACACAGGTCATGAAATTGCATTTGAATTTGATAAAACTATAGATAACTGAAGGTTACTTTTTGGTCTGTAAACCCTGAAATGTTCTGATCCTATTTCATTGGCCATATTGATAGTAGATGCCTTAACATTCTATAAACAACTAGCTTAACAAATCTATCATTCAGATATGCCACGGCATCTTTTAATTTTGTTGCAAAATAATGGGTCAGTGATGAAATTTCCAATGCCTTCCAAGAAATTTCCAATGCCTTCCAAGAACCCAATCAAGGTTTTTGTCTTTGCTAACTCCTTATACAGATGACTTCTGAAATCTACTTCCTTCAGATCCACAGCTTATGAAAAAGCTTTGTAAGAGCTATTAAAGGACTTTGGGGGAAAAGCCTAAATCATAACTGCCCTTGTGGGTTCGTAAAAGCACTACTTGAATAAAAGACTCAGAGAATGTTTTCCTCCTGTGTGTAACAACTGACAACTTTTGAAATGCAGCTTTGGTTGGTTATTTTATTTATTCATGATTTTAGGAACCACAACATGAGGATTCTCCATAATTTTGTTCTTTTATCTGTTTTTATAGATACTTGGCTCTTGTCCAACCATTTCGCCTCACCCACCTGAGAACAATATCTAAGACCATTCAAGTCAATTTATGCCTTTGGATAGCTTCTCTTATTCTGGTATTTCCTGCGTGGGTCTACACAAAAGTAATCAAATTCAAAGATGGTTTGGAAAGTTGTGCTTTTGATTTAACATCACCTGACCACGTACTTTGGTAAGATTTTAAAATGCTCCAGATAGTCCCCTCGTGTAAGTTAGGGTGATACTGGGCACATCTACACCAGATGCTATGGCAATGTAGCTTGTTGCTACAGCGATATAGCATCAGCAGGCACTAGCTGTGATGCCACAGCTGCTGTGGAGTAGGGTCGAAAACTGCGTGGGTACTGCACAATCAGGGGCACATATAGATGTGCCCACTGTTGATTTCAGTTCTGATTTATATCCTTTGAAGGTCTGGCCCAGTTTGTCTGCAGCATTACTATCCCCTGACAAGAGTGAAAGCATGAGGTAAACTTTGGTCTTTTACTTAGCTTTTCAGGACACCATGACTTCTAAAGCACACTTGGATTTTATAATTACTATATATGTCTTCAGCACTATGGAATTCAGTGGAGCTGAACATGAGCTGAAGGCTTGACCTCATGTACTTATCCTCTGGTTGGAACTAGGCAACTGTTTTTTTCTACAGACGTGCCCCATGATCACTAACCACACTCTGCTAGTTTGAGAATATAGGTGATGAAAAAATAATAGCCTGTACTCTTCAAAATACATACCTGATCCTCCCAGGTTTGGGAGCCCAGTCTATAGGTTCCTGTCTCATTTGTGGAACTGGAACACGCTAGATGAATTACAACTAGGCAGGAACATAAAAATAAGAAACGCTATTTCTTAACAGAGAAAGAAAGAGAACTGATCAAACCAGGAAGACAAATATTCATTGCTTCAGTCTTCACAAAAAAAACCAAAAATTGGGGGTTGTTAATTGTGAGCAATTAATTATATTAATAAGCAAGAGGTTTGAAGCACAAATCAGAATAGATAAAATGCAGCTAAAGAATACTTCAGTAACTTCGATGTATTCAGGTTGCTAGGACCTGATAGAATTCACTTTAAATTATTCAGGGAACTAACCAAGGACTTGTTAGTGATTATCTATGTGAACTCAAAAAGGTAAGGTCCCAGAGGAATGGAGATGGACAGAAATGGTACCTATTTTTAAGGAGGGGGGAAAGGAGAAACTACTGAATTACAGACCCACCAACCTAACTTAAACAGCCGGACAGATATTAAGTAGATTGAACAATCACATTTGTAAGCAGCGTGGGTGTGTTTACACCACAGTAGTGGCATATCCCAGTTGGAGTAGCCTCAAGTATGCCTCATTTAAAGCTCCTGCCCATTATTCCAAACTCAGAAATACACCACTGAGGACTTTCCAGAATCATCCCAGTAGCAGCACTCAAGTACGGCAGATATTGATAGCTTGACAGCAGCTGCAGAAGACGACCCCAGAGCATCTTCACTGATGTATTTTTTTAGTTTGGAGTGCGTGTGTATTAGCAGATACGTAGGGTATGGTTGGGCTGTCCTCTCTGGGATACATCACAGCCACAGTATAGGCTTACCCTTAGAAGATAATAATGTGATATAGCCATCCTAAATTTTTCAAGAACAAATCGTGTTAAAAGAATCTAACGTCCTTCTTTGACTGGTTAGCTGATCCATTGGATAAGGATGAATCAGGAGATGTGATCTATCTTGACTTCAGTCCCACATAACCAAACTTGGTCATTCTGAGAGATCATATCAAGCAAGGTCCAGCAGGGTTCTGTTCAGGAATCATTTTCCTTATTACTGGATGATGGAGAGTATACTTATCAAAGTTGCTGATGAATCCAAGGTGGGAGTGGTTACCAGAATTTTAAAGGATAGAATTAAAATTTAAAATAATCTTGCTAAGTTGGATAAATGGTCTGAAATCAATAAAACAAAACTGAAATAGAAAAAAATGCAATTATACCTTGATAATAACAAATAAGTAGGTAGGCAAGGGAATGTCAAAAAAAAAACAAAAACAATCTGTTAGTTACAGTGGACCACAAAATGAACATGATCAACAGCATACTGCCATTTCCAGAAAATATGGAGCATATTAGAAAGAAGGTAATTATTTCATTCTATTTAGGACCGCTTAGTCCTCATACAGAAGGGGTCAGCAGCTTTTTGCAGCAGGGTGCCACTATAACACAGTTTATCTCCGAGCACAGGCCTCTGCCAACCCAGCCCATGCTGCTGCCTCTATTCTGCGGCCACAGCCACAATCGTTATTTTCCTCCCCACGGTGTTAATGTCACTGCTTCTACCCATGGCTCAGTTGCTTCATGTGCCAAGTCCCCCCACTGCAGAAATACCACCAACCCCCTACCCCTACTAGATAAAATGGCTCCAACGGCCAGATCCAGCCTGTGGGCCATAGTTTGGGTCCCAAACTCTAAGGAAGTTGTAAGCAAATGAAAGAATCCAAAAGAAAAAAAGCAAATACTATCAAATGTTTAAAATATGAGGCCTCTGAAGGGGCTTAATTTTATTTTCACTAGAAAAGAAACGACTTGGAGGGAAGGGAGGCATGACAACAGTCTCCAAACATTTAATAGGCTTTAAGAGGGTAGCAATTAGTGGCCCTTGATGCAGAGCAAGAAGTAATTGGCTTACTTTGCAGACAGAGATTTTGGTTCAGTATTCGGAAAGACCTCTTAACTATAAGGATTGAAATGCAAGGGAAATAGGCTGCCTAAGAGGGCTGTGGAATTCCTTTCATTGGAGGTTTTTAAGAATGTTACACAAATATCTATCAATAATGTCTGCTTAATCATGCCTCAAAGTGGGATTGAACCTGATTATCTCTTGAGGTCCCTTCCAGCCCTACCGTCCTATTGATCTTATGAATTGTCTATGGAATATATTATTAAAGATCAGGATTTTCAGACCTGCCTCTCAGTTTAAGGTGATAGCTTTTGTGGTAATAATAATGGTAGAAGTAGTAGTAATAATAGAACTTGGTGGGAATTTTATCATTGCCAATCACCAGACTGTTAAATCAATAGTAAATACTTTTGAAAAAAAATTCTCTTTATTTTACTCAGTTTATAACTATCTGTTCTCAGTTCATTCAGAATTATGCGCAAAGTATATGACCTGTAAATATACATTTTGTGTTTTATTTTATAAATATGTTCTGATCAAACTTTTCAGAAGCCTCTAAATTTGCATGCCTACTTTTGAGAGCCTAGCTGAAGCAACTTTTGAGTTTATTTTGAAAAATGCTGAACACTGTCAGCTCCCATTGATTTCATTTATAGCTCTGGGTATGTAATTCCTAATGGGAATAAACATATTTATTCATATTCATAAGATAATCATAACATATAAGATATATGTGTAACCACACTGTCTCTTCTGTCTGTTTTATAGGTACACACTTTATTTCACTATAACAACTTTCTTTTTTCCTTTACCACTGATATTCGTTTGCTACATTCTAATTTTGTGTTACACATGGGAAATGTATCAGCAAAACAAGAAAGCAGGATGGTAAAGTATCATTCAAAGTATTTCATAATTCAGCTTCATGATCAGTGATAGAAAGACTGGGTCAATGGGTCAAAGCTTAGATTCACACAAGGGCAGAGGCACTGTAAAGCCAAACTCCACTGAGCCACAGCACCCTAGGGGACTCTGGGGGGTCTAGGGGGATCCTTTCAAGGGTGCCTCAGATTGCCATGCAATGTTAGCACTCTTAAGTGTGCAAACAGAATTCACAAAATAAACCCAGAGATTTCAAAAGGGAATCCATAGCACTAAAAGCATCCTGATCTGTTGTGGTCTTTCTAAGTGATTTGCAACATAAGAATTGTTCTATTATTTGGCTCACCACATTCTGACTGTAAAATCCATCCGACTGGATGGCCTGGTGGCAATGTGGTGAGGCTACTTGTAGCGGGGTAACTCCTATAAAATGCCACAATGTTGCAACCTTACAAATAAGGCAAATGTAAGGCACCTCAGAACCCTAGCTCCCACAGCCTTGTGCGTACTGGCAGTTCTTATCTGTTGGTCTCTGGAAGAAGCTACAACCATTGAGGCACTGAATATCCCGACTCAGTCTGGCCTTTGGATTCTGTATCAATCTAAAAGGGTAATGGTAGGTCTTGGGCAGCCTCTACTCCTCCATACTCTTGCCTAGGCATATGTGTCAAAGGTCTTGGTGTGATAGTCACAGGACTCTTTACAGGCAGATTTATCAGGCACCAGACTAGACCTCTTACACGTATACCATGATACAGAGGATCTGCAGCTGCCTACTATAATCTGACCCAAACAAATTGTCATCACATTAGTGTATAGAAAACTCCACAATTTCTCTGCACCATTAGGATCAAAGAATCTTTAGGATCAAATGTAACCCTGACAATTAATGCCCACTGAAATAAAAATTAAGTTACAGGTTTCCCTCGATTTATGCGGTAGATGTGTTCCCAGAGGACAGCGCATAAATTGAATTCACATAAAGCAAACCCAGTTTACAGTGGAACAGAGAGGGATGCATTCCCATGGTGGTGAGGGAGGGAGGGAGTGAGGCTGGGACTAGGGAAGGGGCGGGGTGAGGTGCGCAGGGCAGCTCAGCGGCTGCAAGCAGGCAGCGTCTGGCACTCCCGGGACTGCAGCAGGGGCAGCACTGTGCTCTTCCTGGCAGTCAGGGCAGGTGGCAGCCCCACTCACCCCACTTCTCCCCACTCACCCCACAGCTCCACTTCTCCTCACTCCCCGCAGCCCCTGCTGCAGCAGCCCCAAGAGTGGCTGACGCCAGCTGCCTGCAGCCAGTGAGTTGCACCATGTTCCAAACCTCCTGGGGCTCCGATTCCCCTGGGCATCATGCCCCAAATTCCCCCGGCACAGCGCAGCCCAGAGGCTGCAAGCCGATTGCGTCCACCACTCCTGGGACTGCAGCAGGGGCAGGTGGCAGCCTACAGCAGGACAAGAACAGGCTGAGGCCAGCAGCTGCTGCAGGCTGGGGCTCTTCCCAGTGCTCAGTGGCAGTGCTGGGGGGGTGGGCTACAGTGAATTTTGGGGTGGCAGCAGCCCCAGTCCCATTGCCGTGACCCAACCTGAACACTGGGCAGAACCCAGTGCCACTGCCGGCCCCAGTCTGCAGTGGCCACTGGCCCCAGCCTGCTCTCATCCTGCTGCAAGCTGCCACCCACCCCTTCTCCAGCCCCAGGAACAGCAGATGCCGCCTGCTTGCAGCTGCTGGGCTGTGCTGCGCTGGTGGGTTCGGTGCCCGGTGCCCTGGGGGAAGCAGAGCCCCGGGGGGTTCAGGGCATGGTGCAGCCCAGCAGCTACAGGTAGCTGGCTTCGTCTACTCCCGGGGCTACTGGAGCATGGGCTGGGGTAAGTGGAGCCCTGGCCCAATGGCCCTTTCCACTCACCTTACTCCTTTCCCTTCCCCTCACCAATCCCTCCACTCGTGGCCCTGCCCCCTCCCATCACAAACTCACAGATTTACCTGCTTCGGGGAGGGGCAGCATGCTTATGCTGATCACATAAGAGAGAATTTACCTCACATATAACAAATTTCGGGCATATAGAGGGTCATCGTATACGAGTGAATTTGCATAAATAGAACTTGCATAAATCAAGGGAAACTTGTACTGTTCTTTGTCCCTGCTTATATCCCAAATGTATTTAACCTATGGTACTTGCTTTTCACTGATCTGCATTTCCCTTTCCATTATTTTCAACACTTGATATTTTACAGTTAGCGCAGTTCATGTTTGTGTTGCAGTTACAACACCGGTATCCCAAGACAAAGGGTCATGAGACTAACCAGGATGGTGCTTGTGCTGGTGGGCATGTTCGTTGTAAGTGCTGCCCCATACCATGTGATACAGCTTGTGAATCTGCGCATCTCTCAGCCAACACTGGCATTCTATATGAGCTATTACTCTGCAATCTGCCTTAGCTATGCCAGCAGCAGTATTAACCCTTTCCTTTACATACTGCTTAGTGGGAACTTCCAGAAACGTCTGTCTCAGTCCACAAGCATCAAAGTCAAGATGACAGAACGGGAAGTAAATAATATTGAAAACACAATGAAGTCAAGCTTTTAGAAGATTATATTTCTTGGAGAATAATGTCTTACCTATATGTTTGTTCCAGTGGTTAAACTAGAGTTGGCCTGATTCCCTTCTCATTTACATTGATGTCATTCAGTATGTTACATCAGCTGCACCAGTGTGAAGCTAGTGCAAGAGGGAAATCAGATTTATCATTTGGATGATTAGAGAACATGCCGAAAGACTTTGTTCAAAAGCATTTTTGTCATTGTATAGTTGTCTTCTAATTATGAATAAAACATGGACCAAAAGGCCAAAATGGATTGTTAAAAATATGCAGTTCACAGGATAGAAGGTCTCTGCCTGATATGTTCAGATATGCATTCAATACCCATCATTGTATGCAAGGTAATGGAAACAAGGAGTCAGTGAAAAAAAAAACAAGCAAAAAAAATCAACTACCTGTGAGCCAGAAGTTGATTTTAGCAGCCATCAATACATGCAGCATACATATAGCAGTCTGCTTTGGTGCTCACTCTCACTGTTATAACAGTCTACAAGATGGAAAAGGCAAAGAAGGAAAGGAACTTTTTGGAGGGGGAAGATGCTTATAAAAATATGCCTTTGTACATGTGCTTGCAAATGATAGACTGAATGGACTAATATTTATAGTTAATGTACAGTTTGTTTCATTGGAAAATATTAAAACTTTGTTATGACAAAGAGCTATGTGTTCCAAGGATTAAGCATTGTTTTTTCTTTCCAAAATTACTACTTACAAGAAAGCGCTAAAAAGATTCCTCACTTTCTAAAGCATAGTCCTGCTCCAACTAGATGAATACCTAGCTTAATAGATCAATGGCATGACACTCATCCACTTCAATGGAGACAGGGCACACATTTGCAAGGGTTGCCAGCATTTCATTTCTATGGTTCCCACTGAAATCACCAGAATATAATGAAGCTACAATGTGAAGCCAAATCTAAAGCAGCTTACTTAGGCAAAATTTCTACTGAAATCATTGAAATTGAGAAGTTTATCTAAATAAGCAGTTGCCAAAGTATTAGAATTAATTGTATCTTTCACCCCCACCTTTTGGTCTGGTAGGGCGTGTCCAGACAAGTGCACACATGCCGCTTGTCCTGCCTCAAACCCCGTTGAGGCAGAGCAACAGGAACATGCAGGAATGAAAAAATATTCCCTGCGCTGCAAGTTTGCAGGATGGGGAGAAAAATAGACCTCTGGATATCCAGGGGTCTAAAAAAACTGCTCCGCAATAGAGCGGAGCAAGGCATGGTTCAAGACAGTACCCAGAGAGTCAATCCTCCAAAAGAGATGCTCTGGTTTTGGCTAGAGCATCTCTTTGGTGTTCCTGCTGCCCCTGGCGCTATCCAAGGTGAATTGCGGGGAGGTTCCATGGGTGTGGGTGGGTGAGGAGTGGTAGGGGGATGTGGGGGGAGTTGGAGAGTGGCAGGGGGGGATGTCCCTGGGGGCAGTGAGGGGGTGAGGACCTGGCCCAGATCCCTGAGACTCATGAGTCCAGCTTTGCACCGAGCGGGTTGCATGGCTCTGGGAGGCGCACACAGGAGCCGTGCCTTCCGAAGCCCTGTGACCCACTCTGGTGCAAAGCTGGACTAGCGAGCCACATGGGGCTGGGCCAGGTCCTCACCCCTTCAAACAGGCACAGGGGACACAGACAGGCGCCAGCCCTGGGGCCTGGCCCATGGTGACAGGACCCGGTGTAGCACGTGGATCCTGCGTACCACGCCAGGTCCTGCCACCTGGCCCGGCCCTTCCTAGAGCAGCAGGACCCGGCCCGGCCTGGCTGCCTGGTGGCATGAGCAGCCCCAAGGCCAGCAGAACCCAGCTTGGCTCCACATGGTCCCCATGCGCTAGGCCAGGCCGGGGAAAATGAGCCACCTGGGGCCAGCAGGAGGCAGCCTGGCTCCACACAGTCCCCAAGTACAAGCCATCCAAGGTGTCTGGGATCCTGTGGGGGGTAGGAGATGGGGCCCTCCAGGGTTGAGCTGGGACCCTGGCAGGAAGGGGGGCATTCTACATGCTGGGGGGTCTGCACCCTGTGGGGGCTGGGGGACTCACCCCTCCTGAGCAGCCCCCACACAAGTTCCCCCACAATCACAGTGCTCCCAGCAATTGCCCCACTCCTACCCACAGACCAACCCACACCCCTCCACAGCCACCCACCCACCTTCCCCCACACTCCTTCTCACCCCGTTTACAAACACCACATCCCCCCATCACACACCCATCATAGATGAAGAAAACCAAAAGCACATATCAACATGCAAGGTTGGTATTTAGGAGGAAAAACCTGCAGCATCCTTATAGGCTCAGCAGTACTATGCTGGCTAGCACTACGGAAGAAAGAGACTTGGGGGTCATCATTGACCACAAGATGAACATGAGCCTGCAATGCGATGCTGCAGCTAGTAAAGCAAACAAAACACTGGCTTGCATCCATATATGCTTCTCAAGCAAATCCTGGGACATCTTTCTCCCCTTGTACTCGGCCTTGGTGAGGCCACAGCTGGAGTACTGCATCCAGTTTTGGGCTCCACAATTCAAAAAGGATGTGGAGAAGCTTGAGAGTCCAGAGAAGAGCCATGCGCATGATCAGAGGTCAGGAAAACAGACCTTACAACGACAGGCTGAGAGCCATTGGGCTCTTTAGCCTGGAAAAGCACAGGCTCAGGGGTGATCTGATGGCCACCTATAAGTTTATCGGGGTGACCACCAGTATCTGGGGGAACGTTTGTTCACCAGAGCACCCCAAGGGATGATGAGGTCAAATGGTCATAAACTACCATGAGACCATTTCAGGCTGGACATAAGGAAGAATTTCTTTATTGTCTGAGCCCCCAAGGTCTGGAACAGCCTACCATTGGAGGTGGTTCAAGCACCTACATTGAACACCTTCAAGAGCAAATTGGATGCTTATCTTGCTGGGATCCTATGACCCCAGCTGACTTCCTGCCCTTTGGGCGGGGGACTGGACTTGATGATTTTCCGAGGTCCCTTCCAGCCCTAATGTCTATGAAATCTATGAACACATATAGGTATTTAAAATTTATTTTTTCATGATGAGAGACAGTGGTAGGCTTCCAAATTGCTTTAACATTGTAAATATACCAATAAAGCATTACCCAACTTATCATTGTCTCTCTCTCTCTCTCTCGGTGTCTAGAGTGGTTTTTTGTTTTAAATATTGAAGAACATGTATTTTGGGGGATTTTTTAAAATGGATTTGGGATGCTGCTGCAGCAGTCCAGCTGGCACAAGGGGTAGTGGCCCCAGGTATCAATTTGCTGAGCCCCAGAAGCTCCAGAGAGCAAATATCCCTGAGCTGCTTGCCAGGGCAGCTTTTTGTATGTATGGGGCCAGGACAGGGCAGCTTTTTATACTGCTGGGTACAGCACAGGTGCTGGCCCCAGGCTCTAGCTCCCCCTGGCTGAAGATCTCAGAGGAGCCAGGCAGGGTTATTTTGCCCCAAGTGGCACAATTTGCTCTACAACAAAGTACATGTCCAAGCACGTGCGCCAAGGCAAAAAGCCCCAGCTCAAATTTGCACCACTTCTATTTGAGCTGCTGGAAGTGCACATGCTTGCATGTGTGGATGTGCCCATATTGTTCAAGACACTCGGGTCAGTTGTCATCTTTCTTGCATGGACTCATAGCAGGTCTGGCCTTAGTTCAGCACCTGAAGTCCCGCCAACTCTCATGAACAGTGAAAGAGGGACACAGAGACCAATCACATTTCACAATCACACAGTACCATTTATTTTAGGACAACAGCATGACAAGAAAAAAAATGCATCCTCAAATGATAAGCAATCTACACACATGCTAGCTTACCAGATGTTAATCAAACACAAGGCATTAACAGGTACAAATATAGTTTAGTCTGTTCATCAATTCAGTCTGTAGCTCTATATGTGCCCCTCTATCCTAGGTTTGGGTGTGAGGAAATCCCTCTCCCTCTCTCTGCCCTGCCTTGGGGCATCCTACTCACCCTTCCTCTTTCAAACTGTGTGCTGTTAGGTTTCAACCTGGTCACCTAGGCAACTGGACTGTAAAAATTCCTGAGTGGGTGGGTGGCTCTATATAGTAACGCCCCCTACTGGGCTGCCACACAGAGCTGCTACTTAATATCCTTCACCACCTTTGTCTGTCTGCTTTCTTGAACCATGCAGAAGGTAGGATAGATTTGCACCTCAGAGACTAACTAAATATGTTCTTGAACCAGAACAAAGCACTATATGTAATATTTATTATAGGGTAAAGCTTTCCTCAGGTTTTTTCACCTGCCCAGTAATTTGCATCAGTCACCTCACAATAAACCAGGAGAACCATGCTACATAACACTTACAGTATTGATTCAGAAGTCTTCCTGAAGAACCTGTGTGTCCATAGAGTTTATCACATGTCAGTACAATAGTCCTTGAAAGCCTCAGTGTTTCTGAAGTATCACATCTGTCAGAGCTGGGTAATGGAACTGAAGTTATACAGCTCATGTGTATTTAATTTTTAGTTTCATAGTACTGAGAATTAAGTCATGCTTGGTCAATAGGCTAATAATATAGGGTTTTATATTTCCCATCCTTCTTTCCCACCACCTTCCACATTGTCTTTTATCACAGTTCAAATCTTGTTAAACGTTGGTAAATAAAGGCCTTAATATTTAGTATGCATATATCTCAATTTGATATTCAGTTACTGAAAATTAAAACAAAATATGATTTCCTGTAAAATGTCCAGAGCTTTTGGATTGACTTAAGCTATTTTCCATTCTGGTATAATATGGTATTGGTAGCAAAGTGAAAATACCCTTTTTATAGAAGGAAAATCTCTTTACAAAACTTATTGAATGTTAAATTCACCTGCAAAATGAAGACTAGGATATGTGCTATCATTTTGGCTGAAATAATTTGAAGAGAAAAAGAAAAATCTAGATCTGCAAAAAATAATCTATCCAGGTCTAGAGCAAGAAATTGTAACATGCATTATAAAGGACCTTATTACTGGTATCACACTGCAACACTTTTCCACCATCACTAATAACGTTAGTGTAATTGCTAGAACATGACTGCATAATTGCAACATACATAAAAACACTGATTTACCATTTAGTAATTTTTTGCAGTCTTCAGTTGTCTAAATTATTCAGTTTTCAGAAACAGGTTGTATTTGAAACGCGTATAAAACACCAATGTAAAATACCAAACCTTTGAATATGAGCTATTAAGTTGTACTGTGGTTACTGTATGGATCTGCATTTCAATTAGGTTATTTTATCCTGACTTCATTAACAGGTTTTGAAAAGAGTGACGATACGTAAATTAGAATGTTCTACCTGAAATATTCCAAGGCATTCATCTACCAAGGAGTCATGCCTTCATTGTATTTTTATGCAATATGTACTTAGAGACCTTACAGGTTTGATCCTGTTCCCATCAAAATTAACAGCAAAACTCTAGCTCTTTATAAACACACAGCCTCTTATATACACAGGTTGTCATTCAGCATGTGATTGTGGGAAAACAAGGTACCTTGGGAGTTAGTAATGGGGTAAGATAAGGAATAACTTCCCCTGTTCAGGCATGATCTAGCAAAACCACATAAGCACACACACATCACTATTAGGCATGTGGAGCTCTCTATCCAATTTCCAGTGAACAAATGTTCATAAAACAATCATAACTGTAGCCTTCAGTCTTTCTGCTGATCTCAGCAGGGAGACCAGAGAGGAATGATGTTTTCTCACCTTTAAGAAGTTCTTCCTTAATTGGAGCACCAGGGGTCCCTGGCACCCAGAGGACAACGCTTCCATTTGCACCTCCCCCCAGGATGATCCAAGCAGGGGGTGGGCCCAAGAAAAAAAAAAACCCAGCTTGTGCAGGGCCCTGCCTCCCGCCCCATGGAGCATCTATGGAGGAATTACCAGTGCAACACCAGCTGCGGGGAGAGGGGCACTGGCCAGAATTTCCAGCTGGAATCACAGAACAAACCCACAACCCATTGGGCGGACTGCTGAGCCACACAGCAAACAGGGACGCTCTCCGACTGATGTACCCCCAGGCCAGCACCTGGGGACCATGGCCCCCAGCACATGCCTTATCGGTACACAGCTGTCTTCCTTCGAAGTTATCTTGTTACACTGATGGATTAGTACATATTAAGTTTAAATATCCACTGTTTGTGCTTTTTGGCATAAGCATCTTTGTTCTCCTCTTCTGTCAGTCATTTTACACATCAGGATCTCTAAAAGAAAGAGAAAAAAAAAGCACAGGCCTGGGAGACGTTTTAGACTGAAACAGAATAATCAAAACCAACAGCAATCTAAATAAAACAGACCCAGTCATTTCCCTTTTGAAAAAGTTAAGCTTTATAAATATGCATACAAAGTTGAAAGTCTGAATATTTCCAGGGGAGTTCTCTGCACAGTTAGAGAACTTCCCTGGAGTTCTCTACTCTACTATGTATAGCCAGAAATGCACTTTGGGCTGAATATTCCATAATGTAGTCAAGTACTGTGCAGTGTACTGGCACACTGACAATGTATTTGAATTGTAATCATTTTACTAATATTCCACAAATGTGTGCTAGCTAATGAAATGTAGGTTTGGGAGAGAATTTTTGGAACTACAAGGGTCCAAAAGAATGTGGCAGAGTGAATCTATTAATGCTTTAGGACAATCCTGGAGCTTTCACCCCTACCCCCACAATGTGTTTCCAGGACCTTCCTTTTAATCTTGACAAGCTACGTCCACCTACCTTCAAATATGCTTTTAACAACCTGACTTTTCAGTAGCAATGGTGAATTCCTCTTTTTTGTCACAAGTCCATAAGAGTAGAGATTGCTCCCTCTTCCCCAGCCAACAAATTCACTACTAAGGACAGTGAGAATATGTTGGCTGCTCAAAAAGATAGCTTCAGGAACCTTCACAATTAAAGCAAGGACTACCACTTTCTGAACATGTGACTGCTAGTGAGTCTTCTTTCCTCACATCTGTTTTAATTAAATTTATTTCGAGGGAGTTGTGTCCCACCCAACAGCTGGTTGATACAGCAGTGTTCAAGTGTCTGCCCTGAATCAGATAGACTTGAGTTGTTTTTCTCTATTTGTGGGGCTTAATGAATAGGCTACAACATCTATTAGTGCCTCTAATTAGAGCCAAAGGTAGATCCAGAATGAATGCAGTGGTATGGATGCACCCTACCCTGACTTTCAGACCACACCATAGGAGCAGCAGCAGGAGAATTTTTTAAGTTCATAAATCAGGAAAAAAAAAACCTTCCTTCCCTTATATGTTTATCAGCACCTCCTTCCCCTTCACTCTGCCTCACCTTCTACTGCTACTGTCCCCACAATCTCCAGCTGATTCAGGGTGAGCTGCACTCCAGCACCCACCTGTCCTACTCCAGGCACACTGCAGGGAGCTGGGCTCAGCCTGGGACAGCAGCAGCAGGAAGCAGTTTCTGCCTTTATGCCTGATCCTT
This sequence comes from Crocodylus siamensis, assembly GCF_052110815.1. Taxonomy (NCBI): domain Eukaryota; kingdom Metazoa; phylum Chordata; order Crocodylia; family Crocodylidae; genus Crocodylus; species Crocodylus siamensis. The sequence goes on along the minus strand of NC_143395.1, from coordinate 80,260,544 downwards.
CTGGGTGTTTCTCACCTACCCAGAGTCAGATTCAGGATACGGCCATCTACCCATCACCACCACCACGGTTGCTGTCCCTAGTGAAGCCCAGCTCCCCATGCTATCCTCCTGGAGCAGGGCAGGATCTGCTGTGGATCTCACTCTGACCCCAGGGCAGTTGGAGGCACCTCTTGTAGCTTCACAGGGGTGGAAAGATTAGACAAGCCCAGGAGAGAGTACCACACAGCTTACATGACTGATGACTTTGTTCCAACACAAACCCAAACTGAAAGCAAACATGGTGTAACAGAATGCCATCTCAGTCTCTCCTCAAGCTCTGCTATCAGGCTTATTACCTATCTGACAATTTCATTACCATGGTCACTGCAAAGGCAGACACCTCTGTCCTCCACATCTGCTTCAGGTAACCCCAAGTTGTAACCTGAGATGGATACATTCCAGAGGAAGCGGGGCAGCTGCTCCCTTTGCCTACGTGACTGGCCTCACACACCTGGGTGGGGGCTTAAACTCCCCATCATTCTAGGCAATGACATCAGGACTGGGAGGGGGCTAGAGACCCTGCCAGTCTACCCAGTAGGCATGATGAGGACTCTCAGAGAACCTGGACCATCTGAAACTTGCTCCCTCTCTCTTGAAACTCATGGTCAATGAACTGCTTGCCTCCAGAGGGAATCTCCACCAGCCTCTGGATGATATTTGTGAGCAAGCTGCTTGAGATCTAACTAGATATATAGCTTGCAGTGATTCAGATGCATGATCAAAAGCTACCATGCCACTGTTTGGTCTAAGGGTTATTTGATATTGCTTTACCCTGTACACTATTCCAAACCTACTCCTTGTGATCAATAAAGTTTTTCTCTGTACCTAGTGTGGGAGACGTATTGAGAGAGGGTCTAGATTATGCCTTAGGGTCCGCTTGGTCTGACTGACTTAGGGAGGCCACTATTTGTGCTTCAGACTAAGAGAAGTACCCCAAGTTTTTGCAGTGGGTTGAGTACCCCCTTTGGGTCTATATAGCCTGTGTACCTCATGAGGTAGAGCCACTAACAGACCAAGACTTATCAGTGGTGGCAGCATTACTCCCAGGCTTTGGGGTGTGCTCCAGGAACGGGGGGGGAAGGGTCAGCCAGATGCAAGGTACCCCAGGGAGGCACTCGGAGCTTGGCAGGTGTTCAGGTGTAGTGAGGTGTGTGCCTCAGCACAGGAGCACCCCCTACTGGCCTGCCACATGTGGTATCTAAGGAGGCACACAGCATAACCACATTTAAAGAATCACAGAGAAGTAAAGCTGGACAGGACCTGCAGAAACCATTTAATCCATATATAATGGTTAATGCACAATACATCACAGCAGCAGCAGTGGCAGTAGTAGTCAGGGTTGGGGGAGAATGGGGAGGGAGAAGAGAGGATGTGCCACTGCACAAAGGCAAAATGGTGCAAGGGCAGGGTTCTTACTTGATTTGGAGTTTTTAAAGTCTGAAATGTTGAAGTTTTGAAATATCTATAACTTTGTTGTCTTTTGCCTTATTCATATGAAACTTGAGGTATGGAAGCCACTGCTGAATGCATGACATGCATCAAGCTTCAAGGTGATAGGTGCAAAGGTCTGGGAAACTGCACCTCAAAAGTTCTGAAAGCAAAACTCCCATCACGCGTGTGTGTTAAGCCACCGGGGGGAGTGAAAACTGTAGGGATGGTAACTTCTGCTGAAGCCACAATCTGCCACTTTTCAAGAAGACAGGTGCAAAGATAAAGCATATATTTTAAGTGAAGTCATTTAAATAATATTCTAAAAGGCATGAAGTTAATATACAATAATGTTAAGAGGGCAAAAGGCTGCAATAGAAGAGAAAACATGTTTTGTCAGAAATCCATTACCAATTAAGTCAAAACATATTTACTCCTGGAGAAAAGTCAACAACATCTGAAAAATGCCATTTGTTGGGAGGCATTTAGATACCAATGATGTTCTTAACTTTATTGAGAACCACAATAGACAAGAATACCCTAGGATAGTCCAGTAGTTTCTTGGAATTTGTGTTTTAATAATAAAAATTATAAAGAAAGTTATATATGCCTTCATGGCTGGATCTAGGATTTTGAAAATGGGGGTGCAGATGGTGTGATGTATTATCATATATAGTACAACACTCATTTTTCTCCAGCTAAAGAAAAAATAACTAAAAGCTTTACTGATATGCTAGGGGCCTAGGTCTATTTAATGGAGTTTAGGATTAAAGCAGAAAAGGAAATTTTATTGGAAGGCATATTAATTTGCAATATTATATATAAAAACACAAGTTAAAATAATCAAAAGATGCTGTTTCCTTATTTCTGTAGTCATTAGAAATATTTGTACATCTCTTTCATAAAGCAATATCTAGCCTTCTTGAGCATCTTGACAGCATTCAATGAAGCATTGAATGCACTATTTCCACACCTAAGTTCTTTCTAGCTAGACTTAAAAACAGTGTGCAGGGCTGTGATACAGGAGCTACATCTCCAGGAACAGCTAAAAGAAAGCATAATTGCAAAAGGAGGCATATCTTGATTAACAGAACTACAGAAAACCATCAAAAAGGAGATGGTTATTAACACTTGCGGAATAAAGGGTTTAAAAGAAGTAAGGTACATTATATAATGAACCATGAAGTTAGCCGATTCATTCAGGGCTGCCTAAATAAAAATGCTGCTGCCACCGCCAGGCAGTTGGTTCTAAACTTCTGGTGAAGTAGGAACCACGAGGGGGTGCAACTGCACCACTGCACCCCCTGGATCTGTCCCTTTATGACTTCAAAGGAGTTTCATAGTTTCATAGTTTCATAGTAGCTAGAGTCGGAAGGGACCTAGGTAGATCATCTAGTCCGACCCCCTGCCTTGGCAGGAAAGAGCACCGGGGTCAGATGACCCCGGCAAGGTGCTCATCTAACTTCCTTTTAAAAATCCCCAGGCTAGGAGCCTGCACCACTTCCCTTGGAAGCCGGTTCCAGCCCCTAGCCGCCCTGACTGTGAAGTAGCGCCTCCTAATATCTAATCTAAACTCACCCTCCGCCAGCTTGTGACCGTTATTCCTGGTCACTCCTGGGAGCGCATGGGAGAACAGGGACTCCCCCAATACCTGCTGATCCCCCCTGACCAGTTTGTAGCAGGCCACAAGGTCCCCCCTTAACCTTCTCTTGTGGAGGCTAAACAGGTTCAGGTCCCGTAGCCTCTCCTCATAAGGCCTGCCCTGCTGACCCCTGATCATACGAGTGGCCCTCCTCTGAACTCTTTCCATATCGTCCACGTCCCTCTTGAAGTGTGGCGCCCAGAACTGGACGCAGTACTCCAGCTGCGGCCTGACCAGTGCCGCATAGAGGGGGAGGATCACCTCCCTGGACCTGCTCGAGATGCATCTGTGGATGCATGACAGGGTACGGTTGGCCTTCTTGACTGCCTCCCCACACTGCCGGCCCATGTTCATCGTGGAGTCAATGACGACTCCAAGATCCTTTTCCGTCTCCGTGCTGGCAAGAGGGGAGTTCCCCAACCTGTAAGTGTGGTGCCGGTTCTTCCTCCCCATGTGCAACACCTTGCACTTATCAGTGTTAAACCCCATCCTATTCTCATCCGCCCACCGTTGCAACCTGTCAAGGTCAGCTTGTAGCCTATTGCACCCTTCTAGTGCACCCACATCCCCCCACATCTTAGTGTCACCAGCAAACTTGAACAGGGTGCTTTCTACCCCGTCATCCAAGTCACTGATGAAGATGTTGAACAGTGCGGGCCCGAGGACCGAGCCCTGCGGAACCCCACTGCCCACGTCCTTCCAGGTCGAGAAGAACCCATCCACTACCACCCTCTGGGTGTGGCCCTCCAACCAGTTGGCAACCCATTTGACCGTGTGGGCATCGACACCACAGTCTCCCAGGGTGAGAGACAGTGTCGAAAGCCTTCCGGAAGTCCAGAAAGACTACATCCACAGCAACCCCTGCGTCTAATGATTTGGTGACCTGATCGTAAAAGGCCACCAGGTTGGTCTGACAAGACCTGCCACTGATGAACCCATGTTGGTTGCCCCTGAGCATGCATTCCCCCGCAAGGCCCTCCTGGATGTGTGCCAGGATAATTTTTTCAAAGAGCTTACCCGGGATTGAGGTAAGACTAACTGGCCTGTAATTTCCCGGGTCCTCTTTTTTTCCCTTTTTGAAGATAGGGACCACATTAGCCCTCTTCCAGTCCTGCGGCACCTCACCAGAGCACCACGAGTGCTCATAGAGCCGCGCCAGGGGTCCCGCAATGACCTCGGCCAGTTCCTGTAGAACCCTAGGGTGAAGATCGTCCGGACCAGCAGACTTGAACACGTCCAGCCTCTCCAGAAGTACCCTAACTAACTCCTCGCTAACCCCTGGCCCAGGCGTGTCTCTCCCGGGGCCCGAGGGGGGCCCAGCAGGGAGGTGGCTGAACTGGTCCCTACTTAGGAAGACAGAGGCAAAGAAATCGTTAAATATGTTAGCTTTGTCATCTGGCGTGACGACTAAGTTGCCCATCGTGTCCTGCAGGGGCCCCACATTACCCGGGACCCTCTTTTTACCCCCTATGTATTTGAAGAAGGACTTCTTATTGTCCTTAATCCGGGAAGCTAGTCCTATCTCCATCTCTGCCTTGGTCTTCCTGACTGCCCCCCTACATCCTCGGGCAACTATAACATAGTCCTTCTTGGTGATGACCCCATCCCTCCATTGGGTGTATGCCTCCCTTTTAGCAAGGAGACATTCCCGGATGCTCCTAGTGAGCCATGGGGGTTTATGTGCCCTCCTGCTCCCTTTGACCCTTGTTGGGATTACCTCCCTTTGGGCATGGAGGATCGTCTCCTTAAGGAGCAACCACTCACCTTCGACATCTGGTTCCCTTCCCCTCTGGGTCCTCAGCGCTTCCCCAACGATCCTCCTTAGCTTGTTGAAGTCAGCCCTCCTGAAGTCTAGGGCTGTTGCCTTGCTGCAGCCCTTTGCCACCTTACGCTGGATGGTGAATTCCAGCAAGCGATGATCACTGTCTCCCAGGTGGCCCATCACCCGCAGCCCCCTCACCAGGTCATCACCCGTGGCCAGCACCAGCTCCAACAAGGCGTCTCCCCTGGTGGGGCTGTGCACCTCCTGGGTTAGATGGAGGTCCTGCACTCTGGCTAAGAACCGACGTGAGCGATCAGACTTGGCTGACTGCTCTTCCCAGCAGATGTCTGGGAAGTTCAGGTCCCCCATGATGACCACATCCTTAGCCCGCACTGCCTCTGCGAGCTGACCTAAGAATTGAGTTAATCAACATGCTTCAGCAAGGTCAGTTGAAGTAAACTTTTTATCATGATATTGCTCAGGCAGAGTAACTTTCTGTTAAGGAAATTATGTAGCTTGCACATGGGGGAAGTGTGCTCTGGTATTAAAGATTTATGATGTAACACAAATTCCCTGAAGAAAGAGAATTTAAACATGGAAACTTTGTTGATATATGAGAACAGTGGAAAAGTGGAAGCAGCTGAAAGATAACAACATCTTAATACCAATTCAGACCTTCAGCTACCCAAGCTATATGTAGTGTCAGCTTTTAGGAAGGTTGTCAGAATAAGTGCTGATTCAAAAGCCTGATCTAGCATTCGTAAACAAAATAGGAAGATAAAGGGATGTGATAGTATAATAATAACTACAATGATTATTACTATATAGGCCTAGAACCTAAATCTGAGTCATCAAAAATGTAGTAAAAGGAGATGTAGGAGCTATTTGCTGTTTGGCACCATTCACATTGTGGTGGACGTGCCCACCTTCTACTCAATGTATTTAGAGTTAAGGTATTTGCCCAAGTCTCGGGAGACTTAGATTCTAGGTACTTACCACCCAAAAACAGCATAAACTCAAACTTCCCATAAATTAGGACAGTGGCTGAACCACAAAGCCACAGGCAAGGCAGGTTACCTGCCACCTTGCCTGTGAGATTTAATCCACTGTATAGCCAAGAATGAAAGAACTGTAAGGCCAGAAGGAGAGCAAGCAAAGGAGGAAGCATAATCCTGGGGTCTTTTGGTGAATACTTAAGGGGGGATGGCAGGGGAACAGGAAGAAGCCTTTTCTCTGAACATTGTTTATGCATTATGCATTCAATAGACTTTGGATAAAATCCATAAAACATTGAAAGCAAGAGCAAGAATTCTACAGAGTTAGACTCACCATTTTGCCACTCTCTGTCTCCGAGAATCTCTCGCTCTTGGCTGCCCAATGGACCAGTTTAATTGAGAGAGGGTTGCTGGACACAGAGCTTGTCCAGACCTACATGTGAAATTTAAATAACTAAATTATAATATCAGTGCCTTTTTGCACAAGAATATAAACCCATAACTGGGACCACCTAAATCATAACAATAGAGTCAGAGATGAGATTAACTGCAATATTAAGTAAAACCCATGACCAACTACTCCGATTTGGTTATAAACAAGCTCCCCTTTCAGAGTGATTACATCTCCCTTGCTATCACATTCCTCACCAGTCTAGGCGTTTCTGCTAGTTGGAAAATGTTTGGGATTCCATCCTGCTATCCGAATAACCTATACTGGGTCTTACACTTTAGGGTCTAAGATGCTCAATTCAGGAAACCAGTCCTACTGAAATTCAATCAGGTAGTATGCCTCTGGTTTAGGGTGTTGGGCTAAAGCAATCAAACCATACTCTAGGCAAGCAAATGATAAACCTCCAAAGCAATCAAGAGTTTTATGCATGACAGTTTCACCCACAACAAACAGAGATGGATCTAAAAGGCTAATATTCACATCACAACCAAAGAACAATACCCCTCCACCCTACCAGCTTGGTCTGGACCCTGATCATCAACCCATTTCGAGAAATATGCTTTGAAGAAGGTGTATAAGAGAAGAAGGAAGCTACCAGCAAACAGCATGCTCATCCCAGAAGGGAAAAAACACATTGACCCACCATAACTGCAGCCAGCTGACCACCCTTGGAAACGGATCCATGCCTGATGAGAAACTGCAAAGACCAGAACTGCTTCCTTGCCCATGTTGGGGAGAAAACCACTATTATGGCTAATAAGTACTGGACTTGATTATAGATTGTTTTGTTTGTAGATTGCAATAAGCCTACCTTTCATTTTCCTGTAAGAACTCATTATTTAATTAGTAACGCCTTTCTGTTAACTATCAATGGAATTGTCATGTCAGTCTAAGCACTAAGCATCCCATTTTCTGTGCAACAAGTTGTGCAACAGGGTAGAGTATGTTCTCAGCCTTGACCATGACTTTTTCTTTAGGGCACTCTGTGGTGACCTAGAAGAAGTATGTTAAATGCTCTTGAGGCTGAGGGGAGTCTAAAACGCAGGTATCCAGCATGTCCTCCAGCTACTAGAATATCTATGGAGGAATAGGAAAGCTTACTTTATGTTGAAGTCAATGTTTTCCACTTATTAGGTAAATCTCTCCTCACTTAGGGCATCTTATTCCATGAAAATCAAGCAGAATCACAAGAGGATGGAGGTGTCCATGAGCAGAAAAGGCTCCTCATGAAGAGACTGGAGATCCATTGATGAAATATAATCAGTTCCTGGAGGTACCCATTGAAGACAATGGTAAAATGGTGCAACTCCATGGGCATAACGGAATCCATCTCCAGAGGCATTCAAGGATAATGGACGATGAAGACAAACCTAAAGCATTTACTGGTTTCTTTACTTCAGTCTTCACAAATGAGGTCAGCTATCAGATGATGAGCACATTTGGCACCAGTGATAGGGGAAGAGATAAGCATCTTAGCATAGAGAAAGAACATGTTGAAAATAGCTTCTCTAAATAATTTCTAAGTCAACAGGACTAGACAACATGTATGCTAGTGTACTCAAGAAACTGGCGAAGATAATTTTGGCTAATCTCTCTGAAAACTCTTGGAGGTCGAAAGAGGTCTTGTACAACTGGAAAAGGGGAGTAGTGCACATCTTTAAGAAAGGCAAGAAGGAGTTGCAATTCCTAGGAATTACAGGCTAGTCAATTTGAATGGATTATGAAGTATGTCATCAAGAAATCTATTCTTAAACTCCTAGATAGAATCAAAATGATCAGGAACAGCCAATATTAATTCATCAAAAGCAAGTCATCCCTGGTCAACCTGATGCCTTCCATGAAAGGAGATGGCTTATGTGTAAAAGAGAGAGATGGGAAATGGAGAGAAGCAGGATTTTTTTTTTATATCTTAACTTTAGCCAGGCTTTGAACATGACACTTTCATTAGTAAGCTAAGAAAAGAGTCTAAAAGCACTGTAACATAATACATAACTTGTTGGATGATCATGCTCCAAGAGTAGTCATCAATGAATCAATGTCTGATAGGGAAGAGGTATAAAGTGGGGTTCCCTGAGGTTCTGTCCTGGGTCCAGTACTGTTTAACATCTTAATGATGTCAAAGATTTGGAAGACACAATTGAATGCACACTGAGCAAATTTATAATTGGCACCCAGTTGAGTAGAGTTACAAACACTAAAGAGAATGGAACTAAAATTCAGAATGACCTGGATAGCCATAAACCTTGTCATAAATATATTAAGAGATTGATGTCATATATCTTGACTTCAAAAAAGCCTTTGGTCTCGTATCCCATGATCACCTCTTGATGAAGCTGGCCAATTGCGGCCTTGGGTCCACCACGATCTGCTGGCTGGGAAATTGGCTCTGTGGTCGGACCCAGAGGGTAGTAATTGATGGCAGTCAATCATCATGGTGTCCTGTGACCAGTGGGGTCCCCCAAGGCTCTGTCCTTGGACCCATATTGTTCAACATCTTCATTATGATGTGGACACTGGAGTCAGGAGCGGACTGGCCAAGTTCGCCAATGATACCAAACTTTGGGGCAAAGCATCAACAACAGGAGACAAAAGGGCAATTCAGGCTGACCTGGACAGGCTCAGCAAGTGGGCGGATGAGAACCTGATGGTGTTTAACACTGAAAAATGCAAGGTTCTCCACCTTGCAGCATTCTTATAGGCTCGGCAGTGCTACGCTGACTAGCACTATGAAAGAAAGAGACTTGGGGGTCATCACTGACCACAAGATGAACATGAGCCTGCAATGTGATGCTGCAGCTAGTAAAGCAACCCAAACCCTGGCTTGCATCCATAGATGCTTCTCAAGCAAATCCTGGGACGTCATTCTCCCCTTGTACTCGGCCTTGGTGAGGCCGCAGCTTGAGTACTGCATCCAGTTTTGGGCCCCACAATTCAAAAAGGATGTGGAGAAGCTTGAGAGTCCAGAGAAGAGCCACGCGCATGATCAGGGGTCAGGAAAACAGACCTTACAACGACAGGCTGAGAGCCATTGGGCTCTTTAGCCTGGAAAAGCATAGGCTCAGGGGTGATCTGATGGCCACCTATAAGTTTATCAGGGATGACCACCAGTTTCTGGGGGAATGTTTGTTCACCAGAGCGCCCAAGGGATGATGAGGTCTAACGGTCATAAACTCCTGCAAGACCATTTCAGGCAGGACATAAGGAAGAATTTCTTTACTGTCCGAGCCCCCAAGGTCTCCAATGGAACAGCCTGCCATTGGAGGTTGTTCAAGCACCTACGTTGAACACCTTCAAAAGCAAACTGGATGCTTATCTTGCTGGGATCCTATGATCCCAGCTGACTTCCTGTCCTTTGGGCGGGGGGCTGGACTCGGTGATCTTCCAAGGTCCCTTCCAGCCCTAATGTTTCATAATTTCATAGTTTCTAGGGTTGGAAGGGACCTGAGCAGATCATCTAGTCCGACCCCCTGCCATGGCAGGAAAGAATACTGGGGTCAAACGACCCCAGCAAGATGTTCATCTAACCTCCTCTTAAAAACCCCCAGGGTAGGAGCCTGCACCACTTCTCTTGGAAGTTGTTTCCAGACCCTAGCCACCCTGACCGTGAAGTAGCGTCTCCTGATATCTAACCTAAACCTACCCTCTGCCAGCTTGTGACCATTATTCCTGGTCATTCCTGGCGGTGCTCGGGGGAACAGTGACTCCCCCAATGCCTGCTGATCCCCCCTGACTAGTTTATAACAGGCCACTAGATCCCCCCTCAGCCTTCTCTTTTGGAGGCTGAACAGGTTCAGGTCCCGTAGCCTCTCCTCATAGGGCCTGCCCTGTTGTCCCCATATCATACGAGTGGCCCTCCTCTGGACCCTCTCCATGCTGTCAACATCCCTCTTGAAGTGTCTATGAAATCTATGAAATCTATCAATAAAATTCAGTAAGGACAAGTGCAAAGCCCTACTCTTGGGACATAAAAATCTCATGGACAAATACAGACTGGTGAATGACTAGCTAGGCAGCAATACTGCAGAAGTTTAATACTGCAGTGGATTACAAGCCGAATATGAACCAACAGCATGCTCTTGTTGCAATAAAAAAAAGCCAGTGACATACTAGGCTGTGTTAACAGGAGCACTGCTTGCAAATCAAGGGAAATTATTCTTTTCTGTTCATCACAGCTGAGGCCTCACTGGGCATACCATGTCCAGTTTAGGGCACTGCTCTTCAATAAAGATGTGGACAAATTGAAAAGAGTCTAGTGGAGAGCAACTGAAAGATTTGAGGTATAGGAAACATGATTTACGAGGAAAGACTGGAAAAACTGGGAATATTTAGTGTGGAAAAGGAAAAAGTGGAAAAGGGAGGAATTTGATAACAGTCTTAAATACCTGAAGGCTGATTATAAAAAGGATGGTGCTAGACAATCTACAATCCCCCGTGACCACTGTAGCAATGGTCTTAAACTGCAGCAAGGAAAATTCTGACAATTCGGTTGATTAACAATGGAACCAATTACTTACAAAGGTAATGGTGTCTGCATAGGTAGAAGTTTAAAAGCAGGTTAGACAAATACTTTGATGAGATGGTGTGGACAGGGACAATCCTGCCTAGAACAGAGGATTGGACTAAATCTACATGTGTGCTCCAGAGTGGGAGGACAGTGGGGTATTCTAATTAGGGCTTTCTAATTACAGTGGCTCCTGGACAGTGACAACCTTGTATTTGACAAGGTTTAGTTAAAGTGCAACCACAGCCATTTTGAAACACAGGACACTTAATACACATGAGCATGTATAGGCACCCAATGACTTCCTGAGGTTCCTTCCAGCCTTACTTCCCTACTTTTATATAATTCTAAGGCTATTCTTTTAAAAGAATAAGAGATCTATTAGTCTCTAAAGCAAAATAGGATCACCCATCTGTGGCGAGTCACATCAATTTGCAATGAGTGGAAACTAAGCTGGGAAATAGGATATGGGCCTTAGTGTTTAGATATGTGAACAGTTATTCCACACCCATCTCTTTAACAAGATAAAACAAAAACCCATACATTTCTAGGGGGATGTACATCAAATAAGGGTCCCCATTTAAGGTCCTGATTCTATGTTCCTTCCATGAAACTTCAGTAAACTTTTTGGGCACATCCTGATGAGTGTGCACATGCAGTTTGTGGCACCACAAACCACACACTCATTTTTTAATCTGAATGCTGTGTGGTACTAAGTTAAATGCCTTACAAAAAATAATTACAGTTTTATTACCTCTATATCAGAAAAAAAATCAAAGCAAACAGGATTGATCAGAGGTACTCCTCATAAAACCATATTGTTCGGTGTTAATTATATTATTTAATGATTTATCAGGACAACTCTCCACACTGGTAGAAGAATAATGTCATGGATGCAACCAGCTTCCCTCAGTCTGAAGGCAGCCTGGCCACAAGCATCCCTAGAGCACGATCTTCCAATGTTAAGAAAGGAGCCTTTGTTTTGGGGTATGTTACTAATTAATGACTATTCATTTAGTCATAATTGCCTGTTAAAATGTTTCCAGAACCATCAAATAAACTGAGATTAGTATGCAGGAAAACCTAACACTTCCTTCCCAGGCTCATCCTTGTGGTCAAACAGGGACCTTTGTCATACTTTCTGTATGGCAGTGCAACATCTCAGATGTCACCAAGCATTACTGCATCAAGGGAGGAAACGAAAAGATCTGAACAGTTCCTGATAACAATTAATTAGCTGTAACTAACTTTAAAAGAGGAGATGAGACTACATTTCTAAAAACTCCAAGAGGAGAAAAAGGATCTAAAGGTAATCTACACAGTGGTATAAATCTACACAGTGGTATAGATTTAGCAAACAAGCCGTGAGGAGTTAAACATGGACTCTGAGCTAGAGGGAGCCCCCAGTATAGGATTGGGTGAAAACATGTCAATAGTTTTTTCCCTACAAAATACAGTTTTTTATCATTTTTAAAGTACATTTTCAAATCAAAATTAAAAACCATGACCAGTCACCTATGCTGGGCAAGGTAAGTGTTCAAGCCTTGAAGAGATTGCTCCCCTGGTTGCTGAGTTATTTCCTGGGGGAACAGAATATTCCTTTCCTTATTTATCTCACCATCACATGGCCTGACTATTCTGGCCATGTGCTATAATGAGTAATTAACCCAGAATGACTGCATTAGACACCATCAGCAACAAAGCAATGCGCTGATTTCATAGTTCCATTCCCAGTGCCAGAAGCATTAACAGTAACAGCGATACACTCTCAGATATGGAAATAGATGTTTAAAAAATGAAAGAGTTTTCAAAAAATAAATGAGCCATTTCTCCCAGAGGATATGGAGTGGATAGCAAGTTCACTCTTCTAGAGATAAATGCAGTTATATGCTTTCATCAGTCATCATGAAAGCAGGGAAGAGGAAAAGCTAGCAGTAAGAACACCTACTTGTCAGTGTAACATCATGAAAAAGGAAAATTTCTAAAAACTGAAATTATGGGGTCAAAAACTACTCATTTTTTTTGTGAAGCCATTCCAGATTTGTTCAAATATAATGTATGCCAGAATATGGCCTATGGTTTTTAAACATATTCTGGGGACATTTACTGACATGTCATTGCAAGCTAGTGGATATAAAGCTGGAAATGAAACTAGAACCATGTAATGTCCATGTTACATAACAGGTATATCCACTCCCTTCCCAGCTGTACTACAGAGCACTTCTGTGAAAACACAACCCACCCATCTCCCTTTCCATGTGTATGGAATCCCCTCAAAAATGTAATACCAGGAAAGCAGTGCTACACACCTGCTAATAAGCACCCCCAAGAGTGAGACCCTGGAGTGATACTGCTTGTGTGTGTCAAATTAGACATCTTACATGGTTTTAGAATCCAGTGTGCACAGAGTGGGAATGGGTAGGCGGTGTTCATTTATAGCAACACTCCTGAGCAGAGTGGGTAGTGTGACAGACTAGTCTCTGATTCAACTTGTCTATGACACTAGAACTGTGGGTAGAGAAAGATCTTTACCACCAGAAACCAAAATCTCCATCATTTGAGTTCATAGGCTCTCTTACTTATGACAAAGTTCATACTCCAGTCATCAAAAGCTGTAAGGGAGAGCTATTATGCACACTTAGGACAGTGGAGCTGCATTTTTCCTCTCGTACATTTACCTGGCCTCTGTGGGGAACCAAGTATGACTGGGGCATAGGCCAAGTAATGGTATGGCCTGCAGTGAGGGCCAAAACTAGGACTTGCAACATCAGAAGCACAGATTTTCATGACCTGAGCCACCAGTACTCTTTCTCTTTCTCCCTCCCTCCTCCTCCTAATGCAGCAGTGAACTGCATATGCATTACGATCAGCCATTAGATGGACACAATACTCACTACAACTGTGAGTTTGTTAGCATTTCTAGGACTCTGGAAAAAGGCTGCTTACATATCTCTCTCATGGCCATTGGTAATGAGAAAAAAAATATTTGGGTTATAAGTGAAAGCATAAGGGAATTTACATTTCTATTACAAATACAGGTGAGTTACTAGTGTTGAATGGTGCTTCCTCATGCTATAACCCAAAAAGTATAAATAGTGACCAGAGAAACCTAATTTTACAGCTATGATTTTCAAAGAAACTGTCGGGGAAAACCGAAGGATCGGGCCCCAAGGTCACGGTGGGCCAGGGTGGCAATTAGATACGGACAGGTGGGATTAGCGGCGTAGAGTCTGGAGTTAGGGACTCGGAGCGGATTGAGAAAGAACAGGTGAATTTATTTGACTTACGCTTCAGGCGTAGGCAGAAAGGTCTTCAGTTACAGTTTGGAACACAAACAAACAATTAACAACAAAGGGGTCTGTTGGCCCACAAGGTTCAGTCCGAAGACCTAGTCCCAGGGCTGGTCAACAGCTCATAAATGGGGATCACAAACAACAAAATGAACTGTAACATGGTGATGATGAACCGCGTGACGCCAGTCCACAGCAATGGACAATCGGGTGGTCGAATACGAAAGCCGAGGTCAGGAGCCAGAAGATGAAGCAGTGGAGACGTCAGTTGGAGGGATGAGCAGAGTCGTAGTTGGTGAAGGAAGCCAAGGTCGATGATCCAGAACCGGGTTAAACAAAGTCCAGAGGGTGATCCGAAATTGTAAGCCGTTAATCAGTTCAAAAGGTAAGTCAGGAGCCAGATGAACGTAGTCAAAAACCGTAATGCAATGAGTAATACGAAGAACTAAGCCACGGAGCCAAAGGAGGAGATCAATAGGCCTTGAAGCCTGACTCAGAGAACAGTCCCTGCAGCAGCAGCCTCTGTCTCTGGTCCGCGCGATCTCCCCCCCGAGGGAGGGGCTCACAGAACTTTTATATCAATTTGGTAGCCAATCAACGTGCTCTCCGCAGAGAAATTTCTAGTCTGATTACCTCATGTCAGGTTCTGACTGAGCATGCTCTCAGTCAGGAGCTGACACAAGCTGAGCATGCGTCTGTGGGGAAAGTAGGTCAACAATGATTGACAGCTCCGCAGGTCACCCAGGGGACAAGGACTGGGTGAACCTTGGAAATTTCCACTCACAGCTTCAAACTGCGCATGTCAGTTTAACCTCTTCTGTACTGGCAGCACATACTCAAAAAATTTCCATGACAGAAACAAAGGGAAACTGGACACCCAAATCCAGAGAAACTTCAGTGGGATTTATGTATTCAGATCCCTTAAAAGTTGCACCCCATAGAAATTTAAACAATGCCTTGGCCAAACTACATTCCTGACGTAAACTAGTGTAGTTCCAAAGACTTAAATATCTGTCAGCTGAAAAAAATATTTGATTTCAGGCAAATGAACTGACCTAAAATATTAGAGGACATAGGAAAAGAGTCAGAGAGAGAAAACCACTCAAACAAGGCTTGTGTTAGCCTTCCTTGTTCCTTGTGTTCCTTGTTTAGCTTAAGGAACTTGAATTATTTCACACTAAATAGAAACTAAGTCAGTAGCTACACTCGTTTTTTGAGATATGTTTTTTCTACAAGCTTATTTGATTTCAATGTTCAAAAACCAGGAGGATAATGAGAGAAGACAAAGCAACTGAAGACAAAATAATTAAATGAGACAGCATGTGAACAGAAGGGGGATGACTGTTAAGTAGAAAGGGCTACTTTGTGAGGAAAAGGTTGCTTTTGGGGTTAGGGAATAAATTAGAACAATTTGATGCAATAGAAACCCTACTAGAAGGGCAGGTACTGTATCAAGGTCATGGAAAGAGAAACAGTAGTGGGGAATATAGACTCATTCATTAGTGTGAAAAAAGACGCACGGTTTTCATTCTGGCTTCATATTAAATTTTGTTTGTCTGTGATTCATTTATGCATTTAAATGTTATCTGTACTTTTAAAATGTTATCAGACCCATATGTTAAATTACATCATTTTAAAGGAAAATACAGAGCTTTTCTGAGGATGACAACTAGGTTGCAGCAACTTTAAAAGGTTTCATAATATGTTTTCTTTCTGTTTTGGAAGAAAATTATGCTGAACAAATGTTTTACAAAAAAGGATGTGTGCCTGTCTCCGTTTCTTTGATTAATTTTCATTCTCTCTAGAAAAGGTTTTATGTGGAGAATTGAAAAGGATTTCTGAATGGTTCACCTATCTTTACTTAAAACATTAATAACATAATAGGACTAGATTCAAATGCTTTCAATAGGCATTTAGCTGGGGCATAGGGAAAGCTGGACATGTAATTCCTATAATTGCTCTGGCCCCAGCATCCTAAAAATTCACCATGTACATAAATACAGTTCAATTTAGAACTGCTAAGCAGAGATAGTTAAGCTTGTGCACCAGTTAAGAAGCAACCTGGAACAGGCACTAAAAACTCCACCACAGCTATTGGGCAATTCAAATGGGCCCAAAAGAGTCAAACAATCATAGAACCATAGCAAATCAGGGTTGGAAAGTCCAACTCTCTGCTCAAAGCAGGACCAAGTCAAAATATATCATCCTAGCCAAGCCTTTGTCTAGCTGGGTATTAAAAAGCTCCAAAGATGGAGATTCCACAACCTCGCTGGGTTTAGAGGTGGTCAAACTCCACTTAAGTCTTCAAAGAGAGCTATCTCTTCAGTAGAGTTCTACTTGGCTTCCTTGTTCTACTTACATGGAGAGAAGCTATGTTGACAAGATCCTTATAAGGCTTTCCATCCCAAAAGTCTTCCATTATAGGTTAATATGAGAGGAAAAATATTTTTTTTTAAATAAGATATCATAATTATGTAATACCCTTGGTAAACATCCTTCCCCATAGCATCTGGCCAATGTACAAAGTGAAGATACCATGGAAACAATATTTCTTCCCAATAAAAGGATCATACATGCCGTGGCTTTTTGTGACTTGGTCAGCAAGCTAAATGACAGAAAATGTCAGTCTACCATCTCTCTGGAAAAAAATAATTAAACACCATTCACCCCATCCTAACTGTGTGAGAAAATTCCAAAGGGCCTGTCTTTGACAACTATACTCAGTTGAAAGTAGTTTTGTATTTTGCAAAGAAAAATCTTCAATAGAATGAGAATCTTCACATAACACACCCAGTTTTTTGGAAAACATTCAAATTTTCATTAAGAAATCAAAATATGAGAAACATATTTTTCATGGCAAAATATGAAAAATATTTTTTGGGGGAGGGGGTTGATTGGCTGGTTTTCAGTGAAGAGCCAAAACATTTCAAAGAAAAACTCTTATGAAAAACCAAATTTCATTTTTGTTCAAAAAATAAAAAGGAGAAAAAAAAATATTTCCTGATAAAGAATTCAGTACCCTTCTTCTTGAAAACTTCTGTATTTCAATTCCGTGTTCTTCCAACCAGGGTGCACAAGTGACTTCCATGACTGAGGCAGCACCATTTACCTCTATGAGACTTTATAAAAATCAATAATGTGCAAAAGAATTCGCTGTTACTGGTGCACAATTCTGGAATTAAAAGGTAGCTTTAAGGAGATGGATTATAGGGCTGTACAAAATTTCACTGGGTGTTTCATTTTGACACTATTTAGACTTGTTTCGAGCTCAAAACAGCAAAATCAAAACAAAATGAAGGGCTTGGAAACAGCCTCAAAACGAAACGAGGGCAGTCAAAACATTTCAAAACTTTCAAAACATTCTGAGTTTCAAAGCTGAAGCTGGGCTTGCCTGCAGGAAAACAGAAAGTAAGGGGGGGGGGCCGGGAGAGGCAGGAAGGACTGCTCTCATACTAACTGTGTAGCTGGAAAGTGACTGTGATCCTTTCCTGAGGTCCCTTCCAATCCCAGTGCTCTGGGGGAGAGATAGAAGAACAGCATAGAAGGCAGCATTGTTTGAACTGGCCTGCTTTCTGCCTTGGGGTCTGACAGTTACTGAGCTATCTTCCAGCAGCTTAGGAGCATTAGAAAACAAAGGCTACTACTACCATTGATTTGATTTCCTACTTCCTAGCCTAGCAAATGGGATTCCACAATACCTTTTGGTTTCTTTCCAGACCCTTTTATTTTATTATTATATTCATTCAGTTATTCTTTTCAGTTTCATAATTATATTGGATATTATACTATAGAATTTATATAGGAAGGCAGATACATTTATATATTTTTATTTTTATACATTTATATTTTGCAGCATATTATAACATAGAATTTATATAGGAAGGCACATACATTTATATATATTATACATTTATATCTTGCAACATATTGTAATATAGAATTTATATAGGAAAGCACATATACATGTACATATTTTTATAAAGGCAAGACACTATGAAATACACCATGAAACATGGTGGAAAAGCAGCTGACAAGCCTTCAGAGAGTGCAGAAGAGGGAGTAGAAGGAGAGGTGTAAGTTCCCCCTTCCCAAAACTGAGATACGGCCTCTTTCCTACAACTAGCAAGGATAAGGCTTCCAGTTCTACAAGCAGCAAAGAGAGGGGAGCAGTGCCAGTGCCACTGCCTGTGCCTGAGTCTGCATCCCCTCCAAGAGCACGAGCCATAACCCACCACCACCACCATGACAACAAGCAGCAGCACCAGCACCAGCATGACAGTCTTCTCCACCACCATTTCACTTCCCATCCTGAGCCTTCCAGTGTGACAGGAAGAGCTGGAGCTGGATCTGGATCTGAGTGCCCTAGCAAGGGAAGAATTGGGGCTGGGACAAGCTGCCCAACCAGTTCAGGGGAGCACATTACATGGGGAGGGGGGTTGAAGGGGAGTGGGATGCGGGTGTGGCAGTGGCAGCGTTCAGAGTGGGAGCTCTGCCCTGCTGTTTGCCCAGCAGAGGTGGGGAGGGCAGGATGCAGGCATGGCTTACTCTGGGCAAAGGGGAGCAAGTGGCAGCAGGGCAGAGTCTCCACTGCCAGCGCTGCCGTGCCCACATCCTGCGCTCCTCCACACCAACTGGCAAGCAGCAGCAGGGCAGAGCCCCCACTCCCAGTGCTGCCCACCTGCATCAGTGCCAGTACCATCAGTGCTGGGAGCGGCGACTCTGCACTGCTGCTGCTTGCCAGCCAGCATGGTAGGGTGCACACTGCTGCCGCTTGCCCAGCCAGCGTGGGGGAACATGGGATGCGGGCACGGTAGTGTTGGGAACAGGGGCTATGCCCTGCTGCCACTTTCCCCCTTCCACCCTGAGCAAGCCACCCCCTCCACCCTGGCTGGGCAAGCAGCAGCAGGGCACTGCCCCCAAACTGAGCACTGCTGTGCCTGCATCCCATGCCACACTGCCCCCCTCCCCAAGTCCTTGCCCCACCCCACCCCAGCTGGGCAGCTTGTCCCAGTCCTAGCCCCAATCCCTCCCTCCCCCCTTGTCCAACCCCAACAGACTTACCAGCTGGAGGCAGCTGACAGCTGCCTGTTTAATGTATAGCCAAATCTCCGAATCTTTTCTGAATCTTTTTCCAAATCAATTCAGAGCTTTTAATTGGTCTTCCGGTTTGATTCAGATTCGGCGATTCATCCCCGATTCAGGCCGAATCTCATCCAAATTGAATGGGCTACCAAAGTTTCACACAGCTCTACTATATATGTATGTGTAACATTTAGTTTGGGAGTGTGGGGGTTAGTGATATTGGTATTGGTGTTTTTGTTCCTATTGATTGTGCTAATTGTGGTAGTGAAAAGGTTTTGGAGAAGAGAGTGTTTGTGTGAGTCTGTGCTTGAGAGTCTGAATCAGTAAGCAAGTACTGGAGTTGCCAGGCAACCAGTTGGTTACTTTGTGTGAGACACAGCTCCTCAGCTCCCACTGTGTTACAGAGCTTGCTATTGCTTGGTTCTGTTATTGAATATATGTATAGTTACTGGTTTTGAATTCATAGTACAGGCATACCTCATTTTATTGTGCTTCGCTTTATTGCGCTTCGCAGATATCGCGGTTTTTTTACGAATTGAAGGCTTGTGGCAACCCTGCCTCAAGCAAGTGTATCGGTGCCATTTTTCCAACAGCATTTGCTCACTTCGCATTTTTTAGCAATAAAGTATTTTTTAATTAAGGTATGTACATTGTTTTTTTAGACATAATGCTATTGCACACTTAATAGACTACAGTATAGTGTAAACATAACTTTTATATGCACTGGGAAACCAAAAAATTCGTGTGACTCGCTTTATTGCGATATTCGCTTTATTGCGGTGGTCTGGAACCGAACCATCAATATCTCCGAGGTATGCCTGTAGTTGTTTATATCATGGTTGGTACAGGTGGATAATTGCATTCTTTGTATAGCGCTGATTTTTAAATTTGTATATAGTTGCTGTACAAATGTGTTGTTTGGTTTTGCAATACACTTACTATTTTGCTTCCTATGGTTTAAGTGAGTATTTCTTGTCAATGAGTTGTCTATGAAAATCCACTGGACACCCAGCCCTGGCCACTTGTTTTTCTGCACCAAGGATAGCTGACCAAACTTCCATAGCCTAATATAATGAATCACTTCCTGACAGCGGGAAGATGTTGATTATTTTCAAGCCTAAATTACTATAAATTTAACTGTTGGAAGCTGAGACAGTTTGGTGCCTTTGACTAGAATAATTAATTGGTGTTAATTACCCCTTCTGCTGCCAAAACAAGGCAGTAATTTTCCACCATTCTGAAATAATATCACTGCAAGATTCTGAAACTAACAAGAGAGTTAACTACAGTAATTTATCCGTCTTTCAGTATTCAGGTTCTTTCAAAATTGGATGAATATCCTGAGCAATAGATGTATCCTAATCTTATATTTTAAACCACAGCCTGAAGAAAATGTTTCTGCAGAGCAGGCTGCTTTATTTCATAATATTAAGGACCAGATGATGGTCTGATCTACACAACCCCACACAACACAAGGAGGAAGAGGAGTAAGACCTGCTAAACCCATGGAATGGCTTCTCCACCTCTCTGTTGCAGATCAGTAGAAGGGATCAGAGTAGAGATATGCTTGCATTAGTTCTGCCACATGCAGATGGGTAAGATGTGCTGGAGAAGAGCAGGGAATGAACAGACCCTAAGCATAGCCTTCCACAACATGTTGGCCAGCACACCTGTGCAAGACCAAAGTGGCAAAATAATAGTAATCTGCTGTTGGACATTATGGGCTCAATTCCATTTCACCTTTGCACACTTGGTTGGTACTTATAGTGCCTGTAGTTTTGGCCACTTATGCACAGTTCAGATTCCACTTAGCTATGCTCATCTTGTGCTTCCCTGTTGCTTTTCTCAATAGGAATTTAACTGGGACATGGGAGAAGCTAGTTATGTAAGTCATGACTATCTATGTCATCTATGACTTCAAGAAGGATTCAGGCATAGGGGAAAGACACCTATCAGCTAGTAACAAAGGAAGTATGACAATGGAACTTGTCCAAAAAAAGTCTACCCTAATATCTGTCAACTGGAGAAAATTTGTCAGACACGCTTTCCTCTCATATTCTTACTGAGGTGGTACAGGCTGTCTAGTGATGAAGTCCTGAAGTCCTGAATGTCAAACAACCATTAATAACGAAGATACAGCTCCAGTAGGCTCCACTGGATGAGAGAAACTTTTTGCACATTTTTATTTATGAATTGGAGTTCAGGAAAGGAAGCAAGGTTCCCCCCAAAAGCTTCAAGAACACCTTAAAGTAGCACTTGAGTGAGTGTGACCTACCAGCTAGCCCTTAGAACAGATAGTGAATATATGTCCAGAAAGTATGGGCACTTACGCACAGTTTGGATTCCAGTGAGCTGAACTCATCTTGTGCTTCCCTATTGCTTGTCTCAAGATCCTAGAGAGACTAAGCAAAGAGACAGTGCTGTAGGCAGCCTACTTAGGCCAAGAAAAGCTGAAGAGCCTGTTGAGTTAGAATGATAGGACCAGATATAGCGGTCTGATGAGTAATCAGCTGGGGAGCTCTATAAGGGCTAAATGACAGCTCTCCCAAATGAAAAGAAAATTACACATTGCCCCATTTACTGTCTTTATCTATAGATGTGTAACAGCCTGTGTAAACATGTCTTGATTTGAAAAAGTAAAATGATATGACAGTATGGTTTATTTTGGGGGAAATAAAAAAGAAAGAAAAAAATTATGATGATCCATGATGTTTTCAGAAAAATATTTTGAATACATCGTATAGCAGCACCCAAGCCCATCAGATATAGAAATAATAGGTGTGTCTACATGTGTATTTGATGTGGGGCCAGTTTACTTGTGAGTAAATGCTCCCAGACAGGCATCTACACATGCAGGGACATGGGAGAAGATTCACTGATCCTAGCAGCAAACTACTCCTAGGGCCCTGAAATGGGCCCCTGCCACCACCAGGGGGAAATGGAGGCTCCAGTCACAGCTTTCTGAAGCCAGAGGTCATCTTTAAAAGGCAGCGCCTCTTCCAGTTCCCTGGCTATCTGCATTTCTGGCCAGGAGCAGAATGCAGACCACAGGGCTAACACACAGCAGCTGTACACACAGCAGCTGTCTCACTGCAGCCTCTGTCTCCCTGTGCCATGGATGCTCCAGCCCCTGCCCCTGGCAATGATGCCTAGCACCCCAGGCTGCTGCTACCCACCGCACTGGCCCTGCTGGCCAGCCACACCAACTGGCACCTGGCCCACAGCTGTCCCCTACCAGCTTCCCCACATGCATTGGTCAACTACCCAACCCCACCATGCCATCCCAGGGCCCCCACCACTGTGCAGCTGCTGCCTGGAACCCAGTTTCCTGCTGGTCAGACCCCAGCAAGGACACTGAAGTTGGGCTCCAGGATGCCACCACCAGGGCTGTCCTCACCATCCTGGGGTGATGAGCAATAGCTGGAGGCGTTCTGCATGACCCAGGCCACCTTCTGGAACCTCCTAGAGCAGCTCCACCTGTACCTGGAGTGGCAGGACACCAACATGTGGCAGCCCCTTCCCATGGACACCCAGTTTGGCCATCACCCTGCTGAAGCTGTCCACACCTGCCAGCCTCAGCTACTTTGCCCACCTTTTCAGCCCACCTGAGGAAGACATCCTGGAAGTGTGTGGCACTCTCCAGGACATACTGGGACACACCATGCTCTGCATGAATGACCCCATGGAACTAGTGATGGGGTTTGATGCCCTGGGATTCCCCCGGTGCACCGGCGCCCTGAACAGGACCCACATCCCTGTCACCTGCCCACCCTAGGCAACCGCCCCTACTACATCTGGAGCAGCTTTCACTCCATTGTGCTCCAGGCCATCATTGACCATTGCAGTGCCTTCAGCAACATGAGCGACAGCTGGGCAGATAGTCCCAACGACACCCATGTGTTTCAGATCAGCACCCTGCCATCCCTGGCACAGAGCAGCCGCTACATGCTGGGGGTGCCAGACCTCCAGCTGGGTGCCCTGATGGCCTTGCCCCTCTTCATCAGAGATCTCACCTACCCACTCCTCCCCTGGCTCATGTGGCCCTACACTGGCCACCTGGACCCCACCAGACCCACTTGAAACCAGTGCCTGGGTCGGACCCATGCCCTGGGGGAGTACACCTTCCTCCACCTCAAGGGACACTTGTGCACCCTTGAGTTCACTGAGGACAACCTCCCCTGGGTTATCATTGCAACCTGTGTGCTGCATAACATCTGCAAAGCCCCAGGGGAGCTTTTCCATGAGATCTGGATGGAGGAGGTACAGCAGGAGGAGGATGCCTGGAAGTAGGAGCACTAGCTGTGGTGGCAGTGACAATGGTGCCCCCCAGCCTCCCCCGCCCCATCAAGGCCCTGGGCAAACCTCACACCCACCACTGAGTTCAGGAGGTGCTGGCTGACTACCTCCTCCTGCACTACTCACCATAGCCTGCCTAGACAGCCGCCCATGGACCCCTACCCCACTGCCTACCCCCATCACCACAGTCACTGCAGACAGTTCTCAGAAAAACACTTTACTCCTCTCACAACAAACAGCCCCCTCCTCCTCTGAGTTCTGTCTGCAGATAGCCTGCCCACCACCCCCTTCCCAGGCCAGAACAGGCCAGGTTCCTGATAGCACCTGCTGCCACAGCTACAGACCCCACAACCCCCACTTCTCTTCCTGCAGGCTTGCAGGTTTCCTGTGCTGCTGCCAAGCCCATGGCATCCAGGCTTGGGGGCTGTGAGGCTCCTGGATGAAGGAGATAAAGCAGCTGCCCGTGCCCCCAACCTCTCCACTGGGGACCTCTCTGGGGAGGCACCCCCAAACCAGCTCCCGCCATGCCGGTACTGTGCCCCAAGTATGCCCCCACTGTGCAAGTCCCAGGAGTTGCATGAGGAGCTGTTTGCATGCACCAAGGGGTGCCCAATCCACTACACCCTGTTGCTCATCTCCATGGTGCCCTGGGCAACCCTGCACACCTGGCATGTGACCCTAAGCTTTGATGGTGCAGGGAGAAAGCCAGGGCTCCCCCACAACCTCTGCACTCCTTGGCTGGGGCTGATGCTGAGGAGCTGTTGGGGGAGGCACTGATGGAAGCTGAGAGTGGGGAGCTCGAGGTGGCATGAGCTGCTGGTGCCCCAAGGGGCCCTCTCCCAGTGACACATCACCATGGTGGGGACTCAGGCAGGTCACCCATGCTGCTGTACACAGCATAGCTGTGGCCTGGTTCCCAGAGTGCAAGGATGCCACATAAAGGGTATGGACTTTCAGGCACTCCCTGAGTGATGATTGCGGCCGGTGATGGTGACCCACTGGGCCCACAAAGCCTTGACCTTTATGCAACACTACCACACTGATTGGTCATGCCCACAGTCCTGCATCTGGCCTGACAGCCCCTCATAGACCCACCCTGCATGAACTGCCACTACACCTCCAACTCTCCTCAGTCCCACAGGGTCAACAGGCTCCTCCTGCAACCAGCTGGACCCCCAGATGGTGGCATATGGCATCAGCAATGATGCTTTTGGGGCTCCCACATCAGCTCCTTGGGGCCCCACAAGGCTGTCCCTCTGCTGCCTGGCCTGGGCAGCTGCCTGTAGTACCAAACGCATGGTCATGGCATGGGACTAACAACTGAGTGGTGAGGTGAGGTAATACCATGCAGCACCTGCAGGCTTCAGGCAGGCTGCTGGGGGTTGGCTGTGGCCAGAAGGCACTGGCCCTGGTGGCCAGAAGCTGGCTGCAGTTTGGCCCAGGTGCTGGCAGGCCTGGCAGGAACCTGCAGAGCCAGATGAAATGGGTCTGGCAGCCACACAGCACTGCAGTGCCAGGCAGTCACACCAGGGTACCACAGGGAGCAACCCCCCCCCCCCCACACACACACAGCTCTTGGACTGCTCCCCCACACACACAGCTCCCCCACAACAGGGGAGCTACTGCCCCTCACAGGCCCCACATAGCCCCTGTCCAGCCCTAGCCCCCCTGACCCCTGCACTCACCAGCAGCAGCAGTGGTGACTGTCAGAGCCACTTGGGACCTCAAGGCACAGCCCCCCCATGCAGCACGTAGTGGCGGGGTGCAGCGGGGCTCAGCCCCAGCCACCTGGCATCTGTGCTGCTGCTGCATTGCACAGGTGCGGCCCGGCTCAGCAGGGCACCACACAGTGCCGCTTACTCTCAGGCAGTTTGGGGCTGCTGGGGCTGTCACCTGGGGCCCAGCACCACTTAGCCCAAGTGGCTTTGAGCCCAAGCAGTGAGAAATGTTTTTTTGTTCCCAGCATTCCTTTTGTAGCATCTCAAACTGGTTTGGGATGCTGCAAAAGGCACGTGCGTATTCATCTGGATGTGCCCATATGGGAGTTTTTTTACAAAACAAAATTAAAGAAGATTCCATTACAATTTGATCAACAGATCTAGTTTTCTTAAAGTCAAAAGGCAGTTGCTGTACACTCAGCGGGTATGGACAAAAGGTCAGGTGTTCAGTACTGAAGGAAGAAAGCCTATGCTTTAGACCCAGCCATGCAGAATCTAAAGTGTGTGTATACGTGTGTGTGTTTGTGTCCATATCCAAAACAGAGTGGTTTTGAACCTGCATCTCAACACAGTACTCAAACAATCACACCACAAATTATACATTATCTAGTCCTCCCCTTTCAAGCCCTTCTTTTGGCCTCACGTATTTCCTTCCCCTCACTGAAGAGGACATCAGCTTCAACTGGGCTAAAACGAGAGGGTCCTCCTCATTTCCAGTAGGTATGTGTACAGGCATGTAGGGCAAAACAGGACTGCAAACTATGTGTAAGTGCTTAAAATAGCACTTAACAGGTTGGGTAAATGCCCTAAAGTGAAACAGGATCTAGCCCCTAGTCCTCAGCATCTACTACAAACGGGCCATGTCTACACAAGATGCTGACTATGCAGTAACTCATTACTACTGTTTAGTAACACCGCATGGCATGAAGCATGATGTGATGCTACTGTGCTATAGTAACAAGCTACTGCACAGTCAGCACCACCAAAACAACATTCAGGGTTGCTTGTGTGCAGTAACTCCAGTTACTGCACAGTCATTTAGTACTTATATACATAATTATACGAAATTTACTACTTGTATACACAAGTATTAAGTGACTGAGCATTATAACTGCTCAGTCAGCATCTTGGGTAGATGCGGGCACTGTAGAGGTCAAACTCTCAGTGGCATATAACAGAAACAGCAGAAGTCAGTAGGCAAATAACTCCCCCCCACCAAATCAACCACAAATAATGAAAAGATGGAAAATAAATAGATCCAGAATACTAAAAGAAAAAAAAATACTTTTTCTTTTCAGTAGGAATATTCCTGGAGGAAATATTATCCGTGAGTGAATAAAGCAAGAAATCCCAGCAGTCTCTGAATCTCACAAAACACATTCAGCATTTTTTTTACAGAAACGGTAGAAAATCCATTAGTCAGGCTTCTGCTACCTGTTGAGTCATTCTATTTATGATCCAAGCTTTATTTACATTCTTCTGGAGATACCTTTCTCTCCAGCACAAAACACTGTACTGTTCTTGACCTCTTCATCCAGTTTAAAAAATGCACTATGTGGGTGTGAAAATGCTTTTTGCAATTTTAAAATGTAATCAGCTATGAGCTGGATGAAACATGGGAGCTCCTGGGTTTATGCTAGAGCAGCATCTGTCAACCCATGGGTTGCAACCCAAAAGTTGGTGACAAAACTATATGAAAGGGTTGTGAAGAAACTTTAAAGCAGAAACACATGGAAACCTTGGCTTTTCTCTTCTAGGCTATCAGAGTTCTAGCCTGCAAAGGGCTGCTTGGGGCCCTCCCTGCCCTACATGTACCTCGTTGGCCCCACAAACCCACCCCCTGGCCCACATAATGGGGGGGATGAGGCTTGGGGGTGAAGGGCAATGGGTCAGGAGTGACTCAGTGAGATGGCTTAGAAGTAGTGAGTGAGGGACATTGGATTTGGGCTGGCCATTGATGTTTAAAAATGGGTCCTGATAAAAAAAAAGGTTGAGAACCACTGTGCTAGAGCATTATTACCAAGGAGGAAACTTCCTTCCCAGGGTTAATTTCAAGACCCATTGTAAGTCTCAATTCCTTCTGCACTCAAGATTCACAGAGCAAAATGCACACTGCTGACAAATTGACAGTACAATAGCATATCAATTCCAAGCAACAATGTATCCTGCTTTCTTTGAAACAGATACCAATGTGAACAACCTGTATTCCTTTGAACACAATTGTGCTGGAGACACTCTTCAGATAGGAAACTATTAATACATTGAATATTGTATTCCACGAATGTACTGAATAGATTTTCATAGCAGGCTGAATAATGAAGACTTTTGGAAGCTAAAAGAACTCAAACTTCAAATCTGTAAGTGTGTGAAGTACACTGCCTCCTCCCTTAATGCTGAAGGAATTGACAACAGCTTATGATAAAAAAATACTGGATACCGGTACTAAATAAAAATGGTTACAATTTTCTGTCAATGTTTTCACTTGGATGCAGCTATTTTTGTTTATAAGCAATAGATTAAACATTTTTTTCGTAGAAAAGTTTTTGGTTTTTCAACTAAAAAGGCTTAATCACCATTTTAAAAAATAGGTTATATATATTTTTCTTTTACCAAAGAAGTTAGTACTATTTTTAAAAAATCTATTTTCAGTTTTCAAAAAATAAAAAGAGGTCTTGCATTGGGATTTTCACTGAAAGACTAAAAATTTTCACAGGGAATTATTAACCAAAGAACAAACAAGAATTAACATTTCTTCTAGCTCTGATGCTGGAGGTCCACAGTGGTACTTGGAACACAGGGCAGGCAGCAGCATCCCCCCATGTCTGTTTTGCCCCCACCCCCAAAGAGATTATCCTTGCACTTCCAAATCCACATACTATGCTTTTTTAAACGCTTTCTAGCTCCTGTTATTGAGATTTGGGGGCTCTTTGGTGTCTTTAATGGATTTTTCCTCACAATACCTTCTAAGATAGGAAAGTACTTTTGTCCTTTATCTCAAAGACACACAGACCTGTCCAAATCCATACAGATACTAAGCACTTCTCATCCCTCAGGAGATGAAGTACCAGTAATTAAAACATAATTTTTAATGCTATCATAACAATTTTATCAGGAACTTTGTTTTTCAATCAAGTTTTATAGGCAGAATTTATGGCCCATTCAAAAAAATTAGGGTTGGGAGATTTTTTTCTTGCTGTCATTGGATAACCTGCTACATTCTGGTTGTAGCTCTAAAGAATATGACAGATATAAAGTCCAACAAAAGGTGAAGTTAAAAAAGGAAAAGCATTAAACTATCCTAAATTATGAGAAGGAATGATCCCTCAATCTTTCTAACATCTGTTGTTATGCTAGCTGCAAAGATACATTTTATATGGCCACATTTATAGACCTTCATAAAACTCCAGAACTCTACATAATGATTTTTTTCCTGCCATTATAACAGAAGTCCCTGAAAGAGAGAAAGATAAACCCAAAATGAGCAAATGAATTGTATCAGCACTTTGAAATTTCAATTACCTGTGAACTTCATGTGCTATTGTTGACCTGCCTCTTTTATTATTATTTTATACAATCCCAAAGTGTATTCAGCACTTTGTAGAAGACATTAAAAGCTATGGCCCCTTCCCAAAAGAGAATACATGCTAAAAGTTCAGTAACAAAATGAGTGAAGGAAACTACAGAAGAAAAAAAGCAAGGGTTCAGCACTGCAATTTAGCAGGCACTTTGCTTGTGAATGTGTCAATTGTAGCTGTTCTGTAAAGTATTTTATATATATATAAATAAACCTAGAAAACTAAAACTATTTTTTAACACTGATAGAGATTTTTGAGGCCGATACTAATAGCCAGTTTTTCAGGAGGCATATTGGCCGATACTGGTCCGATTTCCAATAAGCAGCCTGGCAGCATGGAGAGCTGTATGCAGCTGGTAAGTCTGTTGTGGTGGAAGGGGAGGGGGCTGGGGCTAGGGCTGGGGCTGGGGATGGAGTAGGTGCTGCCCAGCTGGGGTGGGTCATGGGACGGAGCTGCGGCTCATCCAGAGGGCATGGGGTCATGGCTTCAGCCGCTGTATGCACCCCAGGAGGGCATGGTGGGATGTGTGCCCCCAGATCTGAGTGGAGCAGGGCAGGCTGCAGATGTGGGCTGGGGCTGCTCCAGACTCTTCCTAGCAGGGGCTAAGCCAGGCTGTGCTCAGGGTGGGCAGTGGCAGCACTGGGAGGGGGCTATGGGAGGGGCTGCAGGCACCCCAAAATTTGCCATAGCCCCCCAATGCTCCCTCCCAGTGCTGCCACCACCCACCCTAAGTACAGCCTGGCCCAGCCCCCACCAGGCAGAGCCTAGTGCAGGCCCTGCTCCAGTCCACAGTTACAGCCCGCCTCACCCTGCTCAGATCCGGGGGCACATGCCCTCCCCTAGGGTCCTCCCAGGATGTGCGCAGCAGCAGGAGTTGCCCTCCTCCCCACACCCCCCGAATGATCCCCAGCTCCATCCCACACCCCACCCCAGCTAAGCAACACCTGCCCAGCCCCACTCATTCTCTCACTATGGGGGCCTTGATCTGCTCCCCTCCCCCATGCTCCTTCCCTTTCATCACAACAGATTTACCAGCTGCACACAGCTCTCCATGCTGCCAGGCTGTGCTCCTCACCAGCTGCACTTGTGTTGCACACATGCACAGGCCATTTACTGGATGCATTATTGGCCACATCAGGCCAATTTCTGATACGGTCAATTTTCTTTATATCAGTGCCGATCTGATATTGGATCAATGTATCGGTGCACCTCTAACTAAAACAAATAATATAATTGACTCCTTTCTGGTGGGAATTGTGAATGCAGTAAATATTCAACAAAGAATTAAATAGAGTCAATGTTTTGGCAGATCAGGGTAGGAAGAGCTGTATCAAGGCTGCAGTACTAGCTGAGTTTTTGGCCCCTCTTCTTACCCCTCTGAGAGCAGCTTCATGGAGCATACAGTCCCTGGCATGAAATCCCATGATCCTCTGACTGTACCCTATGGATCAATCATACTGCAAAAGGATTCACTATACATGTACCATTCTTAACAATTTTTATCATATAATTCTAGAAATGGGTCTATACCATTTCTCAGATTCTTATTGTTATTAGCACACTTGAATTTTTACCTGACATCTTTAGCTTCCATTATTTAGCTTCCAACTTTCTATACTTCATCACTTCTAATACATACCAATTGGTATTTTCTCTTCTGTCTGTTGTTAGATATTGTTGTTTGATATCTAGTTTCTAAAAAATAATTTATAATGTCTTTGTAGCAAACAAATTCTAAAGGCAGAAGTTGAATGTACTTTAGACAGTGGGAACCAGGCTGGTATTCCAGAACTTCAGAACCTAAAGTTTTCAGTTGAAAATTGGAGAACATTCTCCATAGTGATTCATAGCTATACAACAAGCAGGTACAACTGTTTTGTGTGCTACATGGATGAAGGCTACCCAATGGTTTTTATTTAGGATACTAAACAAGTTAAACTCAAGTTTAAAAGATAATTAATTTTTTACCATTGTTGAAAAATGCAGTGGCTTTCAGAGAAAACTGTTTTGCAAGACTTAAAAAAATAGACATGATGGGAATAAAATTAGTAGGTGCAAAAAACTAATGCCCACTTTGAATAACGGGCGTGTGGGGAGAATGAGGTGAGCCTATATGACAGACACAGCTGGTAATTATTTCAGACTTTATATACACTATTTTTCATGCAGAGCTTTGGCAAGGCTCAATTCTCAGTAAAATGACTTGGACTTAAAGTACAAAAGAAAAAAAACATTAGTAAAATGGACATTTTATAAATGGTAAGAAATATAGGACTGAAAATGGATCTGCAATATCAGTGATGATCTCTCAAGGACTTACCAGTGATGAAGCACAATATCAAGAGATAATCTAATGTTAACAAAGAACATTCCCCTAGCTTGAGAACCCTAGTATCTCAGACAGCAAAGCCCAACTTCAGCAGAACACTTAAGGCCTGATCCTAATCCAGTTTACATCTGTGGAAGTCTTTTGGCTAA
The DNA here is from genome assembly GCF_052110815.1 of Crocodylus siamensis. Classification (NCBI taxonomy): domain Eukaryota; kingdom Metazoa; phylum Chordata; order Crocodylia; family Crocodylidae; genus Crocodylus; species Crocodylus siamensis. Next base: position 80,229,287 of record NC_143395.1, on the reverse strand, counting down.
TGTCAATAGGTTGGATCAGATAATTATGTGCTTAAAATAAGAACATGAATGGTCCCATTGACTTCAGTCAGACAACTCTCATTGTAGCTTCTTGTGTGTTGCTAATTGGATCTCATGTCCCATCAGCTTCTACTAATTAAGTACCACAAAACACTGTGCCTAGGAAGGACCAACAATTGTACTTCAACATGAGAACCTCTTCAGCTGAAACTTAATTTTTTGAGAACTCAACAAATATCTGAAATTTTGGTAAAATCAAATAATTGAATGTCAGTTCTGTATTAATTCAGAAACTGGGAAGAGATCACATGCATTCTGCATATTAAAGAATTTTACAGGATCAGTTTTATCCGAAAAGGCTGGAAATGTACCGACTGTTTTCACACTACAGATTGCGACAAAAAGAAAGCAAGTAGCTGTATTGTGGGTAAAAGCTTATGCAGTTATGGGCATCTGTTTTATTATTGCTTATTTTTATCATTAATTATTTAATATAAACTCTGTGGCCAGAAGCTCTAGAGCAGGGGTGTCATACATATGGCCTGCAGGCCAGATCTAGCCCATGGAGCTGTTCAATCCATCTCATTCTACCAGCAACCACTAAAAATAGGGGACATGGCTGGAGTGTAGCCTGCCACAGAATTAAGGACCCTTGGACTGCAGTGGGTATTGTGCTTGGTTGCAGGAGGGTAAGCAAGTTTTGATACAGCCCCAGTTCCCCTTTACCTACTTTGCCCATCACCACAGTCATGGCTGAAGTTCATTGGCTGCCAGCTCCACTGCTACCCCATGTTGGAGCCACCACTACCATTGTGTGCCCTCTGACCCATGCCAGAACTACAGCTGCTGCCGCAGAACAAGGCACACAGCAGGAGCTGGAACTGGACCAGGTGCCAGAGCCAGGGCTGTTGCTTCACAACTGCATGCTCCAAATCAGAGCTGGAGATGCTGCCCTAACATTTCCCCCAGCTGCATCTGGCCTATAAAGGAGTCCCAAGATCTGGATCCAGCTCAGAGCCCAAGGGGAGCTTGGCACCCCTCCTTTAAAGAATAAGGAGCTCAGTGCTCCTTTACATTGATGAACAGGTATAAAGCCCACAGACCTAGTTCAGTGTAAGTGGGCACTTTTTTAGCTCTAACTGTAGATACATGGCTATTCCAGAGAGTAGGAAATCCCTAATCCATTTAAGAACAAGAGGAATTAGCTGCAATTCATCTGCATAAGCTTTCTGTCCAGATTCTTCCAATAGCACTTTAGGAGTCACCAAACCTATAACAAACTTAGAATTGGTTCGGTAGTGCTTTTGAACTGAAGGGCTCCCATCTTGCCTTCAGGACCTTTGTTTCTTCTGTGCCTATGCAATGTTGTGTTGGGGAAGGTTGAGGGGGTGGGGTGTTTCTTTTCTTTTCTTGTTTTTGTGCTAAGGTGTTGTGTGGATGTGAAGGCATTAAAATACATCTTTTGGACTCCTTGGGCGCCTGTGAATACAGGGGACAGCACTTGATGGTTCAGAAACCCTCTTTCAGTCCTGTTTTTCTAACTATATGCTGCAGCTACATTCCAATGTGACCACATAGAAAGGTGCATAGCAACTGAAGAAGTTACATAGTGGGAACCTGAGCACAGTTTGCAAACTGAAAAACTGGAAAATGAGTATTGGATAGGAAAATAGATAAGGAAGATAGAGCAAGAGCATGAACCTAAACATGTTGATACCTTGCACCCATACCCAAAAGCCTGACTTTTATCGGTTTAGAGCGTATCTCTCACAAAAACATAATTAAGACCCCAAGAGATGGAAAAGAATGGCCTTGTTAGTATTTTGTTCATGTGGCTATCAATCACATTATTAAAATGCATTTCTCTATTATAAAACCTGTAATCCTTACATTTTGTCCCTTTGAAGAGAAACACTGTAGTAAAGTCACTCAACTATCTTCCTTTTGATAAACTAAAAAGATTGAGCTGTTCGAGTCTCTCACTGTAAAGGCATCTCCTCCAGCCTGAAAATCATTTGCTTGGTGACTCCTCTTCATTTTCTCCATTTTAACATGTGCTTTTAAACTATGAACACCAGAATTGTATATACTATCTTAGTCTGAGTCTCACCACCATTGTATACACTCTTCCTTTTCTTTGGTATCCTACTTATACATCCACCTTGCAAGAATGTGACCTACCTCTTTAATGACTAGAGGGTCTAGGGTCACCAGCCCCATTCAATTATTAGATACAGCTGAGAGAAGGTTTGGTGTTTCCAGGCCTCAGGGCTGAGTTAATAGCAGAAGGCAGCTTCAGGAAGTAGACCAGTTCTTATAGCAGACTGGAGCTGTGGGACTGAAGGGAAGTTGTGTGACAGCTGAAAATTGTGTCTAAGGTGCTTGCTAAATGCTCTTTAAGGATTAGACCAGATGTTTCTTGTTGTTTGTTTATGTATGGAGCTGCATGTTGCTGCTAAGAGTTTAATTAAAGTAAAAGATTAGTGAAGCCTTGAAAGTAGTGAGGCTTTGTATGTAGTGGCACAGTTAAAATTAACCTTATCAGAAAAATGCAAAAGCTTGTTCTGCTATTAGTCAGTCATAAGAAAAGTTCATAGTGGGAGAATATGAATAGCTGTGAGTCAACGACGTAGCTCAGAAGTTATAAATTAGCTAGCAGACCCAGAAATCAGAAGAAAAAAGATGCAGCATTGTAAAATGAAGCTACTAATTTAGAAATTAGCTGCTGACCTGGATTCGGTGGGCCAGTAGATCTCGAGGAGGCCAGAGGCTGAATACCAAGGTCCTTCCTGGTACCCTTCAGGCAGCACAGATTGGGGATGCCTGACTTTGCTAAGCTTTATAGAAGAGGAACTTGTCATACATCAGGCATCAGAGGAGACTGCCAATAAGTTGCCGACGTGAATTGTTATCATCTGTCATTGTTGCCTTGTTATACTACGCATAGTAGTGTGTTTTTTAAGTCAATAAAGCTTTCTTACCTTTTACTCCCGACCACTTTCTCAATCCCAAACCCTTCTACTGGCAGCTAAGACAAAGGAGCCTCTGAGTTTCATAGCCCTGAGTGGACAGAGAGAAGTTAACCATTCCAGGATTTGATGTTTTGTATAAATTTTATTGATGGAAAGCATTGACGTCAAACTCATTTCCCTACTTCATAGAATCATAGAAAATTAGGATTGGAAGGGACCTCAGGGAGACTAGTCTAATTCTCTGCTCAAAGCAGGGCCATCCCCAACTAGACTATTCCAGCCAAGGCTTTGTCTAGCTAAGTCTTAAAAACCTCCAAGGGTGGAGATTCCACAACCTTTCTGGGTAATCTGTTCCAGTGCTTTATGACCCACCGAGTGAGAGTTTTTCCTAATATCTAACCAAAGCTACCCCTTCTGCAGCTTGAGAACATTGCTTCTTGTTCTGACACCACTCAGAACAGTCAAGCTCCATCCTCTTTGGAACTACTCTTCAAGTAGTTGAAGGCTGTTCTTAAATCTTCCCTCAGTCTTCTCTTCTCCTGACTAAATAAGCCCAGTTCCCTCAGCCTCTTCTCATAGGTCATGTGCCTTGGTGCTCTAACCATTTTCACTGTCTTCCATTGGACTCTCTCCAATTTTTCTGCATCCTTTCTGTAGTGGGGGAGCCAAAACTGGACACAGTACTCCAGGTGTGGCCTCACCAGTGCCAAATAAAGGGAAATAATCAGTTCCTTCAAACTTCTGGCAATACTGCTAATGCAGCACAGTATGCCGTTAGCCTTCTTGGCAACAATGGAACAGTGTTGGGTCATCTTCATGAGGCTGTGCAAAGCTTTGGTTGCTGAATTGATTCGGTGGAGATTTGGGCCAATTAGGCAGCTGAATCCCTGAATCCAAATCAAATCAGGACACCCTTTAATCTCTCCAAATTGAATCGGAACCCTCTGTTATCAACTCAGAGAGATTCAATGATTTGGACATAGACAGAGAATTATATGGTTTTCTACATACCTCAAGGTACCAAGCAGCTTTTGAACGCTGAGATGGTGGGGTGGATGGAGCATCCCATAGAAGCGTGGGGGGGGTCCCCAACATGGTTGGTGGTGGATCCAGAAGTGGACCAGAAGCACTTCCAGTCCACTTCTGGGTCTACCATGGAGTGCACAGGGGACCCCCCCACACACACACACACACGATCCCAGCTCAGTGGCTTGTGCCTCCTGGGTCTAGGGGGACACCTGGGGTCCTCCTGTGGTTGACTGCTGAGCCAGAGTGGCATGGGGGATGTCCCCCATGCACTTGGAGGCATCCTGGTGTTGGAGCAAAATTTTAAGTATAGGTGCTGCCAATGCATGAACTCAGTTTGACTGAGAGTGGAAAATTCCATACAGGGCCTGGACTACCCTTTCTATGACCTCAGGAGCTGTCAATCAGCCCTGACCCACTTTCAGCTCTGAGCAGACTCAGTTGCTATGCAGATCTTATTGCAGAGCATGCCCAGTGTACGACTGGAATGAGGTAATACCTCTAGAAATTTCTCTTAGCCAAGCAGCCTGATTGGCTATAGGGCTGCTATAAAAAGTCTGAGGGCCCCTCCCTCTGGGTGGAGAAGATCGCGTCACTGGAGACAGAGGCTGGTGTTTCCAGGGACTGTCTGGCAGTCAGGCTCTTGGGCCTACTGGTCTCCTTCCCCAAATTGGCACTCTGTGCTGGTTAAAGCGATTGCGGTTTTGATCTCCTGGTTCCCGATTAAATTTGACCGATTGCTGACTACGATTTTGGACCATCCCGCTATGACTTCACCTCAACATTCTGGCATCCCAACCTCGGCATTACTCTACGACTACTCGATCGTCCACCAATATTGGACTGGCGTCACGTCTCGTTTTCATCATTCACCGCATTACAGTTTAGTTTGTTGTTCGTGTTATCCACTCAATGAGCTGTTGACCAGCCCTGGGACTAGGTCTTCGGACTGAACCTCGTGGGCCAACAGACCCCTTTGTTGTATTTGTAATTACTGTAACTGAAGACATCGTTTTCCTACGCGCCTAAGCGTAAGTCAAATAAATTTCCAACTTGTTTAAGAAACCGCTACGCTTCCCGTGCCTCAGTTCTCCATAGCCAATAGAACCCAGCCTGTTACCGTGTCTAATTGCCACCCTGGCCCACCGTGACTCTGGGGTTTGGGTCCCCAACCCGGGACACCCGGAAGTGGACCGAAAGTACTTCTGGTCCACTTCTGGGTCCGCCACTGAGCATGTGGGGGGGCGTGCCACACTCCTGTGGGACACTCCATCCACCGCACCATCTCAGTGTTCACAATTCATGCCTGGTACCTTGAGGTATGTAGAAAAAACATTTAAAGCTATATCTATGGCCGAATTACTGATTCTCCAAATCAGCATCAAATCTTCAGATTTGGATTCAACTGAATCGAATCAGGACAGTGTTCCAAATCAACGAATTGAATTACTGGCCTCCGATTTGGGTCAAATCCAAATTAAATTTGGCCCATTTCACACACCCCTAATATTCATCTTATTGTCCACTGTAATGCCCAGGTCCTTTTCTGCAAAACCACTCCTTAACCAGTCAGTTCCCAGCCTGTACCACTTATGAGATTTTTCTATCCGAAGTGCAGGACTCTGCACTTGTCCTTATTGAACTTCATGAGATTTCTGTTGATCCAGTCACTCTCTGAATCCCAGCCCCACCCTCTGCCATATCTACTACTCCATCTAGATTACTTGGTGCCATCTGCAAACTTGATGAAGGTGCACTCCATGCCATCTTCCAGGTACCTGATGAAGACAGTGAACAAAATCAGCACCAGGACTGACTCCTGGGGCACTCCACTTGATACCGGCTGCCAACTAGACATTAAGTCATTGAGCCCAGCAATCCAATCACTTTTCTATCCACTTTGCAGTCCATTAATCCAACCTGTACTCCCTTAGCTTGATTCTGAGAGTATTGTGGGGGACGGTATCAAAAGCCCTGCTAAAATCAAGATATATTATTGTCCACTGCTCTCCCCGTATTCACCAATCCAGTCATTGCTTCATGGAAGGCAATCAGGTTGATCAGGCATGACTTGCCCTTGGTGAATGCATGCTGACTACCTAATCACCTGCTTCTCCAAATGCTTAGAAATGGATTCCTTGAGGACCTGCTCCATGATTTTTCCAGGGAGTGAGGTGAGGCTGATCAGTCTGTAGTTCCCAGAATCCTCATTCTTCCCTTTCTTAAAGATGGGCACTATATTCACTCTTTTCCAGCCACCCAAGGCATCTCCTGATTGCCACAAGTTTTCAAAGATGATGACCAGTGGTTCTGCAACTGTGTGCATCACATCTGGTCCCATGGACATATACATGGCCAGCTTTTCTAAATAATTCCTACCCTGTTCTTTCATCACTGTTGCCTGCTCACCTCCTCCCTAAACAGCTGCCAGGTGCAGTAATCTGGGAAATTACCTTACCTGTAAAGATTGTTGCAAAAAAGACATTGAATACCTCAGCCTTTTCCACATCATCTGTCACTAGGTTGCCTCCCTCATTCAATAAGGGACCTACACGTTCCCCGATCTTCTTGTTGTTGCTAACATACTTGTAGAAACCCTTCATGTTATCCTTCATGTCCCTTGCTAACTGCAACTCCAATTGTGCTTTAGCCTTCCTGATTTCATCCCTGCATGCCTAACCAATACTCTTATTGTCCTCCCTAGTCATCTGTCATTTGTTTCTATTTGTTATATGTTGCTATTTCCAATGGTCCACTGCATTTTGCTACTAGACCAAGATGAGCTTTTACTCAAAGTTATCCTCTTTTTTGTAGAATCATAGTTTTATAGGAAAAGCCATAGAGGAAGACATTTTCTATTGCTTCTTAGAGCTACTCTATATCTCAATGACGGAAACACTTCACAGTGGCATCAATCAGATTTCTTTAATAAGCAGTTGCAACTCCCTTACAAAAATCAAGTAATCGGGAAAAAACAGATAAGTGTAGTGTTAATTCTACTCAGACCCTTCTAGTGCTGCCAGATCTCACCCTCGTTATTGACTTTACTAATACAAAATTATTAATTAGGTTGGAATTTGCACCCTAACTTAAGAAGCATTCCCTTGGAATGAAGTTTGCTCACTTACATAGTCTATTGATGCTAGTCTACAACATTATTTTAAGTCATATAATTATTTTTAAAGCATATTTAGCTTGTTCATTTCTGTGACAGCAGTATTCAAAAACATGCCATTCAATTTGCACCTGCAATGCTTTTTCCTTGGAATTTTCTTTTGATAAGCAGAAGCAACAGAGTGTTGAGCCTTGCTATGCTTTGTAAAAGTGCTGAATATGCAATTTGCATAAAGCCAGTCTCAGTTAGAACACACTAGGCCCTTTGTTGGTTGTCATATTTGTCCTATTCTAATTTTCACCAGCTTTCAAGTGAGAAATTAGAACATTATGAAGTGACAAGAGCAAGATGCACACAGGGGTTTGTTGAGTGATTATTCTCATTAACATTATTTTGTCTTCAGTTTTGAGCCAGCAGTTGAAAATCCAAAGTATGTTTGGACAGTCTGGGAAATGCCTCATTTTACCCTGTCATTAGCCGTTTAGAGGGAAGGTAAGGATAGAGGCCTTTCCCTCACATTTCAAAACTTTTGTGAAAGTGTCTTCATATCTTCCCAGTGTCAGCTTTTATGCTTTACCTCTAAACATTTTTTCTAATGACCTAATTGATGCCATTCAGTTAGCAGCCACGCACCTTTCCATTAGGACACTTAACCACTTCTTTGCCCTCACTTTATCCACCTATTGCATCTGGTCATATATTGTAAGCTGCATGGGTTATGGATCATTCCCTTGCTATATGTTTCCACAGTGTCTAGCAGAATGGGTCTTTAAGTGTTACTACATATAGACAAGAAACAATACCCCCAGTGTATAGGAACTCTTGAGATCTTTGACTTCAAGGCTCCACATCGGGAAAGGAATGGCATAGGATACATCATTGCACAACCATTAATGAAGTAATTTTTTTTCCTTTAAAATCTCACATAGCCTCCATGGTTACATAACTCAAGAGACCAGTGGACCATCCTTGGGTCAGCTGCCATTCACGCTTAAATCAACTGAACAGAATATAACTGAACCTCACGTGTCTGGTTGTAAGGATTTGTCTTGGACATTCAGCCTCTTTAGCTGAAGAACTGGAGACTTTCAATCTTCTTAATATATATTAAACCATATATTTAAATACCTAGACTTCCATGGCAGCCTTGAACTGTGCTTTTATGATCATACTGGGGGTTCTATGTATCTATTAGTTGGATGGAGCTAGATCAAATAAAAGACTTGGGTGCCAGCAAAGTGCCTGACATTGTGTAGAATCCAGAACCCTGCGCTAGATGCCTAGGCTTGCAACCCAGTCACAGGGGAAGAGTTGGGCATCTTGGAACGAGAGCCAAAACAGCTAACACACTGAGCAACAGGCTGATTAAAAATCAGCACTCTCAGCATACGGCCACCTAGAGCTAGCCAATAAGAGATGCTGAGAACATGGGTGTATCGGGTCCTGTCTTCTTTTGGGGATTAGGAATGGCCATCCACTTGGAATTGTCAGCTCTATCTACACTCCTGAAAGTAGGCATCTACAACTCATTTCTGCCAAACTGAATTCTGCTCATTTGAGAGGCCTGCCAGAGGATGAGATAGCAATGGGACACACTTCATATACTTAGTTTTCAGAGCACTCGCCCAGGACATGAATGAATTCAGGTCAATTGCTTCCTATCCTAATATAGTTCTGATCAAGCTATGAGCTATTCTCAGTGGAGTTATCCTCTGCCCCTTTTTGTCTGGCACCGTGTGAAAGAGAATGAAAGTCAATGAGCTTGAGTGGGAGGATGCATGAAGCTAGCCTAGTAGTTAGGGCACTACCCTGTAATTGCTAATTTATTTTCTTTTCATGCATTGACTATTTAATATTAATATTAAAAAAGTCCATGGGAGAAGAGACCAGAAATCCAGTCTCCTAGTTGATTACTGCACTACCAGCACAACTACTTTAATAATTTAAGATTTATTTAGCTAAAAAGGAATAGATGCAGTGACTCAGTTTCAACATGAAGGATGGAGAGCTTGCTTCTACCCAGACTGGCTTGTCACTCAATAAATTAACAGTTTCAGGAAATATGTATTTTTGTCAGGCTGAGGAGGGAATTAATCACAGGTCTTGTACGCCTATGGACTATTATATAGAAGGGGCACCACAACCTTCTCCATGTGTATTCTATAGAAAAGTTACTGCAAGTCCATTTGTAGTGATCCCAATCATGCTTTTGCCCCTTTTCATCCTGCCTGCCACACCTTTCATGTTGAGTGTTATTAGGATTTGGGAGGCTGCTCTCCATTACCAGAGGAGCACCTTATTTTTCTCTGTTCTTCTCATATGGCAACCTAGTGAACCTTATTAACAGCTACCTGATGTCCCCTCCCCCTCCAAGTGGGCTTCTGTCCCTTGCTGTCCAGAGTCCTAAGGAAACTCTGGTTCCACCATCTTTTAATTCAGTCTCAATTACTCTTAAGCCCACTTACTAGTTTCAGGATCTTAACAAGCACAAATAATCAGTCTCGAGTTTCCTGGCTTGCAATATCTGCCTATTCTCTCTACACTATTGGGTAATTCATCCCTTGAGTCTTTAAGCACCTGTTACAGAAACCCTCACTGACGTGCACATAGCTCAGGATGTGCCTTCTACCCAGGCATACTTGTCCATACTTGGCCGGCCCAGACAGCCTATCCCAGTGCTCCAAGATTGGTTTCTATATCAGTTCCAGGTTCCCAGGCATATTTGCTCATGGTCAGTTCAGTCCTTGAAAGACCACCCATAGCATCCTCTCTAGGCACCCAGAGGGGATGCTGGGGCTTTACGGCCACTAACCAAGCAGGCACCCATAGCAGCCTCCTAGACCATCAAAATAGAGAAAACTATCAACTTCATACAGAAATAACTGAACCATTCTAGGCACCTTCTCACAGAAAACCTGCTTTCACAGTTAGCTGACTCCCACCAGTTCCTTGTGGTACCTTGCTATCTGTGGAGCATCCAGTCTAATCTTCTCTCTGTACCTAGAACTGGCCTATACTCTCAGCAGACAGCCAGGCTTATATGGCCCTAAGCTCCACTCACGTCTGGTCACCTGATCATTTATTCTCTCAACCAGGCACAGGGGTTACTCAGTATTAGTGATCAGCAGCCTGGAGCTCCGTTGTAGCACTCAGCCCTGCTGCAACTGGTGTCTCCAGCTTTGCCACTCCTCTTCTTAGCTCTTCTCTGCTGCTCACAGCTTTTGCAGTTGAATAATACTGCCTATTCTCTACTTAATAGCAGGGGTTAGGGGCTCCTCTTACAGAAAGCCTAATGGGTCCAACTCTTTAAGCAGTGTGGGATAGGAATACCTAATTTTTGGATCCTGAAAGAGTTTAAACATAAGCCAAGCACTGATGTGTTCAAATTGGGGTAGGTCTGCAGTACACTTCTGGAGACTTATAGAACTTTAAAATAAAAATACCGAGGTGCTCTGAGGTACTGTGCCTTCAGGGTCAGGAGGCAGCTGAGTATTGTTTTTGTGCTTGCTGCTATTTTAGACTAAGGGGTTTATTTACCTTTCATATACGTCTCATCTGAGTCCCACTTCAAGCACCGAACACATTTGCCAGTTCTAGCCTTCAAAAAATTCTTATAGGATCAAAATTTGAATACTCAGGCAAGTCCACGTATAACTAGGACTTTTATATAATACATTATTGCATATTTTATAATCTGAGAGTGCATATCACTTTTAGGTAGATTATCTGTTTCAGTGATCAACTCATTAGGCTCAAGGCTACAAAGTCAATGTGAATGCTACTAATCATCTGGGATCCTGGAAAGATCCAAGAAACAAAAACATGATCCTAAGTGACATAACCTAAGGAACTGTGATATGACAGAGGGAGTGACTCAGAGAAATGGCCTAACAGACATATTAAATGGTGCTTAATTTTTATTAACGCAACCTTATGTGTGCAACAATGTTGTTATTTTGAATTTTGCTTTGCAATGTGATGTTCTTTTTATCTTCCTATGTTAGCATTAATGGTCCTTTCACAACCTCCTTAGCTAATTTTTTCCACTCTGCATCCAATGATTTTATTTCTTTCAAGCCCAATTTTCCATGTCCTTTACATCCCCTTCTCTAATTTATGCTTGTTTCTCTAGAGATACCATAACAATTACCTATTACGCTGCAGGGACACAGTATTTCTTCTGCAGAAAGCTGTCTAAAAATGAACCTTTCTTAATGTCTCTTTTAAAGCCTGTAAGTCCAGTTGTGTGCACCCCACTTTAGGAGGGATGTGGACAACACTGAGAGGGTCCAGAGGAGAGCCAACCGCATGATCCAGGGACAACAGGTCAGACCCTACAATGAGAGACGGCAGGACCTGAACCTGTTCAGCCTTCACAAGAGAAGGCTGAGGGGGGACCTGGTGGGTTTGGGAGAGACCTTGTTTCCCCTAGCGCCCCCGGTATAACAAGGAATAATGGCCACAAGTTGTTGAAGAGTAGGTTTAGATTAGACATCCATAAGAACTACTTCACAGTTAGGGCAGCTAGGAGCTGGAACCAACTTCCAAGGGAAGTAGTGCTGGCTCCTACCCTGGGGATCTTTAAGAAGAGGCTTGATGCCTACCTGGCTGGAATCACTTGAGTCCAGTCTTTTCTCCCGCCCAGGCAGGGGGTCGGACTTGAAGATCTACAAGGTCCCTTCCGACCCTACTTCTATGATTCTATGATGAGTCTTTGAAAAAAGTATCTCAGCAACTAAATGTCACAGTGACTCAAAGTTGTCAGGTCTGAAATACCGACAAGAGATCCACTTACAGAGACCAAATAATGGTTTATTTTTAAAAAATTTACAGAGCTTTTGTGTTCTGAATGTATGATAAGACTGTAGAGGGAAAGCATGATGCTCTTCCTAGGTTGAATTAAAATACTGTATGTCCAGAAAGTGCCAAAACAGCAAATGATTTTATAGTACGTGTGACTTGCCAACATCATTAAAGTAGCCATGTTAAGTATAATGCAAATGCACAGTGTCCAGTGACCAAACATAATATTAAGCATCCTACTAGAGCATCTGATTTCATTCTTCAAGTTTTGCCCCTAAATGAAAAGAGCCATGTTTGTCATGACACATTACAGAGCATTATGTGAGTCAAGTGCTCCATCTGCTGGATGAATCAGCTAACATTCTAGTTGGTTCATGTTAATACGATTGTATTATCTGGAGATTCAAAGGGGCCTGCATCATCTTGTTTTCAGTCTCAGCCAAAGGAAAAAAACCTTTAGATTGTTTTTTCTTGGGTGAAGGTAATAGACTAATGTGGGTAAAGTCTTTCTAATTAGGAAACAGAAGGCAGGGCAGGGTGGCAAACAGAAAACCAAGAAATATTTTTCTGTAAGTATAATACTTGCTTTAAGACACAATGCTACTTGTAGTCATTGTGATGTATTTACTTGCATTGTATTATGACACTGTGCTATACCAAGCTGTGGGATGTGGTAAATAGTAAACAAAAACTTGAACTCAAGGTACATAGAAGCTCATTTTTGGTCTGTAATTATACATATTCTCCAGTAAATCTTTATTTTAATCCTTCTGATCCTATATATAGTACAATAATTATTTACAAGAGGTAGGGTTGCATGTAAATAGTGTTTTGTGTGCATGCATCGGTGGACCCAGAAAGGGTGCAGTGGTGCGGTTGCACCCCCTATTCTTAAGACCTGGCACCAGAGCAGCAGCTGATAACTCTTCTTAAGATCCCAAATCAGGTAGGAACTCCCTGCCCTCCCTTTCCCTCCATGCTCAGCTACACACCCCTCACTCCTATTTGCACCTTCTGCTGCCCCTTGCCATCTCTGCTGTCTTCAGCTGCCCTGGGGGCAGGAGGAGCTCCTGAGCTGAGCTTGCCCTGCTCCAGCTGGGCTTCCCATAGAGCTGAGCTCAACCTGGGACAATGGCAGTGGCATTGGTGAGGCGGTTCCTCCTCTCTTCCCAGTTCCCCCCAGATGTTCCCCCCTAGTCCACAAGCAGTCTCAAGGAGAGGAAATCCACCTGCTACTACTGCTGCCAAGCTGAGTCCAGCTCCCCTACAGCCTAGTTGGAGAAGGGCAAGGGTGGCCCTGGAGCCTCTCCTACTCCTGGGGCAGTTGGAGAAAGGGAAGAGAGTAGGCAGGCAGGAGAGAGGTTGTGCAGCTGCCCAAAGAGGGGAAGGAAGGGTGAGGATTTCTTACCTGATTTCAAAAAGTCCCTGGCTACTACTCTGGCAGCATGGCCTGGAAGGGGGACAGGAACAGTGGGAGACAGGGAGGACAGCAGCAATGATGGGTAGAGAGTGGGTAAATGGGAGAGTAGAGAAAGAAAGAGATGTGTTGCTAAGTATTGGGGGGAAGAGAGGAGTGCTGAGAGCCTGATTTGGGGGGGCTTTAAAAAAGTCCTTGGCTCTTCTCCCTTGGAATGGTCTGCCCACCCCAAGGGGATATGGGGGAAGCTGGGAACAGGAGTGCAACCAGCTCTGCAACGCTAGGTACTAGACCTGCACCCACTTTACAAAATCCTTAATCCACCCCTGAATAGAAAAGTAAGTGAAATACCATGGGTTTATTTTGGTCTGTCTTCTCATTTCTGAACTATTTGGTTTCTTCACTTTAGCAATCAGGGACTGACTTACAAAACTGCTACTTTGTCTCTCTTGAATTGGCACTGACTACTCTTCAAATGTATTTAGAGTTTGCCACACCTGGGCAAGAGACATGGTTCCTCTGGGTATGCAACCCCTCACTATTGATCCCTTCTTGGGACCATTACCCAGAAGCATTCATCACCCATATAGTATTCCCACACAATAAGCACTCAGAAATAAGTGGAGTATAACTAGATTTGAGTGACCCTCGGCCAGAGCCCCTCTCACACTCTGTCACAGATGTGTTTCTTGACTTGTGCTCAAATCTATTCTAAGCTAACACATGGAGACCCCTATACGCACTCTTTTAGCTGACAGCAAACACTTGGATTCTAGGTTCCCTTCATGGATAGGAAATTTGAATCTGCATCTCCTACTTCCCAACAGTGTGTTTTAATCACCATTGCCAGGTTCAACCATGGCTACTCCTCTTGAAGCTGGCTCTGCAGGCAACCAAAAGGGAAACATATATGGAGCCACAACTTAGTGAGAGTGTGGCTCAGTGAGATGGCTGCTTTCCTCAGAAGGTGGGGCCCCTACATCCTGGCCCTGGTCAGGCGAATGCTATCCCACTGTTTATTCACTGACTATTAAATATAAGCTGTCAGAAAGACCATTGGGGCAGAAGCATGACCTCTGCTTTCTAGGGCAGTATCCATTTTACTAAACCATACTACCCCTGGCCTCTTCTCCTCCTGGAGCCATGTATCTTCCTTTCCTGATTGCCCAATGGACCATCTTCAAAAGCAGAGCTGCAGGGTGCTCTAGGCAGCGTTAGGCCATGGCTTAGTAGTCAGGGTCCTTTGCTGAGAATCAGTGGATGTAGGTTTAAACCCTGGTTTGAGGAGGGAACCTTGAACTTACATCTCCACACCAGCCCAGCAATCCTAACATACCAACCCAGCACTCCTATTCCAGCACAAAGCATATACAGCTGTATTCAAGCCATATGAATATGTTCAGAAAGGTATACATAGCTGCACAGGTAAAGATAGAATCTAAGATCTGTATAAGCACAAAAAAGTCTTATTTAAACGTGTAAGTACCACTCGGACCCACAAAGGTGAAATCAAATTTGGCTCAAATTATACAATATAAGCAGATGTTCATTAGTGTTACCATAGGGCTAGACTAAGGCTAGACATAAATCCAGATAGGTATGGATAGGAAACCAAGGAAACATCTCTCTCCTCATACAATACCAGTTAATATAGCATTCCCTGTGCTTTAGGAAATACAGGAAACACTCCCTTCAACTCCCCTCAGCATCACAAATCCTCAGAAAGGAGGTAATCATATTTACTAGATGACCAAGATGCACCACCCAAAGCAGAGTGCCACAGATCCACTCTTCCTGCAGGCCATCTACTAAATAGTTACCAGCAACTGGAGGGAGCTGAACTTGTTGACTCAGAAGGGTTGTTCAGGTCTATGTTCCTATGCCAAAAAGTAGAGAAGGGTTATACACTCAGAAGGACTCTCTCTTGCAATAGGAAGGCATTGAGCTTCCCTTCATGCCTTTCCTATCTGAATGAAATGACATGAAGCCCTGATGCAAAGCCCACTGGAACCAATAGAAAATCTACTGTTATTACTGGGTTTCAGATCAGGTCTATAATACAACTGTCCCTTTGCCTCATGCCCCATTCTGTCCCTAACTGCACATCTTCCTACCCCCCACAAACTCTTTTGTCTAACACCAAATGCTCATTATTGCATAATTCCAAACTTTCTAAAAGTGCAGAGAACTCTGATATTTAATATGCAGCTCTCAGTCCTCATTCCCAGCTTTTACAGCCATCTGGAGAGAAATTTTGAAGCTTGCTGACATACTGAAGAAGTGGACCTGATTGAGAAATGATGGCCAACAGCTGCTAGCAGGGAGGGGGAGGAGAGTTTAAAGGCCTCACGGATGGCTCCTGCATACCCCAACAGGGCTACTAGCAAGGAAAAATATGTCAAAACCAACTGATCATGCCCAGTTTTAATTTTGTAAATTAAAATATATCAGCTGTTTCTTAACATTTTATTTCCAGTCTCCTTTCAGTCATAATTTGGCCTAAGGACTACATCTGTGAGGAATTTCTTATAACAGAACTTTGCTGTTTGGTTTGGGCTACTGTTGTGAGAAAAATATTCCATCATGCTTTCACAGGCTCAAAAATGTATTTTTAAATATTTTATTATTTAAACAATTTAAAAATTAATATAATTTTTAATATTCAAAGAACACTTTACAGGGACATCTGGCTTCCAATTCTACTGGGGAAAAATCTGTGTAGATGTATGTATATATTTATATTGGAAAACTGTGTAGCATGCATATACATGTAGCCATACATGAGTATTTATGCATGCTACACAAACAGTTTTCCAAAATAGAGTCACTTAATACATTCCTTAAGAATATATTCCTTGGATAGATTCTGATCTAAATAGAATCTAAAATTGTTCTTGAAGGCATATCTTCTGTTAAACGTGAACTTTAACATTAACAATGCTAAGTATTATTATTTTTATTATCGGGCATCAATATGCTTGATGCTATCAAAAAGCAAGTGAGCAAACAAGAAAAAGAATTAAGAGACTTTCAAAGGCCCAGATGAGAGTAAAATACCCAGCTTGTATTGAAACTCTTGTATTGTATTGGGCATTGGGCATTCAAATCATTTTTTCCTTTACAAATGTCACTCTAGGGCTAAATTCCTTATCACACTCCAGCTGCTTAATGCTATATGGAGAAAGGAAATAGGGGGCAAGAGGCCTATGGAAAGCCAACAGGCCTAGGCCTATAAAAACCTGTTGAGAGGTACTTCTTTAAAGAACAGGTACTCAGTAGGGGTATGTAAAGCGGGTCCTATTCGATTCAAATCCAGATTCAACCTGAATCGGGGACAGTGCTTTGATTAGTTGATTTGGATCACTGTCCATGGTTCAATTCGGCCAAATTCAAATCTGAATGTAACCCAGGTATACCCAAGAGTGTGCCCTATTCTCAGTTGGATGGGATGGGTAGATAGGAAGGGGTGCTGTGGAGGGATGTCAGAATTTTGAGCATTCCTCTATCCCTCTTTCCTCTGTAGAGTTAGCCCAAAGTTCTTCATTATAAACAATTTATTGAGTTATACATAATCATAAAACTAAATACCATATACATATATTTACACATTGAACATTAACCAATAACCAAGGTGAAACCCTAAACAACGCTATTTATCCATCACAAAAAACAATTTCAGCAGCATCAACACAATACAACATTTCAATTACAAAATATAAGGCGCAAACAGGAACAATCTACTAATAACACTTACTCCGTAATACAGTACCTGACCCATGGCAAGAGATAGTCCTCCTGCCAATGGGGTCCAGGAGGCACTGGAGCTCCTCCCCTTAGAACCCTGACTAGGTGGGGGGCTGCTCACCCAGCCCCTTGTCTGGGTTTGCCCACCACAAATGTCTTTCGCCCGTGGTACCCAAGGGCCCAATGACTCACGCTCCCTCAGGTGGCGGTGGTCAGGGTGCAGCTCAATGCGGTCTCCTCTGCTACAGTGCCTCTCCAGCCCTCTCCTGCACCACCGGGCTTCTCCTCACCCCATGCCTCGCTCTGGGCACCGAGGGCTCAGCTCCTTTCAGCTGCTGCACAACTGCTGCTGGCTCCTAGGTGCTGGGCCTCATGCTGCAGCACTACTATTTCCCTGTGCCCTGGCTTGGCACTGAGGGCTCTTCTAGCACAGGCTGGGCCCCTTAGGCTCTAGCCGTCCATCCTTAGGCAGGATGGCTAACCCAAACAGCCCCCAGCTGCTCCCTGGCTCCGCTCCCTCGTGTGCCGCCCTGCGCACCATTTGGGTTGCTGGCCCTCCAGGGCTGCAGGCTTGAGCCACCGCTTGCAGCTCCCAAAGCCTAGGCTCCGTGCACTGAACCATGCACCACGATGGGCCCAAGCAGTTTCATGCTGCTCTCAGGGCTGGGTCTCTGCGCACCATCCCTGTGCACCAACAGCCTGAGCGGTCTCGCACTGCTCCCAAGGCTGCTCCTCCAGTGGCAGCTTCAGGAGCCTTGGACCTATTGCCCATTTGAGGAGAGCTCCCCAGCTTTTCTTGGCTCTGCTCTTCTTGAATCCCTCACTGCATCTGCCCCTTGTGCTGGCTTCTTTTATACACTCCAGGGCTCCGCCCCCAAAGTCTTCCAGACCTGACAGTTTACAGTCATCATTCAGGTCCAGGGGAGCTCTCCTCCCTCTCCCCTCAGGAAAGGTGTGTGACTTTATTTCTCTTGCTGCCTCCTGACTGGTGGATGGGCTCCACCAATCAAAACAGCAGGATCTCAAGCCTGGGACTCAGGCACAGTTTTAAATGTTTTTTCTACATACCTCAAGGTACCAGAGCAGCTTGTGAATGCTGCAATGCTGGGGTGGATGGAGCATCCCACAGGAGTGCGGCGTGGCCCTCCACATGCTTGGCAGCAAACCCAAAAGTGGGCTGGAAGTACTTCTGGTCCAATTCTGGGTCTGCCGGGGAGCACACAGGGGAGATGGTCAGCTATGGGGGGACCCTGGATGCCCCACCCCAGACCCAGGAAGCCCAAGCTGCCGAGTCAGGAGGATGCAGGGGCCCCCTCCCACATGCTCCCTGGTGGACCCAGAAGTGAACTGGAAGTACTTCTGGTCCACTTCTGGGTCTGCTGCCGAGTGCACTGGGGAGTCCCCCATGCTTCTGCAAGACACTCCATGTACGCCAGCATTGCAGCACTCACAAGCCACCTGCTACCTAAAGATATGTAGAAAAAACATTTAAAACTGTGTCTATGTCCGAACCACCAAATCTTTCTGAATCTTTCCGAATTGATTTGGAGGGCTCCAATTCAATTCAGAGAGATTAAAGTGTTCTCTGACTCAATTCGGATTCAGTCATTCAGCCACCAAATTGGGCTGAATCGAATCAGGAGCTGAAGCTTCGCACAGCCCTAGTAGTTAGAGCCTATTTGGTGTTAGCAAACCAGGTAAAGGGAATATGAATAGGTAGCATGGAAACAAACTACTAAGAATTTATTAAACTAGGAGAGTAACTTCTTGAATGGAGCATGTATATAACACCCCTTATTTTCAGGAGTGTTGCCATTAAAGGAAAGAAACAAAATAGGTCAGAAGAACAAAAAAAGAGCACCAAACAAAAAGAGTTTTTTTCTAATGAACATCATCCCAAATCACCCCGTGGCAGAGACTAATGACTATGATCAGACTGGCATACACACATACAATATGCTACTTTGTTTATCAGTTCGTGTATGAACATTTGACTTTGAATTTTTTTAAGAGCTTGAATTATACTTCTCTTGCAGTCAGTGTAGATATCAGTGAAAAAAAGTCTCTTTTCAGGAAACAAGGTACAGTAAAGAACATAAAGCACCATGATATGCAACTGCTCCTTCCAGGAGTTTAATTAAATGTGCCCTGGAAAATAATGTGAATCCAAGTCTCAGGAACATTCTTTTTCCAAGTTTATATGAATAGGTCAGTTGGAAGGTAGTTGGTTTTCAGAGCAGTCTTTCATCTAGTCTTGTTTTCTGCTGTGAAATGCCATGATAAAGGTACACTACTCACAAATAAAGGCTTCCAGACAGGCGACTACACATGCAGGGATGTGGGAGCATGTTTGCTGCTCCCAGGAGGAAACTGCTCCTGCTTCCTGGGGCCCTAAAATGGGCCCCTGCTGCTACCGGGGGGAGCTGGAGGCTCCGCCTACAGCTGCCTGTGACCAGAAGCCATCTTTAAAAGACACCCCCACTCCCTCTTCCCTGGCCAGCTGTGTTTCTGGCCAAGAGCACCCTGCACAGTGCAGGGACAGTACATGGCAGCTCTCGCACTACAGCCTCTGCCTCCCTACACCATGGCTGCTTCAGCCCCCAGCCGCTGGCAGTGATGCCCAGCACCCTGGGTTTCTGCTAGCCAATGCACTGACCCTTCTGGAACTCCACTCTGCCAGGCCTGGTGCAGAGTGGTCGCTTCACAGTGGGGATGCTGGACCTGCAGCCGGACGCTGTGGTAGTCCTGCCCCTCTTCACCAAAGACCCTGCCTGCCCACTCCTCCCCTGGCTCATGCAGCCCTACAACAGCCAGCTGGACACCCACAAGGCCCACTTCAGCCGGTGCCTGGGCCAGACCTGCACACTCTTGAAGTGGGGCTTTGGCCACCTGAAGTGCACCCTGCCAAAAGTGGCCACCATCCTGGTGCACCCTCACCACCCATCTCAAGTTTGCCGAGGACATCTTCTGTATCATTGTCATGGCCTGCATGCTGCATAACATCTGCAAGGCTGGCATAGAGCTTTTCCACAAGGCCTGGGCAAAGGAGGCGTGGTGGGCAGAGGATGCCTAGCAGCCGGAGCACTAGCTGCTGTGGCAGTGACAGCAGCGGGCCCCACCCACCAACGCTGCAGGTGAGCTGAACACCTGCCAGGGGAGGCCAGGGCACTGAGTGCAAAAGGTGCAGGCTGACCAAGTCCTCCTGCACTCCCCACTATAACCCACCTGGACCATTGCCCACAGACCCCCATCCCACTGCCCACCCCCAGCACTGTGGACAGTTCTTAGAAAAACACTTTATTACTTCCAAAACAAACAGACACCTCCACAACACCAGAGCCTGTCCACTTCCCTCACCAACCCCAGAGCCCCTCCACCACCCACCAACAATTAAACACCCTCTCCCCCATGCAAAGTATTTACAATATCTGTGTGCCCTCCTGGGGTGAGTGGCCTAGGAGGTAGAGCCTAGTGACAGGTGGCCAGCACCCCAGCCTCTAGCCATTCCCCCATGGGTGCACATGCTGTAGTGAGTCTGGCAGGTGGGGGGCCACCCAGAGGCAACAGCAGCCACTGGTTCCCTGGCGCAGAGATCTCCCCATCTGGCAGCTGATGGCCAGGGCCAGTAGGATGAGTGTATGGTCCTATCCCTGCTGCAGGCAGCTCTGGCTCTGTGCTGACATTGAGCCAGGGTGTGCAGTGGCACTGGGCCCAGGTTGGGGGTCTGGGTGGCAGGGACCAAGGCCAGGGCCAAGGGTTCCTGGCTGGTGGAGGTGGTGCTGGACCTCCACCTAGGCCCACAAGGAGCCTGTTATTGGGAAGCAGATGGCTGCCAGGGGACAGACAGGGATAGGGTCGGGGGCAGGACAACAGGTGGCACGAAGGCAACCACCAGTGCCAGGACAGTGTCAAACACCTGGCTGTCCTCCTCCATGGCTTGCACTGCCCTGGCCATGACTGCACCCTGATTCCACAGGGCTTCCATGTGCTTATGCTCCAGGGCCAGGAGTTTTGCCCTGAACTCCCAGTCTGCTGAGTCTTGCGCATCCTTGCGGGTAACATCCTCTGCCTGCCACCTGTCCTGCCAGGCAATGTCCTCTGCCTGCCATGTCTGCACGTCCACCTGCTGGTCCTCCACAGCCATCACCAGCTAGTCCAGGAGGAGGGTCTGATCCTGTGTCCTTCTCCTGTGGAGCTGGCACATCCCCAGGGCCCTAGCTGTGAGCAGTAGCAACCCTGAGGCCACATCCCAGCTGCCAACAGCAACCTCTCCCCTGCATGCAGCTGCAGGGCCTGCAGAGCCATGAGAAAGAAGCTGTTTGGGAGAGTTTGCAACATATCCGATGCTGTGTACTATAGGCCACGTGGTGCCTGGCCTCAGATTGGGGGTTGCAAGTGCACAGTACCCAGGGACCATAGTAAGTCAGCCGGGCAGATCTGGGCCCTGGCAGCTGCCAGCTGAGCCCTCATCCCTGCTCACTCCCCTGGGGCCAGCAGACCACTGGGCCTTTTCCCAGGCCATGACAGGCTAGGCTCCTGCTGCCACAGTTTCAGACCCTGCTGCCCCCCACCTGCTGCAGGCCTGCTGGTCTCCTGTGCTGCTGCCAAGCCCATGGTGCCCAGGCTCAGGGAGTGCAGGGCTCCTGGATGACTGCAACAAGGAGCTGGCTTCGTCCTCATGCTCCCTGCAGGGGACCCCTCTGGGGAGGCACCTTGGGGCCAGCCTCCCCCTGTGCCAGCACTGTACCCTGAGTGTGCCCTTGCTGCATGTCCCAGGTGCTGTGTGAGGAGCTGTTTGCATGGACCAAGGGGTGCCTGACTCACCACACCCTGCTGCTTCTGATTGCCATCCCAGCAGCACCTTGCACAGGACTCTGAGCATCTGCAGTGCAGGGGATAGGTCCAGACTGCCCTGCAGCCTCTGCCACTGCCTGAAGGTCTACCTGTGACAGTGCTACATGTCCCTGCAACCCACAGCCAAGGACAACATTACCACTGGCATCAATGCACTCCTCAGTGTGTGAAAGGCCCATGACCACCAAGCTGCCAGGGCACAGGCTTTTCAATAAAGTTTTGCACTGTCTTCTGACTCCCTGCATGCTGTACAGTGGGAACACAGGAGCCTGGGGAGTATGGCAGGCCTGGGCGGGGGGGAGTAGCAAGGAGGGCCTGGGACCAGGGCCAGGGGCAGGGATGGGGAGGGCCCTCCACCCAGTGCCAGGCTTACCATATGGGTGGGGCTGAAGGGCCCTGCAGCTCCAATCAGTCTTGGCTGTCAGTGACAGTGGTGGCTCCCAGCAGTGTCCTTGGGTGGCAGAGAGCATTGGTTAGGCACCTGGGCAGGGCCCTTGCCCTGGGGAGGAGCTGATGCTGCTGACAGCTGGTGGTGACATGGCCTGCCATGCCTCATGGCTGGAGCTGAGGCTGCAGAGCAGTTGGGGCAGGTGCTGGCCCAGGTTTCCTGAGCTGCTGGTGGATGCTGGGGGCAGGGAGCTTAGCAGAACGGGTTTCTGGCAACTGAGGGACCCTCCCCTGGCGATACATCACTCTGGGTGCCAGGCCAGAGCAAGGGCTCAGCCAGGCTGCCCATGCTGCTGTACTTAGCACAGCTGCAGCCTGGGTCCTGGAGCACAAGGATCTCAGTCAGCTGCCACATAAAGGGCATGGACTTGTGGGCACTCTCTGACTGATAGTTGTGGTCAGTGATGGGGACCCACTGTCTCCACAAGGCCCTGACCTTTATGCGCCACTGCCACAGCGACTGGTCATGCCTGCGCTCTCGCATCTGGCCTGACAGCTCCTTGTAGACAAGGGCATTGGATCACACGCCTCATGCAAACTGTCACTGCATTTCTGCTTCACCCCACAGCACCATGAGGTCACCAGTCTTCTGCAACCAGCTGGGGTCCCAGGTGGCAGTAAATGGTGTCAGCAATGAGGCCATCAGGACTCCTGTGGTGGCTCTCTGGGCCTCTGTGCAGCTGTCCCTGTGCTGCCAAGTCTGGGCAGCTGCCTGCAGCACCCAGCACAGTGGCACAGCATGAGACTAGGGGCTACACAGCAAGGCAATGCCCCACAGCACCTGCAGGCTCTGGACAGGCTGCTGGGGGTTGGCTATGGTCAGCTGGTACTGGTCCTGGCAGCCAGAATCTGGCTACAGCTGGGGGCAGGGGCTGACAGGCCTTGCAGGAGCCTGCAGGAGCCTGCAGGGCTGGATGCTGCAGGCCTAGCAGCTGCATGGCACAGCAATGCCAGGCAGTGGCACTGGGGTGCAGGCAAGCTGGCACAGGAAAGGCAGGGCAGCAAAGGCCAAAAGTACCCACCCCACAGGCTCCCTGCTGTTGTGCCCAAGGGCTCAAAATGCTTGTGGGCTTTTAAAGTTTCTGTGGCTGAAGCTGCCACAGAGGCAGCCCAGCCCTGGGGCAGGAGGGCCTGGGGGCTGAGGTCAGGCTGCCCCCCTAGTGGCAGGGCTGACCAGGAGCAAATCTGCTCCCAAGTGCCATCCACATGAGCATCACTGCAGGTAGCAAATTTATTCGCAAGTAGAAATTTTTACTGCATGGTAAGTGTGTGCACATGTAGACATGCACACTTACTGCACAGTAAAGCATCATAGCTATGCTACTGTGCAGTAAATCGTCTTGTGTAGAAGGGTCCAGTGTAAACAGGATGTAGATAAGGGAATGCTTAAACTTGATGTTTGCCTGTGCTCCAATGCTTTGCAGCTTGCTTGTTATGTGTGAGTAATTGAAACATAAAGGAACTGATCTCTCTAAGGGTCCTGCCTGCTCATGGAACCTTGAATTCATTACTCTTTGAACACGCATTTACAAAGTGTAAATAACCTAATACAATAATGTGTACCTGTGTAATACACAAATGAATGACATTGGGTCATTTTAAACTACAGAAGGAACACATTTTCATTTTCTAGCATTAATAATGTGTATATATAAATAACACACAGGTTTGCATAATTACAGTGAACAGTGAATTCCTTTTAACTAGCTAGGATAGGAATCTGCAACCTATGGCCTGGGCAGCGGATCAAGCCCATGGAACCATTGGATCCTCTCTGCTGATGTTTGAGTTTCAACAGCATTCAGCAGCAGGGGGCTTCAGCTGAGGCACTTTCGCCAGTGCTGCCCTGGAGACAAGCAGCAGTGGCTGGATCCTAGCAGCCACCCATCTCTGACCTTGGATAGGTCATTCCAGCCTGCAACTGGAAAAGGTTGCTTACCCCTGGGCTAGCAAAATGGGGCAGAGCAAGCAGTCATTTTTTTTCTCCCTGAAATGAAGCATCTCATTCTTGTACTATCATTAATAGAATTATATTGGAAGTGGAGGGCCTAATTCTGAGCTCACTTTCATTGATCCAATGGTAGGCCAAGGCTGGTGTGCACTACCGACTGTAGCATGCAGAATAAACACACCCTAACTCAGGAATTATGCCATAAAACCAGTGCAGTTGATGAGGAAGAGTTATCAGTCCCATTTGATAACTCAAGTCTCTCTCTCTGCAATAATCAGCTGTCCCACCCTGGGTGATTCACCGGCTAGGGTGTATTAGGCCACATGCCTCCATATTTACCGGGAGAAGCAACACCTGAAACAATGATCAGAAGGCTGTTCAAGAAACTTTCTTCACAGTGCTAGCTGTCTTGCTTTGCCCATAGTTTCCTGGTCTGGCTCTTGATTCTGAACCAGAGTGGCTCCTTGCCACGTGACTGGCTTCAAGCTTCAGTTCCTACCGTGGCATCTGACCACCCACGCCCCAGTTATGTAATGTTCTTATTCATTATACACTTTACCTCCTAGCACTGCATTTTTCTACTTGACTGTGTCATTGCAAAATGTTGACAACAACAGCAGGCCATATGGAATAAATTCCCTTTGTTATGAGCCTTCTTGAGAGGAGGGAACTCAGTCAAAATGAGTCTTCATTCCAGATGTGGTACAACAGCTTTACTGAGGACATTCAACATGCCAGTATATTGGTCAGTGCCATAGACTACATGGTATACAATATCTTGGGGAAGAACCTTATTGCTCATTTAGAGGTTTGACAAAGATGGACTGGTAAAGTCCCTTCTGGTCAGACACTTGTGCATACCTTGACACTAGTTCTATTTTATAACCAACAATAGGCCTGTGATGTAACCACTCATTCATACATGCATTTGTCAATTTTTCTCAGCTTTCTGCATAGCAGCATGAACTTTAGCAACATGTGTAATAGTATGGAACAACTATTCACAACTAGAGTAAACTGTGACTAAACACGGTATCCTAGCCTCCTACTTTCAAACCTCCATTCAAACTCTAATGCTACTAGGAATGTCTACTGGGGCCAGCCTACTGCATGGATAACATGTAATTAAAAGTCATATGAAGCAAAATGTGTTCTAAAATATGTTCCCTGCGCTTTGCAGTTTCGCTTACTTTTTTTTTAAGGTGGGTATGCTAAGGTGACTAGGAGTCCTTTAAAGCTTTGACATTCAGAGCAAGACATGTAACTAAAAAAATGTAATGTTTTTGTGAGGTGGGCAGACACGTTCTGCAACTGAAAAGTAATCAAGAGAACATTCCACGGACTGTATAGGAATGGATCAAAGTCAAAGGTGCACCTGAGCTGCACAACCTATTGGACTAGCCTGGATATGGCACAACCCTTTCTTCAGTCAGCTTCACACAGAGAAAGGATATGCTTAGCTTCACATCCAGTGACTTTTTACTCCCTAGACTGTGGGCAGCCTTTGGCACAAGCTTATACAATATTCTAAAGTTAGTCTAAAGCAAGGTTTATATTCCGGAGGAGCAGCAATATGCCATAACCACTCTCCTGTTTTCTGGAGTATTCCCTGGAGCCACTGCATTGCTTCTAGCAATCGTGTAAGAAATAAGCATGGTCAGAAAATGGCTCATTAGAGAATTTGTAAAACAGAGATTCTTAATTGGCTCAATAGGGAAATGTACAGAAGATATAGTCATATGCTTATGATATATAAGATACAGGTTGCCCTTGCTTTATGCTGTACATGTGTTCCTGGAAAACAGCGCATAATTCGACTACACATAAAGGGAACCCACTTTACAATGTAATAAATCGGGACATGTTCCAAGACCTTGACTGTTCTGACCCCCAGACCCATTTCTACCATTTTTACAAGACAATTTTGGTGCCCACCAACAGCAAACAGTACACACAAGCACAGGGCAGTATCATAAGGGGGATGGCAACAACAGAAATGCATGTCGCAGACAGTGAGCAAGGAGCACAGATCCACACAGGAAACGGTATTTTGGTGCACATCACTCCCACAATGCACCACATAAAGCAGCTGACTAGGGGTTCCAGCATACCAATTGCATAAGAGAGAATTTACCTTGCATATAATGAATTTTTGGTATAAAAAGGGTCATCACATAAGAGCAAATTCATACATACAGAACCTGCATAAAGCAAGGGAAACCTGTACGTTTATACCCGTACATCTATATACATGAGGTAAAGGGGAAGTACTTGCAGTAATGCAGGACCACCTTAGACGAGGCGAATCATGGACCTGATGATGACCAGAAAAGTCTCCCTGAGCCCTAGGAGTGGGTAAATGACCATTATTTAGTTCTAATCCAGAAGTGTAACTTGTAAGGTTGCATCTTAGGCAACTGCTGGGTGGGGAGGAGTCAGCATGGTCAGCAACTAGAGAATTAACACAGTAGCCAGTGTGTGTAGGGACTCTCCTGTGGCCCTCTTTTGCAGTCACCATCATGGCTCACCGCCTTCACCAAGCTCTGCTGATTTCCATCATCACTAGCAATGGGCAACACTGAAGGAAGAGGTTGCAGTAGGGAGACTGCATTAACCCCCGGCTGATGGATGTGCTGACACCTCCCCCCTGCAGCAGCAGCATCTCCCATGGAGGAGACACGATGCTGATGAGGGGATCAGGGCTGACAAAGCTGACAAAAGCACCGGGGACACAAATCCCTAGTTGCTCCACCAGCATCAAGTGACTCCTGCCCTTGCAGAAGGCTCGAGCCAGCCCCAACCATCAACCCCTCTGCAAGTGCTGCTGATTCCTATAGCCTGCAGCAGAGGACAACAGTGAATTCAGTGGCACATGCTTTTCAGAATTCCCTTTAAGTCCATTCTAACACACCTTTAACTCAGCACTGGGACACATGCCATGGTCACCCACTGCAAGTTACATTACAGTTCTGATCTATCTGCTAGCTGTTATAATATTGTAGTTGGAAGGTGATGATGTATTACAATTCTGTTTAATAGAGTTTCACTTAAAGTAAGCTTGAATGTTGTATGGGCTTTGTGCTGTTCACCTAACATTTCAGAAGTTTCCTGACCTAAATTGGGAAGCAACCAAGACCTTTAGAATTTTAATAGCAAAAAACAAAAGAGGAGGGGGACAACCAGAGAGTGGCCTAGTTGTTTGGGACAGCCTAAGTGGCCTGTTTATCTGGGCTGTGGGGCCAAGGACAGACATGACACATAAACTGGTTTAAGTGATGAGAAACTGGTTTAAACCTGTATCAAAACAGATGTTCAGTGCACATAAACCAGTTTGAAAATGGCTGAAATAATTTTCAGATAAACCTGGTTGAATGTACTATCAGACTTAACTGATTTGGCTCAAACCAGTTTATGCAATGTCTATCACAGACCCTTTGCTGGTTTAAGATAACCTAGACTTGCCCAGCATCCCAGCATGCTCTCTGGTCTGAGTGGGGCTGTCTGCTCCATAGTAGGGCTGGGTGGGGCTCTCTGCCAGCTCCAGAGACTTGCAGGCTGCTCCTCCCCTCCCCTTACCACTCCTTGCTAAGCAGGAATTCCCTCCTCCCCTCTGCCTTGTGGAGAGGTGTCTGTGTATTAGCTAGCAGACCACATGCTGGCTATAGTCCCTGCTGAATCAACAGGCAGAATCAACAGGTAGCTGGTAATGTGACTGTCACTTTCTTAATGGGGTGATAAACACTGAGTTCGGGATGATAAACACTGTTATCAATTTCCTGCTGGGCTAATCAGAGCATCCTGCCAGCGCCTAGCCATGCCTCCCCCCTCAGCTCAGTGCTGTAGAAGGAAAGGAGGGCTGCTTTAGTGCCTCCCAGCTTCTATCCTAAGTCACTTCAGGCATGTGCCTGCGTTTCTGAGATGTCTGTCTGGTTACAAAACTGATTGAGCCTAGCCAGGTTAGACTAACTTGCAAAGATTACATCAATTCAGACTCAGGGCTTTTTGAATGTTGGTCCCTAGCCTGGGAGTCTCAGTTCAAAGCTCTGTGTTATAAGGCCAGATCGGAGCCCTGAGGCTAGCCGATCCCAGTCAGAGGATCAAAGCAATTCATCCCCTGAGGCTTCAGAGAAATAGGTAAAATGTACAGTCAGCCCAGATTAGTGCTCTGGTTCCAGCTGGTTTTAGTGGGACAATTGGAGTGGCCAGTCCCCCAAGGCCACAAGCAACAGGCTCCACCTACTCAGCCTTTAAAAACTAAACCTAGCCTGCAGTACTCTGCCTGGGTACGGATTTATGTACTTGCTCTTGACTTCCCTGTGCTTTCTTGCTTCAGTTATCAATGTCTGTCCCTGACTCTTAGCTTTGGCTCCTGATTCTGGCTGTGAACAAACTAGGAGCCCTCTTGACATTCCTGAACTTTGGCTCTGGCATACCTTGGCTCAGCCCTGGCTCCTGATTCTGGTTGTTACTCCTAGCTCACCCTGACCTCAACAGCCACTTCTGGTTCACCCTGACTCTGGCTTCTGCCTCCCAGCTTCCTAGAAAGCTGGCCCAATATATAGTTCAATATATAGTTAAACATTTATTTGCCCAGATATTGGAACCTAGACACATTATATCATATATCACAGGTGAGGGCTCTAACCTCTGGTCAATAAAATCAGTCTTCCACTGCCTTTCTCTCTGGTCCAAGAAATATTTTATTATTTAACATGAAATGAAACAACACCAACAGGAGGCACTATGTAGCCCCACATGAGAATACTGGCAGCCAATACATTGACCTAGGAGTTAGGAGAACCTTGTGTCACAAAATCTTTGAATCTAGGTCTCATGTCCTTTGAACAGAAATCCCTTCCTGGACCAAGAAAACCTTCCCAATGAAAATTCATCAATGCCTGTCAAAAATGTTCATTTCATTGAAGAATTCCTGACCAACTCAGCTCTAACCATCTGCTTTGCAAATCCATTTTGAAATGACGACAGAACTCAAAGCCTGGGAATTGATTTGCAAATCAGCATTAGCAGGCAAGGCCCATTTATTTGTTCATTTAGAGCTGCATCTAACTCCTTCTGCAGTCATTCAGTTAGGTCTTCACACATTTGTATGTCCCCTGGACTTATAGATAGCTTTGGTCTTACCTCCTGTAACACATAACAGTGTTTCACTTCTAAGTAGCATTTTTATTACACAACTATTTTTAAAGCTTGAACGTTTTACACATGTTCTGACATTTTAATTATCTAAATATATATTCTTGCGTAGAATCTATTGAATGAGAGCAATGCATTATCCCTCAACGCCCCCCCCCCCACAAGCTTTTCTAGCAGTCTGGAGAATCACAAATGTTTGTTCTTCTTCTATAAGGTTTATTTCTCCTGCAGTATATACTGTTTTTTTACCCTGAACTTCACCAGTCCATTTGGTACCTTTATAAAGATTTCTGTTCATACAGAGGCATAATATTCCATCTCCAGCAGGCTCTGTAGCTATAAATCCCCTATCTGTGGCAGACTATTAGAAAGGAGGTAAATCTTCCTCCTCCAAGAGAATAATGGGGGTAAGGAATTTATCTACCTCAAGCAAACTCTGGATAAGCAAATTCCTCTGGAATTCAGAGCGTGGGGGCAATAAATCCATCCATCTCTAGTACACAGGTGGTAATAAATCCTCAGTCTCTACAAGACTCTGGAACTCTGTTCCACTCATAATTTCCCCTTCATTTAGGAACTGACTTCAATTCCTTGTGTCCACAGGGCTAGTATCTCCTGCATTTTCTTGATTATCATTCCACCCTTTTTGGCTAAGGACAGAAGCTACACACAATCCAGTTTAAGTGATCAGAAACTGGTTTAAACCTATAACTGAACAGAAGCTTAGTGGGCATTAACCATTTTTAAAATGGCTGAAACAGTTTTAAGATAAATCTGGTTGAATGTAGTATAATACTTATCCAGTTTATGAAACTTCTGTCCCAGACCCCTTCCCAGTTAAAGTTAAATCACAGTCCCCCAACCTCCCAGCATGCTTTGCAGCCCTGGGCTGGGCTTTCTGCCTGCTTGCTCCAAAGAGCAGGGCTGGTCCTGCCCCTTTGGTCCCTAACTGAAGCAGTGAAGGCTGACTGACAAGGGGATGGGAGCAAGCTCAGCTGGGGATGCAGCCCAGTCTACAGGGAGGCGCGGAGACTGCCCCCCCAGGTAAACCCCAGCTGGGGGCTAGGGCCAGGGAGCGAGATTTAAACACCCCTTCCCCCACTCAAACTTACTGCTAGCTGCAACTGTGGGCTACAAATCCAAGAGTCACCTGGAAGCAGGAAGAGGAAGTGATGAGCAGCCCTGCAGAGTCCTGCTGCTGTAATTCTGGGCTGCAAATCTCAGAGACCTCGGGGCAGCAGGCAGTGGAAGTGAACGTACAGTGAGAGAGCCAAGCTCTAGCACCCTTTGGTTTCTGACCTGAGCCACTGTAAGCATGTGGCTGCATTTCCTGAATCAAAGGTAAATGTCTGTTCACTTCTTTTTCAATTTCATCTGTGTAACTTAGACTAACCTGCAAAGACTGAATCAATTCAGCCTCGGGCTTCTTGACTATGTATCTAGGCTT
Source organism: Crocodylus siamensis (assembly GCF_052110815.1). NCBI lineage: Eukaryota > Metazoa > Chordata > Crocodylia > Crocodylidae > Crocodylus > Crocodylus siamensis. The sequence goes on along the minus strand of NC_143395.1, from coordinate 80,198,357 downwards.
TTAGTCAACCTATTGGGTCAACCTGTATTCCCCTAGTGTTTTGGGAGCAGTGTTCCTCTCTTCCTCCCTTCAAGACAGTGGGAACCTACTTATGTTATCTAGTCTCCTTTACCTAGCAAACAAAAGGAGTTCCTTTGGATTCCAAAATGGTATCAAAGCTCCATCTCTTTTAAAGAAAAACTATCCAAACTAAGATTTTTCTTGTTTTGAAATAATTGTTTCTCATTCAGTCACTCTCACTTCATAAAACTCTACCATTCAAAGGCTAGAGTTAGTCATAGGCAAGCCCCAGTCAGTTCTGTACTGGACCGAATAAGTATTTAAAAGTTCCAAAAATATGGATTTAAGATTGTGAGCAGCTCAATACTAACCTTTTTGATTCCAGCCAGAAAATGAAAATGGAAATAAACTATCCTATGCTACAAGAACTGGTCTCTCTCTCATTTGGCAAAAGGATTCATAACAAATTTTATTTGCACAAACGTTTTCACCAACCATGTGATTTTAACATGCTACAAGCATGTTTCCAAAGCCTGGACATTTAAGGACAAATTCTGTTCCACCTTGTTAAAGTCCTTGAAAATCCATGACTACATCTACCTTTGTAACACACTGGGCATGTCTACATGTTCTTTGAAGTGCAGCTAAATTTAATGTGCATTTGCCTAATGAGCACTAAGGTTATTTAAGCATGCATTTACAAATCCATGCACTAAGGCTCATTACTCATAACTAAAGTTAGTCGCCAGTCAGTCAACATACACAGCATTAATGCACCTTAAAATGTCTACACATTCATTAAGGCGTTTTAACTATCCATGCCTAAATTTGATACCAGCTTTTGCAGATATCAAATTTAGGCACAAATAGCCTTAAATCACCATTTTTAAGATGCATTAAGGGTGTGCCTATGTAGATCCACATCCTCAATGCACCTTAAAAATGGCTAATATGCCTTAAATCGGCACATGTAGATGTACCCACTGTCATCTTACCTTTGAGTCACACAAAGGCAGCAAAAGTAGGTGAAAAAGAAGACCCACCCCTCTTTTTCATGAACAGTTTTTCAGAGATTCAGGTAGGGTTGACTAGAAGCCCACTTAGGCACCCACTTTACATTCCTAATACATAAATGTCCAGTTCTTTTGATTAAAAATGACCAAATTCCCCAGAATTTCTTCAAAACCTTTGTTCACAAAGGAAAGCTAGCTCATGAAGGAAGAGATATGCTGAAGCCTGAAATGTCAGTTTTCAATTGGTGCCCTTCTGGAAAACAGTTTCAGTGTGATTCATGGGCCTTCAGTAGATGGTTTTCTACAAGTATATTTCTGTGAGACAGTGACATCCAGTGGCCATTTCAGCTAACAGAAGATGCACACTTGCAACAGAATTCCCAAGTGACATATAGCATTGTGTACCTGCCTCTTGTGTTCCAGAGTGAATGATCTGTCTCTGTTTGGCATGTATCTAATTAAGAACAAAGCTAAACAGGAAGCAAATGAAATGACTTGTTAGATGTCTAACAAGTGTATACACCAAGAAATCTGTCTTGCATTTTGTTTTTGTCTTGGTGTTTAATGGCATCAAGTTAGACTTAAGATGCTTATTTGTGCCCTAGAGGATAGGAAATGTTTTTGTTTGTTTATAAATATGTCAAGTATTCCCTTCTGTCACTGTGTTCTCGTGCAGCTGTTAAGTTAGGGACCGTTTCAGGAAACTGCACTACAGGGTGAAACTGACTTTTGTCAGACTTTATAAACCATCTGGAGTAGCAAGCTGCTTTTCATGCCCTAAAATCTCTAGGATCTGATTTTTACGATACGTGTAAAGTTGATATGTTCATCTAAAAAAGGAAGTTATACGATTACAGAACTTGATAGGCCTCTGATCTTATTCAAGAAATGAGAAGATTTCTGATACCTGCACTATGGACGTACCTGGCCTTATAAGTAATCCTTATGGTTATTGGTTTTGCCTTTATTTTTCCTTTGTCAGCAAGAAAGATGCCTTAAAGAGGACATCTGTGGAACACTAGATTAAAACCAGAAATTATCTACATGAGAAAACTACTGTCATCAATACCCAGAGTGCACAAGGAAAGTGGTCACAAACTGGGAGCCCTCTATAGTGTACAAGAAATGGAGGGAGAGCTATGCACTTAGCTTGGAAGGATCATATCAGAAGACAGAAAAGATTATAATGAAAGGAATATCCTCCTAAAAAACCGAGAGTTCTGTCAACTCACTTTTTCTTTTTCAGAGAGCAATCCTAAGATATTGGATCCAAGCACCATCTTTGCAACTTCATGTCTGTACAGCAAGTAGAAGTGACAGTTTTAGAAATGCATAATAATTCTATAGTATGTATAGTAAATAAGTAGTAATTTAGTATAGAAATATATAGCAGGCCAGCTCACCCCTTACTTAAAAGGAACCCATGAAACAGAGTTGTGGAAGTGGGGTCAGATAAGAAGGAAAATTCCATGAGTTTTGTGATACAGCCAGGAGGAGGAAGAGAGAGCTTTGGTATAGTCAAAGCTTCCCTGCTGTATGTATCTTGAGAATTTTCAAGGGAAAATACTCCCCCTGAGTTGCAAGAACTATACTTCCATTGCCTGGCTCACTTTGCAAGTGCAGAGTGACAGCCAGTGAGTGGACTGTGGAGGTATTAATAGAGCTTTAACTCCTGGTCAGATATCTACCTGGATAATCCATGTATTCAGCAAAGGACAGTGCTGCAGAGGAACACTTGTCCTCAGCTTCCTGATTTCCTGCACAAGCCCTACTTTTATAGTCCAGTGCAAAGAAAATTGTAAGAAATATTTTAATTCTGCTCTAAAACACTGCTCTAAATATTGTTTATATTCCTAATCCTTAACCTACCTATTATTTATATGGATAATAAAATAGTAACAGCTACATTAGATAGTGTGGGTAAAATCCTAGCCCAGGTGAAGTCAATGGAAGTTTTGTGATCAACCTCATTTGAACCAGAATTTCACCCTGTTGTTTACTGACAGTTCAGTCACATCACCTACTTATTTCGATGCAATTAATGCAGAAAAAGCAAGTTCATAGAGGTGTGCAGTCACATCATTTATAGGCACTTAGGAAAATTGTCTCCAGATAACTCTTCTGCAGTATGAACTATTGAATTGCTGCCATTCCTCAACAGTATTTGCCTGCAAACATACCTCATACTTAAATTTCAGGGATATTTATGATTTCATTAAGAAAAAGAACTCATGAGCTTTCTTCATTAACCATGGGGAAAGAAAAGCGAAGTTGCATTTTTTTAAAATCTTTGCTTAGTTGAAAACCTTTAAGAATTTTACTCATCCAGGTTTTCTTACTTCTGGGTCCTGAACATTTTTTCCCACAACCTCCTTGCCATAGATCTGAGATAAGATTTCATAGACATTTCATAGACATCAGGGCTGGAAGGGACCTCGGGAGATCATCATACAGTGCACTAGACTAATTTAAGATGGTTTTGATTAAATGAAAATGACATAACAGTTTAAGTGAAAAAATGTTAGCCATTCTTTAAATTAAACCATGTTGTTGTCAGTAAATCATAGTTTATAGGGACTTACTTCTACCAAAAGCCATGCTTAAGATCAACTAACTCAGGGAGAGGATTAAACTCAGAGAGAGGAAGTACACAGAAACAGATCCAAGATTTTACAAAGGGGGATAAGGAAGCAGCTCAGGGACTTTTTAGGTCCCCAAAGCAGACAACAATTCTCTTCCCTTCATTCCCTACTCAGACAGACATCCCCTCTCCTACACTGCCCCAATCTCCTCACCTGCCACTGTCACCACCACTGCTGTCCCAAAGATGAGAGGAGTTCCTGTCCTGCTCCAGCCAGGGCTGCATGGGGACAGGGCTCAGCCTGGGACGACAGTATCAGCAGCTGGTAGGCAGGGTCCCCTCTCTGCACCTGCTCCCAGGCTGACAGGAAAGACCTGGGCCCAGGAAAGAAGGGGGAACTCATCTGCCACCATCACCACTGTCCTAGACTGTGCCTAGTTCCCAAGCATCCTGGTTGGAATGCCCATCTTTAAGAAAGGGAAGAAGAATCCAGGGAACTACAGACTGGTCAGCCTCACCTCAGGCCCCACAAAAATCATGGAGCATGTCCGCAAGGAATCCATTTCTAAGCATTTGGAGGAGAAGAAAGCAATCAGGAACAATCAGCATGGATTCACCAAGGGCAAGTCATGCCTGACCAACCTGATTGCTTTCTTTGGTGATCTGCCTGTCTCTGTGGATGTGGGGAAAGCAGTGGATATGAAATACCACTTTAGCAAATATGACTTTAGCAAGGTTATAGATGTAGTCTCCCACAATATTCTTGCAAGCAAGCTAAGGAAGTATGGGCTGGATGAATTGACTGTAAGGTGGATAGAAAACTCGCTGGAGCATTGGACTCAACAGGTAATGATCAATGGCTTGAGGTCTAGTTGGCAGCCGGTATCAAGTGGCATGTCCCAGGGTCAGTCTTGGGGACTTTGTTCAATATCTTCATTAATAATCTTGAAGATAAGATGGAGTGCACCCTCAGCAAGAGAACAACAAGCTGGGAGGAATAGTAGGCACAATGGAGGGTAGAGCTAGAATTCAGCGTTACCTAGAAAAATTGGATGATTGGGCCACAAGAAATCTCATGAGGTTCAACAAGGACAAAGTTGTGCACTTAGGACAGAACAATCCCATACACTGCTGCAGGCTTGGGACCAACTGGCTAAGCAGCAGCTCTGCAGAAAAGAACCTGGGGGGTTACAGTGGACAATGAGCTGAATATGAATCAACAGTGTGTCCTACTTGCAAAGAAAGCTATACATACTGGGCTGCATTAATAGGAGCATTGCCAGCAGATTGAAAGAAGTAACTCTTCCCCTCTATTCAGCACTGGTGAGGCCACATCTAGAGTACTGTGTCCAGTTTTGGGGCCCCTACTACAGGAAGGGTGTAGACAGATTGGAGAGAGTCCAGTGGAGGGCAACAAAAATGGTTAGAAAGCTGGGACACATGACTTCTGTGGAGAGGCTAAAGGAACTGGACTTATTTAGCCTGCAGAAGAGAAGACTGAGGGGGGATTTGACAGCAGCCATTAACTACTTGAAGGTGCCCCAGATGTGGGGTTAGTCATCTCACAATTTTGTCCCTGCTCTAGAAAATGTATCTATGACCCTGCCTACAGCTGCTATTAAAAACATAATAATGAAACCATTTGTCCAAGCTAAAATTAGGTAATTATAATAATTGCATATATAAATTATTAAAATAAAAAATAGATTGTATACATCAAAAATGTACAAATTAAAACCAAAAATAAATGAAAAAATAGAAATTCCATGACTTTTTAACATTTTCTGCAGCAGAGTCATTACACCCAAACTTTGGACAATAGCCTCTATATACACTTTATTTAAACACATCTATCACACATACATCATAAAAATGAAAGAAGTTCAAAGAAGTTCCATTCATAACAGGTTACTAAACAATTAGGAGTATTCTAGAAGGAGACTGGTTATTACCATCTTCTGAATTAGCCAGCACTGAAAACATAACCCAAAAAGAGAAGTGCCTAGTTTCTTTTAGTTTGGCTGTGAAACGCTTTGTTTTTGTTTTACCAAGACTGAGAGTTAAGAGTAAGATCTTTGTGTTCAGAACCTGTTGTTCTCAAGAATCATATTGAAATTAATACGGTTCTAGTTCATATTAATCCTGTATCAAGTTTTTCTCTCTCTTCAATTTCTGTTATTCCTTTTGACGTTCCTTTTTCCAGTTTTACATTCCTATTTCATAGTTCTTTTTTCTTCTTTTACCAGACACTACTCCTCTGTCTCCTCAACTCCCTATGGGAAGGTCCTTTTGCTCTTACCCTCCCCAACTTTTTCCAACTCAGTCCTTCTTCACCTATATCCCTAATTTTTTTCCTCAAACAGTTTTGTTTCTTCTTATATGCTTCTAGTGATTTTTCTGTCACCACAGACTTGGGGCTTCTAATGGTAACACCACTGAACAACACTAAATACTGTATTCTAGAAAGCTGTGTCACAGCTTACAGCTCCCAGGTCCTACCTAAAATGCTCTGAATACCACTGCTATCTTTCCACTTCTTTCATTGTAGCTGAGGATGAGAGAATGTTTTTGCTCAGAAATTCAGCACCATGCCAAATAGCCTTTCAGGGAGAAAACAGAGAAATGGCTATGAAACGTTTTTAGAAATGTTGAAATTCCTTTAATTCAAACTTGTTTAAAATTCTCTGCAATACACAGCTATCAACCAAATTAACTTTTGCATAAATTCATCAGTTTCCCATTATGTCTTCATTTGCATTGTCACTCAGCATTAACTACTCAGTTGAAATGTTTTGTGTAATTGGACTAAGCAGATTTACGTTGATGGTAAGACAAAGCCTTAAGGTCTCAAACTCCATAGCCTCAAAATACTTGCAAAATTTCCTTGTTGTCAAATGCTGCCCCTAGCAGAGAAAATCCATTTTGTGCTCCATTAAGCTCCACTGTCTTCACTTTTCTTTGCTGTGTCTGCATCTTTCCTTCTTTAACTTGCCTTCCATTAGCACTTAACATCAGAAGTGCAGTTCATAAGAAAAACCTGTCAAGGAAGGAATTCAGATCTGCAAAAATTACAGTCATGCCAGTTTGGAGCAATGTAGTCTATGCACAGGAGACTGACTTCTCATCTATTCATGTCCATCCTCGTGGCAAGTTATCAAACCCATCCCCTGACTTTTTTGTAATGACTTCCTAACATTGGGACTGTGGCAGACAGCTGTAATATTTCAGGCATTAATTTTCATGGTGCACAGTTTTGCTTTCATATATAACTCCAAATCTCCTTCATGATCTGACATGAAATTCTTTTGCTATAGGTCAGAAAGGAACACACATCCACATATCTATTGTTCTGTTTACTTTGTATTCATAATTAAATAATGAAACAACACTTTTTAAATGGTTCTCAGAACTTCTGTATTATATTTTCAATTCAGGTCCTTTGTGCTTTGCTTTCCTAGCACTGTTGATCTACAAATGCCACGTATGTGAAATGCTGTAGAGTTTATGTTAATATTACTGTGCTAATATAATGAAAAAGTAAAGTGATATTTAAAATGGCCATGCATCAGGGAGCACTGTATTTTCTGTGCTGGCTGTGTATGATTCCTGTCACTGGCTGCTGCACTGAAGAACAATGGAGGGAAGCCTGGGCAAATACCAGCTTGCTGTAGAAATACATTATCAGCAACCCTACAACTCTCCCAGCCAGGATTTGACCTACAGAGAAAGATGTGGTCCTCCCTGAATCACATCCAGACACTTCATGGAAAATGTGGACACCTATTCCATAAATGGTGAATCAAAGAGAGTCTGGGTTGCAACTGTAGTGCAATTTTTCAGATGGTACAACACATTGTGAACAATTGCTCAATTAGATCATTTAATGGTGATCTAAAATCAATCCATGCAGCTACCCCTGAAGCAGTTGAATGGTTATCAAATTTAGATATTAATTTATGAATGTTGTAATCCTAAAATGTCATACAAAAGAAGGAGATTGATGTTTTTCAAGTTCTAAAGCAGAAATGACTGAGTCAGATGCCTATCATTCTTCAGATGACAGACATTCAGATGTCCATCAGCACCTGCAAATGACTAGAGAGAGGTAGTTAGCCACACTAGTCTGAAGTGAAGGAGATAGCAAGGAAGGGTAGCACTTTAGAGATTACATTGTTCAAAAAGACATACACTTTCATAGGCAACAGATATCAAAGGTAGGCTGCCACCTGCAAAGGTTTATGCCTCCCTGATCTAGTTAGTCAACCAGTTAACCCAAATGCTACCATCTGCCTAATTCCAAAAACAGGAAACCATACTTTTCAGACAACCAAGGAAATAGCCAAAATTAATTCCATATCAGTTTGCAATAGGAAGCTGATATTTATAAACCCCAACTGTTGTACCTCAGCAAGCTGCATTTGCATAAGCACTGAGCAAACTCAGTATCCAAATAGCAAGAAGTTTCTAAAGGCCAAACAATTACCACCATCTTTAAAAAGGATGAGACATATCCTGGCACAGAAGAAACACAGCCCAACACATTCAGGCTTTGAAGATGCAGTATTGCTTCTGTAGCCTGTTTCTATCTTGTCTGCCAACCCTGATGAATGGCGATCTACAGCTTCTTCCTTGACAAGTAATCACTTTATACTTCACTTTTATCAATATTTTCAGCAAATGCACCAGTTTTCAATTACACTTAATTCCACATACGTTAAAACCTGAGGAATTATCACAATCAGTATGGTGCCTAACTATTACTGTGCCCGCCTATTGCTAAATGCAAAATGGACTCTGCTGAGCAGGAAGCCGTGCAAGTTCTGATTGGGATAATATGGAATTAGACGTCAGAAATATACAGAATATAGAATCATGGGGTTAGAAGGGACCTCCAGGGTTATCTAATCCAGGCAAAACACAGAGTGGCAGATTGGACAGGGAAAGGAGATTGGAGTGGCACTGCGGCTTAATTTGTGGCACGCCTGATGGAAACATTGGCCCCCTACTGATCTTGTCCAACACAGTACACCAATGTAGGGTGCAGTATTCCTAAATCACTCCTGTCATACCCATTGCCAACTCTTGTTAAGTCTGCACTCCTCTACAACCTCTGGTTCCTTCTCAGCAGCACTGCTGCCCAATCAGCCAGCTTCCATTCTGTACTTGTGCATTTGCTTTTCCTTCTCTAGGTGGATTACGTATGTAATACATTACATATGTATTGTCTGAATTTCATTTTGTTGTCTAGAACTCAGTGCTTCAGCTTATCAAGGTCCTATTGAATGTTACCCCTACCCTCCAATGTATTTGCAACCCTTTCTAGCATTATACCATCTGCAGACTTAATCAGGAAGCTCTGTATTCCAGCCACAGACCCAGAACAGATCCCTGTTGGACCCCATGTGAAACCTTCCACCTTTTGACATTGATTCATTTACAGTTATTCTCTGCTTGTGATTGTTATCCAGTGATATATCCCTCAAACAGTAATTCTATCTATCTCACATTTCTCCAGTTTTCTTATGAGAATATCATGTGGGATGGTATCAAAAGTCTTACCAAAGTATAGTATATTATATCCATTGTATTTTCTCTCCTAAACTAGTTACCTTATCAAGGAAGGATATCAAGTTAGTTTGTCATGATTTGTTCTTAAAAAATCTATGTTGACTACTAGTGATCTCCCCTCCTTTTAGCCATTCAGAAATTGATTGTTTTATAATTTGCTTCAGTGACTTTCCAGGTCTTCAAGCCAGGCTGATCATTTCTCAGGTTTCTTTTCCCATTTTTAAAGATGAGTATTATATTAGCTGTTTTTCAGTTGTATAGGAACTCACCTTTCTTCCATCACTTTGCAAATATTATTACCACTGGCTCCAAGAATCCATTGACTACCAGTTCCTTTTTAACGCCCTGAGATGATTTCACTAGGTTCTGCAAACTTAAATGTATTCAAATTCATCAAAAGGTTTCTGAAGCACTCTACTTGCATAATCCTCTACCTTTCTCGTTCTTTGTGTATATTCATTTTGTTAGCTCCCTGGTCAGTGTTTTTTGTGTTGTTGGTTTGGGGTTTTTGTGAAGATTGAAGCCAATTAATCACTTAGCAGTTGTGCATTCTTTGCATCTTTCTGTTAGGTCACCCTGACTAAAGGTGTAGCAAACTCTTTCAGTGGCCAGGGCACAGGGGAGGGAATCATGCTGGCCACCAGAAAATGGGGTTGGGGAGAAGAGAGAAGGGAAAAAGGAGTCTTATCTGTCCCAGCTCTCCTTACTTGGGCAGCAGCTATCACTGTTGCTGCTGCTATAACACCATGGACTGCTGCTGCTGCTGCTGCTGCTGCTGCTGCTGCTGCTACTGCTGCTGCTGCTGCTGCTGCTGCTGCTGCTGCTGCTGGGGGGATAGGCAGTGGGTTTAACTGGTGCTCAATTTGCTCCCCACTCAGGTTCAGAGCTGTGCCTCCTATACCAAAGCCTCCTGGGGGGCATCCCTTTCAAATACATTACCTGGCATGGGGCTGCTCCTAACTCCTATGGCCAGGCTGTACAGGGCTGTGGGAAAGACTGATGTGGGAAGGGGCCCATGCTGGCACCCACTCTCACTCAGTGCCTAGGGCTGGTGTCCCACTTACCCCCTCTAGTTGCACTACTGCACCCTGGCTATTGGGCAGTGGACCCACAGTTTCCTTGATCTTTCTTTCCTACCTGACATATGTATAGAACCCCTTCCTGTTATCTTTAACATGCCTTGCCAGTTGTATCTTATTTTTGGCTTTTACTTTCCTGATTTTGTCCCTGCAAGATCTTGCTCTTCCTTGGTATATCCTTAGTGATTTACCTTTCTGTCCATTCTCCTTTGCTTCTGGAGTACCCAGGCATTTTCTTGTGTAGCCACGCTGTTTCTCCTGCAGTTCTTATCTTTCCACCATGTCAGAATGGCTTCTTGTTGAGCCTCCAGCACTTTAAATACTATCACTCTTTCTGGGCAGCTTCAGTCAACTTAACCATGAGATCTTTTTATTTCTCTGTGTTGGTTAAAATCTGTCTTTTTGAAGTCCAGTATCATTGTTCTGCTAATATAAGCCATTACCTTTCTTAAAATCACTTCTTCTCACATTTCCCCTGTCCAGAAATGGGGTCCAACCCCCTTCCCCAGAACATTGTCCTGGTGCTGAAGAATCCTAAGCTTTTCTGTTGAAAACATCATCTGAGCAACATGTTTCCTTCTATGATGAAGTGATCCCTGTCTGTGTATTTATGTTGAATAGGGAAGATTGACAACACCACCTGTGCCCCAACCCACTGTATCTTCCTGCCTATCTTATAATTTCCTCCCATCTGTTCAAGATCATTCCTGGCAGTATCATTGGTACACATGCATATAATCAGTCAGGGGTAGTGGTCTGAGGGATGGATGAGTTCCAGCAGTCTCTCCTTGACAGCCTGATTTTAAGCTGTGGGCATGCAGCCCACCTCACAGGATTCCAGGTCCTGACAATAAATGGGTACCTCTGTCCTCCTCAGGATGGAGTTACCAACCACTACCTCCTCCTCACTGGTGTGCTGGTCACGATACATCTCTAAGGCCATGCACCTTCTGGCTTCTGGTCTGTGGGATATATTTTTGATCTCTACCATCTGTTGTTTCCTCTGAGATGCTCTCTACAATAGCTCCCATGCAGAGATCCTTAAAGTGGAAGCTTAGTTCAGACTGTGTCTCCTGGACTCTGGGGACCCTCCTAGCAATCACTTGTCTTCCTTATTCTTCAGCCTCTCATGTCTCTTATTAGGGGAGTCTTCATTCTCTTTGATTCTACATAGGGCAGATAGTTGTGTTTCCAGACCTTAAACCTTTTCTTCCAATATGGTCACCAACAAACTTGCTCTCTTAGGCCCCAGCTACATATGCAGATAAAGGTGCAAGGGGATCAAATAAGTGATTCATACAATCAGGCCTCCTGCCATGCCCATAGCGCCTTGCTACCAGTGCATGAGGGAGCCCTGCTCTGGCAAGAAGCAAGTTCTTGTGGCTGGGAGCCCCACAAACCCCAGTTGAGGGGCTCCCAGCCACAGGAGTATTTCACACATGCTCAGGGCAGGGGACTGCAACCCTGGAAGTGCGTGAAACCCCTGGGGCAGGAGGATCTTGGGAAGGCATGCTGTAGGGACCCAATGTCTGCAACTACATGACTTGGGGTCCTGGCAGCTGCAGGGTGCTGCCAGGACCCACAATCCACAGCTGCTGGAGCTGAGCATCCCCAGCAGTTACAGGACTTGCAGCCCCAGCTGGGCAAGGTACACTCCTGTAGCTGGGAGCCCTGTCTACACAATCAAATTAAAGCTCAATAACAACCAGCTATAAAGTTAGTAAAAATGTTTACCAACTTTATAGCTAATTAGAGCTTTTGATTGTGTGATAGCTACTTTGCATGTGTAACTAGTCTCACAGTAATTGCATAATTAACCTGTTAATTGCACAATGTCCGTAACGTATAGAGAGGGCCTTAGCTTTTCCTCTGTTTACTGCTCAAAGTGTTACTGTTGTTTCAGCGATTATAGCTCATATCTAGGGACCTGCCAAAGTCACAGCAGAAGTGTGCTGCATCACAGCTCCTTTAATCTTGCTTGTTTTGCTGTGTGTTCCCCCCGGCCTCCCCAGGGCCCTGATTGGCAGAGGTGGGAGGAAGCCCTGCTGCTGGAGGGAGATGGCAGAGGTAGGCTGGGGAAGGAAACTCCAGTGCTGGAGGCTGGAGGAGGAGGCAGCAGCAGTGGAGGGAGTGTTTACATGGCCAGCCACCCCGCGCCCCCATCACCACCACCATCCCCGGCTCACTCTTTGAGGCCAGCCATATAAACACTCCTTTGAAATCCATCATTCTCGACAGGCAATTGGCTAGTAATACATAAATATTCAAGACCAAATAGAAAGCCATGGTTTGCCAGTACAAAACATATTGATTGTATTATGCCATACTCTGAGCTGCAATACACACCTGAGCCCATGATAAGAGGAAAGACAGATGATCTTTATGAGGTAGGCAGGTAGAAATCTTTCTTGCTTAGTGGCAAAGAAAATAAAAGTAACCAGAGATGGCATCTACAGAGAACTCTACTCAACATATTCATACACCAGACCCTAGGAGATGTGTGATTTGAATATGGCTTTGGGCTTCTGTGAAGGGACACTATAAATAATCTGTAATTTTTGAAATGGTAAAATCACCTTGACAAACTTTCAGCCCTTGCAAGTCAACTGGTGAGTTGCAATCATTTTTCACAGTAAAAAGTGCTAACATATTTATTTATTTATTCATTCATTTCTAAGTTTTGCATACTGCCCTTCCCGAAACAAAAGGCTCAGGGCAGCTTATTAAAAAAAGACAAAAAGAATGATAGAAACAGAAGGAAATATTAAAATAAGAGCAAATTCTCCTTCTCTCCCATGGCCCGGAAAAAGAACCCAGAAGCTAATATTTTAGATTTAAGTATGCTTCTTAATTAAATAACAGGGAGACCCACCCTCAGACTCCAAGTTGTAGTGCCCATGATTTTAAGAATGTCCTTAGGAGCCTGCCTACATTGGCTTCCTCTCAAGCCAGTGTGTGACACAGGATACTGGGTAAAATGGGCCTGTGGTCTGATCCAGTAAATGGCAATTCTTATGTTCTTATTGTCTTAAGCCTATGGCCACCACAGAAAATCCCTCTCATCATGCAACAAAGTCCTGACTAGACAGAGTAAAATGCCTAGAGGGGACCCTGAGCGCATGCCTTTGCACTGCTCCCAGGACAAGGAGTCTGAGACCAGTACAGGGGTGGATGCTCAAGTTATCAACTCTGCCTAATTCGCAAGCCTGGATGTATGCAGATCAGGACAAAATGGTTAGGGTAGCAGGCTGGCAAGGAGATGGTACAGAAATGCCCTAAAATAAAAGGAGCAGGTCTCATTTTCAGCTTGGAGAGAATCTGTGAAGCATATTTATCTCTGAGACTTGACACTTCCAATGAAGCCCCTGCCTTCCAGAACTAGAGACAAAAACAATAACCTATTTTATATGTCTTCTCATTCCATTTCTTTACTATAACAGTTCTTGTCAACTTTCATTACAAATGAATAACAGAAAAATTAAAAGATACCCTAGGGAAAAAAATTAATCATAGATTTTCAGCATGAGCAGAATTAGCAGCAGATAATAACAATTACATTGCAGAAGAACAATGCTTTAGACACCATGTTATAAAAATTAGAGAGATGATGAATCCACCATATATTCCTTGCTAGTTTGTTCCGCTGTTAGTCACCCTTTTTGTAAAACATTTGTGTTTTATCGCCAATTTTAATTCATCTGGTTGTAGCTTCCAGCCACTATTTCTTATTATGCTTTAATCCTTTAGATTAAGGAGCTTGTTAGTACCCTACGTTTTTTCCATGATTAAAAACACTCTAATCAAGTCACCACTTACTCTTAACCTCCAGATAAGCCAAACTGATTGAGCTCTTCATCTCTCTCAATGTAAGTTACTTTCTCCAGGCCTTCAATTATTTTGTGGCATTATATGAACTTTCTAGCTTTTCAACAACCTTTTTAAAATATGGATATTAGACATTATCTTAATGTTTGTCTCACCGCTGCTATAAATGAGGTGAAATAATCTCCCAGCTCATAGTTTCATAGTTTCTAGGGTTGGAAGGGACCTGAGCAGATCATCTAGTCTGACCCCCTGCCATGGCAGGAAAGAGTACTGGGGTCAAATGACCCCAGCAAGGTGTTCATCTAACCTCCTTTTAAAAACCCCCAGGGTAGGAGTCTGCACCACTTCTCTTGGAAGCTGGTTCCAGACCCTAGCCGCCCTGACTGTGAAGTAGCGCCTCCTGATATCTAACCTAAACCTACCCTCTGCCAGCTTGTGACCGTTATTCCTGGTCACTCCCGGCTGTGCTCGGGGGAACAACAACTCCCCCAATGCCTGCTGATCCCCCCTGACTAGTTTATAACAGGCCACAAGATAACAGGCAATGTGTGTGTGTGTGTGTGTGTGTTCGTGTTCATGGAGTTCCACACACACACCCCACCATACACATGCACCCACACCCCCTCACATTGCCAAACACAAACCCCAGCCACCCTCCCCAACACATCCCCCCACAGACCCCATACCTACCCACACCCCACATATCCACACACCCCATCACATGACCCCTTACTCCACATAGTCACACATCCATAGCCCCCCACATACCTATACCCACCCCCCACAATGTACAAGAATAAGATTTCATTTTAAGCTATTGTGCAATCACTTCTATGTACGCTACACAAACACATGTAAATCAAGACAAAAAGATTTTTTGAAATCAAATTAATGATTGTTATAGATGTTCACTTTTTAGAATATAATTTGGTATTTTTCTGATTCCAAGATGGCAAAACCATTTGCTGAAAGGAGTACTTCCAGGGGCAAGACTTCTGGTGGCAAAGTCAGGAGTTAGACTGCAGGGACAGGCAATTATTTTGGGTGGAGGGCTGCTTACTGAGTTTTGGCAAGCCAACAAGGGCCACATGATAGGCAGCCAGAGGCAAATAAATATTAATTTTCTAAATTTTGTAGGGGCCCCGTGGGCCTGATAGAATGGTGTGGCAGGCTGCATCCGGTCCCGGGCTGCATTTTGCCCACCCCTGGGTTAGACAGTGGGACTTCCAGGCACAAGATGGTAACCAACGGGTGGGGCTACCCAGGAGGCCCTCAACAGCTTGCCAAAACTCAGTAAGTGGCCCTCTGCCCAAAATAATTGCCCAACCCTGCTCTAGCCAATAATGCACAGGATGATCTGAAAAAATGGATCACCAATTCTTAGCCTGCCCTAGAAAATTCTCAAATTTTTAAAATCAGTTTTCATTCAAAATTATAAAGATACATGTTTCAAGAGTCCTATGAAGCAATATTTTTAAAAGAAAATTGAATTTTTGTTTCAAAATAAAGTCATGTTTTGTCAATTGAAACATTTAATTAAATTTCTCATTTTTCTTTATATCAAAATTTATATTTTCATTTTATATTATAAGGCATTTGTATTTATTTTATAATGAAAAATAAATGTTAATAATTTAATTTAAATAAAATATATAGTATGTATATAACATTAAAACAATTATAAAACGAAAATTTGAAACGTTCTGATAAAGTTGAAAGGACATGTTTTAATCTTGTCAAAAATTAAAACTGAAAAGATCAGCTTTTGACCAGGTGACATTTTTCAAATTAAAAACAAAGTATTTGGGAAAATTTAAATTAACCCTATACTAAGCAACAAAGAAAAAAAATACAGAAGAATTTGTTATTCACCACAGAAAGCAAATAATGTCTACACGCTATGACTGGTTTATATGTAAAGCACATATGACTTCTGCCAGTTAATTTATTGTTGTTTTTTGGCATCCCAAAGACTTTCCATACTTTTAGGTACCTAATGTTTGTTCTGTATTACAAATAATAACAAAGTTATGGAGAATATACAAGACTGGTAGCCAGTTTCAGGATTTTGCTACCATAAATAAACTGTTTACACTACATTTTCATAGATTATTATATTAAAATTTCATAGATTTCATAGACATTAGGGCCTGGACCTTGGAAGATCGAGTCCAGCCCCCCGCCCAAAGGGCAGGAAGTCAGCTGGGGTCATAGGATCCCAGCAAGATAAGCATCCAATTTGCTCTTGAAGGCGTTCAATGTAGGTGCTTGAACCACTTCCGATGGCAGGCTGTTCCAGACCTTGGGGGCTCGGACAGTAAAGAAATTCTTCCTTACATCCAGCCTGAAACGGTCTTGCAGGAGTTTGTGACCGTTCGACCTCGTCATCCCTTGGGGTGCTCTGGTGAACAAACGTTCCCCCAGATACTGGTGGTCACCCCTGATAAACTTATAGGTGGCCATCAGATCACCCCTGAGCCTGCACTTTTCCAGGCTAAAGAGTCCCATGACTCTCAGACTGTTATCGTAAGGTCTGTTTTCCTGACCTCTGGTCATGTTTGTGGCTCTTCTCTGGACTCTCTCAAGCTTCTCCACAACCTTTTTGAATTGTGGAGCCCAAAACTGGATGCAGTACTCCAGATGCGGCCTCACCAAGGCTGAGTACAAGGGGAGAACGACGTCCTGGGATTTGCTCAAGAAGCATCTATGGATGCAAGCCAGCGTTTTGCTCACTTTACTAGCCACAGCATCGCATTGCAGGCTCATGTTCATCTTGTGGTCAATGATGACCCCCAAGTCTCTTTCTTCCATAGTGCTAGCCAGTGTAGCACTGCTGAGTCTATAAGGATGCTGCAGGTTTTTCCTCCCAAGGTGGAGAACCTTGCATTTTTCAGTGTTAAACACCATCAGGTTCTCGTCTGCCCATTTGCTGAGCCTGTCCAGGTCAGCCTGGATCACCCGCCTGTCTTCTGGTGTGGATGCTTTGCCCCAAAGTTTGGTGTCATCAGCGAACTTGGCCAGTCCACTTCTAACTCCAATGTTCACATCATTAACTGCATCTCTCAAACAAATTGCAGTTTTGTACTCTAACACTAGATATCATATTGTATATAATAGGGTCTTCAGCCACCATTTAAAGCAAAATAACATTTAAAGCCCGCTAAAATGACATCAGCCAATCTACTTGAAGTAAGCCATTTATCACTAAGCTGCAATCATCTCTGTAATTTCCTATTATAAACATAAACAGAGGCAAGATAAATTAATATTGGGGGTGCGGGGGGCAAGATTTATCTTTGCTATTTATGGTCAGTGTCCAAAACAATTGAGTCTGCAGTTTTCAGCAAATGTTGCTTTTGTTTTCTTGGCTTTATCTGAAAGGGAAAAAAAGGCAGAAACATGATGTGGATAACCAGATAACAGTTAAGACAACACTAACCCATTGTGTAAATATCATGACCCACCTCACAAAGAGTTATCCTAATGGCTTTGTAAAACTTAACTTAAAAATACCATAGAAATCAAACCATACATATGATGAAATAGACTTGATACAATTTGTACTGTGTTAGTGTAAGAGCATCAGACTAGGACTCAGAAGACTGGTGTTCTCCTAATTCTGCCACTTGCCCATGTCCAAGTTGTTCATTCACCCTGTGCCTCAGTTTTTCTGTCTGCAAAACTGAGATAATGATACTGACATCCTATATAAAATACTGAGATTTACAGATGAAAAGTGATAGGGGAGAGCTAGGGACTACAGCAGTATTTCATTATTTCCTCACATTGCTTTCTCCTCTGCCAAAAAATATCATAAAGCTTCTTAAACTTTCAGTTCAGCAAACATTAAGTAAACATGAAGCAGAGGAGTAGTTTTAGTGATATTTATTTGCCTTTCCTATATATTTAAAATTAAGCATGCACCAGTTCCCAGAAATGAGGCAATGTAGTCATCTTAGAGCACCAAGAAGCATACCTGAGACAAACAGCCTCAGGGTACATCCAGCTGTTTAGGCAGCCTGCCCGGGAAGTGTTCTAACTATGGCACTTTACACAAACGTGCCAGAGTTGGAGCACCATTGAACCCAACAGGCATTTGCCAGTAGGGTGCGGGGGTCTCAGAGCCTGCCTGCAGCTGCCCTGTCCAGCAGGCAGGGGTGCTTCAGCAGCCTCCCAGGAGACTGCCAAACTTCCCTTCTGCCCACTCTCCCTCCTTCCCCCCAGGAAGGAGCAAGGACTAAGTGGGAACATCTTGCACAGTGGTGTTCCCTGACAAGGCATGGAGGCTATCTATGTAGACATACTCTAGAAGCCTGGGTCCATCCTGAGAGGGGTTCTGGATGCAGGCACTTCTGTAGAGAGCTGTGACACTGGGCTCTGAGAGCAGTCACACAAATGCTGATATAGGGAGACTGCTGAGGACATGGCTGGAGGAAAGCAAGGCATGTTGTGGGCAGAACTGCAATAAATAGTGCTGTGAAGGTTTCAGATATACTGCAGCCCATGAGGAGCCTAAGGTGGTTTCTGTAACTTTGAGAGACATACAGAAATATTAAAATCGAATTATTTAAATTTGCATTAAACCTCTGCTGAGCCTGGAGGATCAGGAAGGTGCAAAATTGGTTTAATGCCCCCATTTCCCTTGGGCCTTGTGTTTTGTGCTGAATTCTTAGAGGTGAAACAAAGACTTTTATCCAACTTTGACTTAAAGAATTCAATTTAGAATCTTAGCTTAACATTTTGTCACATTTTTATTAACTGGCAGGATTAATACCATATGTGAAATAGGTAGGGGCCTGCTTGCAGATATGTTAATGTTGTAATTAAGGACAATTTTAAACATTCTTCTTGTTAATATCTAATAGAGAGATCTGCTGACATTGATGTTGTCAGACCTATGGAGCAAACACAAATATTTAAATTATGTTTTAAAAAAAATCTAAGTCCTGAACTGACAACCTTCCATTAGAGTATTCATTATCCTAATGCTAATGGGTTTCTGATCCCATAAACAGTGTCATTTCCTGTAAATTATAGCAGTCACAAGCGGGGAGAAGAACATGCTAATGTGATGCAACACAACATGATGTTAGGTTTCTACTAAAATATAATGAATATTCTATTTAATTATATATTCATTTTGGATTTGTTGCTAGTTTCTGACCAGGTCTATTCTGTAATAGAGCAAAGTAGACTTTAAAATATTCTCCTAGTGTTATTTCTTCAAAATATTAGAAAACAATTCAACAATGTTTTAAACCTTATATCATTTATCACAGGTCATAGACAGACTGAATAATAGCCAGAGACTCCTCTGAGCAAGGAGTCAAAATAAATTCTCTTCCATTAATAAAGGATGGATCTGGAAAGCAGACTTTGTCACTTGATCTTCCAAAGGGTGCTGAGTTGTAAATCAACAAAGCTTATCACTGATCAATCTCAGAGCTTGCGCATGAGCCCTTGCATAATTTAAGGTGTTGAAAGAACAGTAGTGTAAGGATACAGCCAGGTGCCTGGTACACAGAGGCAGGCACTGATATCACAATTGTGATTACACTAGTACAGCAGCTTTTTATTGTCCCCCCTCTAGTCGGAGGCCCGGCTAGTACAAGAGTAGCTAGTGCCAGAGCAGCACTGGCACCGTCCTTGTTATCCTATTGTGAAAGAATATTTCACGAGGTCCCTTCCAGCCCTAAACTTCTGTGAATTGGATTCCATTTATGCAAGGGGACATGTACTTTAAAATAGACACTAAAAATAAAAACATGCAAACTAAAACATTTGTTTAGGGGGAATGCAGAAATAAAAAATTCCTGGCTAGCAGGAAATGAAGTCTTTGCCTCTGGGCTACTTTTTGATGTAGTGGAAATAATTTTCATGCTCTGATGACACTGAAAACTATAAGTAGGAATATAACTCCTGGTAAGGACACCCATGCCGACAGCTTGAAGAATAGAAGACAGAATCTAGGTAGTCCCCTGATGCTTCTCATAGGAGGCCGGAAATGAGCTGATGACTCTCCCCTTAGAGAAACCTACAGTATTATTCCACTTAACAAACCTAACCTGACTAAATGTAGAAAAAGAGATGATAACTAATATAGGAAGGCTTCAGCACTGAACACATTTTGTAGCTTCACTGTTACCTTTTGATTGGATTTGTGGTTTGGAGTGAAATTAATTGATTGATAATTAATCAGGCACAGATGAAAATTAGTATTAGGATACACAATAGTAAAGACTTATTGGTACTAATAAAGACAATGCTTTACACAGTCTTGGGTTCAGGAAGACCAGATCTCCTGGCCAGGCGTCTCTGCTTTCCTAAGGACTCTTGCTGAGTTGTTTTTTTTCCTGCTGATAAAAGGTCCAATTGTTTGCTTGCCCCAAGCCCAATATTTATAGATGGTTGATTTGACATGCTAATAATTGATCTCTGATTGCTTTTATTTGAATTTCTTTATTTCACTGGAACTTTTGGAACTAGATAGAACCAGATTTTCGGGGCCCTGAGAAAGGAATCAAGGGATCAATTTAGCTAAGGCTCTTTATTTTTAGGTGTCTGACCCCAATGTGTTAATCATCTGGTAATCTTTACTTTAATCAAGATATTGTTGATCAATTAAAATTTATATTTTTGAGACAGCAGATTTCTTATCTTCTTTATGGCTTACCATTTGGCCCTTGGTCAGTCATTCACTAACTGTGGCCTGTGGCTTGACAAGGCTCCTTTGGTTTTTCCATCCTCCAGACTGCCTTTATGTCCATAATCATTTGAACATGTTAGCAAAAATAAATTTATTATAACAAGATCATTATTAGTACATATGGTCACCTTAGTTATTAATGTTTTAGGGTGCAACTGTAATGCAGGGTATTTAGGATAAAGGCCCTTGGCTTGCTGTTCAGTCATATTTCTGCAGCTTTGACTTGGGTTCCCTGAAAATGGCCATGCCTGACAGCCACACTTTCCCTGCAATTTGGTTGTGCTTTGGATATTGTAATGGGGCCCAAGCCCATTACTAGAAGGGGAACAGGGGTAGGGTGACCCAGGCACCCCAGCCCTCTGCTGGGGCTTTCCCATCCCTCACCTCCTCTCTCTTCACCTCAGGATCCACCGCCCCCCCCGCAGGGCTTTGGGAGCATTGCTCATAGGACAGCTAGCAGTTTCCTTTCCCACACTCAGCCCACCCAGGAGCTGGGTTGCCAGGCAAAAGCATATGACCAGGTCAGCTGGCCAGGAGGTCAGGTGACCAGAGACTCTGGGAAGAATAAAAGGGAAGGGAAGAAGAGCAGCAGGGGCTGTCCCCAGGTGACCCCATGAGGAAGAAGGGGGAATCAGAGGACTTGCTGCCTCAGGACAACAGAGTGAATCCACAGATAAGTTTTTCATAGTTATTAGGGCTGGAAGAGACCTCCCAAGATTATCAGGTCCAGCCCCCTGCCCAAGAGGCAGGAAGTTAGCTGAGGTCAGCTCATCCCAGCAAGTTAAGTATCCAAGCATTTCTTAAAAGGTATTCAGAGCAGGTGCTTGCACCACTTCTGTGGGGGGAGTCTATTCCAGATTCTGGAGACTAGACAGTAAAGGAGTTTTAGCTTATGTCCAGTCTAAAATGGTCTTCCAGCAGTTTGCGACTGTTAGACCTTATCTTCCCTTGGAGTGCCTTGGTGAACAAATGTTCTCTCAGTTCCTAATGCACACCCATTATGTACTTATAGGCTGCCACCAAGTCACCCCTGAGTCTTCACGTCTCCAGCCTGAAGAGGCCCATGCCTCTCAGCCTGTCCTCATAAGGCCTGTTCTCTTAACCTCTAAATCGTGCACATGGCTTTCCTGTGGACTCTCTCAAGCCTCTCCACATCCTTTGTAAAGTGTGGCACTCAGAATTGGATGTGGTACTGTCACCTGTCAGCTCCATGTTCTGGGGGAACCCTGACACAGGACACAGACTGTCTGACTCACAAAGAATCACCCCCGCCAAACAGAAACTGATTAAGATGCAGTGAGAGACACACCTAAAACCCTCCGGATAAGGGTGACAAAAGTGAAACAACTGCCCTAGGTCTCATTTGCATCTGAGATTGGAACAGATGACCATTCATTTACATGAGAGATGGAGAACAGAAAGCCTGAAGCAGAGACTGAAGTGAATTCTGGGATCAGCAAAGCAGGGGAGCACTGCATGATGGGGAAGCTGTGCTCCAAATGCTGATCAACCCTCACACCCAGCTCAACATTTATCAGACCAGTTCTAATCTGGATTTACAAAGGACTTTTCCTCTCCCCCGCCCCCCCCCCCCCACACCTCTACGCAAAAGTAAATTTATTAGGCATCTCAGGCCGTACATTCCCCGGTCCCACTATGGGAGGCCTATGTAAACTTAACTGGCTAAAACTCGGTTGCCGGGTTAGGGAATGCTGAGGCAATAGACCGAGTCAGAGGGGGTATGGATAACATTTGAACAATGGTACAGGGTTCATCACAGCATCCAGCCCGTTGGAGCCCTGTCCACAAGTGTTGTCATACTTTTCCCGAGACGACTGGTGGAAGTCCTCTCCACAACAGGTTATGAACACTCCAATAAGTGCCTTAAGTCTGTTAAAAGACTATAGTAAGATCTGGACAAGTCATGCTAAGCTGAGGCTTGTTCACAGCAAGTTAAAATCTAAAACCCTGATGCTGCAATCTTTGGTTTCTGAAGACACCAAGAAATATCCCATCAAGTATATCTGTTATCCATAGGAATGTCAAGCTGGCTCCCAAGTAGGTGTTTCCTGAGTATCAATCAAGTTCCTGAAATGTTCCAATCAGATAACCCCTTGTCAATAGAAAAGACAATTTGATTTACACTATTGAGAATGCTTGAAAGAAGCTGAACTGGGGGTATAAAAATCTGTAAAAGAAGCAGCAGCGTGCTGACACCACCCACTTTCTTCTCAAGAGGCTGCAGGAGGCAGATCATCTCCCTTCAAGGATCTTGCTGAGAACTTTGACCTGTCAGCTTTGCAACCCGAGTGCCTTGGACTGGTGAGATCCCAGCTCTTTCTTTCTTTTCTCTTCTCTCTCTAAGCATAGATTTCTAAACTTGAACTGTATTAGTTAAGCTTGAGCTAAGTTTCCCCAAATACTTAGTGAAACCAGGGTATACTGTAACTGTTTGTGTTTGTTTTTCCTTTGCATGTCTATTACTACTATTGTCATTATATATTTTATCTACTTAGCAATAAATAACTTTTATAGTCAAACTGGTGGTAATTGGGTATATTTTTCTCTTTCCCCCACTTGCTCTGCAGCAACGCTCCTTTTACCTAAGCTAGAGATCCCTTTGTAGACCAAAAATACTGTGGGGTCTGCTCATCAAGAGGCTAAAAGATTGGGATGTAGTGAGTTTGAAACACATAAGGGGATCAGCTTGTACAGGCTGATTGACCCAGTTTGGCTCAGACGTGCCCTAATGAACTGAATGCATGTCCCATGAGGGTGTCATCGGGACACCCAGCCAGATTCAGAGGTATTCTGTTTAACTGTGTGCTTGTGTCTGACTGTAGTTATTGTTGCTCTGATGAACTGATTCTTGGCATATGAGGGTGTCAGCCTGTCCATGCTGATCAACCCGGCCAGGTCAGGCGTGTCACGTTAATCTGTGTGTGTTTGTGTGCATGACTGATTTGGGGACTGGAGGAACCCAGCCCCACTGAACTGAGTCCTGCAAGATAGCTCCATTGGAGGTGAGGGCTTGCAGAAGGGAGAGATACAGCTCCATACAGAAACACAAGTAACACAAGCAACACATTGATAGAATTACCAAGACCCTAGCCCTAATTAATGAGCACACCCCAAGTAGCGGGCAAATCTGGTAACAGTACTCCAGCTGGGGCCTCACCAGGACCAAGTAAAGCAGGAGGATTCATAGAATGTAAGGCCAGAAGGGACCTCGGAAGATCATTGGGTCCAGCCCTCTGCATCAGACAAGAAAGACCACTGGGTTCAGGTGACCCCAGCAAGGTGACTGTCCAGTCTCCTCTTGAAGATTTCCAGGGTAGGCAATTGCACCACCTCTGGAAGGAGCCTATTCCACAGTCTAGACACCCTAACTGTGAAGAATTTTTTCCTAATGTTGAGCTTGAAATGGTCTTCCAGGAGCTTGTGGCCATTAATCCAGGTTTTCCCCAAAGGTGCCTCAGGAACAGTTGTTCACCGAGCCCTTGATGTACTCCCTTAATGTAGCAGTAAGCTGCTACCAAGTCCCCTCTCAGCCTTCTCTTTTTCAGGCTGAAGAGTAGGACTGTGTGAAGTGGCTAGTATTCACTTCAGATTCAGCCAATTCGGGAGACAGTGTTTCAATCTGGTGTTTCGAATCACTGTCCTGAATCAATTCAGCCGAATCCAATTTGGAGATTCAGCTGCCACCAAAACAGCTGAATCTCTGGCCCCATCCCCTACTGGCTCTCTCAGTCCCATCAGTGGCTGCCCTGCCTGGGCCCAGCATCCTGTCACTAAAAAAAAGTCCCATACTTATCAGCTCCTGCTAGGTGCAGGGGCAATTCCCCCCCAACTGCACGTACATGGAACTGATGCCAGAGCTGTGGAGCCCAGCAAGGCTGTTTGCAGCCTGCCCACTGCTTGCTGCAGCTGCCCAGAGCCCAGGCTGGCTACAAATAGCTGCGCCAAGTTCCAGAGCCTAGTCACCAGCTCCATGCTAAGAGAGGGGGAGAGACCAGGATTGCATTGCCTCAGGCCCCTCCCCCAGTGCTGACTCCGAGGTGCACGTGCACACACTGGTACAGAGCTGATGCCAGGGCTCTGGAGCCTAGCACAGCTGTTTGCAGCCTCTCAACTACAGCTGGCCCCGGCTCTGGGTAGCTGCTGTGAGCCAGGAGCCCAGGCTACTCCCAGTAGGCAGCTCGGATGCTGCAAGCCCTGCAGGGAGTAGCCCAGGGTCCATCACTGGCAGCTGCTACCCAGAGCCAGAGCTGGCCATCGTGTGCCAAGCAAAATGGCCTCAAGTGCCATGCTCAGTACATGTGCCGGGGGTTGCTGACCCCTGCTCTAGCGTGACCACACTTCACCATAATTTGGTGTCATCTGCAAACTTAGCTAGTCCACTTCTGACACTGAAATCCAAATCATTTCTAAATATATTAAAGAGTACTATTCTGAGTACTGAGCCCTGGGGGATGCCACTGGTCACCATGAGCCATGCTGACTCAGTTCCACCAACTGTCACTCTCTGGGTCTGACCATGGAACCAGTTCCCCAGCCATTGGACCATAAAGTTAAAGGTTGTCAAGGCCTCAGTTCCCCAATTTTACCATGATGCCATTATGGGAAATTGAGTTAAAGGCTTTTTTCAAATCTAAATATATGACATCAACCCTTGTCCAGGTGATGCATCAGCCACCTCCAGCTGGGTCCAAGGTGCCAGCTCTAAGCAAGCAGGGTCCTGCCACTAGCAGCAATTCTGGTGTTTCCTATTGGAAAACTGAAAAATCCCTGATAAAAAAAATCCCAAAGTCACTCTGTAAAATACCCCAAAATCCATGTTCCTCCACAATTAAAACAAAGACCACTATATACATACATATATACACACATATACGTACATACATACATATATAGATACAGATGTAGATAGAAAGAAAGAGAGAGAGAGAGAGAGAGAGAGAGAGAGAGAGATCAGTTGGGCAGTGTTTTCTTGATATATATTTACAGTGTTAAAGCAATGTGGAAGCCTACCAGTGTTTCTGTCAGCATAATAAAATGAATTCTAAATACCTATATATTTTGCTGCCCGCCCCCCCACACCGGGACTACAGCCCCCCAACAGGGGCCAAATGGCCCCTGCAGGAACTACCACCACCCCTGCAAGGCCCACATGCCCCACCCCTGCTTGCTCCCCAGCCCCCTGGATTGCTTCCCTGCCTGGCCCAATCCCCCACCAGTTCCTGCAGCCCCCCACAATGGCTGCCCCGCCCTAGGCTCTGGCACTTAAAAAAAAAAAAAAAAGCCTCTACTCACCAATCAGGGGCTGTGGGGACTCTGGGGCCTCTTCGCAGAGCCCTCCCAGGCAGCACAGGGCATCTGGGGGCAGTGGGACGTGGGTTGGGGCCACTGGGGCTGTCACCTGGCCCCATACTGTGTCAGGGTGGGGCTGTAACCCAGATGGCAGCTGTACTGCCAGTAAGTGCTGGAGGTGGGGTTGGATTTTTTTTTAAATTGTGGGGATGCTGGGGTGGGGGAGGGATGAAGCCAGGCAGGGCAGTAACAGGGGGATGGGACTGGGCAGGGCAGTGATGGGGTGCTGGGGGGCAGGCAGGGGGTGGGGCCAGGCATGGCAGTCATTGAGGGGCTGGGACCAGATGGGGCAGGGATCAGGGAGCTTGCAGGGCAGGCAGGGGATGGGGCCAAGCAGGGCAGGGATCAGGGGGGCGAGGGGCAGGCAGGGAATGGGGCAGGGCAGAGCAACCATCAGGGTCACTAGCAGGGTGGGGCCAAGTGGGGCATGGATCCGGGAGCCTGGGGGGCAGGAATGGGGCCTGGTGGGGCAGGGATCCAGGGGGCTGGAGAAGCAGGAGGATCTGGCTGGGAACTCCCCATGGTCCCCTCCCCCATCCTCCAGCCCCCCTAACCCCCTACTTACCTGCAGCGGAGCCTGGGTCTAGCTTCCTGCAGCTGGCATGCTGCCTGCCCTGCATGGGCAGGTAGCATGCTTCAGCACCAGAGTGAGGGCCAACCACAGAGACTCTGGTTGCTACCAGAGCATCTCTGTGGAGGACCCTGCCTCTACTTTTTTTCACTCCGGTTTTTTTTGACCCTTGAATATCCAGGGGTCTAATTTTTCCCCTGTGCTGCAATCTTGCAGCAGGGCGAGCCTTTTCCCGTTCCCACACATGCCTCTTGCAGCGTCTCAAAGAAGTTTGAGACGCTGCAAGAGGCACATGTGGGCTCACCTGGACATGCCTCAAGTCAAATAGAGCTCATCAGTGCGAGTGAGGAAGCTTCACAACTGATCTGATTTGGCTGAATGCTCTTCCCACGAGATGTCAGGGTGGTTGAAGTCACCCATAATGAGCATGCACCAGGAGCATGCAGCCTGTGCCAATTCCCTAGCAAATTCATGGTCAAGCTCTTCCTCCCTGTTAGGAGGTCTGTAATAGACTCCTATAATTATATCCCCTTCACCACATTCTTCCTGTATTCTAACCCAGAGGATCTTAAGTCACCCTCTTTGGGTGCCAATCTCTGCTTGTAAGGAAGTGTACTGCTCTTTCACATAGAGATACACCCTCACCCTTCCTTGCAACACAATCACTCCTATACAAGGTATAGCTGTCAACACCTGTGGTCCAGTCATGGGTGGAGTCCCACCAGGTCTCTGTTATCCCTATGAGATTGTATTCATTCTTGCTTAGCAGAAGGACCAATTCCTTGTTTGTTCCTTATACTTCTGGCATTTGTGTATAGGCAGTTAAGCCTGCCATCAGAAGCCCTGGGATTCCCTGTCCTCTTAGAAAAGTCCCATCCTTGGGCTGGGGTAGGAGTGAGTTCCTTTGTGTTACCTGACCTGTTGATTTTGTGGTTGTCACTTCTAGGACTTGCACTAGTGATTATCCACCCATCCCCCAGCAATCATAGTTTAAAGCCCTGTCAAGCAGGTCAGCCATTCTGGCTGAGAAGAGCTTCTTTTCCATGGAAGTGAGGTGAAAGCTGCCCCTTCCCAACAAACCACTGCCTCTCTCTCTGAAGCGTGGACTGTGCTCGAAGAAGCCAGAGCCTTCAGGATGACACCAATGCCACAGTCTTCTGTTGACTTCTTCAATACGTCTCCCTCCTGTGCCCGGTACTCATAACTGAAAGGACACCCCAACCCTCTGAGCCCCACTCCCAGAGCAGTCATGACCCAGCCATGATTGCTCTGAACTGTATCATTTGTGCACACATGGATGAGGAGCATGGGGTAGTGGGCCAAATGAGTTTAGGAATCCACTCTGCCACATCCTTGATATGGGCCCCTGGGAGGCAGCAAACCACACAGGCCAGGGTGGCAGATTACTCCCTCTGTCCCTCTCAGGAAAGAGTCGCTCACCATGACCACCCTACATCTCTTCTTAGGGGTGGCAGGTAGCCGCTCTCCTCATCCAGAGCCAGTACTTCTGCTGATGTCTCTGCTGGTGGTATGAGAGTGCATACCTGTTGTTCAGTTCCAAGGGAGTAGTGACCTTGTTACTGCGTGTCTTGGAACCCGAGACAGCCGTCTTCCAAGCATCCCCCACGTGCAGCTCCTGGTTGATCTTCCTGTTCTCCATCTTCACGTAGTCGGGCATCTATGCTCTTCTCTCTTCCTTCTTCAGGAGAAGAGCCTGACTATAGTAGTCATCAGTCTCCTGTTCATGGCCCTTGATGGCACAAATTCTGCCTACCTAGGCCTGGAGCTTAGTCACCTATGACTCCAAGGACCTCACTAAGGCGTATATACCACAGGTGGTGGTGACCTTGCTCCCATTCCCAGGCAGCCCCCACAGCCCAGTGCCAGGGGCTCTGTCTGGGTGGAGGCCTCAGTGGTGCAAGGGAAAAGAGCACCAGTTGGGGGCCAAGGTGAGAAGCTGCAGGGCACAACCCATCCCCCCAACTGTATGTTAATAAGCTATGCTACTACCCATGAACTAGCCTAGGAACTGGCTTGTGAACTGCCTGCAAACTACTTT
The DNA here is from genome assembly GCF_052110815.1 of Crocodylus siamensis. Lineage (NCBI taxonomy): Eukaryota > Metazoa > Chordata > Crocodylia > Crocodylidae > Crocodylus > Crocodylus siamensis. Next base: position 80,169,585 of record NC_143395.1, on the reverse strand, counting down.
CCCTGTTCACAGGTTCCCTAGTCACCTGGTGAGTCTCCTTTTATACCCTGTTGGGCCTGGGCTGATTCAGCCCCTTGTTAGGGCTTCTGTCAGGCCCAGGCAGCAATCAGCAATCCCTCAACAATCAGCAATCACTCAGCAGTCAGCAATTCCTCACAATAAACAATCAGCAATCACTCAGCAATTAGCAATCACTCCCAGCTGCTCAGATCACACAGCCTACCAACCAAACACTCAGCAAAACCAAAGGCATGAGCAACTGGATCACTTATCTTTCCTGGGTAAGATCTGGTGCCTGGCTTCTCTTCTCCTTTCTCTTGCCTCCAAACTGCTTCCCCTATTTGTGGGCTCCTAGTCACAGGCTTTCTTTTTGTGTCCATTTCTTTTGGGCTCTGCACAAGACCCATTAGTAGCCTGGGCAGGGCTTCCAGTGCCAGCCAGGATTTGAGTTTTAGCAAAGCAGGAAGCATCTAGGAGCAAGGTGCCTGAGGCCAGAGTGGTTTCCCTTCTACACTGCAAGGGCAGGTTGGGTTCCCATATTGTGGACCTGGAGAGGAACCCTAGGCAGCTAGAGCAAACATGACCAGTGGCAGAGGTGCCTAGCCAAAGACACTTTGGAAAATGTGCCAGCCTTGGAGGTGCTCTCCAGGACGGCTTACAGATACTATATGTTTGATTCAAGATATAGTGCTGTTTGTCACTCATCTGCTACATCACAAGCAAAAAAAGAGAAAAAGATAAAGGAAAAAAACAACAAGCAAAGCTCTATTGAGAAGGACAAAAAAAATCTAATAGGACTAGAAGTAACTGGGTGAAAAAGGAGATAGCTGTGGGACACAATTAAAGAAAGGACCCAGCAACATAACACATCAGACATTATGCTGAAATCCCTTAAGCAAAAAGTATCAAGGCAGGCAAAAAACATCATGGAGACATACAAGAGAGGTTGAATGAAGAGCCATCAGAATGGCATGGGAAGAAGTGAAGACTGCTACACAAGCCTGATGAACAAGGATCCTGGTTTTCTGTGATCAAAAAAAATCCCCAATTTTCAGGGATAACCCAAAATCCACATTTTTCCATGATCAAAATGAAACACCATTATACGTTTATATTAGTGGTATTTCATTTTAGTAATGGAAAAATGTGGATTTTGGGTCACTTTTTTTAACCCCCAAATTGAGGATTTTTTAAATCAGAGAAAACCAGAATCCGTGCTGATGAAGATAGAAAAAAATAAATGGAAGATGGAAGACAGCTTTCCAAATGAAAGAAAGACTGACTGACCAAAATAGGATTAATTTGCTTTTGAATCTGTTTCTGGTGGAAACCTAGGTTTTCAACTAACCTTTTTCATGAAAAGTATAACTGTCTGCTTTCTGTGGAAACTTTTCATTTTTATCCTCAAAAAAGCCAAACACTTCAAAATTAGGATGCATTCTGTTACAAGTTGAAAAAACAAACAAAAAAATCAATTAAGAATGTTGCACAGCTGTATCAATAGAAGTTATAATTAGAGATGCTCCCTAATAGAAGTCTGTGGGAGCTCCAGTTGGGAGATGTTTACTCATTTAGGGATCAGGTAGCTAGTTAGGGAGAGACCAAGGATCTGCAGAGGTTATCTACTGCTCCACAATAAAATTCATTGTTTAGTTCTTATTCACTTATGCCTGTTTTTATTTAACCCAGTGATCACTACAAGCTGCCAAGAGTGGGGAATGAAACAGAACTTGAAAAAACTTAAGATCCAAACAGAAGAAGGTGGAACCTGAAAGCAAGTGAAGAAATGCAGTCATGGAGAAGAACAAGGGCCACTGTAAGTGATCTTCCTTTACAGTTATAATCTGACAACAGGCAAGAAAGTGTTGCAACCTCCTCTGGACCTTCTACTGTTGGGTAATAAATTAGAGATCTAGAAAGTATTTGGACAAAAATGTGTGTGTTACCTAACAGCTACAGAGGCAGAAATAAAAACTGACAAAGTCAAACAATATATCTTACGTAGAGAGTGTATCAACATGAGACACTTACTGTGGAGTTGCCTAGTTAGCTCCACAGTAAAGCACCACCATCTACATAAGCAATGCTATTAGACCAAATTTTTTATTGCTATGGGATAGTACTGCCCAATACAAGTGCTATTCTAAGGAGAGATTATTTACCCCTGCCAGCTGGGGCTGCTCTGACCCAGGTCAAACTGCTGCGGTTCCTGGGTGCATGTGTAAACATGGAATCCAGGAGCAATAAACTCTGGAGGGATATGTAGACACACCCACTAGCTAGCTGCTTCCTTACAGAGGGACTATCTCCCAACTCCCTCAGTCTCCTGTTAGGGAACATGTCTAAATTATAACTTCTTTTAATATATCTGTCCTCTTAACAATAACTACAAAAATCAGTTCACAAAAAAATCAAGTTACACCCATCTACAGAAGAAAGGGAAGAAAGGTTACTAGCACATCACTATGTAGTGAGTCTTTACCACTCACTTTTCTATTCCCTCCTTCCTGCAGTTCTTTTAACAAGCCTCTGTAATCTTTTAGGAGATTCCACATTTTTCTCAGACCTATGAAGTATCAGATCCAGCTTCTGATTTGGTTTTAGTGGAAACTTAAATCCTTATAGAAGGATCTGGCTGGCTTTCATTTTTGGCATCTGTACTTTAGCACATAGTACAGACTTCATTAGCTACCAGCCACTGAGGCTTTTTCACTCTTTCTGGATAGTACTTGCATTTGTGTCCTTAGGTTCATTTTTTTCCCATAAGTGCATGGTTGCTTCTTGTCTTCTGGAAGAACTGATTTCTTCCTAAAACTGTCCAGAACTGGGGTGTGATGACCAAGAGGATCATCACAGCATGAAAGTTGTGTCTTCTTGCACTGCAGGCATATACTTAGGTAGATTCAGATTCAGTTTCTCACAAGCTTCCAGAGATAAAATAGAGGTCATCTCCCTAGGTACCACAATGAACGGGCATTTGTATACTCTGTTTTCATACTGAATGCTAATAATGCATCTCCCTTTCACTGGTATATTTGGGGAATAACCAGTTATTTTGATGTTTGTTGGACTTACTTTTGGTCTCAGTTTTAATTTTCTATATTTGTGCTCAGGCAAAATATCAACCTGACCATGAATGCAATTTAAATTAAATTATTATTCCTCGCACTTACACTGGCAAAACTAAGTTCCTTTCATTGATCTTGCTGGATTCAACCATAACTATAGAAAACCCTTTCTGCGCTGTCTGCTCAAGAGGTGTTTATGTCGGGGATTTAAAACACCTGGTAAAATTGTTTTTCTTGTTACAGTTAAAACAGAGCTTTCTAAGTTGCTCTCCCTCATTAGGCAGTCTCCTTGCCAGTGGAAAATTCCACCTTATGAGGTGGCTTTTTCTGGCCACACGCTTTCATGTCTACTGCATGGAGTATCCCTCTTGGTGCATTCAGCTCTGCAGTCTGAGCGTTCACACTTTCTGCTGCCCTGCACATTTGGAGAGTCTATTCTAGGGACAAGCCTCCCTCAGGCAAGCACCTTTCTTGTAATGCGTTGTCGGCAATGCCACAAATAATTCTACATCTAATCATAGATTTTGCCATGTTCCCTTACTCAGTCTCTTTAGTTCAGGAACATACTGATCTATACTTTCTCCTGTTTTTTGTTTTCACTTAAAAAATCTGAATCTTTCAAGAGTCTAATTCTTTTTATGGCATGCAGGACTCCCCAAATGTAGACAGTATTAGTCTTAATTGCATATTTTGGCCTTCTCCAAAGGTAAAGGGTTATAAACAGAAGGGTTTCCTTCCCCATCTACATGTCCACTTAGTGAATAAACTCCAATGCAATTCATGCCAGAGTTTATTGCTCCCAGGCATAGCATCTACACATGCACCTGGGAACACAGCATGTTGAGTCAGGGTGGCACAGCCCCCACAGGCAGAGGGGTCCAAGGGGGTCAGCCTACCAGCCCAGAGCTGCTCCAACCCAATTCCCATGCTGCAGATGCGCTGGTGGGGGGACAAGGGTGCTCCAGTGCAGGACTAGCCAGCAGGCAGCCCCCACCCTGAAAAACCCTGGTGCCCCAGCCAGCCCCATCAGCATCTACATATGCACTGGTGCACACTAAAAACCTCTGCTGGCTGTTGGTACTTGTATTTACAGATACTAACCTGCAGAGTTAATTCAACTACTGTGGTCTAAGAGGGCCACAAGTGTAGATGCAGAGACTACTGCACAGCTTATTAGGCAGCTCTGCAGTAAACGTCTCCTGTAGATGCACCCAGTTAGTAAGAAAGAGACTCAGGGCCTGTAGAGATTGCCTACTATTCAACAATATAGTTCACTGTTTAGTTATTTGTATTCATGTAAGCCTGTGTTAATTGAATCTAGTGATCACTATAAAGGCCAGTTTGTGAGAACAGTAATTCTTATGCTTCATATGGCTTGTCATGTAAGACTCTGATCATATGGGTGGCTCTTCTTTGGACTCTCTCATGGTTGTCCACGTCCTTGTTAAAGTGTGGTGCCCAGAACTGGACGTAGTACTCCTATCTGAAAATATCAATTTTCTGTAGGAAAAAATCCCAGCAGTTCTGGATATCATGTTCTGGTGCTCTATCCCTTTCAAATGAAATATCTTGAACTCTTTTTTGATGTATACCATGTGCAATATTAAAAATAATGTAATTTATATACTCTTTACGTATAATATCTTATAGGTAGATATTGTAAAGTTCTTATTTTGTTTCCATTCAGATGGTCCCAAAGCTAGAGGTAATACTTAACACTAAGTTTTGCACACTGGGGGCATGTCCAGACAAGCACACATGTGCAGAGGTACATTTCCTGCCACATGAAAAACAGCGGCACATATCCAGTGTGCAGCAAATTGACCTGGGTGGTGTAGGGGAGGCTGGCCCCAGCAGCTTTATATGGGGTTCTGGGGGCCTCCTGGGGCAGCAGCAGTACCAGTTCAGCTACTCAAAGCCTGGCCAGCAGCTAGAGCATAGCTCTGGCTAGCCAGGCTCCGTTTCTGATGGCACACACTGCTGCTGCGTGCTCCGTGCCACAACCATGGGTTGTTTTGACACCAGGATTCCTTGGTGTCGAATTTTGGTGCCGCACTAAAAATTATCAGTGTAGTAAATGGGTGCTTGTGCACCACTGCTTTGAGGCACATGTGCATTCGTCTGGCCACACCCTAAAGGTGTAATTCTCTTTCCTTTTGCGCATCATAATAGCAGTTTTCTGGTTAAATACATGACATTTCTTGCCACTTATGAAGAGTGGTGATTCTGTTTCCCCTACACTGTGAACATGTGAACATGCACATGTAGACTTGAAATACATAGTAGGCTTCATGGTAGCCAGGTATGTGAATGGCTACTTACCTAAGAATGTGGCACCTAGCTGAGTGTAAATCCCAGAAAAAAGCACAAGGGTAGGAATGAAGCTCTCCATGTCTTAAGCCCAATGTGAGGGTAGTTGGACACTTGGCTACAAATCCTGAGACATGGGTTCTAAGCATACATGACCCAAATGAGGTCTGAACCTGGCTTTCTTAGATTCTTCAGGTATTATACCCACTATACCACAGCTTAGGTATTACCTAGCCCCTTCTCCAGAGCTCCTTTTGAAGCTGGGCACGGCCCAACGTATAACAGTCAGGGTAAAACACAGGGCCTGCAGCCAGCACCCATCACACTGAACCGCACACCGTCCAAGTTGATCTCTTCCTCCTGGCCCCACATGGGGCCATCTTGAACAAACATGTTAGACAGAAGGCTGGGGAATGCTTATCTTTTGGTGCAATAATTTCAGCACTGTGCTGGGAAGTCAGGCCAGGTACAAAAGTTGCATTTATTGCACGGTAAGCACACAGAAAGCACTCTATAGCCATAACCAAACAGATGGTCAGGGTATTTAGAGCACTGTAAAAATGGCAGTTCCCACTCTAAGATAACCCTGGGTGCATGTGGTATCAAACTTTAGCACTGTAGGTTAGAGCGCCATACCACATCCCAGCACAACTCACATTAGGTTGCATTCTGCCAGCAACCTCTGGGTCTTTGCAGCACCCTGCTCACCCCCACTCCCAGGGCGGTGCTCTAGCATTGGCCAGAGCTCATATGGTCTGCCTGAGCACCAGGCAAGCCCCATACCCACTGACAAGAATCAGCAAAAGCTCTGTCCCCAGGCCCACGCACATCCTCAGTCCAGTTAGCGTAGATCCATCCACACAAAGAAACCTATTTATTGCTGAATTTCTGTTATTGCATATTGTCATGGGCGCTGTTGAGCAAGTGCTGAATGTAGGTCATTTGCTATTTTGCCTCTGCTCACAGTTAGCATTTTTTAAGAATTAATTCATCTGCATTGATTTCTGGCAATGAGCAAGTTCCCTAATGGATGTGAGGCATGTGGCATTGCCAGAATCATGGTGCACCTGCTGAAAGCCCCTGGACATTTTGAGATTCTGGAGGCAACCTGAGCAGTGGAGGTCAGGTGATGTGGGAACAGGGACCAGAAGCCTCTGAAGTAAGTGTGAGAACCATGTGCCAGGAACTGCACCTTCACATGTCCACCACTGCTTCCATCCATCCATGCTCCTAATCTTCCACCCACTCCCCATAGCCAGACCCTCACCCACCCATGGATAATGAGACCCCACAACCACCGCTGTAGACCATGGATGAACTCACCCCATCAGCCGCCATTAACCAAACCTGGGCACACAACTAGCAGTTCAGGGAAATAAAAAATTTCATCACCATCTGGGGTGAAGTGCACACCCAGTGGCATCTCCAGACAGGGCATCAAATCAGAGATGTCTTCAAATGCATTGCTCAGCAGATGCATGCATGGGGACACAAGAGACAGTGATTGGAGTGCCTCGCCAAGACCGTGTTGATGAAGACGCAATATTTCTGCATGCTTAATGTTAGAAAGTGGTCTGTGGGACAGAGCATGTAATTTTACAAGGATCTGTCCCACCACAAACAGGATAGATGACACCCCCCCACCACGGGACCAGAGGACCCTACTGAAGGAGGAGGCGGCACAGGAAGTACCCAGGACCATGGATGAACTCACCCCATCGGCTGTCACCAACCAAACCTGGGCACACAACTAGCAGTTCAGGGAAATAAAAGATTTCATCACCCTACTGAAGGAGGAGGAGGCACAAGGAGTCCCCAGGGGACTGTTTCCCACACAGGGGCCACAGCTGTTCCACAGTGGTAAGGCTTTCCCCAGCTCCAGCCAACTGTGATCGGGACACAGGCCCCGGGGAAAATATGGAGCCCCCTGGGTGAGATGGGAGGGGAAAGGAAAGGTCAGCAGAAATGCCAAAGCCACCACAGGCCGTCCCCTGTGGTCATAGCCCTCTCTCAGGCCATCATGGCTGAGAAGCCCACAAAGAGATTGTGGCCCAGGTGGGCTAGGAATGCTGGGGCACAGGGAGAGGGTGAATTGCTCTCTTTTCCCCAAGCCCCACCCCTCCCTGCTGAAGCATGGAGCCCAGCCAAGGTGCCAGCCCTCCTCCCCCAGCTCTTGGGTACTTAAGAGAGCATTTCCCATTCTACAGGATCATAAATCTGTATAACTGACATGCCCTTGCCATGATGTGCCTCATGGAAGATTAGAGTCTAAGCACAGATACCTCAAGCACTTGCATGTACACAGCTCTTCCTATACCCAAAGCACTCATGGATAGTGTTTATTGAGCTCAACCGGCAAATAGTAAACAGTGGTTTTGGCAGAGAGCACTCTCAGGTCAGGGGTAAGACACAGCATGCAGCTACTTCTGACAACCTTTGAAGTGATGGTGCAGCAGGAATGAGACAAGAAAAAAATCCAGACTTCCTTGCCTCTCTCCCTCCCAGTCAAGGAAAAGGACACAAGTGATGGAAGGAAGCCAGTGTAGGACCCATTATCTCAGCCATTCAGCTCTCACTGCCAGGGTGACTCCCAGGTTGCAAGCCTAGACAGGCCGGCAAGCAGCCCAGCAACACTTTTCCCCCTCTCCTCTGATCCGATCTGTGGGTAAAGTCCAATGGATGCCAGCTGATTCTAATTCTTACAGTACAGATGCTCATTGTATTGACCTGTTAGGGCAACCCCCAACTCCATGCCTGCAGTTGCAGCCCCATCCCAGCCCCAGATCTGCCCCCAACCTCTCAATTCAACTTCTGAAAGCTAAGCAACTCCTCCCCCTTGTCTGCAGGCTATGCATCTGTGCACAGAAAGCCAACTTGCAGCAGTCATCATGGTGGATCCCAAATGGGTGGCCAAACACCTGCACAGCATGTGAAAGATGCATACAAGGCACTGGCAAAATTAGGAAAAGATTTTACAAGTTCCAGTCACAGCTTCTAAACTCTGGCCAGAGGCTGCAGAACCTGGATGAGGAATGAATAGGGACATGCACTGGGGAAATGGACAGGCCAGGTATACGGAGGTTGGCAAGTTACATGACTAGGGGCCCCAGATGGCCACCTGCAGTTTGGAGGAGACACCCCATAGCACAGCAGAGCTGAGAGAGTTGCAGCACCGGGATAGGGAGTTTATGCTTGCTGTATAAACAGTAGCTGAGAGGGAATGCTCCCCACTGTGCCCTCACTGGGAGATACTGAGGATGAGGGTGAGCCAGGACAGAAGATGTGGCACATGGAAGCCACTGACCCATGACCCAAAAAGGCAGGAAACCATCTGGCAGGGCCCGCTCTGGGAAGCAGCAGTGGGGAGTGGAGCAGCTCCGGGCTGTCTGAGACCTAATATTGGGGCCATCAAAGACACTCTCCCCCTTTCGGGCCTACCTCACTACCCCTGAGAACTGGCAGTCACCTCAAGCAGTCCCAGGCCAGTCCCAAAGGGGCACAGGAGTTCTTAGAAAGTAGGGGAGTGCATGGCCCACCAGAGCCAACTGGTTTCTGGGACAGCTTATAGCAGAGCCCCCCATCCCTGGCTAGACCACCCACCAGCTAGGAGGCCCACTGGGGAGCTCTTCCACTCCCGGTGGCCCCACTCATGCTCTGAGTCCCACTGTGGGAGAGTAGTACAGCCTTGGCAGGGACGGGTAATTCCCCATCTTGGGTCAACTGCCTGATATGACCCCCAAGCATCAACAAGGTCTGTGCATCTGTGGTTCTTGAAGTGACAGGCATGGCCCCAGCAGCCAAAGGGTCAGGGGGCCCATGTGGGAGAGCCAGGAGTCCTTGTTGCCTTCTGTGGTGATGCCTCCAAACCCGCACCCTGGTCACCCTGGCTCAGCAGCCAAATCCTGGCCCACAGCTCTCTCAGACAGACATTGGGTCCACAATCATTCAGCTGTCCAGTTCCTATATGGAGAGTGTTAGGGTGACTGTATTTGGTTCTTTGGGAGCACTGGATTTGCAGCTGAATAAAGGCTTCACTCTGTGTCTCAGCAAAGCTGCTGACCACAAAGCAGAATGATATATTAGAAGTAACATTGCAAGGCACTTAGGCAAGCATTTTTCTAACAATGTTGTAGTATTGTAAGGCTATATAATACATTGTTTAAGGATAACAAGATGCAGGCCAACAGCTATCGTCAGAGATAAAGCAGAGGCAAGACCTTGGAGATGGTACTGGAGTCAGCAGGAAACAGCAAGTGACAGAAGCCAGGTTTACGGTCTTAAGCATGCGCACTTAGCAAAAAGACATGTAAATGAATGACATGCATAGGCAATCCCATGCTAATGAAGGAAACAGTAAACAGGCAGATCTTGAGATAGGAGGAGATATGGGTGGAACAAAGGAGAGGCAAAGGTGGAGTAAATGTTAATGAATATGAACCAAGGTGTATAAATGTGAAAAGACCTAATGTTCACGGCAGCTCCCCAGGTTTTTTGGGAGCTAGTCTGAATCTGCCTCCAATTTGAATAAAGCTGTTGGCTAGCAATGTGTGCTGGTGTTTCCTCCCTGCTTGCTCCCTGAGCAACTGGATCCATGAGCAATTAGATCATCGTCTGCCTAGTCATTGGGCACTGCATGGAGTTGGGGTCTAACAGAGAAGTCCTTGGTCTGGACTCCAGACCCCTGAAAGTAGGGTGCCAGGTTAAAAGCCCCTACCCTGTGCTTCCCCTCCAAGGTGTCATATTTTTTGAGTTCTGGGCTCAGCGGCATTCTCCCTGGGGTAAACCCCCGTCCAGGTTTTGTCAGTCCTTTCTCAAACTTCCCCCACCCCCTCCAAAGCTTTGCTGTTTTGCATTAAGTGGGAGGAGGGACAAAGCTGAGGCTCGGGCAATGTTCAACGGGTTTTCTTTATTAAACACAGTTAAAGTTTAGCAACTACAACATATTAAACTGGTCATGTCTCTTCCTTACACCACATTCCCCTGCATCCTAGTGTGTACATCTGGGGAGACCATGTGCGTAAGGTTAGTCAGCCAGAGCTTCAGGGCTCCATGCAGTGCAGGGGCCACCAACATCAGTGGAGGGGTGATATACAGGCATCCCTGACAAACATGCACACACACACACACCAAGCACATGGACACACAAACACACAGAACCCAGGTTTCCAGGGCCACACACACACACTCAGAGAGAACTCAGGCATCTGGGACATGGACACACAGAACTCAGGTGTCATGACAGCAGGGGGTTGTGGCCATGGTGCCTTGTGCCCAGCAGCCAAACTTTTGGCTCTACTCAGGAGTCTTCATGAGCCTAGGGAGCTCACGGGGCATGCTGAGAGGCGTGTGAGAGCTCCCTGCACCTGCTAGGCTTGATCCATGCAGGCAGGCTCTGAGCTGCTCCCCACAGAAGAGCTAACATCTATTGTATTCAGTTCCAACCTAACCCTGGGCACTTAAAATAAAGCTTGAAAGTTAGAGCACTTCTTCCTCAGGCTTCTTGAATGCCTGTACTTAGCCCCAGAGAAGTGCAGCTTCAAACCTGCTGTGGGTGAGAGGGCCAGGAAGTTGGATCTTTGGCTTCCTGGGCAAGTGCCCTAGCCACTTACATATTGGAACTAAAATATGGGAGGGCTCTCTTCCTTCTCTAACTAGCATGCACCAGTCCTGAGTTTTTGGCTGTCTACATTTTTGGGAGTTAGACACAGGAGCATGTCCCAGAACGGCCATGTGTACATTAGTGTGGATGGCATGTCATCTACATGCTCAGTCTAGCTACATATGCTTCAATGCCCACACTGAAAACAGAATTGCAAACTGTTAAAATGCCACTTATAAGGTGTAAAAATTGTCATTTAAATGCAAAGAGTCTACAATTGTTGTTTACCAATTTCAGTTCTATATTGCCTAAAATTTGCCTTCTATTGACCTAGCCACAGAAAACCTAAGGGGAAAACTCAGACAAGTTGATAAAACGCAGAATACCAAGCACACTAATATACTTTAGGTTTCAGTCATGTAAAGTTTTAGTTTATGTACCATAAGAAATAATCTGCTTTGGACATGGTATACTGAAGAGGTAATGAAGCATTCAAGTCTTCCATTTTTTTGTCAGATTTGTGAAATACTAGAGCAATATTTTTCTTCTTTTTATTATATAAAATAATTGTAATTCATACCAGGAAGCCCCAAGGAAAGATGCCAAACAGAAAGGCAGAAAGAAAAGAGGAAGAAAAGATATAGAAATAGTGAAATATTCAGCAATACAAAACTTTTTTAGTAAAGGACTTCAAAGAGCAGTTGAAGATTGCACATTGATCTCATAAAGCTAGCAGCAGATGGAGCTCTTTCCTAGCTTTTGAGCCACCTTTTTCTGTGGTTAAGATAATCTGTCACACATGTTTATGCATTAGTTTCAGGCTGCATGCTAAATATTTTTAACAATATTTTATATCTGAAACTAATAATGGGAAAAAAAAGTAATATTTTCATTGCTAAAAAATTATTATGCCCTTTGTGCATTGGTGTTGAATATGAATAATAAATTTCATGAAGGCTTGATCCTATTCCTTCTAAAGTATAGAACAAGAATTGGATCAAGGCCTAATTAAGATGATGGTCTTTTCTTGAAATCACAATGGATTTGGCAAATGAATTTCTTTAACCAAGTTTATTATAATTTGGATGAAATAGCTTCTTTTATTTATAGCAATGATATTAATAGCTACATGATAAATATGCAGGACAATTCCATCTGAACTGTAATTTGGATGGCCCGGTAGTGGGTCGGCTGCTGATCCGCAGCACGGTTGGCTGCCAGACCAGAAGTGGCCACAGACCAGCAAACCATGGCCCCACAGAGCCAAGCGGAGAGGCCATGACTCCTTCTACAGGGCCCACAGCAGCGCAGGGTTTGGCCAACCCCTCCAACCCGGGGTGTAGGGGTATCTTTACCAGTCTCCTGGATGGAAATTCTAGCCGCAGTTGGCTGCAACTGCTGGGCCATAGTTTGCCGGGCCACAGCATAAAACTTTGGGAACCCCTGAAATATGGTAAAGAAAGGATAAGTTAATTTCATCAGTAACAACAGCAGCCAGGCTAAATAGAAATTGATAAACTGTGTCAACTTTGATATTACTCAGTCAGATAAAGTCTTTTGAAGAGTAGAACCAAAAGAGTAGCTTCCGTATCTGAAGTGAATGGGGGGAGATAGACACATATTGATTTTGTTGATCTTAGCTCTTTAATAAGGAAGCGTATTAATTCCATGCTGAAGGTCATAAAAGAAACCATCTAATGGAAATGTGCTTGATCATTTTATGAAGGAGATGGGTTTCCACTTTGATAAATCTTAAGATATAAGTAGCTAGCTACTGCTACAAGCCAAGTTTTATTAATTCATTGGAGGATATATAGGAATATTTTATTAACATTTTTGTATCAGAAATGGGAACTTGATTTGATCTTTGAGCTGTGTGGTAATTTGGCCATTTCATAGTTACTTATGCTTACAAAAAAACCCTTTATTTTTAGTTCTCATCTCTACTTTGCTAAAAATTTACAGCTCTGAATTTTAAAGACTGATATTTTTTCCTTTTTTTTTTTTTTTTCCAATTTCAGTATTTCACCTGGTTCTCCAGCTACCTAGAAAGAAGCATGAGCCAAATTGCCTAGGAAGTGTCATGATCCAAAGGAAAACTCCAAAGTTTTCCACTGAGTTTGGTAAGTTCACTATGGCTTTTGCTCATAGATTTTAGGGAAAATTGGCTGTGTCCCTGTTGTGTGTCTGGGAAGATTTTGGGGTCAATTTGGGGAAAATATGTTTCGTTTCTACCTAAGTTTTCTAACAGAGTTTGGATTCTGAGATTGATGAGTTAATCTGTATCATTGCATGTAATTAGAAAAAAGATTTGTGTGAGTGCCTGTCTTAAGCCTTCACTTCAACTCTTAGACTCTTTAGGTCAGTTTAAATACCAATAAGTTGACCTAACAAGCACTAGCTTGTCTACCAATATGCCTCAAATTTCTTATATAGCAGACATTTCTAAATATTTAAGTACAACTGTAAATTAGTTTCTAAAACTGGTTTATGGCTTCTCTACTGAGACTTCAGTTAAGGTGACAAATGCCTGAACTGAGCAGCCAACAATGGTGAAACAACATACTAGGAACTATTTAGAAAAGCTGGATGAGTACAAATCCATAGGGCTGGATGTGATAAACCTGAGGGTGCTGAGGTAGTTGGCCAAATGTAATTGCAAAGCCCACTGGCCTTTATCTTTGAAAATTCATAGCAATTGGGAGAGGTCTTGGATTACTGGAAAAGGGCAAATATAGTGTTCATCTTTAAGAAAGGGAAGAAGAAGGATCTGGGGAACTACAGACCAGTCAGCCTCACCTCATTCCATGGAAAAATTAAGGAGCAGGTCCTCAAGGAATCAATTTCTAAGCACTTGGAGAAGAAGGTGATTAGGTACAGTCAGCATGGATTCATGTCTGACAAATCTGATTGCCTTCTGTGATGAGATGACTGGCTCTGGAGATGTGGGGAGAGTGGTGGACATGATATACTTTGACTTTAGTGAGGCTTTTGATAATGGTCTCCCACAGCTATCTCTCAAGCAAGCTGAGGAAGTCTGGGTTGGATGAGTCAACTGTAAGGTGGATAGACAACTGGATAATGGGCTCAAAGGATATAGTAATTAATAGTTTCATGTGTAGTTGTCAGCCAGTATCAAGTGGAGTGTCCTAGGGATCAGACCTGGGACTGGTTTTGTTTAATATTTTCATTAATGGCCTGGAAGATGGCATAGAGTGCACCCTCAGCAAGTTTGCAGATGACATCAAGCTGGGGGAATACACTGGAGTGTAGGGCTAGGATTCAGAGACACCTCAACAAATTGGGGAACTGAGCCAAAAGAAATTGCATGAGGTTCAATAACCAAACGTGCAAAGTCTTGCACTTAGGATGAAAGAGTCCCATGCACTAGTACAGGTTGTGGACTGACTAGCTAAGCAGCAGCTCTATGGAAAAGGACCTGTTCTTAGTGGGAAATAAGCTGAATATGAACCAACTATGTGCCCTTGCTGTGAAAGAAACTAACAGCATAATGGGCTGCGTTAGTAGGAATATTACCAGCAGGTCAAGGAAAGTTATTATTCCCCTCTATTCAACACTGATGATGCCACATCTGGAGTACTGTGTCCAGTTTTGGGCCCCCCACTACAGAAAGGATGTAGATAAATTGGAGAGATTCCAGTGGAGGGCAACAAAAAATTATTAGAATGCTCAGACACATGATTTGTGAGGAGAAGCTGAGGGAACTGGGCTTATTTAGTCTTCAGAAGAGAAGACTATGGGCCGATTTAATAGCAGCCTTCAACTATGCAAAGGGTGGCTCCACAGAAGATGGCGCTAGACTGTTCTCAGTGGTGGCAGATGATAGAACAAGAAACGATGGTCACAAGTTGTATCAAGGGAAGTTTAGAGTAGATATTAGGAAAAACTTTCTCACTAGGAAGGTAGTGAAGCACTGGAATAGGTTACCCAGAGAGATTATGGAATCTCCATCCTTGCAGATTTTTAAGACCCAGGTAGACAAAGCCTTGGCTAGGATGATATAGTTGGGGTTGGAATAAGAGATTGGCTTTGAGCAGTGGGTTGGACTAGATGTCCTCCTGAGGTCCCTTCCAACCCTAATTTTTATGATTCTATGCCATATAAATAGAGTTAAAAGTATTTTCCTTAAGTTTAAGTGCTTTCACTTAATTTAAGGGAAAACTCTCTTAAAGAGTTGTATTTTTTAACATCTCCCCACTCACCTCACAGCACGGGAACAGATAGATGATATAGAAACATTATACATGTCCCTTCCCATTTATTTGTAAAACTGAACAGGGCTTTAGTGTGGATTTAATGGCCTAGAACCAGTTTCACCTCTAAGGCATTTTGATGGCATCCCCACTACTTTTAGGATCCTAATGCCATATCTATCCTATATTCTGGCCAACTCATGCCCACTTGTTCATACTCTATGCACATCCTAGACCAACAACTAGGTAGCTAATATATGGCTTAAAGGGGTCTTGAGAGTGCACCTCAGTCCTGCTCTCAGGCTCTCCTGTAATTGATACTAAATTCAATGTGGCCCTGTTCTATTGCCCCTTCCACTCTCTGTCCTAGTTTGCTTAGCACCAGCACAACATACTTGCTTCTCTACATACAAGTAAGGAACCATATTTTGCTAGCAATGACTTAAAATTAAAGAAGACTAATTATAAAGAGGTTAAATATAAACATAATAATGTTAATATTAAGAAACTGCAGGTGCTGCCAGAAGCCTGGCTTGTCCTGGCCTGGGAGAGGCCTGGGAGAAGCAGGCTGCCTGCAACTGGCACCCACCAGCCCCAGGGGGGCAAGTAGGGATTTGGGGCTGGGCCAGCAGCCACCTGGGCCCAGGCCTGCCAGACCAACTTAATATGGTCCCTGGCCACCTGTGCACACCTAACCCCTGATCTGAGGCCAGGCAGCACACAACCCCTGGTATAAAACATCTTATCTCTGAAATGTTGCAAACTCTCACATACAGCTTCTGTCTCATGGCTTTACAGAGCCTGAAGCTGCATGCAGGAGAGGGGTCACCCTTGGCAGCTGGGATGTTGCCTCAGGATTGCTGCTGCCCACAACCAGGGCCCTGCAGATGCACTAGCTCTGCCAGAACAGGACCTGGACAGGACCCTCCTCCTGGATCACCTGGTCATGGTGGGAAGCATGAGCCTGGCAGGTGGAGGACGTGGCCCACCAGCACAGGTGGTGGGTGGGGGACATGGCCCACCAGGACAGGTGTCAGACAGAGGACATCTCCTGCAAGGACACACAGGACCAAATGGACTCGGAGTTCTTGGCACAGCTCCTGGCACTGAAGTGCAAGCAGGTGGAAGCCTTGCAGCAACAGAACGCCATCCTGGCCACAGATGACAACCACTGGTTGCTGAACACCATTCTGGCCCTGTGCATCACCTTTGGGCCATCCACTGGCCAGTCCCTGATCCTAGCCCTGCCTGTCCCCCAGCAGCCACCTGCCACCCAGCAGCAGGCCCCCACCTGGGCCTGGGGGGAGGTTATGTACCACCTCCAGCAGTCCGGCCACACCCCAGGGCTAGCACCACCCAGCCTCCCCTCCTGGGCCCAGCCCTGCCACTCACTCTGCTTCCACATGGGTGTGGAGCTGAAGTTGCCTGCAGCAAGGCCAGGTCCGCATGCCACCGATGCTGGGCCTTGACACGGACTGCTGGAGGGGGAGCCACCCACACCAAGGGAGATCAAAATGCCATCACCTCTGGGCAAGCGCCCACCTACCATACTCACCGTGTCATGCACACCCATGAGGGAGCAGCCAGGGGTCAGGGTGCTGCCTGCCTGCCTTAGGCACCCCCACCTCACAGCTCCCCACCTGAGGATGGCACACAAAGGACATTGTACATAGTTTTCACAGAGAAGAAGATTTTTTATTGCTGATGGGTGGAGTAGGTGGTTGGGTGGCTCCTTGTTGAGGAGGGTGGTGGGCTCTGTTTCTTGGGGAGGGAGGGGAGGGCTCTGGTCGATGTGAGGGAAATAAAAACTTGTTCTTGTGAGTTGTGTCTGCAGTGAGCATAGTGCTGGGAGTGGGCAGGAAGGGTTCGGTGCCTGTGCAGTGGTACAATGGACTAGAGTGGGAAATGCTGGAGGAGGTGGTGGGCCAGTGCCTCCCACAACTGGTGCTCTTGCCTCCTCTGGTAGGTGCACAATGCTCCTGGGCTTTCAGTGCGGGGGGCCATCATTGCAGCTGTCACCACTGGTGGTGCTCCCACTTCCAGACATCCTCCATGTGCTGCTCCTCCTCCACCCAGGCCTCATGAAAGAGCTCCCCCTGGCCTTGCAGATGTTATGCAGCATGCAGGCTGTGATGATGACTTGGGGCAAGCTGTCCTCTGTGAACTCAAGGCAGGTGGTGAAGTTGTGCCGACATCCCTTGAGACGGCCAAAGGCGCACTCCACCAGGGCTTGGGTCCAGGCAGAGTTGAATTGGGCCTTGCAGGGGCTCCAGCTGGCCAGGGTAGGGCTGCATGAGCCAGGACAGGAGCAGTAGACAGGGTCCCTGATGAGAAGAGACAGAACCACTATGGCACCCAGCTGCAGGTCCAGCACCCCTGGCACAAAGTGTCTACTCTTCACCAGGCCCACCAGGCCAGAGTTCCAGAAGACACAGGCATCATGGGTTCTGCCTGCTCAGCCAGCACTCACATGCATGAAGGCAACCGTGTTCCCCAATGGCTGGGAACACTATGGAGTGAAAACCCCTCCAGCTGTGGTAAGGGCAGTCTCCATGGGGTAGGCAGGTGAAGGGAATGTGGGTCCCGTCCAGGGCCCCTATACACTGAGGGTATCCCAGGGTATGAAACCCTACCACTACCACCAAGGGGTCATGCACACAGACCGCAATGCCCCCAGCACATCCTGGAGGATGTTGCACACCTTCAAGATGGCCTCCCCAGCAGTGGCCTTGCCCAGGCCAAACAGGTAATGGATGCACTGCAGGCTGGTGGGTGTGGCCAGCCTGAGCAGGGAAAGGGCCAGCCAAGTGTCTGTGGGGAGAGGTAGCCACATGCCTGTGTCCTGCTGCTCCAGGTGTAGCCAGAACTGCTTGAGGAGGTCCCAGAAGGTGCCCTGGGTCATGTAAAAGGCTTCCAGCCACTGCTCATTGTCCCAGGTGTGCTGAATAACATGCCACCACCAGTCCTGGCAGGCCCAGAGATGGCAGGGCTGGAGGCCCAGAAGGGCAATGGCGGCCCCAGTGGTGGCATCCTGGAGCCTGTCATTGGTATCCCTGCTGGGGTTCAGCCAGGCAGATGAGGTCGAGGTGGCAGGTGCATGGTGGTGGCCCTGGGATAATGGCCTAGCAGGGGGTTGCTGGATATGGGGGAGCTGGGCATGCCCAGACAGCCATCGGCCAGGCAGCAGCCAGCACAGTGGCACAGCAGGGCCAGCGCAGTGGCCAGCAGAAGCCATTGGTCATTGCTGCCAGGGACAGGGGCTGGAGCAGCCATAGCACAGGAAGACACAGGCATCAAGGAGAGCACTGTTGCTGTGCTATACACACTGCTCCTGGCCAGGGAGTGGAGCTGCCTTTTGAAGAGGGCTGCCAGCAGCTGGAGCTGGATCCTGGAGCTCCACCCAGTGGGAGCAGGGGCTCCAGGAAGCAGGAACAGATTGGCAGCAAATCTGTACCCACTTCCCTGCAGGTGTAGATGCCTGCCTGGCACCAATTACTTGCAAGTAATTTACTCACAAGTAAACTAGTACTGCAGCAAATGCACCTGTAGATGCCCACTGAGTATCATTACAAATAGTGCACATTAGAGTAGCTTCTAGGCAGTTCTATTTTGTGCCAATAACCAAGTCGGTCCAGGATAGACAAGGATGTGTACATAACCATCCCTGAACTTCATTCCCCCGTCCCTGTCAAGCACTGAGTACAGCATAAACACATCCTTAACTTAGTAAGAGACATTAACATGTCAAGATAGTATTATAGCTTTCTTCTAGGGTTATCAAGTTCATGATTTTAAAGCATGATTTCAAAGAAACTATAAAAACAAAACATACCAAAATAACATGCATACAGTTAATGAATAAGAGGGATTTCAAAACTGAGCACATGAGTTAACAGGAAAGTGGAATATTTAAAAATATATTTCCACGTTTCTTTGTAGAGGTATTTTCAATGTGTGATGGAAATGCATAGTGTAGTGCACCTTAGTCCCAGATAATAGCTGACACAGCTTTCATTTTTCTCCTTCATATGCAGTGGCCTCTTTCTTTGCTTCACTTGTGGCAGGGAAATGCCTTGTGCATTTTTATCTCCTTACCCGCTTAAGTGTTGTTGGTGCCATTTGCAACAAAGATTTACTAGCACTCAAAAAATTGTCTAGTAAACAAGGACAAGTATAGATAGCTTCACATTAGAGGTAAAGAAAGAAGGATTGATCTTATAATGTAGCTGCATCCTGCTTGTATTTAATACAGCTGGAAAAAGAGGGGGAAGGACTCACAGGCACAATGCAGAACTGAACCTTACTTGTGCTTTTATTACATTTATTTTCTGTATTTTGAGGCTAAATGCCTGGTTAACATTAAGGGCTCAGCTCAGGAGATAGAGTTAGAGACCTGGTTTCATCTTCTTGACTAACAGAGGTGGTATTTTAGAACAGTTACCAGCTGCTGCAAGTTGCATCGATGGCAGACAGTGCCTCATACATGCCATGCCAATACAGGACTGGTCTAATGGAGCTCTGTTGTGACACATTCTCATTGCAAGCCCTATGCCCCATTATGACTTGGGCTCACAATGCATTAGATAGGAAAATTAACCTTTATGCAAGCATAAAGGGCTTCTAACTGAGAAAAGGATCTATCCCTAAATCTCATATTATTTCTGTCTTTGAGGGTAGGAAACTGAGACACAAGGAGTTTAAGATTGTTGCCCATAATACTACAGGAAGTTCACAGCACAGCCAGGTCTAACTCCCAGTTTTTTGTTTTGAGTTCATGGTCATCCTCTCTCCTAGTAGTGGTTGTATTGTTTTGTGAATTGTTTTAAATTAATTCTTTTTATTTAATTAAAGAGTTTTTGTATGGTAAATAATTCTACAGATAAAGAAAACTAAGGCTTAGTGTGTGAAACTATATGCTGAAGTTGGGTCTGAACTGTGAACCTCTACCTAGAGAAATTTTGGATCAAGATCTGAATTATTCCATTTCTTTCTTTTTGTATTTTTCCCCACATCCTTCTATTGCACACAGAACCAGTGTGTTAAGTATAGATATCCTTAGTAGAGTCATAATAAATATTGATTTGAATTGGAACTGAATTCTTCCTGGACGATAATTGCAACTAAATGTGTAGAACTACATGGGTTTTGTCTTTTCAAGCAAGAAAACTGTAAATGATTTGCTTGTGTGACCATAAAATCAACAATATGTCTGCATTTTTTTAAGCTGCAGAGAAAATACTATTGACTGTGTTTTAGAATATACAGGCTTTACATAACTCCCAGAGGCAGTACCCTGGACAGCAGCAACTGTAGGGCCAGTGGCAAGGGCCAGGCAACTGTGGGTACAGCAGAAGTAGCAAAATTCTTGTGCTTCTTCTAAGTGGGCACCCAGGGTTGGTGCCTGGTTGCCTACCCCTAATTACACTACTGCTCAAAGAATATAAAAATGAATGTCTCACACCCTAAAAGGTAACATATTTGGGAATATCCTTATCTCCAAGGTGCCTTCAATGCTATCTGGAGACAGTGGCACAGACTGTTGTATGAAAATGTATTTCTTGTAAAAATATTTTGTAAGGATATAGTTCAACAAACTGACTATCTTAAAGTGTAACTATTATCAGCCCCAATTCTGCAAGCAAATATACTTGCTGAATGTCTCAGATGGTTTTCACTATTCATTTACCAGATACCTAGCATTTTATTCTGTACACCTAGAGGCACATCTACATGATACTTTACCACACAGTTGACTAATTGACTGTGTAGTAAAGCACCAGCATCTACAGATGCAGACACTTGCTGCACAGTCAATTAATCAACTGTGGAGTTAATTTCCTACCTCCAACTGCAGGTAGCAAATGAACTGCACCATAGTGACTGTGCAGTAGCTCATGTGTAGATGGCTGACTGGGAGCAAATTTGCTCTCAGTCAGCCCAGGCAGTAGGGGGTGGGAGAACAATCCCCTCTCTTGGGAGCTGCCAGCTGTCAGGGCAGGCTCCAAGCTCAGAGCCCAGGCTGGGACAATGTCCCCCTGCCCTCTAGGGTTGTGCAAGTCTTTGGATCCTGCTTCAGATCTGGTGCCACTTCAGACACTTCGGCATCCAAAGCAGCATGCTCAGATCGAAGCGTGGGCTCAGGAAAGTTATCCAAAGTAGGTTGGAGCATCCAACGTGCTTTGGATCTGCTTCAGACACTTAGGACACTTTGATAGACAATTAGAAGAGGGAGGGGGAGTTGGGGGGTAGAGGGAGTGGGGGGCGGCTACATCTGTAGGTAGCCAGTGAGAAGCATTTCTCACTAGTTACCTTTCCAATGGCAGCGTCTGTGGGGTGGGACAAGAAACAGCATAAATGCCTCTGTTTGGAAGCATTCTGTACCTTTTCATAGCTTGTTCCCTGTCAGCAGCTGTGTGACAGAGAAACGCTCAGACTGATGCATTGTGGCTTGCTACCTCAGTACTAGTTGAACTTGTGGCACGCAGGCTGCACCTAATAGTGAGGGATGCCTTGGAGGAGAACAGGGCTGCCAGTGACGGCACCACCACCAGTACTGCTACAAGCCAGATGATTTCAAAATGCAGGAAGGTGGTGGGCTGCTTCCACTGCAGCATCAATGGGGGCAAGATGCTGCAGGAGAAACAGGCAGAGCTGAGCATCCCGTGGCACAGAATCATACAAGATGTGGAGACTCAATGGAACTCCACATACCTGATGCTTGAAAGGTTGGTGGAGCAACAGAAGGCCATCCATGAAATGGTCTTGCTTGGGGAGATTGGGATCAGTGCCCTCCTGAACAGAGCTGAGTGGGGTACCATCTCCCAGATCTTGATGGTCCTCAAGCCCTTCCTCGAGGCCACCAAGACCCTTAGCACTGGTGATGCCCTCCTCAGCCAGGTGATTCCCCCTAGTGTGGGAACTAGAGAACCAAATGGAGAAGTTCCAGGAGATCAATGTTCCTGGCTGGGGCAGGCCACTGTCACCAGACATGCAGGCACTGGTGCTGAAGAAGGGCATCAGGAGATGGGTGGATCCCTTGCAGTCCAGTACGGTCCACATGATGGCGGGCATGTGCGACCCAAGGGTGAAGGGGAGCATGTGCACTGGCAGCCCCAAAACCCTTGATTACTGGACCCAGATGCTGGTGAACAAAGTCAGGAGGGCTGAAGTGCAGAGGTGAGGGGATGTGGAAGAGGGGAATCCACTTTCCCATGCCAGCACTCCCAGCACCAGCACCAGCCAGTCTCCTCCATCCCAGCCATTGCCAATGTGGGCCATGGGTATGGCTTCAATGCTGGGGTCCAAACGCACCACAGACCCCAGCCTCAGGCAGGTAGCGCTGAGGATTCAGTGACTACCTATCTCACTAAGGATGCAGAGCCACTGGACTGAGACCCCTTGGCCTACTGGGTAAACTGCAGCCAGATGTGGCAGGATCTGGTCACAGTTGCCCGGCAACACCTGTCCTGTCCACCGACCAGTGTTCCAAGCAAGAGGGTGTTCAGCATTGCTGGGGATGTTGTGACACCCCACCACACCTGCTTGGATCCCACCTTGGTGGAGCATCTGGTGTTCCTAAAGGTGAACCTCCTGCTGCTGAGTTCCCCCAAGCTCCACCTACAGATGGACTTAGTGGCATCCTCCTCACTCTGCACCAATTTCCTTTTTTTAATTTTTTAAAAGCTGAGTAATGCCCTGCTCTCAGCTGGAGGGGGCACTAACTGCATCACCAGCCAGCAGGGGAAGAACATGTCCCTGCTGAGCTCATTCTCCTGCCAGGACAAACTTGGAGGTGTGGGATTGGGGCTATGGGGAAGAAGGAGGAGCCCCAGGTCCTGGGCATGACCACTAAAACTGCATCCTGCCAGCGTTGAAGCCTGGTGGGACTGCTGGCAGCATGGCAGCCCCGTAAATACCAGGACCAACGATCCCCTGGTGAAAGGTGCGTAGGAGGTGCCATAACCTCCAGCTAATGCGTGCATACACAAAGTCCTGGATGGGGGATGCCCAGACCTGTCACATCTTTGACAGACCTGACACTTGCTGGTTGCAGTACGGTTGTGAGGCTCCTGGTGAGCTCAGGTTAGCTGCCTGGGATGCCAGCTTTAAGATTGAAAACCCCTTTGTCAGGCTGTGGAGGACTGGACATGAGGCTGTAGGAGAGGAGGAGGCCTCACTGGGGCACACTGCTGTGTTGTGCAGAGGCCCCAGCACCAGGAAGTGTGCACCTTAACACACACACACGCGCTATGTCACCCACCCACATCACGAGTTTTGCCTGTCAGCAGCTTGGGGTGCAGGGCCCCAAACAACAGACTCCCCCAGCGAGACGCACACAGTTGGCAGGCTTCATGGCCTGACAGGGCCCAGCACCCAGGCCGGCACTAGATTTCACCTCTCTGTGCCCCAAGACAGACGCAGTCACCCAAGCACTCACCCACATGACAAGTTTTGCCTGTCAGTAGCTTGGGGTGCAGTTCCCCCCAAACCCCTGCAATTATCTTCTTGAAACTTGGCATGCTTTGTGGCCTCACCAGCGGCTACCATCCCTGCGGTTTTCAGCCCCTTGTGGTGTAACACAGATGTGACAGGAGTTTTGCTTTCAAGAATTTGGGGTGAAGTTTCCCCCGAACCCCTGCACCTATTTTCTTGAAACTTGGTAGGCTTTATGCTCTCAGCAGAGGCAACTATCCCTGCAAGTTGCACCCAAATCAGAGATAAAATAAGAAAGTAACAGCTATTTCATTGATCCCACATTATAGCCTATAGCCGGATCTCCGAAGCGGCTCTGAAGCTTCGGAGCCCCTTCGGCTGGATCAAAGTGGCAAACTGATCTGGAGCTCCAGGTCAGATCGTGGCCATCCAAGCAGCCGGATCTGAAGCCAGATCAGATCGCTGCTGACTCACACAGGCCTACTGCCCTGGCAGCAGGGAATTCCCACCCACAGCTCTGAAACTGGATCAGGACCTAGGAGATTGCTCCCTGCCCCCAGGAGCTGCCTGCTGCCAGGGCAGAAGGACATGGTCCTGGCCCAGGCTCTGAGCTCAAAGCCTGCCCTGGCAGCAAGCAGCTCCCAGGGGCAGAAAGCAACTCCCAGCTCCCGCCCTGATTGTGGAGCCAGCACTGGGAGCTGCCTACAGCTCAGGCAGGGGGAGAATGTCTTGCCTAGGCTCTGTCCTCAGAGTCCACCCAGGCAGCAGGCAGCTGCCAGGCACAGGGAGCAACATCCCAGCCCCTGCTCTAATCGTGGAGCCTGGGTTGGGAGTTCTCCTTGCACCAGGAGACTTCCCTGCCCAGCCCAGAGTTGGCTGGGACCTGTTCCAAAACAAAACAGCGAATGTCCCACCCCGTGCATATCAGGACCCCTCACAATGTATACTAAGAGACAGAAGTGTATGGGGCTAAGAGACAGAGAAAGCTGTCTGCCAGCCCCTGGGCTAGCACCCAGGGGGAGCCACAGCTCCCCCTTGCTGCTTCAGGGGGACAGAGCAGGATGGGAGCAGCCCTCTCTGGACTGCTCCCATTGGAAGAAAATCTTCTCCCAAGGGAGAACACGTGTAGACATGTTCCCCCTGTAGGTTTACTGTGCAGTATTTTTACTGTGTAGTAAGTCTACTTCAAGTTAATAGCACATGTAGACACGCCCCCTAAAGAAAATTTGCCTTCTCCTATCCCTCAAACTGTGCTGCAAGGTTTGTTTACAAAACTGTATGGTCAGAGGTATGAATGGTGGCACAAAGTTTTATTGTCCTCTACCACTATGAGACCATCAACTAAAATAGTCAGGTGTTTCTATCTCATACAAAAGCTGATCATTCTCAAGGAAAGCACAGGATTCTCAAAATGCTATATACCTTAAAGACTGGTCTCTAAAAAACAAGCACGTTCCAATGGCTCTTCACAAGCCTAGATTGTACCTAGAATATCAAATATGTTTCTCACATTAAGGCCAATGCCTACTTATTCACAATACCAGTACTCACTGTTTTTTCTCCTCATTTAGTGAGTATGGAGAATAGAGGAGCCCAGTTTTGTAATTTTTAATCTGTAGCAGTCTTTCCTCCTCTTTCTTTATGAAATGTTGCTGCTTAAAATCTCCAGATCCAGTTCTGTTCTTTGTTACTTTGAAGGCCATGGTTTATTCAAATTCTACTCTTAATGATTAGTGAAGGGGTATTCCAATAAACCAAGAGGTGTGAAAATAACAAAAAATTAGTAACAAAGAAAATAATTTGGTTCAAATTTTCTCCCTCATTTCTTCAATTCTGGACTCAACCCAATGGGACAACCTTCCCCATATACTTTCTTCTGCCTCCCTTGGACATCCACATTAAGAATCCAATAAAACCAGAGTACCCCTCTGAGTCAAACCCTTCTTTGACTTCTATGTGTTTTAGTTCTCAGTGGGGGAGGGGAGGGGTTTCTTTCATAAACTTTTTTTGGGAGGGGGAAGATTTTCTTGTTTACTTGTTGTTTTCTCAGGTATCTAATTAAACTGCATTCATCAAATTAATGTTTTGTTCATTAGAACATTAGATTGCCTATGCAGCAAATCAGTTGTAACTAATATCTAGGCTGGTGGATAGCCTGCAGCAGAGTTCAGTCTTACAATTTCTGAAAATGATAGTCTGGTCCAAATTGCCATTTTAATGTACATATATCTGGCAAGCTGTGAATATAAGACACATCAACTTAAGGAACTTGCTAGAAAACACTTGTAATAAAAAAATATATCACTCCCACTAGAAAAATTTTGGGAGCAAACTCACAAGAGACTTTATCCTATATTTTTTCTGCCTTTTCTTTTTGTCCCTACTTCTGAGCCTGCTTTAAGTTGGATGCTGTAGTGTGGAAAGTTTGCAAGTGTCTTCTGTAATAATTTTTCACATTCCTTCTGTCAATGTAGCTACTGAATCCATATGAAGGACATGCAGAAATAGGGAATCTGCAATATACTACCAATATCTCTGCTGCTACCCATTACCTGAAGCTGTGTGTAGCTTGGTTTTTACTGTAATGACTGTGGGACAGTTAATCTCAGCTCTGAGCTTAGGGTGGCCTTAGTGCTGTGAATTCCTGAACAAATAACCATAAAAAAGTTTTGTTCACAGCTCATCAGACATGACAGTCCACATGGATTTACCAAATAGCAGGACACCACTGCAGTAAACAATTATTTTCCTAACCCAAGCCATAACTGGAGAGCACTAGTAGTTAGGGACATACAGCTAGTACTGTGGGGATTCATACTACTCTGGAGGCCAGGAGAAACTCGGACGCAGAGGATCTCCAAACCATCCTGCCAGTCATGTGGGGGACAATCCATTCCTTCTGCTGGCCCAAACCCTGATATAATAATATGGCAAGACCTCCAAGACTGAGCATGTCCCCTGTCCAGGGGATAACATAACTCTTTGTTGTAACAGTTTTGCTTTCAGTGTGATCTTGACACAGGATGTTAAATTAAATCAAGATTAGAAAAGTTTAATAGGGTACTTAGTAGCCCAGAAGTTTAAGACTGTGAGGGAATTGACAAAGGCTCAGAGAGAGGCCTATTACAGGCATTACCTTGTTTTATTGCACTTCGCTTTATTGCGCTTTGCAGATATTGCGGGTTTTTACAAATTGAAGGTTTGTGGCAACCCTGCCTCGAGCAAGTCTATCAGCGCCATTTTTCCAACAGAATTTGCTCACTTCGCATTTTTTAGCAATAAAGTATTTTTTATTAAGGTATGTACATTTTTTTTAGGCATAATGCTATCGCACACTTAATAGACTACAGTATAGTGTAAACATAACTTTTATATGCACTGGGAAACCAAAAAGTTCGTGTGACTTGCTTTATTGCAATATTCGCTTTATTGCGGTGGTCTGGAACCAAACCCACAATATCTCCGAGGTATGCCTGTATTTCCTTTCCATTCATGCTCAATTCCTATTTAGTACTAAAAGGACTAACAGTATGCACTCACATTGGCAAGGACTCTAAACCCGGTCCTGTCATAACACATACGTTATTCACACTGGCCTCTGTCAGAAAGTCTAGCTCCATTTTTTAGAGGCCCAATCACTGTAAATTGTACTAGACAGTCAATGAGCTAAATAGATCCTATCGTTTAGATCGGGGATGTCCAAATTCTCAGTGACCAGGGACCACATGCTGCATCAGTCCCAGACCCTAGGCCTCACACTGTGGGGGTTCCCTGAGAGACATCAGACAGTGTGAGGCCCCCTGACAGCAGCACAAGCTACCAGCCCTGCTGTTCAAGCCACCATTCCTGCTATGCTGCCCTGCCCTAGAGACTCCAACTGAACCAACAGCAGGAATAATGTGGGGTGTCAGCCGGGTGGGAGCTCACAGGCTGCTCATTAGGCCCTCACGGGCCAAATACAGCCTGCCAGTTGGCCAGTCCTGAATTAGGTAGTTAGATGTGGCTCCCTAGGCTTCTTAAAGGGCACCTAGAGTTTGTAGAAACTGCTAAATTGATATTCATCATCTGTGACCTAGTTTTCCATAGAGCATATAGAGGAGCAAAGTAAACTTCCCAACACTGCTTTTTTCATCCTGGTCCCACAAACCTGCCTCTCTTGATGGCCCAAGGGGAAGAACTGGATAATGCCTAACCTGTGGCCTTGTGCATTATGCTGGGAAGCTGGAAGGTGCAGGTTCAAACCCCTTCTGGGTGAGAGGGCCTAGAACCCAAGTCTCCCACTTCCACGGCAAGTGCCCTGTTGAGTATTCAGTCCTCCTCTAACACTCACGTTATGAGTTTTTGCCTGCCTACAGTTTTGGGACTTATGGTCAGGTGCACACATATGGAGTCACACACCTGCCCATCTAGAGCACAGCCTATTGTATATGCTTAATAGCTATGTGGATGCTTGCACATCCACACTTCACAAGTAACTGGAGGGACTAGAATAGCAACTGTGCATAATGCAAAAACAGGCACTTAGACAGCTGAGTAAGTGCCATTTGGGTGTATAAAGTGAAAGAGTACTCTGCGCTTAGTCCTTGGGATGTTTGCTGCTTGCCAATTTTAAAAAAAAGGTGTTTTTATGTGCATTTGTGCTACAGACACTTGTGAACTAGGAACTGGTTCACCAATGGTGGAAGCCATTGGATTATAGGCAGGATGATAGTAACTATGAATCTATGGACGTGATAGGTATCATTTTTACCCAGCCAGAATTCAAACTAATAATGTAGGCATTCTCAGGTAGCCATGTCCATTTACACTTATTTTCTAATAGTTTCATAGTTTCTAGGGTCAGAAGGGACCTGAGTAGATCATCTAGTCCAACCCCCTGCCATGGCAGGAAAGAGTCAAACGACCCCAGCAAGGTGTTCATCTAACCTCCACTTAAAAACCTCCTCCCAGGGTAGGAGCCTGCACCACTTCTCTTGGAAGCTGGTTCCAGATCCTAGCCGCCCTGACTGTGAAGTAGCGCCTCCTGATATCTAGCCTAAACCTACCCTCAGCCAGCTTGTGACCGTTATTCCTGGTCACTCCTGGCAGTGCTCGGGGGAACAGGGACTCCCCCAATGCCAGGGACTCCCCCCTGACTAGTTTATAACAGGCCACTAGATCCCCCCTCAGCCTTCTCTTGTGGAGGCTGAACAGGTTCAGGTCCCGCAGCCTCTCCTCATAGGGCCTGCCCTGTTGTCTCCTGATCATGTGAGTGGCCCTCTTTTCCCTGCAACTCATGGCTCCCAGGCCTAGAGGGTGGTCCTTATCCTCTGTGCCAGGCTGCTCTCTCGCCTGCAGTGGGCTTCAGGGGGGTCACTGTGCCCTGGAACAGGAATCCTCTGTGCAGGGCTTCTGGGGCCTCTAGCATGGCCCTGTCTGCTGGCTCAGTAGCCCGATCACTGTCTGGCTCTCTGGACTCAACCTTTCGCTATGTGTCAGAGGCCTGGGCTGTCTCATGCAGCACCAGGCTTGGTCTGCTCCTGCACCGAGCTCCCAGGCTCGTTCCCTGGGTTGAGGACCTGAGCTGCCCAAGCGCTCCAAAGGCCCTACTCCATGCACCATTCTGTGCACTGTGTCTCTGGCCACATGCCAGAGGTTGCAGATCTGAGCTGCCTCATGCAGCTACCAGGGTCTGGACGCCGTGTGCCATGCTGGACACCAAGAGCCTAGTTGCTGGAGCCAGCTGCCATTCCCTGCTGATGGAAGCCTTCACGGGCACTTCTGGGCTTCTGCTGAGCAGCTCTCCTCAGCTCTTCTAAGCCTAGTTCTTCTCTCTTCTCGCTCCCAGATGTGGTCCCCTCATGCAGGGCATGCATCTCCTTTTACATGCTCCAGGGCTCCGCCCCTGAAGTCTTCCAGACCTGAGTGTTGCAGTCTCCAATCAGGTCCATGCGGGGGGGAGAAACGCCTCTCCCCCTCCCGTCAGGAGAGGGGCATGACTGCATTCCTCTTGCTGCCTCCTGATTAGTGGATGAGCTCCACCAATCAAAACAGCAAGATTTCAAGCCTGGGACTGAACCCAAGTTCCAAAAGGCAAGCCTGCTACATTATCTTTATTTGCTTGCTCTTAATTTCCAATATCTGAATTAACTTTATACATATCAAGGGTTCAATCTTGTTTAACCTCTTTCTGTCTCATAATTAGCTCTAAACTGGACACACCAACCCTGAAAAAACAATATGGGAGGGAAGTGAGGTTTCACACAAACTCTATCATAGGATCTGTAGCTATCTTCAAGTAGAGGTGAGGATCAGGACCTCATATGAGGGGTGCAAAGGTGGAGGGGGTGAGAACAGAGCTGCAGCTAGGCATAAGAAAATGGGAAGATTTATAGGACAGGTCTCATTCTCCCTAGTCCCTCCCATTACTTCTTCCTCCACCCATCAGCAGTTGTGGTTTGCCACCTCTGCAGCTGATAATTTGATTTCATAGACATCAGTCAGCGATATGTGCCTCAGCATCTTCTTATCAATGACATCTCTCTAGAAGTGGCTTAGCTTGGAAAAAATAACGTCCTCCAGGAACATGAAGGAATCATTCCTTTCCTCTGGTTCCTTCTGTGCCTTATATAGCAGTCAGAAGGTGACCTCTTTGAAGGAATTCAAGCACAGCTGGCTGGCCACACAGGTGCTAAACAACCAGTGGGGGAAGGACATAAACTTAGAATTTCATGATGATTCCAGGGCTATGGAGCCCAGACAAACTACAGAAAGCAAATGAGAGCAGTAAACCATGAGACAGATGAACCCAAAGCAGTGGCATTAACTTTTATAAAGGTATCCCCTCCCCTAGGCCACGTGGGTTTGGAGAAGGAAGCAATGCCAAGGATAAGCTAGATCCAAAGGCCAGACAACAAAATGGACTGATGTTTACAAAAAAATACTTGCAGAAGGTTTTGCAGTAGTGGTGAGGAGCAAAAATGGGACCCACCATAATCTCTTCTTCCTTCCAATATAAGAATAAGGTGGTGTATAAGATATGCCTACTATCCCGTGACAGGGGAAAGCTTTCACACCTGGTGCAAGCACCAACCTGCCTCCTGGCTATGGGCCACCCACCCACCTCACTCATCTGCCATGCCTTGATGGAAAATTATTAAGATGTTAGGCAGGAGGCTGCCCATTTTGCACCCTGATATTTAGGGGTCTCCACAGCTCTGTTCCACCACTATACTGCAGCTCAAGCCTCACAGATGGCATCCAAGGCAACTAAACTCAGCCATTCCCTTCACCCATTAGCTGTGGTTCCCTCTCTGGGACCTTTGGCTCCCCCTTAGTCCCTGTCCCTGTCTCAGGCCAGTCAGGACCCTAAGCTTCTTTGCTCTATGGCATTCCTTGCAGTGAGCCCCTGGCCCTTTTGACCCCTCTCTGGGTCCTGGCTCAGCATGGCACTGTGCCCACAGTGGGCACTTCCAGTTTCACTTTATCTTATAAGCCAGCATGCTGGTTAGTACAGCATACTGGCTTGTAAGATGCCGGATAGTGCAGCTTTTACTGTACATCCTTTAAAATCAAGATGGGATCAGAGGAGGGCCAAACTGAGGTACGGTGGCTCAGGATACAAGGGGGTCAAGGAGAAAGCAACTTGGTAGTGGGGGTTTACTGTAGAGTGCCACACCAAGAGGATGATCTAGCCCTGGAATTCTCCAGACAGGTCTCAGAGGCCATATGGTGGAGAGATATGGTTGTCATGGGTGACTTAAACTACCCTGACATCTGCTGGGAGGAGCAGTCAGCCAAATCTAACCGTTCATGTAGGTTCTTAACCTGCATACAGGACTTCCACCTAATGCAGGAGGTAGACAATCCCACTAGGGGAAAAGTTTTGCTAGGCTTGGTGTTAGCTAGAGGGGATGACCTGGTGGGGAATCTTCAGGTACAAGGTAAACTAGGGGATAGTGGCCATCAATTGATTGAATTCACTATCTGGCAAAGGGTGTATAAACTAGCAGGGCTGAACTGCCAGACTTCAGAAAGGCTAACTTCAGTGTACTCAGGAGATTAGTGAGGAGTTAAAGCTCAAGAGCATTGGCAAAATGGGGATCCAGGAAGGGTGGTCATTCCTCAAGGAAGCAATCCTATGGGCACAGAAGGAGACAATCCCATTCCACATAAAAGGGGGCAAAGGGGCCAAAAAGCCCTCTTGGCTGAATAGGGAAGTCTAGGAAAGCCTAAGGGCAAAGAAAGAGGTATACAGGCTGTGGAAATGGGTGGGGGAGCTACCAAGGAGGAGTATACAGAGGAGGGCCACTCGTATGATCAGGGGACAACAGGGCAGGCCCTATGAGGAGAGGCTACGGGACCTGAACCTGTTCAGCCTCCACAAGAGAAGGCTGAGGGGGGATCTAGTGGCCTGTTATAAACTAGTCAGGGGGGAGTCCCTGGCATTGGGGGAGTCCCTGTTCCCCCGAGCACTGCCAGGAGTGACCAGGAATAATGGTCACAAGCTGGCAGAGGGTAGGTTTAGGCTAGATATCAGGAGGCGCTACTTCACGGTCAGGGCGGCTAGGGTCTGGAACCAACTTCCAAGAGAAGTGGTGCAGGCTCCTACCCTGGGGGTGTTTAAGAGGAGGCTAGATGCACATCTTGCTGGGGTCATTTGACCCTAGTATTCTTTCGTGCCATGGCAGGGGGTCGGACTAGATGATCTGCTCAGGTCCCTTCCGACCCTAGAAACTATGAAACTGTACCTCCCTGGCTTGCACTTGCAGGGAATCAGTTAGAAAGGCCAAAGCAGAATTAGAATTAGGCTGGGGACAAAAATTAAGGACAACAAAAAGTCCTCCTTCAGGTATATAGGGAGCAAAAGGAAGGCACAGGGTAGGATAGGACCCCTACAGGACAAAGCAGGGCAATTGGTGACAGAGAGGGAGGACAAAGGTGAACTTTTCAGTGAGTTCTTCACATCTGTATTCCTAGACAGAGACCAAAACAAATCTCAAAATTGGATCATAGATAGACACAGGAGGGACACCAGCCCACCAATGGTTAGTGCAGACTTAGTGAAGGGGCACTTGGAGGGGCTGGCTGTGTTCAAATCAACAGGCCCAGATGAACTTCATCCAAGGGTGCTGAAGGAATTGGCCAGTGTCATAGCAGAGCCACTGGCACAGCTGTTCAAGCACTCAAGGTGCTCTGGTCAGGTCCCCAAGGACTGGATAAGGGACAGTGTGGTCCCTATTTTCAAGAAAGGGAGGATGGAAGAACCAGGAAACTATAAGCCGGTTAGTCTCACTTCTATCCTTGGGTAAACTCTGGAAAAAATCATTAAGGATCACATTTGTGGGAGCACAGCAGGTGAAATAATTCTGAAAGGAAATCAGCATGGATTCATTGCAGGTAGATCATGCCTGACTAACTTTGTTTCTTTTTTATGACCAGGTCAGAAAATGATTTGATACTGTATCTCATTCTGTTCTCATTAATAAACTGACAGGCTGTGGTGTAGATGATTACATGGTCAGGTGGGTGGCAAATTGGCTTAGGGGCTGCACCCAGAGAGTGGTGGTGGACGCGTCAATATCGACCTGGAATGATGTGGGCAGTAGAGTCTCACAAGGCTCAGTCCTTGGACCTTCAATGTCTATTCAGTGCTATTCAATGTCTTCATCAGGGACTTGGACAAGGATGTGGAGAGCACCCTGTCCAAGTTCTCAGATGATACCAAATTATGGGGCAAAGGTAACACACCAGAGGGTAGGGAATGAATCCAGGAAGATCTGGACAGGTTGGAAAAATGGACAGAACAAAATAGGATGCAGTTCAACAAAGAAAAGTGCAAAGTGCTGTACCTGGGCAAAAAGACCCACCAACACACTTATAGGCTGAGGTATGATCTTCTTCTCAGCAGCACAGCAGCAGAAAGGGATCTTGGAGTCATAGTTGACTCCAAGATGAACATGAGTTGTCAATATGATGAAGTGATCAACAAGGATAACTGCACTTTATCATGCATGTGCTAAGGTCCAGGGAGGCGATGCTTCCCCTCTACACAGCGCTGGTCAGACTGCAGTTGGAGTACTGCATCCAGTTTTGGGCCCCGCACTTCAAGAGGGATGTGGAGAATCCTGTGGAGAGGCCTGCAGGGAAGGCCCTGTGGGGAGAGACTGAGGGACCTAGGTCTCTTCAGCCTTACAAAAGAAGGCTGAGAGGTGATCTTGTGGCTGCCTATAAATTCATCAGGGGAGGGCAGCAGGGAAGAGGAGATGCTTTATTTACTAGGGTACCCCCTGGAGTAACTAGGAACAGTGGCCACAAATTATTGGACAACAGATTTAGGTTGGACATTAGAAAGAACTTCTTCACAGTAAGGCTTGCCAGAATCTGGAATGGGATTCCAAGGGAGGTGGTACTCTCCCCTACCTTGGGCATCTTCAAGAGAAGGGGGTCAGACTCAATGACCTACTGAGGTCCCTTCCAACCCTAACATCTATGAATCTATGAATTGGTTTCCATTACTGAGCAAATGCTGCAATGGGCACTATAACACTGTTAAACTGATCCATGGATGTCAATTGGAACATTTGAACATCAGAAGCCTTAGATCCCCATTGTTTTCTGGCCCAGATCCATGTATATTTAGCATTTTAATCTATTTAGCATTTTGGAGCCAAGAATGTCCATTATTTTGTGTTTGTATGGTGACTAGTACAATAAGGTAACTAGCCCTGTTCTTGATTAGCCCTTAGGCCGTGCTCTCACATAAATGTTATTCTTTATCATAAATAATAATCAGAGAGTGTGTTAAATGCTATAGCTTCAATGACTTTAATGGAACCGTGCTAATTTATACCAGCAGGGAATTTTGCTTTCTCCTGAAATGCAGTAAAGTGTTTTAAGACAGGCAAAAGAGGCTGTACAATGCAGTAATAATAAATGTTGAATGTAGAGTTGTATTTTATCTCTTATTAAAGTGACCACACATTCAATGACAGATCACTGCAAGTATAATTGGTAGCATTAAAGTAATATAGTTGTGACTGCCCAAGAAATATGTAAGCGGCAAGAGTTTTTGCAGGAGATATTTCTTATTCATAGTCATAGTAACATAGTGCTTAGGTTCGGAAAAGACCTAAAGAGATCATCAGGTCCGACCCCCTATCGCAGGAACAGGTGCCAGGATCATATCACCCCAGCCAAATATCTGTCCAGCCTCCTCTTGAAGACCTCCAAGGTAGAAGAGAGTACCACCTCACTTGAGAGCCCATTCCAGAGCCTGGCAGCCCTAACTGTAAAGTAATGTCTCCTGATGTCAAGCCTGAACCTCTCTCTAACAATTTGTGGCCCAGGTAACCCCAAGTGGTGCCCGGGGGAACAGAGCCTCCCCCAATTCTCGCTGATCCCCCCTGGTGAGTTTGTAAATAGCCACGAGATCCCCTCTCAGCCTTCTGTGGAGGCTAAATAGGTTCAGGCTAAATAGGCTCAGCCTGCCCTGCTGCCCCTTGACCATGTGAGTGGTGCTCCTTTGGACCCTCTCAATGCTAGCCACATTCTTCTTGAAGTGCGGTATCCAGAACTGGACACAGTACTCCAACTGTGGCCTGACCAGTCCCGCATAGAGGGGAAGGATCACCTCCCTGGACCTGCTTGTGATGCATCTGTAGATGCATGACAAGGTGTGGTTAGCCTTTCTGACCACTTCCTCACATTGGTGGCTTTTGTTCATCCTGGAGTCAACAATGACTCCAAGATCCCTTTCTGTCACCGTGTTGACAAAAAGGGTGTTCCCCAGTCTATAGGTGTGTTGCTAGTTCCTTCTTCCTAGATGCAGTACCTTGCACGTGTCTGCATTGAATTCCATCCTATTCTCATCCGCCCACCTCTGTAATTTGTCTAGATCTAGGTGGATTCTTCCCCTCCCCTCCAGTGTGCCCACCTCAGCCCACCACTTGGTGTCATCAGCAAATTTGGATAATGTGCATTCCATACCCACATCCAGATTGCTGATAAAGATGTTGAATAGTACAGGCCCCAGGACTGAGCCCTGGGAGACTCCACTGCCTACATCCCTCCAAGTCAAAAACAACCCATCCATCACCGCTCTCTGGGTGTGACCATCTAGCCAATTTGCCACCCATCTGACTGTGTAAGCATCAGTGCCACTGTCACCAAGTTTTTTTAAGAGAATGCGGACATCTTTTTCATTTGCCACAATCACCAAATTGCCAAGACTCTCCTGTAGGGGCCCCACGTTACCCGGTGCCTTCTTCTTACTTCCTATGTATTTGAAAAAGGACTTCTTATTATCCTTAATTCTGGTCGCTAGCCATCTCTGCCTTGGCCTTCCTAACAGCCTCCCTGCAGTCCTGAGCAATGGAGGTGTAATCCTCCTTGGTGATACCCCTTGCTTCCACAGTTTGTAAGCCTCCTTTTTTGCCCTCAGGCATCCCTGGATGCCTTTGCCAAGCCATGGGGGCTTCTTAGCACTCCTTCCCCCCTTGGTGTGCACTGGGACTGACTCCCATTGTGCTCGGAGGATCATCTCCTTGAGGAACAACCACCCATCTTGGACTCCCATCTCATTGATGCTCCAAGACCCCAATTCCTCGCCTACTAACCTTCTTAGCTTACAGAAGTCAGCCCTCCTGAAATCAAGAACCTCTGCCTTGCTGCTTGCTTTCACCACCCTGCACTGGATAGTAAATTCCTGCAGGCGATAATCGATGTCGCCCAGGTGGTCAAGTTCCCACAGACCCTTCACCAGGTCCTCCCCTGTGCCAAGGACCAAGTCCAGACGTTCCCCCTGGTGGCACCTCCTGGGTTAGGTGGAGGTCCTGTATCCCAGCTAGGTATCTATGTGAGCTGTCAGACCTGGCTGACTGCTTCTCCCAGCAGATGTCTGTGTAGTTTAGGTCACCCATGACAACCACATCACTTGACTTTACTGCATCCATGAGCTGACCTGAGAATTCCAGGTCCAGCTCATCCCCCTGGTGAGGCGGTCTGTAGTAGGACCAACAGCATGCATGGGATGGGTTTAGACAAGCATCACGATACCCTTCCTCAGGTTCTGAGATCCAAAATCTTGTCTAGATCAATCCCAACCATGCAGTTGGTCCAATAAAAGATATCACCCACAAACTCTTGTCTTACAGATATAATTGTCATTTAGAATCATAGTTAAGGTTGGAAGGGACCTCAGGAGGTCATCTAGTCCAATCCCCTACTCAAAGCAGGACCATCCCCAACTAGATCATCCCATCCAAAGTTTTGTCTAGCCAGGTTTTGAAAACCTCCAATGATGGAGCTTCCACTACCTCCTAGGTAACCTGTTCCAGTGTTTTTACTACCCCCCTACTGAGAAAATTCTTCCTAATATCTAACCTAAACTTCCCTTGCTGTAACTTGAGACTATTGTTCCTTGTTCTGTCATCTGCCACCACTGAGAACAGTCTTGCTGCATCCTCTTTTGAACCCCAATTCAGGCAGTTGAAGGATGCTATTAAATCCACCCTCAATCTTCTCCTCTTTGGACTAAATAAGCCCAGTTCCCTCAGTCTTTCCTCACAAGTCATGTGCCCCAGCCCTTTCACCATTTTTGTTACCTTCCGCTGGACACTGTCCAATTTGTCAACATCCTTTCTGTAGTGGGGTACACAAAACTGGACACAGTGTTCCAGGTGTGTCCTCACCAGTGTTAACTAGAGGGAACTAATCCCTTCCCTTGATCTACTGGCAACACACCTACCAATGCAGCCCAGTATGCCATTTGCCTTCTTGAGTACACTACTAGCTCATATTCAGCTTCTTGTTCACTGTAACCCCAGGTCCTTTTCTTTATGGCTGGTCAAACCCCAACCTGTACTGGACAATAGGATTGGTCAGTCCTAAGTGCAGAACTTTGCGCTTGTCCTCGTTGAACCTCATGAGATTTCTTGTGGCCCAATCCTCCAATTTGTCTAGGTCTCTCTGAATCCTAACCTGATCCTCCAGCATATTTACTGCTTCTCTCAGCTTGGTGTCATCTGCAAACTTGCTGAGTGTTCACTCTATGCCATCTTCCAGGTCATTGATGAAGACATTGAATAAAACCAGCCCCAGGACCAATCCCTGGGGCATTTCACTTGATACTGGCTGCCAACTAGACATCAAACCATTGATAACTACTCTCTAAGTCCAATGCTCCAGCCAGCTTTCTATCCACCTTACAGTCCATTCTTCCAGCCCATACTTCCTTAGCTTGCTTGAGAGAATGTTGTGGGAGACTATATCAAAAGCCTTGCTAAAATCAAAGTACAATATACTGATACTGTAGCTGCTGTACCTGGCTTCTAAAGTTTAGGATAAAGGACATGTATTTGTCCTAGATTCAATGGTAAATGTGGCATATCTCTTTCCTGATCTGTGCTTCTTCTCTGTGATGCACAATACATTAAACTAGAATGGAAGGGTACTAGCAGCTCAAAAAAAAGAGCAATTGTCTTGGCCATGGCACAATTGACAATGCCAGTAGAGATAACTCTAAGATTGTAAAGTATTAACTAAATGCCAAAAATCCCAAAAGAAATAAATGAAAGATGACTACTAAATCACATGAAATAAATAACAAAATAATATTTCTGCTTCTACAGTACTTACAGCCAGGCCCACTGAAGTAACTTTACAAGGCAATTAGGCAATACAGGAGGACTGCAGCATGCATAGTACATGTGTGTGTGTGTGTGTGTTTTTATATAAATGTCCATGCATGCACACATGCACACACAAAAATTGAAACTACATTAACGTTGCAAAATCCATCACTCAAAAGTTTTAAAAGTGTTTGAATTCATGTTTATATTCCCTTTGTGATAATGATACAATTTTTAATTACAATTAACAAATACAGTTTTTTAAATTAAGGATCCTGCCTCATTTAGCATACTGAAGGTGTGTCTACACATGCCCCTATGGTGCCATTGTTACTACACCATTATTTAGTACTTCCTTCAGGAAGTACTAAATGACAGCGCAGTAACAGCCATTACTGTACCATGCCAGTGGCGCATGATTATTTTTAGTTACTACCTCGCGATGCGCTATAGCAAAAGAGCACATCACTACGGCAATATAGGTACGGCATCATGGTTTGCACTCACTGATGCTACACTACCATAGCACATTGCTACATTGACGTAGCAACTTGTGTAGATATGCCCTGAATGAACTATTTTACATTTTGTTTCATCCTCATTGTTCATTTTGAGGCAACAAGTTTGTTATTTACTTTTCAAAATATGTGATGGCTTAATGGGCTTATTACTCATGGACTTCTCTATGGTGCTTATTAGTTCAGTATCTGAAGTTTAGATTCCCAAAAGGACCAAGTTTTTGGCAACATCTAACTTTAAGAGCATATATGCCTAGTAAAATTCACATATGCTAAATTAGGCACTGTAACACGGTGGGCTGTCCACTTAAGAGTGGGCAACTACTTAGACTGAGAGGCTACAGCTGTAAGAAGGCTAATAAGGATGTAGCTTGAATTAAAAAGCCCATCAGACAGAACCAGTGGATGGTGTGGAGGACAGGAAACTGCTGCTCCCTAGAAGGAGGGCAAAAACAGGAAAGAAGACTGAAACCAGAGCAGACCCATCTCCATGGCCAAAATGATACGGTTTCTGTTTATTTACACTTTGTGGTGAAAGACTGTTTATGACTGAGGCTGGCTGAATGGCACCTCAGACAGCAAAGGCCGGCAAGTTTAAGGACTGCATAATACTGAAGCTCCCCGAGAGATGCTCAAGGGAAGGGGAAAAACCTGGCTGAAAGTCCCTGAGGTGGCAACCTGCTAAAGGATCCTTGTTCAAAGGATTTAGATGCTAAAGAATGGTATTCACAAAGGCCGTAACACTGCCTAAAGTATCTGTGGTAGAAAATGCAGAGAAGAGGTCTGCTTCTTAAATACACAGTGTGGGAAGTGTTCTTATTCTCCTCTGTTGAAGCTGCTCCACTTTGCACTGAATAATTAAATATTCACTGGGTAAAACAAAGAAAAAGGGATCATGTTTTTAACCTATGACTTGGTTACTCACCTGATATGTATACTTAACATAAAATAAATATAGATTCCTTGGAGCAAGAATCAAAACCCAATTCTCCCCATTCCTAGGTGAGTGCCTTCACCAAAATTAGTGGACTTTTAGTTATCCCATGAAAAGTAGAAGAGTTTACAAAAGAAGAAATAAGGGGCATCTTTCCATGTGTTCTGGGTTGTGGGGAGGGGCACTTTAATTAAAGTGACTCTCAGGCTCTAAATAAAGCACCAACCTTGTCTTGTGTATTTAGTATCCCACATTTCAAAATGGCAGTAAGGACACTGATGCCAAGGCTGCTGGATCGTGTTACTAGCAGTTTCAAGCAGACTCCATTCATAGTTTCATAGTTATTAGAGGCTGGAAGGGACCTAACTGATTATCCGGTCTGGCCCCCTGCACTTGGGCAAGAGAGACTGCTGAGATCAGATGACCCCAGCAAGGTGGGCATCAAGACACTTGTTGAAGATCGCCAAGGTGGGTGACTGTACCACCTCCTGGAGGAAAGCCTGTTCCAAAGCCTCAGCACTCGTAAAAAAGTTTTTCCTTATATCCAGTCTGAAGTGATCTTCAATCAGTTTGTGCCTATTGTCTCTTGTGCTTTCCTGGGGAACCTTGGTGAACAGATGCTCCCCCAGACCCCAATGTAGATTAATTGAGTTAATAGAATTAATGGAGATTAATCAAGTCTGCTCTGACACATTCTAATTAGAAAGCATTGGAGCAGGTGTTGGGCATGTATACAAGTACACAAGAAAATTACCTGCAACCTTAAATAGTTAGCCTGGTGGTCAGAACACCTAGGCAGGTAGACAATGTGAATTTAAATCATCTCAGGAAGAGCAGAAAACTAAATCAATGTCTTCCACTTCTGGTGAGGGTGTTTTAGCCAATGGATTAAAGAAAGGAACAAACTTGTTTTCCTCTTTTATTTTGTGCCAAGCTCAGTTCTTCTAAAACGCTCTGAGAATGTCTATTGGATTGAACCCTGAAGGCACAAAAAGTAGGGGAATGCTTTGTTTGTGAATCCAAATGGGGCTTAGATGTGAAATATAGCAATATAGCTCAGCACTCTCAAAATCAAGCCACTTCTAGGCATGTCTGTGTTAGTATCACATGTCTTAGCAGTGAAGCACAATTCTGCCTCTCATGTCTAACCTTGTCCTGATACTCCCTGGGAGGGCCCTTCTCAAGTACATGCTACGTACCTGCTCCCACTCACACAGGACAAACCCAGAAATGCAGCAGCGAAATTGCTCTGGAGGCATCCCAGGCAAGTTGCTCACAAACCGAGATCTTGAGATTGTCCAGGGGCTTACACAGGGCACTGATGCAGTTTCTCTGCTTATTGGCATGTGTGCAGGAACGAACAGG
The DNA here is from genome assembly GCF_052110815.1 of Crocodylus siamensis. Classification (NCBI taxonomy): domain Eukaryota; kingdom Metazoa; phylum Chordata; order Crocodylia; family Crocodylidae; genus Crocodylus; species Crocodylus siamensis. Next base: position 80,128,535 of record NC_143395.1, on the reverse strand, counting down.
AAAGGAGCAGAAGCAAATCTGTCAAGCTGATCAAGAGCAGCCATCCCTCCAAATATCAGGGATACAGTATAAAAATAGCCAAGGTAGATGGCTACATGTTAGCCAGTTTGCATCCTAGATGAAATTTCTGTGATTGTTATTAGTGTTTAACTAATCCATTTTATATCATGTGTTTTCCCATGATACCCATGTTTACAAAATTATTCCAATGTATGTTTGGGTATTTGACTGGTCAAATAAAGCTTGGTGAAGTCACCAGTCAAATATTGGTCAAAAATTGTAAAAAAAATTGCCAAGAAGTCAAAGTAATACACAGAAAAATCACAGACTTTTCATTAAGAAATGTGTCAGAGAACATTAAAAAATCATTTCTATCAAGACAACTATCAAAAGTGTAATTTTTTTCATAAAATTGCTATAATCTTTTACCAGACACAAAATATTTGGTCAATTGACCAGTCAACTGACAATTGACTGACTTGCTAACCCTATTCCACGGTAAACAAAAGTATCTAATTAAAAGCAATGTGACAAAGTAATTCATTATTATATAACTGTACTTTTGTATGCATTAGATTAGTGTATCTATTTTCTTTTTCTTCTTGTGCAGTACCATAGTGTTGGTACTGAAATCACTGTGCAGTTTCAATCATTTGGATATTTAAGCGATGTTATTTCAAGCTCTGCAATGGCTGATAGCCTTTTTTCCAAACACTGTACCCTATCTGTTTTTTTAATGTGATATCCCTGAGAGAAAAATTGAACTAATATATGAAAATCAAACATCCCTATCTAGGGCAATAAAGTCTACATGAAACATTTTTGTTCAACTTTCAAGATATGTACCATAGCTGGACATAGTAGAGCTAACTAGACATCAGCATAACTCCAGCTATCATTTTGACAATCATATCATATTGGCTATTAAAACAATAATAATAATATAAAAATCCCCTCAGAGCTCCTCTTTCAAAAATGGATTAAATGGTCAATCAAATGCAATGGTCTTACATAGCATAGAATTGTATAAGACATAACTGCCAAAAATCATTGCAACACTTTGCAAAGCATGTTATTCCTTCCCTGTTAGGTCTTGAGGACAGACTAGTGTTCAGCTGGTTTTATTTAGCCCATCTTTCTATTTATATTATATTGGTATCTAAAATTTCTGTCTCAGTAGGATTTGTTTTTATCGTCTGACATAGTGGAATGAAAGTAATCAGAATCTTTTGGAGGCTTGTTATTTCCCTGAATTTCATCCTGACTTTTATTTGGGTCAGAAATGTTTCACATACATTCATGACTACATCTTTTCCTGGTTGAAACAAACATCTTAAATGGACTAATAATGTTTTAGTCTTTAAAGCAGGAGGTAGAGTCAACCTCCTGCTACAGACACACAGAGCTGACCAAGCTAACAGGAAACTTACTGGAGAATCACGTGACCCCCAATGCACCAAGAAAAGGGTCTGGGGAGGGGCATTGGATCTTATACCACAAGGAGCCTGTCCTGATTGGCCTGGAGGGCTGACTGGGCAATTTAAAGAGCTAGAAGACAGATCAGCATTTGGCTTTCACCGTCGAAAGGACAGTACAGCAGAAGCATGGAGCTGTAGAGCCCATGTGGAGATGCAGGACCCAGGAAATCAAATGGATGCAGTTCACAGAAGCCCAGATGAGTCTCCCAAGCAAAGATCCAACCATACCACTGAGAGACAGCTTCCTGGTTAGTGAGAGCCAGCCCAGCAATACTGGGGACAGGGGAAAGACAGGAACCATACCCTGAGGTAACCAGTGGGGACCAGTAGTGTGATGTGAGGAATGAATCCCAGTAGGGGTGACAGGAATCTAGAGGCAAACCAATGTGGATGAACACAATGGAGGGATTTGCACAGTAAGCCCAAAATAAGAAGAAAGAAAAGTGGGTATGAATTTAGAAATCCTGAATGAATGATAATAGTGATTAAGAAGAGGAATTAATTTATCAACTTTGAATGAATTTGTTACTGTGACTGAGAAACACACCATAAATTAATTTATAAGTGTGAATGAATTATAGTTGTGATGAAGAAACAAGGAGGGGATTGATTTATGAACCCCAAAAGGACTTTCAGCAGTAATTAAAAAGGCATGTAGTAAATTTATTTGTAAAGTTTGAATTAAGTTGTGGAATTGGTAGAGGAACGACAAATAAATTGATCTATGGACTAGTTAAATGAATTTCTGAGCATCATGAATGAATGCATATAATAGAGCCATAAGAACTGAATTAATGTTGGTCTTGTAGATAACTAATCGACTTAGCACCCAGTTGGTGATATCATGAGAGGGGAAATGAGAGCTATTAAATGATGAAATAAGGAATCCAGAGGGGGCTGAGAGAGAGGCTTTAGGCAGAAATCTCCATGTAAGACCGACTGGGGTCTATTACCACGGGCCAGAGAGGAAAGGGGCAGGGTGTAGGGGAAGTGGAGCCCTGTAGAAAAACTGGTGGTCCAGCCAAACTGACCTTCACCCAAGGATCCCCAAAAAGATAAAACCATCAAGGTGTGGTGGGTGAATGAGTGGGCAGGACAAAGCTCCCGCATGTTCCAACACAGTTGTGGCTTGAAAGTCTGCATATGCTCACAGTCTTACTTTGCAGATTAAAATTAAACACAAGGCCTTGTTGGTTTGTTGTATCTCTAGCAGAAGATATGACTTATTGGAACTTAAGAACTTGACTAAAGTCTACTTTTATTTACAACAGCTTATTCTATAAGTTTTGTGGGATAGCTATTACCAGCTGATTTACTGACACCTTACTGTTCAACCAATCACTGCTTAGCCATCAAAATAATACTTTTAAACTACAATTATTGATGCCCTTCTGGTGCTTTAATTTTTGGCCTTTTGTAGCATTAAGTATACAGCAGAGTTTTGTTTCTGTTCTGGCTTCATATCACACAGTGATCATTCTCAAGTAGGAATAGTCAAAATAGTCAAAATACCAAACTATTTAAGTTGCAAGGAGAGTTATGATAGTGCAGAGGTGATGATGCTGTTGTCCAGGATGGTCCAGGAGCTATGAGAGAGGGAAAAATTCTTGTGAGTGCTATTTTATTGGACCAACTGTATGGTTGATATAGACATAGGCAAGCTTTTAGGTATCACAGTATCCTTCCTCAAGTCAAGGAGAGTTATGTTTCTAATCACAAACTAATCCGTTAAATTTCATCAGAAATGGCCTACAGTTGAACAGATGAGCAGTCTCTGATGTGGGACAGTTAAAAATGGGACTAAAAGTGTGCTATCAAGAAAGAGGTATATTTTGGAGTTGAGAGAAGTTAATTTAGCTTTGTCTAATATCTTGACCTGTCTATTTGACAACCTTTTTGGGGTGTTTACCTTTCAACTCCAGATTCGCATGGCTGACTTGGAGCTTCTTAAGTCCTTCATATTCCTTCTTTCTCTGTCACAATGGACATATTGTGGACTGAGTAGATATGTTGCCTATCATTCAAGTCTTCCACTTACATATTTTCAGCTTCAATTACTCCAGGTCCTCATATGCAGTCTAAATCTTGCAGATTATTTCCACATAATATCTGTAAGATACAGCTTTTATTATCCTTCACCATAGCTAAAGCTTTCATCCGGGATCTCATCACCCTGTTTCAGTTACTATAACTTCTTATTCTATGGCCCTGACAAATAGTGTCATGCTCTGCTCATATCCATCCAGAATGCTGCTAAGATAATTCTTCTTGTTGGTTACTTTATCCATTTCACCCATCTCTTTGAATCCCACTGACTCCCTATTCTCCATCACATGAAACATAAAGGTCCCTGACTTTATTTTCAATACAATTTACAGTCTGCCCCCACCTTACCTACAAATCTTATTCACAGAAAAGCGTCTTCATGCACTCTTCTTGCTGCCTCATGGTTGGGGGCAGATCTTTCTGCTGCATCTGGGTAAGTACAAGTGTTACATTTAAATCAATCTAATAGATTGTTTAGTCTAAACCCATAGGCATGGGGGAATTCACATCACTTAGGCTGGCTAAAGATGGAGTGCACAATATCTAAACTTAGGTGGTGTCCAACAGAACCAAGTCTAGATCGATAGAGACTAGACCAGTCTAATGAACATTTGCATGGTTTCCCTATTGATTTAAAGTTAGGCTGCTGTCCTCTGGCATCCTAGCATACATTGCTGACCCTCCCACCCCTCCCTCGCAGGGAGGTGCTGTGGCACTCAGGCCATACTCAGCTGGTCCAGCCGAGTGCAGAACAAACGCTGCCCCCAGGCTGTCTTGAGCCAAGGAAGCCCAACCCCTCTCCCCAGCCCCACCTGATACTGTGGGCTGCAGACAGACATATGGGAGGACTGAGGGTGTGTACTCCAAACATAACCCAGACCTGGACACCTGAGACCCTAGGCTATGCCCTCACATCCACAAGACCCTGCCTTGAGGCACACCCCCCCATAACCTATGCACAGACCCTAACGCTGAGACTAAGAAAAACCAAAGACTCAAGCACAGACTGGAACCCCAAAAACACACCTACACTTTGTCCTACATCACCATAGTGACCCACTACATCTGTAGCAATCACATGAGTCTACATGTGATCGACAGGTGCTTCACCATAGCAATATACTCCCCTGTTTCAGTGTGCAGCTACAGCGAAGTGGTGACAAAACCTTCCCAAAAGGAAGTACTAAAGCACAGTGCCATAGTAACGTTACTGTATGCCAATGTGTAGATGCACCCCAAGAGTCACACGCTGAGCCAGAAACCCTAAGCTCCAAGATTCAGGCACCAACCAAAAGCCCCACATTTGAAAAGTCCCATGAACCACACTCTGGCATGAACCCATCCCAGAGTGAGGTGCTTTCATGGTGCTTTCACTTCAGATCCAGGGTGGGGTGGGTGGAACCTCATGGCACCAGTAGAGAGGTGACCCTGTTACATCCAAGCCTTGGCAACTGCTGGTATGTATCTGAGCTTTGTTATCTTGGGATATGTGTGGAGGGGTTTCTGCTTACAAGTAGATGTCCCCAGAGCAATGATGACTGGCAGGGGGCATGATCATCTGAGCTTGGACAGACTGGTGGATGCCTAGCCAGTGCCTGGCCAGTGGAGCTGTGGTCACTAGAACAGGGAGAACACCAAACCTGACTCATACCCAGTTGGAGTGGGAGAGAGAGCCACATACCAGGCCCTGCACCCATCTGCACCTCACAGTTAGTTTCTTACCCACAGACACCGAGACCCCACAGGCATCGCCAATTGCCATGGGACAGCCTGTTCCATTTGCCTTCAGCTCCCTCTCAGAAGGGCAGTGCATTGGGGATCACCTTCTTGTCCAGCTCCTATATGGAGAAGTCCCTGATCTTCATTCACTCCCAAATGTAGGACTTAGTATTCTGGATTGAAACCCACCCAGGTTCCTGTGGAAAGTGCTGCCCCACCATCAATCCTCCCACTCCCCCCATTCCTATTCCTGATCCCAACCACTCTTCCAAATTATTTTCCTCCTTCCTTCCTCCCCATCTTTTGCTGGCTTTAATTAATGGGAAGAGGGAACAATTAATGATATGGTAAATGTTCAATGGGTTTTATTAAAGCCACTTATGTTTTGGCAACTACAAACATGTAAAATGAGGCACACCTCTTTCTCGCACCACATTTCTCTTTATCCAGATGTGTTCCTCTCATGGGGAAGGTGTCTAGCCAGCCACAGTTCTCAGAGACCGCAACTGCCTCACAGAGCCTAAAGTACCTGGGGCAGGAACCACATAGAGGACAGGCCCCTTGGTCAATGTTGTGGCTTGGCTTCTCAAGGATTCCACACACCCCAAAAGTCTTCAGACCCTACTCGTCAGGAGAGTGCCCCTAAAAACCACAGGCCAGGAGGTAATTGACCCGGGATTCTTGGACTTGGCCCCCCTGCTAGGGGTTCTACCCAGAAGGGCAGGAGTGGGTAGGCCAGGTCCCTAACAAGGATGATGGAATGAGGACACCACCAACCTTGATGCTGGGATCCCAGAGGAGTAGCATCAATTCTACATCATCTGAAAGAGGGTGGAGTTTGGGAAGCCCCTGGTATTGTGAGCACAGCCCACCCAGATGACAAATGTGTGGGTGAAGCAGTCCTGGTGACCAGTGATGCCCTGCAGCATGACAAAGAAAAAGCCATTTTGGTTAATGAATTCCTAGGTGCCTTGGTTCAGGAAGAGGATGGGGATTTGAGTACAATTAATGGCCCCAACACAGTGTGGGAAGCCCTACTGGCAAAAACTGGCAATGATTGGGTTCACACAGTAGATAAAGCAGTTCACCAATGTGTTTTGGATGACCAGGCACATCCAGAAATGCTGCAGCCACTGTTCAACATCCCATGTAACCAAGACAATGTATGCCTATTGCTCCCATCCACTCCTACTGCTGGTCTTTTGGGCCCACAGTTGCCACTCAATGGTCTAGAGGTGATGTCAGAACAGCCTAAAGGCCATGGCATCCAAAATGGCCTTGTCCTCATTAGTCACAATAAAGTCATTGGCAAACTCTAAAATGCTTCCACCTACCAGTGCAGCCCAGTATACTGTTAGCCTTCTTGGCAACAAAGGCACACTGTCACTTCATATCCAGCTTATCATCCACTATAATCCCCTGGTTCTTTACTGCGGAGCTTCTACTTACCCAGTTGGTCCCAGGCCTGTAGCAATGCATTGGATTGTTCCATCCTAAGTACAGGACTCTGCACTTGTCCTTGTTGAACCTCATGAGATTTCTTTTGGCCCAATCCTCCAATTTGTCTAGGTCACTGTGAATTCTAGCCCTGCCCTCCAGTGTATCTACTACTACCCCAGGTTAGTGTCATCTGCAGACTTCCTAAGGATGCACTCCATCCCATCTTCTAGATCATTGATGAAGATATGAACAAAACCAGCCCCAGGACTGACCCCTGGGGAATTCCACTTGATATTGGCTGCCAACTGGACATAAAGCCATTGATTACTATCCTTTGAGCCCAACAATCCAGCCAGTTTTCTATCCACCTTACAGTCCATTCATCCAACCCAGATTTCCTTAGCTGGCTTGCGAGATTGCTTTGGGGGGTCATATCAAAAGCCTTACTAAAGTCATGTTATTTCACATCCACTGCTTTCCCCACAATCACAGAGCCAGTCAGATCATCATAGAAGGCAAACAGGTTGGTCAAGTATGACTTGCCCTTGGTGAATCCATGCTGACTGTTCTTGATCACTTTCTTCTCTTCCAGTTGCTTAGAAATGGATTCCTTGAGGACCTGTTCCATGATTTTTCTTGGGACTGAGGTGAGGCTGTCTAGTTTGTCTAGGAGCGATCCTCCTTCTTCTCTTTCTTCATGATGCATCTGGCCCCATGAACTTAAAAGCTTTTCTAAATAGTCCCTAACCTGTTCTTTCACCACTGAGGGCTGCTTATCTTTTCCCCAAACTGTGCTGCCCTGTGAAGCAGTCTGGGAGCTCACCTTGCCTGTGAAGACAGGTAAAAAAAGCATTGAGTACTTCAGCCTTTTCCTCCTCATCTGTCATAAGTTGCCTCCCCCATTCAGTAAGAGACCTACAATTTCCCTGACCTTCCTCTTGTTGCTAACATACTTGTAGAATCCTTCTTGTTACCCTTCATGTCCCTTGCAAGCTGCAACTCCACTGCGCTTTGGCTTTCCTGATTTCATCTCTGCATGCCTGAACAATATTCTTATACTCCTAGTCATCTGACTAAACTTCCACTTCTAAGCTTCCTTTTTGTGTTTAAGCTCACTGAAGAGTTCTCTGCTAAGCCACGCTGGTCACCTGCCATATTTGCTATTCTTGCTGTACATATTCATGACCCCTCAGTAAAGTTTCTTTAAAATACAACCAGCTTTCCTGGACTACTTTCCCACTCAGACTGGCCTCCTGAGGATCCTGGCCATCAGTTCCCTGAGGGAGTCAAAGTCTGCTTTTCTGAAATCCAGGGTCCATTCTCTGCTGCTCTCCTTTCTTCTTTTTGTCAGGATCCCGAACTTGATCATCTTGTGGCCACTGCTTCCCAAGTCACCATCGACTTCCACATCACCCAGAAATTCTTCCCTGTCTGCATAGGCAACATGTAGAGGGGGGTCTCTCGCTGCCAACACCACTGCTGCCACCTGCAGGCAGTTGCCATGCCCTCCCCCCCCAACCCCCCCCCAGCCTCTGGGGGCATGCATCTGTAACCCAGGTGGTATTCCAAGAGGTACCCCCTCTCCAATTGAAGGGATCAAAGCAGGTGCACAAGCACTGTGGGAAGTGTAGGGACTCTCCTCCCCCTATAGAGCAGAGCCAGACCACCAATGGGGACTTAACCATGCACCTTTTAATGAGGGAACAATACTGGGAACATAACAGGCATAAGTCAGAGGGTATAGTGGATACTACAATGCCCCAAGGGGGCAGGATTCAACAAAGGTTAGACACTTACAATCATTGACAAAAGACAGGGTTAACAAAATATAAAACACAAACAGCAAAGCAAGCAATACTGGTTGATGAAATATAAAAAGGCATAAGATACAAAATGTCAAATGACAAGGAAATATAGGGCCTAGGTACCTGGAGGGGGAGAAAACACAATGGCCCCTTTCCCCTGCAAGAAGATTTGCTTCTTATTATCTCACTCACCCCAACTAGGACTTGAGCTCAGATCCCCCACCTGGTAGGCAGGAACCAAGACCAATGGTGACACTGCTCCAGTCTGCTAGGGGTCTTGACCTTCCTGGAGCCCCAGCCTCATGATGAGCTGCCTGGTTTCTGATTGGAGGAGCTGGAAGCCAAGCTGGGAACCTCTCAGGTCACTACTCAGATCCTTGCCGGAGTGGAGGAGCCTCTCCTGCTGGCCACAGCCTCTCATAGGGGATCCTAGAGCCCAGTGGGGAGCCTCTCCTGCTGGCTGCATGCCACACTGCTGAGGGTCTAACTGCTGCCTGCAGGTCCTGCTCCTTTAGGCTCTTCTGGGACAACTGTTCCTGCCCCACTGGCTCAGCTCTTGCCAGCTCTTTGAAGCTCCTTCCTTGTGGTCCCTCTCTAGTCTCCCCTGAGTCAACCCACGCTACCCCTTTTATCCCCCTCCAGGTGACCCAAGGGGCCAATCAGGGGACACGGAGGGTGAGTCTCTGGGGCCTGACTGGTACAGAAAGGGAATCCCAAGTTCTCCAATCATCTTTTACCCCTTCAAAACCCCTTGGCCAAATCATTACCAGATTGGTGAGTATAAGGAATCACAAGTCCTCCAATCATCCTTTGCCCTTTCAAAATCCCTGGGCTAGGTCACTACCAGCTAGCCCATCACACATTGTTCATGCCTGTTTGTGAACAGCAGGTCAAGAAGGGTATGGACCCAGTTGGTCTCTCCAACACTTGCACCAGGAAGTTGTCTGGAATGCTCCAGTGCTCTCCAAAAACATCCTAGATTGCCTGCACACTGCTTTGTTGCCCTCCCAGCAGAAGTCAAGGTGACTGAAGTCCCTCATGAGAACTAAGGCCTGTGTTCTGGAAACTTCTTCTAGCTGACTGAAGAAAGCCTTATCTACCTCATCCTCCTGGTCTGGGGGTCTGTAGCAGACACCCACCATGGTATCACCCTTGTTACTCTCCCCAGTGACCCTAACCCAGAGACTTTCAACAAGTCTATCTCGTTTCATACTGAAGCTCTGAGTAAGCACACACCTCTTTTACATACAGAACAACTCCTCCTCCTCTTCTCCCCTGCCTGTCCTTCCTGAATAGTTTGTATTCATCCATGAGAGTGCTCCAGTTATTCTAGCTTTCCCTTCAAGTCTCTATTATTTTCAATCATGTCATAGTCCCAAGACTGTGTGATGACTTCTAATTCCTCCTACTTGTTTCCCAGGCTCCATGCATTTATATACAGGCACCTAAGGTAACTAGCCAATTGCCCTGATTTCTCAGGAAGAATGAAAAGGCCTCTGCTGTTGCCCCCTCCTCCTTGTACTTCCTTCAGGTCTATCTCTTCTCCACTTGCCTCAAGGCTTTGGTCTCAATCCCCTAGGTAAACCTAGCTTAAAGCCCTCCTCACTAGGTTAGCAATCCTGGCTGCAAATATGCTCTTCCCTCTCTTCATCAGGTGGATCCTGTCTCTTCCTAGCAATCCTTCTTGGAACAGAATCTCATAGTCAAAAAAGCCAAATCCCTGCTGGCAACACCACCTGCACAACCATGTATTGATCTGCAGGTTACACTTGCTCCTGCCTGGGCCCTTCCCCTTAACCAGAAGAACCAAAGAGAACACCACCTGTGCCCCCCTCCCCTTCCACCTTGAACCCTGTAGTCACTCTTGATCTGCTCAGGATAAGCCCTGGCAGCATCATTAGTGCCCACATGGATAAGCAGCGATAGTCAGAGGTTTGGATGAGTCTCAGTAATCCTTCCATGACATCTCAGATCCAGGCTACAGGCAAACAGCAGATCTCCCAGTGCACCCAATCTCCAGATCACCCAAGTGCAGCCAAGCAGAGAGGCCACCCCTGATAGGCTGGCCTTCATAGGGAACCATGCCTCCCCAAGGAAACTCACCTCACAGTGGCCTCACCCTTCTGTCCTGCCCAGAGGCTGCCAGAAGAGAACTGGATTGCATGCCCCCTCATGATAATTGCACATGTGCCAGTTTCTGCCTGCACCCCACCATGGAGTCTTGGTGCACTTTGCAATCTCTGCAAGCCCATTGATAAAAGTAATTGAAAACTTAAAAAATAAATTATCAGCACTACAGAAAAATATGTTCACCACCCTCACCAGGTCCCAAATAGCAATAACTAGAGCTGGACAAATTACACATTTTGAAAAGTTTTATTGTTTACAATTTGCTTTTTCAGCATTGTGTAGCTTCTACAAAACTAGAACTTGTTTTTTGGCAGAGTTCAACATATCATGTCTTGTTTCTCTTAAAATTTTGATTTTGAAATTTCATACAGCCGTATTTTTTTTTAAAAAATCATACTATGAAATATAATGTTGGTGCTGTCTTTGCCTTTTATTTCACATCTTTCTGATAGTGGTATTTGAGGGAGTGGTTATAGTGCATAAGAGCAAATAGTAATGATAAACATGAATCCTGATGACTCTCAGGGAGAATTTCTTATCTCTAACAGAATTAAACTTTTAGTATCTAAGTAAATCCTATTCACTGGAAACAAAGGACACCAGCAGAAATGATTAGGTGCAACAATGACTTCCCTGTGAGGGTATGTAGAGGACCAAACTCAGAGCCCAATACAAGAAGCAGCCATAATTTATTGTTTGGAATCTCCGGGGTTATATCTGGATTCCTGTTTTCCAGGAATTGCATTGTCCCAGCATTTTTTGTGCACCATGAAACAGCAGTGACCCTCAAAGACTGGCTTGTTCACATTGGGCATATATACACAAGACATTTACTATGCAATAGACTAATTAGTTGTGCAATAAACATCACACATTTATGCATGTGCCCCTATTAGGCTGGAGTAAACTAATTTACTCTGCAGCAGGTTAGTACTTGTAAATAGAAATACAATCCTGCTGTGGAGTTTTTTACTCTGCAACAGCACGTACACATACACAGATGCTGACATGGCTGGCTGGGGAACAAGGGCATTTCAGTGTGGGGACTGTCTGGGGCTTAGCCCCATGCTGAAGCACCCTCATGCCCCAGCCAGCCACTCCACCGCACATTGAGCCAGGAGGAGCGGTCACAGGCTGGCAGGCTGACCCCTCCCCGTAGATCGCTTACCAGTCCATGCTACTCCAGCTAATCTCAACGTGCTGAGGTCCCAGGTATACATGAAGATGTGGCTCCCAGGAGCAATACAATCTGGAGTTTATTCATGTATATTGATTACACACATAGATATGCCCATTATTCTCAAGATCTACCAGACTGCATCTTCAGCAACTGACCTTATTTTTGCAGGTCATATAACCGTCTACTGAGAAAAACAATAGTGCATTCTATGAACAAGAATTTCTCCTTCCCTAAAGTGTACTTATATTTGACAAGTCCCTTAATTACTTTCTTGACTTTGCCTGAAATTGTACATTTCTTGGAAGCAAGAACTTTAATTATTAGAGTTCAATGGGAAATGGTTCTCATATCATTCTGAAACAGAAATTTCAAAATTTCTTCCTATCCTGAATTAGGAGGGACAGTCATAATTTGAAACATTTCACAAACCAATAATCAAAAAAAGGTTAAGTGAAATATTGTATTCATTTTTATGTCAATCTTTTTTAAAAAAATAATTCTTTTACTAAAAATTGACTAAAATTCCAAAACAAAAAATCATTAATGTCAAAATAGTGTATTTTGACAATTTCAAACTTTTTTCAAAACACTTTTAATCATAAAATATATATTAAAAAAACCCTTTTCTTTGAAGCATTTGGATTAGATGAATTGACATTTTCCAATAAAAAATATTTAATTGAAAAATTCTCAACCAGCTCCTTTCTGTGAACCCTTAGTTGTCATCTGCATGTCTGAGGTTTCTCTTCTGGTAGATGTTGATTTTCAATTTTGCTAATTTTCTCTAATAGTTTGGCTAAATAATCCCCTAGACAACTTTCCTGAAGTGGTAGTCAGACATATTTTAAAAATCAAAGAAACCCCTAGCCTTTGATCAACACTGGTAGAGAAATAAAATTCATTTCTTTACCAGCTCGATACAAAATATGCATATATGCATGCACACACAAACTCCAGCTGAGTATTGTTGTTCATACCTTCTCTCTCTTCCTCTTCAATTTATTGACATTTTTAAGAGTATAAAAAAAAAATCACAGATAGCATTTTACAGCAGTTTACAGTAGCGATTTGAGGCTAAAATTTTCAGAAAATAGAATTGCCTAAAGTCCATGTGTAGGTACATTTCAGCTGAAAGCCCAGCAGAATTAAATCAGAATTAAATCAGATACCCAAATAAAGATTTAGGTGCTGAGAAAAAAAATAACAGCCTTAAAATTGTTTTACTACTATTTCCTGCTCTCTCCAGTCATTTTGATGCAATGGTTTTTAATAGTTACTCTAGTATTCTGTAAAATTAAACATAATTTATGCATGTATGCTCATCAAATCTATTGTCATTTTCTGGTTTTTCACTGTGGTTACTCATAAAAGATACATTTTCATCTACATATTGACGTTTGAGTTATCACAGTTATTTTCTGTGTTTTTAAAGATGGCTGGTGATGCTACTGTCTTAGAAGTCTATCCCCATTCTTTCATACTGGTAACTGAGGGAGATATAACATGACAGTTTTGTATAGCAACCTGGGAACTGTTTAGAATAGCACTTATTAAAAGCATTGCCTATAAATATTCAACACATCTGCGTGTCAGTGTTCCATCAACATTTTCCAAAATAAAGCATGCTCCCCTAATGCTCTTCCATTTTAAATCCTGAACATTGGAAGATCTGAGAATGCCACTGTAACCTTCTGCAATACAGTTAAGCATTACATACCTTAAAATGGCTGCAAAATGCTTGTAAGTATCTTGATATATACACTACCTTGTTAAATAAATTTTAAAAAATATAACACTTAAACATAATATTGTCAAATCTATGAAATACTTGCTCAATATGAAAGTCATGCTCAGTATGGAGTACTGTAAATAATTCCTTGTCCCTGAATCAGTGTACATTTACACTTCAAAACTGTGAAGAATAAATCTGACAGGGCTATTTGATCTTTGCATGAAAATGGACTTCAAAGCCCAATGTGTATTTCTGTTCATTTTACAGCTACAGATTTCCTGCAGAAAGCGATTATACCTCTGATTACCTTACGCCTATTGTAGTAGCAGTTTCATCTATAATGTTTTTTAGAATTTAATCATTGTCTTTTGTTGACCAGCACGACGGTACAGAGGGCTTTGCTCTACACATGTAAGTGGCTAGTGTAATTGAAAAACAGACTAAATCTCCTGGATTTTTGTAATGCAGTAAACTGTGAATAGGAGAATAAAATGTCCTCAATGGCTGGATGTGTATTGTTACTTTGAAGTTTCTCCAGGCTACCACCACGACAGGATCAGAGGAGCAGCTCACACCTACTGCTTTAAATAATTATTGGATTCGTTTTTCTCATTATTTCTCACTCATTCTAGTTTGAACACCACCCCACTTGATGTTATAATTAGGTCTGTGAAAAACCTTTTGCAAAATAAACGGTTCTCGCTTTGTAATAATGGAGGTCTAACAACTATGTCTGATAGAAGAAACAATCCAGCCTTCAGGATTTATATCTAGAACTGAACCTTAATTTGAAAATTCATGAAAAATAAATTCAGTCAAATTTCTTTAATGCATTTGGCTATTCATTAAAATGGAAGCAGAGATAAGATACTGAGTTTATATTAGTGCACTGTTATGTCTACATAGCAGGCAGTAGTGCACAGTACCAAGCCAGGAAGCAGTGAGGCATACATGCCTGTTCCATGCACAAACCACACAACATGGAAGTAATGTAGTAACCAAGGCTTAGTGCTGGGTATATGCTTATAAGCTTTCTCTCCATCTAGATCTCAAGAGACCTAACTTATTGGTACATGGCCAGCACCTAAGGTGGCTGCAATACCTCCAATTCAGCAGCTGGTATGCATTGAGGATATATAGTGTGCCTTGCTGCAGCATTCTCTGGCATAGTATGACATAATGTAGATACACCCCATAACTGTGGACATTGAAGCTGTAATTTGCCTATCACTAATCTAATTTTTTCTACCTCCTCTCTTCCCTTCCTCCCTCATCTCCTCTTCCTCACTTTCTAACCCTCGTTTAAATTTTACAGGTTAGGAAGCTGGAAGATCTAAACCTCTTTCCAGTTCAACTTTCCTGTTCCACCCCAATTCACAGGAGGCTAAATGTGAGATACTAAATGTGCGGTAGACTAATTCTACTGTGCATTAGCCTGCCATGGCAAAAGCCATGCTACTGAACTTATGTGCAGTAGAATTAGTCTACTGCGCATCAGCATCACTAAAAAGGCATGTGCCAGTGCTACTGCACAGAACCACTGGTTACTGCACATTTATTTAGTACCTATTATTGCAGATAGTAAACTTAATTCGCTATACCTACAGTGCATTAATGCACATGTACATGTGCCCACTGAATTGCATTTTCTAGCTGACTGCACTATTGAGAAGTTTGTCTCTGCATCCCCTGGAACAGAGACAGGCTTCAGATGCTAGAAAACACACATCCTCCAAATGTAAGAGAAACACCCATATTCTTTTATGCCACATTGCCCCTCATATCACTGTGTCATCAAGGAATGCTCAGGAGCCTGCCAATGCCCACACACACCTGACAACAGACTTCATACAGCAGAAAACAAATGAATAGTCTTTAATATGACTACTCCTAATAATAATATATAATAAGTATAATAATAATATATAATAAAAATATAGTAAGAATATCTGTTCCCTTTCCTCCTGCAGCTGAAACCAGAAAGACTTCTACAGATCCGGGAAGAGAACACCAAAAAACATCTTTTGGTTCTCTTCTTGTGGAAGAAACACAAGGGATCACACAGACCTACATTTCAAAAATGGTCAACAGCCTATGCAAAATGAAACTCTTCCCAAAAATGATACTAGTTTTCAACCTGCTCCAGGGGCAGCTAAATTCATGTGGAATGTAACAGTGAGCATGTTCTGAATGTTTTGAAGTTCAAAAAGGGTAGAGGAAAAATAATAAATCTATTCAAAATAATGAAAAAAATGGGACAGATTCTCCACTATGTTCCCTGATGTATTCCATTGTTTTATAATCACCCATAAAAAAAAAAAAACAGTGATGGACAAAAGACCCAAAGTTTTCACCTGTTATTTCTTTGTGTTCTGCTCTCAGCTTTACTTTGCATTATGAAAAGGATTCACTTTTTGCTCATTTTCTTTCCCTACTTTTCTCCCAAATACCAAAACTGAAATAAAGTCCTTTGTATGGAATATTTTTAAAGTAATCAAATAGTATAAAATCAATATTAGTATTCATGTCACATCCAATTATGTCCCTAGCATGTGTCCCCATTTGCTTTTCCATGTGTTGGTTCATCACACAATGCTAATTAGGTCACTTCAAATGCACTATAATTGACAATGGCACTTTTGCAGGTTTATATTTTCACACACAAAATCTGGACATAAATTAATGACCAGCAATTTTGACAATTACGGTCAATTAAATTTGTCAGCGTAACATTTAACATAAATAATCTATATTTAGAATTGAAACCTTAAGATTAAGAAAAACCCTGATGTTTCCAGGATTTCTCTATAAAGAAAAGAATAATTAATGAACTAGATAGAATATTGCTGCAAATTTAAAGAAACTTAATGCTGTCTGTTTCTCTTTAAATTCAACTTTTTTTCTAATATCCCTAATATACAGCTAGGAACCATAATTCAGAATCATTTGAGAGTGACTATATAAAACTCTACTATACTGAATACGAAAGTAATTGTCTCAATCCATCACATGTCTAACAACATATAACTAACATAAATGTTACCAAAATGCATTGTATTGTCCCCACACTGGGGACTTCAACGGGATTGCTGTACTACCTTGCAGATTTATAATTAGAGAGACTATTAATATTCTATTTTAAAAGCATTAGTTATATAAATTCTTTGTCAAACATATTAACTAGTATTAGCACAGAATGGTTTTTCTCACTTTTGGCTCCATTGTAGTACTACAGAGGAATTCAATACAGCTAAGAAAGCTGTTGTTAACACCACTAATTCGTAATCTTGTATGACTGAATTGTATATCTTCCTTAAAACTCTGTGGAATTTACTTCTATCAATAGCATTCTTCACAGCAAGGCACATGCACCTTATGGTTGCAACATGGAGACCAACAGAAGCAAATGTCCAATGACATTAAAAATTTAGATTCTACAAGTATCAAATACATCCTAAAAGATTCCTTCCCAGGACACATGACACGATACCAAAGATAGGTAAAATGGTTGGGAGCAGTTTTCCTTTCCTGGAATCAAAGGGAAAAGAAAATGAACACTATTTAATGCAGGGTAATATATATATATTACTACTATTTGCTTGACCACATTTTGCCTAAGGATGTACACAGGTCAAATAGTTATATTAACGTGATTCAGACAGGCACCTTGAAATAAAGGCCCCACTTCAAATACTTTGTGAATTTTTGTAGTTATTTGGAAATCATTAGTCAGGCTAAGTAACCATGAAAAATACTGATGGGACATGATAGTAAAATGGACCCAAGAAATCCTTATTATCTAGGAAAAAGTAACTGTGTGTTTAATCTCAATAGAAACAGTTCTACATTCACAACTGTAAAATTAGATGGCTTGACAGACACAGACATAGTTGGAACTGCATTATCAAAATGAGAGGCAAATAGAGGATGATAGTTTGCAACATATGAAGAAGGACTTCAGTAGCTTTTCAGGTATACACTTATATGTGAATAATGTTCACATTGATTTTGATCTCAAATGATTCAACCAGCGCAAGATAAAGTATGTGGTACATCAAAGCATTATATTCATTACTTTAATCGTGCAGTTTAATTCACTGTTTCCAAATCCTACATGCTCTAAGAGGAAAGATACCAGATTCAATTTGGAAAAAGCAAGTTAAGATAAAATGTGTTTGCATTTTCAATAGCATACAATAGTGTTTTGAAAAGTATGTGAACATGACTCTAAAGCAAAATATATTTTATAATTCTTTTAATCTTTTTTTTCCTTCAATGTTTGGTCTAACCAAAGCATTTGTCATCCACCAGAACAGAACCCT
Organism: Crocodylus siamensis; assembly: GCF_052110815.1. NCBI lineage: Eukaryota > Metazoa > Chordata > Crocodylia > Crocodylidae > Crocodylus > Crocodylus siamensis. Next base: position 80,110,683 of record NC_143395.1, on the reverse strand, counting down.
GGTATTTCTTAGGGACAAAAGCTGAGTCAATAATAATAATAATAATAATAATAATGTATATTACCATTGCAGGTAGGGATCAAAAAGGGATGACCTTTTTGAGGGGATAAATAGTGGGAAAGAAAGAAGGATTAAAAGACAAAGTAATTGGCATATGTCAAAAGCTTTTAGAGGTGCAACTCAGAAAAACATGGAAGTGCAAATTTTCAGGAGAGCCGCATGCTCATATTCTTCCATCTAGCCATTTACATGAAATGAGCCATTAACATTTTGAAAGTTTGGGTATCTCAGTTAAGAGGCTTCTGATATATTGGTGTATTACGGGTGACCTGAGCATATCTGAAAATCTGACACCCTTTCCCTCCCCTCCCCTCCCCTCCCCCTGAATGTATTTGACCTTGTACTATTCCATTCTGCAAGTTGAGTTAGGTTCTTATGGGATCAAACTTCTGTAAGATATGTTTAGTTTTAATGTATTTTTGGCCACCTTCAAGAGACTGAGAGAAATACCCTGCGATTGTTTCACAGTAAAACCTTCCAGAGTATAATAAAGCATAACATTTCCTTTACTCTGTTTTTAAATCTTAAAGAAATATTTTCCAAAAATTAAGAAAGGTTGGTATTGGTCATGGCAATTTGGTACAGAGCTGTATCTGTGTACATGAGTGTGAGAGTCAGTCAATGTGGGTATTGGGTGAAAGACTTCCATCCCTCATACTCCATAACTGATCTAAGCAGGTTATGTCAGAGCAGCTCGAGAAAATAATTTGTCTTTGGTTGACACATGTCCTAACTTCTGGTCTGAAAAATGCCTTGCGATATAGTGCATCATGTAAAGCTGCAATAGCCAAAGGATTACTGAGGAGTGGAACAAGAGATAATATTGAGGAAGGCTTTGAACTAACCTTACATTTGTACTCCACAACAGATTCTGTTTCAAAATATCCCAGAAACTTTCAAAACTACATTGAAGAAAAATGCTGTGCATCTTCTATTAATTTTCATTACTTGAGTGAGGTTATATAGAGACAGTGTGAATGAGGCTTGGAATTCCATAATTCAAGGTCTCATCAGGGACCCATATTTTTCTGTCTACTCAATTTCCCCTAGCAGTTAGGCTTACCATATGTCTCAGTTTGGCTGGGATGATCCAGGATTACATAGCACAGTCCTGGCCGGTTGGTCAAAAGTCCTGGGCTGAAGTCTGGTGAGGAGCTAGAACAGCATGATGCACCAGGCAGGTGGCCAGGTACTCACTGCTGCTCCTGTGTGGGAGTAAGGACATGCCACATGCAGGCAGGATGGGGCATGCTCCAGTCTGCCCACCTTGCTTCCTCACAGGAAGAGTGGTGCCTGCCTGGCCGCCTGCTTGTTGCATCCTGCCGCTCCACCTCCCCACCAGGCTCTAGCCTGGGACTTTCGGCCAACTGGCTGGGACCAGCCTATGGAATCCTGGAATGTCCCGGCCAAATCGGCACATATTGTCACCATACCTAACAAGGACCTTGTTTTTAAACTCACAAGAAAGATGTCCCACTTCCTACACTTGCCTGCTCGCAAACTCCATATCTATCTATTTAAGACCCTAATCATTGAAGTATCTGAGCATCTACCCTGTTGTTTGATAGACTACAAAATTGTAATGGACTAAGACAACCCTAAGCACAAGGAACACAAATTTGCTTTGAAGCCAGAGACCTGAGTCCAATGCCTATTTGATTTCCTACCTCATTCCATATTATATTACATCCCTCCCTCTCTTTTCTGCTGCTGTTGTAGACACAAATCATATCTTTATATAAAAGAGAATAAAGTCACCGTATCAGGACCTTGGAGCAAAAGACCAATACTTTATTTCTAATACCTTGCTACTATTTCAATTAATTGCAATTATAAGAGCAGCAGCCTATTTAGTGGCTGTATTGTGGACAGTCAGAGAGACTGTGACCCTGAACTTAGACTGACTTGTTTAAACCCAGTTCATCCATCCAATCACATGGACATGAAAATATTTATCATCAGGTAAACTAAGGTATGATGCACATTAGCTGTCCCAGAGTAACTGCCTATATGCACAATTTTACCTCATGTTAAATGTGAGGTAGCTTGCTAAACTTTCATTTTCCTTCATCACTTTTCTGGTAAAAGCAGTTATAGCAGAAATGAGCTAGACTGTTCTCAGTAGTGGCAGGTAACAGAACAAGGAGCAATGGACTCAAGTTTCAGCAAGGGAAGTTTAAGTTAGATATTAAGAAAAACTTTTTCACTAGGAGGGTAGTAAAACACTGAAACAAGTTACCTGGAAAGGCTGTGGAGTCTTCATCCTTGTAGGTTTTTAAGACCTGGCTACCAAAAGCCTTGGTGGAATAATTTAGCTGGGGATGGTCCTGCTTTGAGCTGGAGTTGGACTAGATGACCTCCTGAGGTCCCTTCCAACCCTCATTTTGTATGATTTCATGAAATCAGGAATCAGGATAAATTGCAAAGAAGTAATGCCTGATTTTCAGGTGACCTGAGTCTTCTTTTTGTACCTGTAAATTTATCTGTAAGTGCAATATAGATCATTTCAGATGCATAAAGTTTTTTAAATGACCTACAAATTACACACTTAGATGTAAAACTGACATTCTATTCATTTATGAAATTATTTCCACAATTACCTGTTCCCCTAGTATATGTTACTCATGCAACCCAGCTCACTAAAGGATATAGTTGGGGGCTAGTGCTTACAATGTCACCCCTTATTTATTATTATAATAATGTTGAGATGGTATCTGGTTGTTTAAATCAATCATCCAACAGAAGCTCTATGAATGCCCTTCCAAGAGCATTAGAGAATGCCAGCTGAACCAATTTTTCTTTTCTGCGTCAAGTTTCAGGATCATTTTTATTCTGCTTCTAATATACTTCCTCAGATGATACACATAAATAATTTGTGTATATTGACTTTAATAAGTTAAGTTTAACACAGCTATTCTATTTTAGTTAATAAGGTAGATGTTCTATTATACAGACATAAACCTAATGGCATAATGATGTTGGCAGCAAAAACATGTATAGAATTAATGAGGTACAGGACTGAAGAATTTACTACCTTCAATGTCAGAGTGGCTTAAGGAAATTAACGCACAGAATCCCTCAGAACATATTACTTATTAAGTCATAGACATTCATCCCAATACACTTAAGATAATATGAACAAAACCAGTTCTAAGTTCAGCAGCATGTCCAGTGGTATCATCAGATTTCCTTCCAGCAATTTGAAACAACGAAAAAGACATTGGCCTTATAGCAACCCCTTCCAGCTTTTATAATGGGCATAGTGGATGCTAGAACAAAACTTTTTTGAGTTGCATTACTGTATTGCTACTCATGCACTGTAGATAGGATCATTAAAGCTCAAAGTTTTAGGGCTTTGATCTGAGGAGACACAGAGGTAAAACTGTCACTACATTCCAAAAATAAAAATATATAAAACAGCAAACAGTAAACAAAAAAACAGGTCTTAAAAGATCCGACAAACCAATATCATCTTGAAATAAGCTATTCCCAGATTTCAGCAGATAAAGATTTTGACTGCTTTCTCTATTAAGAAGCATATTCCCTTTGATTTGCATGGGAGTTCAACATACAGGCTAAAATGATAGGGACAGACGTTACACATAAACCAGTTTAAGTGATCAGAAACTGTTTTAAACCTGTAACAGAATAGATATTCAGTGCACATAAACCCATTTCAAAATGGCTGAAACCAGTTTAAGATAAATCTAGTTGAATGTAGCATCAGACTTAACTGATTTGGCTCAAACCAGTTTATGCATTGTCTGTTCCAAACCCCTTGCTGGTTTAAGATAAACCAGAGATTCCCCAGCAGTCCAGCATGCTCTCTCAGCTGGACTTTCTGCTCCAGGCCAGCCAGGCTAGCCCCACTCCTCTGCTCCCCAGTCAGAGCTGGGACAGGCAGCAGCAGAGGTCTGGCCAGGGAGGGATTTAATTCACCCCCGCCTGTCCCACTGGCAGGGACCCAAGTTGGGTCTACCAGTTGCTCCCTGCTCCTGCTGCAGCACTATGCACCATGGCCCCTGAGGCAGAGGGGGCAGGGAGGGGGATTAGTCTCCCCTCTACCGCCTACTGGCAGCTGGGGTAGAGGAGACAGCTGGGGTAGAGGAGAGACTGGGAGGAAAGGTCCCTGTTGTCCCCCTCTATGGAAGCATGGAGGGAAGAGGGATAACCCCATCCCTGCCTCCCACAAGAGGTACTATGGGATGGCTGTGCCTCACCCCATGGCACACCACCCCACCACAGTTGCTCCCCCCTCACCTTGCCTGTCTGGGCTGAGCAGTGACAGCAGGGGAGAAACAGCTGCTCAGTGCAGGGGAAAAGCCCCTCCCCATCCCACTGCCAGCTTTTGCAGGTGCAGCCACCTGGAGCTGGCACTGGGCTGCCCTGTGTCTCCACCACATCACCCCTGCCTCTGGGCTGCACCACGGGGCAGCAGTGACAGCAGAGCAGACACAAGGCACCCTGGTACTGGCTCTAGGTGGCTGCAGCAGACACCAGCAGTGGGAGGGGAAGGGGCTTTCCCCCCCGTGCTGAGCAGCAATTTCTTCCCCACCACCACTGCTCAACCCAGACAAGGGAGCCCAGAGCCAGTGCAGGGCTGCCCTGTGTGTCCACTGTGTCACCACCACCTCTGGGTTGCCCCACAGGCAGTGGTGGCAGCAGGCCTGGTGCTGGCTCCAGGAGGCTGCAGCAGGAAGCGCTGGAAGCAGGAAGGGGAGGGGCCACTTCTGCTCCATGCCAGCTCGAGGCTCCCCCATCCAGGCTAAGCAGTGGCAGTGGGGGAGATATGGCTGCTCAGTACGGGGGGGAAGCCCCTCCTTCTCCCACTGCCCGTGTCTACTGTACCTGCCTAGAGCCAGCACCAAAGTGCCCTGTGTCTGCACTGCTGCCAACACTCCCCCATGGGGTAGCCCTGAAATGAGGGTGATGTGGTGGAGAAACAGGGCAGCCCAGTGCCGGCTCCAACTAGCTGCACCTTGAAGCACCAGCAGCGGAACAGGGATGGGCTTTTCCCCCAGCTGGGTGACCGAGCCTGAAGCCCGCACAGGGTGTGCAGAATCAGGGCTGCATGCACTGGTCCCTGCCTACCGCAGGGCTGGGGCCAGTGACAGCAGCAAAGGAACTGCTGTGGCCAGACTGCCGAGAAAAGGAGTCCCGCCACAGAGCAGCCCCAGCCCCACTGCAAGCCCAGGGAGTGGTGCCTCAGCCCAGCAGGACTGAGTGACCCACTGGGGGCCAGATCTGCCCAGCCCACAGTGTCTGGCTCTGCCCCTACCTAGTCACTGGAGCAGTGAGGGAGAGACAGAGCAAAAGCCCCTTCTCGGTGGCGGGGTTGCTGTGGGGTGAAGACAGTGGCTGCAGTGGTGACACTGGGGGGGCTCTGGCCCTCTCTGGGCCCTGGTGCTGCTACGCACAGCCCGCCACATCTCTGCCCCCTGCAGCGGGGCCCCCCTCTGGGAAGGGGCTCCCACTGCTGGACATTATGATGGGCTGCTACCCCCACCAAGTGCCCTGACCCCTCCTACTGCAGTGGCCCAGCAGGGGCACAGCCAGCCCATAGGGCCCCTTGTTGGGTTATTCCCCTTCCATCCATGCTTCCATAAAGGGGGACTGCAGGGGCCTATTCTGCCACAGGGAGCCAGTCTCCTCTCTACCGCAGCTGACAGTAGGGGTAGAGGGGAAACTAATCCCCCTCCCTGCCCCCTCTACCTCAGGGGCCCTGGTGTGTAGTGCTGCAGCAGGAGGGGGGAGCAACCAGGAGACTCAGCTCAGATTCCTACTTCTGAGACAGGGATGGGGGAATTAAACCCCTCCCTAGCCAGTTCAGCCTGGACTGGCCATGCCCCCCTCCCCACAGCTTCTCTGCAGCCGAGGGCTCAGTATAGTACCCCCAGCTCCTGGCCTGAGCAACTTCAGGCATGTGTCCTCATGTCTGTTCTGTTACAAACTGGTTCACTCTCTGCAGATTAGACTAACCTGCGATGGTTGAATCAATTCAGGCTCCAGCTTTTTGAATGTCTGTGCCTAGCCAGAGAGAAAAGATGTCCTTCCCAGCTATGAGATCTGATAGCTAAATTTATGAGTAACTTTTGGATAGCCTTGACCAACTCTTCTCTGTTATAGCTACAGCTGTTTTGTTTTTCATGGGTAGTGGTCAAGGCAGAAGGTCAAATGGGCAGGAGGTCAAATAGCCAGTTTTGTAAAAAATATTTGAAGGAATCTTCATCATTTTGTTAAAAAGTCACTAATTGTTAAGCCTAAAATCTTGATTTTAGTCATGAAATTCATGGCCCTGACAAATGCATGCAGCCTTAACTATAGCTAACATTCTCTACCTGCAAATTAAAGACTCCAAATGCCAATAAATATGACTGCATTTAAGGACAAACAGAATAAAATTAATTAAATCATAACTGAACTATGATGAAATAAGCAAAAGCACAATACATATGTCACTGCCCCTCTCAAACATACTGCAAAACTGTACTTGTATTGTTTTGAAGGATGCAGAAATGAGGTCAGCTTCTGGCAAATGATGTGATTCTGGCTTTATTGAACCAGTGTTCTGTGATCAGCTCCGTATGTGTCATCCTTCTGCTATGGAATTTTATTTTTGAAGTCTGAAGATGTCTTTTAAATGACATATCTACAGTTCAATATAAAAACTGAACACTTTGTACTTTAATAAAAGGCAAGTCACAGCTTTGTTAATGGTTAAAAATAACTGGAACAGGATGTCACATGATTACATCCATAACTCGACCATCACGTGGGTATCTCTTCCTTAAAAGTATTGAATAGGTAAAAGTATTGAATAGGATGTCCTCAATTTTAATTGATACTAACATTTATTATAGCACCCCAAAAAGTTCCTTACAGTCCTCAAATTTGATACCTCTTTGTATTTTCCTTTGTATTTCATACTCAAATGTCATTTACCTTAAGTTCATAATACATTACAAAGAAAAGGCTGATGGAATGGTTCTTTTATACCTGTCTTAAAACCACAAATAGGAACATTTCAGCCAAAAATCTCTTCTTGATGCACAATGTTGTGCCTAAGTAGTGCCCCATGCAAGACAATCAAGATCACTGGGTAATAGTTACCATAGCCTACGTATATAAGTTTATTGTAGAGTTATTTTTTTATTTTTTTTAGAAAAATATAAATGTTATTGGCCTAGAACTCATAAAAGGTTCTACAATAACATGACAGTGGGTGTATCTAAACATGCAATTAATGCACTTGAATTTTCTGTGCAGAAACTCAGGTGCATTAAACTGGGCCCGGATGCACAGCTACACATATGCCCATGTCAGGAGCAAACTGAGCTCAAAAGGATCAGCTTACTCCGGGACTGCTCCTTCCCTGTTCTGCCCCATGCAGCTCCAGGGTCTCCTGGGTGACAGCCCCATACTGTCAGGGGGCACTGGTGGCAGCCCCGAGCTCTGGGGTGATAGGGGAGGAGCTGTCCCCAGCTCTGGCGGCAGCTCCATGAGGTGGAGAGCTTGAGGCCAGGCAGGCAGGGCAGGGCAATGACAGCCTGGTGTCCCAGGCTGGCAGCGGGAGAGCCATGACCCCTGCTCTATGCCTCTGGGTGGCTTGCCCTCACCTGCCCTGGGTGCCTTGGAGCATTGCAGTATGAGACGGGGGCATTAGGAGTAGTGGATTGCAGGCAACTAGTGCAAAGGGAAGGTGAAATTTACCTGGATTTCCTTGCTTGATTTCCAGGAGCTGGAAAGCCACAGTGGCCAGGGGGAGTTCACCCTGCCTTCTCCAACAGCTAGAGGTGCCCTGACCCATGTATCCTGTAGGCACTGATCACCATAATGCCTCACATGGGTCAGGGTGCCCCTAACCATGGGGGGACATGGGGTGTACCCCAAGACCTGTGCCCACCCCCAGGTTGCTCTATTAAGTGGGCTACATTCCCTCAAAACTGACTCAGTTGCTTAAGGATCACCTTCACTAGTCACACCTCCTCCAGGATCCTCTTACCTTCCCCACCTTCCCTCCCTCCATTTCCAGATGTGGAACAAACAGTGCTCCCCCCCAGCAGGAACCCCTCACCCCCCAGTGGCACAAAGTAGAAGAAAATGGCTGGGAAGAGGTGGAGGCAGCCCCCTGGCACCTGTGGCTGCCTGACTTCTGGGAATCAAGAAAGCCAGGCAAACTTCACCCTCCCTTTGCACTGGCCACCTGCAACCCACCCTCCCCCCAACACCAAATTCCCCTGCCATGATCCTCCAAGGAGATGGGGGACTCAGCCAGCACCCACCCGACTGATGTACCATGGTACCTGGGCACCTGTCCACACCTGACCCCCAATCTGAGGCTGAACAGTGCATGGGCCCCTGATACAGAGCATCTTATCTCAGAAATGTTACAAACACTCACAAACAGCTTCTTTCTCATGGCTCTGCAGGCCCTCCAGCTCCATGTGGGGGAGAGGCTGCAGTTGTCAGCTGGGACACAGCCTCTGGGTCACCAACACCCATATCCAGAGCCCTGGGGATGCACCAGGAGGACCCAGGATCAGACCCTCCTCCTGGACCAGCTGGTGACAGCTGCAAGGACCAGCAGGCAGATGCACACACGTGACAGCTGGAGGACTTTGCCCAGCAAGACAAGTGGCAGGTGAAGAACATGTACTGTGAGGAGATGTGGGACCAGCATACAAGGAGGCGTGGGTTTGGTGCAAGGAGGTGCAAGACTGGGATGACCAGGAGTTCAGGATGCAGCTCCTGGCCTTGGAGCACGAGCATGGGAAGGCCCTGTGGAAGCAGGGTGCAGTCATGGCCATGGAGGAATACCACCGGGTGCTGGACACCATCCTGACAGTGGCAGTAACCTTCATGCTGACTGCTGCCCTGCCCCTGCCCCTGCCCGCCTGCCCCCTGGCATCCACCCACCACCCAGCAGCAGGCCTCTTATGAGCCTGGGCACAGACAGATCCAGTACAACAAACACCAGCCAGAAGCCCCTGCCTTGGCACCTGCCCCAGGTCCCCCTGCCACCCAGCCCCCCAACCTGGGTCCAGCACCGTCATTTGCCCCAGCTCCATGGAGGTAAATTACATTGTGGAAGTAAATGTCCACATCATTAATTAAGATGTTGAAAGGATAGACCCAAGGATGGAGCCTTGGGGGACCCCGCTAGTCATGATACACCACAATGATTGACTTCCGTCAACTACCACTCTTCTGACAGAACAGAGTAGTTCCATTGGTAGTTCTGGAACAGTAGTTCTGTCAACTACCATTCTGACTTCTGCTAACTGAATTCCCAGCCTTTCAGTGAATGGTGAATCTAATCAGATCATGATCACTGTTACCCAGAGTACCACCAATCCTCAGATCACTCACCATGTCATCCCCTTTAGTCAGAACTAAGTTCAGAGTGGCTTTACCCCTAATTGGCCCTTCCACAACCTGTCAAGAACAGGTCATAGATAGCTGCTGTGATACCAGGACCTTGTGTGTTGCGCTGCCTTCTGGGTGTGTAGCCCCTCCCCTCAACTCGCCTGCTATGACTTGATGTTATGCTATCAAGAGAGGGGGTTCAACGGAGATCTTCCTGGGAGGTCTTCCTGAGAAACAGCAGTACTCATGATTTGGTGCAATGTTCCACGGGGCTCCGCCTCCCCTACACCCCGTTCACTCACCAACCAGATGGATGTCTGCACGATGGTGGATTCAGCCTTGCAGGCAGCTTGCTTTGGGAGGAGTCCCACATCTGAGTGGGCTCAGTTGGTACTTGTCCCTCCAGCCAAGTGTATAGCCTGCCCTCTCTCGAGGCTGTTAGGCATGATGTCATGCCTACTGCAATGCCTCCAAGCAGGGTGTTTCATCCTTACACTGTTTCTCTCTCTCTGAGGTTTCCTTTTTTTTTTTTTCAAAAGTAATATACTCCTAGGGAGGAGAGGGATGTGGAGATGCTTCCTTTCCTCCAGTCTTCTACAGGGGGCTCAAATTCCTTCCCTGTTCTGCCTCCTCCAGGGAGCTTAAAGGCATCTCCTGCCCTGCCTTCCACAGGGAGCTGAAGTGCTTCCCCTCCTTTGTCTACTGGTGCTGCACCAGCTGTGCCACTCCTCGCCCATGCAGGAGCCTCAGCACCTCTGGCGTGCTGCCCACCAGCTTGCTCTTTCTCCGGCTCCTCTCCTGCCCAGGTTCTGGTGGGGCTTTTAAACTTTTCCACAGTGGCCGGTACAGCCGCCACAATTGGTCCAGCTGTTCCCCACCCAGGAAACAGCTGATTAATTATGCAGCATAACACCGGCTTACACAGCCACAGCTACGGTCCCAGCTCCTGCTCTGCCTGCCCAGCCGGAGGTAAGTTTTCCCCGTGTGGGTTCTGTTTCTGGGGTTTGGGGCCCGCAGGGATTACCCTCTCCCCTCCAGAAGCCTGTGACAGTGCCTCACCATCACATCAGCCAAGAAATTAGCTGATCAACTGGATTTGGCCAAATGTCCCAACAGATGTCAGGGTAGTTGAAGTCACCCATGACAATCAGGTCTTTAGTGCTGGCTGCTTCAGTCAGTTCCCTGGAGAATGCCTGATCGCTCTCCTCTTCTTGGTAGGGTGGCCTATAGTAGATTCCCACCACTAGATCTCCCTCTCCTGAGCCTCCTTGTATTTTGATCCAGAGGGTCTCAAGGGACCTCTCCCTGCAATCAAACATAACTTGCAGGGAAAGGTACCACTCCTTCATATAAAGGGCCACACCACCCCATCTGGGTCCTTCCTATAGAGCCTATAGCCTCCATATCCACTGCCCAACCATGTGTATCATCCCACTAGGTCTCCATCAACCCAATGAGGTCAAATAACTCATCTACCAGAAGTAGTGCTAGTTCACCCTGTTTATTACCCATGCTTCTGGCATTCCCATAAAGACACCTGAATTCACCCCTAGTCTCCTCAGGTTTTCGGTCACTCTGCAAGTGTTTCAGGGTGTTAGTACTCATCTGGGTGTCCACTATGTAAATGCCCTCCCCTGAATCATTTTGACGAGAGGATTCATGTACAGCAATGGAACCTTCCCTCTCTCCCCTGGACATGCCTAATTTAAAGCCCTCCTCAACAAGTCAGTGATTCTCATAAAGAAGAGTTTCTTCCCTCTGCCTGTGAGGTGAATATTGTCTCTTGCATGTAGACCGCTACCATTGAACTGCATGCCAAGATCGAGGAATCCAAAACCTACACAGTGACACCATCTCCAAAGCCTTTGGTTGACTTCCTCAATACACTCCTCCCTCTGACGTCCACGTGCTCTAACTGGGAGAATTGAGGAGAAGACCACTTGTACTCCTAGTTCTTTGAGTTTCACCTCCATGGTCTTGTAGTCATTCATGATTCTCCCAGGGCTGTTTCTTGCCATGTCATTGGTGCCCATGTGAACAAGTAGCATGAGGTAGTGGTCCATCAGATGGACAAGCTTTTGTATCCTTACCATGACATCTTGGGTCCCGGCTGCTGGAAGGCAGCAGACCTTTCAAGTAAAGGGGTCTGGGCAACAAATGGGACCTTCTGTCCCTTCATCAGGGTGTCTGCCACAATCACCCTTCACTGTTTCCATAGTAAGGGCAGCATACCCCCACCTGTGTTGTATGTGTTGTATGTTATACCCATGTTGTATTCTATAGTGCTTATAACCTCTAGTAGTGATTGCATTCTTCACCTATAACAGTCACCTGTGAGTAATCTAATGGGTCACACTAATTAAAAAATAAGTGTTTAAAGCAAAACTTCAATTCTAACATTCTTCCTAAGTCAACTTTAGTCATATTTTTAAAGGCAGCATGCATGTGATCAGCAGACATGCTGCATGTGAAACATAATGGAACTCATCCAAATGAGTTCATCTAGATGTTATCCTTGCATTTAAAATGCCTTGATTTTTGAAGTTGTCAAGAGAAACTGTTACTTGAATATAAAAATGTTTTGGAGTTTTAAGTAGAATTTATGGAGTGTTAGCATGGCCCTGTACAGTTACTTTATAAAAATGCTGTGGCTACTCTTGCCAGCCTTGGCCATTTTCAAGGGGCCTAGGCTAAGCTGCAAAAGTGTTGCCAAGCAAAAGGCAAAAAGCCTGTTTCTGAGTGATAAGAACATGAATCTTTGCAGAAGTGACAACTAACTTGGTCGGGAAGTAATGGAAGCCATCAAACAGAATTAAACAAAGTACAAGGCCTAAAAGGAAACAAGGAAAGGCCATACATTAAATAATCCATATACATTATATCATATCTTTATCCTAAAATATTAGTAGGAGTGATTAATGTAACCAAATGTAATAAATGTTATTTTGCTAAAATGCATATATTTTTATTAAGATGCTCAAATAATTTGTAAAAACAGTTTTGTCAGAAAAGACCATAAACTACGAAAAAACAGGCCAGTGTTAAACAACGCACCATAATGGGGAGGAAAGGAAAGTCAAAAAAAAAACAACCCTTCCCTCTTTCTTTCTAAAGGATATAAATCCTAACTAATTAACATTTCCTAAGTCCACAAAATATCTGGTTCAGTCCAGTTCCAAAAGTTTCAGTGAATTTTACTGAAAAAATTACAAAGTACATTGTTTAGATTTCTAAAGGCTGTTAGTTATATCTGTATGGGTTGTGTGCACCCTCTTAGTGTATGGATTTGTCAAAAATAGGCAATTTATGAGATGTTATCAACAACAGATGATTTATCTTTCATCATCCATTTAGTAAAGAAATCAAGGGGTCTTTGGTGTATGCTACAGTCATCATTTTTTGAACTGAGAGCATAGGTCAACCAAGAAAGAAGGGTTTGTATGGAAGCATCTGTACCACTGTCCTTTAAAAGTAGAAGGGCAAAGACAGAATTGCTGTGCTAAAGGACTACTTAGGGTCGTCTGCCACTTATGAGACTTCAGAAGTAGATCTGGAATTGAAATATGGTAGCTAGGGTAATGTGAATGTAAAAAAAAAAACTTCCCATGGGCTAGAGAGTAACCTGGCAAATATGACTGCATTGTATCTTTATCTATGAGTTAGAGAGTAGATTATGTCCTTTCCAGGCCCTTCTGAATTCACTTCAAATAAACCAGTTACGTTATATTTTGTCCAATCTATGGGTGAGTTAAAAATATTTCCTGCAAAGAGTACTCTCATCTGCTTCTATTTATTTTTGTCAATTTTATTTCTTATTCATCCAAGTGCTCCAAAACTGACACATCATGAAACAGGCAAAAACCATAGGCCAATATACATTCAGCCAACAAATAAATATCAAAAACAGACCAACAGTGAGAAGAGGAAAGGAAAAGTGAAGGTGATCCAACTACGGTTAAAAATGTCAGTGTCAGATACACATAACTTGATAATCGTATTAGTGACATTATATGTATTTACTGCTGTCTTGCCTTCTGTTTATATGAGAAATGTTCACAGGATGCTCCACTAGCCATCTCTTCATATTTCTCAGATCCACCTAGGTGGTCTCTTAGCACCAAAAGGAAAAAAATATATGCCCACTCCTTAAATGTGTTTGAGGCAAGCGTGCATGCACACTAAATCCAAATCCTATTTTAATATATGGGCAAGTACAATGCATAAAAATCAGTGCAGTTCTCCTTTGTAATAGGTCAGGGTTCTGCAGCACAAGTGAGATACAGTTAGGATCAATAGGGGTTTCATTTCCCTGTGCATTAGAAAGGTTACAGGGGCCAAACAGTGACACTTTGGCTAGGCACACACATTCCCCAAAAAAACCCAAAGTGAAATCAATCTAAGTTATGCAGTTATTTGTTTAGACCAGTAGCAAACAGAATACACATTCACCCTTTGGTGGAGTGGGGGAGGCAAAGGTTAGACCAGGTTCTGCCATTTTTAAATTAGTCTATGTGTGCCAAACTTCTCTTCTTTTATGGGTATAGCCCAGTTGCCCATCACTTATACCAATAAAAGTGTAATGTCTGTGCCTGGCCTGCACTGAGTTGGACAGTAGATCTACAGGTATGCTGCACACAGTGTTAGGTAACCTTTCCACAACTTGAGGTAGCTGCAGTGTGATCCAGTTGTTGCTTTAAAAGTTAGAATCAATGTCTTACACTGGCTTCTGAAACTGCCTGTAGATGGACTTAAACAGAGGCCTGAGGTCTTTGTAGTCTGAGCCATAAAGAGCACAGGCTATATTCTGTACCAGCTGAGATATATGCATGGGTTTCATATTCAGCTGTATATCTACAACTGAGACAGTAATCCAGCCTGGAGATGACAGATGCCCAGGGCACTGTGGCCATGCCCTTGTTTGAGAAGAAAGAGTGATGTTTCCAAACAAGCTTTGAGATCAAAGTATTTTTAGAAACTGATGCTACCTGATCCTCCAAACTAAATGAAGTGGCAAACGGATACTACAAGGCTTCACATCATGTTGACAAAAAGGGCAGGACACCTTCAATAAAATACCACCTTCAATAAAACTACACACACCTTTTTCCAAAAAATCAGGCCTCCAAAACTGGGGTTCATGTCTTAAGCAGGAAAGCTGATTTTCTGCACTTGAATGGAAGAATAGGTGCATGGATGGCAGCTGTAATGGCTACCATGCTTCTCTCTCTCAGCTGAGCAGCCAAAAGCTGCTGCCAATTCACCCACGGCTAAGAGAGGATTAACACTGTAGCTTTTGCTGATGCTGCAGTGTGCTCTGCCTCTAGAGTCAGGACTCTGGAAAAATCTTTTCTTCTTCATTCTGCCACCAAAACTTTGGGGGCATGTGGTACATAAGACAATACAGTATGAGGACAATACTTTTGTTAGTTCTTCAAAGCATGTCTCCCCATTTATGAGCATTGGTTTGGTATTTCCAGGGTATAGCTTGAGCCAGCTACTTTTTACCCAAGAGCTACTTTCCTACTGCTGGTCTCCCATTTTAGCAGTGGCAATGGTTGCAATAGGGATGAATGAGATACAGAGCTGAGTGTTGCCTACATAATGCTGAAAATTAGTCCATTGTGTTTCACTATCTTTTTTTTAAGAAGTCTCATGTAGATGTTTAAAAAAGATAAGGTTTTTATGGATCCCTGTGAAACCCTGAAGATGAAGATGTTCAGAAAGCAGAAGTAGCTACTCTGTCAAAGCTACACTTTCAAAGCTACACTGTCAATTTTCTGGTGAGAAATAATTTGGGACCAAGATTTATAATCTATAACGTTCTGAACACTTGGAGAAGAAGGTGATTTCTAAGCACTCAGAGAAGAAGGTGATTAGGACATCAGCCTGGATTCACCAAGGGCAAGTCATGCCTGATCAACCTGATTGCCTTCTATGATGAGATGACTGTCTCTGTAGATGCAGGAAGAGAAGTAGATGTGATATACCTTGACTTTAGCAAGGCTTTAGATATGGTCTCCCACAACATTCTCACAAGCAAACTAAGGAAGTACAGGTTGGATGAATGGGCTGTAAGGTGGATAGAAAACTGGCTGGATTGCTGGGCTCAGAGGGTAGTAATCAATGGCTTAATGTCTAGCTGGCAGTTGGTGTCAAGTGCAGTGCCCCAAGGGTGACTCCCAGGGCCAGTTTTGTTTTACAGCTTCATCAGTGACCTGGGAGATGGGATGGAGTGCACCCTCAGCCAGCTTGCAGATGACACCAAACTGGAGACAATAGATACAGTGGAGGGTAGGACTAGGATTCAGAGACCTTGACAAATTAGAGGACTAGACCAAAAAAAATCTTCATTAGGTGTAGTAAGGACAAACGCAAAGAAGTTTTGTACTTAGGGCAGAATAATCCCATGCACCAGTATAAGTTGGAAACTGACTGGCTAAGCAGCAGCTCTGCAGAAAAGGACCTGGGGGTTACAGTGGACAATCAGTTGAATATGAGCCCACACTGTACCCTTCTTGAAAAGAAGGCTAACAGTATACTGGGCTGCTTTTGTAGAAGTGTTGCCAGCAGAACAAGGGAAGTGATTATTCCCCTCTATTCAGCACTGGTGAAGCCACATCTGGAGTACAGTGTCCAGCGTTGGGAACCCCGCAACAGAAAGGATGTGGATAAATTGGAGAGAGTCTAGTGGAGGGCAACAAAAGTGCTTATGGGGCTGAGGCACTTGACTTACAAGGAGAGGCAAAGGAACTGAGCAAGCAAGAAAATGTGAGAGGTGAGAATAATGTTAGAAAGTGCCAGCAAGACAGGTCAAAAGAAATAGGTTAAAGGTTGCTTGGAGTGCATTTATTAGTTTTATGTCAATTAGATCTAGTTTCAGACAGGATATAGCTTAAATAGGAGATAAAAATAGACACATGACTATTACTTAGAATAGACCTTATTCCGAACATATTTTTAAAATGTTGGCCTTATTTAGTGTGCTTTTTGATATTGAGCCAGTCATAGAGTACAACACTCTGGATTCAGCTTGGAATATTTGCTCTTCAGCAGAGCTGGCCTTAAGAGTGGAAAGCGTAGGCGACCACCCAGGGCACTATGCTTAGGAGAGTGCCACACACACAAACACACACACACACACACACGCACACCCCTGCCCTCCTACTCGTGCCAGGTAGGAGCTGTTGGGAGATTTCAGAGGCAGCTAATCTTGGGGCCTGAGCCCTCAGCTATGCCCAGAGTTGATTAGAGCTGGCCTGCCATGGCAGTGAGATAAAAAGC
Organism: Crocodylus siamensis; assembly: GCF_052110815.1. NCBI lineage: Eukaryota > Metazoa > Chordata > Crocodylia > Crocodylidae > Crocodylus > Crocodylus siamensis. Next base: position 80,093,976 of record NC_143395.1, on the reverse strand, counting down.
TCCCAGGCAGTGGCGGTGGAGGGTGCTGCCAGGCAGCATGACCGGTCAGATGGAGGATGCCAAGGGCTGTGCCAAGGGCAGGCCAGTGATGACCAGCTAGAAGGCAGCACAGATGTGAATGCTAGGGGCTTTCCCATCACTGACCTGCTAGAGCTGGAGGTCAAGCTGCAGCCCCCATCCAGCCCCCACCACCACTGCTGAGGGCATGGACAGCCAGGCAGTACTCGGTGGCAGTGCCCTGCCACTGGGGCTGAGCTTCCTGTGCAGGTAGTTGCCCTTCCTGCCACCCTGCACTGAGACCCCACCACCCCCTCTGCCGGCACTGCCCTCTGGTACCAAACCAGCATCTCAGGTGAGCAGACACACACTGCCCCGCAATAGCCCATGAGGTCCTTTGCGACCCACAGCCACTGGGGCACATGTGCGTGCATGTTTACCACTCCACATACACCACACTCCACACACACACAACCTCCACACACACACATCCTATGCACCCCCATACATACATCCCCCACCCACCCCTTACACACATACCCCCTCCAGCCCTAACCCATAACTTCCACACACTCACCCCACCCTGCACACACCCCCACCCCCCCACACACACAAACCCCATGCACACACCCCACATACACAGTGCTGGTGACTTGAGGGGAGGGCGCCAGTGGGCAGCTGGTGGGGGGGATCAAGATGGGGCGTGCCAAATTACAAGTTCACCCAGGGCACCATAAAGCCAGCTCTGCTTCAGCTTCAGCTTTTTAAAGAGTGCTTATCTGTAGATGGTTCAGTTTCTTGCTGAACCATTTACAGATAAGCACTCTTTAAAAACTTAATTTGAAACCTAGCTGAGAAGCCCTTTTCCTTATTGGGCTGTCCACTTTGTTAGGGGCTTTTTAAGATTTTAGGACATAAGAAAGTGTTTGCAAATGCTAATGATATTATTTTTTTTAAATTAATGCACATTTTATATATTTTAATCATGCTTTACCTATACTTTTTGGTCATTTGTATCTCACTGGCATTTCATTATTAAATTTGGTATTGAGATTTATCTATATTTATGTTCGTGGGTATTTAATGTTGGTGGGATTAGGTCTTCAAACCTTTCTTAGTGCCCAGAATGACCCTGAGGGGATCAACATTTCATAATTTTCCTTCCAATAAATAATTTTGAAATTCCCAATAGAAGTAAAATTGGATTACATATTACAACACATTTATAGGGCTTGATTTTCAAGGAAGTCTGAAGCACCCTGGAAAATAATACCAGTTGATAATTTCACTAACTGGACCCCTCAAAAGATTACTTTCAAATTTAAGTCACCAAATTGAACTGACCTACATAACTCTTGGGGCCAGAGTTATTTACAGTAAGAATCCATTATACTGGTTTAGTAATAGAAAATACCTTGAAGTAAAAAAAGATCATACTTAGAGCTGTAGAACAAAGCAGCTTTTGTACAAATGAGAATCAAGACCTTGTAATACACATCATTATAAGGTACTCACAGAACAACATAATCCAATAATTCAGTATTCTGTACTTCATTATCACTTTGCCAAAACAATATCTATGCTATATAGAGACATATCTTATGCACATACAGCTATAGTCCAACCACGTGTAAATTGGCCTTATTCCATTAAAGTCAGTAGAGCTCTGGTAATTTACACCTGCTGGAAAATGGAGATATAATAATTTACTACCACGAAGGGCTTTGATTTTTTTAAATTCATTGATGTTTCAGTATTTTGAAACTATTAGAGAAGTCCCAATATACTGTAATTATTTATGTATTATATTCTATATTGTAAGTTTACAGGGAGGTTTTATACAGATATTTTAGAGAAGTTATTAGAGAGAGAAAAGGCAGGTTTTTAAAAGGAAGTTACCTTTAACCCTATTGAATGTGGTTGGTAATGGTAAAACACACTTGTGCGCACACAGTACATTTAAGGTGTTAATTTTAAACTACAAAGTCCTTGATGGTTTGGACCCTAGCTACCTCATAGGTCACCTCTCCTCTTGCATAATACCAGGACAACTGCAATCAGAAACACTGGAGTTAATAGCACTTCAATTCAGGATTTCCCAAACTGTGATACATATGCTACCAGAGGTGCATAAACTAATTGGAAGTGGTACACCAAAATGTGATTCCATTTCAATTGCTGCATGCACTGCAGCACTTCAGAAAATGCCCAAGGAGCACAATGCACCGGCTGCATAACAGCAGATAACATTCCCCGGCCATGACAGCACAGTAGTTTTATTTAGTGATGTGTTGGGCACTGTGCCTGTGCAGACAGATGCCATATTCGTATCTAGCACACAGCTCACTGGCTTTCTGCTGGGCCTAGCCTTCAAAGCCACGTAAACTCAGGTTACTAAGCCAACCCCCATGTCATGCCAGCATAGCTCTTTTCATCCAAAAAGACACCTGCCTACAGGGCCAGCTCAAAACAGCTGCAAAACATACAGCTGTTGAGAGTACTAACATCAAATGCCCCCACTCAGGCACTGCAGAACAGAAGCTCCCTCTGTCATCTGCTCCCTGCCTTTCTACAACTACATACCAGTACACACACACGCTTCTCATTAAAGACATTTTTTCATCTTCTCCCAACGTTAATCAAGTGGGGGGTTTTATTTTTCTTTGTTTTTACTTTTGTAAAAACAAACTGAGATAAACTTTGGCTTCTGTTGAATAATATGGATTAAAGCTTAAACTAGACAAGTTAAAAAGTCAAGCCATTCATCCTCATTCTGTAGCCTAACATAATATATCAAGATGTCATTTTGTACATGCTTCATTATTTTTTTTAGTTTGATCAATATAAAATAAATGTGTATTAATAATGCTTATTTAATCATATTATAAACCTCAAGTAAAAAGGCTGTCTGAATTAGAATTGGGGTAGGAATGTTTAAATGAAACATTTTGGGGGGAGATGCTGAATTGTCAAAACCAGACATTTTTCCTAGAAATGTATCTGTTTCAGTGAATTTTTTTGTCAGGACATTTTTTTGCAAGATCAGAACGGAGTCTGTATTCAGGAGAAAGAAATCCTAAACTAGCCACTAGCTCAGGGAGTAGATAATTCTGCTCAAACCAGACCAGGGACCTGAACACACTACTCTTCAATCCTGTTTTCCTACCCACCAAATTAGTTCCTAATCAATATGCTAGTCTCCATTACTTTTACTTTTTTTTCAAAAGATATAAAATATTTTAAAAACTTTTGATTTTCAAAAAATACCAAAACCTTCATTTTTTTTTAAGACAGCTCTAATTATAACCAAAGATTTTAGGTTTTGTTCCTGTTTGTTCTGCAATACAGTCTGGAAATACTTATATTAAACGTAATAAGACCCAAATTAAATGTGCCCAAAAAACAGAAATATGTATGTGCCACTTCAGAACCTCCATTTTTAAAAAAACATGGTGCATGAGCCAATAAAATTTGGGAACTGCTACTCAAGGTAAGAGAGGAACATTCTCCATGAGGGCTATCTGGCTTCAGTCATTTTTTCCTGCACTACTTCTTCTTCTAATACAGCTTGAATTTATTAATCTTCAAGGCATATAGCAATGCTCACCTATTTTCTTAGGTATTTTCCAGGCAAGTTGCATGACTACAGATGAATCTGTGCATCTCCTTTGGGGTATTAATTTAATGTGTGAGTCCTGAAGTTTATTAACCTGTTTCTTTTGCTAAAGTAGCGCTGAGAAGGGGTGACACATCTTTATTATTGGTGTAACATAACTAGGACAAAAAAAATTATATTGGATATTTATTTGCCTGCTTGATGTTTTTTAACTGTATAATGGGCACCAGGGGTCAGCCTCTATTCCACCTAGGTGTATAAGCGGACTTAGGCACATGAGTGGCATTCAGTTGCACTCTGCTGCAGTCCCTGAAAAAAAATAATGCAAAAAGTAAGTAGGTCTTCCACCTCCTGCTTGCTGCTTTTTTTCTTATTTACGTTTAAGGGCAAGATATCAGCGTGTTACAAAAGTAAATGCAGTAATATATTTCCAGCACTTGAACAGGGTGGAGTAGGTTCACAGTGACACACCTCAATCCACTTAGAAAGCTAATTGGCAGAATAGATGGTGGCACTTGGTTTTTAGTTAGGCTAGTTATATATATTCCAGAAAAGGATAAATATGTATTGATATGAATGGCTCCCAGTCACCATGGCCAGGATCATAACAAGTAAGATCAGAATGGTTTGTTTAAAACCTGAAGCAATTAATTCACATTTATTTATCACCATTAACATTTTTAGGGAGGTGAAGAAAGCAGAAAGTATTTACTCAAAACAAGCTTAAAGCAATACCATGTTGATTTACATATTTGATATGTCATTTAAACACTTTTCAGAGCACTTCAATTTCTGACAACTTTCAAACACAATATTTACAAATATTTAAAATGTTTGTAGTAATTTTAAGCTGTACATTATTAGAAACATATAGACATATGTTTGACAATAAATTTAAGTAATGTTCGTTAGTTATAAAAAACATATAGGGCTTGTGCAATATATTTAAAGTATTATATTTAAATATAATTTTCTTCATTTATTTCATATACTCTACTTTCCTTTTTTCTGTAATAATTTCTCTTCAGCCAGCAGCATTAGTTTTATTTCTTCAAGCAAGATTTAACATATCAAATCACTTTTCTCCTCATATTTGTAATCAGTTTCTAAGTACTGTATTTTTTTTTAATATTAGATGTTTGGAAAGATTTTCAAAGTCATTAGTTCCTTATTATAACTTTTAATTCCCTGACTTTTATGAAAGTTAAAATAAGTATAGATAATACTTGTATAAACTAACAATGCATAGTCTCATATTTTGTGAGAAACTAACACAGCATTTGGAAATGAATACTGGTTATGATCTTGAAAAATAAAAATATTAATAAAATATTATTGAATCCAAACATGATGTGCTACATAGTCAAGACCTATCAAGATAAATACTTTTAATGTATTTCCTTTGGTTCTTTATATGATATGCAAAATTTTATTCTTTTAAAATGTATTCCTATAATGTTGATACTGAGCTACTAGTGCATTTTAAAATTAATTTTCAAGAAAACACAAGGTATTCCCATTATGCTAATGATGAAGTGTAAATTAAATGAACTAGTTTAAAGTAGATTAACTGATTCAGCTTACAAATCTTGGAATAAGTATTTTTCGCTAAAATTCAGATACAGTCAAAAGACAAACATTCTTTTTCATTTCTCTTAAGACATTCCAAAATAAAATTTCCATATAAAAATAACTTTCTGGTAATTTATCTGAATACTTTATTTATATTTTAAGGAGGACATTTTCAAAATGAAAGGAAACTTCAGAAAGAAATCATGGTTGTACCATATATTATTGGCAGTCTGTTTATGGCAGAAGGGAAGGAGTTGCAGCAATGAGCTGCATAAGCTTCTCACTTAAGAAGCTATCAAAGCATTGATATGAATTTGCTATCTTAACTCCAATACATCTAGACATACCATTTTTCAGATAAATTCATAGAAAAAAAATTCTGCTCTAATAGATCTCCAACAGTATCAACTCTCTCTGTCTTTGAGTGGAGTGTAGCAAGATGAAAATGATTATTTCAGTAAAAAAAATCAACCCACAAAATAAATATATTAATATTCAACTGGTATTTTGAATTCCTTTAATAGTCTTAAATAATCCCAGTTTCCAAATGGAATAATTTTGAACAGCTCTATTTTCCAACCAAAATTGGTAGTGACTAATATTACATATAACCTTCAACTGTACTATATACCTCTCTGGCTCAAATTCTCAACAAAATTTCACTTACGTAAGACATCTGATTCCATCTTCAGGATACAGCATATGAACAACTTTCTTATTTAAAAGCAATAGCATATGATAATGAAGTACTCCTACCATTAATAAAGCAAAATGTAATTTCTAAATTCTTACAATTATATAAGAAAATTCACATAGGTACTGCATGGCATTGAACATGTGGCATTATTCATCCCTAACCCTATATTTGGAAAATAAAAGACAGTATATATTTTCATGTGGATATATACACATACTAATCTGACAATTTACCCTTAATTCTATAAATGGTCCAAACTTAACAGTTGAAAAGTAATGTCTTATTACATAGTATAAATTCATGATAACACCACTATAAACCAATTTTTGAGTAGTAGTGGAGGAGAGCTATCTATAGAAAATACATCAAAAGCTAACCTATACCATCCAAAAAGAAGTATCTAAGGATCCATATTAGAAATCTGACCTATTTTAAGTTAGATATAATTCAAATAGCTGTCCATAACATATTTGAAAGATGTGATACTTTTTTCCAGTCAATATATTTTCCATTCAATCTTAACGGAAATACACTTCTCCTTTCTATGAACTGATTTGCACCTATGCTACACATGTAAGAAATACATATCCTTCTAAACAATATTTTGAAAAGAAACAATAAGTTCATTAAACAATTTATTTTTATTGAGTTCAATTATTCTTCTCTCTAACTTACCTCAGAATTGAGTGCTTCAATATATGTTATCCCTGGATTCCTTTGTGGAGCATTTATACTCAACTAAGATCAATACATATGCCCTGCCTTTAACTATATTATTTATATAGAAACATATTAATGTGAAAGAACCTCATCACAACAGTGTATGAAAAAATAGTGGACAGTAGTTAGACTACCTTATGCATTATTGGGCTCTTCATGTACAAGTTATTAAGTAAGCATTATCCTGAATTCTGACTTCAGCTAAATAAAGCTGAAAGCTTGTCATGAAGTTGAAATGATACCCTAACAAATTGACAAAATTAATATATTATTATAAGGCATGAATTGTTTAACCATAAAAAATAGATACACGGACATGCTGTTATTTTCTCTTTAATTAAATTAAAAAGTATCTCCATTGTAGTCATTGATGTGTAATCATGTTTCCATAAATAATTATTTAAATGATAATCTAAGCATTCAAACACAGTTATTATTTAAAATACATTCATTCAGTAGTGTGGTGTTCTAATATAAAACCAAAAATATAAATGCTGCCATAGGTAATTATTAGTGGCTTAGCTGTCAGTTAGTCAAATCAACTAAAAGACCAATTATTCTGATGATACACAGGTTGAAAGGCTGGTTAAAAAGGAGTTCATTGCTGACATTAGGTCGTGTTTTGTGATTTTTGCTTCAGCAATATTTTTTTCTTATGAATCAATTATTATAATGAGGATATTTTCCATATAATAACTTGTTCTCAACTTTTTGTCTTTTTACCTTGATTTATCACTTAAAGTATACACAGTGCCGCACAGCTATTCATATAAAAGTCTGCATAGGTATTCTGTATCCAGGGCGGGGAAAGAATAGTTTAAATGAAGATGTGGATAACAATTACAAATTCTTCTTATTTAAGTTTTCTCCTTTTTTTCACTATGGACAACATGCAAGAAATCCTACCAAAAAGGCATATTAAACTGGACTTAATACTTACAATCTATACAGTTGTATCCTGACCCCTGAAGAAGTATTCTGAAAAAAATTATCCATGAGGTCATCTTCTGAGATATGTGAAAGTATCGAGCAGATGTCATTAATATGAAGAAACGGCTGTGTTCTACTGTTAGTGGTCTCATCCAAACAACAGTTACCATAACACAGTTTTCAAAGCTAAATCTGACATCCTAAAATATCTATGGTAACAAACTTTTCTACTTAAATTAGGTTCCACATTGTATTTTTAAACACAGCATCCTAAATCTCTAAAAATTGGTTAGAGATGTATGTTAGAAAATCAAAAGCCTTGGAAATAACTCATCCACTGTTGTAAGAAATAGTTTTAACTTGTTTACATGCAACCAAAGTATCAACAGAAATTTTTGACTTTCCTCCATAGTTAACTGCCATTTTTTTTCCAAAATATACATTGTTATGCTAACAATTAAGACTACTTTGCTTCTATGGTCAGCAGGTAATTTCAATATGACAGCTGAGAAAATATATTTGGCAATCGTCTAAAATCAGAATAGGAACCAGGGTATTTTGTAATAAATTCAAACATTAAGAAAAACGTATATACTGGATAGGTTCTTACTGTGGGTATTAAACACATCACCTCTCTTCACATGTAAGCTATATTGTTAATTAATTTATACATTAAATGTTTGTAATTGAAACAATTAACAAAGAATAACAACATATTTGTAATCTGTGTTCTACATAAATTTAAATCAAGGTCACTAAACAAAATGCTTTTCATAAACTTACGTTTCTGCAAAACTTATCTCAAAGTAAAATGATACCACTGGTGAATTCTATCACTACAAGCCATCTAGAGATTTATACAAAGCAATCTAGAGATGTGCATAGCACATAAACTAAATTAAAGCCAATCAAAAGAATAATCTTAGCTGTGAATAGTGAACATGATAAAGATGCTCTTAATGTCTAATTTAGATGGCACTCATAATCAACAGTGAAAAACTTTCAATATTTTTATTCTATAATATTGAAAGCCACATAAGCATAATTTTTTTAATCTTGCTTTTACGTATTTAAACAGTTTTCATTACATTATACCAACCTCCTAAATTACAAATAATTGGACATGATTATTTAGCAAATTCTGCTCTAATTCTGATTTTACTGAAGAAAATTATTTTAAGTAATTAATATAGCTAGGGAATTCAGCTTAAAGTGTGTCTCTTGCCATTTGATTTCATACTTAAAACAAGAAATTCATCCACCAAACATTGGTAAAATATATTTCAAATTGCCCTAATATATAATGCAACATTATTATGACTGATGGATGCAGTCCATATATGCAGTCCATGTATGGATGCAGTCCTTACATAATGCAGTTTGATATAGAATACATGTTAAACTAACAATTATTTTCACTTGGAGCTCAGTATAAATGTTAGTTGATTTAACTTGTTTTATTAGGATGCTATTTTTATAAATCAGGTAGGAAAGGTAGAAGAGAAGGTTGAAGGTAAACTTCAGTCTGCTTTGCATGAAAGAGACTACATTATTTCAAGCTGTTCAAATGTTTTACCTTCTTGATGGGCATTATAAATAGAAAGTTACATCATTATTATTAAATCTTACTCTACATTTCTGAATAAATCTCCAAAAACAAATAATGACATGATTTATTTAAAAATGGGGTAGAGAAGTAGAAACTAAAACAGTAACAACTTAATCTGTGTTTGGGTGTTACATGGATTTTTTTTGGCGTGTTGCCACTCAAGGCATAATGCACTCACCATCTGCACAACTCTGTGTTATCAAAAATGTAGGGTACATTTAACTATAAAAATCCTAGACTCAAATATTCTTTATTATGTGTATGTACCTAAGACATATTCACATATGATTTTAAAATATCTCTATTAACAACCTCTCCTGAAAAAGGTAATTTTTCAAAAGACCACCTGATTCTGGACTATCAGCTCCTAAGTAATGCTACCTTCCTTTAAACATAGACCATCAAGAGGATTAAGCAAATTTTATTTGTTATGGAAACAGTCTTTACTGTTACAGAACACAGTCTCTTCTGGGGGAAAAATTTCAGAGCCTTTGCCAAGTAATATTTTGTATAAAAAAATGGCAAGTAGGGAAAATTTAATCTCTAAAAATGAATAGTAATGAACCGATAACTAGAATATTGCTTAAAAGTCCAGAATCACAAAGATTATATTAAAAGCATTATTCTGTTAAACTACGTATACTTCACTGAAGCCAGCGGAAGGAAAAACATACCATATCACCACCATACCGCAGGCATTTTTCATACAACCTAGTGCAAATTCAAAGCTTTCTATGACTGTCTCCAATAAAACAACTACAACTATTTTTAAATGCATCAGGAGTCCATGACCCCATAAGTAGTAACTTCCCTTTCTTGATGGAGTGCGCATCTCACTTTTGTAAGTGTCAACAATTTCTGGCTGGCTGGCTAGATACCAAGGCATACTCTGTTTTCCTCCCAAAAAGGCCATGTCATTCTTATACAACTTAATCAGTGGCTACATATAGGAAAGCAACACTGCAGCCTTTCTGATCATTTTAATGAGGACCCCTGGCTATTCAGTCATTGAAATATAATTGACTTGCTCTTCTCTTATTTTCATAATAGACACTCCAACCTAGACCACATTTATTTTGCTATAAGAAATGTCAAGAAAGATTGGAAGTTTTCTGAGTGTCCCCATTAAAACTGAAAACATGCCACCCTGTCTTTTACATGAGCTGCAATCATTTTGTATAGGACTCATTATGCAGATAGAAGATGTAAATGTTTCAGCTATCTCACATCTAACCAAACTGCAAGTGCCAAGAAAATAAGCACAAGAAAAATAATTTTCTCATTGTGTGTGCGTGTGAATGGTGCTTCCATTGTGTGTGCACGCGTGCATGTGTTACAAAGCAAGCAACACACACATCCGTACAATTCAAAGCCCTAAAATGATTTTACGTAATGTAAATAAAGTCAGTGGGAATTATATTGAATGTTTGATCACTTCTAAATAATATCATTATCAGAACCAACACAGTTCAACTTATTGACTAATAATTTCTATCAAAGGAATAGTAAACCCTGCTCCAGTGATGATATGTTTGGACACATTCAGAATGAGAATCCACTGTTAGTTAAATACAATCATAAACTTCTGTATTCCAAATCTCTTGATTTTACATATGTCTCATTTATAACAAATGGCTATATAGTTCACTAAATATAATGCTATTAAGCATGTATTAAACTCTGAATTTTTAGCCAGTTTCATGACAATTTAAATAAAAATCTATACTATGCTGAAATAATTAATTTAATACCTCTAAATACACAATTTAGCACATACCTGGGCTGAAAAATGCATGGTATTTCTTCTCAACCATTTTATACATATGAAATATCATTAAGCTTATTGAGGAAATGCCATTACTACAGGCCATTTTCAATATACTACACATCATTACTTAGCACATTGCAGAAAGAAACAAACAAGACCTCATTTATCCTTTAAGTCCTAATGAGATTTTCAGTCTGTCTTCTATGTTCCTTGAAACTTCCTTACACTGAACTAATCACGGCATTGTTTTATAATGGAAGACCGTCATTAAAACAATTACTACAAAGCCTTGTAGGTTTAAGTCAATAGTTGAATAAGAAAAATTAAGTGTCCATTATTATTTTTTCCAAACAAAATTTAAATGGCTTTGTACCTAAACAGTATTCTTTTCAGGAAAAGTGATGCCACAGTTTATCTGGCAGCAACCATATACTGAAAAAATGGGAGGAAATTAGCAAAAAGATTTTTTTTAACTGAATATGATTCATGACCATTTTACTGCCAAGAATCATACTAATTCCTTTACCTATTTTAAGACCAGAAAAAACTATCATTTTTTATCATAGTTATATAGTATTCAACAAAACAATATGTATGGAAAGAAGTTTTGAAAAGTAAATCCATAGGTCTTATTCTAAGTGTTGTGTATAGGCATACCCCAGAAAAATAACACACAACATGGTGGGGCTAATTTGAACTTTTTGCAAACTCAGTGAAGCAGCTTCATGAACTGTCCATGGCAAACAGTGGAGATGAGTTCCAACACCATGTCTAAAAGTTATACAATCCACAAACCTTTACAAATACAATTCATATTGAGCAGTCCCTCCTCTATTCACACGTTATTCTTGCCTTAGCAGAAATAATCAACATAAGAAGGATATATAGGACCCCTTTTGGTCAGAACCTGAAAGCATGCTACTCCTGCTGCAATAGCCTATGAATTCATATGTTAACAAATATTTTCATAAATGTATATTAAGTAATACATTTTACATGAAATAGAGATAATGTTACATTATTTAACCTTAATAGGTACAAAAATATAAAAAAGGTACTGAATTTCTTCTATATATTTAGAGCTTTATTGTAGCTACTCAGAAATCTAATATTTTGGTACTGTAAACTTCTATGCAGTAAAAGTCCCTTAAGAAACTTTACTTCAAGTTCAGGAGTCTTGTACATATCTTATTGCTTGATCATCTCATATAAAATTAAAATTTCACTTTATTATAATTACTGAAACGATATGAAACATAATTGTTTAAATGTTGCTTTAAAAAAATATATATATTTTTATTTCCAGTCACTCTTAATGAATGGTCTCGTCTAGTAGGCAAACTAAAAATTGTCATTCATACAGGACAACCAGGATATAGTCTCATATAAAATAATAGAACTCTCATTAAAATTAAATGTGGGAGAAAAATTCTATGGCCCATCAAACACAATGCATACACGCACACACATAAATACAGAGAGTTCACAAACAAAACTAAAGAGATTTTTTTTATAATGGACATGTCTCTCTAACATCTCTTGGATGTCTGATTTCCAAACAGAAATTCTTTTCCCATTTGATTTTTTTTCTCTGAAGTCCCCTCCACATTCTACCCATTTTCTCATGCTGTAAAATTAGCCAGATTCAAGAAAACGTATTTATCCGCCTTAGTGACCCTTTAGTTGGATATTATATATATTTTTGTATAACATGTGATTCAGCATTGGTCCGATTAAACAGTTACAAGCTTATGAAGTCCTTGGCATTTCTGAACTGATCTTTTATGCTTAGTGCTTAGGCTAGAACACAGCTCAGCCCTGGGACACTTAGCTGCACTGCACACCCATTACATTCACCGCTATGATTTAAATTCATGTGGATTCGCATAAGGTAAGCTCAAGTCATTTTGGTATTCAATAATGGGATGTTTCAATGCATAAGGCATTTGATTCCCTGGAAACAACCCAAGAATGTCTATGTGGCCAATCCACATCTTGACCCTGTTAGCTGCAACCACAGTGTTATTCATTCCTTTATCCACAGCCCTTCAGTAGATCTGCCAATAAAGTTTTTATGTGGTTCACTCTACTCCGGCAAATGTTATCACGTGTTTCATGATGGCCTCCACGCTGTAACTCTCTGATAATGTCATAGGCAGTATTCTGAAGGTAATTTTTATTGGGCTCTAATAAATTGTTCACTTTATCTTGATAGGATTTCTGATAAAATAATACATTTGTCTAACTTGCTGGCAAAACCTTTTAAATTATCCATTATTAATTGGGAATGATCATGCTACATTTTAATATATATGCAATTCATTTCCTTGGGCATAAGACTTATAGATCCTGTTTCATTTCAGTTAGGATGAAGAATCTTTTAAGGTACATGACTGACTCAGCATTGCTGCATAACTCCAAGAAAGAGGTAGAGTGCATCCCCATCTGTACTTCATATGCATCCACTGCACTGTTTGCTGGCTGCTGTGAAATGAATAGAGACCCAGGACCCATAATTCTTCTTACTGAATTCTGCCTGTGGGTGCACACACCTAAATTTTACATGTGACAAGGCACATCATTGCCAAGATAATGTTCTTCCGGACATTATCATTGCTGGCTCCAATGGGCTATCCTGTATCTGCCCACCAGCAAGGGAGGTCAGGGCCTAATCAACTTAGCAAGCAGAGTGGCTGCCTGCTGCCTAAAGCCCTTCAACACCTGTTCTTTTTTGGGGAACACCTCCCCTGGTAATGGCTGTCCTTGGCTTTCCTGTGTCACTGTGAGAAAAGAGAAGAAGGAGAGAGGGACAGTCAGCATCCCAGATTTACAGCAGCATAGGCAATCCCCAGGGGTGGCATGCAGGGGACACTACGACACTTCTGGAACAGCATGATGCCCTGGATTAGTGGGGAGCCTGCTGAAGAAAGTATTTCTGGCCCCAGAAGGGGGTACAGAGAGTATGGCACGCAGCTGAGCAGGCAAGCTGAGCAGCCGGCCACTGAAGTGGAACAGCCCAGCCCGAGGGGCATGGTACTTGGAGGAGCACCGCTCCCAGAATTCAAGAGCCAGTGGACACCGGAGTAGAGAACAGCAACTCCAGGCAGATGGTTGGAAACAAGCCAGCTCTCAAGTCAGACCGTCCCAGGAGTTATTGTCAGATCTGGGGGCTCAGAGCCCAGTCTGGAACAGATCCCCACACCCAGATTCTACACATACCGAGACGGCAGGGGCAGTTGGAAGCCCAAATCATTTAATTAGCCCCCAGGACTATGGATCAAAGGTTTCCCAGGCCCAACAGGACTGTTAAAGAGGCCTCGAACAGCAGGAATAGGGAACATGAAGCCCACTGCCCTATAGGGACTTCTGTTGTAGAGGAGAATTATTCCTATGCCAGTGAAGTAGGCCAGCAATGGCTGTGGCCACTAGTGTACTGACTGTTGGGTTCATTAGAACCAGGACTATATTTTGATTGCTGAGTTGGCTGATTAGCTGCTAAAGACTTTCTAGCTTGATAGAGAGAACATCCAAGGCCATGGAAGAGCCAACTAAGTGGTCACCTGCCATTATGGCTACTGAGCCATTATGGCTATGCATCGCTAGAGTCATCAGGGCATCTCAACAACATACATCCTTGTTGGAGACAGGATGTGGTTAAGTTGTGGTAAAGGGGCTGTTTGGAGCCCCACAAAGAACAGGGTAAAGGATCTAGAAGACTGCCTGTGGGAAGCTGCTTCCCAAACCACTACATCAAAGTCATGGTGGGCAAGGAATATAACACCACATAGGCAGACCAGACAGCCTAACCTAGGTCCCAACCTGTCACCACTAATAGGCTGGTGATCCCAAAGAAGGGGGCTTAAACCTTACAATACCAAGACAGCAGTTAGGTAGGGTATATTAACCTTGATCGGGAACTTTTCCTGTTGGATCCCAACCACCTCAGTGGGGATGCCCTTCTGCTCTTCTACCGCAGTCTTGCCCAGGTCTGGTGGGCCTACCTCCAACTTATACCCCAGAGCAGATGCCTATGATTTCTTGGTCTGCTAGGCTCTCAGCCAAATTCCTGGCTTGATCTTCACTCTGTCCCTTTTGTTGTTCACTTCTTGTTTGAAGTAAAATCTGCCCTCCCTGCCAATATGCTTACCACTCTAAAAGACAGCCTCCAAAAATGACAAGCCTTCCCCAGTAGCAGCTCACTAGACAGACCACCTCTATTGCAATCTGCCCATGATGGCGGGGGGAAGCTGGGAGCAGGCGTTTGGACCATAGAGTCCTGGCTGAATTTCAGAGCAGCCTTTTGCCCTGAATGTGTGGTGTGGAGATGAGGAGTGATGCAGCTTGGGATATCTGGAGGACTGATCAGACATTAGGTGTGGAATGCTGCCCTACCACATAACACTGAGATGGTTCATGGAGGACAGGCTCAAATTAGGACTTCATTTTTTCAGTGTACTTTTGAAATATTCCAGGAAGTTTAAGGTTCTCGTAAGTGGCAGGCACATCTAGACTCTTGGGGTTTAAAGTGTATTTATAAAGTTCTAAATATTACATCTGTCCATACCTGTGAGGGAAAGAGAGCAGGATGACAAAAGCCGCAGGAAATTCAAACAGAAAACACTTACTGCCAGAACAGAGGAGCATGCTGCCACATTTTCTCAGCATGTGCTTCCTCAGGATTCACAGAGGAAACACAAGCATGGGTATTTCTAGCACCAGAGAGGGGCAGCTGGGGGAAGACCTCAGCCAGCAGACCAAAGAGGTTAACTGAGGGTGGAAGAAGCAGGCCCACTGGCCAAAGGGCCACTAACTGGACCCAGGATAAGTCACACCAGGAAGAAGCTTGAAGACAGCCCAGTGACCAAAGCCGTGGAAACAGAGGCCAGAAGCTGGCAAAGTGAAGGAGCCTGAGCGAGTGGCTATCATGAGTGGGTTTGTGAGTCTTGAGGACCACTGCCTTTTTTTATTTAACTACTTGGGGTTTTTGTTGTTGTTTTCTTGGGTTTGGGACCCCTCTCACTATGCCAAGAGGGTGATAGAGTTCCCTTCTAGCCAAAAGCCTGTGGGTCCAGACCCTGAGGAGCTAGGGTAGGGTAGGGTAGAAGCCCCAGGGAACTGATTTAATTTGATTGACCAAGGAACTGGGAAGCAATTGATTTCATTTTGATTACCTGCTGAACCCTTAATGGACTGATCTAATTTGATAGACCCTGAAACCTGGGATGAATTGATTGATTTCATTTTGATGACCTGAGGGATCCTTGATGGATTGATCTAATTGATTAATCTGGGAACCTGGGATGAACTGACATAGGGTAATTAGCCTGCAGACTCACAACGGACATATCTTAATGAATGAACACCTGAACTGGTAATGAATTGATTTAAAGATGTTTTTAGGAACCCCAGATGAAGGGGTTTAAATTTCCAGAGCTTTGCTCAATAAGCCAGCAGGCAATTGCCAATAGCATCTGTGACTGGCACCAGATCCAGGCCCAGATGAGCATCACACTGGATGTGATAAGGGTGGGGTATATAAGGGAAGGGTGCATGAGGATTCAGATGAAGATGCTCCAAAATGCAGCAGCTTCATACTTGAGTCTGCACATGCCAGGAACCAGAGCCATCCCTAGGGGTAAGCAGGGCCTAGGGCATATCAGCCCGTGTGGGGCTGGCAGGTGGCAAGCAGCAAGAGCACAGAGCAGGGGTGAGCAGTGGGTTTGGCAAGTGGCCGGAGTGCAGAGCTAGTAGCACACAGTGGCTATAGCAGGGCCTGTATGGCACTGTCCACAGGGCCCCTCAAAGCACAGGGACTAGGGAAGTTGCCCCGAAGAATGGCCCTGCCAGGAGCTCAGCTCTGCTCCTGGTGCTGCCTTCAGAATGGGAGGGGTGGAAGGGAGTGAAGGGAGTTCAGTCTGGGTTTTTACATCCAGCACTGGACAGTGAGGTGGGTAAATGAGAGCCCCACCTTGAGGAGTGGGGAGCTCCTATCCACCCACCCCACCCTCCATCACTGGATGGGCAATTCCCAGAATGAGCTACCACCACTCCTTTTTCTCCCTCCCATTCTGAAAACAGCACAGCGGCTGGGAGGTAGAGCAGCATTGCTAGAGGAGAATGGCTGCAGGCTTACAGTTCCTCTAAAGAGCAGCTCATTTCTCCAACCCCTAGGACCCAACAGTGAATATCTGTTAGGTCCAGGGGATCATTGTAACTCTTGGCACTTCTTGCAAAGCACCATGAGTTACAACATGGAGCTGCTCTTCTGTGTGCCTCTTCAGTGCCTGGCCTTGGAAGATTGCTTCAAAGAAACCAGGGTAGATGCGTAGGGGTTAATAGAAAGCAGGCCCGCCCCTTTAAGGCCCAAACCTTCTGGGTGCAAAGGAATGGTGCAGAAGGGGTTAATAGCTGGGCCAGACCAGCTAGTCAACTGACCAGAAGGGGTAGGACTATAAGAACCTGGGGCAGAACAGCAGTAGAAGGGCCAGCAGCTGGAGGGGAAGGAGTGCATCCCAGAGCTCCAGGGAGAGGCCTGAAAGTGGGAAGAAGGAACTATGGAAGCCCTGAAAGACAGCTGCCACCCCAGAAGCCAACAGAGAGGAGCCAAAGCATGAGCGCAGTGTAAATGTAAGATGTCATGATTACATTTTTGTTTTTACTGAGGGCAGTTATTGTACACAGATGGGACTGTCCAGATTTCTTTTGGTTATTGAAGGCCAGTGGTTTGGATGAGGCTATTAGGGGATGGAGGAGGTCTCATTTTGGGGACCCACTACAGAGTGCAAACCCCAGAACCATTGAGGGTGCAGTTTTGGGGGTCATAGACCCTGGCACCAGTGCAGGTACAGCTGTTGGGGGGCATAGACCCCGGTGCTAGTGAGGGCACAGCTTTTGAGGGACACAAAACCCACTACTTGAGGGACAATCTTAAGAACCTTTAGAGGGGCCTAGTGCACCAAAGTGCAGTTGTATTTTGTGTTTCAACTGATGGGGGGGTTTAGTGTTGTATCCTAGTTTTGAACCCACAGCCTTCTGGCTGTGGTTATGGCTCCTATGCCTCCAGGCCAGGGAGTGCCAGGCTCTAGAAAGGAGCAGGAAAGGGGGCCACGATCCTCCAGGCACTGGAAGAAAAAAAAGCTAGACCTTTTGGAGTCAAACCCTGTTTAGTGGGTTTGGACAGGGAGGCCTAGCCAGAGAAAACAGGGTTCTGGCCATAACAGGAGAGACCCCAACATACCCAATATAATAGGCAGTCTCCCACTCGCATAAACAAATTTTTCCATCAAGATGTGGCAGACGAGATTAGGGCAGGACTGAAGAATTCCAAAGCAGGCTACAAGGGCACCTTAGGTAAAATGCGGATAACCAGAAAGATGGCACCAGGGAGGGCAACCTGTTACACTCCTACATGAAAGGCAGGTAGGGAGTGCCTAACAACCTCCAGCCACCGCACGCACACACTGTCCTGGCTGGGTAAATCCCAGACCTGTAAGATCTTTGAGAGGCTTGGAGTTCTGAGCCACCTGCCTGTTTTCGTCCTCATATCTGACCTGAGGTACCCTCGTGCTGGGGCCAGGACCCAAAGAGGGGTCGAAGGGCCAGGGACCCACCACAAGGAATGCCCAGAGCAAATGGCTCAGGATTCTGACTGGCCTGAATGTGAGGCCAGGGCCTAAGGGGGAACCAAAGGTCCCAGAGAAGGGACCATAGCTGGAAGGGGTGAAGGATGCCTTCTGTGAGGCATGGCCGCAGTGTAGGGAAGGTATGGAGCTGTGGAATGGATATCACCGCCCCCCCCCCCCCCCCGCCAGACATCAGAGGCCTAAATGGGCAGCCTCCCACCTGGGTAACATCTGAATCAGTTTTCCATCAAGGCATGACAGGTGAAAGAGGAGTGGGTGGTTGGCCCAGAAACAGGTGGGTGGGCCAAGATGTAACTGGCACAGGGAAGGCCCCCTGTTACAGGCTACCATCCCTGCTGCATTCTTCCCACTCTCCCTTAACACACACAAGGTAGACAAGATTCTTTGGGTCAATCTGATATCTTTTATTAGACCTGATGGCTTGGGGCTGGAGATGGGTCAAGTCAGGCTAGGGTGGGGGGTGGTTGTTTAGAACCACACCTCCTGCAGGTAGGCACCGGCCTGTAGAGAGGCAGCCTAGGGCCAGGGCTTACAGAGGCACCCCACAGGCCAGATGGACTTGCCTGGCAGGCCAGATCCAGCCCACAGGCTGTATTTTGACTGTCCCTGCATTAAGCAGATGAAGAACAACAAACCATATGGTTCTGATGGACTACCAGCTGGTATTGCATAATGTTTGGAATTGGGAATTTCCATAATGAAAAAAGGTCCGTCACCAACTACATGCCATCATTCACCCAGACGGAGCCCATAGTTCCGGGCTTCACGCAGACGGAGCCTCTGGATCTCAGTTGCGCAGGCTACCGGTCCCTTTTTCAGGTTCTGGGGCCTGGAAGCATGACCACCTCCCCATGTGGGGTCTGCTCCCTTTTGGGGTCTCTGGCACGCCAACTGGAGGCGCTCCAGGCCACAGTCCAGAGACTGCATGCCATCAGGGACTGTGAGCAGGAGATTGACTCCTACTGCCAGGCCCTTCTCCCCCGGGAGCCAGAGGGTAGACCACCGTCTCCCTCCAGGACAAAGGAGGACTCCAGGACCTCCCACTCTGTCCAGTCTGTCCAGTCAGGGGCATGGACCAAGGTGGTCAAGGGCTCTAAGGCCCACCGCACCAAAGCCCCAGCCCTGGTACAATCTGTGGGCAAGGCAAGAGTCCCCAAGGGGACACTTGCCTGCCTGTACACAAATGCCAGGAGCTTGGGGAATAAGCAGGAGGAGCTCATCCTCCTGCTTAATGAAAATAATTATGATGTTATAGGGATAACATAAACCTAGTGGGACTCCACCCATGACTGGACCTCGGGTATAGATGGCTATACCCTGTACAGGAGGGATTGTGTAGATAAAAGGGGTGGGGGTGTAGCTCTATGTTAAGAAAAGCTATATGTCCCTGCAAGCTGATATTGGCGACCAGGATGGATGACTGGAGACCCCCTGGGTTAACATCCACAGGAAACATGGCACAGGGGACACAATGGTGGGAGGCTACAACAGACCTCCCACTCAAAGTCCTGAGCTTGACCGGGAGTTAGCCCAGGAACTGGCTGAGGCCGCATGCTTCAGGACCTTGGTTGTCATTGGTGACTTCAATTACTCGGACATCTCATGGGAGGATCACTCAGCAAACTCCGAGCAGCCGCAAAGCTTCCTCTCATTTGTGGGTGACCTCTACCTGACTCAAGAAGTCTATGGGCCAACGAGAGGCAAAGCTCTGCTCGACCTGGTACTGGCTACATGGGATGACCTAATCGGCAACCTAGTGATCGATGGGAAGTTGGGTGACAGCGACCACGAGCTGATCACCTTCATTTATGGCTGATCCACCATAAAGCTGGCAAGTCAGTCAGCAACACAGAAGTCCTTGACGTCAGAAAAGCCAACTTTGACAAGCTCAGGAGGCTTGTCAGTCAGGCCCTTAGGGACCATGACCCCAGGGAGAGGGGAGTTCAAGAAGAGTGGTTGCTCCTCAAGGAAGCAATCCTCAATATACAAGCTAAGTTCCATCTTAAAGGAAAGGCAGCAAGAGGGCACAGCAGCCCCCCTGGCTCTCCAGGGACCTAACAGACCTCTTAAGACTAAAAAGAAAAGCCTACAAAGGATGGCTTCCAAGGAGGATTATTCTGCACTGGTCTGGTCCTACAGGGAGCAAACCAGGAAAGCCAAGGCTGCAACTGAACTCCAACTAGCTTTGAGCATCAAGGACAATAAAAAGTCCTTTTTCAGATACGTGGGGAGCCGGAGAAAAAGCAAGGGCAACATTGGACCCCTGCTGAACCAGATAGGGCAACTGACAACTGAGGCCCAGGAAAAAGCCAACCTATTAAATGGGTACTTTGCATCAGTCTTTCATCAGTCCCATGGGACGCCCATGCCTGCTATGGGACAGGGAGGTCTGGGTGAAGGAGATCCTCTGCCCTCCCTAAATGCTGACCTCATAAAGGAACATCTTGAGAAGGTTCAAGTCAGCCGGCCCTCACCATGTACACCCCAGGGTACTCAAGGAGCTGGCAAGCATCATAGCCCAGGCCCTGGCACGGATCTTTGAAAACTCCTGGTGCTCTGGTGTAGTGCCTGAAGACTGGAAGAAGGCCAATGTGGTGCCTATCTTCAAGAAAGAGAGGAAAGTGGATCCAGCTAACTATAGGCCCATCAGCCTGACTTCTATCCCAGGCTCGCAGAAAAGTTTATTAAAGAGGCCATCCTTAATGGGCTGGCCGATGCCAACATCCTAAGGGATAGCCAGCATGGGTTTGTTGTGAGTAGGTCTTGCTTGACCAATCTTATTTCCTTCTACGACCAGGTGACATATCACCTGGACAAGGGAGAAAAGACTGATGTCATATACCTTGACTTCAGAAAAGCCTTCGATCTGGTATCCCATGATCACCTGTTGGCCAAACTGGCTAATTGTGGCCTTGGGTCCACCATGATTCGCTGGCTGGGAAATTAGCTCTGTGGTCAGACCCAGAGGGTAGTAATTGATGGCAGTCACTCATCGTGGTGTCCTGTGACCAGTGGAGTCTCCCAAGGCTCTGTCCTTGGACCCATATTGTTCAACATCTTCATTAATGATGTGGACATTGGAGGCAGGAGCAGACTGGCCAAGTTCGCCGATGACACCAAACTTTGGGGCAAAGCATCCACACCAGAAGACAGCTGGGTGATCCAGGCTGACCTGGACAGGCTCAGCAAATGGGCAGATGAGAACCTCATGGTGTTTAACACCGAAAATGCAAGGCTCTCCACCTTGGGAAGAAAAACCTGCAGCATCCTTATAGGTTCGGCAGTGCTACATTGGATAGCACTACAGAAGAAAGAGACTTGTGGTCATCATTGACCACAAGAAGAACGTGAGCCTGCAATGCGATGCTGCAGCTACTAAAGCGACCAAAATGCTGGCTTGCATCCATAGATGCTTCTCAAGCAAATCCCGGGACATCATTCTCTCCTTGTACTCAGCCTTGGTGAGACTTCAGCTGGAGTACTGCATCCAGTTTTGGGCTCCACAATTCAAAGAGGATGTGGAGAAGCTTGAGAGAGTCCAGAGAAGATCCACACGCATGATCAGGGGTCAGGAAAACAGACCTTATGATGACAGGCTGAGAGCCATGGGGCTCTTTAGCCTGGAAAAGCGCAGGCTCAGGGGTGATCTGATGGCCACCTATAAGTTGATCAGGGGTGACCACCAGGATCTGGGGGAACGTTGTTCACCAGAGCGCCCTAAGGGATGACGAGGTCGAACGGTCATAAACTACTGCAAGACCATTTCAGGCTGGACATAAGGAAGAATTTCTTTACTGTCTGAGCCCCCAAGGTCTGGAACCGCCTGCCATCAGAGGTGGTTCAAGCACCTACATTGAACACCTTCAAGAGCAAATTGGATGCTTATCTTGCTGGGAACCTATGATCCCAGCTGACTTCCTGCCCTTTGGGCGGGGGGCTGGACTCTATGATCTTCCGAGGTCCCTTCCAGCCCAAATGTCTATGAAGTCTATGAAAATCTGAAAATATGAACAGATTCCCAGTAAAGTTAAAGATGCCAGACCTGTAACCACATTCAAGAAAGGAAATAGATTGTACTTCTGTCCATAGCATTCTCCTCAGTAGACTCACTCTTATCACTGAGGAGACGTGCCAGGAGCAACACTGAGATCTTTGCATGGCTTTTGTTAACCTGACTAAGACCTTTTATTCAATTAACAGACAGGTCCTAAGAAAGATCCTGATGAGGATGCCTGCCAAAATCTGTGACTTTCAGACTTCTTCACAGTGACATGACAGCAACCATTCTATGCAATGGCTCAGAAATGAGCAGAACTAGAGTCAAGCAACTAGAGTTCATTAGCAGAACTAGAGTCAAGCAAGGATGCACAATTGCACCAACACTTGTTTCCATCTGTATCACAGTTATTCCGCATCACATTGGTGATACACTCCCATCTACAGTCAGTATCCAATATTGCATGAATCATAATCTCTTTATGTTCCAGATCCAAGATAACCAACACCTACATTAGTGATCTTCAGTACACTGATGATTGTGCTATGTGTGCCCACTCAGTTGAAGAGCTCATTCTTGACTGCTTCTCCAAAGTGTATGAAATGCTTGGACTCACTGTCAACTTCATGAAAACCAAGATACTTTACCAACATACCCCAAACCAACAAGCTGTTCCTCCACATATTTCCCTGGATAATGTTGAGAATTTTCTCAACCCAAATAGTCACCTTTCCCAAACAGTCCTGCCTTTGGACATCTCTGATGTGAGGGGAGAAAATGAGGAGTATTCATCAGAAGGGACATTATCTAGAAGAAGATAGTCATGATAGTTATGTGGTAGAAGATGGCTTTGGGCATGTGGAAAGTCATTGTTTAAGGGCAGTTCATGGGGGTACAGTAGGACAGTTACACCCCGCTTTGATACTTGCTCCACCCAAAGTTTAAAACCAACTGCCAAGCAACACAGCAGAAGCAGTGACATTTCTATCCAGCCAGGATTGATGAAGTCAATTGACTTCATGGCTCATTATAATCTACCTGATTCCTGCTACTTGCTCTTGATGCCACAGGTGTTAATCCTTTCATCATAAACTGAATAATATAGCCTCAGTCCCCTAGCATATCAGTAAAGCTTCTCATTTCTTTTTAATCGGAGAAAAGTATGCATTATCTTGTATACAGCACACCACCTGCCCTCCGCTTTTCAAAATCCTAGCTCCACCCATTACTGTTTCCATCTCTGTGCATCTATGACCCTCTGCTCTGCTCTACTCAAGGCTCTTCCCAAGTTTGTCCTCCTAACTACTCTCACAAGCTTTACCCTGAGCTTGTATCACACCAGCTTTCCTCAATCAAAGGCATTTTTTGCTTGGACTCCCCAACAGTATGTTTCTTAGACAACCCCAACAGACCCAAAGTTCTAACCATCAAGCTAAAATAGGGCAGTACCCACCTTGGTGCCAGGACCTTGATCAGCCAAGAACTCCTGAATTACGTGGATGGAAGGAAAGAACATAAATGGATCATAACTTTGTAGCCCAGAATAAGGACTGTCAGTTGGGAGGGTAGGGATCCTGGGTTTTCACTTCCAAAAGTTTTTATGGACCAGTATTTTATCCAAGGATCCTTTAATGCAAAAAGAATAGATGGTCCCTATAGTCCCACTTCCTTGACAAGTGCTCTAACCACTATACTGTTCCATAGCAAAATGGACAGTGATGGCCATATGCCCATATTTTCTAAACAAAAGCCCATACATTTATCCACAGCCAAAGGGCAATTTAGGCACCTACATTCAGAGTCCTGGATTGGGAATCCCAGTCTCACATAGGTTTTTTTTTCCCCTGAAGCCCTGAATTAGGTGCCTAACTCCAGAAGAGAAGCAAGATTTCACCCCACTCTTCCGCCTTGCCTAATGGCTGGGTTAGGAGTGTTGGCTCAGAATGTCAGCTGTTGTGAATCTCCTTAGGTGGCTACCTCTCCCCATAAGCAGATTAGGAACCTAAAATATATTGGCTAATTCTATGCCCTGAGTCAGCTGAAAGTTAATTGTGGCTGCACTGTCACCAAGCCTAAATCCCTTTGTGGGCTCAATGCCCCATTTGTAAAATGGAACCTATTTTGTGTGCCTGGCTTAGCCAGCTAGGATGATGATAAACACATTGAAGATTGTGAGGTTTTCACATAGTATGGTGATAGGCTACATGTAAATAAGTACAATTCAATGAGCGCATCTACGCATGCACATTTATGGTGCAGTAACCCAAATTACTGTGCAATATAGGCATGTGTCCACAGATGTATGCCCATACTGTGCAGGACATACGGAGCATTGCAGCAATCTGGGTGTAAAGTTGATACCTGATTGAAATGTGTCACTGCACAGTAACATGACAGCCTCCTGACTGAGTCTGCCCAGCCACTAGGAGGCTGATTGGAGCCCAGCCCTAGGGCTTCTGCCTAGCCCCCTCTCCTGCTGCTGGGTTGGGCTGCTCTCTGGCAGCCACTAGAGTAGAAAAGCCAGTGGCCACTTTCTTCTGTGGGGCACACACTCCAGGATCCTGTGCTCACTGCTGGAGTCCAGCAGGCCCCATGTGCCCCCCTAGAAAGCCCACAGGACTGCCTGACCAGCTTACCATGGTCCCTGGGTGCCTGCACACTGTTGTCTTCCAATCTGAGGCCAGGCAGCACAGAACCCCTGGAGCAGGAATAGATCATCATCTCTCTCAAATGTCGCAAACTCTCACAAAAGCCTTCTGTCTCTTGCCTCTGCAGGCCAACATCTGGATATGGAAGAGAAACCCCCACCCCTGAGCCCCTCTCAGGCAGACTTGGGGATGGGGTCAGACACCTGAAGTGTCTTTGAAGTTTGGGGAACAGAGCTTTTATTGTCGTGGGAGGGTGGTGGATGGGGCATTGTGTGTAGTGGGGAGGAGGCTGTATTTGTTGAGAAGGGAGGCAGGAGAGATTCAGGGGTTGGCGGGGGTTCTATTAATAAAGTTTGTACTGTTTGTCGGAAGTGTGTATCCAGGAGTGGTGCTGGGGGGGTGAGTGGGCAGCAGGGCAGGTGGTCTGGAGCAGAGAGCACAGGAGGAGGCAGTCAGGCACAGTCTTCTGCAGCCTGGCTGGCAGGTGCACAGATGCCCTGGGGTCTGGGTGGAGGAGGGGCACAGTGGGGCCAACAGGACCAGCACCATGTCCAGCAGCAGCGCAGGCCACTGGTCACCAGGGCAGGGGCAGGGGCAGGGATGGCACGGGGAGACAGGCTGAGCAGGGAGGGATCTGCTGCATGCTGGTCCTGTGCTGGGCACGCAGCTCTCACACAGGGGAGGGGCTGTGTAGGCAGGGATGAGCCCTTAATATGGCCACCACGTTGGCAACTGCCAAAGGGGCACATGGCTGGCTGCTCTGACTTGGAACTAAATCCGATCCTAGGTTGCCTGCATATGTAGACACCAGCCTATTCCCACTTACTGTGCAGCAATTTACTGCACAGTAAACTTAATGTGATGTAAATGCACATGTAGACGCACTCAATATGTGGTAAAGTGGTACAACCTAGCCAGCCATAAGTACGGCTATGTTCAGTTAGGAAGCCTACTTTTAAGGTGCAATTGTGTTCATTCACTCCGTAAGAATTTCCCATAGACTCAGTTGACATAAGTAACTGCCCAGCACTGTGAAAAAGGGGTATACAACCTGGCCCTTGGAGATTTTTGTCTACCTGAATCTATCTATACTTGATGATTGAACTCTTATTCACATGATGTGGGAGCTTATCACCAGTTGTTCCATGAAAGACAGTCATAGGAATCAGACTTCTGTGTCTATAAGTCCCTGAAAACATAGAAGGACAGGAGAGAAGGAACAAGAAAATGAGTCCTTTTAAATAAAGTTATTGTTTCAAATCTGTAAGTAAGCAAATGCCTCTTTCCTACATTGAGGTCACAGTATATACCAATATGGTTTGATTCCAAGCTTTTAAAAGTGTAATCAACTTGACATCTATCTACACTGATTACATGTTAAAAGGAGAAAGGGAAATTCTAGAGATAAAAGAGGTTCTCTGCTTTCTTGTGGCTTTGGATCTGCATTCCATTGGGTGGATTGTGCCTTTAGGTATAGCCCTGAGAAGTGGGTGGTGCATATGAAATAATTTTGGAGACTTTATGCCTCAGAGACACTCTTCTAAAGGCACAGTTTCTTTCCTGATTCCTGCTTGCCCCTGGGTGTAGTAATGCTCAGCTGGTCTATACCAGCAGCAACTTATACCAAACCCCATGC
The DNA here is from genome assembly GCF_052110815.1 of Crocodylus siamensis. Classification (NCBI taxonomy): domain Eukaryota; kingdom Metazoa; phylum Chordata; order Crocodylia; family Crocodylidae; genus Crocodylus; species Crocodylus siamensis. The sequence continues at coordinate 80,067,143 of NC_143395.1, read as the reverse complement.
TAGTTCAGCTTGTCTGCCTGGCCTTCTAGAGCGGAGTACCCAGGGCTCTAGCTGCTCCCTGACTGTAGGCTGGATGGGGAAGTAAAAGCGTACTTCAAGGATTTTCAACCTTTTTTAATGAGTGTACCCCTTCTGGTGGCAGTGGCCAGATGTGGAGCAGAGCAGGGAGTGGCAGCAGGTGAACACAAAGCGGAGGGGGGTTTGCACACAGCGGCAGAGGTGCAGGGTGTTGGATGGCAGTGGCAACTGCCACATGCAAGCTTCCCCTGCCTCCCGCCATGTCCGGCTAGCTAGGCAGTGCCTGTGCAGCCTGCAGAGGAAGCCACTGCCCTTGCCTTCCCCCTCCCACTCCCAGCTTGGCCCTGCTCCTAGGAGGTGGTGGCATGGGCTGGTGGGTAGTAGCACCCCGTCCTCACCCACCCATGCCTACCTCCTAGCACCTTCATACCTCCGGTTGATAAACCCTGGCCTAGTTGATGCTACCTACCCTAGTCCATGCACTATGATGCAGACAGATCAAACAAGCAAGCAGAGGGTGTCTTACACCTTTGTAGTCCTCTGTCTGCTGTCATAAGTGCAAGTCATAATCCAACCTTGTTTTTTTGACACTCACAATAAACAACCTGGCAAATAGTTTTTATAAATACAATTCAAGTTCCAGGAACTGAATCTTTACTGTACAATGAATCAACTTTCATCCTAGAAAGAGTTTGAACCAACTCCTTTAAAAGGCTGTTCAGAGTAGAAATGCTGACCTTGTTTCATTGCATGTATGTAGCATCCCAAACCTCCGGCACCCCTCTTTACCTCCAACACAGCTTTATTATACAGCACTGCAAATGACAACACTGTGATATCCCAGGATACACAAAGTAATTCTGACAAGTTACTAGTAAATCTTTGACATAAATTGAAATTTTATTCTTCCTTTATGGTGGCAATTTGGTCAAGCCCTCATTTTCAGCTGGTTTATCCTGTGATTTGTACATCATATGGGTTTAAAATCATTGTTACAAATACAACTCTGTCCTTGTTGCCAAAGGCACTAAATAAAGAAGAGCAAGTTATTACAAACGGATGTGCTTAAAGATTACCCTTTTTACTGGTCTTGTATCTAAGACACAGGACAGGGAGTCAGGAAACCAGGATTCTATTAATAATGTCACAGATTTGTTGTGTGACTGTGGGCAAGTTTTGACTGAAAATAATTAACTCTTTCTATGCCTGCCAAAAAAGGTGGATATCTAAAATCAGAGAAAGGTAGTTAGCCGTGTAGGTCTGAAGTCAGTCAGAAGGCCTTCTGTCTAAAGTCAGGATGTTCCACACTACAGCCCACTCCTGAAATTGCTATTTTATATTTTTCTGCTATATTTTCAGTAACAACTAGATGAATAAAGCTTTTCATTTTTCTCTTATAGCATCTCTTTTGCTTTTATAACACATGCCATTTTTGTCTAGATACGTGGTTTTTTCTTTTCTTTTATACATATGTACAAATAGAAGATCATAAAGTATAATCTGGGTATTTCAACATTTGGATATGTCTGTCTGGGAACACTGCCTTCAGCTAGTATACTTGCTGCACAGGCAGTACATGGTCTCTTGACTGCCTTCACTCATATCCATCTGTTAGACTGGCATCATGCCTGCTGACAAGTTGGTCAGACTGTTTTACTAGGACACAGGTGCCAGATTGATGTATGTAGATGGGCAGCATGCACAGTTGCATTGCAAACTGTCATGTCTGCTTCAAAAATTTCCTTATCTGTGGCATCATAGGACACTTCTGCTTCTGGCTTTTTATTATATACTGGCATCCATATCCATTTTTGGAGGAAACCACAAAAGAGTAAGAAAGTGACTTGTGAAAGGACAGTCAGCCTAACACGCATACCATTAACCAGGAGGCTTTGGCCTCCGCCTCTAGTTCCAGAATGAATCAAAGAAGCATGGTTCCTTTCTTTTTTCTCTTTTTTTCAGAGAAATATGCCTATTCAAAGTACTTTGAGTTTTCTTTTTGATTGGTGGCTCCAGAGTTTCCTCATAGGAGCTATTGTGTATGGACTCCTTGCACTATGTAAGAGCAAATAAATAAGCACATACATTGAGTACCCCTGCAGTGTGTTACTGTGCAGTAAGATGTCTAAATGTGTTTTATTGCGCAGTAACTAAGTGGGTGTAAATTTGCCCAGCTCAGCATAAATCACCATAGTTACTGTGCGGTACAGGTGAACACATGTAGACACACACCCGTACCACACAGTAACTTTGTTACTAACCTAAGTAAACTAAATTGGTGTACAGTAATTGTGCAAATGTAGACACACCCATTATGTCATAATGTCATTAAAAGGCATTAGATACAGTAGTGCTAGCCTATGATCATTTACATTTTTACCCAACCCTGCATGTACAAAACCCTCAAGTGCCCCCAAAGCAAACATCGGTGCTGTGAACCCATATTTGCTTACAAAGCTGCACACCAGCTCTGGCTGGAAACCCCACCCCCAACTTTGTTGGTCTTGTGCACCAAGTAGCTTCATGTAAACCCCAGAGAGCTCCTCAATCACCTTCAGAGTGGCCCCCAAACTCGCCTGCCACAACTTTGGATGGATCTTCAGTAGAGGGGGTCTCCGTTGACAATGCCTCCAGAGCTGTCACGTCCCTTGGCAGATGTCCACGGGGCTCCAACCTCCCCTACACCCCGGCCATGCGCCAACCTTCGAAACGGGTCTCAGGGTCTTTTCCGGCCAGCCCTTGGATGATGTCTTCCTCGGTACCTACACTTCCTCCTTCATGGAAGGGCTTCTAAAACTCCAACTGGATCTGGGAGGTTCGAGATGCCTTGTCTTCGGAGACATCCCCACTGATGTTCTGGATACTCCCAGAAGAATGCTGCTGATTGCCACTGCAGTCATGGATCTCCTGTGACCGCCTTTGTTCCCCAAAACCCAGCAAGGGAGAGCTAGTAAGCCCATGCTTGGCAGGTAAAGAAAATAGGATGGGAGAGAAAAACAAATGAAACCACTCCCACAACATAAGATGAACACACAAAGGGGGACCCCAAACCAGGGAAGAAAAGGATCAGGGGGAGAAAGAAGAAAAGAAAAGGAGGAAAAGGGGCAGGGTGACCATAGAGCCAGAGGCTCTCTGCTTTCCCACCTTAAATGCCTTAGGCAAGTGCATCACTTGAGCTGGGACCCGCACTTCTACCTGAGTCAGGGTCTTCCTCAGCTCCGGCTGGAGCCCCCTCTAGCTCAGTGTCTTGGTGCCATCCAATGCTGATACAAGCTCCTACAGTGGCTCCTGCTGCCGCCGCCGCTGGTCCCTCTGCTGGTTCTTCCAACCCGCTGGTCACTCCCAGCACAAAGGATGTTTGCAGCCCCTGCTGCCATAGCCGCTTGTCTCCGTGCTGGCTCTTCGGCTCCTTGCTGGTGCTGTTCCCTCCCAGCATGGAGAACCCTTGCAGCCCCTGCTGCTGCAGCCTCTCCTCCCCATGCCGGCTCTTCAGCTCCTTGCCAGGTCTGGGAGCTTCCAGCGCAGTGATTCCCCGCTGCTTCTCCTGCTCCTGGCATGGACATTCCTGCACTCTCAGGGCCAGCTTTTGTCTTCACCAGGCAGCATGTCCCATTGACGTCACCTGGCCTCAGCTGCAGATGGGCACGGCTGATGAACCACACGGGTGTCTCTCCCCGACGTCCTGCAAGATGTGAGGTTTTTCCTTTCCAGTTTGACTGAAGTGTGTCTGCAGGCATGGTTTCCTGCTTACCCGCTCTTACATCCCTGGGACAGCCTCCCACAGCTGACATAACTCACTGTGAAATAATCTAAATCATCTCACTTCCTTTTCAGATCTGAAGAAGGGCACTCTATGCCAAAAACCTTGTCTTACATGTCTCTCATCTATACAGATGGTTCAATAAAAGATATAACCAAAAACTTTGCTTCTCACAAAGAACCATGAGACTTTTCTCTTAAACGCATGTGGGTGAGTCGAGAAATACTGAGGACACAGTAAAATGGATCTAGCCCACCTGGTGGAGCACTCATATTTAAGGGTGGTTAATCCAGGGCCAATCCCCTGGCTGACATGTGCAGTATAGCTGTATCCTAAAACAGTTTTATAATAGGGCTCTCCTGCTACTAATATAAGTTTAAATAAATAAATACATGTGATAATAAAGAAACTCAACAGTTGTTTTGAGTCACTTCTCCATCTGTTGCTAGATATTCCCTGCAGTCTGTATTCATCTCCTGCCTTCAAACTCAAACTGTCAGATCTTTGGGGAAGAGGCTGTCATTAAGTTCTGTGCTTGTAAAGCACCTTGCACAACAGTGCTATGACAAGAACAACCAGCAACCAACATCATATAAATAAAAAATGATAGCATGTGGGTCCAGTTAAGATGCAGTTGCACATTCTGTGTTAGTAATACAGAACATCTGAAGCATTTACCAGGTATTTCTGCTTTTAGGACTGCCTACCTTTTTTGTTTAAAGCTGAAGTCTTTCCATCGACTTTGAAAACATTACATTTGCATCTCTCCTCATCATCGCCTGAACTGCAAAAGTTCAGACTGTCTGGAAAAAAAGATCAAGTGCCTCAGGATCATCCAGTAGTGGCACTTCTGACGGGTAAAAGAGGCAATGTAAGAATGAAGATTAGGTGGAGGGAGATGAGAAACAAGTTTGCTCAGGGTGTGAGCAAGCATCACAGAACCCAATTTGTGTTCAGGTGACTTATTTTAAGCTACCCAAATATAACCAGAAGCAGCATGTGCTAGCATTCACTGCTGCTAGGAGCAGCCTGAGCAGCCTAACTTGGATGGGCTGGTAGGTCTGCAAGGGGGGCTAGTGGGTTTAGGGGAGGCTGGCAGGCAGGGATTGGGGGGAGCTGGGGACTGGGAGGGGTATTTGGGTGGCTAAAAATAGCCTGGTCAGGGTCAGTGGTTGGGGGGAGCATTGTAGAAACAGCAAAGCCCCAGGACTATGATGAGTGGCTGGGTTTTTCCAGCCCAGGTTATTTGTTAGGCCAGGTTCACCCCTTTTCAACTGGTTTAACCCAGGCTGATCTCATGTTATTTCACTTCTGACATGAGCTAATGTTCAGGCATGCCATTTCTAGGGTGACCTATATCCTGCAAATACTTGCATGCTTGGCCATTTAGATCAACCTAACTTTGGTTAGGTCAAAATAAATGTAACCCTTGTGCATGCCCTCAATTTTTGTCCTTTCCTGGTTTTGAATCTTTAGAATTAGAACACTCACAAAGGATTGAATCTGCCAGTATGACTGTGCGTGTAGTTTGTTTAATAGGAAACCTTTACAAAACCTTCACATTTCTCTTAACTGGCAATTTGCCTCCTGCATTCCTCATCACCTACTGCATTACCTTGTTCCTGTTCAGGAAACCACCTTGAAGACTCAGTAAGGAAGAGAAAACTGCTGCAATTGGCCAAATATGGTTCTGCTTTCTCCATGGTTCTGCTTTCTCCATTGCACCTATTAAAGTCAATAATATTGTACCATCATAACCAGGGAACCTGGTTTTCCCTGATAAAAAAATCACAAATTCTCTGATAAAAACCACAACATCCATGACTAAATGAAAGATCCCTACACAGACCCCCTGGCCCTGCTGATGCCCCTCCCCTCCCCCTCCACAGCCCCCACAGCCCTGTTGGTGCCCCTCACCCCCATTCACAGCTCCTGCTCCCCCAGCCCAGATGGAGGGGGCTCCCAGCTGTCATGGCTATGGGGCCAGGGACTGGCAGGAGGCAGCAGCTGCTGCAGCGGAGTGGAGCCTGGCTCCCACCCCCAGCACACCTGCTGCCTGCCGCCTGCCCGCTGCAGGCTCGAGTGTGGGTGGGGCTGGCTCCCCACTGCAGCGCACACTCCCAGGAGGCAGAGGGGACCCATGGCCCCCAAATCTGTGTACAGGGAGGAGGCTGCATGCTGCCTGCTTGGGATCCCACCCTGCTGCCCTCCGCAAGGGCCTTTGTAGCCCAGCAGGTGTGACCTGGCACTGCAAAGAACAGTGGGGCCACACAGGAAACCTGCATACTGCTACAAGCTCCACACTGCCCTGGCAATGCATCCCCTGTGTGCACAGCTGCAGCTGGAGTGGTGGTGCAGGGTTGCACACATGGGGACACATCACCAAGGCAGCACAGATTTCACAGCTGCAAGCAGCTTTCCTGCATGGCCCCGCTGTTCTTCACAGCACTGGGTTACACCTGCTGGGCTGCAGAGGCTATGGGGTAGGGCAGCAGGGAAAGTGTCTGAGCCTGAAGTGAGCAGCCCACACTTGCACCCTACACACAGATCTGGAGAGCACAGGTTCCCCCGGCCCCCAGGAGTATGCACAGTGGTGGGAAACAATCCCCACCCCCTGCCTGAGCCTGCAGCGAGCGACCTACCCCAACCCCACCCCACTCGCTGATCTCAGAAGCACAGGGCCCCCTTGCCCTCCAGGAGTGTGCACAGCACCGGGGATACAGCCCTACCTTCCTGCCCCTGGACAATCCACCCATGGCCCTGTCCCGCTCCCTGCTGGGGCCCAGCAGCCGCACATTGCAACCTTAGGCCCCAAGCCCCAGGCACTGCGCAGCTGGGCAGCAGCCCCAGCCTCAGCCCAGCTCCCTCCCTCCCTTCCTCCCTATGGGAGCTTCAATCCCACCCACGCACTTACCTGCTAGAACTGCTCTCCAGGCTGCCTGGTGGCCATGTGCATATACATCCGTGTGGTGCCCCCTACCTCACCGCTGTCCTCCCACTCTTGCAAGCTGGAACTCTACCAGTCTGCAGAGAGTTCATTGCAAAACTTCAAAATCTGTGGGTTTCTCCAGTAAAATGAGAAATCCAAGTTTGCCTCCAGCAAAAGGTAAAATACATGATTTTTTCCATGGGAAATGGAAAACCCAGATCCCTGATCATAACTAACAAGAGAATTTGGCTCAGGACCTTAGTCTAGGAGTCCTGCAGCACCAGATCTTTGTCAAGCCAGACAACATTAAACTGTTCAGTAGAGTTAACATGCTAGGGAGCAAATGGATTTACAATTACAGACAAAGTGTCGCTGCTTGTGTCAGGTTGAAGATATCAGCTGTTGGTGAATTGGAAGTAGAATTAGTCCTTTAGAAAGTAGGGCAATGATGGATTATAAAATCTACAACCAAGGTAACAATAAATTACACTAGGAATCTAATAAACTACAGACCAAGATAATTTTTAACAATATGTAACCTGTGCAAATAAACAATATTTAAAAATGGGAGGAAATAATTTAATAATAAAGGGCATGTCGACATGTGCATTTATGCCAGCTTATATTAACTGTGCAGTAAGTAGGAATAAGCTAACATCTACACGTGCAGGTGTTAAAGTGCATTAATGTTGTGTGTGGACTGACTTGGGAATAAAGTTTTAATCCTTTTAATCATCTTGATGTTTCTCTGTTCAAACTATCCTTTCTTCCATGATTCGGTACTCTGTTAGCTATTCCTGGTGCTATCTCTTCTATTTTACAGCCCTGCAGGGGGTTTTTTAGCTCTAGCTAAAAACCTTAACTCAGGTGTAAAAATAACTAACAGTAAAGTATTGGAGGCACTGTCAAGATACTCAAGAAGGCTAGATTCCATTTTATAAATCTGAATAAGAGGTACATTTAACTATAACTACAGGACTAATGATACAATATCTTTTGACTATTTTTGCCCAGTTTGTTGTTGAGCTTTTTTAAACGTTATATATACGCTAGCAAATGAATGTACATTCCAATAGTTACATTTGGTTTTGCTTTGTTCTTTAACTGAATAATATAGTGTTAGCTTCCCAACATATTAATAAAACTTCTAGTTCCTCTTTAACTGGAGAAAATTATGTTGTGTTATATGTGATGATGTGCCACACAATCTGTACCCCACTTTTCAAAATCCTAGATCCACCCATGTTATCTCACCCCAGCTTAAATGGTTGCAAGCTTCTCTCAATACTGGGATACTCCTAGTATCCCAAAGTCCTCCTTTCCCCCTTCCACTACTCCAAGAGACAGAAAGAGAGGGAGACCACTGCCTTCCTGAAAACCCACTCCTATGAGGATCCTGCTGCCACTGCTTGAACACTCCAGGAGAGTCCCCAGACTGTTCAGGCAGGAGCACCAATACCCACTTCCACTGATCAGACCCAATTTACCCCATATCTGTGTAAGGAATGTGGGGGCATTCCCTTGTGGCTCAATCTGTCCCAGGTATCCCTGGAGGCATGCCTCTCAACCCACCAACAAGCTGATTTACAGACCAGGCCAGGAGGGAGGTGGCATTGTCCTGAGGTTAAAACAATCTCAGGGTTCTGGGACAGCTGTAGCCACAGGCCCATCTGCCTCCTGCCCCATTCACAGTGCTGAGTCACCACAGAGTTCTGCACAGCAGGGCAGGGAGAGCACATTTCACTGCAACTTGATCCATCCTAGGGACTGGGACAGGTCAAGCTGTGCTGCTTCTGCCTCTACATCCTGCCTTTCACACAGACAGATAACACCCAAGTCAACACAAGGGGCCAAGGTAGAAGGCAGAGATCCTGTGCTTGGAACCCTCCTACAGCTCTCCATAATGGTTCTAGCCATGGAGAAATGTCCCCCACCTCTTGCATTGACCAGGGTCACCCTGGAGCTCTGAACAAGGTTGGGGGAGCATTCTCCTGCAGCTCAACCCTTTGTAGTATCCCCAAGATAGGTCTAGCCATGCTGCCTTTACCAGATGCTCATTGACATACTATCCCTGTAGTAGGACAGATAGTGGGGTGTGCTACTATGCAGAGCCACTTGCCTCACTGTGCCCGACCACGCTTCTGGGTTCCTATGTCCAGCTGACCCCATTCCTGGATCACACCCACAAGCCTGGGATAATCACTACCATGACCAGGGCTCTAGTCTCAGTTAAGGTTCTGTGCAGCCTGGGGTGCACAGATCCTGCAAACCTTAGGGGTGCTTAACCTCACTGTGGTATCTTGGGGTGCTTCTGTTAGCCTGGAACATTCAAAAGTAGTCTCCTCTACTGGAGGACAGTAAAAAGCCATGCTCACCTTAGCTAGCCAAGCAAAGGGAGCTATAAAGGTTATCTGACCCCTCTCTCCTCTGGAATTCACAGCCAGCAGGCTGAATGCAGGTAGTTTTTGTGTTTATTAATCAAAGAAAGGGAGAATGGGGTAGTTATAGAGATCACAGATTTTAGAGAAAAACACCTGGAAAAAAACAGAAGGAGTTCAAGGACCTGTTGAATATACAACCAAAATACATATCCCTAATAGAATAGCTAAATTTCAGGTTGGTTACTCACACTTCAATCCCACCCACCCACTTACCTGCTGGAACTGCTCTCCAAGCTGCCTGGCAGCCATGTGCACATACATCCACATGGTGCCCCCTACCTCACTGCCATCCTCCCATTCTTGCAAGCTGGAACTCTACCAGCCTGCAGAGAGTTCATTGCAAAACTTCAAAATCTGTGGGTTATACATCCAGAGGGTAGGAGAGCTCTGGAGGCACATCTTTCTGTGTGCATGAGTTCCAATATGACTGACTGTCCTCCCAAAATGCCTCTTACAGGACAAAAGAAGAGTGAGCTCCCCCCTCCCTCAGGAATTTCTCCAGCCAGGGTCATGTAGATGTCCAGGCCCAGTTGCGCAGGTGATCTGGTAGACTTAAATCATGCAGGTAGAGTTAACAAGTGCGGGGGAGCTGGGCTGAGGCTATCTTAGACCAGGGGACAGAGAGAAAGAGGATTTTTTTCACAGTCCCCTTCCCCAGCAGAGAAGACATCAGGCTGTCAATCATTGGGTTCCCTCAAGGGTGAAGGGGACCAAGGCCCAGTCCTCTAGCCCTCCACAGCTGGACAGCTCATCTTTGAGGCATCTGCACTGCTCTCTAAACAGGGGTCTGGAGCACCTGTACACTTCAGTCCGAGCCTGTTATTCCAGCACTAAGAATTTCTCAGCACGGAAACTGAACACCTATCCAATCCATAGTCTAAATGAAGCTCTCACAAGACTGAAACAACAGGAAAATTTATATCACTTCTGAATGACACAGGCAAACATTTCTTATGTACAGGTTTAAAACTGCATTATAATACTTATGATTCTAAAGTATTTTAAAGTTATTTTAAGTGGATGAATATATCTACTGTTTGACTGCATTTGTAACTTATTTATCTTGAGTGCATCAGGGATTAATAAGATTTGCATTAAAAGTCCCACACATTTTCCCTTTAAACATAAAGGGTCCAGTAACACTAAGGCTCTGATTGACAGTGTATTCCCACAAATTCCCATTTATCTCACTGACCTCCACATATAGAGCACTCACAGTATGGAAATACAAGCATAAATAGCCTACAAATTCTTTTATTTTTTCCTTAAAATTCTGTGCAGATAGAAATGACCAGAAGAGGAACTGTGAATTCTCAGAAAAGGCTGAGAACAATTTTGCAACCTTTCTGAAAAACAAAATCAAGTCAGGCTTGCACAGCTTTGTGCTACATCTCATCCTGATATAATTTGAAACAGCCAGGAAATTAACTCTAAACAATGAGGTTCATAATGAAAACATTGTGAGTGATAGAACATTAACATAATACATAGAGATCCTCATTCCCTGTCTACGAAAGACGAAGGTGCATCCCCCTCCAGCGTGTGATGCTCAAGCAAAAGAAGGAGGCCACATTTCTGTCTGTTAATCAGTACTGAAAGTAGTGGTGTGTCGCAGCAGCAAAAAAAGAAGAGATTAAAGTGAATGTTACACTAATGAGCAACCTCTTCCAGATGAAAGATTGTAAGTGGAATTGAAATACCCCCCCGCCCCACACACACACATATGGATGCACACATAATTTTCTGTTTTATACGCCAAGTAGTGGCTTTATTTGGTGCAATGTCAAAGGATAGATATTCAGTGCTAAATCCAAAGATTTTGCTACACTGAGAATCACAACGCCTAACTTTTAGGTGCCTGTTCCTTGAAGCAGAATCCCAAACTATATCCCCAGCATTCTATTGTATGTGCCTCAGAATGGGATACAAAATGAACTATGTACCATTTGCATGGTGAGCAGAAAGCCATCTAGAGCTAGCCAGTAGGACATGCTGAAGACAGGGGTGTTTCTTAAAGGCCAACCCTCTTTGGCACTCAAGTGACTTATTCAAGAAAGCAGTGGGGCACTGTCATTGATTCTGGATCCACAGCCCAAACTTATCTCCTGAGGGTGGTCACATATGACTTTTCTATTTGAAAATGTCAATGACAATGATGCTGTTACCCTTCCCATGCTGCGTTTTTAAAAATAGCCTAGTGCATGGGTCAACAATGCTTTTCCAGCAGCAGGCGAAATGCCCCAGTTCAGGCCCAAAGTGGGCTAATGGTAGGACCCAGCTGCCACATCTGCCAGCTGGCTAGCCATGGCACAATACAGGAGAAGTTCCCAGCCACCCCACACAGATGAAGCCCCCTGCAGCTGAACAGCACCTAAGCCACCCATGCTGGATCCAATAGTTCTGTGGGCTGAATCTGGCCTAAGGACCAGAGGTTACCAACCCCTGGCCTCGTGGATAGAGCCATCACCAAGAACATATCCACTGCATGTCGGGTATCAAGGATAAACAGAGTCAGCTACTCTAGTTTTATGCCAACTGTGAATTCACCTTCACCAGCTGAGTCTCCTGCTGGCCTTTGAGCCACCCTTAATCTCTTTTTGCCTCACTGGAATGGCAGCCACAGTCTGGCCCTTTAATTTTATCAGAATTTGAAAGTGTAGATGAAATGCCAAGCTCCTTATAATTTGGTATTTCAAAATAAAATATATATATACAATAGTATAACAAGGGTTGCCATTTTTCCCTGGCTGTTTTGCTAATTTTGAACAAGAGGTCTCAAGTCCTTTCTCTATTATAGTTTTTACTTATATAACTGACATTCAATATAAAAACAAATTTTGAACATCCTGTGGTCATTTTCTTAATTAAATGATTTTGTTTACAAATCTCTCTGTAACAAACGGTGAACTTTGGTCATGGTAAAAATAGCAATTAATTAACTCTCATCTTTTCTTTTTGTATCCTACAAAAGAAATTATAGCTAAGCACAGGTGTGCAAGAAGTCAGGCAGAATCTCTCTAACTTTCAAGCTTTACTCTAAAAGTGCCTATAGTTGTGTGAGGATGCTGCTCCATGGCTAGAGCATGTCAAACAGACTCAATTAATCAAGCCTGCCTAGTGTGCTAATCAATGCACTCCAGCAACCTCCATGTCTCATTTATTCAGCACCCCACACTTCAAAATGGCAGCCAGGGCACTTTAACTAAAGCTTATTTGAAGCTGTGGGTGCTTTAAGTAAAGTGGCTTTCAGAGCTGCTCTAATTAAAGCACTCTCCCACCCCTAGAGCACATGTAAGACATCCCATGTGCCCCAAGTTAAGATGGGGGCAAGCAGAACATGCATTAGCCCTTGTGGGACAGGACAGGTTGGTGGGGAGAGAGGGGGAGCTCAGAGTCTGCTTGCACAACCCAAGCCCAGCAGGCAGAAAGGCTCTTACACACTTCCCAGAGTGCGCTGTAGGCTCCCTGGTGGCAGGAATCCATGGTGCATGTCCTGAGCTCAGAGGCTGTGATCACAGCTTGTAATATCTCTTCTTCATTTCCCTTGTGCCTCACATGCACGTCTTTCATTTGATCAGCAGATGTTCAGCCACCTGTCCTGGACTCATCACGCTGGCTACTGTGTGCAGGCCTTCTGCACACAGATATGGAGCCTGCAGACAAGGGGGAGAGGTTGGTATCTTACAGGGTTTTTGTTTTTGTTTTGTTTTGGGTTTTTTTTGGGGGGGGGGCTGGTCAAGGTCAGAACAGGCCTGCAATCATGGGAGGGGGCTTTTGCGGTGCCCTGAGGGGATCCATACAGTGAGTGCCTGTGCCATGAGAAACAGAATCAGTAAGCACCTATTGGACTTCCCCCATGGATCAGATCAGGAAGCAGGAGAGGGTTTGCTGTTAGCTACATGCCAGCCTCTCCAGGGAACCCAGAAGTCAGCCTAGCAGCAAGAGCTGAGTATCTGAGCTAACGGTTCCCATGCAGGAGCCCTTCCATCACATGTGTCCTTTTCCTGGACTTGGAGGGAGGGAGGCGGGTTTCTTTGGCAAAGGGATACATTTTCCTCATTCCTTCAGCAGTTGTTGGACATCTCTTTATTGTATCTCCTGTCCCTGGTATGGGGATCCTGTCTCCCAAAACTGCCACTTAACCCTTTTGCCTACTGAGCTCAATAAATGCTATTGAGGCTTTTTCTTGAGTGCTTCGGGGGGGAGGAGGAGCTGTTTACACTCAAGTGCTTGAAGTATCTGTGCTTAGGCTCAAATCCACCATTGAGCACAGCATGGCCCTGACAGAAATGACAAGGATGTGTCAATTATGCAGCTTTATAATCCCACTGAATGGAACATGCATCCAAACATCCAAGAGTGCGGGGTAGACAGGGCAGAAACCAGTGCTTGGCTGGGCTCCAGGCTTCGTCTGGGGAGGGTGGGGATGGGGGGAAAGTGGATGATTCATCCTCTCTCTACACCCCAGCATTCCTGCCTCCTCGTCCCCCCCCAGCCCCAATCCCTTTGTGGGCTTTTCGGCCATAATGGCCATCCCTTGGTATATTACCATGAGGGATGGCCTGTGGCAGCCTCAGATCCCCCCTCTGCTCCTTCCTTCATCTCCCCTTTCACCCTCTCCCACTCCCCCCAGGGGCTCTGAGTCCCTGTCATGGCCATGTGGAGCTGGGACATCACAGGTTACACAGTGCCCTCATGTGTGGCCTGTCTCATCAGGAGAAGTGTCAGGAGTAGTAGTCACAGGTCCTGTGGCTCATGCCAGCACAGCAGTTGCTATGGTGGTACTCCACCACCTCTGGGAGGGGAGCAGAGATCTGGGATAGGATTCACTCTGGAATAGCCATGGCTCCTGTTTGGGAATAGTGTCCCAAGGCCTCCCTGTGCTGCCGCCTCCTCCTCTGGTGTGGTCCCTGTGGGTGACTCCTCTGGTTCTTTGGGTGTCATCTGCCCTGTTCTTGGTAAAGAAGTGGGACAGGTCCATGCAGAACAGCATGCTCTGCCCGCAGACCACAGACTTCTTTCTAGCATCAAACATGCTGTAACAATACCTCCTCATCGCTGTGGTCTTGGTGAGGCACTGCTCCCAGTTTCTGTTGTAGCCCTACATGAGCATCTGCTGGGCTTGAAGACATCACTGATTTGATGCCCTATCTGGAGCTGGTGCTGGATGTGCTCCTTACCCCAAATGGCAATGAGATTCTTTATTTCCCCACAATTCCACTTGCCACTCTCAGGCTTAGCTGGTGGCAGTAGACAAGCCAGGTTCATCCATTATCTGCAGCAGTTCCCATGGGGTCTCAGTGTCAATGGGTGGGTTATGGTCTGGCTGCAATGGGATGGGTGGAAAGCTGGATGGAAGAAGTGGCAGACATGCAAGGGTGCAATTCTCAGTTCATGGTTCTCACTCTCACTTCAGAGGCTTGGGGCCTCTGCTCCCATGTCACCTGGCTTCCACTGTTCAGGTCACCTCCAGAATCTTTAAATGTCCAGGGGCTTTCAGCTAATGCCCCATAATTCTGGAAATGCCACATGCCCTGCCTGGCTGTAAACTTCAAGGGCCTATAGCCCACATGGTCCCTTAAGTTCCAGGCATGTGTGTACATTCAGCCCAGCTTAGAGGTTCAATGCTCCCTACCACCACTACCACATCCCCACATACAGAACTACCAAGCTGATCATCTACTAGCTATCTGATTAGTGAGCAAAAAGAGGGGGAATCAATCTGCACTGAATGAGAATTAAGGACATGGCAGACTCGTGGAGAATTCCCTTCAAAATTAAAAGTGGGGAGGGGGTGGCAAATAATTAGGCCCCAACTCAGCCATCCTTCCTTTACACTCTTATAATATGGAAGACTACAGTGTAATGGATTTTATTACTGGCATGTTAAGAGTTTCAACCCCAAATATACTTGTCAAATTTTATTAGATTTCATTTTTTTCACTTTCACCTTTTCACCTTTTCCCATCCTTTACTGGCACTGTACAAAATCTCTGTTCAGAGGAGATTTCAATATAAATAGAGACATCATGTGTGAGAAGGCACATGGCACTTTCAAGAGCTTGTTTTGCATTATTATGAATTTATTTTGATATTTAGAAAAGAAATATATACATCTAGATATGTAGTTTATAAACCTGAGGAAAGTTGGAAATTGGGATGACTCATGGTAGCAGATGTGGTATGGAGAGACATGAAATTTTAAAAGAAAGAAGATGACAGAGGAGGTCTGAGACAGAGATAAGAAAAAATTCTCTCTCATTACTTGCCACCATCTGGAGCTGTAACCCTTCAAGAACAGACATAAAAAGGTGCATCTACATGTGCAATTACTTTGAAGCAATAAATCCTGGAGCAGTTTTAGTCAGAGCAAACTACTCTCAGGTGCAGCATCTACATGTACGCCTGGCACAGTAGCAATCTGAGTCAGGTCAGAACTGATCAGCTCCAGGCTTCCAGTGGCAGCATCAGCCAGTGGAGGGGCTGGCTGGGGCATGAGGGTGCTGAAAGTGCAAAGCCATGTGGCTAGGCAGCAGGCAAGAATCTGGCCCCTGGCTGCCTGGGCTAACCAAGTGCAATACACACCCATGGTCAGCATCTACATGTGTATTTAATTGCAGTTAATTACCCTGCTGTAAGATAGTACTCTCCTCATCAATATTATCTTACCATGACATTAAATGGTTTACTGTGGCCTAATAGCATCGTACATGTTATCTTAGTTTATAAGATACAGCTGCGGAGTAAAGTGACAGTGACACTTTACTCCGCTGCTAGTCTAGTCCTCAGGTAAGCACACATGTAGACATGGCCAAGCAGAAATATTCTAATATTAGAACCAAAACCATATCCCAGGTTCAGAACCAAGACTGATTTAAACACTCCCCCATGCACCTAAATTGAAATTTCATGTATAAGGTTTTATCCCTTCTGTCTGTGGAAGTGATTTTTGAATGAACTAGGCAAATCCAGAGAGTTTTTGGTTCAGAGCTGAGAACTAAACCTAAGTCTCAGGCAAACACAAACTTGGTTTGAACGACACACTATTTGCATCAGGACATTACAAAATACTTCTGAGTACAAGCAGTCACTTACTGCACCAAATGTATCTGAAATCACTTTGGAAAATGAAAAATGGAGAGAGTAGGTATTATGGGGTTCCTATATCTGTGCGGGGAGCCTGCTCTGACATGCTTCATTAATTGAGTCTGGTGGAGAACAGAAATTGACACGCGCAAGAGCCTTCCACGTCAGGTGCATCAGCATCCCACGCATCTCTGCACTGAAAAATAGGTGGCAGAGCACTCTGAAATAAAACACATTTGATGAGCTTTAGTTCAAAACATCCTACCACTATTTTTTCAGCACAGAGACATGTGGGGATGCTGATACATGTGATGCATAGGTGCTTTTAATTAGTGCAGCATGCTAATTAAAGCATCCAGAGCCACGTCCCACAGCAAGTGTAAAAATGCCCATGGATTGTAAGTACCAAAAACAAGAAATACAGTTTACTATTTTGTGATTTTTTTTTCCCCATAAAAGTCTTCAGATGGAATAAGAAAGTGGAGTGCTACTAATTTCAGGCAAGATTTTGCTTCCTAACTTACACCCACACACATAACTGGCTCTTATTGCATGGTAAGCATGCAAAGAGTGCTCTACAGATGTAACCAAACAGATGGTCAGGGAACATAGAACACTGTAAAAATGAAGGATGCCAGCAGCTTCACCTGATATGCCTTGGGTAGCTTAATTCACCTCTGAAATTGCTGCCTATCTCCCAAACTGCTCTTAATGATTACCCAGCTGGGAAAGGAATTTTCCCGAGCTCAGGCAATTTTTCTAATTCATTGCTAGGACACAAAACAAGGGCAGGCTAGAGATGTATCTTATAAACTAAACAGTCCAATACAAAGACCAAAATCCTGTTCCACTTGAAATCAAGGGACAATTTCAGCCAAAGGGGAGGAGGTATGTGCTTCCCACCCCAGATGCCCATAGCCAGGATGCCTGCCTGGACCACGCTGCCCCTGGCACTGCAAGGGGCCTCTGATTGGCAGGGGACCCTGGGCCCAGGCCCCAGGGGCCCCTGCTCTGGTGTGCAGCAGATTATCCCAACTAGAGTAGGGGAAGCTGGGGCCAGCCACTGTGCTGGCCCCAGCAGCTTTACCTGGGGTCCTGGGGGGCCTCAGGGAGCTTCAGCCACAGTGCTCCTGCAGCAGAAAACCTGGCCAGCAGCTGGAGCGTGGCTCCAGCTGGCCAGGCTCTGGGTTTGGTGGTGCATGCTGCCACCAGGTGTACTGCCCTGCCTTTTTTTGACATAGGTTTTTTGACTGCAGGATCTCCCAGGGACATAAAAAACCCCCACATTGCAAAGTTGCAGTGTGGGGAATGTCTACAGCGCTACATACCACACGTCTGCACTCATCTGGATGTGCCCACACTGTCTCAGATGGTTGGTTTTGTTTTGGTTTTGTTTGGGGGGGGCTTTTATTGCTAAGTGAGTCTAAGAAAGGAACACTACATTGTTACTAAGGCTAACAAGACAATTGGATATTATTATTCATGTAGCCAGGAAAAGCAACAAGTGAAAAACGGTAACTAATAAAACAAATAATGTGGGAGTTTTACAAAAAAAATGCTAGCTGCCCTATGTATGTATCTATGGGACTCTCAGACTCTGTAACTGGCTGTTTGAGCCAGCTGCTATCACAAGCACCAAACCATTACTGGAGTGGCCAGAATTATTAGAGACTGACTTTACAACAAGAAAACAGAGGAATACTCTCTGCTTCTTTATGGGTCACTGAATGCATTCAAGATTTCTGGGGCTTCAGTCCATGAGCTTGACTCGCAGGTTTCTGGTCCTGCATCCTGTATTGAGCATAGTGTAAGTGCTTCTCACAGTCTACATTTTACACAAACATTCAGTTTCCCTAGACAAGTTGGAAAGTAGTGATGCTACATATTAGTATGTGTAGGCATGCTGATGTACATTCTGGGCATGTTCAAGTGTATTTTTTCAAGTATAAGTTCCATTTGGAAACTGGCACATTGCCAGAAATCAGTGCAGATGAATCAGTTCTTAAGACAGGTTAACTGTGAGCAGAGGTAAAATAGCAGCTGACCCACATTCAACACTTGCTCAACTGCACCCAAGACAATATGAAATACGAGTAGCAGCAGGAAGCAGGCCCTTGGGGCACTCATGGCCCAAGGCAGGCAGAGGCTCCTGGTGGTGCATGACTCTGGCTGAGTCCAGGAGGCTGCACATGTGACATGGAGCTGGCCCAGCCCACTGGTGCAAGCCTTCAACCCAGACCAGGCTGGCTCCATGCCAACACTTGTGGTTAACGGCACTGCAGGCCAGTCACACACCATCGGGCCAAGCCAAGCCAGCTCTGTGCATCCACATGGGGCTCCCAGCACTCCAGGGGACCGCACATGGCAGCATTAAGCCAGCCCAACCTGATGGCACACACCTCCCTGTGGCTCCTGGTCTATATGCCATCAGGCCAGGAGGGCTGTGTCCTGCCACATTGTACATCATTGAGCTGTGAATCTTTAATTAATTATTTGGGGTCATTAAGCCCAATTAAGGACTGGCTCAGTGAAAGGGGTGGGGTCTTGCTCTCATCAGTTCATTAGCCTGCATCCTGGCTCTAATCTGATGCTAGATAGTTAATTAGTGAATCAAAGACAACAACTCAAGATTGAGGGGTAATAATCAATATATTTGTCAAAAGCAAAGTAAACAATCAATATCAAGGATAACAACAAAAGCAATCCAAAGCCAATGCTTAACCAACAGAGGGTCTAGAGAGCAGTATCCCACTCTCTTACGCTGTCAGCACTTGCTGCAGCTGCTTCTCTCACACAGACTCACAATCTCCACAGGTATCAGTGCCCCAGACCCTCACTGTTCATCAACTCACCAGTCAAGCACAGGCACCAACACACAGGTGAGATATTGGCTACTCTGAGCCCTCACTCACTCTGCCTTCAGTCTATGCCCATACTTTCAGACCCCTTCCGCAGAGCTCCAGCAGCTCCTCCAGCCAACACACAGGATTGGTATGGGCAATCCCCACAATGCAGACATTCCTCATTCACTTATAGCCTAACAACATGGGGCTCCCAGCACTCAGACGTTCCTCATTCAAACTTTGGGCAACCCTCAGCCAGACCACACCCACACACCCTTGGGTATATGCAGGCTCATATTCCATGCACATGGTCACACCCAGCTTCAAGTGCAAACCCTTTTTATAGCATTCAATTGCACCACTGCTGCCAATCAAACTATGAACCAATCAATCACCCCCGAGAGGGGCTATCGATCACACAATACACCAATCACCTCACTGATCCTCTCAGGATAAGTAACTTGTTACCAACTGGCCTTTGGCACCAAAACTCTAACATGACATGGCTTCAACTGGGTATGCTCAACAGCAAAAACTAGGTCACTACCTCATCAGACATAAGAAGTTCATTTTTTCTGGACCCTTCTGCCAACACCACTAGGCCAAGAACACTGAGACTTATAGCCTAACAACATGGGGCTCCCAGCACTCAGCCAGGATCTACTTTAAACAAATTCCTTTAAATCTCTCAATCAGCTATATGATAAACTTGAAAACAGCTGCAAAGCTGCTACAGATCTGGCCAAATTTTCAGACAGAACAAATATGCTCTACTTTCCTGAAGATTTCAAGGTTTCTCATGTGAACTTGACACAAATTTGACTTAAACTTTAGCTGGAGAACAACAGAAAAATCAAGAAAGATTCAAACATTAAAAGGAAAACCTACAGCACAGTAAAAGAAAAGAAGTTGAGAGAGCAAATGAAATGAGCTCAGGTTGACCAATGGCAGGATGTATTTGATTGTATGATACAGCCTGAAGCTTTAAGCCTTCAGGGACTCACAGATGGTGAAGAAATTCAGTGTAACATTATTCAAGAAAGAATCTCATCTACAAAGCAAAAGTGTGACCACAACAAAAGTTTTTAGTGAAAATTTGCTGGCACCCCCTTGTAAATAAAGAAAATAGGTTAGATGCAATTTGTTTGAACTTTCAAAAAGCCATTGGCAAAGCCCAGCAAAAGACACTATTAGTGAAACTAAATATAGTCATAGGATGAAAGGTAAATTTGTATTATAATTATTATTATTTATTGGATTTACTAATTTTTCAACATGAAAAATGGCTAATAGCAGGGTGATTATAAAGGTATTATTTAATATATTAGTGGCCTGTGAAAAGGAATGAAAAATGAAGTGGCAAAATTTTCAGATGACACCAAATCAGTTCATCAATCAAAGCCTGAGAGGACCCTGAATAGCTTCAAAAGTACCTAACAAAGCTAGGTGAGTGGGCTGTATGAAATGAAATTGGCTGAGGAAATTCATTGTAAACAAAGGCAAGGTAATACACAATGGAAGAAACAATATGGACTATTCATACACATTGAGAGGCTGTAAATTAACTCAAGAAAAAGACCTAGTTATAATTATGGATGATTCAATGGAAAAGTACATACAAGGGACAGTAACAGTTAAAAAAAGCAAACCAGGAATTGGGTTATTTTCTACCTCCTTAAAACATAATTTTGAAAATATTACAGAAAGCCATTATATAAGTCAGTGTATGCCCAACCTTGAATGCTATGCTCGTGCTTTTTCATAAAGAATATTAAAAAACATAGAAAGGCCAGGCAAGGCCAATGCAAATGATTAGAGATGATTTTTCAAATCTCACTAAAATATGGGCTACCCTCCTGGCCTCCAGTTTTATAAAGAAATTACATATAATTTGGCCTTCCCATGGATTGTGGCACTGCCTAAAAAGCTTTATTAAGTTTGCATCCATCAAACAATTGGTGTCAGGGGGAGAACCCAGCTGAGAGAGGATCTGATCATGTAGATCACTTAGAAATGCACCCACAGGAAGCAATAGGAACAAATTAAGTTCCTAACTTACAATAAGGCTTGCCACCTGCAAATTTGTTTGCTGTCCTCATCCATTGTGTACAGAATAACTGCTGGTGATTGGTGTTATTCAAGATCAAAAAAGACTGGATCAGTCTGATGTACTTGGGTCCAGATCCTTTAAGGCACTTAAACCACCATTCAGTTGCTGGCTATCTACCTAAACCCACTGTTTAAATTCCTGTTGATAGGCAAGCACAACGTTGCGTAGGTAGTGATTCTGCATCACATCTAATGATCTGCTTGAAGCCATCACTCAAACCCTGTATGAAATGTTCCTATATCATTTACCAGTGTGTGCGTCTACACATGCATTTGATCTGAGATCAGCTGACTTGCAAGTGAACTACTTGCAAGTAATCACTCCTGGGCAAGCATCTACACATGCAAAGACATGGCAGCAGATTTTCTACTCTTAGCACCAAACTGCTACCATATCCTGTAGCCATCAATGAGTCCCTGCCACCACTGGGGGGAGTTCAAGGCTCTGGCTGCAGCTATCACCAGCCCCTCTTTCTGCTCCCTGGCTAGCCATTCCCCTGGTCAGGAGCAGGATGTACAGCACAGGGGCAGCACGCAGCATCTCTCTCCTCACTGCCTCTGTATTCCTGCACTATGGCTGCTCCAGCCCCTGCCCCTGGCAGAGATGACCAGCACTTCAGGCTCCTGCTGGCCCCACACTGGCCCTGCTGGCCTGCCATTCCAACCACCAGCTGTCTGGACCTGCCTGGCTCCCCCATGTGCAGCAACCACCTGCTCAGCAGCAGCTCACCGTCTCAGGGCTGCCACCACTGTGCAACTGCTGCCAGGACCCCATTAAACTGGCCATCCCCCAGCAGGAATGTCAATGATGGGCTGCTGGATACTACTGCCAGGTCTGCCCTTACTCTCCTGGGCCTCCAGCCCCACTCCTTCTTGTGTGGTGGCTACACAGCATCCAGTACACCTGGGATGATGAGCAGTGACTGGAGGCTTTCCAGTTGACTAAGGCCAACTTCCAGGACCTCCTGGAGCCACTCTGACCACACCTGGAACAGTAGGACACCAACATGCGGTCACCCCTCCCTGCAGACATCTGACTGGCTCTCAGCCTGCTGAAGCTGGCCATGCCCACCAGCCTCCACTATATGGGCCATCTCTTTGGGGTGGTCAAAGGTGAGGTGGGCACCCTCCAGGACATGCTGGGGCACACCATACTCTGGGTGCATGACCCCCTGATGGTGGCAGGGTTCTGTGATCTGGGATTCCCTCAGTACACTGGGGCCCTTGATGGGACACACATCCACATCACCTGTCTATGCCATGGTGACCACCCCTTTTATAGCTGAAGGGGCTTTCACTCAGTTGTGCTCCAGGCCATCATGAACCACCGCAGCACCTTGAGCACCAACTAGGCAGGCTGTGCCCAATGCCCACATGTTCTGCAACTCAGTCCTGCCAGCCCTCCACTACATGCCAGGAGTTCCAGAACTGCAACTTGGCACTGTGGTGGTCCTACCCCTCCTCACTGGGGACCCCACCTACCCGCTCCTGCCTTGGCTCATGTGACCCAACACTGGCCAGCTGGACTCCCGCCAACTCACTTCAACAAGGCTAGATCCACACCCTCGTGGAGTGTCCCTTCAGCCACCTTAAGGGACGCTGGCACACTCTCACCACCCACTTCAAGTTTGCTGAGGATAACTTCCCCTGTATCATCATCACAGCCTGCATGCTGCATAACATATGTGAGGCCTAGGGGGAGTTCTTCCATGAGGTATGGGTAAAGCAGGCACGGCAGATGGAGCATGCCTGGCAGTGGGAGTACCACCTGCGGCAGCGGTAAGAGCAACAGCAGCGAGCTCCTCACTGAGGCCCTGGGCAAGCACACCTTCCCCCAGGAGCCAAAGCACCAGGTGTGAGAGGGTGCTGGTTGACCACCTCCTCCTGCACTCCCTGCTATGCTGAACAGCCACCCATGGACCCCCCCCATCCCCCACCACCATGCTGACTGCAGACATGTCTCAGAAGAACAGTTTTTATTTCCCTCACATCAAATAGACCCCACTCCCTCCCCAACAAACAGAATCTCCCACCCCCCTACACCCCAACAACAGAGCCCCTCTACCACCCGCCAAAAATAAAACACCCTCTTTCCTGTGCAAACTATTTACAATGTAGTTTGTGTACGGTCCTAGGTGGGGAGCCGTGGGGTGGAGGTACCTAGGGGGCTGAACCTGGGGACAGGGAGCCAGCACCCCAGCCTCTGGATGTTTCCCTGTGTGTGCATGCACCACAGCGAGTCCAGCAGGCATGGGGCTCACCCAGGGGTGAGATCAGCTGGTGGTTCCCCCAGTGTGGGGGACTCCTACCTCTAGCAGCTGGTGCCCAGAGCCAACAGGGCCAGCATGCAGTCCTAGATGTGCTGCAGAGAACTCTGGCTCTGTGCCCATATAGAACTGCAGAGAGTGGGTAGCCTGGGCCTAGGTGGGGGTGCTGGGTGGCAGGGGACCTGGGGTGGGGGCCAAGCTAGGAGCTCGTGGCTGGTGTACACAGTGCTGCACCTCTACCCAGGCCCAGGCAGGGGCCTGCTGCTGAACAGTAGGCAGCTGCCAGGGAACAGGCAGGGTTTGGGTCGGGGCCCAGGCAGTGGGTAGCATGAAGGTGACTACCAGGGCCAGGATGGTGTCCAGTACCCAGTAGTTGTCATCCGTGGCCTTCACTGCCCTGCCCAGGACCATGGTCTGCTCCAACAAGGCTTCCAACCACTTGCACTTCAGGGTCTGGAGCTGCACCTGGAACTCCTGGTCCACCTGGTCCTGCATGTTCTCGCGGTCCAGGTCCTCTACCCACCAGGCCCATGCATCTACCAGATGGTCCTCTGATGCTGTCACCAGCCAGTCCAGGAGGACGGTGTGGTCCTGGGTCAAAAACCCAGCACTAACCAAGAAAAAAAACCAGAAGAAACATCAGCCTCAATGTATTCTTTAAACTAAACACTTGTAAAACTCAAACAAGCTATGGATCAGCTACAGACTGTCCACTGAATAAAACAGCTTAGCAAACTAACTGGTGTTTCTCTAGTAACCAGCTGGAGTATGCTACACCTTACATCATGCAAGGCATCCCTGAGCTAAAACATTGAAAAGTAATGCTACAAAAGCCACAGATGCCTTTGAATATGTTTACCACCTGCAGAAAAATATTAAATGCTGATGTGTTATCAGTTAAGCAGAACAGCAGCTTCAAATAACCTGTTAGTTCTGCTCTGTAAATGTAGTATGTTTCTTACTCATCTTGTAAGTAGCTTTAATGTTATATGCTACACCACCTCCTCCATAACTGGTTCCCACTGACTCAAAGCTACATTATCTCTGGAACAAAAAAAAAAAAAACAGAGTGGGGGTGCAAAGCATTGTCACAATGTAAAATGGTTCCAATAAACAAGCATTAATCATGCACATTATGTACAATATAATACGTAAAGCTCGTCAGCAGGCATACAGCTCAATCGCTGAATAAGATCCCTTTCCAAATTAAAAGAATCAAATTACGCTGTCTGACAGCTGTTTGCTGACCTATCTAAAATAATTTGGTGGTCTCAGTCCAGTGCCTAGTGGACAGGTGTCTTCATCACAAAAACACCACAATTGGCGTTAATTAATAGCTTTGTTGGCAGCCTCAGCTGAGAAGCCAAGGACTGACTAGTAAGGAAATAGTACTACCCTCTGACCCCACAATGATCCCTCCAAGCCAATATATTGCACATTGTCAGGCTGTATTGAAGATGTCTGTAATGGTGATGCAGTACCTGTTCTGTGGCTAAATGGAAATTCCAAGGACCAGTCTATCTTTTAGCTGATAAGAAATCATGTTCCTATCTTAAGCAACAGAAGTTTTGTCACTGACAGAATAAGTGAAAGAACAAGATTAGGCCCTAAATTCATTAAAATAAATTACATTAAAAAAATTACTAACATACAATAAGAGAGAGAGAATGCCTACCTAGCCATATTTTATAGCCCTGATTTCATCAACAGAGAGAAATGACTTCTCCCTAAACTAAACACTAAAGCACCTAATTCTTCACAGCTTACTCACACCAAAATTTCAAGTAAGGTATGGGCCAGGAAAGTACAATCAGGACTCTTAACATTTTGCTTTTCTACAGCTTCTTCCTTATAAGACTAATGAATGAATACTAATAAATGAAGCCCCTTAATCTTCCAGTGAGTTAGGCAAGAGTCATTAATCTCCGTTTTACAAATGGGAAAACTGAAACACAAATAGTGTAACTCTTACAAGGTCAAATACTGTATGGCATATTCTAGGCAAAAATAAAGCTTGGATTTACTGACTCACAATCCTGTACTTTAAAATACTAGATAATTCTAGATGATTCTGTGTAAGAACTGAAAATGACACAACCTGCGTATTCATTGATCCCTTCATTTGACATGATTATCTCCCAAACAGTAGTATATTTTAGTGTTAAAGGTCAGTGGGTGCATCTACATGAGACACTGACTGCACAATAGCCAAAAAATACTGAGCAGTGGCATGTCACAGCAGACAGTGCTAATATGCTACTGCGCAGTATTATTAAGCTACTTTGCAGTAGTGTCACCTAAAAGACATTCATCAGCCCTACTGCATAGTAACTCTGGTTGCTGCACTTTTATTTATTACTTATTAATACAACTACTAAATAAATACACAATAACGACTGCACAGTAGTGTCTCATGTAGACATGCCCAATTATTTGGGGGTCAACATTCTCCTTCCAAAAAGGAAGAAGGAACCCTGTACTAAAATAAATTGGGAAAAACAGGGACAGGGCAGAACAGATGAAGTGCTGGTAAAGAACTGAATGCTCCCTCCTAAAATGACAGATTTCCAATGGAAAAATCATGTTGGAATTAATGGTCCTAACATTAACTCACCTTTGTGCTCCTACTCATTTGAGAGAACTGCTAATTACGAGAGCTGGCCAGACAATCTTTACCGGAACCATATTCTTTCAGAATATGCTTTGTGAAATTAGATAGATTTTTTCAGAATTTCATCTCAGCAGAAAACAGAAAGGTCTGGGTTCCATAAACCATTTTGACCTAAATCAGTTAAGTCTGATACTACATTCTACCAGGTATATATTAAACCAGTTTCAGCCATTTTGAAACTGATTTATGTGAACTTCTGTTTTGTTATAGGTTTAACCCAGTTTCTGATCACTTAAACTGGTTTATATGTAACTTCTCTCCCTAGCTAAGTACTTAAACAGGTTCCAAGGTCAAAAGGTTCCATTTTGGCATTCTTAGAATGAACTCTTTGGCTGCATCGACACAAGCATGGATGTTTGTTTCGCAGGGACAACTAGCAGCAGGAGACCTTGTGCCACTGCTAGTTGTCCCTGGGGAACACCTCTGGTGCACAGCAGGTTACCTGAGGTGGGATTGGAGAGACGGGGCAGCAGTGGACTGGTCCCAGCAGCTTTACCTGGGGTTCTGGGGGCCTTCTGGGTTGCAGCAGCAGTGATCCTGCCACTCAGAGCCTAGCTGGCAGCTAGACTGTGGTTCCGGCTGGCCAGGCTCCAGTTTTGGGTAGCACGTGCTGTCCTCATGTGCACCACCCCACTTTTTTGGGGGGGCAGGTTTTTTTACCCCAGGATCCCCCATGGTCAACTCCCCCCTCGTCCCCTCCAATGCTGCTATATTGCAATGCGGAGAACACCTGAATGTGTATGCGTGTGTGTGGTATGTCTGCAATGCCACATACCGCATGGCCATGCTTATCTGGATGAGGCCTTTCAGTTTTTCATTTTGAAATTATGTGTGTTGAACATTGTTTAAGTTTTATATTACATGACCCAACATTTTTAAAAATTTCAGCTTAAACTGAGTTATTTCCATTTTTTTTAATCTCGTGCTGTTTTGATCCATAAGAAAAGAGTTCTCAGAACTTTCCTCCATGGGAAATTTTGAAATTGTTAGGTTTTCCTTCAAATTCAGAATGAAGCCAAATTTTTAAATCTCAAAACCCTTCATAGAACAGATTTTCTGTCTTTCCTGCTATTATACTCTACTATTATAACAGAAGCAGTCCTTCTGGATAATGAAGTCACACCTCAGGTGGCCCAGTATTCAAACCCAATATTCAAGAAAATGTGTTCACACTCTGGATCACTGCAAATATTCCCTTTTGGCAAAGCCCTGTAAATGTAAGTCTCATAGGCTAGGTCCAGGCATTCAAAAGGTATGAGGCAGAATCAATCTAAGTTATGTAGTTTTCTGTAGGTGGCCTAGTTCAAATTGATAGTGAACAGAACGCACATTTGCTCTTTGGTGGAAAGGAGGCAAATCTTGAGGTGCCTGTAGACATGCTGCGAGGCTGCTCCAATGCACTCTGATTAAAGCACATTGGAACAGACTTGATTAACTGAGTCTGCTGGATTGTGGTAATTACTGCACTGCAGCCAGCCTCTGTATCTTGTGTATCAGAATGGCAGCAGGGGCACTTGAACTAAAGCTCATCAAATGAGCACCCCTACCACCATCTTGAAGCGTGGGGATGCTGAAGCACAAAATGCTATGGCACTTCAATTAGAGTAGCTCTCAGAGCCTATCTAATTAAACCACTCCCACCACATCCCTGGACCATGTGTAAAACTGCCCTTAGTCTGTGTGGTGAACTTCTGTTCTTTTATGGGTATAGACCAGCTTCCAATAACTTATACTGGTAAAAGTGTAATGTCTATACCTGGCCATGGTGTATTTAGAGCAGTTCCCCCTCTACACCTTCCCTTGCTGCATTTTCTATATAAGAGGAGCATGAAGACTGTCCAAGATAATAATTTAGGACAAGATGCATTAACTAAAGAAGATGTTTCGCTGCTATTAGCATAAATTCTGAGTAACTTGTGTTAATGCTGCTGCGTTCAATTAACTGGCATCACCACCATTTTCCATTGTCCCAGAAATAAGGAAAATAAAATTCAAAATCTTTTGTTCCAGATGTAAAGTGTTAGCATCACTTTGCTAAACATGAATTGCATCTGCCACACAGCTTTGCTAGTGAAATTCTCAAAATAGATGCCTCAAATGGAAAAGGACAGTTTTTTTCTCTTGCTCCTATCTGACCCAAATGACATCAAGGTTTTAAGTCAGAGCCATATATGGCCTAGGGGGCCAAATTCACTTCTGGTGGAATTTTACTGACTTTAATTAATAACTTGTATGGCTTATAAACCTACCAAAATGATAAGGCTGCTGTCTGTCAGAAATGATCATATTCTTACAGACAATATTGCTGCTAGCTTTTTTATCCAGGGTTATTATTGCCGTGTGGTTTATCAAGAAGAGAAGGGGTATGCTGCATTGACTCATTCAGGCACACAGTATGGTTCTTCTCTCTCAAAAAGAAAGTCTAAAGATCACAACACAGTGGTATTATTAAACATATAGCGGTACAAGTATTCATGATGCTGTCCAGAAATAAAGTGAAACAAAGACAATATCCTCTCCCCCTTCAGACTACATGATGGAGCATGTCAAATCCTCTGAAGAGAAAATTAACAATGTTAATCACCATATCCTTCAGCTCCTCTTTTCCCTACCAGTTTTATACCTTGTATCTTCTACCTGTTTCCAAAAATGAGGTTTCCATCTTCCTTTTCTCCACCTCTTGGTCCTCATCCCAGCTCAGTTCTCACTCCTTCTCCTTCACAAGAAATCTCCCGTCTCCCAAAATGTTGATTGCTAACTTCCTCATCTCCTCAGCTGCCTCACTTCCATTCATCTGAATTCCAATGAGCTCTCTCTCACTGTCTTCTAAGACTTAAAACTTCTCAGTGCAGAAATTAGCTATAATGCCCACTAGTATCTAATCAGGTAACAGAATGACTGGGCTGGTTATCTGGGAAGCTTACATATACACATAAGTATATAAAAACATCATTGTGTCATTGGATCTTTGTAATATCATGGTATGACCAGTCACCACATGGATATTATGTCTTTTGTTCTCCTCCAGTTTCCTGTCAATTTTGAATTTTTAGAATGTAATTGTTTTGGAGCCCGGCCTGTGACTCCTTTGGAACGTGTATATAAAGCACCTAGTGTTTTGCAAGAGGTCCTGAAAGCAATTAGTAATAAAGATCCTGCCTCTGTGAACTAATAATATAATGCATGCTAATAAAAACATTATCCATAAAAGTGAAGTGAAAATCAGGGTGCTAACATAACGGCAGAAATGTGGGGGAAGCCCCCAATGAAGATCTGCATTTTAAAAAGGTGACAGATTTTATTTTGTCAGGGTCAGAAGCCAGGCTAGCCACAAGCTTTGCCTCAATGGTGATTAGTGGTGGAACACCAACTAAAAAAGTAAGCGTTTGTGCAAGGACCTTGAAGAAGGCTACTACTCTGAACAGCTTTCAAAGGTACTTCTATTTGCTGGGATTGTCAAATGCATGGGAGTAAGTCAGAAGCACAATTGCTACTGGGATAAGTTTATGTGCTTTGGAAAATCTGATCTATGACTGCTAGATACAAGTCCTCATACACCCCAAGTATAACAGAGTTTTGCTCCATCCTTTGATGGTATTTCCATAGCCAGTATCCCTATTTACTTGTATTTACTGAACTCAGAGAGGCAAGAGTTCTTTTGAGCCTGCTATGGTATTTGTCTTCCCTTCCCTATGTTTGTTGACTGTTTTCAATATTTAATCCCTTTCCATGCACTCACATGTGAATCTGATATTTTATAGACATAAGCGACACTAAATTGACAGCTTAAAATCTCTTCTGCCCCAGCTTCAATGTATGGGAAAGAACCAGAAAACCCATTTACCATGTGCTAAAATCATATTAAATTATGTACAAGTCTAGCCTTAAATAGTATCCCCACTCCATTGCTCCATGGCCAGATTCTCTGTCAATCTCCCACTGAGTTTTTTCAGAGCCATGTGTTGCACCCACGAGTGATTAGTGCGTCACTCAGCATCAAGATAGCTGAGTAAGTCACAACACTATTTCAGGTCTTTTTTTCTATCATGACTGCTATAATAAGTGGAATTTTCTTTCCATTTGTGCCTTTAAATGCCATTTTTCTAGTAATGTACTGAACTATTTTTTACCCTGGCTTTACTGTGGCTGGGTTCAGCACGTCCACATAGACTGAGCGTACACTGTAGGGCCAGGCACTGACGGGGCACTTCAGCAGCTGCATGAACACATACATGAGCATAAATCCAGAAAAAAAAAATGATGGGAGCAGAGGGGGTTGCTAATGGAGATGCATCACTGGCTAGTCAAAAAGCCACTGGTTTAAATGCCAACTATCAGTATCATCCACCACATAGATAAACTGCTTTAAATTTAAGAACATAAGAATTGCCATTCACTGGTTCAGACCATAGACCCATCTTGCCCAGTACCCTGTGTCACACAGTGGCAGAGAATGGATGCTGAAAGGGAAAGTGGAGTGAGTATGATCAAAGTTGTTTTCTACTGTTCCTCTCTCATTTGCAGCCTCCAACATTTAAGGTCTAGGAAGTTCTGATTCAGAGGCTGTATTCCTGACTCCCATGCTCAATAGCTACTGTTGGCCTGCCCCTTTTCTCCAAGAATTTGTCCAATCTCTTTTTGGATCTGGTTAAACTGTCAGGTTCCAAAACGTCTGGTGGCGATGAGTTACACACTTGAACTGCATGCTGTGTGAAAAAGAACTTCCTTGTATTAGTTTTAAACTAACTACTTACTAGTTTCATTTTGTGATGCCTAGTTCTTGTACTGAGAGACAGTAAATAATATTTTCTCTTCACCATTTAGTATTTTGTAAACCTTTATCATGACCCCCCCCACACTGTGAAACATCTCTTTCCTAAACTGTGCCTAACCTCTTCTATGATTCTATCTTGGAGGTTTTTAAAACCCAGCTAGACAAAGCCTTGGTTGGTATTATATATTTGTAGATGGTCCTGCTTTGAGCAGGGGGTTGAACTAAATGACATCCTGAGATCCCTTCCAGCCCTAATTTTCCATGTTTCTATGATTTAGTCTCTCCCCATATGGAAGCCCTTCCATACCATGAATCATCCTTTTTGCCATTCTCTGGACCATCTCTAGTTCTTCTATATCCTTTTTTGAGATGCAGGGACCAGAACTGGATACAGTATTCAAGGTGTGGATGAATCATGGATTTATAAAGGGGCATAATGTTACTTTCAGTTTGTTTACAATTCCCTTAATTATCTCTAACATTTTGTTTGCCTTTTCGATGGCTGCTGAGCCCTGAGATGATGTTTTCAGTGAACTGCCAACAATGTGAATGGTCAGCAATGACTCCTACATCTCTTTCCTGTGATAACTGCTAATGTACAGCCCATCACTGTGTAGGTATGGTTTGGGTTTTTGTGCATGTGCATCACTTTGCTCTTATCTACATTGAATCTCATCTCCCATTTAATTGCCCATTCACTCAATTGTGCCAGATTCTTCTGTAAGTTCCTCACATTCTGCCTTGGTCTTTTCCATTTTGAATAATTTTGTGTCGCCCACAAATCTGGCCACCTTACTACTCACTCACATTTCCAAATCATTTATGAATATGTGAAACAGTACTGGTCCCAACACAGATCCCTTGGGTACTTTGCTGTTTACTTCTTTACATTCTGAAAACTGACAATTTATACTCATTCTTTGTTTTATATCTTTGAGCCAATTTCTAGTCTACAAGTGGACATTTCCTGTAATCCTGTGATTATCCCAGTATGGTGTTCTTAAGCAGTTCCCATGCTGTTTGCATGTTCTTCTTCTCCTTATGGGAGCCCTTTTAACTTCTAACTTGCTTCCTCATTCTGATGTAGTCTCCCTTTTTAAAGCTGAAGAATACTGTAGTAGAATTTCTCATTTCCCCTGCTACATGGATGTCAAGCCCAATTGCATTGTGGTCACAATTGCAGAGAAGCTTAGTTAACTTATTTCACCAAATCCTTTGCACTACTTATGACTAAATCAAGCATGGCCTTTTTTCTTGTAGGTTCCAAGACCGACAAGGTCACCCATTATTACTGGGTTTTCTGCTGTCACTGCCTCTCTCATTTCCCTTAGCATTTCTAACTTGCTGCTGCCATCCTGATCTGGGATTTAATAGTATATCCTCAGACATACTCTTTTTCCTACTGAAACCTGGAATTTCTATCCACAAAGATTTATGGAACCTTTCATCAGTTGCAAAATCTACTCTATTTGATTCAATAGACTCTCTGATGTAGAGTACCACTCCACCACCAGCATGATCTACTCTACCATTCCTGTATAACTGGCATCCCAGTATTACAGCATCCCATTGATTTTCCTCATTCCACCATGTTTCAGAGATATATATTATGCCAATATCATTATTTACTGCTAAGCTTTCAAGTTTCCCCACCTTTGATCTTAGACTTCTAGCATTAATATAAAAGCACATATACTTTTCACTGCTGCCTGGTTGACTTTATCTGTGTGGCTATTTAATTATTAAAGGTATTTTCTTGTGCTTGTCTTCTCCCTGTTTCTTATCCCCATTTTTATTATTTCAAGCCTGTAGTTCAGCACACAGTTCAGTCAGTCTGAACTGTATGCTGTTCTGTACCTGTCAGCTTTTCCTCCATTTTTTATTTAAAAATGTCTCTACCACCATTTTAACATTATGTGCTGGCAGTTTGGTCCCATTTTGGCTCAGGTGGAGACCATCCCTCCTGGACAGCCCCCCACCCCCCATCCCCCTGTTCCAAAAGGTCCCTCAGTTCCTAATAAACCTAAACCCTTCCTCCCTATACTATCATCTCAGCCACACATTGAGACTCAGGAACTCTGCCTGTCTGCATTCCAAGGCCTATATTTTATGCAGAGTTTTTAAAATTAAATTAATGTAAGGCCTGGTGAAACCTGAAAAAGCAGGGGTGGATCCAGGGCAGGGTGCACTGGTGCACTTGCACTCCCTCTCCCCCCTCCCCCCCCCCCCCACACACACATACACAAACACTTTTAATGGTTGCTCCACCCAGTTCCCCCCTCAACCTCCTCTTGCTGAGGCTGAACAGGTTCAGGTACCTCAGTCTCTCCTCGTAGGGCCTGTCCTGCTGCCCTCTCACAAAGTGGGTGGCCCTCCTCTGAACCCCCTCCAGGCTGGCCACATCCCTTTTGAAGTGTGGTGCCCAGTACTGGATGCAGCACTCCAACTCTGGCCTAACCAAAGTTGCATAGAGTATCACCTCTCTGGACCAGCTTGAGATGCACCTTTGGATGCATGACAAGGTATGGCTGGCCTTGCTGGCTGCGGTCTGGCATTGGCACTTATGTTCATCTTGGAGTCAATAATGACTCCAAGATCCTGTTTCACCTCTGTGTTTTCAAGAAGGGAACTCCCCAGCCTGTATGTATGCTGTGGATTCCTTCTCCCAAGGTGCAGCACCCTGCATTTGTCTATGTTGAACCCCATCGTATTCTCATCTGCCCACTTTTGTAGTCTTTCTAAATCTAGTTGCAGCCTCTCTCTCCTTTCAAGTGTGCCCACCTCACCCCACATCTTAGTGTCATCAGCAAACTTGGACAGCATGCTTTCCACCCCCTCGTCCAAGTCACTGATGAAGACGTTAGACAGTCACGCTCACATCTCCCCAGGTTGAGTACAACCCATCCACCACTACTCTCTGGGTGTGCCCATCATCATTTTTACCCATCCAACTGTGCAGGCATCAATGCCCCAGTCACTTAATTTATTGATGAGGATGGGGTGAGAAACAATTTCAAAGGCCTTCTTAAAGTCTAGAAAGACTTCTTGAAAACCACATTAGCCAGTTTCCAATCCCCTGACACTTGGCCAGATAACCAGGAATCCTCATACACTAGGCCAAGGGCTCTGCAATGACCCCTGCCAGCTCCCACAACACCTTTGGGTGGAGGGTATCTGGACCTGCAGATTATTCTAACTCATTCCAATAAGTTATATTGTTTTTTGTTTTAATCCTAAACTGAATAATGCAGCCCTAGGCCTTTAATATGTTAATAAAGCTTCTACTTTATTTTTAACTGGAGAAAAATGTGTGCTATTTTACATGTGATAATGACTTACCATGTACACCCTCTTTCCAAAATCCTAGGTCTGCCCATGCTGAAAGGTAATAGGGAACACATCTAAGTGGAAAAATAATACATAAAAATTTCTGTTCCTTGGTGAACTTTTCTACATACATTTATCTCATTCCAAAACAATCTGACCCTAACCTTTAATGCCAAGGAAAAGTCCATAAGACTTAACAGATGAAAATATAGACATGTCTCAATATTGTTTGTGAAGCCAGAATTGTGTCAGGAAAAAAGTATTTTTGTCTGAAGAAATAGAAGACAAACTGAATTCACACAATAAATGTCCTCTATGATCAGACAGGCAAGCCTAAATAAAAATTAAAATGATCCCAAGAATACCTTTAGCACTTTTTTCAACATAAAATTACAGGGCCCATTTCCATAGATTGTTATATACACAAAACAACATGTATCTCTATTATTTTCAGTTTCAAGAATACATTCTAAGTTAAGCTAAAGAATATAGAGGATGCCTTTCCAACTCAAAAATAATATGTATTTCAACTAATCTGAGCTAATACTATATTAGGCAATCTGGAAAATAGAATAAACTGATACGTTGAACTAATACCTGATGGCTGCACAGCTGTAAATGATCTAAATAAGTGATTTAAATGAGTTTGTTAATGTGCAAATATAGTCCCAACCAATATTTGGTGCCTTAAAAAGGTCAATTTCTAAAAGCTGAAAACAATCATAAACAATAGTTGACAGGAAAATTTAAATTAAAATATGAATGATATTTGGCAACTGTTAGGAATGTTTTAATTGTCCAGAAAACACAATTACAAAAAAAGACTTATTTGGTTAAAAAAAAAAAAGGAAGGTTAAAAGGGGAAATAAAAGTAACAAGAAAAAATATAACATATGGAAAAATGATAAGTTGATAATAACAAATACAGATCAGCAGTTAGGAAACATAATTGTTGAGGGAAGCTAAAAGTATCAATGAAGTATATATTTTGCCAATAGGGTTGTGATAGACTATGGGGTTTATGTTTATAGTTCTGTGTTAATTGTGTTCATGTTGCAATGTTATGTCCCTCAGTTTCTCCCTAGCTAATTTAAGATGGGTGGGGGGAAGAACAGAAGACAGTGAAGCCAGAGTTCCTGGTCTACAAAGCACATGCATCTACAAAGACTTGAACAGCTTTGCTGACACTTCAACACAGGTGCTTAATCCTTGGTGACAGGAGAACATCTGGTAAGGTGGTGTTTTCCCCAATAAAAGCCTTTATTGAAGCAGATCTGTTTGTTGCTTGGACCTTTAGGTTGCACTTTATTCTTTCTGATAGGAGGTAATGTCTCTCTCTCAGGAGTAAACTGGATGCTAGTACCTCGAGTTAGGACCAGGGATAACCAAGGAGGGTAAGGGACTAAAAGGCTGAGCTGCTCTAGAAGCCTCACCTGGACTGACTTCAGGGCACTCTCGGAAACAAGGTAATGGGGGTCCCAAGCAACCACCTGCCCTGGGGGGCAAGGGAAGGTGGGCAGTGGGTGTCCATGACAAGTGGTGGTAGTGGCAGGATTTCAGAGTGCAATTCTATGGTGCTTTTGAAGTGCCATATCAGAGGATTCAGCATGCAAGTGGCTCTTTAAAGGGAGTCTTGCAAAAGTGTTCCCGGAGAGAGGAATAACCTTTGGGGGCGCGTCCAGACGAGTGTGGTCATGCAGCATGTGGTGCTGCAAGCATGTTTACAGAGCCACATACTTCACAGTCTGGTGTTCTCCATGGTGCAAGGACACGCTGGCCAAGCATGCACTGTGCTGGATTTTTTGCCCCCAGATTTCCCAGGGTCAAACATACCCATGTAGAGAAAAAAAAAGCCAATGCAGCGCACACTCAGCCAGCACACACTGCTGAAAAGCAGCTCTGGGCTATAGCTGCCAGCCAGGCTCCACACAGCAGAATTGTTGTGGCTGCAGCCCTGGGAGGCCCCCAGGACCCTAGGTAAGGCTGCTGGGGCCACCCCAGTGCTGGCCCCAGCCTCCCCTACCCCACTTGGGGCAATTTGCTGCATGCCAAAGCGTGCACAGGTATAACCCAGGGACAAGTAGCAGCAACACAAGATGCACCCCTGTTACATGGCCCCAGGAAACCAAATGTCCACACACATCTAGATGTGCCCTGAAAGGACAAAAATGGCCTAGTTAAACAGACTCCTGTACTAAGCAATTGAGCTCAGGACCCTGAAGCAGCTACAGAAACAGGACTAGGATGGAACCCAACTTGCCAGCATGGGAATGCCACTGGTGACCACAGTTGCCAGAGTAGCATCCAGGCTTCATTATGACACTCTTCCCCTGACACTGGATTGGAGTGGCAGAGATTGATGCCAAAAGAAAAAGAGCTGCAGTTGAAAGCATGAACTGGATATTGAGAGATGAAGAAGCCACAGCACACCTGAACTGGTAACCCCAAGGAGCCCACTGGGAAGTCAACCTTTCTGGCTGCATAGATCCCAAAGTGCTAGCCCCATATAAAGACAGGAAGGATATGGATGCCTGTCTTTCTACTTTTGAGAGAGACTATGCAAAACACTGGGTTAACCTAAAAGACCATCTCTACTGTCTTACTCCTTGACTGAATTCTAAAGGTCTTGAAGTTTTGAGCCTGAGAGAGAAAGAGGTGATCTATCTCTAGTCTGATGGATCAGACTATGAACAGTTCAAGCAGGCCCTAGTGCTTAAATTTAAATTGACTTCTAAAGCAACATTTCCCAACTGGTGTGCTGTCAGGCACATCCAGGTGTGCTTCGGCATTTTGCACTGGAGCCATGCCCTCTGCCTGGCTGGAGCCACACCCCTCACCTGCTGCTGCTGTGGACACAGACAGACGGGAAGCGTGACTCCAGCCAGGCAGGGGACATGGCACCAGCCCAAAATGCCATCCAGCTGGCAACGCACCACTCCTCCCAAGCAGCATCCAGCTGGGTGCACGCCACTCTCCTCCCTCCCCCTGCCAGTCGGTGTCTGCCTGGCCACGCACCACCCTCTCCCTCCCCCTGCTCTGCGTCCAGTGTGCCTCAATGCTTTTTTATTCAGGTAAGTATGCTGTGGGGCGAAAAAGTTTGGAAAACACTGTTCTAAACCTTCCTGAAAAAAAATTGGGGAGTATAAAAGACTGAGATCACCTATGTGGGAGTTGTAGCCACGCTAAAGAAATATCCCTCACCAGAGCGCCCCAAGGGATGATGAGGTCGAACGGTCATAAACTACTGCGAGACCGTTTCAGGCTGGACATAAGGAAGAATTTCTTTACTGTCCGAGCCCCCAAGGTCTGGAACAGTCTGCCATTGGAGGTGGTTCAAGCACCTACTTGAACATCTTCCAGAGCAAATTGGATGCTTATCTTGCTGGGATCCTATGATCCCAGCTGACTTCCTGCCCTTTGGGCGGGCGGCTGGACTCGATGATCTTCCAAGGTCCCTTCCAGCCCTAATGTCTATGAAATCTATGAAAATATTTCCTTAAGGGCATGTCTAAACATTCTGATTTAAGATGCATTATTGGGCATTTTTAAGGCACATGAAGGATGTGGGTCTCCACATGCACATCCTTAATGCACCTTAAAATGGTGATTTTAGGCTATTCGTACCTAAATTTGATACCTGCAAAAGTATGTATCAAGTTTAGGCACAAAGAGCTAAAGCACTTTAAGGCACATGTAGACACACTAAGGCACATTAATGCTGTGTATATCAACTGACTTGGGACTAACTTCAGTCCCAAGTCAGTCTACACACTGCATTAATGTGCCTTAGCGCATGCATGTATAGAAGCACACCTAAATCACCTTAAGGCACATCAGGCAAATATGCATTAAGTTTAGGTGTGCATAAAAGCATGTGTTGACATGGCCTAAATAGAGAAAAGACCCTAGTGCCGCCACTTCAAAGGAAATAAGTAACTTCTGCATTTGAACCCCATGGTTGAAGAGCAGGTAAATTTCCATGAAGTTCAATCAGGACAAGTGCAAAGTCCAACACTTAGGTACGGAAGAAGTCCATGCACTGCTGCAAGCTTGGGACCAACTGGCTAAAAAGCAGCCCTGCAGAAAAGAACCTGGGGGTTACAGTGGACAATAAGCTGTATATGAGTCAACAGTGTACCCTTATTGTCAAGAAGGCTAAAGGCATTCTATGCCGTATTAGTAGGAGCGTTGCCAGCAAATCAAGGAAAATAATTATCCCCTCTATTCTGCACTGGTGAGGTCCCATCTGAAGTACTGTGTCTAGTTTTGGGGCCCCCACTACAAAAAGGATGTGGACCAGTTGGAGAGAGTCCAGCAGAGGGCAACAAAAAAGGATAGAGGGCTGGGGCACATAACTTCTGAGAAAAGGCTGAGGGAACTGGCCTTAGTCTTGTGAAGAGAACGCTGAGGGGGAATTTGAAAGTAGCCATTAACTACCTGAAGGGTGGCACCAAAGAGAATGGAGCTAAACTGTTCTCAGTGGTGAGACATGACAGAATGAGGAGCAATGGTCTCAAGTTGCAGTAAGGGAAGTTTAGGTTAGATATTAGGAAAAACTTCATATTAGTAGGGTGGTGAAACACTGGAATAGGTTACCTACAGAGGTATTAGAATCTCCATCCTTGGAGGTTTTTAAGACCTGGCTAGCCAAGGCTTGTGTGGTATAATCTAGTTGGGAATGGTCCTGCTTTGAGTAGGGGGTTGGGCTAGATTACCTTCTGAGGTCTCTTCCAACCCTGATTTTCTATTATTCTATGATTCTATGAATTTACGAATAATAAGACTCAAGCCTGAGAAGAGGAAAAAGCGGTTGTCCTCTAAGTCAGTGTCATAAAAGTATGACAAGACAAACTCCCCACAAGGAATATGTGGGCAAGCTGAAGCTCACAGGAACAGCTGAACTGGGAAGGCAAACCCTGAGGGTCCACTAAGAGAGATGGTGTAGTTTTTGTAAAAACCTGAAACACAGTATGGCATACTGTACCAAGTTGGAATCTACAGAATACATACAGGACACCAAAGAGTTAATCTAATTATCCAGGAAGATTTTGACTGTTGACTAGAAGAGCCAATGCCCTTCCTGCAACCCACAGAAAAAAATGCCCTCCTGCTCATCCCACTGAAGAGGAAGGTGGTTGGGCCTTTGAGCTCAACCTCAAAGTTTCAGACTATCAAATTCACAGGATGCTTTTAGAGACATCCATTGAGCTTCTGTGAAGGTGGATGGGAAATCTATTGAATTGATCTGGGACACTGGGACTGAGATAACTTTGGTCCACCAAAGTGTGGTGAACCCTGTCAAGGTAATCCCCAGCCAAAATGTGTGGGTGCAGGGTCCCACAAAGAGGGTCTTCATGGCCCCCTTCATATGGTGAAATAGGGCCCCAAAGAAGGGTTCATAGGGGTTGGGGTGACTGGAGGGGCCACCTGCTGTGATATTAGGGAATAATTTGAGGAAATTACCTGATCTTCCTCAGGTAGCGTTGATGGTACTTCTCCAGTGACTTGACGTGTCTCCTGTACATTGTCCATGTCTCAGCTCCATATAGTAAGAGGAGGATCACAACTGCTTGATAAACCATGCACATGTTTTCAGATCTGATGTCAAAATCTTTGAATACCTGCTTCATCAGGTATCCAAAGGCTGTACTTTCACATCTGAGGTGATGTTGGATTTCTTTGTGAATGTCAGCCTTTTGCGAGAAATGGCCTCCAAGGTACAGAAAATACTCAACATGCTCCAAAGTCTCACCATTAATCTGAATTACAGAAGATAGGGGTTGCTCATTAAGATCTTGTTGATGGATAACCTTAGTCTTCTGAATGTTAAGGTTCAGTCCCATTTTCTTGTATGCTTCAGTAAAGACATTGATGATTACCTTCAGGCCTGCTTCTGAGTGAGCACAGACTATAGAATCATAAGTGTACTGGAGCTCAATGATTGAGGTCAGGGTGATCCTGGTTTTGGTTCAGAGTTGGCTGAGATTAAACAGTTTACCATCCACTCAGTAGTTTAGCTCTACTCTGACTAGAAGCTTGTTGATGGTCAGATGTAACATCATGGTAAGGAACATTGAAAAGAGTGTTGGAACAATGATGTTGCCTT
Source organism: Crocodylus siamensis (assembly GCF_052110815.1). Taxonomy (NCBI): domain Eukaryota; kingdom Metazoa; phylum Chordata; order Crocodylia; family Crocodylidae; genus Crocodylus; species Crocodylus siamensis. Next base: position 80,026,812 of record NC_143395.1, on the reverse strand, counting down.
GCTTAACTCATGTCTTAACCTCAAAGAGATCTGTGATTGGTCCATTACTGAGAACCATTGCTTGCATACCGTCATGGAGCAAGCAAAGAATGGTGATGAAATTTGGCAGGTATCTATACTTCAGAAGGATCCTCCACAATGCTTCTTAGTTGACAGAGTTGAAGATTTTCATGAAGTCAAAGAAGGCCATATAGAAAGGTTTATGTTGTTCCCAGAATTATTCCTGCAGATGGCGAGATGTACAGATCATGTCATTTGTGCCTTTTGATGCCCTAAACCCACACTAAAATTCTGGGAGGAGCTCTTAAGCAAGTGGAAGGAGATAGTTCAGGAGGGCTCTTGCAACGATCTTTTCGCAAGGTGATCCCTCTGTAATTTCCACAGTCAGACTTGTCTCATTTCTTGAAGATTGTCACAAATCACAGCATCCTTGAGGTCATCAGGGTTTATCATCATTCCATATCCTTAAGATGAGGGCATGGAGCTGTGATGTGAGCTTCTCTCCCTGATGCTTGAAGATATCTGTGGGGATTCCATAAGCTCCAGATGCCTTGTCATTCTTCATCTGTTTGATGGCTTTCCTTGCCTCATCACGGGTTGGAGGGATTCCAGGATCATCTCTGACTGGTTGTTATGCGATGGAGTTGAGAACACTCTCATCAACAACAGAGTCTCATTGAAAATGTCTTCAAAATGCTCTTTCCAATGGGTGTTGATGGCTCCACTTTCCTTGATAAGGTCTTTTCCATCTGTAGGTCTCAAGGGGCTTGGTCCCTGAGTGTTCGGACTATAGATTGCTTTAGTGGCACTAAAAAAAAAAATGCATATCATTGATGTCAGTGAAGTGTTGAATCTCCTTTGCCTCATCTTCCCACCATCTGTGTTTCATATCATTGGTTTTCCTGAGGTCATTCTTGGCAAATTTGCAAAATATACCAAGTTATATGTAGTTGCAGACCCTCAGCAACTCAGAATGACATGAATAAACTGGAAAAATGGTCCTAAATCAATTAAATGAAATTAAGCAATGACAGGTACAAAGTCCTGCACTTAGGATGAAATAATTGCATACACAAATACTATTATTGGCTAGGCTGCAGTACTGCAGAAAAGGACCTAGGGGTCAGAGTGGACCATAAACTGAATATGAAGCAACAGTGTGCTCTTGTTGCTCAAAAGAGCAATGGTATACTGGGATGTATTAACAGGTTCATCATTTGCAAATCTGAAAAATATAGTATAGGTCAGAGAGAAGTTTAGGCTCAGTTAAGAGATTAATGGGAAGTCAGACAAGACCATCATGTTCCCTTGTGGTCTTTAAAGTTAACACTATTGTTGTATACATTAAAAAGACACAATGAAGATATATTTCTGTATTCTAAATTTCATAGGCATCCATGTTAGATTTTATTATGGCTATTTTAACTCACAAATATTGTAAACACACTTTTGCAGTACATCTTGAACATGCATCTAATATGCTACTGTGTGCTCTTTGTTACACGATAGGTGCTTACAGAAGTTACAGAAGAGCACCTTGATCATGCCATAACTTCTTGCACTTTACACAAAGCACTTAAAGTTACAGCATCATCAAACTAACAGACATTTGACGGTGGAGGCTGGGTGCCTCCATGTGTTGGCCAAGGCCTAGAGACAGGGGGCATTGTATCCTGCTATGGAAGCCAGCCAGCCCAATCGTTTGCCCCGCTGCCCTCTCTCCCCTACCTGCTGGCTGGCTACAAAGAGTCAACAGGGATTCATTACCCCAAGTCAGGGAGGGGGCAGTATGAGGGCAGCTCAAAGACTGTGCCCCCTCCCTGACAGTGCCATGGGGCACCAAGACCCTCTCCTGCTGAGGGTCTGGAGTCCATTTGGGGCATCCCCACCCCCAATCACTGTCCAGCTATTCCCCCTCCCTCACCTGCCTACACAGCTGGCTGGCTGCACATGGAGGAGAGTCTCTGCCTCCTTCTTGTGGCAGACAAAGGGAATGATACATAACTGTCATAGGTAACTGTCTACAAGCTCCTTAAGCCACTCTAACTTAGAGCGCCTTCACTTACTAGCTGATTTTACGAGGGTTACTTTTCCACATAAATCAGCCATTTTAAAAGCACTCTGCAGCCATGCACATGTTATGACTTGGCTGTAGAGCTCTTAGGGGCTAGATCACATGACAAATATCATTTCTGTCTGTGCCCTATCTGATAGCTGTTTAAAAGCCAGATATCCTTTTCTCAGTAATTGACTGTTACCTATCAACTGGCGTAACACCACAAATAGACTTTTCTGAAGAATTCTTTCCCTATATTCCCTTTTTATCTAAAAGGCAAATTGTCATGTTACTGGCTAAAAGGTACCTTATAATTCAACATAATACATACAATATAACAGATATACATATGCAGTATAAAAAACAATGGTCATATTTCATATTTTGTAATAAAAGTTTCTTAAGATAAACAGTAGCATTGTCTGCACTTTGTAGTTGTTTCTCCTTATTATAGAAACTAATTCAACTACTACAGCCACTGATGTTATCTAACTGCAAATACTCATTTCACTGCAAAAGTCAAATGACAATTATTCAACAATTATTCAAGCTGACATTGGCACCCAAGGGGGACGATTGGAGACTCTCTGGGTCAAAATCCATGGTGAACAAGGCACAGGGGACACAATGCTAGGGGTCTACTACAGACCTCCTAGCCAGGATCAAGAGCTCGACCAAGAATTCACCAGGGAACTAGCTGAGGCTGCATACTCCCGGTGCATGGTTGTCATGGGAGATTTCAACTACCCTGACATCTCGTGGGAAGACCATCAGCCACATCCGAATGGTTGCAAAGCTTCCTCGTGTGTGGATAAGTTCTATCTGATTCAAGAAGTATATGGACTGACAAGAGGAAAAACACTGCTCGACCTGGTACTGACAATGGGGGATGACTTAATCCGTGACCTAACAATCAAAGGGAAGCTGGGAGACAGCGACTGTGAGCTGATCACCTTCACTATCTGCCATAAAGCAGGCAAGTCAGTCAGCAAAGCAGAAGTCCTCGATTTCAAGAAAGCCGACTTTGACAAGCTCAGGGCCATGCCAACAAGCCTCCTAAAGGACCACAATCCAAAGAGGAGGGGAGTTCAGGAAGAGTGGTTGCTCCCCAAGGGAGCAATCCTGAAAGCACAAGCACTGTCCATCCTGTCTCAGAGGAAAGGCAGCAAAATTGCACAGCAGCCCCCTTGGCTCTGCAGAGAACTAGTAGACCTCCTGCAACTAAAAAGAAAGACCGATAAAGTATGGAAGGTTGGATCCACCCCAAAGGAGGAGTACCCTGCACTGGTCCAGACCTGTAAGGAGTGAGCCAGGAAAGCCAAGGCTGCGACTGAACTCCAACTAACTACACATATCAAGGACAATAAAAAATCCTTTTTTTAGATATGTGGGGAGTCGGAGGAAAAGCAAGGGTAACATTGAACCCCTGTGTCGCAGGGCACTAGGGTGTCCTGCTCCTTTAAAGAACTGAAACTGCTAGGGGAAGACCCCTAGCACTGAGCTGGAAGCCCCAAGGGCAGCCAGAACAAGCTAGTGGCCCACACCTGCCAGCAGTCAGCTGACCGAAAGCGGAAGGGCCTCACTCATATGTAAACCCTAGGGCTGGGACCAGGCAGGTCAGGTCCCTGCTGGCAGCCAGAGGAGAAGGAGCCTCCAGGAAGGAAGTGCCTGGTGATGCAGCAATTGCCTAATATGCTGCACCCAGGGCTAATGGGGCTCCATGAACTCCACAGGTACCCTTGCTCACTGGAGACTTAGTGCCAGGGATGCAGTTTGATGCTTTTAAAGGGGCAGAGCACACCCTTATCTTTTGTATTATATTATAGTCCAGGGGCTTGTGTTTTGTTTGTTGTTCCATAATACTGGTGATTTGGGTGAGGCTATTAGGGGAAGGAGGAGGCCTCATAGGGGACCTACGGCAGCATGGGGACCCCAGCACCAGAGATGGCACAGCATTTGGGGTGCACCGACCCCCAGCTCCAGAGAGGGTGCAACATTTGGGGTGCACAGACCCCAGCAACTTAGATCAAGTTGGACATTTTGGATAAGTACAGACATTCAAAAAGCCTGAGGCTGAATTAATTCAATCTTTACAGGTTAGTCTAACCAGCCAGTCTTCCTCCCCTGCCCCACAGCAGGGCCCAGCACTGTGCCCCTCCAGTCCTAAGCCCCAAGGCAGCACTCCACAGAGTGCGCTCCTCCCTGCCATGGGGGAGAGAGAAGAGGGGGAGAGCCCTCCATGACAGCCCAGCCTGGCCACTGAGGCAGCACTGCCTCAGTGGCTACCCAACTGATAAACCCAGCCCAGCAACATCCCAGCCCACCTCCTTTGGCCCTAGTCTGACCTGCAGCCAGCTGGAAAGGGCCCGGCCCCTCCACACCCACCATCAGCAGTGCCCATGGGCCAGCTTCAGCCCCAGGCAAGGCGTATGGATGATGGGGCTGGGCTGCAGAGGTGGGGGGCAGCACCCTTCCCAGCTGGCTACTACTCCATGGCAGCCCAGGCCAGCACACATGGGCAACAGCTTGCCAGGCAGCAGCGTAGATTTGATGCCACTGCAAGTGGCAAGTCCATCATGGTTGCAGCTTCCCAGGATGCCTTGGATGTGCTGGTGGGCCTAAAACTGCCCATTGCAGGGGCCAATGTGCCCACAGCTACCACTGTTGCTGTTGTGCCCCCTGCACAATGCTTACTTGCTCACACTGTGCAGGGGGTGCAGCAGAGCTGCAGGCACATGAGCCCCCATGGAAGGCAGCTGCCAGGACCTGGGCCCACCAGCACCTCTGAGCCAGCCTGAGCAGCCACGGGCATGATGAACTAATCCCACATGGCCAGTTCAGCTACCCAGGCAGCCTCCCACAGCTGCAGCAGCTGTGCCTCCACACCATTGTCCAGCCAGCCACTGCCCATGTGTGCTGGCCTGGGCTATCATGGAGCCATACCTAGCCAGGAAGGGCCCTGTCCCCTGGCCCAGCCCAAGCCAGTCCCATGGTCCACCCACCTTGCCCAGGGCTGAGTGGGGCTGGCTGTGGGCGTTGCTGAGAGCAGCCACAGATGGGTTGTCCTGGGCTGAGGGGGCAGAGCCCTTCCCAGCTGGCTGCAGCTCCATAACAGCCCAGCCTGTGGCGAGGAGCAATCCAGACACACAGCTCCCACAACCTAAGCCAAAGCTGCAGCCAGCTGGGAAGAGCACTGTCCCTGCAACCCAGCCCAGGCCAGCCTCTCTGCACCCGCTCTCAACAGTGCTCATGAGCCAGCCCAGCTCAGCTCAGCTCCAGCCCTGGGTGAGGGAGGTGGATGGCGGGGCCATGCCAGCTGCCATCTAGCCACACCCCCACCCCTGTCACTGTGGGGGGTGGGATGACCCTGACAGGGGCTGATCTAGCCTGGCCAGGCAGACAGGGCTACGGTCCCCCTGGGGAATTAAGCCCCCTCCCTGCCTCTTTGCTTTAGGGGGCCATGCCCAGCCAGCATTTGGCCATGCACCCCATGCACCCCTGCCCTCACTGGAGAGCAGAGGGGTGGGGCCAGTCCTGCTCTCCGGAGCAGACAGCACAGGGCTGCAAAGCATGCTGGGGGATGGTGGTTTAACTTAAACCAGGAAGAGGTATGGGACAGAAATTCCATAAAACAGTTTGACCCAAATCAGTTAAGTCTGACACTACGTTCAGCCAGGTTTATCTTAAACCATTTTCAGCCATTTTGAAAGTGGTTTATGTGCACTGAACTTATGTTCTGTTATTGGTGGCTATTTTTAACACAATCTAACCTCCAACCTTCCTGAATGTCTGTACTTAGCCTTACTGTTTGTTGATATAGTTCTGCAGTTGAAATTTTTCCATAAACCAAACAATTCCTGATTGATAAACAATTAAACAGAGCAGTTATGTCAATTTTATTTATAGTAGTCACTATAGTGTTTTACAATGAAGTTACACAGAAAATATTTCAACTGTTTTCAATGAATTTATAAAATCAACTTGTTAAAAACCTACAATATTTTTTTCTAGAGGATGTCCATTGCCTAACAATAATTGGGAGTAAAACCCCCATTAAATCTCTTTTGTTTTAAACATCTATATTTTTTTAAAGAGTAATGAATAGTAGAGCATCTTTATTCCTTTGCAAAAAACCCACTGCTATCAGCCATGGGGAGAAATCTTCAGTAACAACCTGTGGCCTGTCTGCAAGCCTTAATTAGTTAGAGAGATCATGATATAGAGCCTCTTCAAATAGGATAAGAGTGGTAGTTCTCTATGGAGAAATAGAACAACCTTTTGTACCTGGTAATTTAATGAGCAGCAACAGGCTAATATGTAGACAACGCAGGGTGTAGCATGTGGTGTGGTTCTCAGCAGAACAGCAGGCCTCTAATGAGGCCTAGTAGTGGATAGCAGCTGGTAAACTCTGTGTTCAAGTAGGAGGCTCAGAGAGCCTTTATTTGGTAACAAAAGGCTGCAAATTGCTCAAAGGCCTGAGTAGGCAATGAGAACATGTTCATATGGTCAGCTGGTATATAATTTTTCAAAACAAATATTACAATATATAATCTTACATTGTAATAAGAAGCAGTAGAGTTTTGGGATTCTGAACATCTCAGAAATAGGTTTGACTATGTAAACTGACTATTACATTTTCCCCAAGAGAAGGCGGCACCTGTTCTTCTGTCTGTATTGTAGCGTGAAATAAAAATACACTTAGTAGCAAGCAACTGTTACCATACAAGAATTTCAGATTAGGTGTACAGAGTTAAATATCAGCCAATATTTTATTTTCTCCTCCGAAAAGTATGTCTTTTCATGAGATTGTGCAATAATTAATGGGGATTGATAGATTATCTGGTTATATAAGTGGGTTTATAGGATATCATAAACCATAAAATGAGCGTTCTTTAATAAGACCAAAAGCCCAGGGTTGATTCAGATCTTAGTTATACATTTGTTGCTATCCATTCCTTTCTATATAATATTAAAATAATTCCACTTGTACACAATTTTACTTAATTATATATTATAACAAGTTAACAGCAATATGCTGCTATCATAGGGCACGCATACATGTGATAGATGTCTTCTCTGATGCATGCTAATTAGCACACATTGGAGCAGACTCAATTGAGTCTGCTGTGAGTCTGCTGAAGTGTACTAATTAGTGCACTCCAACAGCCTCCGTGTTGTGTATTCAGCTCACCGCGTTTCAAAATGGCGAAGGGGGCATATTAAAGTAAAGGTCGTGGAGCGAGCTTTAGTTAAACCACTCCCACCACCATTTTGAAGCATGGGATGCTAAATACACGTGACTCTGCAGGTGCTTCACTTGGAGTGGTTCTCAGAACCATTCTATTAAAGCACATACGCCCTCCACCCCGGAGTAGGTGTACAAAACACTCATAATAGCCTCCTTGGTTTCATTTGTCAGCATTAGATTCCCCAGAGTCCATGAACCAGGACCATGAGACTTTTTTTTTTTCTTGCCATAAAAATCAAACACCAAGATTAAAAGAAATATAAGCAGGAGTCAGTTTTAAAATGACTATCACTCCTCTTCAGCTCAGCACAAGAAACAAATCTTTCTTACATGGCATTTAAAATAATCTTCATTAAAGCATGGATTGGAGGTAGTAAATATATAGATCAAAATGCACAAATAAATATGATTTTTAATTCTGTCTATTAGTTCAGACTTGAGTCTACTCTATAATCATTCAGGAGATGGAGAAATGAATAATATTAAAAAGCAATGAATAGTACTATCAGGAATCAGATTATCTGCAGCAGCACAGAGCTCAGCATGGACTAATTTACCTAGTTACAAACAATTTCTGAGACTGCTGCACAGGCAACAATCATTCAGTTACCCCATATGCCAAACAGACCCAGATTATTTTAGTGCAGGACTCAGAGCTACTAAGTCCCAGTGCCATTACCACAGAACTAATGCTTCTCTCTAGTGAAAGGTACAGGGTCAAAGACAGCAAGGCAGACACTGGGGAAGGACCAGAGAGGCATAGCTCCTGATTGATAGCCAAACTATTTCTTCACATGCACAGGCGCAAACCAGGAAAGCCAAGGCTGCAACTGAACTCCAGCTAGCTTCAAGCATCAAGGACAACAAAAAGTCCTTTTTCAGATATGTGGGCAGCCGGAGGAAAAGCAAGGGCAATGCTGGACCCCTGCTAAACCAGATGGGGCAACTGACAAAAAAGCCAACCTAAATAGGTACTTTGCGTCAATCTTTCATCAGTCCCATGGGACGCCCATGCCTGCTATGGGACAGGGAGATCCGGGTGATGGGGATCCCCTACCCTCCATAAATGCTGACCTCATGAAGGAACACCTTGAGAAGCTGGATACCTTCAAGTCAGCCAGCCCTGACAATCTGCACCCCAGGGTACTCAAGAAGCTGGCGAGCGTCATAGCCCAGCCCCTGGCACAGATCTTTGAAAACTCCTGGCGCTCTGGTGTAGTGCCCGAAGACTGGAAGAAGGCCAATGTGGTGCCAATCTTCAAGAAAGGGAGGAGAGTGGATCCGGCTAACTACAGGCCCATTAGCCTGACTTCTATCCTGGGGAAGATCTTAGAAAAGTTTATTAAGGAGGCCATCCTTGATGGACTGGCCCAGGCTAACATTCTAAGGGATAGCCAACACGGGTTTGTTGCGGGTAGGTCTTGTTTGACCAATCTCATTTCCTTCTATGACCAGATGACCTATCACCTGGACAAGGGAGAAGAGATTGATGTCATATATCTTGACTTCAAAAAAGCCTTTGATCTGGTATCCCATGATCACCTGTTGGCCAAACTGGCCAGTTGTTGCCTTGGCTCCACCACGATCCGCTGGCTGGGAAACTGGCTCCGTGGTCGGACCCAGAGGGTTGTGATTGATGGCAGTCACTCATCGTGGTGCCCTGTGACCAGTGGGGTCCCTCAAGGCTCTGTCCTGGGACCCATACTGTTCAACATCTTCATTAATGATGTGGACATTGGAGTCAGGAGTGGACTGGCCAAGTTCGCCGATGACACCAAACTTTGGGGCAAAGCATCCACGCCAGAAGATAGGCGGGTGATCCAAGCTGACCTGGACAGGCTCGGCAAATGGGCGGACGAGAACCTGATGGTGTTTAACATTGAAAAATGCAAGGTTCTCCACCTTGGGAGGAAAAACCTGCAGCACCCTTATAGGCTTGGCAGTGCTACATTGGATAGCACTACAGAAGAAAGAGTCTTGGGGGTCATCATTGACCACAAGATGAACATGAGCCTGCAATGCGATGCTGCGGCTAGTAAAGTGATCAAAACGCTGGCTTGCATCCATAGATGCTTCTCGAGCAAATCCCGGGACGTCATTCTCCCCTTGTACTCGGCCTTGGTGAGGCCGCAGCTGGAGTACTGCGTCCAGTTTTGGGCTCCACAATTCAAAAAGGATGTGGAGAAGCTTGAGAGAGTCCAGAGGAGAGCCACGCGCATGATCAGAGATCAGGAAAACAGATCTTATGATGACAGGCTGAGAGCCATGGGGCTCTTTAGCCTGGAAAAGCGTAGGCTCAGGGGTGATCTGATGGCCACTTATAAGTTTATCGGGGTGACCACCAGGATCGGGGGGAACGTCTGTTCACCAGAGCGCCCCATGGGATGACGAGGTCGAACAGTCACAAACTCCTTCAAGACCGTTTCAGGCTGGACATAAGGAAGAATTTCTTTACTGTCCGAGCCCCCAAGGTCTGGAACAGTCTGCCAGCGGAGGTGGTTCAAGCACCTACATTGAACACCTTCAAGAGTAAACTGGATGCTTATCTTGCTGGGATCCTATGACCCCAGCTGACTTCCTGCCCTTTGGGCAGGGGGCTGGACTCGATCTCCTGAGGTCCCTTCCAGCCCTAATGTCTATGAAATCTATGCTGCAATCTGCAAACCTCTAAAAGAGAACATTTCAGTTAAATTTTCTTTATATTGCTAACTGTTTTCAGAGGTATACTTAGCTGAGAAAAACAATTCCTGAAGAATAATAATTATTTCTAGTTATTCATTTCTGTGAAATAAATAACTGATATTCGAGTGGGGATCTGGGTACTGAAACAAGAAAAGAAAGAAATGTCTTTAACTGATTTTAATTCCATGGTTACATTCTTTTGCCCCAGAAAGCCTGGACTTGGGCTAACCTAAAGGAAGCCAAATTTTCACCTGAATAATGGTCATGAAAGGGAAATTAATAGCACTGACTTGTTCCTTGTACACTGTAGACAAGGCTGCCTGCATCCCCATCCCACACAGACCTGCCAGTGAACCTCCATACCAGTCTGCAGTCCCTCTGCTATTCTAATTCAAGGCCTCTATTGCCTGAAAGCTGCTAACAGTCAGATGGGTGCCACATTATGTGGTGGGCTTTTATGTCAAGACATATGGGCTGTACTATGAACTCCAAAATCCATTTGTATATGTAATGTCAGTCAGCATGAAAGCCCAAAGTATCCAGAAGGAACAAATGGTGCAATAGGATGAACTATCTGACACTATTGCTTAAAACCTAAAAGAATTTTTTTTAAAGGATTAACTTTCAAAGAGTCGCCTCTAATAAATTACCTTACTAAATCAAATTAACCGTTTTAAAATGTTTTCTCCTTTTTGCTCCAGCACCTTGCAGTCAGAACAATCCTGTATGTACATTCCTATGGTACATAGTACTGTCAGACAGACCTTTAGTGGTGAGGTGTATGTCTTTCAGATGCATGCTTACTTGTGAGTCTTTGCATAACTTTCCTTCTTGGATCACAACGGGACTGAAAATGAAATTACTAAAAGAGAGTCAGAGATTCTGTTCTTAGAATATGTCTATCACAGCCCAAATCTAAAAAGTTCAACAAGGGAGAGAGTCTAATTTCACAAGATTTTCACTCAGCTTGAATACAACTTAAATAACTTCATACTATACCCAACTTTTTGAGATTCACTTATCTTTAACATTAAATTACTTCACCAGCTATTCACTGTATGCAAGTCACAACGTAAAAATTTTAGTGTCACCATATTCCTAGACTTCCTGCTCACCTACAGAGGCCACATCAACACAAGACACTAACTACGCAGTCATTACTGCCCAGTCATTTAGTGTGTGTATAAACAAGTACTAGATGATTTCACAGTAACCTGAGCCACAGTGCAGTAGCGCCAACAAACATCGTTTTCTGATAGCCTAATACCACTGTGCAGTAGCATTGTGTCATGGTTTTTGCCACACAACAGTACCGCACACTAGTATCAGGCTACTGAGCAGCCAGTTTCTCATGGAGATGTGGCCACAGTCACTTAAACTGAACAATCATGGAGTGAAATTGTAAGACACCACACAGTTCACAAAAATGTCTTTTGGATCCTACAAAAAAAAAAAAAATAACAGGCCAGATTATGCCTAGAACATGTGAAGTGGAACGTAAAGAATCCCAGCCAGGCAGAATCTTAGTCCTTTCTTGGAAGGAGGGAGCCAGGTTTGAGTAGGAGACTTCAAAAGATGCGGAGAAGTTGATGCCACAGGCTTCCCCAGGCTATGGAGAAGGAAGCACTGTTGCAAAATTCTAAGAAACAGTTAAATATTAACTGTTAACTCTGTTACTGAAGACTGAACCTTGGATCTGCCAGTGCTTAGTTTTAACACTTAAAGAAGTACTTAACTTTAAACACCCAAGTAGTCTTACTGACTTCTCTGGAAATGGAAATATGCTCATATGCTTCTCCTTCTGTGCCTGATTCACAGAAAAGAACATATCCTGAATGGTAGGTTGCATGCACTCCCCACTTCACACTGAACAGCTCCTGATGGATTGAAGTTCCTTCTGAGAAGCAGCATGCTGCACACAGCTTTTCAATGAGCCTGTCAATCACAATCTGCCCCTACATGTTTTAGTCCAGCATGTCTGCTGGTAATTATTTTTGGCAGGTACAATTTGAAAATAGCACATGAAAAGAATCAGTAAATGCAAAATAGAAATAGTTGTATTTGTATCGAACAAATATGTAAAAAATAGACTCTGATACAAAGAATTTAATATAATAGAGCATTTTTAAACCACATCCATACAAGAAAGGAAAACCCAAGGCAGAATGTGAATTAATTAACTCTATTGCACGTAAGTTATTATTGTAAGAAAAGTCAATGAATTCTGATCAATGTGTAATGATTCACTGCTTTCAGAAAATGTGCACTATTTTAACTTTGATGAACTTGACTAAATGGTATGCTGTCTGAATAGATTCTTATTTGTGAGGGTCCATTATGTATTGAAAAAGCTTTAGGTATTGAATAAACTCTCAGGGCAGTAGTTCCAGACCCCTACTAGTCCTTTAATAATATACTCATTATCACAGAGGCAAGATGTTTGTGATGGTTTCCTTAAGTCTATATTTCAAAGCATGAGACTAGAGAACATTTTATACCATGTTTCACAAAGGCATCACCAGGCAATTAACAACTTGAAAAACAAATATTCAAGAGTTTGTGGATATACAGACTTTAGCCCTGGCCTTATATACATTCAGTTCAATGAATTTCAGGTGTAAAGAGTATTTTTCAAAACTTAATTGCCAGATTAAGTTGATCTCCAATTGTGAATCTGATCAAGAGAAATCAATATCCAAAAATGAATCAGAAAATATTCAGGGTCTTTCCTGAGCGAAATATTCCAGGTCAGTGTGAAAACTTATGCATGTCCATGGACCACTAAAATTAGCAGAGGTTCTGCTGTGGACTTCAGTATGAGCATGACTAAGTTCTTATTATGACAATTCTGCAGACTTAAAAATACAAAACAATTTTTTTGGTAAAAGTGGGAGAAGCAACAGCAATAAATGAAGCTGTTTTATATAAGAAATTCCAAAAGAATGAGTAAGCAACATCATTTTAATGCACCAAAATAGAATTTAATGGGAATATTGCCACAGATATCAAAAGAAGCAGAACTAGACCTGAGGATGATGATGTCTGTGTAGGAAAGGTCATAAACAAAGTCAAATGCTTTCATATTAGCAATCGATAATTTAGGCAAACTTGCAAATTTTCCATCAGTGTGAATTTTAGTAACGGAATATAATGTATTCCCTTCACTTTATCATTTATATACCACATTTCAGCAGCATATTTATTATAATTGTTATTTACACTAAAAATCTAGTTATCCTGTTAAATAAATTCATTTTATAAAGGAATCCTTGTTAAGAAGTAGCTGTGTTAGAAAAACTTAGCTTCTGCAAAACAGTTTTGCAGGATATTCCAAAATTTCAAAACAGGTTCCACTTTTCAGTATATAGAATGAACTTCTCATGTGAACATTTTCATGACATTTTATCGACATTTTTTACCAAAATTAGTGTGTACTTACATTTACTAAAATAGATTTTTACTAAATAAAACTATTCAGTATTAATAATAGAGCATTATTTTAATTAAAAAAAAACAAATATTGGTTTGAATGCCATAGAAACATGAAAAATTTTAAGGATTTCAAAATGTTTTCAAGAAAATATTCCACTTTCAACTATTTTTAATCAGGAACTTATCTTGCGCAAATATTTCCACAAGTTCTAGTTCAAAATATTTACACAAATAATTTAGGTTAAATAAACAGATGGTTGAGAAAAAGTCTGAAGCTAAATATTTTTAATGAAGTGGGGTTAAATGTATCAGATTGTTCTTGTTACTGGCTGACCCTACATCATAAACATTTTCAGAGTGCTTAAAAGGGAAATAGGATAGAATACAAAGAGGACCATAGAGAAAGCTCTCTGTTGCCACTTACCAAAAGAACAAGCATCTAGGTTTTAAAACCAGACTGAAATCTTGGCCCCAATGATTTCAACTGGCAGGTTTACATCCCAGTGTAGGGGAAACAAGCAAACCAAAATGTGAAAAAATCATACATTGTATTTTAAAGAACATTATTATGTTCCTTTAAAAAAAAATTTATTTCATGCATACTTGCTGGGTAGTCTTATGTGCCATGCCATAAACTTTGTGTTTTGTTATTTTCTGAAATATTTGAATTTCAAACTGTTACATATTTTGTTCAGATTAATTTCCCCATTCCCAAAAAGTATCCAGAAGCATAAGAGCATATAACTGATGATCTCATACAGTATTTGCCTTTTCAATCAATAAACCAGTTTCAGGTTGTTTGCTATCCACTATAAGTGACATTTTGGGTTGGTTGGTTGGTTTTGCCAGAGGCTAGTCCTAAGGACCTGGCTTTATAAAAATATCTCACACTCAGAAGGAGGCTCTCAGCCCTGTTGTGGCACCGGCATCTGCTTTGTGTGCGTAGATGTGCAAAGAAGCTTAAGTAAGTGTGGGAAAATAACAACTGCAGATCAGGGTTTGATAACACATAGCTCTTTCTGGTTCACCACAAACAGATGGAATAATACATAATAGGCCTGGGCTAAAGGTCTTCTGTTCTATTCTATTTCTTATGAATACACAGCTAAGATATTACCAAAGTTTAAAAGGAAACACTTTTGAAGAAAATATTTACTTAATTGCAGGTCCTCTTGCTGTTAATTATTTTAATTAAAAATGGCAAATGCAATGCTTAAAATGTGTTCATTCCATTTACTTTGATATTGACAAATTCAGTTTCATAAATTTGTAGAGCAGGGTTATCCTGTCACAATAATAAGCAATATTTGATTAGCCAAATGCACCTCCTGCAGCCCAGAATCTATGGGGGTTATTTTTATGGATCAGCAACAAGAAAAAACCTAGTTATGGTTCCTTTATGGTATTTCAGCTCCCACATCTTCATGTCAGCTGGCTCTCATAGGGACTAGAACAGTGGTTCTCAATCTTTCTTGTACCAGGACCCATTTGTAAACATCAGTGGCCAGTCCCAACCCACTGCCCCTCATTCCTGTCCCACTGCCCCCCACCCCCAGGCCTCAGCCCCCCAGTGTGTGGGGCAGCGGGGGCCCAAGCAGCCTCTTGCAGGCTGGAACTCTGCCAGCCTGCAAAAGAAAAGCTATGGTTTCGCACATTTTTTTCCTTTCTCATAGAAAGTTTGCTGATCCATTTTTAAGTGTGTTCATGACCCTTTCATATATTCTTGCGACCCACTTCAGATCATAACCCAAAGGTTGAGAAATGCTGGATTAGGAGATAGAACAGGGAGAAGAGGAGTTACCTCTGCTGCGGGACTGGCCAGTGTGGCTCAGGTGAAACACATTGACCTCCACATACCCAAGGGAAAGGTATGTAAGCCCTTCCCCTGCAGCTAAGGCTTCTCTCGTGCTTACACCAGCAACTTACACCACTGAAACTAGTGCAGGATGGTGTAGAGGTTGGTCTTCTGTGGGCATTCTGCTCGTTTATACCCTTACAGCCAAAGTAGCTGGGGGTTATCACTGCAGTTCAGGGATCTGATAGGATAGATCAACAGTGTCACAATTTAGCAACATACTTTTCCTTTCACTTCCATCATGTTTCGGTCAGAGTAGTTACACTGATTTCAGTGGCATTATTCTTGATGTATATATGCCACGGCAAAAGAACAGGTTCACGGTCTTCTCATGACTTGAATGAAAATAAATATCCTTTGCAAAGGAGTGAGTTTACAAGTGGCAGCCTCCCGATTAGCACAGGCAACAACAGCCCAATTCTGCTGACTTCTAATAATTTTAAGGTAGTGATCTGTTCTGTGTGGTTAGATTTTTGTTGGTTAGAAGGTTGTTTTCTTTTTTCTTTTCTTTTTTTTTGGGCAGGGGGCATTGTTTAGGGCAGTGTTTCTCAACCAGGTGGCCTTGACATCCTTTCAAGGAACCCACAGGGTATCACACAATGTTAGCAAACATAATTCACAAGATAAACCCGGAGAGTACCAATGGAAATTCATGATGTTAAAACATGTTGGTAAAAATATTCTGCCTGTCATCATCTTTTGGACTTCTTTCCAACTGAAAAATTGCTCAAGTATTTTTCTGTAGTCAAAAAATATGTGAAAACTAAGAACTAGCATTTTCTGAGAGGTGCCTTTGGTCTAAAAAAGTTGAGAACCACTGGTTTAAGAGTTCTTGGGCTGTGATACAGCTAACGAAAGCAAACGTGTAGTGGGAGTGCTGCAGTTATACTGTTTTCAAACCCAGGTGATAGAATTAGCCTAAACCGTTAAAATATGTAGTGCTAAGCAAGGTAAAATAGCCAAGTTCAGCACTCCTTTGTGGAAGGAACGAGTCATACAAACAAGGGAGCACAAGGATATATTATACAACAGCACCACAGGCAGCAGTCACCACAAACCATTATCAAGTTTTGGGTTTCATCCAGGGGGAAATGTGTTTTTGTTGGGAGGGGAAAAGGGGGATGATAGGAATCAGGTCAAAAGAGAGTTTTAAGGAGGATTTGAAGAAAGACAATGATGTAACTTTGAATATGGTGTCACAGCATGGGGTCCCCAGGGATGGCTGTGATGCCCCTAGGGCTCTTTGATAGTGTCAGTTCTGCCCAGCAGGAGCCTTCTTTGCTCACCTGCCATGTCTTGTTGGTATAAATAAATAACAGGGAGGCTGCCCACAAGTTTCTGTATGGGCATGATCCTGTTGGACCCCACAAAACCCTGCAGGTTCTTGGACCCCTTGCTGGGTCCTGCTCTAAGCTGATGCTTCACAGAACATCCCAAGCCTTAAGGGCTAGACACATGGCTCCAACGCCTTCCCTTTACCACACCCCATGCCTCAGAAGTGGTATATGAACATCATCTCCCTGATAAGGTCTTGGCCCAGCTCAGCCACCTGTTGTCACTGGACTCTGGCCCCTGTCACTGTGCCCTTCTGGCGCTGGGCTCACTGCAGCCCTCTCCAGCATGGGGCTCTACACAGTAGTGTGCCCCAATTAGGCCTTCTCCTTACCTATTAGCCTTCTCCCAGTCCATTGGTATAAGAGACAACAAAAAAGCCACTGAGCTACAACATAACAATAATAATGGAGGCCCTTTGAAAAAGATAAACTTCTCTCTTATTATTGTGTGCCTCCTAGCCCCAGGTACCCTATGAGCTCTTTAATCTTCCAAGCAGTAGCCCAGTCCATCAAATATCTCTAAGTGGTCCTTTCTTGCAAGAGCTCCTTCCCCTGGCAGCTGCCAGAGAACTAAACCTCTGCCAGCCCCAGCCCTAGGCCTTATATGTGGCCAGAGCTGCCTCCTTCTGGTCAGCTGACCAGGTGCAGGTGCCAGCTAATTTCCTCATTAGCCTGCTGCCACAGTAACCTGCAGCTGTGCAGCTCTGCCTCAGCTCACCAAGCTCTCTAGCTAGGCTGTTTCTGTTACTAAAAGAGCAGGATCACCCTAGCACCCTGCAACATTGTCTACACCACAATGCTAGCATGCCTTGATACATTCACATGGATCCCACCACCCACTCCCCTCTCTCTCTCATATTTATGCAAAAATCTATACATTGATATCTACAGGGGCAAACTCTATAGCATATGATTGTGAACTCATTCCCTGTGGAATGTGCACAACACTCTCAGTCTTGTGTTTTATAATAATTCCTAATGGTGAATGTAAGGAGAATCTTCTTAAGTCCCTGCCTCCTAGGAAACTGAGCCTTATGAAAATAAGTGATATGCTATCCTAACTAAGCAGAAGTAATTAAGTAATTCCACTTAATAGAAGGTAAATGTGGCTTCTGCTAAGCAGTTAAATACATTTAGCCAGATGATAAATAGGTGTGAAATTCTAAGGTCCAATCTTCTAGCATGCAAACTCCTAAATTAAAATAAAAGAGTGTGTTTTCCCGCATGCTTATTTTGGCCATAAAAAATACAAGGGGAGATCTGAACATGGCTATAATTCCTATTTGTTCATTCACCTTGCCATGAGTGGCAGTCTCCGCTCAAGAAAGGCTATGAAGTTGAATGGCAAGTTTCGAGAAGAACAGAAAAAGGTCCACCAGTAGAAGTGTACTACCTGTGCTGTCCTGGCTCAAGATAATGCTAAAGGTCCCTCACTTTTTTCTACCATATTCACGCAGAATTTTCATTTGTTTGAAAGCATGAGACTAGCCATAGACAAAACATAAAATGAAGATGCTTCAACAGCATTAGTGATATTGCTGCGCTAGATCCATCTCCTGAGTTTTCCAAACAGGTTCATAATGACAAGCAGTCTTCAAGTGTTCAGTCTTCAAAATGGCTGCTGCTATTCACTATGAACCTCCTTGAACTTTCAAAGAGTTATATGAAGAGTTGTCAAGAGCTACAATCCAGCTAGTATCACCAGTTACATTTATTTTTCTCTTTGTACCAGAAGAATGTAAATCTATAAAACACTGCCATTGATAGAGAGTGGCAGCAGCACAGATATCTACTTATTAACAATTTTCTAGACGGATTTGACATACGTATTTTAATAACATCATTCTTTAATATTTTACTTGCATGTCTTCACAGAAGATGAAGTATTAAATAGGTATCAGACAAAATGTATTCTTGCCAAATTCTCTTGCAACAGGAATAAGTTGTATATTATACAGCTGTAATAAGCTGTATATTTAAAAACCCATATACTCTGAAATTGAAACTTTTAAAAATATAGCGGGGGAGAAGTGCATAGGATACATAAGACTTCTCAGCAAGTATGCCTGAAATAACATTTTATTTCAAAAAGTAACATAAAAAATAATTTTAAAATACAATGTATGAGTTTTACATTTTAGTTAGCTGGTTCCCCTTTGCTGGGATGAAAACCTGCCACTTGAAATCAATGGAGCCAAGATTTCATTCTGTTTTTAAAACCTAGATGTTTGCCCTTTTGATAACTGGCAACAGAAAGACTTCTTTAATAATTCTCTTTCTGCTATCCCATTTCCCTTTTAATCACTTTGCAAATATTTGTGTGTGGGTGGACTACTAATTTACATTGCATGCAATATAAATGATATGCAATACAAAATGTAAATACAAATGTTATGCATTACCCTCTGCTGCAAAGCACACTAAATCCATACACATAAAATGAGGAAGTATTTCATATTCATGTGTATATCATGACACGGATGGGCATGCGCCGCACCCCGAGGGTCCCCTCGGGCTCTACGGCCCCTCCACTGGGCACCTCAGAGACGGCCACCCAGACGGAGCCCATGGTTCCGGGCTCCATGCAGACGGAGCCCCTGGCTCTTGGCTGCGGGGGCTGCCTGTCTCTTTTTCAGGCTCTGGGGCCCGGGGTCTGCTCCCTACTGGGGTCTCTGGCGCGCCAGCTGGAGGAGCTCCAGGCCACAGTCCAGAGACTGCGTGCCATCAGGGACTGCGAGCAGGAGATAGACTCCTACTGCCAGGCCCTTCTCCCCCGGGAGCCGCAGGGGAGAGCTCCGTCTCCCTCCACGACTAAGGAGGACTCTGGGACCTCCCACTCTGCCCAGTCAGGGGCATGGACCAAGGTGGTCAAGGGCCTCAAGGCCCGCCACACCAAGGCCCCTGCCCCGCCGGAGCTTAGCAACAGGTTTGCACCTCTTGCAGCCCCGGCAGAGCCCACACAGTTGCCAGCTCCCACAGGCAACCCAGGCTCGACCGCAGCTACTGGCCCCGCTCTCCCCAAGACAAAGCGTAAGGTGTTTGTTGTGGGAGACTCCATCCTGCGGGGCACTGAGGGGGCAATCTGCCACCCCAACCCCTTAGCCCAGGAAGTCTGCTTCTTCCCGGGGGCCCGCATCCAAGACATTGTGGAGAGGATCCCGCAGCTCCTCCGGCCCACAGACCACTACCCCATGCTCCTTATTCATGTGGGCACCAATGACACGGCTCGGAGCACCCCCAGCCCGGTCATGAGGTGCTACAGGGAGTTGGGAGTGGGCCTTAGGGGTCTGGGAGCTCAGGTGGTGTTTTCGTCGATCCTCCCAGTCTCGGGCTATGGGCTGAGGAGGGAGAGGAGGATCCACGCGGTGAACCAAAGACTGCGGCACTGGTGTTATCGGGAAGACTTTGGCTTCCATGACCACAGCCTGCTCTTTGGCGAGAGGGGCAGCGAGCTGCTGGGAAGAGATGGCCTCCACCTCTCTCCCCTGGGGAGGAGGCTCTTCTCAGCCAGGCTGGCTGACCTGCTCCACCGGGCTTTAAACTAAGCCCGCTGGGGGATGGGGGGACTACTGCCCCTGCTGGCCCGCTGAACGGCCCTGGCAAAGCCAGCGGACCAAGGCACTTAAGGGAGCACTTAAGGGAGCCCACCCCTGCCCCAGCCCTGGCACAATCTGTGGGCAAGGCAAGAACCCCCAAGAGCACACTTGCCTGCCTGTACACTAATGCCAGGAGCCTGGGCAACAAGCAGGATGAGCTCGTCCTCCTGCTCAGTGCAAAGAAATATGATGTCATTGGGATAACGGAGACCTGGTGAGAGTCTACCCATGACTGGACCACGGGTATAGAGGGCTATACCCTGTACAGGAGGGATCGTGTTGGCAAAAGGGGTGGGGGTGTAGCTCTCTATGTGAAGGAAAGCTACATGTCCCTGCAAGCTGATGTTGGCGACTGGCAAGGACAGCTAGAGACCCTCTGGGTAAAAATTCGTGGGGAATTCGGCACAGGGGACACAACGGTGGGAGTCTACTACAGAACTCCCACTCAAAGTCCCGAGCTTGACCAGGAGTTCGCCCAGGAACTGACTGAGGCCGCTTGCTCCAGGACCTTGGTTATCATGGGTGACTTCAATTACCCGGACATCTCGTGGGAAAATCACTCAGCAAAATCTGAGCGGTCGCAAAGCTTTCTCTCGTGCGTGGATGACCTCTACCTGACTCAAGAAGTCTATGGGCCAACGAGAGGCAAAGCGCTGCTTGACCTGGTACGGGGGATGACCTAATCGGCGACCTAGTGATTGATGGAAAGTTGGGTGACAGCGACCACGAGCTGATCGCCTTCACCATCCGCCGTAAAGCTGGCAAGTCAGTCAGCAACACAGAAGTCCTTGACTTCAGAAAAGCCGACTTTGATAAGCTCAAGAGGCTAGTCGGTCAGGCCCTCAGGGACCATAACCCCAGAGAGATGGGAGTTCAAGAAGAGTGGTTGCTTCTCAAGGAAGCGATCCTCAGTGCACAAGCTAAATCTATTCCAACACGGAGGAAAGCCAGCAAGAAGGCACAGCAGCCCTCCTGGCTCTCCAGGACCTAGCGGACCTACTGTGACTAAAAAGGAAAGCCTACAAAGGATGGAGGACGGGATTCACCTCCAAGGAGGATTACTCCACGCTGGTCCGGTCCTGCAGGGACCAAACCAGGAAAGCCAAGGCTGCAACTGAACTCCAAGTAGCTTCAAGCATCAAGGACAACAAAAAGTCCTTTTTCAGATATGTGGGGAGCCAGAGGAAAAGCAAGGGCAATGTTGGCCCCCTGCTAAACCATGTGGGGCAACTGACAACTGACGCCCAGGAAAAAGCTAACCTATTAAATAGGTACTTTGCGTCAGTCTTTCATCAGTCACACGGGATGCCCATGCCTGCTATGGGACAGGGAAACCTGGGTGAGGGGGATCCCCTACCCTCCGTCAATGCTGACCCCATGAAGGAACACCTTAAGAAGCTGGATACCTTCAAGTCAGCCGGCCCTGACAATCTGCACCCCAGGGTACTCAAGGAGCTGGCGAGCGTCATAGCCCAGCCCCTGGCACGGATCTTTGAAAACTCCTGGCACTCTGGTGTAGTGCCCGAAGACTGGAAGAAGGCCGATGTGGTGCCAATCTTCAAGAAAGGGAGGAGAGTGGATCCGGCTAACTACAGGCCCATTAGCCTGACTTCTATCCTGGGGAAGATCTTAGAAAAGTTTATTAAGGAGGCCATTCTTGATGGACTGGCCCAGGCTAACATTCTAAGGGACAGCCAGCACGGGTTTGTTGCGGGTAGGTCTTGTTTGACCAATCTCATTTCCTTCTATGACCAGGTGACCTATCACCTGGACAAGGGAGAAGAGATTGATGTCATATATCTTGACTTCAAAAAAGCTTTTGATCTGGTATCCCATGATCACCTGTTGGCCAAACTGGCCAGTTGTGGCCTTGGCTCCACCACGATCCGCTGGCTGGGAAATTGGCTTCGTGGTCGGACCCAGAGGGTTGTGATTGATGGCAGTCACTCATCATGGTGCCGTGACCAGTGGGGTCCCTCAAGGCTCTGTCCTGGGACCCATACTGTTCAACATCTTCATTAACAATGTGAACATTGGAGTCAGGAGTGGACTGGCCAAGTTCGCCGATGACACCAAACTTTGGGGCAAAGCATCCACGCCAGAAGATAGGCGGGTGATCCAGGCTGACCTGGACAAGCTCAGCAAATGGGCAGACGAGAACCTCATGGTGTTTAACACCGATAAATGCAAGGTTCTCCACCTTGGGAGGAAAAACCTGCAGCACCCTTATAGGCTCGGCAGTGCTACGTTGGTTAGCACTACAGAAGAAAGAGTCTTGGGGGTCATCATTGACCACAAGATGAACATGAGCCTGCAATGTGATGCTGCGGCTAGTAAAGCGACCAAAATGCTGGCGTGCATCCATAGATGCTTCTTGAGCAAATCCCGGGACGTCATTCTCCCCTTGTACTCGGCCTTGGTGAGGCCACAGCTGGAGTACTGCGTCCAGTTTTGGGCTCCACAATTCAAAAAGGATGTGGAGAAGCTTGAGAGAATCCAGAGGAGAGCCACGCGCATGATCAGAGGTCAGGAAAACAGATCTTATGATGACAGGCTGAGAGACATGGGGCTCTTTAGCCTGGAAAAGCGCAGGCTCAGGGGTGATCTGATGGCCACCTATAAGTTTATCAGGGGTGACCACCAGGATCTGGGGGAACGTCTGTTCACCAGAGCGCCCCAAGGGATGACGAGGTTGAACGGTCACAAACTCCTGCACGACTGTTTCAGGCTGGACATAAGGAAGAATTTCTTTACTGTCCGAGCCCCCAAGGTCTGGAACAGTCTGCCAGCGCAGGTGGTTCAAGCACCTACATTGAACACCTTCAAGAGTAAATTGGATGCTTATCTTGCTGGGATCCTATGACCCCAGCTGACTTCCTGCCCTTTGGGCAGGGGGCTGGACTCGATGATCTCCTGAGGTCCCTTCCAGCCCTGATGTCTATGAAATCTATATTTCATCTTGCTGCAGGGTTATAAAATCTTGTCTTCTTTGGGTTCCAATGTGCTTTTTGTCTTTCAGTTTTTGTTGCCATATTGTGATCACTGAGCCCATATTTTGCAGAAGTCTGCATATGTTTGGCACATTCTGCCATAGTATGTCTGCTATGCTCAAGCAGCTACATGAGGTGGAAGCTGTAACAATCTTATTACAGTAAGATTTTTTAAGATCTATCTATAAAAGAGATAGCACATTGTTTTATGAGGGTCTGAAAATCAATTAGTAGGGGTGTCAGACATTTTGAATAGAGTTGCTTTCATTACAGACTACATGTTAAGTTATGATTTGCCTGGGTGCATGGGCAGATCGAAGATTTTGAAAAGGGGAGTGCAAATGGTGTGATACATCCTCATATAACACAACACGTTTTTCTTCACTTAAATAAAACTAGAGGCTTTACTAAGGGACCTAAGGCTATATTATTCAGTTTAAGATCAAAGAAAAAACAATTATAACTTTATTGGGCTGTGCAATAACTTGCTATATCAGATATGTTGTATAAAAACACAACAAACTTGGAAAAAATAATCAAAAATCATTAGTCCTGTAGTTATTAGAATAATCTCTCTCTCGCTTTTAGATTCATAAAACAATATCTAGCCTTCTTGAGCAACTTCACAATGTATCCAGTGCTTCACTGAAAGTTATTTCCACACCTAAGTCAATGTTCACCTGTGTTACCATTTCCACACCTGAGTTACTGTTTTTAGCTAGAGCTAGAATCAGTGTGCAGAGCTGTGAAACAAGAGCTAGATCACCAGGAGCAACTAACAGACAGAAGAATTGCAGAAAAAAAGGATAGATTGGTTCATCAAGTCCACTACAAAGGAGCAAGGGTCATTAACACCTGTAAAATGAAGAGTTTAGAAGGAATCAAGTCGATTATAATGAGCCATGGAGTCAATTGATTCCCTCACTTCTGCCTGACTAGAAATATTGCTACTACTACCAGGCAGTTGGTTTTCAACTTTGGGAATCAAACAGGGGTGCAAGTGTACCAGTGCCCCTCCATGACAGGACACTCTGGTAGAGAGAGTATGGAGAATGCCACCATCTTTTAGGGGGAGGATGGCATGAAGAAGGTTGATCACAATCATCTTAAAATGCAAGGCGCATCCATTCCCATGAGCTTTTATCAACCTGCAACACTTATACTCACCTTGAAATCCTGGTTCTATCTTACAGAAATCTCATCTTCAGAACCTCCTGCAAGCCACGCAAATTCTTTCTATTTAAGTACAAACTTATGCTCTTTCTTAGCAATGGTCCCCATACATGTTAATGACTAAAGTTTCTGGCATTTTAATGCTAGCAAAAATATGAAATGCATGACAACTGCACTATAACTGAGTAGACAAGGGTTTTGGGGGGAATCTGACATCTTTTATTAGACCAACTTAAACAGTTGGGGGGAAAAAAATAAGCAAGCTATTTTTTTCCAACTATTTAAGTTGGTCTAATAAAAGATGTCAGATTCACCCAAAGAACCTTATCTGCCTATGTCCTTAGACCAACACAGCTACAACCTACACCCCTATAACTTAGTAAGACTTCACAGAGTATTTGTTATGTGCAAACACACTTCCACCTTAGTCAAATACTTTTTGACTAAGTATACCTGGTAAAGTATGATATATATACCTGGTAAAGTATGAAAATCATATCACAAAACTAGTGCTACAAGATAGATATTTTGTCATGGAATTCTTTTTAATTTTCGTTGCTATGCTTCCTTCTCCCCCAGGGCATGACTGCTTTACTGCCACAGGATTCCAAAACCTTAACAATCATATGTACTTCAGAACTGATTTCTTCAGATTCTATAATGATCAGGCTAATAAAACAATGTGAACAGAATTTTTAATTTTACATTCTTCTTGTAAGATATAGAAGGATTTGTTCTAAACTTTGTCATCAAAAATACAAACACCTAGTTTTTCCAAAGCCTGCTTTGATTTTTTTAACCTTGCTGTGTATCAAAGTGCAAGGATGAAGCTTTGTTCCTGCTGTCAAGACAACCACTGCCTCTTCAGCAAAAGAAAAAAAAAATCAAAGACTTGCAGAATGCCAGTTGAATTTGGACCTGAAGGCCGCAGTCGCTAAGCACACCTGGTACTCTCAACAAGAGGAGGATATTCAAGAAAATTGAGGCTTCAAATGAGCTTCCACCTAACAAGCTATAATTTCTCTTCATAGAGTGGAGGAAAAATCTCAAAGGAGAATTCAACGAGATAGTCCCTTTGCTAAATCAGTGAGGAGGCGCTCAAGATGATCTTCAGAATGCAACAAGACAAAAGCCTCATTACATATAATTATGACTTACCAGTACCACAGATTGATAACAAGCTTCCTCTGCCAGTCTTATCCTACCATTATTAAAAGAGGTGATTAAACTAATTAACAAATCAACTTTTCTGTGCTGTATTGAATTATTGACCTCCAGCAAAATAAAACAAGGTTAGGTAGTAAAGGGATTAAATAGCAACCTTGGGACAACACAATATCTAAAGTTTAACAACAATACACATAAGGCATACAGGATAATTATTACTTGTTATATATTTCAGAAAACTAATCAATATACATTGTGTCATAATATTACAGGGCATGATGCCCCCCAGCTGTGTCACAGTTACTCTAGAGGTGATTAGGGTGATCAGCCCTAGACTTCTACTTTACTTAACCTGGTTCCCCATGGAATCACTATGGTTAGAATAAGTCTCTGGCTTCAATACCTCCACTTCTCCCTGAAGTTAATTCAGTACCTCCAAGTGAGATTGGATCTCCATTAAAGAGTCACCATCTTGGAAGTCTTACAACCAGCAGATATTTGCAATGACACTGGGTAGCCTTTTCAAAGGCAAGACCTTATATTAGTCAGCAAGAACAGTTGCAGAAACTTTTGAGTTTTCTTTGCCAATATAACCCAAATGCATAAGTCTTCTATAACTGGTCATGTGCCCCTTGCTTGCAATTAAAAGGAGCATCTTAGCACAGACTTAAAAAATATCCCACATACCTGCAACAAGCCTCCTTAGCCTGGAAAGCCAAGAGGGTCCCTGTAACAGGAATATCTCCACTGTAGCCATTTAGCTAGAGCTAGAATCAGTGTGCAGAGCTGTGAAACAAGAGCTAGATCACCAGGAGCAACTAACAGACAGAAGAATTGCAGAAAAAAAGGATAGATTGGTTCATCAAGTCCACTACAAAGGAGCAAGGGTCATTAACACCTGTAAAATGAAGAGTTTAGAAGGAATCAAGTCGATTATAATGAGCCATGGAGTCAATTGATTCCCTCACTTCTGCCTGACTAGAAATATTGCTACTACTACCAGGCAGTTGGCACTAGATCACACTGGGGATGAGAGGCAGCCCAGCTGGGCTGGTTCCGCATTCCCCGTGCTAGATCGTACTGGGGGCAGGAGGCAGCCCAGCTTGGCTGCTTTCCCATCCCCCATGCTAGATCATGCCAGGGGATGGGAAAGAAGCCCAGCTAGGCTGCTTTGCCACCCCCAACACAAGCTGGCATAGGGCATGGGGAAAGCTGCCCCCTGCCCCTAGCATGATCTAGGGGAATGGGGAAGCAGCTCCCAGACCCCAGCATGATCTAGCTCTGGGGATGGGAAGTCAGTCCACCTGGGCTGGCTTCCCATCCCTGGCAAAACATCAAAATAGCATCAAAACAGCCTTTCTGTTTTGACAGAATGGAACAGCTGTTTTGACTAGAAATTCGAAACGGAACACTGTTCGGTCGAACCATCGAAACTCAAGGCAAAATGGAACAGTGCTGTTTTGCACAGCCTTAATGTCTATGTGACCCAAAACATAAATACTTATTGTTACACCATGATAGTGTCTCTGGAAAGAAGTTATCCTCTCATGGGTAAACTGAGTTACCCCCATTTTCATAAAAAAGAAATCTCCCACATTCTCCAGAACCTTAAGGTATATACAAGTGTTACATTTAGCTCAACCTAACCAGAGTTAGGTCAATATTAATACCTGCTTGTGGAAGTGTTCAGAGAGTTAATGTCAGCCAAAGAATAGTGCACCCAATCTAAGTTAGTTCACCTCAAGAGATACAATAACTTTGATCAAGAAAGTGTTGACCTAATCTGGGAAGGGGTTAAGTCAATCTAGGAAACACCTGCACATATTTGCTGCACAGCTGTTCATCCCAGCCCTGGAGCTGTTCCACTCCTACACCCTGACCAGGCTGTTTTTAGCCCCCCAAACCCTCCCCAAAATGGTCAACCTCCAGCCCCCACAGGCTTACCAGCCCCTACCCCACCCCAGACCCACCAAACCCCACCAGACCTGCCAGAGAGGCAAAAGGAACCTGCCTACCAACTATCACCACTGCCACTGTTCTGGGCTGAGCTCATCCCCCACACAGCCTAGCTGAAGCAGGACAGGAGCTCCCCTCACCTTTGTGGAAATTGCCACCTGACCATATGCAAACTTTTTATTGACAACCAAACTTTTTTACCGACATATGTTCTACATAATATAAATATAACACAATATAACACTGCCAAGCCCTGGATGGTAGTGACAAGGATAGTATTCAAATTTAGAGGTTTAACACCCACCAAAGTCAAATATTTTGGTTGTCAATAAAAAGTGTACAGGTTGTAAGTAAAAAAAAAATTATTCAGACACCCACAACCACACCCTGCCCAGTGATGCCCCCAGCCCAGCAAAAGAGTAACAAACTTTTCAGTGCCCGGAGATAGCAGTAGAATACTGAGCACTGGACAGTACGCAGAGGCAGGCATGGGCAGAGGGAAGGGATTCTTAGCATCTGGGGTTCTCTGCTTTTTCACTTGAACAGCAGTCATTGCTGAGGCTGCCACCTCCATAACCTCATGAACTCCTGCCACCACTACTGCTGCTACACTTTAAAGGCAGTTCCTGCTGCCCTGTTCCCACCCCACCTGCTTCCTCCAGATATAGTATGGGGAATAGGGCAGGCCAGGCTCCTAGGGACATCCAGAAACTGTGCAGAGCTGCCTTGCAAAGGCAAAGGCTCCTGAAAGAGAGTCATGCTGGTATCCCCTCATAGTCAGGACCTGGGGCTTATGCCCTGCTCACCCCACCCTAGTTAATCTACTGCTTCACCAGCCTTACTCCTGCCAGCCCCACTCCCCCTGTCCCAACTCACAGCCCCTTCCACTGTCTCTCCCCTTCCCAGCCCACAGCTTCATCCTGGCTCTACCATCAATGTGAGTGGCTGTTAGAGGCAAAAGATGGGCAAGGAGACCTAGCAGCACATGGCTAGAGATGGGAAAGGGGTCTAGCAAGCTCCAGTGAGCCAGAAACCCCTGACGAGTTCTGTGCAGAGTACTGCACTCCCACTCAGACAGCTGGTGGCACTGCTGTGCTCCATCTGTCTTTCAACACTGCCTCCAGCTATTTTCTTCTGATGGAGCTTAAAGCTGCCATGGCTTTGTGTTTTTACTGAAGGCAATTTTTTTTATGGATTTTTACAAACAGGTTTTTTTTAGAAAAGAGTTTTTATGGATTGTCTGTAAATGTATAGACAGCTGAAAATCCTGTCCAGAACCCAGGCGATGAACATTGCTGCTGCTCAACCCCTCCCCTGCTTTTCCCTTGCAGCCAAATTCAGTGATGGGCAGTGAGGGGGGTCAGCTCCAGTGTTCACTCTCTGGGTTCCAGAGGTGCATTAACACAGCTTCTAGCAGCTGCACTGATGAACCAGTGAGCTCACAGAAATGACTTCACATGCATCATGTGGCTGCACTTCCCCACACACACACACTTTCCCCATGATCTGCCC
This sequence comes from Crocodylus siamensis, assembly GCF_052110815.1. Lineage (NCBI taxonomy): Eukaryota > Metazoa > Chordata > Crocodylia > Crocodylidae > Crocodylus > Crocodylus siamensis. Next base: position 79,997,811 of record NC_143395.1, on the reverse strand, counting down.
AAGGCTGTGTCCACTTGCTATACCTCATTCTAATAGAGAATAACTCAGCGCAGCTTCTACATTTCATTTGGGGTTTGGCCTACAGCCCTGAGCACTGAGGAAGCAACAAAAACATATTGGAAGACTGATTTTATCATAAGAATATCCAAGAAGAACCTACCAGTTGATGATCCAGTTGTAGTTGCATGACTAAAGAGACAATTATGAAATCCTCATTCATAACTTTATTTTCAATTCTGTAATGTTTATATAGCCAGAACTTTGTCCTTGTAGTACAAACTTTTCCAACATAGAATCTGGAAAATTTTTATACTTTGTTTTGAATTCAATTTTAAATGGAATTCTGGGTCTCTCTACTAGATTTCTCTCCAGAATTACTCCAATTACTGTTTCTCATAATGCAAAATATTTTTTCATCACCAGGGACTATAAATTATCCTAGTTTTTAATCTTTTTTTTTACTCTAGTTGCTGACACCGTGGTATTTTATTGCCATATATAATACTGAAGGATACAAGCACAATAAATTCAATACTCTGCATTATAGCAACTTCAATGTGCAGTGTTATGAGACATCTGCTAAGAGGTATAGAATCTTAGTTCTGTTGAATTTGATGGAAGCTTTGCTACTGAATTCAGAATAGTCAAGATTTCACCCAAGAATGCTACATTTTTGGCACAAAAAGCACAAGGTATTAAGCACTCTCACCTCAAACCAGAAAAGCACTTAAAGGTGTGCCTAATTTTAACCATGCAAGTAGCTTCACTGTAGTCAATAGAACTATACACGTGCTTAGCAGGGCTGTGTGAAGCTTTGGTAGCCAATTCGATTTGGAGGCAATTCGGCCTGATTTGGAGGCTGAATCTCTGAATCCAGATTAAATCAGGAGACCCATTAAAAGCTCCAAATCGATTTGAAGCATTTGAATGAATTTGGAAAAGATTCAGAGATTCGAATCAGCCAGGGAAAGGCAAGCACAGCTTGGCGGTTCTAGGCTCTCCTGCAGCTCCTCCAGCTGTGCCTGCCTCTCCCCAGGTGAAGAGAGTCACAGGGGAAGCCCACATGGCTGCCGTGCCCAGCCCCAGCCTCCCAGCACTTACTACAAAAAAAAACCCTCACTCACTGGCTGCTGCAGTCACCTGCAGCCCAGCAGCACTCAGCCTCAGTGGCCCCAGCTCCCAGACAGCATGCAGTGCCCTGCCAAGCTGTGCTGAACCCGTGCCATGAGGCAGCTGCCACATGGGTACCAGGCAAGGGGAGGTGATCCCTGCTGCCCCGCACTACATGGCAGGGGGGCTGTGCTACAATCACCCAGAGGCCCTGATCGTCTCTGCTGCAGAAGGTGAATGCGGAGGTTTTGTTTTTCTTCTTCAAGTGCCGGGAGCCTGGGGCCTGGCAGGGCAGCCATGGGGGCTTCTCCCATGGCTCCCTCCACCTGGGGAGGGGCAGGCACAGCTGGAGGAGCCATGGGAGAACCTGCAGCCACCCAGCTGTGCCTGCCTCTCCTCAGATGATCCAAATCACCATGGGAGAACCTGCAGCCACCCAGCTGTGCTTGCCTCTCCTCAGATGATCCAAATCAGTGCCAAATCTTTCAAAGCTGATTCAGCAAAATCAAATGGGGACAGTGATTCAAATCACCAGATTGAATCACTATCCTCCAAATCGGCCAAATCCAAACTGAATACTTCCCTATTTGCACAGGCCTAATGCTTAGGAAGTTAAGCCAAGCACATTCTTTACTGCTTTGCTGAATTGACCCACAGCATCCAACTAACTTACAGAAATGGGTACTCTATCATCTTGAAGTAACATTTCTTTTCTCTTTTCCCCAAGCTCTTATACTATATATTATTTGGACTTCTTTGTTTTATCTGGATTTTTAAAGAAGGTGACATGAAATTCTACTCATACATAATTGCGACAACTGCAACCTCTTCATGTAAGAGCAGAACAGTTAAGTACTGTACTTAAGAATATGGGTCAGAATTCTTTTCCTGATCTCTTAAGAAGGATTATGTAAACTTCTCTCATTCAGTAAAAAATAAAAACAAAAAAACCCAAACAACAACAAAAAACCAAACAAACCTTTTATTTCTTTCTTTTATTATTCATATTTGAGTCTTTTTAGCTGTGAATTTAAAGAAAAACCTTGGAAGAAAATTAAAATTTCTTTTTTAAATGCATGACAATTTGTTGATATTTCCAAGCTTTTCAATATGACAGCATTCAAAAACTGAATGTGCACTGTTTAATATCAAGCAATTATTTTAGTACCATTTCAAGTGTCTCACTGTGTTCATGTTTGCTAATTAAATGTTTTATTGGACAATTACAGCCTAAGTTGTGCAAAACTTCATCTGCACCTGCTTATTCTATGAAAAGATGTCCTTGGATCATCTCCAGTATATTAAATGGAAAACCATTTATAGAAAATAAGACAGTCTTTTACCTGTAGGCTTTAGCATGAGTTACTATGTATTATAGTCACCATTCACTGTCTAGTCACAGCCAGTAGTATGAGCATTTCTATAGGATAAAAGGGAAGCACCATTTTGTAAATGTTTTATTTTATTTCTGTATAACTGCCGCGCGGCACTCTCACATTTATGTAACCTTGTAGTTTTGGCTTCTAATCAAAATGAAAGCTTTATATTTTCCCACGCTTGTATTAAGCTGCACATGCGTATTTTGTAAGTTTCATTTCTTATCTATAAGTGTCATTCCTGCAGAAATGAAACTTATGTAGAAAATCTACCTAGTAACTATTATGTAAAAGAAAACTATCCTATCCCTGTATGCTTAGTTTACATCATAGTTAGTGTCACAGAGGCAGTCCAACCAACATCTATAAAGAGGCATAGAGGCAAGAAGTAGCAGAGACGACAACTGAATGACCCTTCAGGCTTAATCACCCTGTAGTCAGTCCTAAGCCTCCCCGCCTGGGCGTATCCCAGCGAAAACCAAGGCCTCGAAAATGCGACAATCGACAGCGATTCATCACGTTACAGTTTTGTTATCTATCATCCTGTTCATGAGCTGTTGACCAGCCCTAGGACTAACTAGTGAGTAGCCGCACCTATCCCACAAGGGGTAGAAGGCAAGAGCTCGCTAGTAAACCCTGTGGGCCAACAGACCCCCTTTGTATCCAGCATACTGTAACTGAAGAAACATCGGAGACTCCACCTCTTAACTGCCTCTCTTTGTAGTTTAGACAGCATATCTACGCTTCCTATACTTATATTTACTGCAACTTCATTCCAGCCGGTCTCCCCTCTTATTCGTAAGAGGGTGAGGCCAGGTGAGTGAATAAAACAAATTTTTACTTTACCTTATATTTACTCCATAATAACTTCTACCACTAACACCCTATCTCAATGAGCTGTTGACCAGTTCTGGGACTTAAGGAGTTGGCAGCCTCTCCTAGCCCATCAGGTTAGAATGCAAGGGCTTACTCTGGAACCCCGTGAACCAACAGATATCCTACAAACCTATTATAGAAATCTAACAACTCACTCTTAGTCACCTACTTGCCCCAACTTGGCGAACCTCGAAGGCAGTCATAAAGCTACCTCCAATCCCACCCCACAAGCCGCGCGCTTGCCCGCTCCTTAAAGTCCGCAGCTCCCCAAGCGGTGCCGGAATCGCTAGCCTGGCATTCCGCCACACATTTGAACTCTGTTCAGGTATATAATGATCTGATGCTCTTGATATATTGATAACTAAGTCCTGTTCTATCTCCAAAGGGGTGTAGGGTTGAAGAGAAAAGCTCTAAAAAGGTCCCATTCTGCTATTTAGATTGAACAGAAAGAGACAGAAGGGACAGAAGGGTCAGAATCTCTGCAGAACCCCACAAGACAAAGTTATTTCTCTCATTCATTAGCATCTATATGAAGGATTTGGGATAAATGTTGGGAAAACATAAGCTGTCAGCATCAACACCATTTAAACAACACATCGGTCTGTATTGTATTTATATGACACCATCTCAGCTTCCCAGGGCCAGCAACACAGGGACAGCTGTTCAGGGGCTTAGAGAGCCAGCATGGGATGCAGCATGTCATCCTCATCATCCTCTGCATCAAGGCCCCAGCTGGAGCCTGAAGGAAATTGGTAACACTGTGGTGCTCTCAGGTCAATGTAGAGGTCCAGAGGCAGATCACCTGGGCAGGCCTTCAAAGGCCCACATTTATGAGGCCCTGTCAGGTGGGATGTGAGAGCGCAGGCACTTGCAGTCAGTGTGACAGTACTGCATAAAGATCAAGGTTTTGTGGGCACAATGAGTGGCCATGACTGACCATAATCGTCAGTCCAGTCATGCCCACACAACCATACCTTATGCAGCAACTGAGCAGGATTTTGGTACCCCAGGACCCAGGCCACAACCCTGCAGTTTTTGCCTCCACCTCACTCTGAGCCCTCTGGTAACCATGTCAATGGAGGGATCCTCAGGCATTCAGCACCCTGCCCATCCAGCTCCCAACAGGGAGGGTGGGAGTGTGGCCAGCACCTCACCCCAGTTATCTGGCAGCCCCATGCCCCCACCAAGCCTAGGAGCTGTGGGCTGGTAAGCAGTGCAGCAGAGCTGTTGGCCTGCATGCAAAAAGGGGGGGAGCAGGGTCTGGAGCCATGGCAGCAGGTGCTGCAAGCAGCCTGGCCTGTCCCACCCTGGGAAGGGGGAACAGGAGGCAGACTGTCTAAGGTCACCCAGCAGGCCACCGGCCCCCAGAGAGCAAGCATGGATTGGGGGCTTAGTCTGACTTACCATGGTTCCTGGGCACCCAAGTACAGCCAACCCCTGATCTGAGACTGAGCAGTGCACAGCCCCTGGTGCAGCGCATCTTATCTCTGAAATGTTGCAAACTCACAAAAGGTTTCTGTCTCTTGCCTCTGCAGGGCCAGCATCTGGATGTTGGGGAGAGGCCACCAGCCCAAGCAGGCATGCTGGCTTAGGGTTGCCGCCACTCAGCACTGGAGCCATCTGCATGTACCGGCTGTGCCAGCGGTGCATGAAAGACTGGATCCTTCTGCTCCAGTGGCTGGTGGAAGTGGCCAAGGAGTGGGAGGAGTGGACTCAGGCCTGGTGAGAGGAGGACCTCACCTACTAGGAGAGGTGGTGGGTGGAGAATATCACCTGGGAGACTGCCCAGGAGGATGCACAGGACTGGGCAGAGTGGGAGTTCAGTGTTGAGCTCCTGGCCCTGGAGCAGGAATGCCTCAAGCTCCTCAGGCAGCAAAATGCTGTTCAGAACCAGGCACTACAGGCCAATGACAATGACCACCAGGTCCTGGATGCCATCCTGGGCCTGGTGGTCATGTGCATGCCATCCACTGCCTGACCCCTGGCTCTACCATGCATGGCCCTTGGTACCTGCCTACTGCCCCACAGTTGGCAGACCTGGGAACCTCCCACCCACAGGAGCCCTGGCTCAGCTCCCTCCCTGGGTGCATCACTACCCATATGGGCTCAGGCCTACCGCTTGCCCTAGCTCCACATAGGCATGGAACCAGAGGTGCCAGGAGTGGCACCACAATGGAACAATGGCCCTGCTGGCCCTGGACTCTGGCAGCCAGAGAGAAAGCTGCCTGCCCCAGAGGAACACCAGCTGCATCTCCCATGAATAAGTCCTCCACCTGCCATGGTTGCCACAGCCTCCAGGCCCATGGGGGAATAGCCCGAGGCCAGGGTGCTGGCCACCTGCCCCGAGCTCTGCCCTCTAGGCACCCCCACCCCACAGCCCTCCACTCCAAGACACTAAGACAGACTCAGATACTTGTACATAGTTTTGAAACTGGAAAGAGGACTTTTTATTGTTGGTGTGTGGGGAGGGTGGTAGAGGGGCGTTGCTTGGGGGATCTGTTGGTTGAGGGTGGAGGGGGCTCAGTGTGTTAGGGAGGGAGGGGAAAGAGGGCTTTATGTGTTGAGGGGAGAGGGGGGAAGGATGGGGTGGGTGTCATGAGGTGAATAAAGCTTTATTGTTTCAACATGTGCCTGGCATGAGGTTGGCACTGGGAGGGTAAGGGGGTCTTTGGGGAGTGTAGCAGGGGGGCTAGAGGAGGAAGTGCTTCATGAGGTGGTTCACCAGAGCCTCCCACACCTGGTGTCCTGGCCCCCCACTGGTAGGTGCACCTTTTGCCTTGGACCTCACCAGGGTGAACCACTGCTGCCACTGCCACCATAGTTTGACCTCCCACCACCAGATTGCCTCTGCCTGGCAGGCCTCCTCTACCCAGGCCTGGAACAATTCTCCCTGGGCCTCACAAATATTGTGCAGCACACAAGTTGCAACTATGACCCAGGGCAGGTTGTTCTTGGTCACTTTGACACTGGCAGTGGGAGAGCACGAGTGTCATTTGAGGCAGCTGAAGGTGTGCCTGATGATGGCATGGGTCTGGCCCAGGCACTGATTAAAGTGGGCCTGGTGGGGGTCCAGGTGACCAGTGTAGGCCCTCATCAGCCACAGCAGGAGTGGGTACTCTGGGTCCCCAGTGAGCAGTTCCTGACTCCCAGTGTGAAAAGCCCACTATCCACCAGTGTGCCCAGTCCTGAGTTCCTGAACATGCAGACATCGTGCATGTTTTCTGCCCCGTCAGCACTCATGTGGGTGAAGGTCCCCTAGTAATCTAAGACTGCCTGCAGGACCATGGAGTGGAATTGTTGCAGCTATAATAAGGGATGGCCAGGTCACTGGGATGTGGGTCCCATCCAGGGCCCCAGTACACTGGGGGAACCCCAATGCATGGAACCCTGTGGCCACCACCTGGGGATCACAGACATGGAGGACGGTGTCTGCCAACATATCCTGCCAGCACACTGCACAACTCCAGGTTGGGCTCCCCAGCAGTGGCCTGCCCACCCCAAACAAGTGTGCTACATACTGCAGGCTGGTGGGTGTGGCCAGCTTTAGCAACAGCAGGGCCAGGCACATGCCAATGTCCTGGCACTCTAGTGGGGCTGGAGCAGGTCGATGAAGGTGTCCTGAATTATCCTAAAGTTGTCGACCCACTGCTAATTGTCCTAGTCCTGTTGCAGCCCCAGTGCAGCCACCAGTGCTGGCTGGATATTCTACAGCAGTGACCCTCAAGCAGGGTGCTGTAGCACCCAGAGGTGTCTTCCAGATACTACTCTACTTCCAGAAGAGCGCAAGGTGATAAAGGAGGTGTAAGGAAATAAGTAGAAAAGGGAGGCTCAAGCTCATCCATGACTGGCCCATCCCCAACTCCCACTGCTGCGCCCCTCTGCAAGGAAGGAAGCACTATAATAAATAAATTAACTTTTGAAATTATGTGCCACTCAATTCACAAAAGTTATGGAAGGTTGTCTCAAGCTGAATGAGAGATGCCTTGAGTTGAATGAGGAATGTTTCAAGTCCAATAAAGACTAAAAACCACTATTCTAGGGATTGCTCAAATGCTAAATTAATACTGATGAAGATGTAAATGAGGATAAACATTGGGCAACAACTGGGATTGAAGATACAGTAATGAAAATTACCACATATGAGGTAGAAGCAAAACAGATTATTTACTGTGATAAAACTGGAAGTCCTAGATAAATCTCCTTCCTAGAATACTGAAAGAACTGAGCCAAGGAATAGTATCTTGTCAAGACCAGATCTTCAATTAATCTGTCAATCTGGGGTTAGCATGCCATAAATGGAGATGAGCAAATGAATATCCAATGTTCAAAAAAGGAGAAAAAGCAACCTGGGAAAATGCAGAGCGATTAATTTGACCTTCATATTATGCAAAGTATTACAGTAGATATTGAAAGAAAAAGCAATCAAGGATATGAAAGTAAATAGAAAACTGAACAAAATATAACATGATTTTATCAAAGGAGATTTCTGCCAAATCAAACTGTTATCCTATCATAAAAGGATATCTGACTTAGAAAAGAGAGCACTGCAGTTAACCTAATATATCCATACTTAAGCAAAACATTTGATACTGTGCCTCACAGAAAAAAAGCTGGCTAATCTGGAGAATATGGTAATGAATACCAATATGTAAGGTGGATAAGGTGGTGGCTAAAAGGGGGATTGCAAGAGGTTATGCTGAAAGCAGTTACCAGTGGTATTTCCCAGGTATCAGTCTGGGGTTCCATCATGTTTAACAATCTCAGTAGCAACTTCTGTGCAACAACTAAATGATTTCATAGATTTCATAGACACTTGGGCTGGAAGGGACCCTGGAGGATCATTGAGTCCAGCCCCCCACCCCAGGGGCAGGAAATCAGCAGGGATCACTTGAACCGCCTCAGGTGGGATCAAGTGGGCGCTTGAACCGCCTCAGGTGGCAGTCTGTTCCAAACTTTGGGGACTCAGACAGTGAAGAAATTCTTTCTTATGTCCAGCCTGAACCGGCCACAGTGGAGTTTGTGACCATTCGATCTTGTCATCCCTTGGGGGGCTCTGGTGAACAGTCGTTCCCCCAGAACCTGATGAGCACCCTGATAAGCGTATAGGTGGCCATCAGATCACCCCTGAGCCTGCGCTTTTCCAGGCTGAATAGCCCCATGTCTCTCAGCCTCTCATCATAAGGTCTGTTTTCCTGCCCTCTGACCATGCATGTGGCTCTCCTCTGCACCCTCTCAAGCTTCTCCACATTCTTTTTTAATTGTGAGGCCCAAAACTGGACACACTACTCCAGCTGCATCCTCACCAAGGCCAAGGACACCAAGAGAATGATGTCCCAGGATCTGCTTGAGAAGCTTCTATGGATGCAAGCCAGCATTTTGGTCACTTTACTAGCCACAGCATCACACTGAAAGTTCGTGTTCATCTTGTGGTCAACCATGACCCCCAAGTCCCTTTCATCTGTAGAGGTAACCAGCGTAGCACTACCAAGCCTATATGCATGGTGCAGGTTTTTCCTCCCAAGGTGGAGAACCTTGCATTTTTCAGTGTTGAACACCATCAGGTTTCCGTCCACCCACGAGACTGTCCAGATCTGCCTGGATCACCCTCCTGTCCTCAGGTGTGGATGCTTTACCCCAGAGTTGGTGTCGTCAGCGAACTTGACCAGTCCACTTCTGACACCAATGTCCACATCATTGATGTAGATGTTAAACAGTATAGGCCCTAGGACAGAGCCTTGTGGGACCCCACTTGTCACAGCACACCAAGACAATTGGCTCCCGTCGACCGCCACCCTCTGGGTCCTACCGCAAAGCCAGTTCCCCAGCCAGCAGATCAGGTGACATCAAGGCCGCAGTTAGCCAGTTTAACCAAGAGATGATCATGGGATACCAGATCGAAGGCTTTTTTAAAGTCGAGGTATATGATGTCGATCTCTTCCCCTTTGCACAAGTGATAAGTCACCTGGTCATAAAAGGAAATGAGATTGGTCAAGCAAGACCTACCCACGACAAACCCATGCTGGGTATCCCTCAGGATATTGCCTTCAGCTAGTCTGTTAAGGATGGCCTCCTCAATAATCTTTTCCAAGACTTTCCCCAGGATAGAGGTCAGGAGGATGAGCCTGTAGTTTGCCGGATATACTTTCCTACCTTTCTTGAAGGTAGGCACAACATTGGCCCTCTTCCAATCATCGGGCACTTCACCAGAGCACCAAGAACTCTCAAAGATCCATGCCAGAGGCTGAGCTATGATGCTCACCAGCTCCCTGAGTACCCTTGGGTGTAAACCATCAGGGCCGGCTGACTTGAAGGTATCCAGCCTTTCAAGGTGTTCCTTCACAAGGTCAGCTTCGATGGAGGGCAAGGAATCTCCCTCACCCGGGCCTCCCTGACCCATAGTGGGCAGGTCCGTCCCATGGGGCTGATGGAAAACTGACACAAAGTACCCATTTAGCAAGTTAGCTTTTTCCTGGGCTTCAGTTGTCAGTTGCCCCATCTGGTTTAGCAGGGGTCCAAAGTTGCCCTTGCTTTTCCTCCAGCTTCCCACATATCTAAAAAAGGACTTTTTATTTTCCTTCATATTTGTAGCTAGCTGGAGTTCCATCGCATCCTTGGCTTTCCTGATTTGCTCTCTGCAAGTCCGGACTAACGCAAAGTATTCCTCCTTGGTGGCAGTTCCAGTCCTCCATCCTTTATAGGTCCTCCTTTTAAGACGCAGGAGGTCTGCCAGTTCCCTGGAGAGCCAAAGGTGCTGCTGTGCCCTCCTGCTGCCTTTCCTCTGAGATGGGATGGACTTTGCTTGCGCATCCAGGATTGCTCCCTTGAGGAGCATCCACATGTCCTGAACTCCCCTCTCCATTGGGTTGTGGCCTTTTAGGGCCTCTCTGACAAGCCTCCTTAGCTTGTCAAATTCAGCTTTCCTGAAGTCATGGACCTCTGTACAACTGACTGACTTGCCAGCTTTTCGGCAGATGGTGAAGGTGATCAGTTCATGATCACTGTCACCCAGCTTCCCTTCATTTGTTAGGTTGCCAAATGAGTGCTCATGAAATCTGTAGATGACAAATCTGGGAGGTCTTGCAAATACTGAGCAGGTTCTGATTATTATACAAGAAAAATTAGATAGTCTTGTGGAGTGGAGTAACAAAACTGCTCTGAAGATTAATAGTATGAAGTGTAAAGTCATGTTCTTAGGGACTAATACAAAGAACTTTTACTATAAAATGGCAACTGAAAGGCTGGGGGCAATGGAAAACATGTACTTCACTGAACAAAGAATAATCATGAGCGGCCACTATGACACAATATAATTTTGGAATGGTCACCCAGGGGACAAGGAACATGAATTGCATTAGAATATTTAGTTTAACTAGTTTGTGAGCAGGGTTGGGGTGTTCTTAAAGCAATAACTAGTACACATAATAAATACACAATTTCAAGTATTTTGTTTTGTCCTAACAAAGATGTGGGTGGTCTCTTGCAAGTCCAAATTACAGAGCTTCTGCTGCATTTTTCCTTGATTCTACAGGTCCAGTTCCTCAAGAAAATCCATTATTTGGTTCCATGATTTCTTTCAAACTTCCCTGAAGCTGGGCCATTGGCCATAGCTAGAAATGGGAATTTGGCTGGAAGGATAAACAAGCCCTGTGCATCTGCTCCTCCTCAAACTTCAGCATCCAGTGTCCCTACACTTCTGAAATCTAAATTAATCTTATCCAAAATAAATTAAGGAAGAAAAATTAGATTAAATTTTCTAAGACTATCTTGATGAAATGAATAAAGGCCTTTGATTAGTTCTTGGAAACAAAACATTACAATGGCACAACACATCCAGTACTCCTTAACAAAGACAGTTGTCAGTTTTTCCTAGAAGAGGTTCAGAAATACAAATGACCTGAGACCAAACCAATACATTGTGATTAGAAGAATGGTTAAAATAAAGCTTTCCCAGTTCCCTTCAATAATGGCTTACAGACAAATTAGTTTATGGTAAATTTTGGAATAAAGTCAATGAAAAATGTAAGTGGAAGGCAGACTGCCAATCTGGAAATTACTGGTTCAATATTATGAAACCACTGTTATCAAATAATTTATCTTGTGGTATTTATCAAGGTAATACATATGGTTCTTTTAGAAGAGGTAAAATCTTTTTTATCTTATCAGAAGTTTAACACTTGGCTTCGCAAGACTTGTGGTACTGATATGGGTAAAGAGCAATCCTGTAAAAGAACATCACTTAACAGATCTCTTTCAGAAAGCACAATAGCCAAATAAATAGGGTAGAAAACTATAACCAACAGGGGTTTATAACTAGAAGCACAGACAGAAGTACAGCTCCCCACTGTAACCAAGAATACTTTGTGGGAAACGTTTTGAGTTACAATGATCCCCCCAGACCAAACAGAAGTTCACTTTTGGTTTCAGTGGAGAGGGGAATCTAGCTGCTATATAGAAGCCCCCTCACCACCTTGGTGGAGCTCCAATACACCTACCCCACCCTACAGTGGGGGCTGAAAAAGCCCCAGACAGAACTCCCTCTTGCTCCTTTTCCAACTTCCATTCTGAAAACAGCTCAGGAAGGCAGACAGACGTTACAGAAGACACTCTGTTTTGAAGCATCTTCATCCAATGAGGGTTCAGATTTTTACCCAATCACCGTTCTTTAAGCAGTTTGCAGCTGTACACTTGTGTTTGGTCATGACTCTAGACCACTTTCTGTGGCCAGATTGAGTGAAAACTATCATTTCTGTCTGAGCCCTAGATCTGAATCAGAACTGGTAAGAATGTACTATTTCCTACTGTAATATCTGAGTTGCCAGGATAGTTTATCCTTCATTTTTCCCCTGAATTGTAGTCAGAGTGATGATTTTTGGCTTTAACTGCTGATTTATGGGAGCCAAAGGTGAAAGAAAACAATTCACTAGTAACTAAGAAGGTAGTACAGTGCCATCACTTGGTGCATTTCTGGATCCCCTTCCACATAGAATTTCTTAATCAAGCTAGTATGCCAGGACATTGCATTCATGAAGTTCAGAGTTCTTCTTAAAATCTACTACAGTCCTAGAAGAATTTATCTTAATAATAATTACTTGGAAGGAAAGTAATTGGGGTTTGTTGATGCAGCAAAGGGAAGGTAAAATTTACATTGTCAATAAGTTTAAGTTAAAAATGAGAAAACTTTTTAACCTTCAGAGAAACAAGAATCTAGAATGGCATTTCAATAGGTGTAGTAGGCACCAAAAAAAAAAAAAAACCTAGCTACTTTTAAAATGGTTTATAATAGGAATTATATAGCATAGTCACCTGCAATAGCAGGGTACTGGACTTGATGACATTGGGAGCTCTTTATATTCCTACACTCTTAAAAACATGCCACTACCAATACAGTTGGTATGTCTATCACCATTACTATTTTATGTTTTCAGTTTAATGATTTTGCAGTGTTTGTCAATTTTTCACTCTTTCAGAGTGCAAGCATTTCAGACCAGTGGCTGTGTCCTCTTATCCATTTGGGACATTGTAGGCAAATACTGCTGACAACATGCAAAAACTATACTAAATATTAAGGTGGGAATGTCAAATACTCAAAAGATAAGAAATTCCAGAACTTGCTTACAAGTGTAACCTTAGTTCACCCTTCCGTGTGCATTCAGTATAATGGCCTTATCTACCACAAAATAGAAAATAAGTAAATATGACTGAGTAAAGATTGAACCTAGCTTTCTTGGTTCTCAATTTAATGTCTCCCCTAAAGGAGAATGCCCATCTTAAAACACTTGCTTCATTCACTGATCATCCTTCATAATGAATAAAACTGTAACATTGAGAATATTGTAAACAATAAAGAGTTTGTGAACATGTAATTAAAAGCTATGGTAATGCATATATACAAGGTGGGCTGAATGAAGTTAACATGGAAAAAGCTGAGGCAACTCTAGATTCTTCCTGACTCATTTCAAGCATTCTTGGAAGTTAGGGGGATGGGTGCTTCTAGCACTATGCATCTGAAATTCAATTTAAATATTTGAAAGTCTACCCACAAAGAAGATAGAGAAATATTATTTTCCCTTGCAACAGAGGCCAAGACACATAGCAGAGTTTAATCTGCAGTAAAGCAAATTAAGATGTCAAGACAAAATTCCTAGTTATAAAAACAGAATAACTGGCTAGAAAAGCTGTAGAATCTCCTTTGCTAGAGGTTTTCAAGACTCTGACCAAGTATTTATCTGAGATAGTTTAGGAATAGCGATTACTGCATTTATGTAAAGGACTGGTCGAGATCAGGAATATCAAACTAATCCAAGCCCTCAGACTGGATCCAAACTACAGGGCTCCTCATGGGCTGGACCTGGTGATGAAAGTGGTAGGATTAATACAGCCATCACTTTCCCCCTTCTCCCAGTTTCTCCCCACCTTCCCCCAGCACAACATACATCCCCAACATAGCTTCATTACTAGGAATTTAACAATAGACCCCATCCGCCCTCATCCTACCCCCAAATTGCCAGCTCCTCCAAGAGACCCACAAGCCAGGTGAAAAGACTCTGCGTGCTGGTTCTTTGACAAGAGAGCATTCGGTGAGCTTTATCTGTGTTGCTACCACTCTACCTGCAAGAATAAATTCTGTATCCACTTCCTCTAGTTCTTGTCAAGCTCCTATCATGCTGAAGGATATATTTCTGTTGCCATGTCATTCAAGCATGACACACAGGAATGCAAGTGAGTGCTTCTTATTACATGGGCACCATCACTTTATATGGATCAAGTTTGTAAAGCTCCTATAAATATCTTAAGGTCAGCATCTGACAACTCGGGGAGCTACTCTTTTTACCTTTCAGGCTCAGTAAATCTTGCACTTCTCACTACAAATCCAGACTGTTATTAAGCACTGCCCTTCTTCCTCCATCACACATGGAAAGTTAAACTTTTCCTTTCTGTTCCAATGACCACCATCCTTACTCAGGCTGTGACTACTTGGAAGTTTACAATAATCTCCTCTGCTCCAGCCTCACTATTTCTAGCAACGTTCACTAGGTACAGGTAGACTACAGCTGCCAAAATTGTCTTCCCTGCTTTCCTTGTTCTAATTTATGTACTACATTGTCATCAGAAAGTTGACTTGAGTAAAAGCCACGTTTCCACCCAAAAATATGAAGCAAAAAATCTGATCACCACAGAAACCATAGGAAAAATAGGTCTAGATTGTCTAATGTAACCTGCTCTTCAAGGCAGGATCATCCCTATCTAAACCATCCCCCAAAAAAAATGTGTGTAACCTGTTCTTTAAAACTTCCTATGATAGAGTTTCCATAATGTAAAGCAATCCGTTCTGGTGCTTAATCACCCTCACAGTTAGAAAATTCTTCCTAATAACTAACCTCAATCTTTCTTTTGTAATTTAAGGCAATTGCTTCTTGTTCTGCCGCCTAGAGGTGCAGAAAATAGTTGATCACCATCCTCCTTAAAACCATGCTTTCTGTATATGAAGAGTTATCAAGTTTCCCCTTCAGTCTTCTCTTCTCTAGGCTTAATACCCTAATTCATCCAATGTTTCTTCATGTGTCATCATTCAAACCATCTAATAGTTTTTGCCAGCCTCCTTGGACTCTTTCCAAATTTCCACATCTTTCTTGAAGAAATCCAAATGAGGCTTCATAAGTACTGAATAGAGTGGAAGAATCACTTCCCAGGACTTAAATGTGGTACTCTTGTTAGTACATCCCAGTATACTATCAGGTATTTTTGCAACAATATTACACTGTTGACCAATATCCAGCTTGTAATCACTTTACTCTCCAGGTCCTGTTCTGCAGTATTGCAGCCTAGTGTAGATTGTAGCATATAGACCACAATCATGATTACCTCACCCCAGAAGAAAGACAAACATTTTTTCTGTCAGAAGTCATGTTGTAATTATAAAAAAAGATAACCAACATATCATAAAACCTCCAGCAATGACAAAGTTGCTGGGAAATACATGAACGTTTGTCTATATATTTTCTATTTCATTCTTCTTAAATCATGGCAGTTTCAGGTAATTGAAAACCGCCAGTTATTGTTGAAAGACAATTAAAAAAAACATCAAGGACCATTTCTTCTTAATACTGGCAGATTTCCACTAGCTTGCTCAGAATTCTTGTTTCTATGGTCTGGGTTTGACAGACTAAGAATACACCCAGCTGGTTTTCAAACTAACATGTTCAATAGTCTGGGGAAGGGCTGAGAGACATGTCATAAAAACAGCTGCCTCTATCTCCCCAACCAGCCAGGAATAAGCTGAAAAGAACAAAACCTTGAATGAAAACACCTCGACTTTTTATACAAGGACAAAAGGTGGTCATTATGCATACCAGGAAGGTTCTTTTATAGATGGTAATTACGTATAAATTGGAGAGTTATAATAAAAAAAATCATTTCTCTCTTCATTTATTTAAAATGTGATTTCTGCAGCCATTATATAATTACTGGTATTTTTCAGTAACATTATTAAGAACAAATGTACTACTGTTTCTGAAATTATCATAAAGATGCAAATACTGGAAGTTCCTTATTAGAAGTGGTTGTTCAGCATGAAGAAAGGAGAAGGAAAAATCATTTCTTGAAAACTGCAAACTGAACTTTTTTTCAGTGGTGAAAGAGGATCAATCTCTGCCTTTTTACATTCAAAAAATAAATTATTCTTGTTATCTCTGACACATTATTTCAAGCTCTCCATTTTTCTCAGGTTCCCATCATTTCAGAAAATGTTCACAGACTAGTAACCCTTAGCAAGAAGTATAGAATAAGGAATACAAACATCAAAGACATTCCTGAAATAGCTCCCAACTATCACTTTTGCTCTTTCTCAGGAAGGATCAGTCCACCATTAAGAGAAATGTGATGTGATACATCCCTGTTAGGTAGAGCATAAGTGTGCAACTCCTAAGATCCTGATAGCTAAGCAACTGCATGTAACACCTAAATAAAAGGGCAAGTGGGAAGGAATGACTATTTCTTATAAAAACAATAAAGGCTCTGACTGAAACATACCTTGAATATAGAGCTAAAAGAACAACAGTATCTCTTCTTCTTCCATGTGTTTACATACTGTCTTCCTGAAGAGAAAAGGAGCCTTTACCCTAGGGAAGTTTCTCATTGGATGTAGTTCATTGTCTATGCCAGTGGCCCCCAACCTTTGCTGGCCCACAGACAACAATACTAAGCAAGTAAAATGCTGCAGGCAACATCATACTTTGTTCTATCTGTCAACATGTTTTAATATTTTAATTTCCTTTGGCTATAAGCAATATGTTGTCCATATGGTCTATGCTTTTTCCAACATGGAAGAAGATGTGTGACTGCTAGTGAGACCTGAGGCTATTGATTACCTCTGGATATCTCACAATTTGCAGCAAGTCCCACTTCTCACATCTTCTTCAAGCAGAATGTTGCCACCTCTTCACAGCAAAACTACAACCCCTGCTCAGGCAAACAGACAAGTATAATCAAGCAACAGAGGGACATTTTAATAATCAGGCTTCAAACAGCAAGATCTTCATTTTTTCTTAGCTACCCATAGAATCTCCATTTATTAGAATAATCTTTTGAAGATAAGTACTCTAAATTACCCTTGACATCAGCAATCCCCTTGACATCAGCAATCCCCTTGAAATCAGCAATCCAGCACTCCTGAAATCCTACCCTTGAAAACAGCAATCTTCTCCCTACTTTTCCCCACACCCAGATTTCCATGCTGGGAAAACACACAGATCACAACCCCTGCTTACTCTCCCATATAACTCCCTCTCTTCATGATGATCACTCACAACTAACATTTAAGTCTTGCCCCTTGCTCTTCATCAGAAAGTAGGACCACACCTGTAGTATCCCAGAAGTCTGAAAGAAACCAGAGGCACCTCCACAACTGTGGCCTTCATCAAGAATCCCAAATATCTCCCATCCCAGTTTCAGCCATGTTACCATAAATTACCCATAGACACAATTTTCCCAGGCTGCTTCATAGAAAAAATAATACAGCCCACAACAAGTTAGGAAAGGACTAAAGTGCATCCCAATGACTCATCACCAGTCTGTCCATTTTCTTCCCCCTTCCTCTCACCTTAGACTCCAGACACATGAAATGGCAAGGTTTAGAGGATGGTAGATTTTTGCCAGAGGCATCTGAACCCATTCCTTTGCCCTGGCTCTGCACACAGAGTATCCCCTCCAAACACGTGGAAATTACCCCGGTGATGCTCTTTACTCTTCCAGCACAGGAGAAACTATAGACTGGATTTTTAGCTAGGAAGCAGAGGAAGATTAAATGTAAGTATCACCCTGAGAGTGAGTGAGAAGACAGATTGTCAAAGCAAGTTCTGTTTTTCTTTTTCAAGCTAAATACATATATTTTTTCTAACATAGAATTTCCCATGAAAACATCTGATCTCCGTTTCACCCCAGCAGTGAGATGTATTCAGAAGCTTCCGTGGCCTGAGATTCTTCAGTTAAGACCCCTTTCATAGTGTTCACATCAAACACAAAATTCATTTACAAATGAATGTCATTTTTTTCTTTGTTCTATTACAGAATGCATCTTCTTTACATGTGGAGTGCTTACCAGTTTTCTATAGCTGGTGTGGGCCATACTTGGTACCTGCTACTTGACACAAAACACTTGTATCAGCTTGTTACAGCCCTGAAGTCTAATTTACCCAGGTATCACTTTCCCAGAGATAATTTTATATTAGTAGTACCTGGGCAAATTAAATAATCAGGAAAAATATTACTTGAAAGCTGAAGGAAGTGAATCGTAGATTATTTAAAAGAAAATATTTTTATTAATAGGAAACATGGGGAGATACAAAATATCTAAGAACTTATAGTTTTTGAGCAAAATGGGTCAGGTGTATCCATCTGGTTCAGATTTGGAAGTACTGCTCCCCAGTGTATCTTCCATTTTCCTCTGCAAAAGACCATGGAGGAATCTTGTGTTTAACTTGTCTTCCTAACTCACATTTAGGCCCACCATTGTTTTGCTTTCATTAAGTTTTCACCTGAGGCTAACTAACTAACCAGAAACACATTTTTGGTTTCTTTAATAAATCTTTCTCCTTCTCCCACAATATCCAGATTCCAGGTATATCATAGTGGATCCTTCTCTACACCATCTCTGGAAATTATGTATACCACTTGTCTATGTTTTGGGTTCTGTATCTTTTGTCAATTTTTACAATCCCTTCCTCTCTGGTCTCCGTTTCTTTTAACTACCATCCTTCTACATGATCTGCTGCTAAAATCTACTGCTAAAACCTTCCTCTTTTCAGTATTCTGCCCTTGTCTTTCTTTTTATGGAATATTTTTGCTGGATATCTTTTGCCTTCTCTGTCAGAGTTGAGCTTCTTTCCCTTCACCTTCAGAGACAAGATATGTCCAAACTCTTTCTAAATTGAACCAGATGAACAATGTGAAGACATGGTCCTCTCCAAAAATAGAATCCACTTTGAAGATTTCTAGATTAATAGATTCACTTCTGAGTAGAGAGCCTGATTTATAGAGAAATGTTTATAAAACACAACAGAGAAAGTTATGGCCACAGATAAACTTATACCAGTGCTATCAGATGACATCACAAAATATAAATGCTGGACAGTCAGATTTAACTGACTTATGTAAACTGCATCACTTCTTTGCTGAACAGTATTTTACTATAAATATTTATAGATAAATATTTATATAAGTGTATATTTATAGTGTGCATACACACACTACCAACTCAGGCACATACATCTCCAAACCAGCCTAGGCACATGCATCACCAATTCAAGCACATACACACTACACACACCAAAAATTAGACAACAGTCAGTTGTCAATACCTACACACTCCGTACACATACATGGATTACTAATTCGTATATCATGCACACAATGACATTATACATATACATATCCATATACATATACATATATGAGGTTTGATCAAAAGGTTCTAAGACTTGATGTTTGGGGTATTGTTCATCAGGAATTTGTACCAAGTGGTCAAACAATCAAGCAGACCTATTATAAAGAGGTTTTGATTTGACTGAGGGATAAAGTTAGAAGAAACGGCAGCAAGCTGTGTGAAAATGGTCGATGGTTTCTGCACCATGACAATGCCCCTTTACACGCTGATGTCTCCATTCAAAAATTTTTGGCTGAAAAAACATTCCTGTGATACCACACCCTTCGTATTCACCTGACCTTGCCCCATGTGATTTTTTCTGTTCCCAGAAATCAAAATGAAGCTGAAAGGAAGGAGATTTGATGACATTCTAACCATCCATAAGAATGTGAAAGCGGAACTCAAGAAACTCACAGTTGAAGACTTCCAGCATTGCTTCCTCAAGTGGCAGGAACGTTGGGACAAGTGCATATCAACTGGGGGAAATTACTTTGAAGGGGGCAGCTCATAAAAATGTTGTTTGTACAATATTCTTTAAAATAAAGGCTAAGTCTTAGAACTTTTTGATCACCCCTCATGTGTATATATGTGTATATATATACACACACACACATATATATATACACACATACACACACACACACACTCACCAGTTCACACGCATACAACCCACCTACACATACATACAGGTAAGTTCCTAATTTGGATAGTACAGTGTATGTGTGTGCTTGGGGTACCTGGGATACTTGGGGGAAGGTTAAAGTAAGATAGAGAGAGTTAAAGTGTAGGGATTAAAAGTTGCCAGAACTGAGATTAGAATCAGTGGACTAGAGAGAAGCTGACTGAGGAACTGAGGCTTGGGTTTACTTAAGGTGAAGTGGCCCAGGGTTACTTGGGCTCACCTGGTGCCAGGGTGGAAGCAAGGGGAAAAGTCCAGTGGTAAGAAGGAAACAGCCAGGAAAGAGAGAGAGACAAAATCCTGGGAGCTTGGGGCTGGAAACTGAGGCTGACAGGTGAGAGATTGGGGAGCAAATAAGTGGTGGCAAGGAGGAAACAGTCAGGAAACGGACAAAAACCCAAATCAGGGTTCCAAAATAACAGGTTTATTCAACAGACAACACACTACACAACCCCATGAAGTTGTTGGTTCACACACGCACACACACACACGCACGCACTCTCAATGGCAGGACAAAGAGATTCAGTGAAAGGGTTGGAGTCCAGGTAGAAAAGAGAAACAGAGTCCAATTGGTTGAAGAGAGGGTGGGGGTGATAGCTACCTAGCCAAGCTGGAAAGGGGTCTTTGTCCAGCAGGTGTTTTCCAGAGGGGGGTCACCAGCAGGACCTCTGGTTGGATAGATGGTGTGGCATGGTGCTGGTCCAGATGGAGAGGGCATCCCAAGGAGTCAGTCTTCACTACTCCTTTTTATGGGGCAGACTACCTATGATCTCCTATGGGGAGGGCCTGTCCAGGCAGTGTTAGTCCTGTTCCAGAGGGCTCCAGGTATTCTTACTGAGCATGTGCAGCTTGGCACAATGGCGGGTTGCCTCATCTTTTCTTTCTTGAATGCTGAGGGTGGTTCCAAGGGCTGGGTCATTGGTCCAGGTATTGATTATGATGGCTTGGTCATTCAGAGGGAGCTATTTTTAGACCTACTGCCATTGACTCTCAAGCACCCTCATTCATCCCTATTCATCCAGGAACCAATTTACATAGGTGGGGTAGGTATAAGTCATAGGTTACAACATCAGGGGACACAAGATGGAGGCTTGACATTACAAGATGGAAACTTGACATGACTTATGCTAACGTACAAATTGATGCAGAAATTCAGACAGAATCACTGTTTGGCTATCAGAAGCACTTTATTTTGCATGGCCATGGGAGAAAAAGAAGCTTATCCTGAAGGCTGCTGTGTTGATCTCACTCGGCCTTCACCCATATCCCTCATCCTGTCCTGAAACGTATACACTCCTTTCAGTACTTTTCCATTCCTCATCATTCCCCCCTTGTAAACGCTTGTGCTTACACCTCTATATTCACAAAGCCTTTGACATTTTCTTGTCGTTTGCACTCAGAGGCCACCTCCCTGAGCACCATCATCTGCAGCTCAGTCTTAGAGAGCCTAGAAACACTGTGGGCAGTTTTCAATAAACAGCAGCATAAGCAACACAGAGTCATTTGGACAATAATAAAAATGGCAAAAATGCATAATAAACTCAGAATACACCATTTTAGCAGGGATTTCCACCATCCCTCTATATCTGGTAGCCACCCCCACCAATCAAAGGGTTTCTCCTCTGCAACTGCATGGATGACCTGCAACTGTCTCCTAATGGTGCAGAGGTCTTTTTCCACTCATTGATACTGATCGATCTGGGTGCAGCAAGTATGGTTCATGACCACACATACCCCTCCTTGGACAGCTAGGAGATAATCCAAAGCCATATGGTTTTTGGTAGCCACCTGCCCTATCTGGGTGATTTCATCACTAAGAGCTCCTAGGGCATCGGCGCTAGCATTAAAGAATTCTTCCATGACTCCTGAAATATTTACAATGGTTCTTTCTAATTCAGCTACCCCCAACCAAGGGAAAAATGCCCTAGTAAATTGATGGAACCCAGTGGGTCATCGGACCAGTGGGTTTTCAACTGCTTGCCTATGTCTGGGCAAGCCAGGTGGGAGATTAGACACCTCATGGCAAGAGAGGCTTGGGTGTAAATCAAACTCCAGGACGATTCTCCCCAGGGTACAGGTGCCGACCCAATACCATGGCAAAATCTTGTGGGCATCATTCCCGCATAGCCAGAACAAGCCTGGAGCGGCTATAGTGCTGAGGTCCCTACAGGTCGTGCTTCCAATTCGACACTTCCAATTGACCTGTAAGGTATAGTATGGGGCGTGTTGGCTCCCTACCAACCTGCGCTGAGATATTGATTGATTACAAGAAATAGAACCTAACAGCACGTAGAATTCGGACCTGTTCATTAACAGACTATGGGTATCCTCCAGGGTTCTATGGATAGTAAGAGACCCGTTGGTACACTGAAAGCATGTGTTTCCCAGCAGGATCCCAGTCATATTATGGGAATGATAATCAAAGGTTACCCAGCATTTGGGATAGTGCCCCACTGAGTAACCAGCTTTGCCCATCCTACCACTCCCATTGGACCTATAACAGAGGGCTGCCTCAAGTCTAGAGGACGGTCTCCAGCTGTCTTGAGTCTTTTTCCACCATTCAGGGATCTACTGCTGTGTTCTATTAGAGTGGGAGGAAAATCTGACAAAACTAGTATTGGTACTATTTCTCCATTCTTCAAGGGGAATCAGTACCCCAAGCATTGGGATTCCTCTGGCTGGGTGTGTAGGCCCATGTATGCACACCCAGCAATTCAGTTCACTAGCAATGCTCTGCCTCAGTAGTACTGTTCTCCTCCCATGCCCTGACTAAAACTCCTGGCATGAAGCAGAGTAAAAGAAAAAGTAACATCTCAGGGCCTACTCGAGCGGTATCCCAAACGCTGCTACCCCTTGGAACTTCGAGGGGCTACCCTTGACTAAAATTTCAGCCTCCAGAACACTGCTACCAACAAAATACTGACCACAAGAATACAGAACAGCATTACCCCCTGGGGAGTTTCTAAATCTATATAATTATCAGTGACCTCCCTAGGGTTAGCGTGATTCATACTAAATTACTAAAGGCAATTCAACACATAGAGCAAAAGTTCATAGCCTCAAGTAAAACTTGGCTAGCCGTGCAGGCTATTTTTCAAGATTTCATTGTCTGATCTTCACTCACAAGGAACCCTCTGGATCTTCATGGAGGTATCGCTGGTGAGAGAAGCCTTCCACTCCATCGGGGTGGTTACCTTCTTGCAGTGGGAGGTATGAACCCAAGCAGAAACCTTGGCAACTTTCACAGCAGTTGGGGTGGTTAGCAGGACCTGGAAAGGCTCCTTCTACCGAGGCTGCAGGCAATTCTTCCTCAGGTGGACCTTAATCAGGACCCAATCTCCTGGTTGGACCAGACTGACAACAGAGTCACCATCTAGAGCCTGATGTTGCACGTGGCCTTAACCTGCAACAAGATAACCTTGAGGGCCTTGGTGAGCCCTTGGCAGTAGGTTAATAAAGAAACATGGAGGTGAGTCAGGTGTTGGGGTGGAGGGGCAGCAAGTCCCCTCATGGGTCGACCCATAACAATCTCAAAAGGAGTCAGACCAGAGGACCTCTAAGCAGAATTTCGTATTTGGAAAAGTACCAATGGGAGGACCTTAGGCCATTTTAGACCCGTTTGTTCAGAAGTCTTCACCAAGCGAAGCTTAATATAAAGTTTTTCCGTTCCACTTTACCCCCACTCTGAGGATGATTTGGGGTGTGGAGCTTGTATCAGATGGAAAGGACCTTGCAAACGTGTTGGACCACCTGGCCAACAAAATGGGAACCACAGTCCCAGTCCAGGGAAATGGGTAGACCGAAGCGGGGCAGCAGGTCAAAAAGAAGCTTTTTGGCCACAATAAGGGCATCAGCCCATCGGCAAGTGTATGCCTCAGGCCAACCGCTAAAAAGACAGACAATGACCAACACATACTTCCAGGGTCCTGACCTGGGCAATTCAATGAAGTCCATCTGGAGAAGGGAAAAGGGGTAAAGACCTAAAGGTCTGTGAAATGCATGTGGCTGGCAGGGTGGTCAGCCAGGATTGTGGCACTGACACTGTGGGCACTAGTGACAAAAATGGGCAGCTACAACAGAAAAACCAGAGGCATACCAATGGCGGTCAACTTTGGCTACCATCCCCGCTTTGGCCGAATGGACCACTGAGTAGGCCATTTGAGCCAAAAGGGACAGCAGGGCCCTGGGGGCTACAAGGTGACCAGACGGGTGCCGCCACAAGGAGTCAGAGTGGAGAGAGCAGCCCATGGAGATCCAGGCATCCTTTTCAGCATCTGGGGCGCCATCCTGGAGAAAAGGGAGGTCAGGGAAGACAGGGGAAGGGAGGTAGACAGTGGCCTGAAGGACCAGAGCTGAGAGTTCTGACAGGGTGGCGGTCTTGGCCGCAGCATCCGCCCTAACATTTCCCAGAGACACAGGATAATCAGTAGCAGTGTGAGTTTTGCACCATAGAATAGCAAGGGTGGAGGGAAGGAGAATAGCATCCAGGAGAGCAGTAACAATGCAGTGGTGAGAGATGGGAGTCCCAGCAGAAGTAAGAAAACCTCACTGTTTCCAGATCTGCCCAAAAGAATGGCAGACACCAAAGGCATAGCAAGAGTCTGTGTAGATATTAGCAGATTGTTCAGCAGCAAGGTGACAGGCACGAGTGAGAGCAATGAGTTCAGCAGCTTGAGCACTAGTAACAGAAAGAGGAGAGGATTCAACAACAGTATGATTGGAACAAACAGCACGGCCAGCTCGGAGAATGCCATGATTGTCTTGAAAACAGGAGCCATCAACGTAGAAAATGAGGTCAGGGTTAGTCAGACGGGTATCAGAAAGATCAGGACGGGGAAGAGAAACAAAGTCCACAAGCTGAGTGCAGTCATGGGGTTGGCCATCTGAGGGTGAAGGAAGAAGAAAAGCAGGATTGAGGGGATCACAGAGGACAAGGGTCACGTGGTCCACAGCCAGGAGAACCACCTCATAGCGGGTTAGATGGCCAGGGGACAAGTGCTGAGTCCTGCCGCGCTGGAGGAGGGTGAGGACAGCATGTGGGACAGCAACAGTAAGGGGGTGCCCAAAGACAAGGTTATTGGTTTTAGAAACTAGCAGAGCAGCAGCAACAGCGTCAAGACAAGGAGGAAACCCAGAAGCGACTGGGTCAAGGGAGGCACTATAGTAAGCAATAGGATGGTGTGGGGAGTGTCCAAAAAGCTGAGTCAAGACACCAGAGGCAGTGCCTTGGTGCTCGTAGCAGAAGAGAGTGAAAGGCTTAGAATAATCAGGCAGACTGAGAGCGGGAGAAGAAGAAAGGACTTGTTTGAGCTGACAGAAGGCAGATTCGTGGACTTCTTCCCAGGGTAGCGGGTCAGGGGAAGAGTCACAGGTGAGAAGGGTGAGAGGTCTGGAAAGTCCAGAATAATTAGGAATCTACTGTCGGCAATAGTTGGCAGCACCTAGAAAACCACAGAGTTGGCGTTGAGTCTGCAGGCATGGAAGGGAAAGAACAGCAGAAAGACGATCAGGAGACAGGTGATGGGTACTGTGAGAAATAGTGTACCCCAGATAGGCAACAGAAGTCTGACAGAATTGGAGCTTAGAGCAGGAGGCTTTATGGCCCCGTGCTGCAAGTTGTTCTAAAAGAGCAACAGAGTCAGCTTGGCAATGAGGAAGGTATCAGAACAAAGGAGCAAATCATCTACATATTGGACTAGCACAGAATCATAAGGCAGCTGGACTGTATCGAGGTCAGACTTGAGAAGCTGGCTATATATGGTGGGCGAGTCATGGAAACCTTGAGGCAGACGGGTAAAGGTGTATTGCCAGCCCTGGTAAGTAAAAGCAAATACATATTGAGAGTCAGGGTGAACTGGTATAGAAAAAAAGGCATTACAGAGATCCTCCACAGAAAAATAAAGAGTAGAAGCAGGTATTTGAGAAAGTACAGTGGCAGGGTTGGGTACCACAGATGTCAAGGGAATCACAAAATAGTTAATAGCATGCAAATCTTGGACAAATTGATAAACAGGCAACCCCTCAGGTGCCTGTTCTCTTTCTTTTGGACTGGAAGGATCAGGGTATTACAACAAGAATGGGTAGGTACAAGAACACCCTGTTCTAGGAGACCTGGTATTACAGGAGCAATGCCTCTGGAAGCAGCAACTGATAGCGGGTATTGCGGAATCAATGCGGGAGACACTCCTGATTTAAACTTGATAGAAACTGGGATGGCACCCTTGAGAAGTCCCACATCGATTGTGAAGCAGGACCAAAGGGACTCAGGAAGGTGAACCAATCGTTCCTGTTGCAACAAGGAAGAATTGGGCTCGGGTTCCTGTTCCATTACTGTCATCATCAAGGCAGGAATTTGGATCTGGGGTAATGTGAGGAAGACCCCATTTGGAGAACAGTGAACTGTTGCCCGCAATTTGCAAAGGAGGTCTCACCCCAACAGATTTACAGAGGCGCAAAGACTTAGCAAAGAGTCATGTTGCTCAGTAAGGGGACCCAAGGTAAACGAAAGTGGCTGTGTAACGGAATGGTCAATGGGTTGATCCCCAATACCTACAGCAGTGATTACTCTACCAGAAATGGGAACCTTAGAAACAAAACCAAAGCTAAGCATAGACAAAGAAGTACCGGTGTCGACAAGAAAAGGAACAGTTTGTCCTCCCACAGTAACAGGTATCGTAGCATTGGAAAAGGTAGAAAGTAAAGCCGCTAGAGTCTCTGGGTCTTCTTGGCTGTCCTAATACAGATTTTCAACTTCAAGGGCCTGGAGAGGAGCTGGTCCAGGTGGTGGAGCTCAGTGGGCGCCTGGCTGAAATGGAGGGGCACTAGCTGAGAGTGGGGGCCCCCGGGGTTTATTCGGGCATTCATTCTTCCACTGGCCCTTTTGCTTACAGTAGTGACAGACATCATTGGGAATGTCAGAGGGACCGGGTGGTCGGGCTGAGTAAAACGGTCCCGCAGGGCGCCATGGTCTGGCACCACCCTGGAGGTCTCTGATTTGCAAAGCCATCAGTTTGTCCTGAGCCTTTGATTTTTGCTGTTGGGCTTTAGTATAGAAGTGAGTAGCAGCAGCCAAAACTTCGGTAAGGGGTTTAGTTTCCCACCTGATCACGGCATTTTACAGGGGCTCAGAGATCCTAGGTAACAGCTCTAAAACAAAGGTCTGAATAATCATGGCAGGGAGGCTAGGTTCTGGGTCCTGACTGCCAGAATGTGCTTTAAAGGCTTGGATCAGGCGAGTAGTCAGCAGGATGTTCTTCTGGCTTTTGCTTGCAGGTGGAAATTTTGGACCAGTCTGTTTTTTGTGGGGAGACCCTGGGGACAGCCTCAAGGACCTGTTTATAGAGGTTCGGCAGATGGTCCTTGCCAAGGTCTTGAGGAGGCCAGTTGGCCGCTTTAAGGAGGGTGTCGTTCTGGTCTCCAGGATGAAGACCACTGAGGAGCATCTGAATATCGCCGTGGGTCGGCTTATAAACCTCAAAGAGGGTTTGGAGTTTTTAAGCAAACCCAGTAGGGTCATCACGGAGTTTAGGGAAGGTAGTTGACCAAGAGACGATTTCTGATGGTGAGAAGGGGACATGGACCACCATGGGTTGCCCCCCTGGCACAGGGTATTCTTGGAGGGGATACTGTGCCCTGACAAGATTTCCGCCCCGGTGAGTCTTCTTTACAGGGGTCCTTTGGCAGTCTACCTCAGTGGTAGCGTTATTTTGGTTCTGGAGGGTCAATTTGACTGGGGTGTTCTGCTGATCTAGGGAAGCTGAATGTACGGTCCACCCGTCATGGGTGTCCAGGGGGACATCAATTTCTAACCGGTCCCCCATGGGATAATCAAAAGTGATGGTGGTAATGCGAGACAAAGGACCAGGAGTAAGGTGTGGTGAAGTCACCGGGGAAGCTGGCACAGCAGACGCAGCAGCGCCTGAGGCCACGGGACTGGTGGGCGGTGGAGGGAGTGGGTGATCAATTTGCTTCTTAAATTTTTCTTCATTATCCTTATAGGAAGCCACAAGGGAGTACTTATGGCACTTCTCAGACTCATCTTCCCACAGGTACCAGGCTTCCATTTGAACAGGGTGCTTGCTTTTCCAAATTTTCTCGGAGATGTTTGAGGATATGATGATCCCACGACCCATCTAGGGGTCAGCGCAATTTGGGGTCACCATCGGTATACCGGTTCCATTTAACTAAGTACTGCATTGACTGGAGCCCATATTTCAGATATATAAACTGTGCAGGATCCCCCAGTGGGACCTTAGAGGTCCTGCTACCTATTGTCATGCCTAGGACTTACTGACACCAAAACAGGCAGGTACTCACCCTGGCCAGGGATTTTTCCAGAGCCAAACAGACAGATGGTAGATCAGGGTCCGGGGTGTTGAGGCTGCAGAACTGAAGAACCGAGTCAATGATAGCCTTCTTGGAGCAACGGAGTCGAAGAGCCGAGGCAAGAGTCCTACTTGGGGCGGTCTGTGTGAGGACACCGTCCAGGCGAGCCCCCAAGATGATGTGGAAATTCAGACAGAATCACTATTTGGCTATTAGAAGCGCTTTATTTTGCATGGCCAGAGGAGAAAAGGAAGGGGCAGCTAGTTCTCAACAAAAGCAAATCAGAGACTTCTTTATATACTGATAAATCACATACAAATCAGCCCACCCTGTAACATACTCTTGGCAGTCTGACAGCGACTCATCCTGGTGTCTTGCTGAACCAAGTGCATTTTCTCAAGCTGTCTCCTGATAAGCTTATCCTGAAGGCCGCCGTGTTGTTCTCACTCAGCCTTCACCCATATCCCTCATCCTGTCCCGACATGTATACACTCCTTTCAGTACTTTTCCATTCCTCATCAATATGTAGGCCTAAATCATATAGTATCAGTAAAACAGTAATATAGAACAGTAAAAATCATTATAAACATAATAATTATACACTATAAAGGAGAAAAAAACAAAGCAAATACAACTTGCTACCAAAATAAAATGCTGAGGCTTATCCTATGCCTTAGCTCACTTATGCTTATCTATAGGGAATAGAGAAGGAGAGAAAAAGTCAGAAACAGTTGGGGAAAGGGAGGGAATGCATTTTAAAAGAAAAAAAAGAAAAACTGGGGGTTCTGCTACAAAATATTCTCCTTTGCATAAAATGAATAGTTTGTACTGCAGAAGGTGTAGACCAGTGGTTCTCAACCTTTTAAACCAAGGTCATCCCTTGTTAGACCCAAGGCAACCCTCAGAAAATGCAAACACTTACTTTCACTCATTTTTTGACTATAGAAAAATAATAGAGCAACTTTTCTATGGCAAAGGACTCAGACATACCACAACAGGCAGGTCAGAATGTTTTTAACACTCTGGAGTCCAAGTTTCCCAGATTTTCTGCATTTATCTTGTGAACCATGCATAGATGTTTGCACACCTCACAATGATAATATTGCATAGCACTCCATCCAGGGCATTCTTAAAAGGATCTCAGGGCACCCTGGTTGATAACCACTTCAGTAGACAAATCAAATATACTGAGACCTTAAGATTTTAACGAGTTGTAAACAAGTACCTCAAATACCACACCTTCCAAAACTGGTTTTCAACCCAATGAATAGCAAATTTACCCCATGTACAAATTAGGGTAATATATAGATCAACATAGAATATATTGATACAAATTCCATCTGTCCACATCTCCTCCCCTATTCAAGTGATTAGTCAAGTAAATAGAATCCCACAGTGCTTCGTGGTCCGACCACCACCATCGCAGTAAGACAAATGCTCAGTTCTCCCCATTAACTTTAACTGTTCTGGGGTCAGGGGTACCATGTGTTCAATCCTTTAGAAATAAGGCACAAAATTGTGATGCCACCATGGACCACCTCCTTACTGATAGTGTTATCCAGCACCATATATTTGTTCAAGCTAAGTAGGGGAACTTCATGTCATATCATAGAATCAAAGAAGTAGGGTCAGAAGGGACCTTGTAGATCTTCAAGTCCGACCCCCCACCTGGGCGGGAGAAAAAACTGGACTCAAATGAGTCCAGCCAGGTAGGCATCAAGCCTCTTCTTAAAGATCCCCAGGGTAGGAGCCAGCACCACTTCTCTTGGAAGCTGGTTCCAGCTCCTAGCCACCCTAACTGTGAAGTAGTTCTTGTGGATGTCTAATCTAAACCCACTCTCCAATAATTTGTGTCCATTGTTCCTTGTCATGCCAGGGGGCGCTAGGGGAAACAGTGTTTCCCCTAAACCCTTCTGGTCCCCCCTGGTGAGTTTATGGACAGTCACCAGGTCCCCCCTCAGCCTTCTCTTGTGAAGGCTAAACAGGTTTAGGTCCCGCAGTCTTTCAGTGTAGGGTCTGCCCTATTGTCCCCAGATCATGCGGGTGGCCCTCCTCTGGACCCTCTCAATGTTGTCCACATTCCTCCTGAAATGGGGCACACAGAACTGGATGCAGTACTCCAGCTGTGGCCTGACCAGCGTCGCACAGAGGGGGAGGATCACCTCCCTGGCTCTACTTGAGATGCACCTGTCGATGCACGACAATGTCCGGTTAGCCCTGCCAACTGTGACCTCGCATTGTCGGCCCATGTTCATCTTGGAGTCAATAATGACTCCAAGATCCCTTTCTGCCTCCGTGCTCTCTAGAAGGGAGTTTCCCATTCTATAAGTGTGCTGCTGGTTTCTACTGCCTAAGTGCAGCACCCTGCACTTGTTAATATTGAAACACATCCTGTTTATGTTAGCTCACTCCTGTAACCTATCCAGATCTTGCTGCAATCTTTCCCTCCCTACTAGCATGCTCACCTCACCGCAAATTTTGGTATCATCAGCGAATTTAAACAGGTTGCATTTCACCCCGTTGTCCAAATCGCTGATGAAGAAACTGAACAGCGCAGGCCCAAGGACCAAGCCCTGGGAGACTCCGCTGCCCACTTCCCCTCAGGCTGAATATGACCCATCTACCACCACCCTCTAAGTATGACCCTTGAGCCAATCTGCAATCCATCTGACTGTCTAGGCATCAATGCCACAGTCGCCTAGTTTATTAATGAGGATGGGGTGGGAGACAGTGTCAAAGGCTTTGCTGAAGTCTAAAAAGACTACGTCCACGGCGACACCTGCATCCATGGCCTTTGTGACCTGATCATAAAAGGCAATCAGGTTGGTCTGACATAACCTGCCCCTAATGAAACTATGCTAGTTGCCCTTGAGCATCATCCCTGAAGCCGACCCATCACAGATGTGCTCCTTGAGGATCTTCTCAAAGTGTTTCCCTAGGATTCAGGTAAGACTGACGGGCCTATAGTTGCCCGGGTCCTCTCTCTTCCCTTTTTTGAAGATGGGGACCACATTAGCTATCTTCCAGTCGTCCGGCACCTGGCCCAAGCACCACGAGCACTCGTAAAGCCATGCCAAGGGCCCTGCAATAACCCCAGCTAGCTCCCTCAACACCCTGGGGTGGAGAGTATCTGGACCCGCTGACTTGAACACGTCCAGCCCCTCCAGAAGCTCTCTAACCCAGTCCTCCCCAACCTGAGGTCTGGAGGCATTCCCCTTGAGTCCGTCTGGCATCACAGTGGGGAAGTCCCGGTCCCTGCACAAGAAAATGGAGGTGAAGAATTGGTTAAAGAGTTAAGCTTTCTCCTCTGGCGCAACCACCAGATTGCCCAGCATACTTTGCAGGGGCCCCACATTACCCGGTGCCTTCTTCATCCTCCCTATATATTTGAAAAAGGACTTTTTATTATCCTTGTTCTTGGATGCTAGTCCTAGCTCTACGTCCACCTTAGCTTTCCTGACAACCCCTATACAGGCCCGAGCAGAGGAGGTATACTCCTCTTTGGAGATAGCACCCTCCCTTCCACTGGGTGTACGCTGCCTTTTTGGTAAGCAGGCATTCCCAGATGCCCTTGGTGAGCCAGGGGGGCTTTCAGGCACTCTTGCCCCCTTTGCTTTTTGTTGGGATGGACTCCCCTTGGGCCCTAAGTATCGCCTCCTTAAGTAATGAGCACTCGTCCTGGACACTGAGTTCCCCTGCCCTCAAGGACCCCAGCACCTCACCCACTAGTCTCCTCAACTTGTTGAAGTTGGCCCTCCTAAAGTCTAGGGCTACCATCTTGCTACAGGCCCTTGACACCCTGCGCTTGATGGTGAATTCCAGCAAGTGATGATCACTGTTGCCCAGGTGGTCAAGAACCTGGAGGCCCCTTACCAGGTCATCGCCTGTGGCCAGGACCAGGTCCAACAGGATGTTTCCTCTGGTGGGACTGTGCACCTCCTGGATTAAGTGGAGGTCCTGTATCTCAGCTACGAACCTCCTGGAATGGTCCGTCCTGGCTGACTGTTCCTCCCAGCAGATGTCCAGGTAATTAAAATCACCCATGACAACTACATCCCTTGCCTTAAGTGCCTCTGCAAGTTGGCCCAAAAATTCCCGGTCCAGCTCCTCCCCTTCGTTGGGGGGTCTGTAGTAGACCCCCACCATCAAATCGCTCTCCCCACAGCCCCCTTGAATCTTGACCCAGAGCACCTCAGCCTGCCCTTCCTCTGACCCCATTCTGCTGGCAGAGGATGTGTAGTGCTCCTTGACATAGAGCGCCACACCCTCACCTTTCCTTCCTTCTCTATCCCGCCTGTAAAGCCTATAGCCCCTAATGCTAACTGCCCAGTCATGGGACGAATCCCACCACGTTTCTGTTAACCCTATGACATCTGGGTTTGAACTAGCTATTCTGAGGGCGAGTTCCTCCTGTTTATTCCCCATACTGCGAGCATTGGTATATAGGCATTTAAGGCCTTGCAAGACTGTGTGTGCCACCCCCCATTTAGGGAGACTGTCTGTACCCCCGTTCCTTACCTTAACACTCCTTGCCTTTGTCACCTATCTTGCTCAAATGGCATCTCGTCTTCCTGCGGCCCCCTCCCCCGGCGAGGCTAGTTTAAAGCTCACCGTACAAGATCAGCCAACCTGGAAGAAAAGACATGCTTGCCTTTAGGAGAGAGGTGAAGTCCATCCCACCCCAGCAAGTCCCCCGCCCAAAAGCATGGGTCATTATCGAGGAACCCAAAGCCTGCCTGGCGGCACCAGCTGCATAAGCTGCCTTAGCTCGCCCGACAGGGAGCCGCACGCGGGCAGGCAAACAAGCAGCCGGGGGGCGGGATCTAGCCGGGAGGAACTAGCAGGGGCCTTTCCCCAAAGCGGGGGGAAGTTCCAGATAGTCCCTTGGCCTCGACCCCAGGAGTCTAGCGGTAGGGTTGGTAGGGGGCGGAGCCGCCTGCACGTGCTTCCGGGCTAGCCGGAAGGCGTGATTGGCTGAGGGAAAATCAGGGGAATTTTCAAACAGCGGGCTTTAAAAGCCATGGTATGAAATTCCACTGGCAGTTGGGGAGCAGGAGCAGAGGGAGCAGGGTGCATATGTGCCACTCACACGAGTACCCCTTTACCTGGGCGGCGGAGGTAGCAGCAGCAGCAGCAGAGGAGACAGCAGTGGGGGCAGCAACAGCTGATTCCCCTTAAGGTAAGTGGGGCAGAGGGCACAGCACAGCTGAGGTGGATCCGGAGGGGAAGCCCTTCGGTGCTGCCTTAGCTCCCGAGCCGTGCGCGGGCAGGCAGACAAGCGGCCGGGGGGAATCTAGCCGGGAGAAACTAGCGAGGGCCTTTCCCCAAAGCGAGGGGGCAGTCCCGGATAGTCCCTTGGCCTCGACCCTGGTAGTCTAGCGGGAGGGCTGGTAGGGGGCGGAGCCGCCTGCATGTGCTTCCAGGCTAGACGGAAGGCGTGATTGGCTGAGGGAAAATCACGGGAATTTTCAAACCACGAGCTTTAAAAGCCCACCGGTCGCTGGGGAGAAAGAAGCAGTGCTAAAATTTGCCTTTAATATTTCCTTACACTCTATCCCACAGTAACTAACCATCCCTACCCATCACTTCAAGACTTCAGCAAGCATTTCATAAACAGCAGCAACGAAAAACTAATGGAGTTTCCCCTGGCTGTCACAAATAGGTATTGCCTTCATCTGCCTCATACTTCACATCAGTACCTCATCCTTTAAGGCCTGAAGAGCCTGAGGATTAGTGAGAGGGGTCATGAGCTTTGGATTCATGCTAACCCCACCCTACTGCTCACCTCACCCCCAGTGCCTCCCAGAAACTTGGAATTTTGCATGGGAGCCCAAGAATTCATGGTCCCTCATCACAGTAGCCAGGCAATGAAACAAGGAGGGCAGTAGCCACCAGGAAAGCAAACTCATCGTCACATGTTCTCACTAGGGAAATTCCCTGGCAATAAGTTCTCAAAAATAATGAGAATTTTAAGTTTTGTAAAGCTAAGGATAGCAGAATAATTCCTTTCTACATTTCTTACCTTCTAGGGTCAACACATACATCTGCAGAGTCCTCAAAATCTCCATTGCAGACTGTTACCCACTGTATGGAAAGCATGAGGAAAAGGAAGACAACAAAAGAAGAATGGTGGGAAAGCTGTCCATCTTACTCAAGTGGTGCTCCAGGATGGAGTAGCACAAGAGCTTCTGTTTGTGAGAGCCAAGCCAGAAATTCTGATCATTTTCAACCCTGACAAACTACTGTGGCAATGAGCAAAACTATGAGTGTGGGAGAAGTCATAGAGCTGTTGTAGAAAAAAAAGCTGGAGAGGGATACAGAGCAATAACTGCTCACACTTGTCCCGCCAAACAAAGTAGTCAGAGGCAGAGCTTCAGCTTCTTCTGTAGCCCCTGGTGTTTCCCCAGAGGCCACATCATATACCCCCCATCATCTACCTACTACCTTGCATGGTACAGGAGCAGCTCCTAATTATCCCATTTGCTGCAAATAT
Source organism: Crocodylus siamensis (assembly GCF_052110815.1). Classification (NCBI taxonomy): domain Eukaryota; kingdom Metazoa; phylum Chordata; order Crocodylia; family Crocodylidae; genus Crocodylus; species Crocodylus siamensis. The sequence continues at coordinate 79,963,033 of NC_143395.1, read as the reverse complement.
ACAAAAGCTTTCATGGTCCTCCAACCGCTTTTTGGGAAACAGCCAATACACATAGACCTGCTGCCATGGCACTCCAAGCCTAAGGGCCCCATGCCACGCAGTGGCTACCTCTTATTCAGGCCCTGAGTATCCATAATTCCCCCATATGTTCAGCCCCACAGGGCTAAAAAGTTAATGCTGGGTTGATAGTCCACCAAAAATACCTTTCACATTTTAAGGCACTTTTTTCTGATTTGTACAGTTTACTCATTTGTCTTTTAAAGTAGAAGCATTTATTCATTTAATGACCTGCTGATGGCCTGATCAAAGCAATTGGCCAAGTCTTCCTTCCAAGGGTCCCCTGCCCTTTAGTTGCTGAAGTACAACACTTCCAATCATTCCTACCACCAAGACAACCCATCAGCTTCAATCAACCACCCCTTCCCCAGTACCTCCCCCCTTGTCTCACAGATGTTGTGCAGGATGTAGCAGCCCATCACCAGGGTGAAAGGTAATGCTCTAATATACCCAATCAACCACTGAGCTATCTCCACCTGGCATCAAGACAGCCAAAGTGTATTTAACTGTCATGGTAGCAGGTAAGCCTTCCTAACTAAACGCCCCAAGAAGGGCATAAGCTAGACCATTGGGAATAAGGAGGGAATGACTATTATAGTTATCTCAGTGCAGACAGTACCAACAGCAAACATTTCTACCATACCAGGAAGTCGTGGAAGAGCATGGTATCTTGCACCTTGGTAAATCTCCCCACAGTGACGTGCATGAATCTCTCACAGTGATCCATGTCATTCTGCAGCACAATGCAAAAGTATTCCTTTCTACATAGCCCAACCTACACTAAGGAAGACAAAGAATTGGAATGTATTTACCATGAATCAGACCAAGGCAACTGAGGAACCCCATATAGGTGAATGTATCAGTGATCTCTTGTGTGGTTGAAAAGGCTAAGAAAAGACAGGTGCCTTGTTGCACACCTCCTTTGCACACCTCCTTTGTGGAATGTCAGATCCAGCAGGTGGGATTTAACCATAGCGCAGTAGCAGTCATTGCCCATTTCCAAATTACTGCTGTCACCTGCTTCTCCACGTTCAAAGGGGTTCATGTGTTTGTAGTCTTCCTCTACAGCCCTGGGCCAGCTTTACACACAATTTAGAAAAATGGCCTTTCTCACCCCTGCTGATTATCCCATATCTGTAGCATTACCTTCATCCACTAACACATATTTTTCTTCTGTACCTAGAACCTGTAGCAGACAATCTGGAGATGGTCCCAAGGCGGTCAAACCTGATTTGAGTCCTAGATTTCTTCCTCCAGCAGCGCTGAGCAAGTGATTATACCATATTACATACCATATTGCTCCAACTATTCAACTTCTTAGAGCTATACTCACTACAGCCTGTCTCACACAGTTCTAGTAAACTACCTTTCTAGTAAGCTACTTCATACAACAGGGCAATGTGGACAAGAGACACAATGCAAGTACAAATTTGGTGCTATGACACCATGTACATCCCAAAGACCCAATGCCATTGGGCATTGAACGTGGAAAACTCTGAGGTTGTAGGTATCCATTCCTTTCTTTGTGTGACAAGAAATGATGCCAAAAACCTTGGTGGTCTTCCTGCCTGACCTGTGATGAACAGAAGTAAAGACCAGAGCTTTTTGTTTTCCTTGGGGAAATTTCCCAGGAGATACAACAAGTTCTATTCTAGAAGACACTAAGGAAGCAAGGCTAAGAGGAACACTAGAAAACCCATCTTCTTGCTATCTAGTGGTAAAACAGGTTAGGGTACACTCAGGCAAGCTAGGATTAGGTTGATCCAAGTGCTGATGTGTACAGACATTCAGGGAGGATAAATAGGACAAAAAAAGCTAGCTGAATCCAAAAAACATCTGTACACATTTGGGTAAGCAGTTGGAAAACCCAGACACTCAAGCCGACTACCCCTACCTCCCCCCCACCACTGACCAGGCTATTTTGAGCCCCCTGCCCCCTCCCACTCCCAGACAGACAAACCCCTACACAACTCTGCAGACCCACCAGCCACCCCCAGTTCTGCCAACCCCCCACCACAGACCCAGTAGTCTCTCCAATCCTACTCTCCCCCACCCTGACTTACTTCATTGGGTTCCCAGAAGACCTCCTGGCACTGTTAAAATATCTACACAATCAGAACCTGATCTATGATTATGCATCTTAAAGTAAGATGAACATGTGCATGTACCCTTCATCACCGCCTCTTAAGCCAGCAAAACTGAGAGAGCTGCATGTCTGTTTGCTTCTGCTGAGGTAGAATTTCATGTATAATAGAGCATATTAATAGACTGATGTGGTTCTCAGTCAGAAAAACAAAAATTACAGTGTGGAAGAGCTGTGGAGGCAAGGTTGATGGTTGTTAAGAGTATTCTGTGCAGTTTTGCACAAAATATCCCATTTAAACAGTTTGCTTGAAAAAATATGAGAACATCAGCTGCTGTTTTAAGCTTTGAATAAGTCTCTAAATAAGTTTGCTGATTTTATTAATGGTCTTTAAATTCCAAGTTTACCAGAGACTGCTCTAAACCTTGGATTATGGTACAGATAATGTAATTGTTCCTCAAATGGGAAATAAAGACACTAGATAAAACAAGCGGTACTAACTAATGACATTATCCTTATTACTAAATGTGAAGAATCACTTGAATATTTGTGACCTACATAACTTTTAGGTTCAGGATGTACTTAAGATCAAGTAATCACACACAAGGATTTCCAAGTATTTAATAGTTAAGTGGTGTACTCTCACCATATCATTGGGGACCATTACAAATCAATAAACATTGTTCTTTCACTAGGGTCACAGGGTCAGGCAGAAGCGAAGTCAGTACAAAAGCTCTCACGTTATACATGGATTTGAATTAAATTAGATTTCATTTGTTTTCCCCAAAAAAAGAAGGAAATCTCTAGACCACAAATAATAAAGAGATAAATGTATTTTCTTTAGTTGTAACAACAGTTAAGTAGTAGTTCATTGGTTCACTGTCTTTAAACGTCCATGTCTATCCACAGCGTTCATCCACCCCTGAAAGCCCTAGGTCTTCCAAAAAATCTTTTCCTTCCAATACCCAACTGTAAAATGTCACACTTATTCTGCCACACTTATAACAAAAAATGTTCAAGATTATAACTATCACTATCTCGCACCATCATGGTCACTTCTGGTTTCAGGGTGACAGAACTCAAATACTCCTATTCCAAGAGTCCACAACCCCTAGAAGCAGAACTTAAATAACATTGCAGACATTAGCAATATGGAGCCTGTTTCACCAGATACTTTAGATTGCTCTACACTGAGCAAATGACAGTAGAGTGTTTTCAGTAGATGAGCATGTAGATGATTCACATGCCAACTAGCTAGTTCAATCTGACCCCTATTTGAGTAAATCTTCATACACAAAATATAAAACATGAATGTATGATTGGCTTGATTCTCTTCCTATTTTGTATGTTATACCAAAATAACTCTACTGACTTCAAGGGCAGAGTCTTCTTTCATACTCTGCAAAAGGAGAATTAAAACCCCAAATCAAGGAATTACTCTGCAAAAGAAAATGGATCCACATGGAAAAAATCAGAGCATGGAGTAGGAAAAGACGCAGCATGGGCAGAGCAAAGCAGGCAAGAAATGGACTAGAAAATGCAAACAGACAGATGGGAGCCAATTTGTGCAGGGCCTTGAAGGAAAGAACCAGGAGCTTGAATTTAATGTGGAAAGCTAAATCCAGAGAGGTACCTTGAAAAATGTCGTGCATGTGAAATGATACTTAAAAGCTTTATCAAACTATGATTTGAGCAATACTTTCATTGTCTTGCTGAGAGGATGATTCAGGTGATCCAAACCTCAGGACTATTTTCATTTTGTTTTCCCATCTGTGGAGTCATTATGCCACTATTGTGACTGAGGTCTTACTTCTGAGAAATTTCATCAAAAGAAACCCACCTGGAAAAGACTGATATAGACTATGCTTAGTAATTAAGCTTTCTTCAGCTTTTTTAACAATTGCTTTTCTCAAGAGATTAAGAAAAATCTGTCCTTGAACCACAAAACCTCATATATATCCACTTTACTGACTCACAAGCCTAATAATTCTCACCCAACCAGCTAGACACCCTGATCAACCCCACTTCCAAAAAGTAGATGATGGGTTAAAAACTGATGAACAGCTTGTACGTATTTCCTAGATTGTTGTCCATTAGTGCAGTAGAGTTCCCATCCCCCCACCTCAGAATATCTATAGCTAGCCACTGACCCCAGGCCCTGAGACTTTTCCAAGTACAGACGCAAGTCAGTACAAAACCACTGAAAAGGCTACCATGACAGTGCCACTTTTAACATGAGATTTGGGTGTGGAGAATGAACTGCATTCTTCTAGCACCTCTCCAGGTTATCCAAATCCAGATGTTCCTCTACAGAGCACAACCTAGCAGATCCTAATGAAGGGTCAGAGCCAGTATCTACTATCTATAACAGAAGAGTCCATCATGAAAGCAGCCTGGGGCCACACCCATACAGGCCACAGGCCCCCTGGGCTGTATGCCACAAGAGCCCCCAGCTGTGCTGCAGATACCTCATCCCCTCCTATACCATATGAATGCCTCCCCTCACCATGCCACATGAGTGACCTCTCGCTGCGTAGGGCTCTCAGGCTTCCCTCTGAGTCACAGACTAAACTACCCTATGCCCAGGGGCCAGAACAGGAAGTTCAAACCAAAGAAGAGAGGGGAAGCCCAGAGATCCTATATGGCAGCAGCTGGATTGGTAGGGGATTGGCACCTGGGTGGTGTCGCACCCTTGATGCCGGTGCACCCTTGACCTGTAAGCCTGGGTCGGCACGACCGGCTTGGTGCGAGGAGGGATTTATGACCGGACAGGTGGGTGTTAACAGCAAGCAGGAGTCAGATAATTTAAAGCGTGATGGTTACACAGAAAGTTTATTTTACTTACACTACTGATGTAGTGCAGTGTAGGCAGAGGAGTTGATTTATTCAGTTACAGCATGCAGATGCTCTGTCACCCAGCGATTACAGTGGGTTGCAGACTTGCTGAATACAGGTTTTAAGTAGTTCACACAAATTTCTACTGTCTACAGATTACCGAGAGCTCTTGACAAGGAAGACGGACGACAAAGATAAGACGGGCCGGCAGAAACGGGGTTACGCCAAAAGAAAATAAACCAGGGTGGGGAGATGTCTGTAACTGATCAAGTTACAGATTGTGTCTTCTGGGAATGCTCCGAGATCTCCGCCTTGGGCGGAAGTTCTTTCAAAATTATACTAAGTAGGGTAGCCAATTATTACACGCTAGGTATGAATAATTAACAAGTTGGCACTTGTGCTCTCTTTGTTTGCTCAAGTTTCAGGAAAAGGGGAGGTCATTTTTTTACTTGGGTGGTACTGGTCCTGTTTGGTCACAGGAGGGCCAGCATAGTACATTATTTAATTTTACAACTTCATTACAGTCAGCCAATTTGGTATCTCGTTACCAGGTTACAGTATCTCTTTTGACGTATTCAAGGTTAGTTTCTCTTGTGTAGGGAGCTAGAGTGATTTGAAATGAGGCACAGACAGGGGTGTGTATATGCAACACTGTTAATATAGAGGGATAAATTACAATTGCAGAGTTTGTTGTGTTAGCCTCTGACCTTTTGTCTCTGACCTTTTGCCATCGGCATCTGAAATAAAGACTTTGATCTTTGACAGGTGGGAGCCCACAGATCATAAATTAACACACTGAAGCCTGGAGGGATCCCATGAGCCACAAGTTGGACAACCCTGACCTATACAACATTTACAAAGCAACGCAGCCTAAGTATCTTCGAAGGAGCCCAATGAAGTTACCTACTATATTGCATTTCAGTAGCAGCTAAGAACCTGACTTCTCATGGAATCCTTTGCAAAACTCAGCTTGCAAGCCTAAACTTGTCAGAACACAGATGCACGATATAAGTAGAAGTGTCCATTTTCTACCAATTGTTTGTCCTGAGGGTGAAAGCAATGAGAAAGCAATGTTAGGAAGCCATGTGACAGCCTGGGCAGGGATGGCCAACCTGCAGCACATGTGCCAGAAGTGACTCAGGCAGCCTCTGTGTGTGGCACGTGGCAGATCAGTGAAGGAGCAGAAAGCAGAGCAGCAGATCAAGCAGAAAGCACAGGGCAGGGAGCAGCAAGCTGAACAACAGATCCGGCATGGGGAAGGAGATCAGAGTAGCACTTGGAGAAGGTGTGGCTCTTATCTTGTGGCACAGCTGCAAAAGGTTGGCCCCCACAGGCATAGATTATGGCAGTAGCAGGGCAAGAGCATTACTGTAGCTATGATGTGGTCCATCATATATAGCAAGGGATTTTTATGTTTATTTGCTGGGGGGGGCGTAATACTTGGCAGTTCTGGATCAGCTGACCAATTGGGAAGAGACATTAGACAAACCTTCAGGCATACAGTGACCTGAAGAAGAGGACTTTGCACCTGAAATTTTGTCTGCTGTCTATGTAGTTGGTTTAATAAAAGACACTAACAAAAAAATCCTTGCCTGCTAAGCTATGACTGATATGCACAATTAAATTTGTAGCTCTTTTACTTACAGAGAGGGTCACTCCAGCATGATAGTTAACTAGCAAAAAATAATAATAATCTAGCTCACACTGCCAATGTGCATCCTATTCATCTGTAGATAAAGGGTTCCTTTTTGTTATCTGTGCTGCTATTCAGCTCCTTTTCCTTTTCAGTATATTTTATAAGTATTGTAAATAAAGAAGAATTCTGAATGTCTTGGAATAGGTCACCCTTCAATACACAGGAAGTGTCCAGAAAGGGATGAATGCAACAAAAAGTACCAAAGCCAATGGCTTTCTGCAGATCACTCTGTTGCATAATGTATACATTGTACATGCCACATCTTGCATCATACATTAAAGATATAAATAAATCAAATTGACATATTCACAATCTAGCACCATCTGCTGCATAAAACTGGAAGGCATTTTAAAGGTAAAAAGAGTCTGCTCATTCTTTTTCATATATGATGAATTTTAATAACATACATATATATTTTTAAAAGCAAATTTTACTTTTCTTCCAAACAGCTTTCATTTTAAGATGGTGTGATTGACCAAACTAGTTTTAAAAGCAAGAAACAGTCCAAAGAAACCTTTCTAATTAAGGATTTATGTTAATTTATCACTTTTGTTACTTTATCAAAATTTACTTATTTCCAGGTTACCCAATTAAAAACAAATACTGGGGAGTCTGAACTCCTAGGAAGTGTGGAAAATCAAACAAACATAGAAAAGCTACACATTTCCAGAGCTAAAGCTTTTAAATATTTTTCATTCTGGTAATGCAAATTATTAGTCTGCTATGCAAAATACCTACTTACCTGTGCCATCATATATTTGTATAGAATTTTTATTTTACAAATGTAAAACACATGATCTAACAACAGGTCATTTTCACTCAAGTTGTAACCAACATCTTGACTCTCATCAAATAAGGATTGGAAGTGTCTCCTTCCTATTGTAAAATGTCACTTTTTTTAAACTTACAAAGCCAATTTATTTGTTGGGCCTGAACTCAGCAAGCATATTTCATGCTCATTGTTGGACTCCGAGATGTCAAACTCAGGCATATGCAAGCAAACAACACTTTCCACTAGAGGTGAGTCCATGTATGGTCTTTAATCAAGAAGAATGAATAATAATACAACCACCTTTAACAGAGAATTTCAGACACTGGCTAGGGCACTAGTGAAGTAGCCCTGTGTTCAGAGTATCGCCTTTTCCTTTGGGAAGAAATAAAAATAATTTTAGAAACTGCTGTTTCTATATCAGAAAGTGAGAGGACAAACACCCCCATATTCAATCAGCTATTACTCTGTTAACTATACAAATATCGATCAGCTATTATTCTGTTAACTATACAAATATCAGTGCTGCTCTTGTAATCTATTGCCCCACGTATTGAAATACTTACATAATAAGTATAAGCAAGATTTTTTTTAAAGAAAATTACAACCATATCATATAAGTCCACAGATTTGATAGGTCCACAAATCAAAGTAGAAGTAACTAGTCAAAAGCAAGACACTGGAAAATTTATATTTTAATGTAATTAAAGTTGACATTTCTAGACCTGCTGCTGAACGTGGCCATCCTACTGAAAAGTGAAGAAATGTGAGTGACCAATGCAAAAAGTTCTAATCCAAGACAAACTGGACAGTCTACTCTGACTGTATGCCACACTGTGCTTTAGTAGTGGTTGACTGACCACTGATTATATTCAACATATTAAACTCTTTCTTTTGACAGTTAGACCAGCATTAAATCAAACTAGAAGTTAACAAAGGTTAGATTTCTATATTCTCCTCATCCAAAAGGCATTCAGAACTGCTGCTTTCAACATCAGGCTAAAGGATACCCATTTCAATTGTTTTAAATGTCAGATTAGTTACCCTGTGAATTTTGGGCTAAGAAGTGGTCCAGTTGTCCTCATGAACTCTTGGCTAAAAGGACATTACTAAGGTGGACTACATCCTGCCCTCAGTGTAGAATAGAATTGTTATTGATGTCCTGTCAGCGATTGTATATGGCTCCCTCACTGATCTGTATATGCCTCTGTCTTCTTTTTATAGCCAACAGTGTGAGGACTTTTTGTTTTGTTTTTTGAGGGGAGGATGTCTTCTTTTCTTAAGTGTGCAGTTTTATGGGTAGATGTACAATGATGAAACTTTTCTAAAGAGAAAGACAGGAAGAGTCACAATTTCCTGCATGTGCCAACTGTAAAATAAGCAACAGCAGGTAGGACACTAACTCTGAAACTCCTTTTTAAAAGTAAGTGTGCAATTATAGTAGCTACCAAGATGTTAAGTAAAGCATAGGTGGTATCACTGAACAGCTGCCCTTTGCTTTTTCCTTGGGTATTTGTAGGCAGTATTAGTGGGGACAATTGCAGAGGTATATGGATTTGTTCTTACCTGAGTCTAGAACAATGTTTAATGAGTGCTTATAGCACCTCCCACACACACACACTTTTGGTGCACCTGACCCCCAACTAGCCCCTTCCTCCCTTAGCTGTGGGGCTTATGGAAAAAAAAGGCAGTACGTAGTTTGCAGAGCTGGAAAGTAGGAAGGTGGATGTTTTACACAGATAGATAGCATAGATTTGTTTTGAACTGAGCTTTTTTTTCTGCACGGGGCAGCACCTTCCCTGTCTTATTGACAAAAATGGGTCTGTTAGGAAGACATTTTGCTGATCCAGAGTTATATGATATATTATGAAAAGACCATGAATCATAAGCAGATTTCACAATCTGCAAAATATATATAAGCACAAGTATGTGAGTGCAAATTTTTTTCCAGAAGAATACCCTGGTTCTATTTCCCCCACACATTTTTATTATTTACACTGAAGCCACAACAGTAGCAAAATGAAAAGATTATAGTTTGTTAACCCAACCACACCCTTCACATTCATGAAATTGCAATTTTATTTCAAACAAAACAAAATGAGTTTCAAATTAAATCAGTAGCATGTGATACTACACAAAAGCAAGTGAAAAAACGAAAATATAAGCCTTTTATTAACCTTTCAAAGTGTTTCATTTTGTAGCAGAACAAAATATTCTAAACATTTACAAATAAAAGCCTACATTGTATCTTAAAATACCAAATAATACATAACACTAAAAATCAAAGGAACTCAAAATATGCCCTGAACTTTAGTATTTCAAAATGCTAACATTAAATATAGATGAACATGTACTTCAAACATACTAACATATTTCTTCAGCTATATCTTTCTGTTGCTAAGGGATTTTCTTTTTCCTGTTCCTTGTAAAACAAGTTTATAAAATCCGACATGCTGTAAGGAACCATTTCTCATTGGATTGACTTTGAACATACCTGAAAGCATTTTGTTGCTCCTAGATTTTATCTGCTATGGTCCAGTGAACTCAAGCAAGCTCGAACCTGACCTTGACATGTTCCTGTTTACCTTAAGGTGATAATTCAGGAAACAACTGCTCACAGACAAGTTTAAAAATCATTCCTTCTGCCGGTTTTAAGGGAAAAAACAAAAAGATTAAAAACAATCCTTGACCTTCACTATTTCCTGACCTAAAGCTAACTGCTGTTGGATTTCTTTCTTCTCCATAACTTCTGTCACAAAAGACATTTCCACCTGAGGCTTTCTGCCCAATTTATTAGGTCGGGGCTTTTTTCCTTAAGATAATGCTTACCAATAAAGTGAATCATTCTTACAAGTAAACCTAACTGCTACTGCAAATGTAAAGCATTTATAACAAACATATTTCCAATGAATTTCTACACCAATTCAAAGACACTTATGAATGTGGAAAGTAAATTATATTACATTTTCGCATCACGATATAAGAGCACTATAAACAGATGTTTAACAATACCATCACATTTTCAAACTTGCAATAGTTTCCAAGACTGAGCAAAATATTTAATAGATCCATAAACACAGGAAAGGCAATATTTGGAAACAAACTAGTTTCAACCTGGATTATTATTTCTAGTCAAATACCATATCAGGCATTCCAAGTGTATTATCCATCTGGCTTCTTCTAGTGAAATCAAGGAGAGCAGGAAGACATGTAACATTTTTAACAGGGTAGTTTTTAAAACACAAAGTGAAAACAATAAGTCCTTAGGCCTCTACATCCTTTACACAGATAAGTAAAGTCAAATCCTTGTACCAGAGGTCCCAATTGATCACTATATTAACCACAGTCCAAAAACCAAACTACAGTTGCATTACAGAAAATTACCTCCATCATCTTATTCAATAGAAATTGATACTGCATCTCAGACTGTCCAGTGTCATGGTCTTCAATAGATAATGCAGGTACTCAACATCACATCACTTGTTTGATCATGCAAAGTTGGGAACCTTAGAAATTTGCTCAAAATCATTAGGCAGGCATAAGAAAAAGACAAAAATGGAACCCATTTTCCCATGGCTTGGTACAGTAACCTAGCCATTGATCTATGCTGCTTTCCAATATATATACCATAGTCAACTTGCAACTACAATATTTCCTCACATACCACACTCACATTTTTCCTATGTGGTGTAGAATTGGGGTACATGTCGGGGGGGAGGTGATTTCTGCACCAAAATAGAAGCATGGAGGCAAGGTGATGCTTTCCATCTGCTTCTTTCCAAGCCCAGCACTTAGCGGAGGCGGAGTCCAGTTTTAACCCTCTCACAACCAATGCTGAATTACAAATGCAGCACTGGCTGTGAGAAGATTAAAACTAGCTTTTGCCTGAAGCAGGCAATCTGTTCCCGGAGGTCAGTGTTCAGCCATGACTCCAGATTTTTTTTTCATTCTGCCTTCCCAAAACAAAGTATCTTATTTGCAAGTCTGTGGTATGTGAGAAAATAAGATATGTTCCAGAGCTCCTATCAAAGACAGACCATATCACAGAGTTTTATGAACTGCAACTTCTCCATGAGATGGATTTTTTCAACCCTACCTAATAAATTACCAGGTAGCATATATAGAATTTTGGGGACGTTTCTGCAACATGGTTAGGACTGGTCAAAAAATGACCATCAAAGCTTCTTTTCCATAACAAATTCTGATGTTGACAAGCAAGGTTATTTTTTTTCTATAAAAAATGTCTGCATCTGCAAGCCATGCATTTTTGGATGAAAACTCAGAATTTCAGGCCCATTCTCCATCTATATTTAAGAACAGTTTATTTAGCTTTTCATTATTCCCACTTCATTTTCTCCCCAAAACACTCTCTTACTCCTCTTTATACAAAACAAAATGTGAAAAGCTGGTCACCTCAGTCCCATCACCTTGAAGGAGAGAAAACAAGTAACCAATTTGAAAAACAAAAGACAGGCCTAATTTCTAGTCATGAGTTCTAACCACTAGCAAACTTTTTTCTTTTCCAATGCATAGCAATGGAAGAATAAAGTGATAAAGAGGCTGTTTTGAACTCTGACCAGCATCAGCTCGTCATAATGTGCAGTGTCTATGTGATATGGGACCAAATGGAAGCAGGGCCAAACATTAAAGGTGTGGAATAACATATGAGTTGAAATCCACCAAGCCAAGGGCAAAACCACTTATATAAGAAACTACCTCTCCTATACCGTGGACCTCAACCTTCTCCCAGCCACAGGGACAGCTGCTGAACTTGGTCTAATTTCATTTTTTAACACTAACACAGATAAACCTTTTGCATGCTGTGGCTCTCAACAACGTCAAGCCTTCAGATCACAAGCTCCAAAGAGGACTTTGTTCTGTGCCCTTGACTGCAACTTCTCTCAGTGAGGGCACAAACACCCCATCAGCACATCTACACGAGATGCTTAATGCATATTAGACTAAGTTTGTGCATTAGCACAGCTGGCAAAAAACATGCTAATGCACTGATGCACAGTAGACTTCGTCTAATGCACACTAATGTCACCAAAAAAGCATTCATATCTCCAATTATGGTGCGTTTAGCACCTGTCATTACAAGGCACTTTTACCTATGCTTCCAGAGTGGGGGAGGGAGGGAGGGAAGTGCTTTAATTACAGTGGCTCTAATTAAAGCACCTCCATATCTCGTATATTGTTGTCCCCATGCTTAAAAATGGCAGTGGGGACACTTGAACTAAAGCTCATAGAATATAAGCTTTAGTTCGAGCCCCCCGGCCCCATTTGTAACAGGGACACTGATAGACAGAGGAAGGAGGCAGCAGGAGCACTGCAATTGCCAGGCTCCACCACTGGATGAATCGAGTCTGTTCCACCAGTGCAATTCCAGGGCATTGGAGCAGCCTCCGGGTTCATGTATAGGCACTCACAGGGACTAAACTTAATGCACGGTAATTATCTCGCATTAATGAACGTGTAGACGGCCCATCCATTTACCCCTCTTCCCTTCCTGGCAGGGGGTCACCATTAGCAACTTCAGCGCTGAGCTCTCAGAATAGGGTTTGACACCTGGCAAACAAGTCGCCCTCCAAGACCACCGGGCATCCCTCCAGCTCGGCTTCTCCAGACAGTTAGGCAGCAGCAACCCGCAGGAGGCGAAGGGGCAGCGCAGAGGGCGAGGCGCAGGAGCGATCCCTGCCGGGAGAACTCCGCCGGCTGCGGGCAAAGCTGCTGCGGCTGCGGCTATTCCTGATGCTGCAGCCCCGGAGCTGCAGATCTGCCTCCTCCGGCTGTTTAAGTGACTAGGTGCACCGGAGTCCACACTCCCAGCCCGGCTTTCCACCGGGGGCTTCGGAGGGACAAATCAGAAGCTGCGTCTCAGCCCAGTGAGGGGGTACTGGAGCACACACGTGGGGATCTCTGCTTTTCCTGTAGCCTGGTCCTAACAGCACTGTCGAGATCTCAGATCTGCCTTTCTGCTTACGGAAAGTTTCCTGATGGGGAAGTGGCAGGGCTCAGATAAGCAGGCACCAGGAACAGGTACTTCGGGGCAGCCAAACATCAGGGCTGGGGGAAAAAAAAACTAGCCCCAGCTTTGAACGTGGCTCAGGAGCCACCCGCGAGGAACCCGTAAAAGTGCGGTCCCTTCGTCCCTTTCTGCTGATCGCAGGCGGGGTCAAGACACTTGCAGGGGAGCTGGTATCTCCCCGTCTGCGCTGGGACTTTTGACAACTACATCGACAGCCGCCTTTTTGTTAAGAGACATGGCCCTGGTGGTATTCAAATGTGCCAGCCCCACCACAAATTTCATGGGGAGAAAAGGGGAGGGAGTTGAGATCGCGGCTCGCCGCACCAATCAAAAAAAAAAGCATCAGCCCTATACAGTGAATGGATTTTGAAAAAGCTCAACTCAAACTCTCCACCCGTGCCCCAGTTTTGCACACATCCATTCCCCCTTTTTAGAGGGACAGAAAATGAAGAGATCGGTGGCTCGAGTTTTTCCTTTGCCGGGGCGGGTTTGGGTTGGCTTGGCTAAAACGGGGTTGCTTTGCTTGGGTTTCTTTCTCCGTTCAGAGATTGCTCCCATTCTAAAACGGAGGTTCACAGCTCATGAATCCGCAGAGCTGGCTGGCAGCGCTGGGGTTTTGGGCTGTGACCAAAGGGTGACCATGGTGTTCTGTTGTTCAAGAAAACCCACGCTCCACCGATACAGTCGTGGGAATCATCCCTGTAGCCGGCTCCGGTCGTCTACCCTTTACTGCTCTAGACCCCGGGAGCTCCTTTCTCCCTCAATGCCCCACACGCAGTCAGGGGGTGGAAGATGCGCAGCCCCGCTCCTTGCAGTGCACGCCGGGCCCCCCGTGCAGTGCTACCCAGATGTGAGGGACTCTCCCCCCCGCAGCAAGCGTCCGATTTAAACCCAGGTCCCGCTGCTCCCAATGAGGTTAATGGCAAAAATCACTGGGAATAACACCGGGATCCTCTAAATCCAGGGGACAGATCTTTCCCCTTTACTCCCATGGGAGCAGGATAAAAATCCCATACCAGAACCGCCGTGATTTGAAACATTGAATGTGAAACAATATCCCTCATGATAAGAAACGCCCGGCATCCTACATTCCCGGCAGTTTGAGGTATCCAGGTTGTAGCCGTATTGGTCTAGAGGCGAAAGCAATCAGGGCTCGTGGTAGGGATGATATCTTTTATCAGACCAACTAGATGTTCGCAAAATATATATATATATTTGCAAGAAGAAGAAGATTTTTTTTTTTGCCAACATCTAGTTGATCTAATACAAGATATCACCTCTACCACGAGTCCTGGTTGCTTCTCGTACTTTTGAAGTACTTAACTGAAATTTAAGACTACATTTCCTTTGAAAGAATTCAATCCTGGATATTGTCATTTTGTTTCCTACTCCTGTTACAGAGTTGAATTAAGTACACAAGGGCATCAGCTCAGCACCGACATGTGTATGGCATAGGCTAGGGATCCAGTTATTTTCTTTGGGTGCTAACGCTTAACTTAATTAAAAGTCCGGTGGGTTTACGTTGGCCTCTTTACTTGTATTAGAAATAGACCTTCTTGTAGATCCCAATTTTTCCGACCCATCTGGGTAGGCAGGAGTGAGATGGGTCGGGGCGGAAAATCATTCCCCTAAAATAAAATGTTAGGGTCAGGCCCCAGCGGGACAGGAGCTGCCCCTTCTTTCCCATCTGCCTGCGTGTCAACATAGCACAAAGATCGGTGCGGTGTTGCTTTCAATGGGAGCGGTCACCAGCAAAACTAAAGGGTTAATAAACTGTCCCCCTTCCCCCCCCCCCAGGAGTGCGTCTTCCTTGGGACACAGGGAGTGTCATTATTTCTCTGCAGAGTTCAATTTGTAGCCAATTTTGTTTCACGCCGTCTGGATAGAAATCGGCGCTTTTCTCTGCTAAAATGTCAAACCAGCGGTGATTATAAACAGCAGCGTTTGCAAATTTTAACCGAGCACCTGAGAGCTTTAAATACACATCTTGTACCGATGAGGTTTTTTCTACACTTGGCCTTGTTTTTAAACAAATACACACACACAAACGAATTAAAGAAAATGTGGGGGCACAAAATAGAGCTGATAGTTATTCTAGTTTAATCACCCAAATACTTGTTAGCGGTAAAATAGTCTGAGGCCAAGCCAGTTTAGGCCCTGAGCCAAAAGCCACTGAAGATGATTAAGGGCCCGACTCCGAGGCCATCGGTGGGGGTTCAAAGCAAAAGGGAAGGTATTGAAGACACCTGAGTGACCAACTACACAAGCGGTAGTTTGTCAGTAAGTTTTATTTTCTTTTTTTTTAAAAAAAATGGCATGACAAACTGGAACCAAGACCAAAGTACTGTACCCACTGTACATCATTCATTATAAAACAAACATACACCATAGTTGTAGTCTACCGAACAGAGAGTGCGTATTCATTAAAATGATACAGCGCGTGCTTGTTTTGAGATCCATGCTCTCCACAGTTATCTTACACGTGTGGCTCAAATAGAAACCTCTTATAAATAATTGCCACTGGATCAAACGGGGGGTGCCTGCCCCAGGCCGCGCGGTGCTGGCGGGGGTCCTGTGCCTCGCCCCGGGGCGGCCCGAAGCCATTGCACATCTGCAGCACCGGGGCCGTTGTTCGTACGGAAAGGTCTGAAGGCAAGTCACGAGCGACGGGAACAAAAAGAAATTACATAGAAAAGAAGTGTTTCCAAAAGGCACGATCTCCTCCACACAAAGGTAACGATATTAAAAGAGAGAAAGAGAGAGCGAAAGGGGGAGGGAGGGAGGTGGCCGCTCCGGCACCACCAGGGCTTGCCCCGCCTGGAGTCGGCTGCCAGCCCCGAGCCCGGACGCCTGCTCCATCCAGGGAGGGCGGTGGATAGAAGCAAGCGCGCACTTCTCTCCACTGCCTCTGGGCGGTGGGTTTGTTGCAAGACCCCCCCACCACCACCCCGCTTCCTTTTAAATACAGCAGCCTCTGCCTAGGCAGAAATGGATCAGGGAAGCCACATCGCCCTCCCGCCCCCCACGCACAGGTTCCCCTCGCTGATCACTGCACACACACTAATCACCCACCCCGATCATCCCACGCACAGTGATCACCCCATTCCTGATCGCTCCACGCACACTAACCCCTCTGTCACCGATCACCCCAAATAAAGTGATCCCCCCAGTCCCTGATCACCCTACACACACTGATCCCCCGTTCCTGGTCACCCCAAATAGAGTGAGGCCCCCGTTCCTGATCATCCCCCACACACTGATCCCTCCGTCGCTGATCACCCCACGCACACTGATCGCCCCCCTCGTTCCTGGTCACCCCCGCACACTGATCCCTGCGTCCCTGCTCACCCCAGGCAGTGACCCCCCCCGTCCGGAGCGCCCGCCCCACCGCTGACCTCCGCGCCCGCACCGACCCCGCGTCCCTGGCCGCCCCAGGCACATAGCGCCCGCCCCGTCACTGATCGGGGTTCCTGCTGCCACTCTCCTGGTCGCTGGGGTCGTCGGTGAAGCAGACGTCCACGTCGCTCTCGTTGTCAGTCTTTTGGTCGGGCTCCTGGCGCGGGTAGCCCGCCTCGCCCCTGTCCTCGGCCGCCTTGCCCAGGCCCTGGCCCGGGTGCCGGGACTTGACGTGCCGCTCCAGGTCCCGGCGCCGCACCAGCACCTTGCCGCAGTACTCGCAGCGGTAGGGCGTGTTGCCTTCGGCGTGCAGGCGGATGTGCTTGTTGAGGTTGCTGGGGTCGCCGAAGGGGCGCAGGCAGACCTTGCACTTGAGCGGCTTGTAGCCCGTGTGAGTCCGCATGTGGATCTTGAGGCCGTACTTGCGCGAGTACAGCTTGCCGCAGTAGAGGCAGAGGTGGCCCGTCTTGGCCTTGCCGCCCGCCGCGCCGCCGCCCGCCGCCGCCGCCGCCTGCAGCCCGTCCAGCCGCGCGCGGCTCTTGTCGGCCGCCAGCTCGGACAGCTGCTGCGTGTGCATGGCGATCTCGCGGTCGATGCTGGCCAGGGAGCCCAGCTCGGCCGGGTGCAGCCCCGCGGCCGCCGCCGGCCCGCCGAAGTAGGGCACGGAGTCCGGGTACTTGAGCAGGCCGCCCAGGTGCAGCTTGAGCGGGTAGTAGGGCGCGCTGTAGAGCAGCTCCCCGCCGTACACGGTGAAGGGCACGAGCGGCAGGCCGCACTCGCCGGGGTACGGCTTGAGCCCGTCCAGCGGCGGCAGCGGGAAGCGCTCCAGCGCCAGCCCGCCCGGCACGGCCGGGTAGCGCCCGGGCCCCGGCCCGCGCTCCACGTGCTTGAAGGCGGAGCCCTCGGCGGCGGCGGGCAGCAGCGGCAGCCCCCGCAGCGCCTTCAGCGCCTTGCCCGCCGGCCCGCGGGGCTCGTCGGCCTGCGCCTTGGCCAGCCCGGCCGGGCGGAAGGCGGAGCGGGCGCCTGGGTGGAAGGCCAGGCCGGGCCCCGCCAGCCCCAGGAAGGCGCCGGGGCCGCGGCCCGCGCCCAGGCTCATGTCCAGCGCCCGCTCCTGCTCCTCCTTGGCCGCCGCCCGCCGCAGCGGCCCCGCCTTGAGGGGCGCGGACGGCGGCGGCAGCGGCAGCGGCGGCGGCGCGGGCTGGGCGCTGCTGCTGCCGCCCGCGGCCGGCTTGTAGGCGGGCTCGGCGGGCAGGAAGGCCCGGCCGGCGGGCACCACGCAGTGGAAGCGGACGTGCGCCTTCAGGCTGTTGGGGTACTTGAAGGTCCGCCAGCAGTACCAGCAGATGTAGCGCTCCTCGCCTGCGGAGACACGCGCGCGCCGTCAGCGCCGGGCCCGCTCCGGCCCCCTCCGCCCTCCCCCCGCGCCCCGGAGCCGGCCCGGGCCGGGCCCCGGAGGTGGTGGCATGGGCTGGGGACGGGACAGCAGCTGGGGCCTCGAGTCGGCTGTCGCGGGCCCATCTGTTGGCGCTCGCAGCCCCGGTGGCGTATGTCAGGGAGCCGGCTCGGCCGAACAAAGGCCGGTCTAATGATCATGAGCTCCTCATTACCCGGCCAGACAATCTTCCTATGCGTAGGGGCCATATGCAATGGCTCCTTTTCAAAGGACAATGCCCCGGGTGCCCCCCCTCCCCGGCCCGAAACATTTAGGCTTCCCTGAAGCGGAACAAACCGAAATGGCCCATGTTTGTGTTATGGCTTCATGCTCCTTTAAAGTGCGAGGGGTTGGGGAGGAATCCCCTCGTGAGGAATAACTTAAACGCCCCGGCCTGTTTGATCAGCGCTGAAATAGGCTCCCTGCAGGAAACGGGGGGGGTCCTAAAGGGCTCTTTCTTCAGCCCACAGCTCCACGTGTGCGGCGATTAAACTGCATCGGCTCGGCAAGGCGAGCTGCAAAGCATCGGCCAGCACGAATGCTCTCCTCAAGCCGCTAGAACAACGGCGGATCGGAGGAAGGGAGCAAGTGAAATACTTGCAGATCATTTTGAGGTGGCTAGGATCGTATTAAAGCGCTGGGCTGGGTCCGAGCAGGCAGTAGCAGGTGTGATGTGGGGGCAAACGCCCCTAGGCTAAATCAACAAGGGCAAGCGGAGCTGTTTTAGAAATAGGGTTCAACCCCCTCCCCCCCACCACCCCGGAAGAAATGTAACCTCAAGCCAAAGAGAGAAGAGAGTGTAACAGGGTGGGATAAGTGGCTGGCTTCTCGCTGATTGAGTTAGCCCACTAAACAGGCTTTTAAAATGGCATTTGGTGCAGGAATCAACCGGTGTCCATTCATTCATTCATTCATGCATGCATTCATTCAGCATCCTTCGGGATAAAATAAAAGTCTCCCCGCGCCAGCCCCTCTCCTCCCTGCAACACTCCAGCGCGCAGTGAATGATGTTTAGCATTATGTGGTTTCTGTCATGCAGAACTCGCTCTAGCTCTCCTTGAAGTAGGTGGTCTTTATAGATCCATGCTGGAATTTAAAAGCGGAGGTTGTGTGTGCTTTTTCGCTCTGTTGGTCTGAGCTGGAGAGAGAGAGAGAGAGGCAGGAGTGTGCCAGCCATGGCCCTAATTGTTCAGCTGCAGCGTGAGACCGAACCATTGCAGTAATCCTATTAGCCTGCATTGAGATACAGGTGAATTAGCTTTAATTACTGACAAGCTCGCAGCTCCATGCTCTACCAACCCTAACAGAAGCCTCTGCCTCGTGGCTCTTTCCACAGAAGCTACGTACTCTTTTCGGAGTAGCTGAAAAACCACCTAAACCTCCTGCCAATGCAAACATACAGCAGTCTACACTGATCATCACTACGGCAAACTCGTTATTTCCAACCCTACTCTGTTAAAAAGAGCCTTGCTTATAATGTCAAGCCTGGAACTAGATCGTCTGTAACGAAGCAAACAAACAGCTAAGGAGAAATGCCTTCCCACGTTGGATGCTAGCCTCAGAACTAGTCACTTAACACATCTTGCTCCATTTCTTCTATTCTGATACTGCACCGATGCCTTCGAAAGTGCAGCGCTGGCGTTTGAGAAATAGCTTGTCTTCTGAAAAAGTTTGCTGCTGATAGTCTATAGTCACTTTTTAATAATAATAATAGTTAGTAGTAGCATAGAACATGCTAAGTGAATGTCTCACAGCGGGTCAGATTCCGCTGTCTTCCTCTTCCTGGGGAACTGATCCCTCCCCACAACTGGAAATGAAGGTGACAGCTAGTAACGCCCCAACATTTCATCCTTTAATGCGGTTGGGTACAACAGAGGCTTCTCACCAATGCATTATTTTTTGTTACAACTGGTCAAATGCTGCTAGCCTCCACGGGTCAGAAGCCTCTTTCGGTCTCAAGAGCTGCGAAAAAGAACTGGCCCAGAACCTGTGTCAGTGCACTAGGGACTTCACTCTCTCTCTCCCTGGGTGTGCGAGTGGCATAAACTAGCGGTGCTCCGCATTACTGTAATGGTTCCTCTTAACTTCGCGGACAGGCCTGATCCTGAATTCCTTTACAAGTGCTCTGTCCCAGCTGGGGCTGAGTAACTGCTAGTTGCTGCTCAGCACCCGGCAGGATGGGGCTCTTATGCCTCAGGACTTCAGTGGGATATATTATGCTGGGTGGTGAGTGAGTGTGGCTGTAACCCTGGAGCGCTGCCTTGGAACACGTTTGTTCTGGGGTCGGTCGCCTAGCCTAACCTAATCTGCCCGGTATAACGTTTCTAAGCAGCTCTGAGGACAGCAGAGTCACCGAGGAAATCCTGGGCAAAAGCGATCTGCAAAACCAGCGTCAGTCTGATGCCTGCCATGTCCCCGCAGAGAGCGGCGTGATATCCTCGCTACGACCCAGCCCTGGCTTGGATGGCCTGTGAAGGCAATCCTGCGGCCACGGCCCCCAGACCCGCTAGCTACCAGAGGCTGAGCACACGACAGACACGCAGCGGCATTGTGGCCCTACGTCACATTTGGAAAGATCCCCTGACGCTGAAGCCTCTAGGATATGTCTCGATCGCAAGCCCAGCTTCAAATTTATGGCCACATCAAACGGGATCTCCAAGGCTGGGCACTCATTTCTGAAGCCACTGTGAATATAACCTCGCTAGGACAGCATTTGGGTCGGTATACGCTGGCCAGTCCCCATTGCAAACCACGCAAGAGGAGCTGGGCATCGTCCCTAATTTAACACATGGAAATGAAGTCTGAGGCTTTGGCTGGAGTGCTCTGAGATCGGCGGCTGTGCGTGCAGGAGGAATCGTTGTCTTAAGCCAGGGCCTTTCCAGCTGGGGTATTTTTTTCCCTCCCCTATCGGAATCGTAAGATCCTGGTCCGTAAGCACTGCGGAACACAGTCCCACTGACGTTTACACGTGTTCAGAGCCAGCAGAAGCAGCTGGAGGCAGGGTTGGAGCAGGGGTCCCAATCCCCGTGTCTGGGGGGGGTGTATCTAAAGGGGCTGCCCCCCGCAGGGGCTGGGGTTTCCTAGGGATCCTGGTTTTCTCCGGTAAAAAAAAGCCCCAATTGTTTTTTATTAAAAAAGTAACACAAAATCCACATTCTCTGTGATTAAAAGGAAATACTACTAATATATCTACATCTATCGATACAGATATATTAGTGGTGTTTCCTTTTAATCACAGATAATGTGATTACATCTCTATAGATTTCATAGACATTAGGGCTGGAAGGGACCTCGGAAGATCATCGAGTCCAGCCCCCAGCCCAAAGGGCAGGAATATAGATTATGCAGGAGGGCTAGGGAACGGCTTACTATTTCTATTACTTATTTCTATAGCTATAGGTATAGATATAGATGTAATCACATTATTTGTGATTAAAAGGAAACACCACTAATATATCTATAGATATAGATATATAGCATGGTTTCCTTTTAATCATGGGGGAAATGTGGATTTGGGGTTCCTGTCCTAATCCAAAATATCCGGGATTTGTTTCTTTATCAGAGAAAACTAGGATCCCTGCTCATCACACTGAGGCTGCTCGTGCTCCATGGGTGGGGGGGAGGAAAGAGCCCCTGGGGTCGGGGCAAAGCCCTGCCAGGCAGGGCCCGGGGAGCCCCCCGCCGCAGGCACTGCCCGGGTACCTTTCTCGTCGTGTGTCGGGGTGGCGGTGATGGGGATGTCGAACCACTGCGCCAGGGCGTTGGAGTACCAGACGGTCAGCTCCTCCCCCGGCTGCACGTCTCGCAGCGCCCGGTAGAAGATCTGTGCGAAGGAGAGAAAGCGCCCTGAGCTGGCAGGGCAGATGCCCGGCCACAGCGCTCAGCACCCGCCCGGGACGGAGGGAGATACCTGTCCTCCTGGCAGATCCGCAATAGCTTCCAGTGTCTGCTCTTGGGAGCTCCTGGCAGCCCGGATTAACCCTATCCACTCCAGAGAGGAGCTGCCGGCTTCATCCACTAACTCCCCTCTCACCATCCGCACCTAGAACACAGGGGCAGCCGCGGTCAGTGCCAGCCCGGGAGGCGCAGCCACACAACAGAGAGCCTGGCCCCCCTCCTCGCTGCCCACCCCGGCGCCCTCTGCTCAGCCACGGACTTCCAGTGGGGCTGGACGACTGTCTGGCGACAGCAGCGACAGTTTGAGCCAGGAGGGAGAGAGGGTGGCAGTTAGGTGGGCAGGACCAGAGCGTGCCCCCCTTCAGAAGCGGCCCTAGGGGAGGGCAAACCGGGGGACTGCCCACACTTTAGGGGGCCCCAAAATTTTGCAACAATGGGGGAGAAACTTTTGCAAGGAAGTGGCTCTATTTGCATTTTAACACTCGACTATTTATACAGTTTCCCCAAAGACTGTTTTAAAAAGTCCCACGCTACACAGGTAATCAAAATTAAGCCTCTAAGGGGCCCCAGCGACGCGCTCGCCCAGGGTCCCAGCAACCCTAAGGCCGCCACTGCCCTGCGGTCTGGATCTTACAGCCAGGCAGAGCCCTTTGCTCCGGGAGTATCTCCCCAGGGCCGTGCAAGGCTGCAGGATCCTCTCCGGGCTCTGCTGGCCAAGCAACGCATCCAGGCAGGTTGGGAGTGCGCAGGTGAGAGGGACCGGGCCGAGGCCCCAGCCGGACTCATCCATCGCCCTTTGGTGCCCAGAGCCCCGGAGAGCCGCGGGGAAAGGGGGGAAGGAAGGAGGGGGGGAGGGGAGGGAGTGTCGGGGGAGGGATCTTTGCTTGGCCCTGAAGCCTCTGTGGTCCCATCCTTCATAATCTGCTCCGCCGCACAAAGGGGAAATGAAGTGCCCGCTCGCTCAACGACCGTGCAATAAAAGTCAGGGGAACAAAGCCGTCTGCAGAGAGCAACCAACGGAGCCAGATGAGAGATAAATTTGAGGGGCCTGGCAGAGCGTTTAAAAGCAATTAAAGGGCATTCAAGAGCCGAGCGGGACGCATGAGCCAGCTCCGCACCGGGGGCCTGGCAGAGCGGCCTGAGCCCCGCACCCGCGCAAGGCTCAACACGCGCCCGCCGCCGGCCGCGGGGTCAGCCCGCCGGGTCGGGCCGGGCCGGGACCTGGGACATGGGCGCAACTCCCTGCCCCCGAGTCCTGCCTGCCAGCGCCCCCTGCCCCCACGGCCCTGGCCCTGCCCGGCAGCTGGAAACCCAAGGGGTCCTGGGGAAGGAGGGCAGGGGCCCGACGCTGCCCAGGGGGAACAAAAAAAAAGATGCTTGTAAAACCCAAAGCCGGGCGCTTAAAAACCAGGGGGTGCAGCAACCGTCACGTCCACCATGGCTGGGGCTGAGGCCGCCCGCACGGCCCCGCAGCTTGCAGCCCGCACGCAGGCAGAGAAAGAGCAGGCGTCTCGGAGCGCGGGGGCACGGGCACGGGCAGCGAGCCCCGTGGGGGCGAGGAGCAGCGCCCCGCGAACCTGCCACGCGCGGCGCCCCGCCACCTAGAGCCAGAGGCGAGCCGCTTCCAGCCCGGCTGCGGGAGATGCTCGGCTCCCAGCCCCTCTTCTCGCCTGCGCTGAACGGAGAGCTCAGGGGCAGGCACGTCCGCTGGTCTCCGCAGCCGGCCGCGCAGGGAGCCGGCCAGGAGGGCTGCTTGAGGCTCCAGCCAATGCCGTCAAGCTCCGAAGCGGAGGAAGCAGTCTCGGGACACTGGCTAAAAGCTTCCCGTTCTTCCCTGGGTTTAACCTGGGCTGGCTCTACAGGCAGGACGAAGGGAGGAGAAGGCAGCCTCTTCTCCAGAGCACGGATCCCCCTGATCAAGCCAGGTCCAGCGGTGCAGGAGAGCCCAAAGGAAATACCTTTTTTTTGGGTCCTGGTTCCCTGCGGTCTGACAGGTACTTGCCCAGTTTGAAGACGCCCGGCACAGGACCGAGGCGCAGTCCGGCCGGGATGCAGCTTTCTGCATTGACGCTGATGGCCGGAGCCCGGCTGGTTTGCATTGCTGCCTCTGGGTATAAGCGATCAGGAACCCAAACTACTTAACAGGGCTGGAGTGACAGAGACAGGCAGAGAGAGGGATGAACACAGGCGTATCTCCGCCCGCAGAGTGACGCGGCGGTGTGTGCACGCCGGCTTTTCAATGGGAACAGGAGGGGTACCCCTTGGCACGCTGGTGCTCCAGGGCGCAGAGTTTGGTGAGAGAGTCTCGCTCTCCCAGCAGCTGCACAGCTCCCTCCGAGAGGGTCACATGGAGCCGTTCCCTAGCCCTCCTGCATAATCAAGCACTTTGAATGGCTAGCGAACAATGGTCCAGGCGACCTTCCCATTCCTAAAAATCCAATTTGTCAAGGGCAAAGAAAAGGCGCTGGTGAATCAAAGGTCTGGAGGGACCATTAATCCTCAGCATGGGGTATTGTCCCCGAGACAGTTACGATATTTTAAGTGACAAATCCACTGTATAATTTCTCCATAAATTTTGCTTCCTTTTATTGTTCCTCGACAAACCAGTTTTGGAAAATAAGTGACTATTTTAAGTCTACTTGGCTGATTCTTTTGAGGTTTAATATACTTCAAAGATTTTTAATTCTCTTCCCTTGGCTTTATTGTAAAGGAGATTAAACAAAGAGATGGGGAATGTTTTGAGGACTTGTTAACTTCTATTGATTCCTGGCGTGTGCCATACAGAAATTGGGCAGGTACTTGATGGGAAAACACCAGAAAATACCTACACTTAAAAAAAAGGCCGTATTACCATGTGAGTAGATTGGTTTCAGGCCAGTCATCTATTTAGCTCAGCTTTGATCCTTAACTTTACTTTCTTCATGGATGAATGACACGAAATATGAACCATTGCTGCTCCTTGAAGGCACCAAGCCTTGCATCTGCCAATGCAATGGGATTGGTTTTATTAGTGTTAGTAGGGAAATTCAGGAGGTGGCTCCACACGTTAACAGACATGGCAATATCCTAGAGGTTACGGCAGATCTTACGAGACCCCTGGTGCCTAGTCCCTCTCCACCTCCCTGCCCCATGTGCAAAATTACCCTTTGCGAGTGCTACTTTTAAAAATGAGGATGTGAAAAAAATGCAAATAACCCCGTGTGTCTCATGGAAAGTGTTCTGCTTTTCCAAAACGACCTGTATTTTCTCTGAAGAGTGTTAATACCGTTTTAATGAACCAAACACGACGCACGGGGGTACAGCCCAGTTCTCAAGAAGGGCGTCCAGCTCATAAGAGCAGCTCGAGAGAAGGGAAGGGCAGGGAAGGAAGGACAAGTCTTTGGAAGGGGAATACCTTGGGTTTTTGGAGGTCTGGCACAGAAAACGGGATGCACACGTGTTAGCTAAAAGGAGCTCCAATTTGTGTTTTTACCCCTCTCCCTTTTAGGTAGGGTTTTTTCTGCCTCCTGGCCGGGATGCTGATCTCGAATAGGAGGCGGCTGGACATTTCTTGCTTTCGTGCCATCACCCACCTCGTTAATATACTTGTGGGGGGAGGGGGTCCACCCTCCGCTGCTTTCCTTATTTTATTTTTTGTCGAGACCTGATCAAGAATGCAATCCGAAGCGTTAGAAAAGCAAGCTCTTAGCAGCAACACTTGTTCCTCCTTCGCTGCGTCTCACGATAGGCGATAGATCATGGGCTGGCTGCTACGCAGGGGATCGCATTTTCTCTCCTAGCAGGTTGCTGTCGATCGGCAGAGAATTGAAGTGTTCAAGCTCGTATTTCGGAGCAGGCGTGAAACACTCGCCCTTCCCGGCCGTGGCACCTCCCGACAGGGGAGGGGGTAAAAGTGCCAGAGAAACTACAGTCAATGTGAAATCAGGTCGCTCAATCTGCTCTGGCTAAATAAGTCTGTGCGGGGACAGATACAACTGCATGGGGCTGGGTGCTAGCTGGGACCGCACGTCTGCCCGGGCAGCGATCAAAGCCGCCCGCAGCCGTCTATGGGGGCTGCTTCAACCTGCCATGGGACGTGCGGGTGCAGTTGTGCATCCAGGGACATTCCCGCAGTTGCAGCAGTACCCTTTTCCAAAGCTGCACGGGCGGGCGGCAGCACGCCTGGACCCGGAGCCAAGCGCCTTTGGCCCGGGATAGTTTCTATCTGGAGATCCTGGCTAAAGGAGTGGATCCTGGATGCCGCGGGAAAGCAGAATCAGGCCCCGTGGGATCAGCTAACTTAGAAAACTGGCCTAAGCGAGAGCTGAGCAGAAGAGGGGTAAGGAGACCGACCCCCAGAGCCCCCTGGCCCCGAGGTGCGGGGCAGGGGCTGAATGGATGCTGAGCACGGAGAAAGGGACTTTTACTCGCACACCCGACGGGCAAGGAAGCAACGTGAGCCCCTGGCCTGGAGTCAGGGAGGATCCTGGTCCTCCCGACTTCGGGCTGGCAGTGCTGGGGGGCATCTTCAAGGCGGGGATGGGGAAGAAGATTTGTTTTCTCTTTACTAGCCACTGTAGCCTGGACTGCAGCAGGGACGGGGAGGGGGGGGAACTGAAGATGACCTCTTTGATCACCAGCATGAATAGGAGGAAAGGATAAACAAGAAGTCGAGGGCAATAAATTTAAGCCATGAACATGTCCCTGTAACCTCTGGCCTGGCGACTTTAGGATGACACCCAGTTTAAATTGCCAGCGCTGCAGAGGTAGGGAGAGGGCTTTTAAGGCGCCAAGGTATCCTACTGATCCATTTGGGAAGCCGCTCAGTCCCCTCCTTAATGAGTCAAAAAGCGTGAACGACACGCGAACAATTTTATCAATAGGACCATGTAAAGGCCGACTGTGAGGAAAGTTATTTATTAATATAGCCAATTGTGGCTGGTTCCCATCCACTAAGAAAAGAAAAGCCCTGCTCTGGAAGCATTCACACCAGTTCTCCAATTTTTATTCTGTCCTGTGGCTCAAAGTTGAAGTTCCCCAAGTGAAATAAATTGTCCACAAAGGAGGAAAGGAACCACATTTTCTTTTATTTTTCCTTCCCTAAAAAGGAAGGGTGAAACCGATCTAATGTGCCCACTGGAGCAAGATGCAGCATGAAAGGCCGGGTGTTAAAAGTAAAAGCAGCCTTTGGAGCAAATGGGATGGAAAATTAAATGAAATTAAATAGCTTGAACGACTGTATTGTCCCTTATTAAAAAGACACATTAATTACATGGTTTCAGCTTTATTCAAAGACAATGTTTAGGCTCAATCAAAACATTCCACTATCGCTTTTATAGACTTAAACCGGGCTGCGAGAAGCACCATTAAAGTGAAATAACTTTTGCCCAGAGATTTGATGAAAGATATTTTCCTCGGCAGCTCTTATTTAATGCCCACCGCTGAACTGCCAATGCCCCTGAGTAACACTTTGGCACAGTGCTCTTTTTGATTTAACAGGTTGCCCCATAATGAGGCATGAATGTTAAGGAACAACAGTCGTCCAAAGAGGCACAGTTGCAGAGAGCAATGTCCCACCAGGGAGCTCCATTCAAACCATCAAACCGCTCCAGCACAGAGAAGGTTCAACATTACATTCAAACCAGCATGAATGCCTGTATACAGGGCCAGCTTCATTATGTCGGAAAGAAACACAGAGGATGCTTTAACAAAATGCTGCAAGTTCATTCAGTAGTCGATATTCTCGCAGGAAAATGAAGCAGCCAGTTCCCGATCTGACCTCTTTTTTCCCCCGTACCTTGCAGCCGGGAAACCCGCTGGTAGTTTCCCATTGGAGACGACGGCATGAAACGTTACATTTCAAGACTGGGGGGGGGGGGTGGAGCGCATTTAGCCACAGACTTATTACATCACATTCCACACGCTGACTGTAGAGCTCGGCGATCTACGTCACACCCGAGCACTTTTTCACGGCTCAGAGCAAAACACAATTTTAACAGGGGCCAGAAATGCCTTCTCAAATCACACTCTTTTTTTCATTTGCTCTAGAAAATCAATGCACAGTTTTGCTTCATAATTTGTCCGGATCTACCGCATTTCTTTCTGGGCTTCGTGACGCCAGCACTTGCAGCGCAATATTAATAATAAACGCTCGCAATCCAGCGAGGACCATTGGCGGAGCGCGACAACCGGGGCTGAAAGCTCCTAACCAGCTGTGCGGTGCAGACGAGATGCGGGTGGGATATTAAAGCAGCTTTTGAATAGTAATTACGGTATGGGAACCCCAGCAGATGACATGATCTCAGTTTGGGATTCTTATTCTTTAATTGCAGGCTTCCTCCAAGATCGGATTCAAATACATGTTAGTGCTACTTAAAACTTCCAGTGTTAGTGTCCCAGAGGGTTGGGTTTTTATTTTAATTGTTGTTTGCCTTTTTGTGTTTT
The DNA here is from genome assembly GCF_052110815.1 of Crocodylus siamensis. NCBI lineage: Eukaryota > Metazoa > Chordata > Crocodylia > Crocodylidae > Crocodylus > Crocodylus siamensis. Next base: position 79,934,417 of record NC_143395.1, on the reverse strand, counting down.
AACTCGGCTTCAACTGGAAGCGAAATTTGCCACATAAAGTATTCAAAGTCTGTCTAAAGTTGCCTTTTAACCGGATTCCTTCCTCCCCCCTCTCCGCCTCCCCTCCAGCCCCCAGCGCATCTCTCGGTTCTTTCGGTTGACATGATGCAAATAAAAGTCAGTAAACTTGTTGCTGAATTGCAATGTTTCGGTGTACCTTATAAATTCATACCTTTTCTCCCGCGATCGCCTTAGAATGAGCCCCTGCCTCAATTCGATTTTCCTTGCTGTTGGGCACATTTAGGAGAGAGTCTATTTGTGAAGTTCATTTCTAGGCAAATGTATTCAAGAGCTGATTGGGATGAATAGGACCGGGTGTCAGCCGCCCCTAATTGGGATTAAAGCACTTAGGACCATATGCAGCGAGTGACAGAAATTCTCAGGTCTCATTGTAGTCAGACTTCCACCCGCTTGGTCCCTCTCCCTCGAAAGGAGATTTATAAAGATTTCAGGGAGAAACTGAGGAAATAAAAGAGACACAGAAAATGACCGGGCTAATGCCTCTCTGTGGGACTGCCGGCGCAGCCAATGTTCGTGACAGCTCCTGAGAAAAGATGGTTAGAAAGAAAGCTGCGGAGACATCCCTGGACCCTGCTGGGGTGGCGACCAGGACCCTTGCACCGGCTCGCAGACAGACAGAGGCAGCACTTCTGGCCAGGGGCAGTGGGGGGAGAAAAAAAACCAAACACTTTGATCTCTTTTTCCCAACCTGCACAAACGCTGCTGCGTGCATCCTAGGGATGATACAGGCATCTCCAGCTCCGGTGCCCGCAAGCCAAAGCCTAGCAGAAAATCAGCTTTAAAAAAACCCCAAGACCTGGAGGATCTTCCCGGAAAAGTAAACAGAAATAAAATGAAGGCTGCGGGGAGGGCGGCTTTGTACATCGCATGCAAGGGGAGCGCGTCCGCGGGTGGAGGCCTGGCTTTGAATCAAGTGGATTTTTGGCTTGAGTGACAAGTGGCCCTGCCTTGGCAAGTGGGGGACAAGGATAGGGGCCGGCGAGGGGGGGGGGAGGGGAGTGATTCAAAGGCCATGCAAGCCCATGGGAGGCCTGCCAGTGGCTCCAGCATTATGTGGGCAGGTCACTATTGCCGAGCCCGGGCGGAGGGACATGAGTCCGGACCGTCTCCTCGGGCTACCCTGGGACTTAGGCTGGAGGCAGAGGCTTCGGCCGCAGAGGGAGGGGAAAGGCCCTGCTACATACACCACACGGCCTCGATATTTCGTGGCCAAACACCAGCCAGCGGGTCCTTAGGCTGCTGCCCCGGGTTAGTGCATTGTGGGAGGGGAAGTCGCCCGGGGGACCCGCTTCTCTCACTCCCCCGCTGTCCCCGGGACAGAGGCGGTGGCAGGAGTGACAAGGAGGTTGTCACTCCCCCGCTATCCCCGTTGCCTGGAGGTTTCCTGCAAGAGCAAAATCAGTAAGTCTGGAAAACGGGCCTCTGCGAGGGGGTAAACGGGAGCAATGAATAAGGCAGGGCAGGCCACTGTAAATAGCTGCACAGATTTGTCCCCGGGACACCTTCTGCAGCCAGGCAGCTTCAGCCCCGGGGAGGACAGACCAGGGGCACCAAAGAAATGGCTACAGCCAGGCAGAAAGGCCCCCTTCCTCCGCCCCTCGGAGTGGAGAGCACAGCAGAGCTCCTGTCTGGCTCCTGTCTTTCAGGCCCTGGAATAGCACAGTTTCCAGCTTGCTGCTGCTCCTAACCCTCCATGAATCCTCTTGGTCAATCCCTGTGGCTTTGATCTATGGCCACCAGCAAGTCTACACATGCACTTTAGTGCAGATTAGCCTATTTTAATGTGCATTACACCATCACTAAAAAAGTGCTATTTATGTGGATTAAAATAGGCTAATGCACAGTAAGTGTCACTTTAAAAACATGTTTTTTAGTTAATGAGCATTAAGAAAGGCTAATCCCTACTTTCCTACTACCTCACAACATAGGGCATTTGTACACATGCATGGGCCACAAGTGCCAGGTACTTTTACAAGGGCCTGGCACTGCAGTGCATGCATTTGTATAAACTGCGAAATGTTTGTCAATGCTGAGAAAATGGCAGGGTGCACTTTTGAACTAAAACCCCTCAAAGGTGTTTCAGTTCAAAAGTGCACGGCAGCCATTTTCTGTATGCTGCTGCGCATTTCGCTGCTTATAAAAATGCATGAGATGCAGAGCCATGCACCTTGGCTTGTGTGCTCTGCAGACTTGATTTCCAGCTAGTCAGAACAGGCTAAGGTATGTGTATAAAGGAGGTACTAGATTTAATCTGCATTAACTAAAGTGTGTTAATAAAGGTGTAGATGCACCCACTTTGCCACAGAGTTTTGCCATAGAGTTCAGGGTTAGTGGTGTAGCTCCACGGGGTTACGATGACCCGCACCAGCTGAGAGGCTGTGAGTTTTAGTTGGGGGCGGAGGTATACCTGCCTTAGGAAAGAAAGTATATATATACAATCTCGTACTTGCTACTTACATTGCAGAGCAGCCAGCACAGGCGCTGTGCGGACAAGGCGGCCACGGATTTGCGGTCTAAGAAAATAGTTTCCCAGATCCCGCCGTGTCTGTGGCATATACAGCTAGATCGCCTATGCTCTGGGCACCTGCGATCTGAATGGCAGCTTGTCCCCAGCACTCGTACGACACGGAGGGAACAAGGGAGCGGAAACAATATCACAGATGGCTGGGATTGATCCATACGCCCCGGCTCGTGAACTGGAGAGAGAGAAATCAGCCCAGGTCCTGCAGTCCCAGCCGAGGATGGGATACCAGGCAATGGCTGGAGGTTGAGGCGGGGGGAGGAAATAGGCTGTAGGCTCAGAAGCAGCCTGAATACCAAGGGATACCAGTGGGCTACTTTTTTTCCCCCCTGTGCTTGTGTTTCCCCCTGAACTCCGCTCTATCCAAAGGGGCCGCAGAGCCCACCCCTGGCTTGTCGTGACCTGCCTGTTCACCGTGCCCTGCGCCGCTCAGAAACTCGGTTGTCCCGAGGAAGCTGACCCTTTCCCCCGTGATCTGAGGTCAGAGCCTAAGAGAACTTAACAGCAGTTGTTGAGGTCCTGAAACGCGGCTACGTGGGTGTGGGTGATGACAGTGGAGTCATATAGTCACTGCAATGACTATGTAGTTCAAGACCCACCACTAGCACCGCTAATACCGTGCACTAGATAACATGGACAGATATTGCAACCGAGAAGAAAACAGCCACCCCTCAATATGTTTCTCTAGCTGCCCAATGGGGTACGCCTGTAAAAGGGATGAAAGGGATCCACCGCTGATAGCTCTGCTTGTGGGTGGGTGCTGTGCGACATGGCAGCCAGATCCAAGCCGGTGGCCGCCCAGCCAGGACTCATCTGACTCGCGTGGGAATCACCCTGTTTCCCTGGAGGTGAAAAAAAAAATCATGTTATTGCTGCAGGGGTAAAGGTTGTGGTAGCCGTGTTCGTCTAAGTGCATACCCAAAGAACCGTGTCATTGTATTTCTGCTACATTTTGAACACCGGTCATCATAGAAAGATAATAACCCTCCCCCTGCGAGTCCAGTCAGAGAGGAGAGGCGCCCCTCTGCAAACTCGTTGTACAGTCTCCCTTCCCCTCCCCTAGCGCTCTGCTCGACACTTGATGACTCATTGGTTCTTTCCCAGTCTCTCCAGTTGCCCGTCATTGCGATACAATGGGGTTTTTTTCCATGTCCCCGCTTGTCCCGCTGCCTATTGCGCTGAATGTTTGTCTATCGAAGCATATACATTTCCCCCAGATTAGTGCGCACCTCTCAGCGACTGCCTGGTACTCACGGAGCCCTTAGCATGGCCCTTTGTGTGATTATGGTTCGCGGGTGCTGAAGAATCCGGTTTCCTGTCCTTGCCCACACTCAGTGGGAAACACCACCAGGAATTCTGCAACCAAGTGACCGGCTGCAAGGTCAGATTCGCCCCCGCCTCCCTCCGCTACCGCCTCTGGATTACTGCAGTCAGATGATACTTTTGTCCATTTAGTTGGAAAAGAATGTGAAATCATGATCTACACCAGGCATGCGCGCGCGCGCACACACACGCACACACTCGTGTGTATGTGCAAGTGTGCATCATATCATAGTAGGTATTGCCGTTGGTGGAAAACTCTGAGCTTTGACTTTAAAGAGATATATGTACACAAATAGATAGATAGATAGATAGATAGATAGATATCTTTTAAGTCAAGGGTCAGAATTGTCTGCCCAGGGCAATATCTACTATGACACTAGTTGGAAGGCACGTGGACCCCTGGCTTCACAAGTTCCAGGCTTGACCATTTTTCTTCACACTTTTCTTTCAGCAGGGTAGGAAGGGTCTTTGAGATGAGACTTAAAATCTAAACCTTTGCCATTTCCGGAGGACATCCCTAGATATTGTTCAGGGATTGTGGTGTTTGTCCTAATTCATGTCCAATGCTGTTCAGGGAATGTGGAGATTGTCCCAACTCATGTTCAAAGCTCCTGTTTGAAATTTGCAACTAGCCAAGTCCTAAGAGAAAGAAATCCTAAGAGATGCATACATTAAACAATGAACAGACCATGGGGTTACATCCTGATGTGCACCATCAGATCAGATATTACTGAGATTGTGGGAAGAAACAATTTTCCTACTGAAAAAAAGAAAGAGAAACAGAAGCACCAAAACCCACACACGTTTTCCTATTATGCTTCTTTCTGTCAGGGATGTGGACCCAGTCTGGGGTGTGTATATTACATTAGACCTTTGATAAACCAGTACGAACCAGTATGCTGATTATAAAAGCTACCTGGCAGCTCAATTATCTCGGTATCTTCAATCGACATTAGACTAAAACGCAGAATTGAGGGTTTTGCATGGGATAGACGCGTCCTTTTATTCCTTCCTGTCAAGCATAGTTATGACATGCAGTGGGGCTGGCTGAACTCAGGATTGGTTTGCACTTTATCCTTACACCATATGTAAATGAAGACGTTAGGAAAAAATGCGCCAGAACAAATGAACATGCGCCCTTCAAGAGCCCTTGACCTTGGCCACAGTAAACGTTAGTCCCAGGACATATAGCTGAAAGGATTTTGTGTAGTTGATTGACCAATTGATTGACCATTAGCTGTCCGTATGCCATTCCTTCGACAGGCCTTCTGCCTGAAGTCTCCAACTCATCTCTTGAGTCCCCTCTGCTTCTTAGTCCTAGGTCCTCGCCCTCTGCATGCTTTCCCCTCTTGCTCCCTTGAACACATCTCTGTCCACTCCATCCTCCTTCTTCCTTCCCTCCTTTTAGTTCCCAGCGATCCTTCCTCGGCTCCATTTCAAGGCCTCTCCTCCACTCTCGGCCTTGACTGACCCTGCTAGCTTTGATAGTATTTTCACCACAATTCCCTGGCTCTTTTCTGCCCTCTCAGACCTCTCTCTTTCCCTCTCTTGCTGCCCCAAAGGGGCCGTAGCTTGCTTTCTCCTTTCCCCTCTGTCCACTATCCGCAGGCGCCATGCTTAAACTGGGCTATGATCCGGCAGGAGGATGACCCTAAAAGAGGAGCAGTGACGAAGGCACGAAACGAGGGACCCAACATGCAAAGGGACCTGTGGAGATTACAGCAGCGGAAACTGGGCAAGTAGGGGAGGGTTGCTACTAATAAATACACCTCGGGGAAGGAAATGAACAGCCCAGATCCTACAGCCCCCAACACCTGGTCTTCCAAAGCCACCTGGTCCCTGGGATGTTCCGAGTCGCGCCTCATGCAACCACGCGCGGTAGTTGCCAGGCACAAGGTCAGGAATGAGATCTGAGACCCTCCTCGTGGAAAAGCCCCGAGTGTGATGCTACAGATAGGACTCAGGGAGGGACACAGCTCGAGTGCACGGAAGGGGTTACTGCAGAAATTGAACCCCAACTGCTTGACTGAGTGCTTCTACACAGGGGCAGAGATAGAGATGTGCCTGCAGGCGCAAGCAATATCTGAATGTATGTCGTGTGTGCTCATATTTACATTAGACATGGGATAGATATATCCATTATACAAATATACATTATACGTATATTTAATTGTGAGAAGGGATACACACACGTATACATATACGTACTCCCTCACACGTGTGATACATACATACATACATGCACACATACATACATAGTACATACATACATAGATAGAAACATATGTGTGTGAAAGAGTGCTACTCCCTCCTTCCGTAAAATTGTGTGTATATACACACACATAGGTATACACCCGTGTGTGAGATATATGCACCCTCCTTAGGTAAAATTCCCACCGACTTCGCGAAAGCGAAGGAATAGGAGGAGGGGCAGGGGGCTCTCTAAACCGTGGTTTATAAAACCAGACATTAAAGATTTGTTGCTAGCTGGCAAAACAGCAACGAATGCGGACAACAAGCCTGATCCAAAACCCACCGAGAAGAGCTTTTCCGTTGGCTTCAGTGGCTCAAGTTCATTGCTAAATACGTACAGGAAAAGACGCATAATGTCCGTGTAAATCAATACATACAATCCATAGATTATGCCGAAACGTAATCCAAATGTAAATTTCCTTCGGGCTTCACAAACTGGTGGGAAATATTTGTGAACATGCCTATTTCTCTTGAGGCATTTTTAATAATATATTGCAAGCTAGATTATGAGACGTTAACATATAGCTTAACATTAGGGCCATTGAGCTGACCGGCAGCATTGGACTTTAGATATCTGCTTGACCCTTTGCAATGAATTTTAAAGAAGAATATTCCCATTTTGAACTTCTTCAGAGTACTGTTTCAGCATTCAACTATTGCTAGGATAGCTGTTGTCCCACCTGATTTACCAGTGAATTTGGGATGGTTTAGCACCTACCAGTTAATTTGAGATGATTCTCACGCCTACAGACTATGATGGGAATATTTTCACCGACTCTTCTTTAATAGTAGTCTACGCTCCGCCAAGAGTAGTGCTTGGTAGAGTTGCGAGTCTGTTTCTGATTCTGATCCCGGCATAAAATTGCAGGAGGGTGCAGACAGCCGAAATGTCCGGTGAGAGGCAAGGATTTCTTAGGGTGACATCTTTTATCGGACCCGCTGTGTAGTTGGGATAGTCAGATAAGCTTTCCAATGCCATGCATTCTTCTTCAGGTCTGACCAAAACAAGCCAAGCGATGTTTCAGGACAATCTCTGGCTTGTTCTGGTCAGACCTAAAGGAGAATGTCTTGCAGTCTAACTCCATCCCAACTAGACAGCTAGTCTAATAAAAATGATCACCCTAAGAAATCCTTGCCTCTCGCATAATTTCTGGACCATCACGGGGGCACCATCACTCTTATACTACCAAAATATCCTGTCAAACTTTCCCACTCAGAAAACCCCTCTGCTATGTTCAGCTTGATTTAACCCGAAGTAATTCTTTATGCACAGCGTGAATTGGTTCCATTTTCCGGAGAAGCTCAGGAGCGGTTGTCATATCTTTTAAAATCAAGGCTGTGTTTTCAGATAATCATAGCTACAGTGTAAAGCCATTTGATGTTCTGGTAAACGTTCATCCTGGGTAGCACGCTAACCCAAGGAGATCATTCTCCTTGTTGTCGCCGTGGTGGGCAGCTTAGCTCCTACATAGCCCTTCTTTCATTAATCATCGATACACGAATAAGCATCGCAGAGAGAAGGAATTGCCATGTTGCAAACGGGGAAACTGAGGCACGCAGCAAGGGGATGGGTTGCCCAACAGGCCACTGAGAGCTGTGAGCACATAACCCCAGTCTAGTGAATCCCAGTCCCTGAACGCCCTCGTTGTAAATAAATGCGTATTTAAATGCTGGACTCAGAGGACAGTCAGCTTGATTAGGATTTCCCCTCTTAAGATCCCATTGAATTCAGCACTTGACTTGAGCAGAGCTAGGAAACCCATCGGAATGGAAGAGAGGGAGCGATGCAGAAATCGTAGCTGCTGGAAGGAAGATCTCTCTGCGCAGAGGCACCAGAGAGCAAGGCAAAGCTTGCTGGCTGGCTGGTAATAATCTAAATGGAGAAAGAGATAGGCTTTGCCAGTAAGAGGAAGAAAGGGCTGGGAGAGAGCTGCCTTTTTAATGAGGAGATATTATTAAAAGTAAGGGGGGCGGGGGGGACATCATTCCCTGCTTTCTAAGACACGACTATCAGCAAGAACAAATAGAAGTTTTGCAAAAGCCGAGCCATCAAAAGCTGTTCATTACACTCTGCTAAACATCCCCTCGTGGAGAAATCCTTGGGGCAGGGGGGAGGAAGCCGCTTGCTTTGCTAGGAAATGCGGTTCTCTAATTAATGAATTTGACAAATTGAACGTTTTTTCTCTGGTTGCTGTTTAAAGCGACTTGACTTCTTTTAACACAGTAGAGATATTTGAAATAAGGACCTAAATGGATGCACAGAGTAACCCAGGCTAACTCTGGGTTCTCTCTAATGTGTAGGCGGTGTGGATGAGCAGGTTTTGGGTCTTATTTTGGAGTACACGAAGAGGAAGTAGACTGTCTGCCCCTTTCTTGCTTGTCATATTTCTTCCAACTGAAAGCTGTATTGATTTGGACGGTTTTGTAGTTACTGAGCTCGAGCAGCTCATAGGTGTCATCTGTCAGGAATCATCTTTCTCGTAATTTATGTAGTTTTATAAAAATGCCGTTGCCTCCTGTTCATTGTTGTGCTGCTTTTTTTTTTGCAAGCCTAAATACAAAAATATTTTAAAATTGCGCCTGAACTGCTGATGGATCTCAGCCCCCATCCTGTCAAATGTCATTTCTGAATTGAGGTATTAGCATTTGTATTTGAATAAAGAACAGGCATTTATCTAACAGTTGCGCGCTCTCTCGCTCGCTCTCTCCTCTCTCTCTCTCTCTCTCTCTCTCTCTCTCTCTCTCTCACACACACACACACACACACACACACAAGCGATATCACCATCCCCTGGAATTAGTATAATTAGTATAATTAACAGAAAAGATCCTCTTTCTTATGGATGCTTCTACCACAAACCTATCTGAATATTTTTTGCCAGTCAAACCTGTCTTCAAACGATGGGATGCCAGTCAGCTCCTGTTTTAGCGTGATCTTCAGCTTGAGAGTCAATCCCGGTCTTATCTATGTTGCTTTTTCTCCCTTGGATAAGATACTTAGTACCACCATGTTGTGTGCTGGACTGGATGACTCTGGAGGTGCCTTCCAGCCCTACCTATTTCTCTGCGATTCTCTCTGTTTAAAGACAGCACATCCCACCAACAGGAAGGCAAGGGAAATAAAATCGAAAGCATAAAACACTTGGCTCTACATACTTCATGACCTGTTATCAGTGGCCCTTGCTCACTAAAGCAGACCCAATAACTTCAGGGGGGCTACTCGCATCTCTATCTATTCACGTGAATGACGGATTGGGTCCATTACAAACTGTTTTCCCCCCGGGGAGTGGGGTCACTGACCCAGAATAGGGCCCTCATGAAGCATATATATATGCTTGCTTAAACCACTCTTGGAGGCTTTCCAGAGGCATTTTCACTACACCTTTTTCACCAGCACATCCTCGCTCTTCAGTAAGCTGTTGCCACTTGCCAGTTATACTCCTGTCCATCCGCCTTTCCCCGCTCCACCAAGTCTTGCTCCTCGCTTGCAGACTGGTGCTAGCTGCTAATGCTAGTGGCTAATGACTAATGCTGCTCTCCTGGATCTTCTTGTCCCGCAGCGAGTGGACGCCACGAGTCCTCGGTGCTCCTGTTCGTGCGATTCTTTCCCGACGAGGCAGTGAGATCAGGATCTGGGGATCCTGTACTCTGGGGATCAGGACTTTCCACCCGCGCCCAGCCCCCGGAGCTGGTTTTCCCACGGGAATGTCATTAACCGTGACCTTGGAGTGGAGGCACAATGATACATCTCAGAATTCCCTACCCCAAAGTCTAAGAGGTGGCAGGCCACGGAGGGAGGGAAATAGAGGAATCCAGCACCAGACACAAGATTTCTGCTAATTATTGTGAGTGTTGAATATTGGAGAGGGGAGGGAAAGAAAGAAAAAAAATAAACAGGCATAAGTTCAGTGCCCCAGGACTGGAACCCAGGGGAGCAGCACTTCTTCCCACCGTTTGCATGGTTCAGTGAAGACACAAAGGTAGCTCTTCATTGCTGCCCCTGTTTACCCTGAACCAATAGCCCTCCAAAAGTGAGGCAGAGCTCTACTGCAGTGTCACTTGTGCATTGCTCAGACCAGAGGCAGATAAGGTTTTGGGGGTAAATGTGGTATCTTTTATTAGAGAAACTAAATAGTGTGTGTGGGGGGGGGAGGAATGTTCTTTGCAAGCTTTTGGGCACAAACACATAGGCATCTGCTGGTGTTTTGTGTTCTTCTGGATGGAATAGAAGCCGCTATGCAAAAAATGCAGGTCTATGAAAATGCGAACCCATAACGCGCTGCCATCTCTGTACCAGGATTTGAATTTGCCCTATTCACCTTCGAAATCGTCTTCGAGTAACGTGGATTTTATGTGAATCAATCATTCTGTTTAGGAAGCAGGGTGATGGCGTTATTCTGTTACAGGGACGCCACGGTGAGCACTTCCCCTTGCCCCCGGCTTTCTACAGGGGCAGAAGCAAGTTAATCAGATCAATTAATTTTCTGTAGGCTAAACTGCAGTTCCTCCGAAGTAGTTTTTTTCACAACTGGAGCTGAAGAAAGGATTTTGACTTCTGCAGTGTGCTGTGTTTGAGACACATATTTCAAGTGTCGGGTGATGTTAGGACGAGAGTTTCTTAACAATCCTTTGCTTGCCATTGCAAAGCCCTGAGTCAGAGAGCCATGCCTTCCTCTCGCCCAGCGTGTATGCGAATGCCAATGTGTACATGCATGTGTGCGTGGATACGTGTACGAACATGTACATGCAGGCGTGAGTTAGTGTGCAGGACTATAGAAAACATGCAGGGCAAAAACAGAATGACACTGCTCTGAAACTGCGTGTTTCTAGTTTATAGCTGAATCGTTTGTAAAAGATGCGAATGAAAATGAGTCAGGCAAAGGTCGGGGCTTCCTTTGTAACTTTTTTTCTTCAAGCATAATCTATTGACCATTTCACTAATGACCATTCATTAACTCCTTTCACTCTTTCCTAGTCACTTGTCCTCGGTCATGCCAGCGACTTTTCGGGACGGAGCTTCTCCTACCCTTAGACTTGACCGCATGACACATCTGGAAATGACACATCTGGGAATCAACGTTACCAGTAAGCGTCGCAGAGAAACAGTGTTATAGAAACAACTGTCAGGTCATTTGAAGGTTAACAAATACCTTAGTGAAATAATGCCGCATGCCGGGCTTTCGATAATCACGAAACAGAGCGGAAGAAAAGGGACCAACTCAGGCAAGAAATGCGTGCTCGTAATTGTATTTAATGTAACAAAAGCGACAGAACCGGTCTGAAAACCAGGCGTGGCTGGGAAATGAGGTTTGGCTGAAGGCGCAGAAGTTGGGAGGATGGCAGCATGTGGCCGGCACCTGGGAGATCGTGCCAAGCAAGTGACCGTCTTGATGCTTTCCCCGGCTCTCAGCAGCAGCGGCCGCGGTGTTCCCCGGCATCTTCTCCCAGGGGCCTTTCTGGACTTGGGCGTTATCTGTTCAAGGGAGGAAATACTATTCGTGTTGAATGACAAACGTTGGGACACACACACGGACACACACACATACCAAGTGCAGCTACCGCCCGCCCTATGCAGACACCGGCTGGTCTGGGTCGAGCAGCAGCAGAGATGCAAACTCAGCTGAGGCTGTTGGGCCAGGAGCCCTTCCAAGCCCACGCAGTGCAGGATCTACTGGATTCCTCTGGGGCACTCTATACAATCGGGCCCACGGGAAACTACTGATTGGTTTAATAGATTTAGGGGCAGGAAGGGACCCACCTTACAGATCATCTAGTCCAGCCCCCCTGCACTTGGGCAGGAAAGACCGCTGGGGTCAGATGACCCCAGCAAGATAGGCATCTTCCCCCACATTGCTCTCGGCTGTGAATCCCCGGTAGTGTCAGGCGATGTTGTCGTTTCCCTGTCCCCATGGAAGTGCCTCCTTACCTGATGAGCACAGTTGTGCTCTGGGTTGTGTCCACAGCCTCCTCTTGGGAAATGCTTTCAGTTGGGCTGAGCTGCTTGGGCCTGCATGGAAGAGGGCTCCCCCCCCGTTCCCCACCCCCCCAGCAGCTTCCTACAGCCCAGAGATTACCGACAGCTAAAGGAAACACAACATGGGGAGTGGGGGAAGAGGAGAGATCTGATATAAAACCGCTTCCTCCTCTGCCCCATCACTTGTTCGTGGCCATCTCAGTGTACACAATGGAGGGCAGTGCTCTCGTTTGCACTTTCTCTTGCAGTGCATTGATTTTCACTTGGAGAGATCCGCAACCGGTTGCAAAGGTGAGTACCTTGGATCAGATCCCACGGGATCCCCCCCCCGCCAGGCTGCAGACACACATTGCTACTACGGGGAGACGCTGGCAAAAGATGAAGCAGGAAGGAAAGAAGTTATCCACTCTCCCAAGTTAAATGAGGAGCTTAGAGGTCGCAGCTGTGTCTAGCGACCGTTTTTGCCAAGGTAGGGCCTGCAGTTTAATACTGGCCTAGTCCAGCAGTCGCAAAGAGAGAGGAGAGACCTCTCAAGATGGAGATGACCTGTGATCCTTCAGTGTCTGCCTTGTATTCCTCTTGGGTTTCCTCGGGCTGGGCCACGCGTGCTGCATTTCTGTTGGGAAGGGCGTCAGGCCCCGTTTCTGCAGCATCAGAAAAACAGAGGGGACAAGAAAATCATCGATCTGTTTACTCCAGGGGACAAAGCCTGCCCCACTCCACCCCACCCTCCTGAATGTCATGGACAAGCTCCCTTTGACTCCAGCAGAGTCAAGCTCTCCCTTTTCCCACCAGCCCCTCCGCCCGGGAATCCTGTCTTTATTTTTGCCGGGATGGTTTGAGGCATGCACGAGAGAAGTTTCCATCGCACCGTCAGGAGTAACGATGCTGCACCCCAATGCAACAAATCCTAGCGCATGGCAAGCCAGGGCCTACTCCGTGCTTGGATACAAGTTGCATCTAATAAGAGGCTGAGGCTCAGTACGAAGGCGCTGAGTTGCACTGACTCCCGCCTGTCCGCTCCGCGCGGTGCAAGCGCCGCCACAGGAAAAAGGTAGTGTGCGCCTCTCCGGCCGGGGCACTTCCAGCCTGAGACAGCCTGACTTGATGTGAAACTCGGTGCTGCACACACGTTTCAGCCGCAGACGCCTTAATGAGAGGAGGTGGGGTTAATTGTAAGAGCAGCTGTGACCCAGAAACGACAATCCTGCGAAATAAGAAGATGCTGTGGTGGAATTTTGCCCATCTTTCCTTTTTAAAAAAAATTGATTTCTAAGTGTGGGTTGGGGAGGGGACTTTTCGGTCTAAAAATATCTCATCTGGATCCTCAGAGAAGAGGAGCAGTGAGTAAGATTAGGACAGTCTCCCGCTCTTACCTTATAGTATCTATCCTTATATTGTAAAGTGAAGTGCAAGTGATCAACAGTGACCGCTACTTCACAGTGTTCTTTTATAGCCCAGCGATAGCACCCGAAAATCTGTATTACATTCCGTACTACGTCCATATTAAGGCAAAGGAAGGAAGGGCTATTCTATTGCAAACCAATTTCTTCCTAAAGCCATGGCTCTTCTTCCCCCTCCCTCCCTCCCTCCCTCCGAAGGATTTGCATCGATCTAACCAGTATATCCAGACCTGGGATTGAATCAGCTGCCGAAGTTTGATTTCGTATATACAAATATTGTTCGTGCGCGCTCACTTGCACTTTGACAGGGGTCACATACAGAGTCACCATTCCTCCAATCCACCTCCCTCCCTGCAAAATATAGCCTAAAAGACCACCATTACTAGGGAAAAAAATCAGACGACTGTCACATTACCTAACTTAGTGAAATCATAACAAAGGGCTCCATTAGAAGTGACATCACATGAGCTGGAAGGGGTTTTCAAATCCACTTACACTTCTTTTGCAGTTGCCTTTTGCTTCCCTGAAATGTCTCACATTCTCGGCATGTTCTGCAGAAGCTTGATTAAACTCAAGAGATCTGGTTTTGTACCACTCCTCTGTGTCCTGGGGGGAAATTAAACAGAGGAGGGCAAACGCTCATGTTGATTGTCAGAAATGTGAGGAAATACCTATGTTTCAGCCGTTTGATGCATACGGAAATTTCATAAACATGTTTAAGGCAATGAGACTATCGTCAGCCAGGATCTGGAAGGGCACCGCTCCGTGTGAACAATAAGGGGGAAATGAACAGCTTTGAAAGAGGGGAACCAACATGCCGAGAAAAAAATCCTGAAGATGTCCGTATCTAAATGCTTTTCTATACAATTTGTGCAGGTGTACGGAAAGAAACACTGTCTTATGAAGAAAGTATCTATCTATCTATCTATCTATCTATCTATCTATCTGTCTATCTATCTCATACATGCATGCATAGACGGACCGCTAGATGAATACATATATAAATGGATAGATACCATCTCGATAGTATCTATCTATCCATTTATGTATGTATGTATTTCATACATGTATCTATTTCATACATGCATACATAGACGGATAGATAGAGGAATACGTACATAAATGGATAGGTACTAATATAGATGCTAGTATCTATCCATTCATTTATGTACGTATTCCTCTATCTATCCATCTATCTATCTATCTATCTATCTATCCTGGAGATGTTTATTTCTAGAGATGGAATAGTAAATGTATTAAGTATGTTGATCACGAAGAAGGATTTTTTATTTTTTTGGCTCAGCAAGGCCTGACAGATAATTTCATCCTCCAAATCCGACGAAGTATAATTTTACCTGCAGGTTCTTGGCTGCAATTCCTTCATCCTCTATCTGCATGTCCCTCAGAGCAGCAGCCAGGTCTGGGACTGAGCAGGAGACATGGACACACGCGGCAGCACTGTAGATCTGGTCCATCACACGTTCAGTGCCTTGTTTTGACAGAAGCCTCCGCGCCCGCACCCCCCCTCACACACTCACCTCCCCCCACTCAACCTCCCCCCTCCCCCCCACACGTGTCCACGCGAAGCTGCGCCTGCGAAGCGAGGTTAAGAGGAAGACCCGGCGGGGCCGATTCGCCCTGTCCGGCCGCCCCCGGGAAGGGGCATCTCGGCCTCCAGCCGCCGCTCCGGGCCGCAGCGCCGCGCCCACCCCGGCGACAAGCCCTGGCCGCTCGCTCCCCGGCCCCTGCCCCGGGCAGACGCCGCCACCCGCTTTCACAGGGCGGGGTTGCGTCCGCGCCCCCCTCCGCTCCCTCCCTTCTTCCCTCCCCCCCACGGGCCTCCTCACCGAGCTTCTTCATGGACGGCAGCCGCTGGGCTGCCTTGGCCGCCATGGCTGTGTCCTGCAGGAAAGAGACCCCCAGAGCTGTGCCCAAGAGCAAGCAGGGCACTCCTACTACGGCCCCAGCTCAGTAACCAGAGGATTGCCCATTCATAGGGCACCAGAATGGCTGGTGGAGGGATGCCTCTGGGGTAGCCATGGCAGGAGGCGCACTGCCCCATCCTAAGCAGGGCACTCACTGCAATGTGGCAGGGTCCCTGGGGAATTTCCCTTTTCAGTGACTAAAATGAGTCCTCTGATAGCCGTGGTGCAGTGCATGTGACATGTTGCGTGCTTCATGGTGCCGCAGTTCAGGACCCTCGGGTGTGTACGGGCTGTCTGGGCTGTCCCCAGGACCGATGCTGCAGGGGTGGCTTTGGGTTAGATGTCATGCTGTATGATCTGATGCAGTATTGCAGTCCATCCTACCGTATACCTTGCAGTGCTGCACTACGATGGATTTTCCTGTTCTCAGAGCATCATAGAAAAACAGGGCTGGAAGGGACCTCAGAAGGTCAATTAGTGAGTCAAACTCCCTGCTCAAGGCAGGCCCATCCCTGTCTCAACCATCCCAGCCAAATGTTGTTCACTGGTATTCTGTGCTGCGTCCCCATGTCAGAGAACAGTGGGACACACGTTTTTGGGTTGGGCTGGCACACAATATATAATGGCAGGATCCTACATAAGAAACTTGATGGTGCTCTTCTGTGGGGGTATGGCAAACTGGGTTTGATGCTTTCTCATAGTGGTTTTTTTTTACTATTATTGTATTACCAGTTTGTAAGACCCCTGCTGCAAACCAGGGCCCTTCTGCTGGATGTGGTTCAATCCTTAGTCCAACAAGCTTATAATGAAAGCATGGGACTAGTTAAAAGTGGTGAACTAATACAGCTGGGGAAGTAAAAGGAGACAAGGACAGAGTCCAGGTCAGCATGACAGGCAGCAGGAAGAATTGTGGCCTTTTGATCCACTCTGTTGTACATGTGAACATGAGTGCCTATACAGCTGTGGGTGGCTGTGGTGCTGTGTGGTAGCTCGTGTGTGGCTGTGGCAAGAGGAGAGTTCTGTTTGACAGCCAGCCTGTGGCATAGGGACCTTGCCCTTTGTAGTTGCATGTGCTCAGCAGCTCTGTGCAGCTTCAGCAGTGGCTCCTGGTTCAGGTCTCTCAGGACAGAGGTCCTCAGGTAGCCATCCCACAGGGCTTGAATCTCAGCCTTCAGAATTATGTTTCCTTACTTTAAGTCCCATAACTAGAAGGGGGAAGTATTCATCAATAGGACAGCCAAATCTGCACTGGTACCCAAAAACAGGAACCTAATTTCTACTCTCTCCCACATGCCATGACACATACAATGGAGCTCTGAAAATCACCTGTTCACTGAAGCACCTAGCACAACCCATGCCCTGAAAACAAGGGTTCCCAGCCCCATCATCATTCTTTCTCCTAAACCTGACCTTCCTAATCCAGAGCTACACACTTGTCCCTGCCTCCCTTCCTCTAAGTAGGAGCCAGTGGGAGTTTGTAGTACAGTCCCATAGTAAGTTCAGGAATACCTTTTGGATGTATTTGGCCACTATGACCAGTCTGTCATTGAGGATGATCGGTGTTTCTCATTGTTTCTGGTGTTCAGGGATTCTTAGTTTGCTGCTACAGCTGTCTCCAGATTCACTGCTACTGTTGGCCCAATGGTATCTCCCAAACAAGAGATCCCTTGTATGCTAAGGAGACAGAGAGAGAGAGAGCAGCTCAGGGAGCTCAAGGTCCCCTCTCTTCCCTCTGCCCCATCTTTTTAAGGACACAAACTTTCTCTTTACAGTACAACATCATATACTCATGAGATTGAGAAAAGGGTGGCATTTGTCATCAGTCTGTATTCTCAATGATTTGTTCTTTCAACATGATCCCAGTTACAATGTTAGTCCTGCTGAACCAAGCCCTTTCTTTAGTTACTGATGACTGTATCGTCAGCTGCCTTCCAGGGATCTTTCCATTTGGCTCTGCAAAAAGTCTCTTATTTCAGCGTGATGAAGCGAGGAGCTTTTTTAAAGCAGCAGTTCTAGCCTGACATGACTGGCTCCCTTACACACAGTGCTACTGGTGAGCAAATGATTGCTTCACATCCTGTATGGCGAGGTATCCTCAGGCCTTACTCCCCTGAGCAGGAAATTGGGCCTCTTAGGGAGAGAAACACTCCATGGATAGGTCTTTACAGCAATCTACAGTGTAGTGCAGAAATACTTGCATTCACATAAAAGGAGCAGTCTAGCAACAGCTGTGTGGAGTGCAGCACAGACTATTTGGCTCTGCTTCTATAGGAAGCAGAAATATGTTGTATGATCTCACAGATCATTACACCAAAGCACCACCTTCACCACCTGCTGGGGCCCAGGAGAAGGGTAAGGGCTGCAAGAGTGGCCGGGCCCCCGCCATCAGAAGCCCTCTCCTTCTGCCACCTCCCGTGCAGCACACACCAGAGGGGCCATAGCTACAGGGAGGCTTTGGCGGCTCAAGAGGGGCTAGGCAGCTGTGGCCCAGGAGTAGATCCTTGGTGGGCCAGAAAGGGGGGAGCTGCAGGATGAATTGAGTAGGGTGGCACTAGCAAGTAGGGAGCTGCTGCCCCCTACTATAGTGCCAGCAGCTCAGGAGAAGGGATGCAGGCAAGGCTTAAACTCGTGCCCCAGGTAAGAGAAAGGCAGTAGGGTGCACTGGTGCACTTGCCTCCCCCTGACTTTGATTCCTGCTCCATCAACTGCCAGGCAGTGGCAGCTGCATTTCTAGTCCAGTAGCATCCAAGGACTCACTTGACTTCATGGCTCATAATCTACTTGAAAAGACTTCTCAGCAGGTTCAACAAGAAAAAGTGCAAAGTCTGGCACTTAGGACGCAATGATCCCATGAACCAGTACAGGCTGGGGACCAACTAAGTAGCAGCTGTGCAGAAAAGGACCTGGGGGTTACAGTGGACAATAAGCTGAATATGAACTAACAGTGAGCCCATGCTGTGAAGTAGGAACATTGCCAGCAAATCTAGGGATGTGATTATTCCCCTCTATTCAGCACCAGTGGGGCCACATCTGGAGTACAGTGTCCAGTTTTGGGTCCCCCGCTAAAGAAAGGATGTGGACAAATTATAGACAGTCCAATGGAGGGCAACAAAAATGGTTAGGGGGCTGTAGGACATGATTCATGAGGCGAGGCTAAGGGAACTGGGCTTATTTAGTTTGGAGAAGAGAAGACTGAGGTGGGATTTAATAGCAGCCTTTAACTACCTGACGGGTGGTTTCAGAGAGGATGGAGCTAGACTGTTCTCAGTGGTGGCAGATGACAGAACAAGAAGCAACAGTCTCAAGTTGCAGCAAGGAGAGTTTAGGTTAGATATTAGGAAGAACTTTCTCACTAGGAGGGTAGTAAAGCACTGGAACATTTTACCCAGAGAGGTTGTGGACTCTCTACCCCTGGAGGCTAGACAAGGCCTTTGCTAGGATGATCTTGTTGGGGTTTGTCCTGCTTTGAGCAGGGGGTTGGACTAGATGACCTCCTCAGGTCACTTCCATAATTTTCTATGATTCTGATTCCTTCTAAAATCTTCATTCCACAGTTAAGAACCCTTTCTTCTCTGTTCTGCAATGTTGCTGGCTGTTTGCTGTTCCTGGTAAATGACACATATTTCACAGCTCTGTGTATGTTTTAAACTCTTTCCCAAGGCATATTTGTTTTTCCTTCAGTCTTAAACTGAGTAATCCAGCCCTAGGCCCCTAGCTTATTAGTAAAGATTCTAGTATATTTTAACTGGTGTTGTTTTCTACCTGATGATGCACCTCACCATTTTCACTCCCCTTTTCAAAATTCTACATCCACCCTGGAAAGAGACAGTCCCTAGTAGCAGACCTAGTGGTTCTCAATTATTTTAGACACAAGGCCTCCCTCCAAAAAAGTCAGCACTTAGTTTTCACTTATTTTTCCATAGTCAAAGACTAAAAGAGCCATTCTTCTGTTGCAGATAACTCAGAAAGACTGTGGCAGGGCAGAAATGGGGTAGGCAAAGTCCAGCCTATGGACTGAATTGGGCCTGTGGTGGACTACAACTCCCAACAATACCTGCAATGGCAGCTTCTGTCTGCTGCCCTGGGATCCAGCCCTGCTGCAAGGGCACCCTGGCCCAAATGTCCTGCACCCACTGCCAGCGGAGGGAGTCGCACAGGCAGGGCTTATAGCCAGGCAGCTGGGATGAGGCCATGGCAAGACAGGTGGATGGGGCCACAGAGACCCCAGAATCTTGTGGCAGTGACGGCATGGGGCAGGGCCAGATCAGAGCCGCAATCTACTACCTGAATGCCCTTGTGATGGGTAAGGGTTCCATGGGCAAGGGCATGCATGCAGAAGATCATGGTTCTGTCCTGGCCACAGCCCCATGCTGTCACCACCACAAAATCCTGGCCCTGGACCAGGTCCTCACCCAGCCATGCGCTCTGCTCGTGCAGCTCCTGGTCAGTCCCTATGGAGACCCCAGAAGCATGGGGGCATGACAGAATGGGGCCAGGGTCAAGGCAGAGCCCTGGTTCTGCAGACCCTGAGCCACACAGGAATGGATTATTGGGAAATGGAGTCTGCCATTTCAACCCACCTCTACATTAAACAGAATGCACACAAAAGCTCAAAAAAATAAAAGAGAACTTTTTGGATGTACCACTGTTATTTTACAAGCATGCAATATTAGAATCAGCCACCCACTTCATGTACTCTCATCACTCAACAGTGGCTGAGGACACAGGTATAAAATCCATAATCCCTCTCAGTGCACATAAATGGAAGAGAATCCAAAGAAGACATGGTTCCCCCTGTAGGAGAAGGGAGAAAGTAAAAAGAACGTTAATTAGGGATAAGTTGCATCTTACACTTAGACTATACTAAGGGCACTTAAAACACAAGTGTCAGTGCATTAAAGCTCCTTAACTCAAGCTAAATGTTCTCTGAGTGTCTCTAAGTTATGCCACTTCAGAGGAAGGTTAACTCAAGCTACCTAGTTCATGTTAAGGTAACTTCAGTCTGCTCTATGGAAATAAAAGTAATTTGCAGGCCTCCAGCATCCCAGAATGCACCTCTTCCAGGTCCCCCCGGGCCCATTAGGGATCCAAGCCAGGTGTCCTGGCTTCTAGCCACTTTTCTGCTCCCCAGCCCTCTAGTGGTAAATCAGAAGTGTTCCAGCAAAAACCAGTATTAACTCTTAACATGTAACCCAGCAAGTTTTAACTTTATCACTGATTAATATTCCACTGATTTAACATGGTCTAAGTGTAATGTGTAATATCATCCTTAATTTATATATCTAGAAGAACATAAGATCTGCCAAAACAATACGTTCCTGGACAGTCCTCCATTATGAAGGCTTCTCAATCAACTGTAATTAACTAAATATCATGTTTTATCTAGTGCAGACCAAGCAAGCTCTCAGTCAGCAACCACTGGGTGTTCTACCAAGTCATGGAGAAATGTTCAGAAAAAATGGGGCAAAAGGTGGCCCCATGTGCTCTATCTTGCAGAGAGTGCCCTCTGCCAAAGACAGGTATACTTTATGAGGAACTGCCCCCAGATGTGCGGGTCACATCCTGTAGGAGGGGGCATTCAACAGCTCCCAAATAAACAACAGCTTAGGGTAGTCTCCTGCAGTCACATGAAGCCATGAAAGGTCTGCAGATATCCACAAGAACAATCCTTCAACCCCCACCCCACCAACATACACACACAGAGCACACACCTGTCAGCCCTATAAGTCTTATGTCCTTTTTCACAAAAGACCAAAAGCCTCAAAAACTACAATGTGCCATAGGGAAAAAACAGGAAAAATAAAAGGTGCCACCATTGCCACGGGCCCCAAGTGGGGCAGTTTGTCTCTTGAGTCTCATCTTATTAAAACAAAATATGAAGAGTGACTGGTAAGGGGTGTCAACAATCAACAGAAAAAAATCTATACCTTGCTTATTACATAATTAAATACAAAAGAGAATAGACAGAAAGGGAAAGAAGAAATCTATTAAGGTTAGATACATGTTTTCCAGTATAGATTATACTTGAAAGTCTCCATAGTCCAAAGTAACTTTTACCTACTACTCATGTTTGGAACTTTCCCCCAGCTTCATTAAGCATGCTTAATGCATACTTGCCATGTGTCAGTATGGTTTATGTACTCCTCTGTGTCTGGCTCACCCACTAGACTTGCTAATGCCTCTAGACACAACTATACTATTCATTTTCTTTCTCTGCTCCCACAAACCTTCAATAGAATTGTGAGACCTCACAAAATTGCAATGGCCCTGACTGAAGAAGGCACTTAAGGAAGTTTCCTGAATAAGGGTATTTTACCTTAAGCATGAAAAGTGGGACCTTAACTCTGGAAAACATAAATGCCTGCCACATGAAATTTAATGTTAGGAAAGCATGAGTACTGTACAGTATAAAGGATTTATGGGTCTTTTGTTCAGTCCTCATCAGGCAACACTCCTAGTTCTAAGTCAAAAGGAGTTTTTCTTAAGTAGAAAGAGGTATGATTAAAGGTTTCTCATGTTGATTGTCTGTTTGTTACCTATGATTATACAATTCTTAAAGTGCCCTGTACTACCATAGTATCTGGTCTCATAGAAAATACTACCTCTACCTTTTACAGTATGGGACCACAATATAGGCCCTCATAAAAACATTACAATGTAATTACCCTGATTGCAGATTGAAAGAACTATTACATAGACAGATTGGAGCAAGAGTGGCTTAAGTATTCTTAATATCCACTGGAGGTATATGCTTGTGAAGGTGACATTCTAGAGTTCAGGGGAAAGAAAAAGTGTTTGACCATTTGTCTTCACCAACCTATTCACACATTAACATTACTCCGTTTCCACCTATAAATAATTAATCATTTTTCATTTTGGCCCAGTACATTTTGCAAAAGGTCTGCTTGAATTAGTGGGAATATAGACAGGTATAATTCCATAAGCTATAACTCCAGAAAAGGAGTTATAAGGAGCTCAGGGGCCCAGCTTGGACAGACCTTTGAATCAGGGCCTACTGCCATAAGGAAAACCAATACAAAGAGCAGGCAGGGACAACAACATATATGGTCTAATTTCACTCTGACATCATTTGTACAAAAGTTGAGTACCAACAAGATTGTTGTTCCCAATGTACATTGATGTGAATGTGTGTAGAGCAGTGATTTTTACCCAGGATATCGTGGCACACTGGGTTGTCATGAGATCCCTTTAAGGGTGCTGTGAGGTGCTGCTTTACATTACCACTGTTAGGTATACAAACATCTACACATTATTCACAAGATAAAACCTGAGATACCAAACAGAAATCCATAGTGTCAAAAATAGGAAGACCACAACAGCTCAGAATGAGTTCTTTGCAACAGAAACATTACTCTATAATCAAGAAATAAGTGAAAGCTAGGATCCTGAATTTTCCAAGGGATGCTTTGAGTCTAACAAGGTGTGCCTTAGTTTAAAAAGGTTGAGAACCACTGGTGTAAAGAATCAAGGCCTGTCTATATTTAAAAAAAAGGCAGAGAAGAAAACTTACAGTACATACCAATCACAAGAAATTCCATGGTGCTCTCAGTTCAAAGCTGTGCTTGAACCTAATAGGAAATATTATTGCTTCTGAGAGACTGACCCAAACTCACTGATGTCAATATTCCAAAAATATTAAAGTTATATGGAAGTACAGAAAATAAAGTAATTGTAAAGATGGCAACGTAACTGCTATATCTTAACAGTGCTGTTCTGAGCAATCATTGCCTTAGACCCTAACCACAGTGAATGCAAAATTTCATCACAGTGCATGGATGAGGAAATGCATGAAACCCAGGCAAAGTATTTGTATATAATGAAAGACAATAAAATGCCTGATTTCTTAAAAAAACAAAACAACCCCCCCCAAAAAAACAAACAAAAAAACCCAAATGAAAACAAGTATCTCCAAGATCCTGGTTGTCTTGTAAAATGACCAATTGTTTTCAACCAGTCTGTTTAAGTCTTCTTTTCTATTCTCCTTGAACATGCAAATGGTCATCAGACACTAGAGCATATCATTATTTTTTCAGGCTAGCCACTTTTAGAAAAGCATTATATATGGCCTTCTTCACTGATCTTTAGTTTTCATTGGAGCTTGATTCTTCTCTCATTTACAGAAATATAAATCAGGAATGATTCTACTGATATTAATGAAGTTACATCTGTACAAAACTGACTAAGAAAGAAGAGAATCAGGCCCATTATCATTAAGAAACTCAGAGTTTACCTGCATGGGCCGTTTACACTGGTGTAAACAAGGTTGCATTAATATAAAAAGAAGGGTGTGCACATGACTTAACTTGCACAGGTGTAACCAATGAGTTGCTTCAGAGATGTTATTCTCTTTGGAACCAATAGTAATTTTACGCTGGAGTGATGCTGTGTGCCTCTGTCTGTGGTCCAGAGATCAGTCCATAGTATAAAGCTAGTTGAACAAGGTTTTTGCACAAGAAGTCAGCACAGACACACATTTTGTCTCAAGCACGGACACCCTCACAGAAGGGGACACTGATGAAAGCAGAACTGAGGATTCCTATCAAGAGGTTGTGCCTGACAGCCAGGAGCTTTTTGTTTCAAAGGAGCTGGAGTAAGATCCTTCACAAAGACTGAGCTGAACTCCCTAAGCCTGCTCAACTCTCTTGCTGAGAATACTCAGGCTACCAACAAAGCTGCAAAGGAGATAGCAGACATCACTGTTTGCTTTTTTATTATAACTGATTGAGCAAAACCTTTCTGTGACAGAGAGCACCATGCAATAAGCATGAAGATTCAGCCATAGTTCATGGCCATTATGAAGAGCCAAGGTTGTTGGTGAGCATGTTACAAAGCTGCCAGTCATCTTCTACTTTTTCCCCACCCAGCATCATGGTAGCCAGAAGCTTTTCCAGACTCTTGAAAACTCACCTGACTGGGAGCAAACTTTCAGTAGTTGGACCCTGTGTCACAGCTCATTTCAGTCTGGGAGGGAAATGACCTTTAGCACCCTCTCAAACCAAGGCCCCACCACCAAGGCCCAATGTTCCCACATAGCACCACAGATGCTGTTCACCTTTGTGTACCTGTCCTCCAAGTTCTTAAGTAAAATCTCCCTTACCCTTTAATTTAATCCACACTGCTTGTTGGCACAGTTCACAATATATTTTAAATGTTCCAGGTTTTCTACTCCTGGCGCTGTTTGTTCTGGTACCACTCCAAGTCAGATATTGCTTAATTATAAAATAAATTCATTTCCACACATCCATCTGTGCATCTTTGTTTGCAGAATGCATGGGAATCTGAAGAAGTTCTACATAGCATGTCAACAATAAGCCCACTTTACCTGAAGGCCCAGACACGCATACTGGACATATACTAAAAGATACCTGATATTTGAAATGAACGAAAGTGCACGCAGCATGCACAATAGATCCTGATCAACTGCACAAGATCCCATCAGTAAACTGACATCCACCACTGTATTTAAAATCCATAAAACCAACACATCACAGCTAGAACATCCCCAAAAGCCTATCTAAACTATTATGCCCTTTCCTCAAAGTAGTTGCACAGGACATCCCAAATAATATGTCCCAAGAATTTGTCATCAGTTACGCTGGTCAAACTGTCATAAAAATCTCCAAACCAAACCAAACCACCCAGCCTTCAGCAAGGAGAGCAAGGGAGAGGAAGTATGATATGGGGAAGGAAGGTACCCTTGGTTCTGTTTCTTGTTCCCAATGCTGTTCATACATCCAGTAGTGCTGGGATAAAATGTGTAAACACCATTGGAAGTACCACCACGGCTTCACAACTATTGGAGTGGCTGCCTCACAAGAAACAAAGTTTTATTCCTCCCCATTTACTGCTGTGGCCCCAGGACTTTTTCATTCCTTCCCTTCCTGTCTCTCAGTCTCAACAGGATGATACCCTTAATCTGGCCTAGTGGCAAGAGCTTTTTTCTGGGAAGTGGAAGAAATGGCTTTAACCTCTGCTCAGGTTTAGTGAAATCTGGCATGCAGGTTTCCCATTTTGTGGGCAAATGCCCATGCCACTCAGCTTTTGGTAAAAGGCAAGTGGCTCCTTCCCCTCCTCTTCCATTGCTCAGGTAAACATCTCCCCAGGGTCAAGACTGCCAGGTGAAGGCACAGACAGTGTACCCTGAGTTGGGGGCGAGAGCACAGGGGTTTCCCTAGAATTTGCTATTGCCTGCCTGTAGATAGCTCTGTATGCCCTGGACACACACACATTGCACATATTTCAGGCTGCTCTGTTTCTCTAGGGCAGTGATTTTCAATCAGGGTGCCACAGTAGCCTTTGAAGGATGCTGCAGGAAGAGGGGATAAGCACAGGTTCCAGAGAGATGAGTGCAGGCTCATCAGCAGTGACTGCAACACAGGATCTTCCCTGCTGGCTGCTCCTTTTTCTTCACAGCCCCTCTTCAAGCAGGTAAGAATTATAAATTAAGTAAATTAGTTTTTGAAATGGGTGCCACTCGATTCACAGAAGTTATGGAGGGATCCCTCAAGTCTCAAAGGGTTAAGAACCACAGCTGTAGGCTACAGTTCAACTGGTACCAACCCCTCTCCCATTTTTCTTGTTGCAACTTTATCCCTTCCCATGCAGAGGGAGGAGGTGTCCCCCCTCACTCACAGTTGTCATTAAATTGTCCAGTATCTGGAATTTAATGGAGTCCAGCAAGGTGGCTGGTACCATAAAAGAAAACAGCAGAGAAACAAGGGATTCCATCCTATTACAGCATACTTTATAGTTTCATAGTTTGTAGGGTGGGAAGGGACATGAGCAGATCATCAAGTCTGACCCCCTGCCATGGCAGGAAAGAATACTGGGGTCAAACGACTCCAGCAAGGTGATTGTCTAGCCTCCTCTTAAAGACCCCCAAGGTAGGAGCCTGCATCACTTCGCTTGGAAGTTGGTTCCAGATCGTAGCCGCCCTGACTGTGAAGTAGTGCCACCTGATGTCTAGTCTGAACCTACCCTCTGTCAGTTTATGACTGTTATTTCTAGTCACTCCTGGTAGCACTCAGGGGAACAGGGACTCCCCCAGTGCCTGCTGGTTCCCTCTGACTAGTCTGTAACAGGCCACTAGATCCCCCCTCAGCCTTCTCTTGTGGAGGCTGAACAGGTTCAGGTCCCTTAGCCTCTCCTCGTAGGGCCTGCCCTGCTGCCCCCGATCATGCGAGTGGCCCTCCTCTGTCCACATCCCTCTTGAAGTGCGGCGCCCAGAACTGGACGCAGTACTCCAGCTGCAGCCTGGTGATTTTTACCCCCTCGTCCAAGTCACTGATGAAGATATTGAACACTGCAGGCCCGAGGACCCAGCCTTGGGGGACCCCACTGCCCACATCCCTCCAGGTTGAGGATGACCCATCCACCACCACTCTTTGGGTGGAGCCCTCCAGCCAGTTGGCGACCCACTTGGTTGTGTAGGTGTCGACACTACAGTCCTCCAGTTTTTTGATGAGAATGGTGTGAGAGACAGTTTTGAAGGCCTTTCTAATGTCCAGAAAGACTATGTCCACTTCTACCCCTGCATCTAAGGATTTGGTGACCTGGTCATAGAAGGCCACCAGGGCCCGCTACTAATGAACCCATGTTGGTTACCCCTAAGCATAACCTCCCCAGCTGGCCCTTCGTGGACATGTGCCAGGATAATTCTCTCAAAAAGCTTACCCAGGACTGAGGTAAGACTAACTAGCCTATAGTTTTCCGGGTCCTCCTTCCTCCCTTTTTTGAAGATAGGAACCATGTTGGCCCTCTTCCAGTCCTCTGGCACCACACCACAAGTGCTTGTAAAGCTGTGCCAGGGGTCCCGCAATGACCTCAGCTAATTCTCTCAGCACTCTGGGGTGCAGATCGTCCGGACCAGCTGATTTAAATACATCCAGTCTTTCCAGAAGTTCCCTGACTAGATCCTCTCTGACCCTTGGCCTAGGTGCACCTCCCCTGGGGCCTGAGGGGGGTCCGGTGGCGGGGGATGATCTGGTCCCTGCTCAGGAAAATGTAGGCAAAGAAGTCGTTCAATAGGTTAGCTTTGTCGTCTGGTGTGATGACCAGATTTCCTAGAGACCAGATTTAGAGAGAGAAAAGACCACAACTGTGTAGAGTACCTGTTACCTTTATGGTAGAGTTCAACTCCTCTGAGGGTTGATCAGGCACTGAGAGGCTCTGCAGTATAACTGGTTGGCAGGAAAGGCTGGAGTGAGAAAGCAAGAGTGCCAGCTGCTTCCTGCCCAAAATTTAACTGCTTATTCCAGGGGGTGTCAAACTCACCTGGCTTCATGAGCTGGATGAATGGTACAGGGCTCACCCTACAGACTGGATCATGCCCATCCATCCCCATGCCAGATCCAGCACACTTGGTGCCTGCTCCAGCTCATCTGGGATCTGCGGAGAAGTGGCCTGACATCCTGAAAGCTTAGCTGCCACCACAGGAACAAACTACATTGCTGGACTTCCCACTGTGCTGCTGGGGCTCCAGTTTTGCTGCTCTCACCCAGGCAACTAGTTAAGCCAGTGAGAGCTGCAGCACTGGAGCCCAAACAGCACCATGGGAAGAAGCCCCGCATCATGGGCATGTGGCTCTCACCTTGGGAACAAGATGCTCTGCTGCTGCTGGGACTCCAGTGTCACAGACTGGCCCACGCCCATGGCTGTTGTCAGGGGAACATCAAGGCTCTTGATCTCATCAAGGCTGTGAACCAGATCCAGCTCTGTGGGTCTAACACCCCTGATTTTCACTGCTACAACATACTGAACATTCATAGCAGCACACATGGCACAGGTTTCCAACAGGTCTTGTATTAGCCCTTACACACTAACATCACTTTCACCCCCACCGGTACAGATTGTTACTTGGGCTTCCGCCCGGCAGCAGAACCAGCAACAAGCAACTTTATGTCAGGGCTACAGGGGCCCTGCCTGGCCCAGCAGCAGTGCTGATGTGTAAAAGTGATGCTGGGCAGATGTACCCGGAGAAAACTCCCTGGGGCATCACTACCCAGATCCCCTGGGATGAGTCAACAGCCCACTCTGACTCAGACCTGATACGAATCCCAGTCCCCCCAGTCCTAGGCTCCCATTTCTAGACCCCCAAACCCAAGTCCAGTCTCCCAGTTCCAATCCCATCCTGACTCCCAATCTCCCAGTTTCAATCCCAATCCCAGTCTGCCATTTCTAGTCCCCCAGACCCAATCCCGGTTTCCCAGTCCCAATCAAAGACCCAACCCCAGTCTCAATCCCAGCCTGATTCCCAATCTCCGTTTCAATCCCAATCCTAGTCTGCCATTTCTAGTTCCCCAGACCCAAACCCAGCCTCCCAGTCTCAATCCCAGTTGCAAACACAGGCTGACTCCCAATCCCCTAGTTTTAATCCCAATCCAAATCTCCCATTTCTAGTCCCCCAGACCCACTCCCAAATTCCCAGTCCCAATCCCAGCCTGCATCCCGATCCCCCCCGTTTCAATCCCAATCCCAGCATAAACCCCAGCGTCGCTGTCCCAGTCTCGCCAACTCCCCAGTCTCAGCTCCGAACCCAGACTAAATCCCAACCGCCTCGAGCCAGGCGGAGGGGGCGGAGCCGGGGCGGGGCCGAGCGCGGTGCACCCGCTCTCGGTTCCCCGTCCCCCGCGCGGCGGAACCGTTGTCCCTGCGCGTGTTGCCGGCCGGCGGAGTGAGGGCGCGGGACCCCGGCGGTCGCCTCCTTCCTCCTGCTGCCGCCGCCGCCGCCGCTGCCGCTCGCGAAGCTGCTCCGGCCGGGGGGGGCAGCGCGGGGTGGCGGGGCTGGTCAGCCGGGGGGGCAGAGCCGCCTCCCCCGAGCCCGCTCCATGGCGGGGAACTTCTGGCAGAGCTCGCACTAGTGAGTGGGGACCCCTCCCCCCTGCGGGGCGCACGCGGCCCCGGGCTGTCAGGGTGGATGCGGGGCGGCCGTTGGGGGAACGTCCCGGGGCGGGGGGAATTATTCTAAACGCACGTGCGTGTGAATGTCATGGGGGTGCATGGGAAGATTCCCGCCCCTCCCCTTCCCCCCCGTTGCTGGACCCTGTTGTAAGTGCCAGGGAGTCGGACTGTGCCTCCCCGCACACACCTGGGCCCTGGAAGGTGGAGAAAACAGCCTTTCTGTGGCCCCTGGTTGTGGTGGTTGCCCATGGGAGTGACCCCAGGGGAGCTGTTCCTGTTCCTAATGGGGTGGTTTGGGCAGGGATGACCCTGGCTCCATGACCTCTGCAGGTCCACTTCTCTGTGATGACTCTTAAGCCTGAGCATGTTTCGTGTGTTGGGTCCCTACAGGCTTGAAACAGCCAGTTGGTTTCCTCTTCCTACTTGCTCTTTTGGAAGCCCTTTCATTTTTCTCTCTTGCTGCCTGGGCTGGGAGAAGAAAACTGACTGTGGGCCAGAAAAGAGATCCCGTGTTGGGGAAACTGGAAGGCGCACCAGCAGCTGATCAGTTTCAGGAGGGTGCATAAGACACAGATGAACTGCTCCCCTCTTCCCCCCACATGCACCGAATACACATGGAGAGCTGCTGCAGTCACAGATCCTGCAAGTCAGTTGCAACCATCTCTTCCTCCTCCCAGGGGGCTGTCTGGCATATTTACCAAAGTCTAACATACAAAACTTAACTCAAAGGTCTGAATTCAAGTAGTAACACTAAGGGAAAAAAAATAACAGGGACCTAGTGCTAGTAATAGTCCATAGTATGAATATGAGCCGGCAGTGTGACGCTGTAGCCAGCAGGGGAAATAATACTCTGGCATGCATCAATCAGTGCATCTCAACCAAACCCAAGGAAGTGATTCTTCTGCTTTACTCAGCATTGGTGAGACCACAGCTGGAGTACTGCATCCAGTTCTGGGCACCACCCTTTAACAAGAACATGGACAAGCCTGAGAGAGTCCAAAGAAGAGCCACCCAGATGATCAGAGTTTTACACAGCAAGCCATACAAGGAAAGGCTGGGATTTTTCAGCTTAAAAAAGAGAAGGCTGGGAGGGGACTTGATAGCAGCTTTCTGCTACATCAGGGGAGTACATCAAGTGAAAAACTGTTCACCAGAGCACCCTTGGGGAAAACCAAGAGTAATGGCCATACACTCTTAGAAGACCATTTCTGGCTCAACATTAGGAAAAACTGTTTCACGGTTAGGGTGTCCAGATTGCACCACCTCTGGAGGGAGCTTATTTCACAATCGTCTACCCTGGAAATCTTCAAGAGGAGACTAGATGGTAACCTTGCTGGCGTCACGTGACCCCCAACTGTCTTTCCTGCCTAGTGCAGGGGGCCTGGACCTGATAATCTTCCAAGGTCCCTTCTAGCCCCTAACAATCTATGAATCTATAAAACACAGCTGCTCAGTGGGTGCAAAACCAGCTTTTGAAAACTTGTCTTGAGGTTTTTGCTTTTTAAAAAGCCATTGTGTTATTGAGGCTGTTGAAGGAAAGTCACATACTTGGGGAATGTTTGTGTTGGTCTTTACTTAGTATCTAATAATCTGCACCGAGGTGCGAGGTGGCAAAGATACAACCTACAGAACCAGGTCATCTGGCCCATGGGGCTTCAGGAGGGATTGGGAATTTGGGGGCAGGCAGGGCAAGGAGAGACAGAGGGCTACCACTGAATTCTGGCAGGTATTTCAGAGTATGACCAGGAACACATTTCAGTGACGGCTGTATTAATCCCTGTGGTTCCCGGAGCTGATGAAAATGCTACAAGTCTTGCTAAAGGCCAGATTGAGCCATAAAATCCAAGAGAGATTTGACATGCCTTATCTACACCACGGAGAGGGGGAGAAGGAGATTTAAAAGCTTTTCCTGCAAAGAAAGTCACAGCGAATCAACTATATTTCCCCTAAAGAAAAGATGGCATAGAATGAGCTGTGTCCAAGTATCGTTAGCACTGAGTATATTGAATTTAAATGTGTGGCATCTAAAATAAAATCTGTATGTAGTATATCTCTCAGACTTTATTTTCAACTAATAACTAATGCATTTTACATTTTTAGCATTGAGAAGGCCTCTTATTTCTGGTGATTATTTTTCCTTAAAGGTCCTGATTTTGAAAACCCTAATGAGCATTCATTTCGCAAGAATGCATCTAGCATTACAAGGCTCAGTTGAAGGGATGCGCATCAGCCTGTTTCATCCCCGGATACGAACTGTACTTTATTTGTTCACAAGTCACTGTATAATATTTGTGAATTGTTTTTTTCCTTCCTAGTTTACAATGGATTTTGGATAAACAAGATCTGTTGAAAGAACGCCAGAAGGACTTGAAATTTCTAGCAGAAGAAGAATATTGGAAACTTCAAATATTTTTTACTAATGGTAAAATGGTTTTATTTTTGATTAGCTGTCTAATTTGGGCCATATCTGTGTATCTGAATTCGTGGTTCAAAATAGGAGCTTCAGTTTCTCCTATTTTTATGTATATATTCTCTTAACATGTTTAAAAAGCTATATTAATATAAGCATTTGAAAGATGTATGAATTAGATGCAGGTATATTTCTCAAGGATGTTATGAGAGATCTTGATAAGTTTTCCTTCCTTTTATCAGTCTAGTAAGGTAGGTAACATTCATTTTCTCAGGCATTGAGGCAGAGAATTGGACAGAAAAGTTAAGTGTCTTTGTTGCAGGGATGGGCAAACTCCAGTCCATGGGCCAGATCCGGTTGGCTATGGACTCTTATTTCCCAGCTGTTCCTGCCCTCATGGCTTGGGCCAGTTTCCATGGAGAACCCGGTTGCACCTGTGTGGAAAGTGCAGCTTTCCCTGGAGACCAGCCTGAGTCCCGCTGGCAGTACGCATGGTAGAGGAGCGCAGGGGGCTGCTCTGAAGCCTCTGGGAACTTGTGATGGGGGCAGCTTGTTCCGGAACCAGGGC
This sequence comes from Crocodylus siamensis, assembly GCF_052110815.1. Classification (NCBI taxonomy): domain Eukaryota; kingdom Metazoa; phylum Chordata; order Crocodylia; family Crocodylidae; genus Crocodylus; species Crocodylus siamensis. Next base: position 79,902,060 of record NC_143395.1, on the reverse strand, counting down.
AGAGCTGTGATCTGTAGCCTGGATGTGCTGGGCAGGGGTGTGCAGGCAGGGGATCACATCTCTACCCTAGCTCCAGACCAGGCTGTCATAGCTGCAAGGAGCTGGGGCAGAGCCACAATCACCTGCTTGCGTGCTCCTGCCCAGAGCATGCAGGATACAGATCGTGGCTCTATCCTAGCTCTGGAGCAAATTGCCCTCAGCGCAGGTTCCCAGCAGCTCCAGAGCAGCCCCCTGCACTGCTCTGCTGCATATGCTGCCCGCCTTTATGGCAACTCCAGCCTGAGCTTTCCACAGAGGTGTGGCTGAGGTCTCCATGGAGACTGGCCCAAGTCATGAAGGCAGGGGCTGCTGGGAAATGGAGTCTGGCTGCCAGGCAGATCAGCCATTTTGCCCACTGCTGCTGTATTGGCTGCTGAAAATAATCCATGTCACTGCTGGTGTTTTAGGCTAATGACAGACATGAACACCCCCCCGCCCCCCCCATGGTTTACCGAAAGAGGTAGCACGTTAGTTTGATCTTACTCCCCAGCATCTGTATAGATAGGGTGCTTCAGTGGGGCTTTTTGGCATTTTATCTAAAACGGTTCAATCAGCGATTAGATAAAAGCACCAAAAAAATCCCACTGAAGCTTCTGATCTACACAGATGTTGGGTGAGCCAGGTCCAACTAATGTGATGCCTCTTCTGGGCACGCATTGAGCTCTGTGAAGGCGTGTTAAAGTAAAATGCAGTTTTGGGGTGTTGGTTTTTTGTTTGTTTTTTACATCTGTAAAATGTTTAATTTATCTCCCATTTCTGTTTTTTTCCCCCCTCTTTTAATTCATCTGTTTTTATTTATACTTATCAAGATCAAAGTGCTCTGCAAGATAAGATGACAGATCATTTGGAGAGTTTATCTTTTATAGAGTAACAGAAACCTGATTGAGGACTGTTATTTATCTAATTTATTAATTAGCTTAAAGTTTCTTGAGGATAAAGTAAAGGAAAAAAAAGAAAAGAAAAAAAGGATAAACAAGATATTTCATAATGCAGCAAGACCTAAAAGGGAAACAATAGGTTAAATCCATTAAAAAAAAAAGCATACTTCCTTAGTTATGATACTAATATTAGTTTAGGTTATTAAAACTAAAATACTTTAAGAATCTAAAATGTTTTTGCCTTTTAGCTTTCCACTCCTGTTGGATAAAGAAAACAGCAGATTTGTCAGTTTCACTTTTGATGTAGATTCCTAACTCAGGTCCCTTCCGACCCTACCAACTATGAAACTAATTAAATGAGTAACAGTCGTTTCTGCTGTCAAAATGTCAGCTTTAAAATAAAATGTGTATCAAGCCTCTGACATCTTCCAGAGTTGGAAATTCATGGACTCCCATCTGTAAGATTGTGATTGTTTACAGTCCCCTTGGACCAGAGAGTAAGCTAATCAGTTTCCTTTTCTGGTTTTCATGCAATAGCAGAAAAGATGTAAAACAAGCATTACATCTTGTTCAGAAGAATATTTAGGATTAAAACACAACATTCTTCATTTAAAAAAAAATATATATTTTGAATGTCTCAAAAACCGTAGGGTGAATTGATCTAATAGAGTTATTACATTATTTAATTGAAAACTTCAGTTTTTGTGCTATTAGAATTTCCATCCTCCCTTTTCCCAGCATGTATAAGCTTCAGTTTCATTAGGTCTCTCTAGACCAGAGGTTCCCAACCAGTGAGCTGTGGCCTGGTTCTGGGCTGTGAAGGGTTAGCTGCCAACTCACAGCACAAGCCCCCTGCTCAGTCCCCTGTCTGTCTGCCTAGGCAAGTGGCTTCCACCACCAGCAGTGATATGTAGGGTTAAAGCTGGGGGGTGGGGGAGCCCCAGGAGGGAGCCAGTGGGCTCCACGTGCCCTGTCCCGGTCTATAGGTTGGGAGCCACTGCTCTAGACACTGAGAAAATAACATACTCCCTGCCCTTGCCCCCGCTAAATCTCACCCAATTTTTCTCTTTGACAACACAGATGGCTTAACCATTTCTTCCTGCAAAATAATCCTGCAGGAGAGACAGATTTAGATTATTTTGTGTGGTTTGCTAAGTGGATTTTCCAGTACTGTAGGAGGAGGACAACTTCCTAGCTTTGTGGTCAATTCAGGATGGACAATTTTGTAGTGGTAAAAACATCACAAGATTCACTGTGGAGAGCATGTGGGTACCAAGATATTTACAAAAATGTTCCATACTGAAGTTTGGTCTCTTCCCTGGTGGCATTGCTTAGCCATGACCTTTGTTGTCATTAACAGCCTAGGCTCAACTGCATTACTGCCATCTTGGAGGGGGTGAGCTGGATGGATGGTCATGGATCTGGGCTATTGAGAGAGGCTTCTCTCTGGCTAACCCTGTCACCAGTTACCCATGCTCTCAAAATCTGTGTGCCTCAAACGAGGTGTTTGTGTCCTTGACTTGAGGAGCAAGAAGTGTTTCTGTTGCCTCTGGGAGATTGACAGTGCTAAGAAATGTTATGCACTTTAACCAATGTCTTAAATTGCTGCTGTCCTGATCTAGTGCCGGTGTTTGATATATAAGTGAATTTACGTTTTTAAATATTTACCTTAATACCTGTCTGTAAAATGTAGAATGCTGATACAGAAGTACCATGCTCAGCTGAATAACAGAAGGGGAGTGCAGGAAAACTAGTGAGCAGCAAAACCTTATGTTTCACTCCATAATTCTCTAATCCCATCCCTGCTCTGTATCCCAGACTGATGCATCTAATGTGCTTGGCAACTTTCCTTTGCCTGGGAGGCCAAACAAGACCTACCTGCACAGCTGACACCAGGGTTGTTTCTTGGCCAGCTGGCAAAGAATGCTTGTGATGCAGCTGACTACTTCCTCTGGTCTCCCACCCCCTTCCTCTAGACTAAATATGTCAGTTCTTTAGCACCTGCTGCCACTGCTAAATACAGTGTAATATGTGCTGGCAGCTTTAGGCGTTTGGAGAGAGTATCTGCTTTGCAATACCTTTGAGTCCTATTTTTCTATTTAAAACGTTTGAATTTTAGACTGAAAAGTGAGACGCCCAAACTTTGCCCCTCTGGGTGCTGTGTTGTCAACTGCCTAGGAAAGTAATGAAGTAAATTGTTATCCTAATCTTTAAAGGTTCAGATCACCTGGCCCCCAAGTCTAGTATGCAGTGCTAGCCCCTCAGTCACCGTGGCCTCATAGGAACATATCATCTTTGGGTGGGGAAGTAACACATTTGGACTGAAAGGAGAGACATCGGCCTACTCTTCAGAACCCCCAAAATACAGTTTCTCCTGTAGACCATACTTGGAGAGCCTCAGTATGTGGTGTCATCATATTAAAGATTGAACTTAAGTTTTTGTTCATTTTTTTAAGTTATCCAGGCTTTAGGTGAACATCTTAAATTAAGACAACAAGTTATTGCCACTGCCACTGTCTACTTCAAGAGATTCTATGCCAGGTAGGACTATTTACTATGATGGTATGAGAGTGAAGCATTTGTTAGGCAGATTTTCATAGACTTTTTGAAATGCAACTATTGCTTCTGAATTGTGTAAAGCTTTTATGTTAATTATATGTTAATAATGTTAATATAGGGTGTCTGTACATGTACTCAGGTGTGGTGGGGTGGCATTTTAATTAGAATGGTTCTTGGAGAGCTGCAGCATCATGTGTATTAAGCCCCCACACATTTAAAAGAGGCTGCAGGACACTTTAACTAAAGTTCATTCAATGAGCTTTAGTTAAAATGCCCCAGCAGCCATTTTTAAGCCCGTGGGAGCTGCAGGGATACTAGAGTGTTCTAATTCAAACATGGAACAGACTGTCTGCTCGAATGTGTTCTAATTAGAATGCATCAGAGCATGTGTATAAGCACCCTTGGATTTTGCTTTTTGGAAGAAAGTGTGGTGGTCTTGGCAGACTAATCTTTCTTGTGCACAAAATGATATTTTATAATTTGTTATAATATTTCAGATACTCCCTAAAAAGTATAGATCCAGTATTAATGGCTCCTACATGTGTATTTTTGGCATCCAAAGTAGAGGTATGAAATATTTCAGTTTTCTAACGTAAAATGTTATGCATGAGGGAGATATTGCACATTCTTATGATATTTTTGTTGGTTTTATTTCATATTTTGGGGTTCAAAGTTTTCTTTTCTAGAGCACTACAAAAAATCCATAAGAGGGAAGCAAGGGAAAAGTGATAGATTGACAGATGCTATTCACCATCTTTTAGTATTTTGTCTGACTTGTTGGCCTATCTTCTCAACCCTGAAGGATCTTGAAGATTTTGACAGAATGTTTAGATTACTCTTCCATTTAATGTAACTTAACAAAAAAGTGTTCAATTAAAAAATATATTTTAGTGGTTTAATTTATTTTTTTCTTTATTCTAGTTTCCAAATATAAAAAATTCTACTCCATATATTGTCCCTGTTGTTGTTGTTGTTGTTGTTACAGTATTAAGAACAACAATACTGTGATTTAGATGTAGATATGAGGGTCATCAGAATTTACTACCCTTGGGCTTTTTATTTCCATTGTAGCAGCTATGTTCATTTTGAGAAAAGAATGTGTGCTGTTGTAATTGCTATTTAGCTTTTCATAGACAATTCAACTTATTTTGATCACCAAAATGCTTACAAAAATAGAGAAAATATTTAATTAGGATGCAGTTTGAAGAAGCTGCCTAGTAAGAAACCCCAAGTAGTTTGATAAACAATGTGATCAAATAACATTTCAACTGAAGCACCTTATTTGCTGCTGTTTTTTTTGCTCAGGAATTTGGTGTGGTTTCAAACACAAGGTTGATTTCTGCTGCTACTTCTGTATGTAAGTGTAAACATTGTTTATGCTGTATTAAGGAGTCCCTTCGAAGGTAGTCACTTTGTAAGGAAAATAACGCCTACCATGATTTGATGAATTTTTTTTACTTCACTCTGTATAAGGGCAGCCTGCTTTGATAAGACTTCCGATTTAAGTGTGTATGTGGAAGAAAGTCTTTCCTGTTTATACTGCCATCAGTTCTTTTGAAAACTTATCAATCAAATATCTTTCTCTCTCAAAAAACCCCTCACCCTCATACTGAAATTAAAGTTGTGGAATAAATTAAAGGTGTAGAGTTTATTTTTCTTTTTTTAATGTCTTCCTCAATGATTAGTCGTTGTGGAACTACATTTTTTTTTGTAAAAAGTCCTAGCAAGCTCTATATTTTCTAGTTGTTTTTCTAATGACACCTTTTTATTAGAAAATTATATATACCTTGTTACAGTTGAAAAAAAATTTTCATAGATGAATCAAGAGATGGCTTTGTTTTAATAATATTAGTAGGTAAAGAAACAATTTTGAATTTCCCTTCTAATTTACAATTATTTATTTCATGCTTCTCCCTTCTATCTCAGAGGTACCCCAGGGGATACTTTGAAAAGTCCCAGGGGATACACGGGGGTGGGTGGGGACAGAGTGCGCCGCCTCACAGGAGCACGCCTGGGGCAGGGTGAGAGCAGCGGAGCCCTTCTGCGGGCTGCAGAGATGCTGCACTACTGCTGACACCCCCCCGCTTCCCCCCACTCACTGTCCAGCCACTTGCCCCCCCCCCCCCCCCCCCCGCCAGCCGGCTACTCACCCCCTCCCCCCGGGAATACACTTATTAAAAAGGGGGTTACTGGGGGTACATTTTGTAAAAAAGGTCGAAAACCCCTGTTATTCTTGAGATCCTTAAAGTTAGAGACATATGCAACTGACCCACATGATCTAACCTAGAAGGTCCAGCTGTTTTACAGTCATCAATTTCTCAATACTCTGCTCTGCTCTTCAAAATGTAGGTCATTGCATTTAAAATCCCTTCTAGAACTTGAGAGGATAGGTGATTGGCTGCTTTTCTAGCCTGCATCTATCACACCATGGTGACCTTGTGACAGTTCTACTACCAGGAACTGAAATGCAATGCTGGACCTCCACAAGCATTGAGCATCATAGTGGTTTGCCATTTTGCATAACATTCTTATCTGGGTGCAGATTGGTTCTGGTAATCAGTGAGGAAATTATGAACACAATAGTTATGCATACAGGAATAGATTTAATTCTTTATGTTGGACTCTTACTATTCCTATTCCCTATTTTTTTATTTTCTTAAATTCCACAGCATCAGGTTCCTACAGAGAAATCACTTTTGTAGTGCTTCAGAACTCTGTAGTGCTTCCTTTATCCCTCTTAAGAATATTCCTCTGTCTCTAAGAGTGAGGACAAAGAACAGTTTCTTTCTCTATATCCTTACAGTCTTCAGTCTGTTTTCAGGCTTCAATTAGCAGAGCTGCTTAATTATGCTTGATTATCACAGGTTTATTTATTTTGAGGCCTGTAGAGAAGAGAAAATAAGTGAAAGGAACTGAGGAGTGCTGAGAAGTCAGGCTGCTTGCAGATGTTAAAAAAAATACGCTTTACTGAAAGCAGCAGCTTCTGTATAGATTAGGTGTTTCAACAGGGCTTTTTGGTGCTTTTAGCTAAAGCTGATTCAATTGGCTATGAGATGAAAGTGCAAAAAAAGCCCCACTAAAGCACCTGATCTATACAGACGTTGGGAAAGCTGGATACAACTAACACGCTGCCTATTTTAGGCATGCACTGGAACATGCTAAGTTTAAAATAAAGTGTCGTTTTGTTTGTTTTCACATTTGCAAGCAGTGTCTGTGCCTTCCTCTTGGAGAGAGAGCGTTTCAGATTGACCTCTAAAAACCCCTTTGGAAAGGCACTGTAACCTTGCAACTAATTGGAGAAAGTGGCTCTGGCTCACTTTCTAAATCTTATCACTTTCCTGTAGTCTTTCCAAAAATTGGGATTCTTTTCACTATCCACCTGAAAAAGTGTGGTACCCAACTTGACAGGTGATTAAAGAGCCATACTGGAACAACAGTCTTCTGTAGGTGAACTGCAGTGTCTTGCTTTTGTTTAATGGAGAGCAGCTAATCTGCAGTTGGGTCTGTTCCCTACTCTGAATCAGGTAAAGGAGAAATTTGAAGCTGGGTCTCCCATAATCCCAAGTGAGTTTTCCAATGATGAGGATGGACAAAAAAATGCATGTGCCCATATACTCTAACACTTTGCTGGCTTTTCTGTGGGATTTGCACACTCAAAGCACACCCCAGAATCAACACTCACTGGCAGAAATATTTCTCCAGCTTTGCTTGAGAATCACACTTAGGAGTTAAGGCTTCAGGCAGCACATTAGCTGTGGAGCAGGGTCAGTGCTTAGGCAGCTTTGTGAATGCTGAACAATGGAAACTTTGTTTCTCCCTGCTTTGCGGAAAGGGGTTTGTACAGTATTAGGAGCATGTCAGTGGTATACTTTGCTTATTAAAATAGGCAGGCGGGTGCCTAAATATCTTTGAGTACCTGGGCCTCAGTCTTTATTAAATGTTTTTTTTCACCTTTTAGCCTTTGAACTATATAATCAGGCTGAGAGTCAGACTTCGTATTATAAGGAGGATTGTTCTTTTATAGATATTGTAGAAATCATAGACAAGTAGGGCTGGAAGGGACCTCAAGAGGTCATCTGGTCCAACCATCTGCCTGAGTCGGGAAAGATCTTGTATACCATATATCAATAAATCATTAAAGGTCAATAAAAAGTTTTGCAGGTCTGCAAGCTGATGAATTAATAGAAATTAGTAAAATAGAATATTGGTTTAATGCTTTCATTATTTTAACCTCTCTCTTATAGTGAAAACTAGGTTTTCATATGCCTTTCCAAAGGAGTTTCCTTATAGGATGAATCATGTAAGTATATTGGATGAAACATCTTCATTTTAACTTAGTGATATGACTTTTAGCAATAATGGGAACGTTTTCTTCCCTTCTCTATTCTCTTTGCCTTTTTAATTCATATGACTTGCAGTAGACACAAAGGTGTAACTGGACAGATGTGTGCCCTGGGCAGGCAGTGCTGCACAGGTTACTAACTACATCTGGGCTGCCAGTGATAGTAACTGGGCAAGTACTATGGCTGCTGCTAGTTTTGTATCTCCATTCCCCCCACATCCTGCCTGCCTCTCATGTCCCAAATAAGCACCCAGGGCTATGACTCCTATCCAGTTAGTAGTTATGTGTTGTACAGCTTTGTAATAAGATGCACTTAAGGGTATGTCCACATGGTGCAAGACAGTTCTATGCAGAGATACCAGGATTAGCTTTTTGTATGCTAGCTCCAAAACAAGAGTATAGTTCCATGCATGGCTTATAAGGCTCGACACAGTGCTGTATGAACACCACTATACTGCTTCCAGTTTAGGAGCTAGTATGCACAGAGCTGTCTGAGCTGTCTGCCTAGTGCAGCCTTATGCTGGGTAGGCATATCCCAAGTCTCTATATCGGTGCTAAATTTTAGCAAAAATAGGCAGTCTCCTACCCAGATTATCCTTTGGAGATCATTTTTTCTCGTTGTGCATGGAGAAGTTAGCCATTCTTTGCAATATAAATTATAGATAAAAATTATTCTTACCAATAAGTCAAGGTAAGTAAATAAACTTTGGATGAATTGTTGGGAGAACTTTGATAAGCTAATTGCTGTTTGGAGTTTGAGAGAACTATTTCTTGTATAGCTTGCTTTCCTTTAATAGGAACAAATGCTGTTAAAGGAACTGAATGTAATATCAATACTTACAAAGTGATGGAAAAACCTAGGTTTTAAATTTATGCAGGTTGCACAGAGTCCCATGTCCTGGGTTACCTGCTAGATTCACACATTCAAAAAAAACCGACATACATTAAGAATTTTTATTTTGTTCCCTTAGAATTAGGACATTTCCCAAGTTTTTTTGTTTTAAAGTATTGTGGTCTTAATCGGTGTCAAAGAAGCTTGCAATATATACTTTGCCAGTTATACTTCATTTTAGTTTCTACTGTCATTCCCAAGGGGCAAAGTGTATTTCTATACATTGCCAACAACTGTGAATAAACATGAAATAAAAGATGCTACTAACTTCTAATCTCAATTTAACTTCTCCTTTCTTCATTTTACTGCTATTCAATATGGCTGGCAGGCCAGATGTTGTTATTTTTACTTTACATCTTGATTTACATTTCCGGGGCAAAGTTCTGCTGCTTTTTCAAAGACAAAGCCTTATAGAAAAACATTTATCACACTGCTAATCTGGTTCTTGATGATGCAGCATTTCAGTTTGTATAATTATATTGATAAATCTAGGAATGGTTTAAAGGAGCTGATAACAAAAATAATTGGATAAGATGACATATATACCTGTAAAATTACATAACTGTAATGAAATATTTGTTTGGAGGTTGGTAACTTACTTTCTCACAGTCCTCAGAAATAAATTTCATCTTAACATAGTGAGACAATTGACTAGCTAACAATGTTTTCTATTATTTTTCTTAAGTGGGTTGTAATTTTACTTTGAGGTTGGTGAAGGTATTGGGGAGAACAGTTTCTTGTAGAGTTTACAGTACGTATAAAAAATAAATATAAAGAAAAGTGTATGGGTTTGGATGTTGATGAACTATTTCTTTTTGTTTCCCTATTGGACAGGCACTGTTGCTTACTTCAGTTTCTGTTTCTTTACAGATACTAGAATGTGAATTCTATCTCTTAGAACTAATGGTATGTGGCTTTCTTTTTCGTTATCTCGCCATTGTTATGTAACAAAAGCATGCTTGCTCCTACACCAACCTGATTTTTTTTTGTAACTTGAATTTTATGATTTGGTGTCCTGTTTGTTTACTTATGAGGTATACTTTTTGCAGAGGAAATGAATACCAACCCTCTGAATACTGAATACTTTTCCAGAGGAACTGAATACTGTGACCCGCTTATGTGTAGTTCTTGGAACTGCTCAAATAGTAAATTATTTTGTCAGTGCTTTACACCATCAAAGCACCATACCAAGGCTGCTGTGGGGGATTTTCAGTTTTTGTAGGATGCTGACAAATGGAGGGTGGGGGGAATAACCGCACTTTACCAGAAGAGGAACCATGTCACTTTGACCCAACTCACCCAATGTCTGTATGGATTGGGCACTTCAGTGGAGCTTTTCGGTGCTTTTATGTTATAGCTGAATCAGATGAATCAACTTTTATCTAATAGCCAAGTCAGGTATTAGATAAAAGCGCCAAAAAGCCCTGCTGAAGTTCCTGATCTATACAGAACTTGGGCGAATCAAGTCAAACTGATGTGGTTCCTCTTCTGGGCAAGTGGTGCATTTGGTGCAAGGGCACAATGAGCTTAAAAATAAAGTGCTGTTTTTGGGTTGGTGTTTTTTTTTTTCCACACCTGTCAGCAGCCATAGTGAAGAGTGAGAAACTGAGGCGAAGAGATTATAATTGGACAGGGAGTCAGCTCAAAAACCACACCTCCATCTCTTATTGAAACCAGCTAAATCCCAGAAAGAGAAGACAAGGACTTTAAATATACAAGGTTATGAGAGATGTTTTTTATTTGTAAATACATGGATCATTTTAATGCTTGAAGTTAACTGCAGCAATTAAATGTCCCAATTTTTTTGTAGTCTAGCTAGTGTTTTATAGCTAAAATTTCTTAAAATATTGTTTCCTGTGCTGTGGTTTGGGAATGTCTTCTCAGCATTATAGTTTTGTGCCTTGCAAGGCAACTATTTACAGAAAGTTACTTTTTTGTAACATGATATTTTTGATTATTTCAAATATAGTGCAGCTAATATCAGGGTTTCAGCATATACATTCTGCATCTCTGTAATTCGTCATTTGAGTTTAGTTGGTTCCTCTTTGTATGTTCCAACCTTAATGTGTAAGGAAGAATTTAGAATAGTGTAGATTTTTAACAACTAGTGTTGGATTTTTTTTTGTTTTGTTTTCCCAGCAAGCTTCTCACGTATGGTATTTAGTAACAGACTGTTTTCTGGCAGTGTTCTGTATTTCCAATAGGGAATTATGGGTTTCTAAGCAAACAAGGTTCAGTGTGCTGCAGATGTGTCACTGTGTCTCTAAGGGGAAAGGATGTTGACAGACTGGCAACCATGCTGTATAATGGTATTCTAGAGAGAGCACTGTCCTCATTATGACAGAGGTGTCATGATGCTTATAGTTGAAGAAAAAAAGGGAAAAATGAACCACTAACTGATTTCACAATATAAACCATGTGATCATTATAAATGTTTTAATTTTTTCTTCTTTAAACTCATTTCTAGGATTGCTGTTTGATAGTATATCATCCTTATAGACCTTTGCTCCAATATGTGCAAGATATGGGCCAAGAAGACATGCTGCTACCCCTCGCATGGTAATAGAGACAAAAGTTAATAGTGCATCCTTTGAGGAGGAAAGTTAACTTTAAAAAAACTATTCAGAGAAAATTATGATTTGCTTATGTAGACAAATGAAGTTGCACCAGTTTATTGATGCAAATAAAGAGTGCATACATAGGGCTTTTTACTGGTTTAACTAAAACTACTTTTTAAAGTGTGTCTGTATTGCACAGTGCAGGGCAGTATTGAGATACTTGAACTAGCTTGGGTTCTAAAGCCGTCTGTCCTTGTCAGCATGGCAAGTTAGTCTGCATGGATGGAATTGTATGTCTCCAGTCTCCCAGCATTGTGAAGTGTAGACATACCCAGAGTTGTATGCATCACCAAATGTTGACCATGAGTAGGGAGCACTCTTCCTGCTAATTATTGTCAAAGATTGTTTCCCCTAGTATTTCTGATGTATTCTGCTATGTTATTGTTTTATCGTTATATCTGTGAACATAATGAAGCCTTTTTTTAAAAAAGTAATCAAATTCAAATACACAATAAAAGCATTGCCTTTGTCTCTTAGATTATTTGTAGAAGCCAGGACCTTTGGGCCCCTAAAAGACATTACACTTAAGACATGATTAATTAGTTAATCACATCACAACCTGGCCACACATTCATTCAGTTAATGGCATGATAAAATGAGGATTAAGTTAAAAAGTTATTAATTTGTGTAATAACTTTGTGGCTGGTTCCCATTGTGCCATTAATTGGATTATGTGGCCAGTGCTCCCAGCCTCTGGAGCATTCTGGATTCAAGACTGCCATGAACTCCAGAAGTTTGGAGCTCCAGTCAGCTGATCAGAGTTCCCAGCTACAGGAACACTCTTTTCCTCATATAGCTGGGAGCCCTGATCAGATAACCAGAGGTCCCAGGTATGGGAGAGCATCATTTGCCTCTGCAGTGGGGATTCCAGATCAACTGAACTGGGCTTGCAGCCAGGGGAGCACAGAGAGCCACGTTTTCTGCCAGAATCAGGCTCCCCCTACACTGGCAAATAGTGTGATGGGATTTGATGCTTAATCCCAACATCACAGTTCCTGCCACGCATATGTAGCATAGCAGGAAGTGCAATTGTTGGGATCAGATCCCATCATGCCTTTAAATTAATATTTAAATTAATATTTGTCAGGGACCTTAAACACTGCCATGAACTCTGTGTGATTTTGGACAAATTTCTTAATTTTTTTGCCTTTGCTGTTTCCACTTTACAGATGAGCTACTACCTCAACATTGTGAAGATTAATTTTAATAATTCAAATAGTATATGTTCAAAGCACTTTGCAACATAGCATTTTTGAAGATGCAAAAATATACCCATAGTTACTTGAATATAAGACAAGGTGTTTCCCCCCCATTCAGCACTGGGGGGGTAGGGGGGAGTCTTCATTTTACACTCACATCCAAGAAAATCTCATTGCCTGTCTGTCATTAAAGTGCTGCCAAAAGCAGCATGTTTTCAATAATAGCAACCAGCTATGAGATTGGTTAAAGGCAGCCAGTACTGAGCAGGACTATAAAACACCTAGCCTATATTGGGCAAACATACTGTGGGTAACCTACCACAAAGAATAGATTAGTGCAGCATATCTGAATAAGATATGTGATAGGGCCCATGTGCTCATTCCCCCTCACTGTTGACTTTTTTTCAAGTCATGGTGAGCCACTACATTGGCTACTTTTCAACATTCCTCACAGCTGAGCTGTGCTTTTTTTCCCCATTTCCAGTTATTTCTGTTTCTTCACTAGCCTTCAATGTCTGGCAAACAACACCAAACAGGGCCCCAAACAGTTCTCCCAGAACCCCCCTGCCACGTGTTACACATGAGTAGTGTGGCCTTGCCCTTTGTGAGGTGGAGCTGGACCATGTTTCCCTGTACCTTACTTGCATCTACATTTTTGGAGGATCCCAAGACTCATGACTGGAACTGGATGTTCTTGTCATGAGTAAGAAGCTAATTAGCACATGGGTCCTTCGTGGGGGTTATCTGGAGTGCAGACACATACTGAGCAGTGCTGAGCTGTGAGGATTACCATGGCTGGAAACTGATGATTCTGCTGGGCCCCAGCATAATGAACTGTATGGTAAATCATGAATCTTTTGGCTTTGGACTACCTGAGCTGAAATGGATTTAAATGTCAGTGTGTAGTGAAGGGTACACCCCTATCTAAATGCAGATAGGACTCCTTACAAGAACCTCATAGTTAGCCTCCTACTAGCCAGCTTCCAGCAGGAAGATCTTGGCTAGATGCCTACTTTATGGAAATGGGGGACTCCTCCCTAGCTTGCTCCTGTGGCCATTGGCTAAGGGCAAGCAAGACTCAGGGGCATCTGAACCCCAAGCCTTCAGGCTTGGGCCTGCACATAGGATGCCTGCTGATTGGATTTGGAAGTATCTGAAGCCCCAGGCTGAAAAGTCTGGGGTGGAGAATATTTGTCGGTTGCAGTGCCACATATGCTGTTTGAATGACTGAGTGTGTTTATGGAATACCTGTGCTAAAACTTGCAGCAGCTTCCAAAAAAAGGCTAAAATGCATCAGTTCTGGATGAACTAATTCAATGGATATCCATAATAATTTGCCTATAAATCCATGTTTTCAAATTGCCTCTCACTTCCATGTGCTTAGGGAAAACAGGGTCTGCCAGTAGGGGTGGGAGGGAAAGAGCTGCAGGGGGAAGAAGTTGGGGAGGTAGTGGGGAAGGGGGCTATCTTACCCACCCTAGCTGTAGCACTGGGAGGGGGGAGCAAATTCAAGGCAAACCCCCAGTAATTAGATTCCATATCTGGAAAATTGGAGCACATTTATAAATGGTCCATATATTCTTATTATTGGGGGGTTGCCTTATAATCAAGTTTGTCTTCTATTTTAGTAAATAGGCTATCCTGATCTACACTATTAGAAGTAAATAATTACTGTGATCACATGGAAAGTAATTAAAGGGTCCAAGATAAGAAATTGTGTACTGATGTGTATTATTGTTTGTGAATTTTCTCCACCTAATTTTCTCTCTAATTCTCTTTATTTTAAAAGTGAAGATTAACATGTTTGCATGATTAACAGATGGAAGGGTGTTTTTTTTTTTAGAAAAATGGGATTAAAGGTCAGAACAGTACAATGACTATTTACTATTTTTGTTTGCACAGGAGGATAGTGAATGACACATATAGAACAGATCTTTGTCTGCTGTACCCTCCTTTCATGATAGCTCTAGGTAGGTAAGAACAAATTAAAATACTTCATCATACATAAGTAGATCCATTTTGTATAGTCTTCCTCCATGAGCATTTCTTAGCATACAGTGGATTTTTCTAAAATATGTTGATTTGTTTGCCATTGTCAGCTCTTTCAGATGATGGTGACAGTGGGGAACCTATAACCTGATAATAATCTGTTTAGGTAATTGGAAAATCTAATCCTGAGCTCAACTCTTGAAAACTGACTTGGGCATGTTAAAGAGGGAAGCAGAAAAATTTAGAGCTATAAAGGGGGAAATAATAGCATTGAAATCTGTAATTCATTCATATTCAAAAATCCCCAATCTTTGTTCATTACGTACATCTCTATTTATATTTAGATTTGTATCCAATCCTATCCAGAAGGGCTCAGGAGTGTCTTAAAATAAATAACAGGTAACCCACAGTTGAAAAGTTCTGTTTGTTTCTCTTCAGCTTGCCTCCATGTGGCCTGTGTTGTCCAGCAAAAGGATGCAAGGCAGTGGTTTGCTGAGCTCTCTGTTGATATGGAGAAGGTATTTATTTTTTCTGACTTGCCACAGACTGACCGGAAATTGTCGTGAATATTATAAAACAGATAACTTGCATGTCTATTGTATAAGTCAGTATTCTTGTTTTGATTAAGTTCAATGGTGCTTACTGTATTCACAACTTCGGATGGGAGACCTTCAAAAATAAACAGTTTCAGCAAGAGGATTTGGTAATTTGCCTGTTGCATTCTGCCCTCTAAGCAAGTGCTCAAGTATAGGGTGCTGCTGAAGATCCCATCTTTCAGATAAGGCATATCATCAGTCCTACCTCTTGTGGCCTGTGACATTTTTCAGAAAATGAGGGTGTTAGTTTGGCATGCTTCCCAAATGGGTGGGTAATTCTACATAATTTGTTCTGCAGATACCAGTTCCTGACACTTGATTATCATTTAAACCTAAATCTAGGTAGCATTGCTATGTGTAAAGCATGTTGGAACCCTTCAGGATGATGGGCACTATAATTCCAAACCACAGGATTGCACCCAGGTGAATTATACTGTTGGGTGCGACTCTGTACAGCACAGGTTCAGTGTGTTGTATATGCAAGTTACAGGTAAAATGAGTTGCACAGAACAGAAAACAGGAAAAACATGCTGCGTGTGACACCTACTACTGCACCTGCCAAGTTACTTTTGCTATGAACATGTTTATATATTTAAACCAACCAGTTCTGATACAAACATAATCCATTAAGAGTTCCCATCAGTATCACAGTGTTCATAGCCAACTGAGTGGTTTTAACGATGTATGCTGCTGCTTCATTGTATTAAAAGAAATGGGGATGGCGGACAATATGAGCCCAGGTGGCTAAAACATAAATAGTTATGACTCGAGATAGGTCTCCTGCTGAAGGCTGCTGACAGTTAATCAAGAGGTAAATGTTTACATATTTATTCAGACTGGGGAGTCAAAGAACACTTCCAGTAGCTTTCCAGGCAAAATTCAGGGTGCTGGTTTTGTCCTGTAAGGCCCTAAATGGCCTGGGCTCTACCTACTGGAGGAACCATATTCTACTTTATACTCTGGCATGATTCCTAAGGTCAACCAAGAGCATCCTCCTGCTGATACCATTAATGCATCAAGTTTGGTTGGGAAAAACATGCAGGAGGATGTTCTCAGTACTTGCCCCTCCACTGTGGAATATCGTCCCCCATGAAACCCACCAGAGCCTGGAAACAGTTTAGCCTTCCTATTTGAGCAGGTGTTTAGCAAACAAGGCTGAGCTGTGATGCTGTTTAGGAGTTTTTCTCTATAGCTTATTTCAGTGTTGTGCTGGCTTTCATAAGTTAGTTTTTTCTCCTGTTTTGTTCTTTTGTTTGCTTATTTTATAAGTTATTTTGCTGTCCTTGGTAAGCCTCCCTGAACCTTCATCAGAAAGGCAGCATATAAACTGAAATTAGTAAGTGTTGATGCATCACTCCTTTGTATCCTGTTGTATCCTGCAGAAACAAGCATGCCTTAATCATGCTGGCCCAGTGGGTTGCCAGACTCAAGTGGACCTCTGAAAAGTAAAATATTGAGATCTGAAAAGTCCACCTGACCTTTTACAGTCCACCTGACCTTTTACAGTTAATATGAAAAATATTTGTCTACAATTTGGCTACTTACACTTCAACTTCTCTCATTCTAAGGTTTCTAGATCACCTGTGATTTGCAGAGCACTTGCTAGTAATCCACAGTGGATAGCTGATTATAGGTCTCCAGCTGCTGTAAAAAGCCTTAGACAAAACTGAAAACGCATTCTTAGCACATTTCAAAATAACTAATGTGTTTGCCCAAGGGGAAGGGAAAAGGGTCTGCATTATTCTGAATGGGAGACTGTTTTTGATAGAAAATCCTTCAAATCCAATCTAGATCAAGAAAATATCTATTGAAATGGAATTGTTGAACTAAGAGCAAAAGTTACTTTGATACAGGGAAATCATTGGTCATTACATAGTTGAATTGATAGTGACAAACAGAGAACCAATACAGTATCTGATCTAATCTATTTTTCTTTTTATTTAGATTTTAGAAATAATCAGGGTTATACTAAAACTGTATGAACAGTGGAAGAATTTTGATGAGAGGAAAGAAATGGCTACTATTCTTAATAAGATGCCTAAACCAAAACCACCTCCAAACAGGTACTAGATTGTTTTTTTATTCTCTTTATGCTGAAAAATACATTTAACTAGACTTTGCTCTTAGAAAAAAATGAGGAAAATTTACAGTAAACTCTAGTTAATGGATAAAAGGAGGAGGGACTCATGGCACAGAATCAGAACAATGGTGAATGAAATCTTAATAGCTAAATTTCAATAAGTAAATTGTTTACTGTACTTCTGAGGGTACAGTATGTATTTTTACAGTATAGATGTTTCCATGAGAGAGACTGCCTTGTACATTAATTAAAAAGTCAGGTACAAAGGTAACCTCTGCATCAGGTTTGATTAGAGCAGTGGTCTCCAAACTTTTGTGATCGCTTACCCCATCTGTAAAAAAATTTTTGAGCACACCCCCCCAATATATGTATATTTATATAAATAGACGTTCTAATATTTTCTTCCTGCACCCCAATGAATCATCTTGCGCACCCTCTGGGGTGCACGCACCCCACTTTGGAGACAACTGGATTAGAGAATGTTTGTATCTTTTTAACAATTTAAAATGTCTTATGTAGGGAGTTAATCGAATTGAAGACACTGTCGCTAAATTAAGCAATAAAAGGAATTTTGGTACCATAGTACACCATAGCTGGGAAAGCCTGGCTCTTCAAACTGTGCAGGTATAATTCCATGCATAACTTGCCTGTGCAGTTATTTATGATTGGATGTGAAGATATGATGTGAACTAAGTCATGGTTTCTGTAGGTGTAAATTGAGTTGGCAGTCGGACGCGAGTTTCTTACATGTGCAGTTTTGAATATCAGTTCCTTCACTGCGTCTGTTTCACTTTCCTGGTGAAATTATTTTATCTAGACATGTTACCCAAGTAACTAATAAACTTACATTTTATTTTTATATAAGAAAGTTGGAGAGGTAAAAGAAAGGCTTTGAATTTTTGTTTGTAATTAAAGTTGTTTCTCTTGAAGAGGTTTTTAACTGCCATTTTATTGAGAAGTGGTTGTTTTTAATAAAGTTTATGATGTAACAATATTAGATATATCTGCTGTCTGAAAATGTGTCTCTCCATCCAAACAGTGAAGGCGAACAGGGTCCAAATGGAAGTCAGAACTCTAGCTATAGCCAGTCTTAAGACATTCCAAAGAATTTCATTATGGACCACATTGGATCAAGACATATTGGGATCTTTCCTGCGTTCATGAAGTGGACAGAAGGTTTCAATAACATCTTTAACAAAGAAGCTTGAAGAATGAATAGCTTGTTTCTGTCAAGCATAGTGAAAACTTTTCCTTTAAAGATTGCGTCATCCCTTTGAAGCCAGAGCAGATATATTAAGATTTCTCAATTTAAGGAATAAAACTCTGAACGGAGCTGCAAAACATTAACACTATTCATTTCAATATGACTAGTTTTAATTATTGGTTTTGTTTGCTTTGAGAAAAATATAGCTTCCCATTTAAGTGAAGTTTTTTTTTAAAGCTACAGTAACATGAAGCCTGAGTGTAACTGTAGTAAGGACCCCATGTCCTTTTCATTGTGTATGTCACTGAAGGATGGCATGCTATATACTAATTTTTTCATTACGTAGTTTGTTTTATAGGTAATGGGTACTGTAAAAAGCAAAAGTGTGATCCTTCAGAAACAACTGACAGAAGTCTGCAAAGAATGTTACTTGTTTCAATGAAAACAGGAGAGAAATTAAATTCCTCTTCTAGACTAAAGAGATGCCATTTTAATCAGTACATGTAGCTTGGACATTTTTGCAATGAAACTTAGTAGCCCAGCTTACCAGAAAAGTGCAATATGTATAGTGTACATTGTGGACATTTGGGGGATAAAAAGTTTTCTTAACCATTTCAAATATTAGGACATTTTTTAAAGTACTTATATGAATGATTTGCAAGTAAATGTACTGTACAATCCAATTAAGTATTTTAAAAGCAAAGAATCAAAATCAAATCACATAAGACTATTTTTATTGTAGGGGGTTTTTTTGTACAAAAAGTATACACTGTTAGTCTGCCTTCACTGTTAGTGTAAATTTGTATGATTCATTAGAAAGTTTGTGTTTTTTCTTTTGAGAGGAACAAGCTTGCAGTGAGCTTCATGCTGGTGGTGTGTTTTATGTTTATATTTTATTTTACTGCAGTGGGATTCTTTGGTTACCTGTTTGCTGGGACTTCCTTCATCAAAGGGCCATATCTTGCATTCCTTACTCAGGCAGAACGCCCACTTAAGTCAGGACTTGGCTAAAAGATTTTAGACTTACAGGTATATTAATTTTTAAGGGTTTTTTTTCCCCAAACAATTTATGTACAATTTCATTATCAAATAAAAATGCCAATTTGCCCAAGTATGAAATTGAACAATAAATGGAAGTCCAGGAACTTGTTTTGTCCAATATCTTTTTCCAAGGTGCAGTTACATAGTTACACATTAATACAGTTCTAAAACAGAGAAGAAAATGCTTGAGATGCCTCACTCCATGGTGCTTATTTAGTTCTAAATGCTAACCGTTTCAAAGAGAGATGTTTGCAGTGATTTGTCATTCAACAAAACGTTACCAAAGTGTGTACTGGGGGGAGGGGGTGGGTGCAAGAGGGGTATGCAACCAGTTAAGCTCCTTGAACGTATTTCCATTGGAATTATTTTTCTAAAGCATATTAGACAAATTATGATACTCCCTTGGCAATGAAAAAGGCAAATGTACGTATTCTAGCCTTTGCTATACTTATTCTGCTTTACTTTTGTTTTTTTCTGTAGCAGTTTGACCCATACATTTATTGACAGATGAGTGGTAAAGTCACTCTTCTGCTCCTTGCAGTTGGCTTTTTCCTTTTGTCCCATTGCAATGTGAACTTGATAGATAGGAATAGATCAATGCAAACTGACAACCATATGTAGTTCTTAAACACTTACCCCTGAACTAAAATGTTTTTGAAAGTAATAGTGCTCTCACTATAGAATAAATGCCTAGGATTTTTTAGGTTAAAGAAAAGATGACTGAGAGGGCGGTAAGATAGTGAAGAATGGTGTGGAAAAAGCAAAGTAGTATTTGCTATTTCTCCTAATGATAAAATTAGGTGATATATGATGAAATTCTTAGCTGGTTTTAAATGAGCAAAAGGAATGCCTCCCCCTCCCTGCCACCTCATCATTAACTTGTGGACATCATTGCCATAAAATGTTGTAGAGGCTCAGAATTTAACCATGGTCAAAAGGAGGCTGGACCTATTCATGGAAGGTAGGCTTATCAGTGGGTTTTAAACATGGTAGTTAGGACTTCCTAGGTCTCTGCATGCTGGAGTCTGTTTAAAAGAAGGGGGGAGGGAGCGAGGGCAGGAAAGATCAGTCTGATACGCCCTACTTAAATACTGTTTCCCTTAGCAAGCACACTGCTGCTTTGAGATAAAGATGGATGGACCTGTGATCTGACCCAGTGTTTGGAACATGTTCTATAACATTTATTTTTTCCATGTAAATAGTTTTGATTGCAGTGGTGAAACAATACCTCTAAAGTTCATTCACTCCATTAGACAAATATCATTTCTGTATCCAGGTAATAACTAATCCTCTAACTGAAGTGTTGTCAAGACCCTCTGCAGTAGCAATTAAAGGGAAATGGTGAAAAGTAAATCCCCTGCCTGAAAGGGTTTATTTTAGAAAGGTAGAAAGGAAAAAAGGAGAGTTGTTTTACCACTTACAGCCCTTTCCCTTACCTTCTCTAGCTATATGTCTACCCCATTTCAGATTACTTTTTAAAGGACCTGTCCCTAACTGACTTGGTACTTCAAAATTTAGATTTGAAAAAAACCTCAAATCCACTGGAAAAAGGCTTATAGTAAATAGCTTCTGTTCAATCCACAATAAAAATCTGCAAAAGTAAACAATTTCATAGTGTAATCTTATCTTGAGGTCTAGGTCAAAAGAACTTCTAAGATAAGGCACATTAGCTTCCCTTCTTTAATATGTGGGGATGGCTAGCTTGGTTTCCCTGTAAATCTTGCATAAAGGGATGATCTGCTAAATTATAGGAAGACCCAAGCTAAGTGCAGATCAATCTGTTAACTAAATCATAAATTCAGTGAAAGTTAAGACTGAGTTAATACAAACAGAAAAGCCTGCCCCTGCAACCTAAGTAGTAAGATACCACACCTGGGAAACAAGAAGATGGAGTCAGGAATAAATTATCCAAATCTGTTTTTTGGATCTTGCACCTTATTACTGAGGAAATTCAAGGGGCGAACTATTTTGTAGGAAAAACAGATGGAGTAAAAACTAAGGTTTCACCATTATGCCTATCATATCTGTTATCTGTTGGGACCTTCTGTGGCATTGGGTCTTTCCCTCTGCTGATCCTAAAAGGTGTCCTGACTAGACACAGCCAGAGGGGCTGACCAAATGATGTCCCTCCACCAGGCTTGCTTCAGTTCTTATCACCACTTGAAATATGTGTTCCTGCACTTACCCGTCCTTTTCTTTCTCAATATTTTTTTTTGCTTTTTCTTCTGTTTATGTCTGGTTTAAACTGATCAAGATTGGTGTAAAAGCAACACAGCTCTAAGCTTGGTCACTAATAGCCTGATGGTGGTACCAGCTTGCCAGGCCTCAAGTGACTGATAAAACCATGCTGGGCTTTGGTTTCTCCAGCAGCAAGATTACTAGGGACAGCAGCTGCATGTCCTGTCTTTGCTGTTCTTTGCTCTCATTTCCACTTTTGTAGGTGTACTCTTTTGACCTTACAAAAATGAGATTGAATTCTAATACCACTTCCAGCCTCATTTTGAGTATTTCTCTCTCTTCCCCAAAAAGGATAATAACCTCAGACAGCATCAAAAAAACTGTCAGATAACCAGTGGTGCTGTGTAAAATGCATATGCACTCTCCACTGCAAAGGCTGGAATATAAGGACTCTCCTCCCCCCAGATGTCACAATTGACAGACTACTCTCCTACCTAGTGAGAGGTTTGGGTTTGAAGCTCCTCAGCCAGAGAAGTGAGATGTTTCTTGAGTTGGGTGGGTACTTTAACCACCATGCCACCCAGCACTAGAACTGAAACAGGGAAGTTGCCGAGACAGGGGAGTAGGAGGGCAAGACAGGGGGAGTGAGGCATCCTACAGCTCTATTCCAGCCCCCATGTCCTACCTTTACATAGTCCCTGAGGCTCATGTCCTGCTCATTCACCTCTCCTTAAGCTACTGGCCAAGAGCATTCATTGGGGGTTGTAGCTTTTAATTACACCAGAGATTCTCAACAAGGGTGCCATGGCACCCTGAGGTGCTAAGATATTCTTTTAAGTGGCATAGAGTGCTGTGCAATATTAGCACTGTTAGGTGTGCGAACACTTAGAGACAATTCATAAGATCAACCCAGATATTTCAAATAGGAATCCACACTGTAAAAGGTATTCTCCCCTTTGTGGTCTTTCTGAGTTCTTTGCAACGGAAGAATGGCTTTATTAGATTTCATTTGTCTTTTTTGACTATAGAAGAGAGCTAGCATTTTATGGCCGGTGTCTTGAGTCTAACAAGCTGAGAACCACTGAACTACACAATACAGAATAAGAGAAGACATATAAAAGCTTAACCCCCATCTTCCATGGAAAATCAGTGGAGATTTCTGTATATCACCCTTTGTTTTAATGAGAAATCCCTCCCTAAATCAACACCTTTACCATCAATGAGCTTATACCCCTAAGGTTTTTCTGATATTTCTCTTTTATAGAACTCCATACCTTGTCTGCATTTTGTAGGATTTTCTGTTAAAAATCTATGTGCATGTTCTTTAAGACATTCTTGAAATAAGATTTCACAATTCCTTCAGCCAGGTTTCACAATTATTCCTGGTTACAGAAAAAGAAAGACCTGTACTTAGAACTACTCAGCTTATTAAGGAGCACTGCTCTTTTCTTGCACTTCTGACAGAACAGAAATGCTCTTAAAAACTACTGTATGTAGTTTAGTACCAAGTTGTTCTGAGAACTTACTTTTCCAACTCCAGTAAATTATATGGAATCTGACATGCTTCTAGATATACTGTTCTTCAGAGACAAAGTAAGCAGTACTACATGTCACCATTAGTTTAATACTGTAGTCATGATCTCGTGTGTTATGGTGCAGTATGAGAAGAAGAAACAAACCTTTAAGTGTACAACATGTTAAAGTTTTATGTTAGTCTTTACCTTTAAGCTCTCTTTACATAGTAGTTCATTGAACATATGAACATTGTACATATGACTAAAGGTGAAGACTAGTCCCCTACAAAAATCAACAGCTGCTTCTAACAGCATCTATATACACAATAATTTTTATATACAAAACAGAACAGATTCCCTTTCACAATATATTTTCCCAAATTCACTGCCTATTAAAAAAAAAACATTAATAATTTTCTAGAGTTCTTAGGAGGCTCTAGAACAAGGTAGATATACATCTTCATTAGTTTTTCTCTGAAGGTTCAAATTTTCTCCACTCCTCAAAGCCGCCTGCATAATGCTGAACTCTGAAAACATACAGAGGATAGGCAGTATTATGGAAGTGCTACTGATAATCTTGTGAAAAGTGCTTGGCTAAAGGAAAGAATAAACAGAAAAACCCAAACCAAAACCACAAATCATCATATGTAAAACTGCATTGCACCAAATGACAGAATTCATTATTACAAAGTAGAATCTAACTGCTCCTGGTGTCAAGGAAAAAATGCAAGGAATGAAATGGCAGTAAATCAACTACTTGATTAAGGGTCGAAGGTGGGGAGGAGAGGCTCAATACTTGATCAATTAGTTGCTCACTCACACATCCCAGATGTTAGGTTTAGGAGAGGATTAAAGATAGCATCTAGGCCCACAAAGAATGCCAAGAGTTTTATATATCAGTTAAATTCCCTCTTGTCTTGGCATCAAAGTAACAAGAACCCCGCAGGCTAAATACAGCTTTCAGTTACACCTTTAGTGCCTCAACTATCTTCAAGTTATGCTCTTCAACTAGGAGGTCAAGTGTATTCTGAGAACATATCATTGAAGGCAATGGGCTTGCACAGGTGACATTGCAATTTCAAGTTAGCTACCAATTCTGTTAACATGCAGGAAAGCAAGACTGCTTATCCTCCCAGAGTTGTTCTGATTCTACGGAGGTAATAAATAGTGAAAATGATGTATTATATCAATAGACAGTGAGAAACAGCCAAATAGAAGTCAAACGGGAACATGAGTACTGGTCATCCTATTTCATCTTTCATATTTGAATTTCCTGTAACGATCATCTTGTAAGGCTCCAGATGAATATTCTGCTTTTCAACAGGAGCCCTTTCATTGAAGAACATTAACCTATCCTTTATACAGGAATGTATTTGGACTGCAGTTAGCTTACCTGCTGAAACCCAAAGACATGGCAATATCCAATGCTCTCTTGCTTCTCACTCCTGCCATGCAGGAGAAGACTATGTGGTCCAATTTAGCAGGCATATCTTGACTGTACTGCTCTTTGAAGTCTTCTGGGTTCATCTGTAGAGCTTCCACAACTTCACCCACTGTAAGGAGATGCAAAGCCTCATTTATGTTTAATCAGGGGTGGGCAATTATTTTGGCTGGAGGGTCACTTAACAAGTTTTGGTGAGCTGTGGAGGGCTGCACACAAAATCAGAAGATATCATTTTAACTAATAGGTGGGAAAAAAAACAAGTCACATGCTAAAAATCAAACATCTACTATAATATATTTTAATTTTATTTAAAAAATAGTATTTGTCCTCATTTTTTTGAGTAGTGTATATAAAGGCAATTGCATAATAGCTCAGAATAAAGTCTGAGCTACACCCCAGAATAGTCTTACTCTTGTATATGATGTGGGGGTGTATAGGGAATTGTATGAGATGTGGGAGGGTGCTGCCTGGTCCCTAAGTCTGGGGAGCTGGCCGGGGGGGAAGAGTGGGGAGGAACAAAGGGTGGACAGGGGACATGTGCAGCACAGCTCGCCCTGGGTGGTGCAGCAAAGGTGCGGTTCGTGGCTATCCTTGTGACACTCCACATGAGTCTGAGCCCCATCTGCTCCTGCCTGGGGCAACCCATGCTGAGCTTCCTCCTGCACCTACCAGTCCCAGTCAGTGCACACAACTTCCCAGCTGGGCTGCTCCTAGTGTGGCTGCAGCTGCCGCTTAGCTCCCCCCATGTCCAGCAGCTCCTCCGCACCCAACACAATGAGCAGCCACCTGTAGGCAACCAAGTGGGTAAAAGGCAGCTGGGGCTGGGGCCCCACCTGTAGCTGCTCCCCGCCCAGGAGCAGCACAGTAGGGCAAGAGGAGCTGCTGGAGACCAGCAGCAGATGGGGAGGGTGCCAAGCTATATCCTGGTAGCTGCATCCAGACCAGGAGAAGCCCCACCAAGAAGGTGTGCATGCTGGCTGGGGCTGGGGCTGGGGCTGGGGCCAGGGAGCATGGGTAGGAGTGTGGCATGGGCTGCGCTGGGTGGGGCTCACCCCATGCAGAGCGCTGCAGGGACAGCCATAGGTCAGGTCCAATTAATTGGTGGGCACTCCCTGCAGGCCAGATCCAGCCCACAGGCCATATTTTGTTCAACCCCACATTTTAATCCATGAAGCAGTTTGGTTTGTGAAGATTTCCAATAAGTAGTTTTTATGAAGTCATCACTAGGCAGCTTCTGTTATTTTGGAGTTTCCCCCCACATGCCCCCACTACTGATTGGCAGAGGGGACCTATCACTTGCTGCTTGTGCCTGATGGCCAGAAGGTGAAAAATGCAGCTGCAGTTTCAGGTGTGGGTGGCGAGCAATACTGTCCCCTCTGCCAATCAGCGGCAGTGGGAAGGGGCACACGGGGGGAACTCCAAAATTAAAGAAGCCTTAATGCCACATGCTTCCAATGCGAATTCCAGAGATCCCATGTCATCACTACTTGTTTGCAAATTTGTTCTCAGTGGTCTTTGACCTTTTGACTATTTAGTCATGTTTATGATCACTTACATGGTATATTGATGGACCCAGGGATTTTTCCAAACTTGCCAATTTCCCATTTCTCTCGGACATCAATATGAATAGTTTGGGATTTTAGGAGGTCTTTGAGTTCTTTGTAGGAGATATTGTGATCAGTAGTAGTGGAAAGGTTATAAAAGATCACATTTATAGTCTTCAAATCTGGGAGAGAAAAGGATAATTATCCCACCAAGAACTGGAAATAGATCTGACACTTTCATGCACTCTTATTTGTAACACTTTTTAATCCAGGAGACTTGCCACTGAAAATTCTCTAACATCTATATTTGCAAATGTCAAGGGAATCCTTGAAAAAGAATTTGCTTTCTACATTTGATTGCTGTTAAAAAATAAATTCCATTTCTTTTTGCCAGCTAAGAAATCATGAAGGCAAAAATCATGAAGCTACTGGAAAAATTAGTGAAGCTTTAACTACAAAAATGCAATGTATTCTTTGTTAGTCTTACATTAAAGATTGTGCTCTTTGGTACAAATATTGATCCACTCGCATTTTAACAGAATTCTGATGAGGAAAGAAAGTTAAGCAAAAGGTAGGGAAAAGTGATATCTTAGGGCGCGTCCCCATGAGTGCACATGTGCAGTTTGTAGCACCGCAAACTGCTAATTTGCACTGTAGCAAATTTTTTTTGATACTGGGAGATCCCAGTGTAAAAAAAAACTGCCACTAAAAAAAGTGGTGCAGCACACGCAGCAATAGTGTGAGCTGCCAGAAAGAGAGCCTGCCTACTGGGCAGGCTCCAAGCACCTGGATCGCTGCCACTGCTGCCGTAAAAGGCCCTAGGACAGGCTGCTGGGGCCAGCCCAAGTGGTGGCCCTAGCTTCCCTTACCCCACCAAGAGCAATTTACTGCACACCCAAGCACGTGAGCAGGGGTGTGCCCAGGGAAAAATAGCAGCAGCACAAATATGTGCCACTGCCATTTGTCCTGCAGGGAACATGCACCCCTGCACATGCGCACTCATGGGGACATGCCCTTAGAAGCTTACTGGTTCAAAGGCATGATCTTTTGTAGGCAACAACATACTTCATCAGATGTCATTTAAGGAGAAACCAGAGCTCTGGAGTTGCTTGTTCTACTTGCAAATTCCCAGCACCAAGGACAGCAGGAGAGTTCTACTACACTAAGTTTGGCCAATTAAGGGACTAATAACTCGGGTTCAGCTCAGTTGGATAATGGAGTACTCATTGCTGTCATCTACCCAAAGTCTTAATCTCAGCAAACATGTCATTACAGTTAGGAACTTGCATTTTTATGCTCTTATAAACTTACCTTATAAAAGGAATCCCCAAATAACTACAAAAAGAAGCACTTTCAGGCCCTTTTACACCAGAAAGCAAACACAGGAATAAGACAGTTTCATTTTTAACCTTGTTGCCTTGAAAGGATGCATAATAAAAACAGTGATGTCCTGTACAAGTACCCTGTATAGAAGCAGAGTTCTTCTATGGCCAGTTACAGGGAAACCAAAGGTTTAAAATAGATCTTTCTAACTCTTCTATCTGAAGACAGAGGTGGTAATCTACACTAGTCTGCAATAATCAGACGGAAGGTAGCATAGGATTGTCCATCTCTGGTATGGCTGGGGGGCACATACACCACCAGTGTGCAGCCACCATATCACACTGTGGTGCAGCATGTGCACCACTGTTGTACTTCCTGACACACAGGTCCCTACCACCAGCACACAGAGCCCTAGGATCCTTCCTCCCAGGTGGCACACAGACCTTCACCCAGGCCCTGCCCCACGCACGGCAGCAAAAAAGGCAGCTGCTGGGGCCTGTAAGCCACAACCTAAGCAGTCAGCACTCCCTAGCCACCTTTGGACTGCCTTGAGCTAGGGCACAGCAGCCTGTTGGGCCACATCCAGATGAGCATGGGCTTGCAGCGGCATAAATAGCAGCAACTCAAATTTGTGCCACTACTTTGTGCTGTAGTACCTGTCCCTGTACATGCCCTTTGTTGTGTACATGCCCAGGTCCTCCCAGCTCCCGGCTGGGCTTCATGTGCTACAGGGAAGGAGGGGGACTGGATGGGGCACAGGGTGCCTCAGTACAGGGCTAGCTGGCAGGAAGCCCCTGAGCTGAGACACTCTGCATCCCAGCCAGCCAGGGAGTGGCACATGGAGATGAGGGAACAGTGAGCTTAGAGCTGTCTGCTCCCTCATCGCCATGCGCTGTGGAGGCCCTGAGCTGGGGGGCAGTATGTCTCAGCTCGAGGGCTCCACAGGCCACTTCCTGGCTGGGGCACAGTGCCTCAGTGCCGGGGCTCCTTGTGCTGAGGCACGCAAACAGGGGAGTAGCCAGCCCAGGGCTGCCTGCTCCACAGTCTTGAGGCACACTGCACTCCAGCCAGCAACTCTCTGGCTTCCTGGACACAGTGCACCTCAGCTCAGGGGCTCTGCAGCACTTTGTCCTGGCACACAATTTTGGCATGCTTTGTGCTGCTTTTTTGTGGGGGAGAAGAAGGGGGTGTGGCGGGGAGTTTGCTACTAGGAAATCCCGGTAGCAAATATTGTCCGCACACTACAACTTAGCAGCTCTGCCCGTGGTTTAACATGCAACATGTGCAGTCTGTGGTTCCACAAAGAGGCTTGTGGCACCACTGCCCATGCCTCTGTTTCTGGATATGCCCTTAGAAACCAACTGACTCAGCGGCCTGATCTTCTGTAGGCAACTACCCCCTTCATTAGGGCCAGACACAGGCATGAGCGACCTGAGTGGCTGCCCAGGGCCTGGACAGAAAGGGGGCCCGAAAATGGTAATTCATTAACATCATCTCTGGCAAACCGGGGGCCTGATACTAAAACTTTGCCTAGGTCTGCCAGCAATCTAGGTATGGTGCTTGTCCTTCCTGGGATGCATGAACAGCACGTGCTCCCGGCAGCAGTGAGCAGGGCAGCTCCCGCAGACACCAGAGGCGGGGCGAGCACCAACCAGGGGTCGGCAACACTGGCAGCACTGACAGCAGCCAGGGGCGATCATGGACTGCCCTTAGACACCGCCAGCAGGGTGCCAAGCAGCAACTGCCTGCAGGCACCACCGACACTGTTGGCATTGCCTTTTTGCAAGGGGTGCACCGCCATATGCAGGGGACACACATGCACCCGCGTGAACACCCTACGTGTCACCCCTGCCAGGATGCCATCTGAGAACCAGAGCAGCCTTTGCTTGCCTGGTCACCGAACCTGCCCGGCCTTTCCAGCTAAAACCAGACAACCAGTTTCACCTGGGGTGGATCAGCCTGAGATCACACACACTGGGCGCATACGGCAAAAAACTGGAGGGACCCTCCTCGTGCCAAGGCACCCTGTCAATTGGTACGGGACAAGGGGCTGATGTTTGCTGTGCGACAAACCCTCCCATCCCAATCAAGCCCCGCTAGCCTGTCTTTAGTCTCCAAGCCCAGTACCAGCTGGCGCTCGTGGGGGCTCCAACCCGGTGCTGCTGGTAAGGGGAGGTTGCTTTTATCGGGCGTCGCTGCAAAGAAGCCTCCGCCCCGCAGCGCCGCACTCACCGGGCACTGCCCACAGCCGCGGGCGGCAGCGGGTGCTCCGGCCGCGCGGGGCCAGCACGGCCCAGGCAGCCCGGCACAAGCTGCCACAGCCCCGCATGGCCCAGGCGCCCGCCTGCGGGGAGCGCGGGCAGGCGAGAAGCAGAGGGCCCCACCGTCGGCTCCACGTGACTGGACTCCGCCTCCAGCGCGTGCGCGGCGGCCCCGGCTCGTGGGGGCCGGATGCAAAGGGAGCCCCTCGCCTACCCCTGGGCGCAGCAGGCCCTGCGCGTTGAGGGGCCCGCGCGTCCCCTGCGTCTCGCAGCGGCTGCACGTTTCCGCGTGGAAGGCCTGCTAGTGGAAGCCGGGCACCTCCTGCAGTAACAGCTACAGGCTCGGCCGTTGAGAAGCTTGTTTCCCCTGGCTGCTGCCTGAAAACAGGTGGCATGGGAAAGGTTAAGGTAAGAGGGGAAGGTTTTTCCCGCGCAGTGAGCTCTTCTTGCCTGTCTGCCAGAAGACAATCCTGACAGAAGGTTTGTCAGCTCAGTACTTCAAGCTCATGACTTAACAACCAAAAGTCATTATTAGTTGGGCTTAAAACTAGGTGTTCAAATTTGTTCCCTCCTTCTGATTTTTGAACTTTCCAGAAGCTGCACCTGCCCAGTTTGGGAAATCATCATGATGTAAAAAACATTAAGTTCCCTTTTCACTTCAGGTTTTAAATACACTTTAGACTTCACTACAATAGGTGTCATAGGCGATGCATAGGGAGGGCACAGGGGGCCCATGCCCACCCTGAGATTGGCCCTTGCCAGCTGGGGAGTGGGGGTGTTGAGTGAAGCGCTAGCTGGTCCCCCCCGCCGCCCCGCAGATTGGCACTGAGAAGTGCCAGTAGCACTGGCACAAGTGCTGGTGGCACTTCCAGTTTTGCCACCGGTGCTGATTGGCCACTGTGGTCCTCTCCGTCTGGATCAGCTGCTGTTGGACACCCCCCCTCCACCCATTGGCAACTAGCCACTGGTGCCCCCAGGACTCCAGAGGCACTAATCACCCATGATAGGTGCGGCCAATATATTATATGATGTATAATAAATATATTGTCCTAAGGACAGTGCTGAATTCCGGTTTAAGCAAATTAAGCTACAGTTTAGGGCCTCACAATAAATTAGGACCTTTAAATTAGGAAAAAAACCTGACTCAATATTAAATTTTATAATAATCTGTTGGTAAATAAAGGAGATATGTGAAAATGATGCTCTAAATATGAACATTTTCGTTCTAATGACAAAAATATACATACATTGGATTATTTTTATCATATGGGGTCTCTTAAATTGGACATAGTTTAGGGCCTCAGCATGTCATAATCCAACACTGCCTAAAGATCTCATCCTCATGTTATCAGGATGCCGTTAGGTAAATTCAGAAGTACCTCCTGAAGGAAGAGGTATAAATCTGCCCTGCCCAAAAGATTTATTCAGGATAAAGCAAATCTAAGGCACTTGTGGTGCAATCAATCTGCACAGATCTGATTGCAAAACTTGAACAAAGAGGAGATTTTTCTAGGACATATAGCTGAACCATTTTGATACTCAATTCCTAAAAGAAAACCTGTTAGAAAAAAGTAAAGCTGCTTTCTTGCTCACACTTCCATGTGTGCTCAATATAAGTATTTTTCATGGTCTTGTTGCAATCCATGATGGGGCGGCTCATCGTAGTAAAGTTGAACACATAAGTGTCCGCAGGATCAGTGTCTGCACTGTGCAGTACAGAATTCATCATTTTTCAGAAAAAAAATCTTGATTTTACAAAAGTGAATAGCTTTGTAAATAAGGCCCCATACCTGAAAAGAAGCCAGTACCAACTACACAGAAACAAATCAGACATTTATTCAATGTTTTCATATTAATCTGCCTTAAGTAACTCATGGGCAACTTTGGTTTCAACTAGCTCTAGTTCGTAAGTTGTCAACATAATCAATGCATAAACATTATAAAACTATTGCAGAGTTTCATCGATAATAAAATGTGTTGAGTCAGTAAAGCCGAATAAATCAACAACTTTAGATCTGGCTGTTGTCTTTTTAGAAGTGTAGCAGAACATGTTCCATGAGGTGATAATCACTTTTAGATTCACTTCTTAGTTAGTATGATCCCTTCCGCTGTTTGACATGTTTTGCTTTAAATAGCGAAATCATATTTCTAAATGAATATAAAAAGATTAAACAACTGCAAGAAATACACAACAAATAAGAATATGAAGCCAATTAAAAGAGTGTAAAATTGTACAAGGGATTGATTAACATAATGAGATAGATAATTAATATTTATTATTATTTGTTGAGAACCAGAACAATTGCTGTCCCAATGAGGCTACCATGTAGAGAAACTATATAATTGGCAATTCAAACACATAATTTTAGGTAAAAAGGCTGCCAGCAATGAGCTTCTCTGCATATGATGAGTCCCTGGCTGCCAAGCTTGGAGGGCGCTGGTGGCTCAATTAAGTTCTGACCTACCTCCCACTTTCCTTTGTGTTGGGTGGGGCAGACTCCCTCAGGTAGTGGAGAATTCAGCTAGGCAGGGCAGGGAGGGAAAGGGAAAGGAGGGGAGGAGAGGACCCAGTGTTCCCCTGCAGTTGGGGCCCTTGGCTCCAGTTGTACAGCCCAGGTGTGGGTGGGTGAACTGGTGCAGGAATGGGTGGCAGAGGCACCCCCTCCATCCCCCTGGACCATCTCTTTGTGTGGGGATTACTGGGTGGGTGCAGCAGGCACATGGTGCAGGTGATGGACTGGGCTACCCAAGCTGCCAGATGAGGCTGAGGCTGGGGAATGTACCAGGACCTGGCGTTGGAGCCCCGAGGGGCCCTCTCCTGCTGAGTCCTGGTGCTTGCTGGGCCGTGGCACAGGCTCCAGCAGCCCGTCTGTGCTAGAGAACACACGGTGGGTCTTGCCAGGGTCCATCAGGCCCAGGATCTGGTCTAGCTATCACTGGAAGGGCATGGACCTGCAAGCAGGCCTTGAGCAATGGTTATAGTCCCTGACTTGGACCCACTGTGTCTGGAGGGCCGTGACCTTTTTGCGGCACTGTTGGCTGGAGTGCTGCTGGCTGTGCTCCCGGATGTGCTTAGCCATGACCATGCATATGGGCCTTGGTTTTCATGACCTGGTCAAGCTACCACTGCACCTCTGCATCACCCTAAATTGCTATAAGGTCCATGGTCTTCTATTCAGTTCAGTTTGGCTCCTGGGCCACTGTCTTCACTGTCAGGAAGGCCTACATGAGGCAGGGCAGAGGGGAGAAGTCAGGCTGGGGCTCTGGGTGCCAGTGTTAGCTGCCATATGCCTGCTGGCATGGGGCATGGTGCCTGAGAGGTAGACTCTGCCCATCAGGAGTCCTGGGTGTCACAGCTAGGGTCCACAGGGCTGTAGGGTCCAAAACATACCCAAAGCAAAGGGGCACAGAGCCCACGGGGGCAATCAGGTGCTGGTACGTGCCCCAGGGGCAGAACCAAGGCCTGCAGGGCTGCAGCACCTGGCACATGCCTGTACTGGTGGGACACAGTGCCCAGGGGGCAAGCAGCAGCTGGCACAGGCCCCAGGTGTCAGGCTAAGGTCTCCAGAGGCCTGTTGCAGATAGCCAAAGAGCTGTCCCTACCACATGGCTGTAGAAACTGCCAGCCATGTGGCTCTGCACCAAGCAGGAGACTGGCCTTTTGCTGGTGCAGCTGACTAGACACAGTTTGCACCTATCGTCAACATCTACATGTGCACTAATGCACATTAGTTTAAGGCACCATTTTTCTAGCACCTGTATCTATTGGTACTAGCAAACAGCACATTAGACTAATCTAATGTGCAGTAATTGCCATACATGTGTAGATGATGGTGCTTTAGTGTGCATTAGATTAGTCTAATTTGCAGTAAAGCATCTCGTATAGAAACACCTGCTGGGCGTTTCTACACATGCATTAATGTGCTTTTACTAATGCACATTATATTTAGTATCTCCAATATGAGGTATTAAATAAATGTGCATGAGGCTGTGCTAATGCACAGTACTGCAAGTGCATGCTTTTTGGGTGACACTCAATGTGTAGTAGCCTATTCTACTGCACATTAGTGTATTAGCTTGGCATTTTTTATGTGCCACTTTAATGTGCGGTAGAATAGGCTCCTGTGCATTAAAGCGCATGTGTAAATGCATCCACTGTGTTCTTATTGTATTTAAGTCTATTAGAGTTAAGCCCAAATCCAACATTAAAGGGGTAAGTAGTATTTAGGATGGTTTACAAGGATTACAGATCTTACTCCTTTGGGACGGTGCAATAAGGTCCATTTATAGTTTCATAGTGCTCAGGGTCAGAAGGGACCTAAATAGATCATCAGGTCCAGCCCCTGCCCCAGGCAGAAATGAGTGCAGGGTCATAACACCCCAGCCAAATATCTGCTCAGCCTCCTCTTGAAGACCCCCAATGTAGGAGAGACCACCGCCTCCCTTGAGAGTCCATTCCAGAGCCTGGCAGCCCTAACAGTAAAGTAAGGTCTCCTGATGTCTAGCCTGAACGTTCTCTCTAACATTTTGGGGCCATTATTCCTAGTAACCCCAGGTGGTGCCTGGGGGAACAGAGCCTCACCCAGTTCTCACTGGTTCCCCCTGGTGAGTTTGTAAATGGCCACCAGATCCCCTCTCAAGCATCTCTTGTGGAGGCTGAATAAATTCAGGCCCTTTAGTCTTTCTTCGTAGGGCGTGACCCGCTGGTCCTTGACCATGCGAGTGGCCCTCCTCTGGACCCTCTCAATGCTAGCCACATCCCTCCTGAAGTGCAGCGCCCAGAACTGGACGCAGTACTCCAACTGTGGCCTGACCAATGCCACATAGAGGCGAAGGGTCACTTCCCTGGACCTGCTTGTGATGCATCTGTAGATGCACAACAAGGTGCAGCTAGCCTTACTGACTGCTTTCTCGCATTGGCAGCTCATGTTCATCCTGGAGTCAGCAATGACTCCACGATCCCTTTCTGCCACTGTGTTGACAAGAAGGGTGTTCCCCAGCCTATAGGTGTGTTGCTGGTTCCTTCTCCCTAGATGTAGCACCCTGCACTTGTCTGTGCTGAATTCCATCCTATTCTCCTCCACCCACCTCTGGAACCTGTCTAGATCTAGCTGGATTCTGTCCCTCCCCACCAGCGCGCCCACCTCGCCCCACATCTTGGTGTGGTGTCGTCAGCAAATTTGGACAGTGTGCTTTCCACCCCCACATCCAGATTGCTGATAAAGATGTTGAACAGTACAGGCTCCAGGACAGAGCCCTGGGGGACTCCACTGCCCACATCCCTCCAGGTCGAAAATTGTAAAAAAGAGATGGTAAAACAACTCTCCCACCTTTTAGCCCAATAACCTAATGATTAGGGTGCTCATCCACAAAGTGGGTGACTTAGCTTCTAGGCCCCACTCACCTTAGAGGATTTGAACTTGCATTTCACTTCCCAGCAGTGCTCTAGCAATTAGGCTGTCAGCTAGGATTACCCACTCTTCACCCCACTTGATGAAGTTGGCCTACTGGAAAGTCAAGAAGGGAAAATCTATGGGGAAGGAGCTCTTGAGTTCTGACCCAGACCTACTGCCTTTTGTAAGATGTTTCTACATTTTAGATTGGTTAAAAAGATAGACAGCAAATAGGATAGCGTCTGTCTGCCCTAGTAGAGCCAGAAAGCCCCCTTCCTCCTCACACACACTTTTCAAGGCATTTTATGCTTTTTCTAGATTTCTCTTTTGGTCCCACATATTTTTCCCTTTTGGCTGCTCAGTGGGAAAGTTTCAACAGGATGGAGATTGGGGGTGCTTAATACATGGTTGGTGCATGAATGATGTGTGCCTCCCGCAGCTGGGGGGCCACAGCAGTGGCGGGAGTGCAGCGGCAATAAGTAGGGGAGCTCCTGCAGATGCCGCCGGTGCTGTTGGCAGTGGGGGGTGGGCAGGCGCTGATCAGGGATTGGCAACCACCCACAGATGCTGCAGGCAGCAGCCAGCAGGGATCAGCAGCACCTTTCTGTAGGAGTGCACCACCACAATCAGGGGGGTGCACGTGCACCTGCGTGCACCCCCTATACATTGCCCCTGGTTAGGTGGAGCAGGTTCTTTGTTAGGAAGTGGGAGAAGTTGATTCAAACCCTCTTGGGGACAGAGCCAACAACTTGAGTTTCCCAGACTCACGGAAAATGTCTTAACCACTAGACCAGGAGTGTGCTCAACAGGTTCCCACTCTCTATTCTAGCCTGACAAAGGGTATTTATACCCAAAAGCTTGCAAAGAAGAATTTTTCCAACTATTTGAGCTGGTCTAAAAAAGATATCAGATTTACCCAAAGAACCTTGTCTGCCATTGTCTGGTGTCTTCAGCTGGGAAGGCCCTTTGTTCAAGCTATTACCTGTTCCCTTGACACCTACTATGAGGAGCTCTAACAGCAGCCTATAGTCTATTTCTCTAGGAAAAGTTGGTCAGTTGTCCACCCCATATTCCAGTATAATATATATTGGTGTACAAAACAGATAAAAATTACAGCATTATAAATAAACGGTATATTCATACCCTGAGTACAGTGTAAGAGGGAGCTGATGCAGAATGGTTATTGATTTGCATTCTAATTTACAAGTTTTACCATATTGACAAGCCCTTAATTCTTTGCAGGATTGGAGCTTATATAACAAACATTTTTCTATAATCTTATTAAGAAAAATGTGATTATATTGTGTCGCAACTGCAAGATATTTCAGTATATTTTTGTGCTGTATTCTTGTTATTGGAAGATTTTCATGCTGAAGCATTGCTAAAATTACTGGTACTTTAAAAATCCTTTATTGTAATTTTGTCTTATCCCCTTGGTATTTGTTGTTATGTTAATAAAGAATAGTGTTTTTCCCCATTCACAAAGGGTATATATTTTGAGGAACCCATTGTTGACTTTTTAATTATGAGAGTTTTCTTACACAAAACAAATATATAATCTTTCCCAGTAACTAAAAGTATGACAAATTGAACCTGGCATATACAACTGGTTCGCTAGTTGCCTTTCTGCCGGCCTTTCCATATGGCATCCTTTTTGACAGACATTTGCAAAACTGTCATTTACAGACAGAATAAAAACCGTAACAATTGGTTGCAGTTTTATATGATTTTTGGCTTTTGCATGACATTGGCAGGAATAAATAAATTCTGTAGTTCCTATTTTGAAATAATCTGCACGTAAGTAGTGAAAACAATGCACAAAGATATTCTCTGTACTAGAAGCATTCAGATTTATAAACGTATTTTAAAAGACATAGATCAAATGTATATTACATGAAAGGCATAGGCAAAGGACATCTTCCTGCTGGGAACAAGAAAGGTTCCTGGCTAGAGGGTCTTGCCCCTCTGCTGAGCGTCAAACCAAATGCCAGATTTGGGGTCAGAAAGGAGTTTTATCCCATGGTCAGATTGGTATGGACTGTAAGGATTTTTGCATTCTTCTGCAACAAGGGGTGTAACCCTCTATCCTGGACCTCTTGAGCATCTATTGACAACAATTTATAGAAGCAGGATATTACCTACCGTGGTTCCCTGGCATTACCTGTGGCAGGTTAGGACATTAGGTCTAGGGGTTTAAGGTAATCTTATGTACAATTTTTAAATTATGGTTGCAGGATGGTTTGGATAGAGATGATCCTGCCTCAGGTTAGGAGGTTGGACTAGATAACCTATGAAGGTCTCTTTCAGCCCTACTTCTCTATGACTATATGGAGGGTATCCTGGTTATATTTTAATTTCCAATATTCATTTTTCAGGTAAGAACAGAACTACACAGACAAACAAAATACTAACTTGTTAGAGGTGGGAGTGCTCCATCAGGAGTCTTTCTAAAAGTGCAAGGCAGGGAGTTAGTGAAAGGAGGCTCCAGTAGTCCAAGGGATGAAAAAGAGGAATGGGAAACAACTTCCCTAAAAGGATTCCCTGTCATATTTATTTAATATTGTGTGACAATACCACTTAAAGGTACTGTTTCCAATCTCTCCCATTCTTTTTACCATTCTCCTCCTTTGAAAAGCACCGTATTCAACTCTTTCCTC
This sequence comes from Crocodylus siamensis, assembly GCF_052110815.1. Classification (NCBI taxonomy): domain Eukaryota; kingdom Metazoa; phylum Chordata; order Crocodylia; family Crocodylidae; genus Crocodylus; species Crocodylus siamensis. The sequence continues at coordinate 79,864,309 of NC_143395.1, read as the reverse complement.
TTACCCATGGTACTATCACTTATTGCCCAGCAGACTCTACCCCATGAGACTTCCTCTCTGATTTCAACTCCCGTCTTCTTCTCCTTTCTCTGTGGATATCTTCAGTTTCTATGTTGATGACTCATCTACCCACTTTGCTTCACATTTCACTGCCCTCACTTTGTCATTTGACTTGTGCTGCCTTGTTCAACTCTTTTACTCATTTAAAGGGCCATTCACTTGACATGGCCTTCATCAAGCATTACTCCCACTGATCTTTGCGTTGCTGAATTTCTCCTGACACTACCTGGTCTGTTTTGTCCCCTCCACATCTGTCATTCTGCCTTAACATGAGTTCCACTCCATCAGCACTGATGAATTCTTGTTTGCTTTTGGCCCTCTCCTCCCTGTCTTCTCTTCAGTTTCCTCTGTTGATTTGGTGCTGGTTTTCCCTAAGCTTCTTTGTCCTCTTCTGCCTTATCACAAAAGATCCGCACCCAAGCTGTGTCTCACTCCCGACATTTGCATCCACTACTCCTTTTCATGTGTTGTAGATTATTTCTGGGAGAACTGTTACCAGGGTGACTTCCTCCACAACAGATCCATTTTCGCTCTGTTCAGTTTTGCCACCTTCTTTGCTAAACAATTCTATATCTATGATTTTCACCACACTTTCACCACTTTTGACTCAGGTCTCACCCTGTACTTTCCATCTGATTCTATTTCTTTTTCTCTCTAAATAAAATCTTGCCAGTTTCTGCCAAGAGAAAATGACAACATACAATATGATTTTCCCCATTTCCTTGGTTACCTTCTCCTCTCCCTTCCTATAATTCTCTTGCTGCCTTCCCTGTCAAAGACAGAAGTTCTGTTCAGACAGATCTGCTTTCCCTCCCTAAATTCTCTATTTGTCTCAGTGATGTCCCTGATGCCTTTATCTCCTTGATGCCCACTTACCCTCTTTTTAATTTCTTACACTTCTCTAGCTCTTCTCGTCATAGTAAAAGCATGATTCCATTTCTTCCATCTTAAAAACAAAACAGGACAATACACTTGGACTTTACTGCTAACTACTGTCCTACCTCCTTTCTCTATTTCGTCTACAACAGGAGTGGGAAAAATGGCAGATAGGGTCAGCCACTGAACTCTACTTCCTAGCAGCCCTTACCCACGCCGCTGCAGCCAATTTCCATGGAGACCCCAGCAGACGGCGTGGAGCCAGGGTTTCCACAGAGACCAGCCCCAGCAGCACTGGCAGGGCATGTAGCTGGGTGGGGAGATGATCCCAGGCTGGGACTGGGATCTTGCAGCAATAACAGCATGGTCTGGAGCCGGGGGCAGAGCCACAATCCGCTGCCTGCACACCCCTGCCTGGGGAGTGTGGAGAGCAGATTGCAGTTCTTCTCTGGCTCTGGCCCATGCTGTGACCCCTGCGAGATCCTGGCCCCACAGCAGCTCCCCGCCCAGCTGTGTGCCCTGCCAGTGCTGCTGGGGCTGGTGTCCATGGAAACTCTGGCCCTTCAGTGTCACTGGCCCTGCCGCTGTTGGGATCTCTATGGAAATTGACTGCAGTGACATGGGCAGGGGCTGCTGGGAAATGGAGTCAGCTGCAGGCCTGATCCGGCCTGCAGGCCAGACTTTGCCTGCCCCAGCTCCATAAGCTCACTGAACATACTGCTTACAATCTACATCTGGTGCTTCCTCTCCAATTCAGCTTCAAATCCTTGCAGTCAATTGAAACTGCTTTTCCCCAGGTCTGTAAAAACCTTGTTAGCCAAATCTCAGAACCAGAACTCTGTCTTTATCATCACTGACTGTGAACCCTGTGCTTTCTGAATTCATCTTCCCATGGCTTCAGTGACTGCATCGTCTCCTGGTACTCCTCCTGACTCTCTAATCATTCCTTTTGTGTGTCCTTTAGAGCAGTTTTCTCATCTCACCCCTCATTCACTTTCCAAAGAGGTTCCCACAGGGTTTTGTCGTTTGTCTCCTTTTGTATCTTTATCTCTAATAATCTTATATCAAATTCAACCACCATCTGTATGTGAAAGACTTCCTGATCTACCTCTGCTGTAGACCTGCCTCCTCCAGCCTAAACACAAATTTGACCTCTCTCTCTCTGACATCTTCTTGTGCATAACTAGCCATCAGCTCAAGCCCCAAATGGCACAAACAGAGCTCTTAATGTTCAGTCCCAACCCTTGTCCACCACTGCTACTCTGGCCAACAGCATCACCATGCCTGTCACTCAGACCCATACCATGGGCATCATCTTTGACTCTTGACCTCTTTGTAGGATGTCACATCCAGACAGCCTTTGTGATTTCTCCCATCATGCTTATGGTGGGAAAAAGCTCCTCCTTGTAAACAGCTGCCAGGAGTTTCTCCCCACCATATTTTTGTCTTAAGAGCATAAGAACTGCTATTTACTGGGTCAGACCATAGACCCACCTTGGCCAGCATCCCGTGTCACACAGTGCTGAAAGGGAGAGTGGACTGGGTAAACAGGGATAGACTAGAAAGCAAATAGGGACTTATTCACTGTCTCTTTCGATACAAGAACTAGGGATCACAAAATAAAACTAGTTGATAGTAAGTTTAAAACTAACAAAAGTAAGTTCTTTTTTTCACAGGATGTGTGGAACTCATTGCCACCAGATGTTATAGAAGCTCACAGTTTAGCCAGATTCAAAATGGGATAGGACAGATTCTTGGAGGAACCAGGCATCAGTAGCTATTGAGCACAGGAATTGGGATATAGCCTCTGAACCAGTACTTCCTAGACCTTAAATACTGCAAGGGGTCCTACCCAGTTCACTCTCCCCTTTCAGCATCCACTCTTTGCCACTGCGTGACTCAGGTATGGTTTTTTTGGTGGCACTGAAAATGTAGCCACCAAATCCGTACAAGATGCAACCCCATCACTTCAGGATGTAAAAGACATCCCTGGTGGTCACGGTCGGTGCGGGCAACAGCATCGTGGATCACAATCTCCAGGAAGACCGCCAGCACCCTGCAGGCCTCCTGAGGCCAGCAACCGGCTTCACCCCGCCATGGGCCGGCTTCACGATCCCCTGGACGTTGTCACGAAAAATGCTGCCTTGGCGCCTCGTTTGCCCGGCCCCTCTTCCCTCTTTGCCGCCGCCGCACACGGTGGCCGAGATGGGGCTAGGCCTGGCGCAGCAAACGGCAGTTCTTGTGCCCCCCGCTCCTCCCCGGCTCGCAGCCCCCTCGCTCCCGGGCTCAGGAACTGCTCAAGCCTCTTTCGCGGCGTCTCCGCCTCGCCGCAGTGCCGGGGGCAGCGCCAGCCGGACCCGGGCAGCCGCCTGCGGGTAGCAGCGCCCCGCAGAGGAGCAGCCCGGCCGGGGGCGGCGGGCGGCGGGTGGCGGGCGGGGCCGGCCGGGCCGGGCCGGCAAGGAGCGGCCCTGGCGGAGGCCCAGCGTCCTTCGCTGCTTCCTGCCGCCGCGGGTCTGCGCGCCTGGAGCCGCTGCGTGAGTGCGGGTCGAGCGCGGCGGGAGGGCCCCGGCCCCGGGCAGTGACTGCCGCACGGCAGATACGGCCGCGGTCGGGCCGGGGCACCGGGAGGGGAGAGAGCGGAGCGGAGCGGGGGATCCTGGCGCGGGACTCCGGGCCCGAGCGCTGCCCCCGCGGCGGGCCGGGGCCGGGGCCGGGGCAAGGCAAGGCAGCAGGGCTGCAGCCATGTACATGTTCAGCGCCGCGCGTACGAGCCCTGCTGCAGGCTCAGGCGCTGCTGACATGCTACATGCAGGCAGAGCACAGGCGCAGACCCAGGTGCTGCACGTGCAGACACCCGACAAGGAGACCCAGACACACTGCACCCGCACACATGCGACAAGGAGACACGCCACACACGTTCTGCAAGGGGACCCAGACACACTACACAGACACAGTGCAAAGAGACCCGGGCAAGCTACACACGCAGACATGCAGACCCATGTGCTGCACATGCAGACACACAGCAAGCAGACCCAGACACACTACACATGTAGACACACTACATAGACATGCTGCAAAGAGACCCAGATGCACTACACATGCTACATACATTCTGCAAGGAGACCCAGACACAGTACACATGTAGACACACTATAAGGAGCCCCAAGCACGTGTGCATGTACAGGCACGCTATCTGCATACACCAAGGAGACCCAGACGTGCTACACGCAGGCATGCTACACAGGCATGCTCTAAGCAGACCCAGGCATGCTGCATACGTGGACATACTGCACAGGCACACTCCGAGCAGACCCAGGCATGCTACACACAAAGGCGCATTATACACAGATCCAGACACTGCAGGCTCGCTACACACACAGATGCACTACATGCAGACCCAGACACTACAGCATGCTACATGCAGACAGATGCAACGTGCACTCACTACAGATGCCACACAGGCACTCTATATATGCTCTACATACTACAGACACACTGCATGCAGACAAATACTATAGACACTACACCAAGACACACACTACAGACACACTAAATACACTTAATCCTTTTTCCTTCAGACTTCTCACTCAGCTTTTGTCATGTGTTGTCTCTGTGGACATTTCTTTACGTGCTGGGACATTAACTGGGTAGAGAAGAAGATGAAGCAGCTTGGAGTGAAAGGACTTGGGTCCCAGCCTCCTGTTTTGGGAATGGTCCTTATGAAACTCGGTTTTCTCAGCCAGTGTTTTTCTTTGTTTAATTAAAAATATTTAGAAGAGTGGTCCTCTCTGTGGACAGGCCCCTGTGTTTGTTTGGTGATTTTTTGTGGAGTGCAACTGTATAAAAAAGAAATACAGGATTCAGTAAAATAAAATTAAAAAAACCAAATACCAAATTGTGAAACTTTACCTGACCTGGAGTAACTTCTTCATTAGATGTTTACTAATATGGGAACACTAATGTTACAGTTTGTTGGATTATAAAGTAGATGAGAATGTAATTAAGATGCTTCTCTTCCCTTTGTACTGGCCAGGTTGCTAGGAGCATTCAACACACTTACTTAAAATGGCCTTTCTTTCATGTGCCATGTTGTCCATTACAGGGACACATACACTTCCCACTGTTGTGACATCTCAGCATAGGCTCTATTGATGAAGCAATGCTGAGCGTACTTCTTTGTAGCCTGATAAAACTGTTAACATATCTGACTGAAATGCATGGAATTTTTATCTTTTATTTGGAGTTCACTTTTTTATGATTGATGGCACGGATGAAAATCCAAAGAAGAAAAACTCAGCTAAATTCGTAGAATTATGAATGTGGTAGTTTAGTTTTGGTATACTACCATTGTGAGATAATTCCTATAACTGCATATTAAATATAGGCCCTCAAAGCTGATTAAAATTCAAGTAATTTTGTGCAGAGTAATTTGGAGGACAGTTTAAAAGCTATCCACCAGATCAGTGTGCTTATCTACAAGCTCACAATTTCATGAGTATGTAATACAATCCTTCAAAAAAAAAAAAAAAACGCCAGTATTTTCTGTTTTGCAAAAGGGAGGTAGGGTTGTGGTACAAATATATGCTAGGCTCATTGCAGATTTTGCCTTATAAAGTTGCTCTTCAGTTTTCCTCAGTTACAAATATTTCTTTAGGAAATTTTTCAAAACTGGTATTCAAAAGATTTGTTTACCCTTGAGTTCTGCTGAAGTATCATATCTGTCTCAAGGATTTTGCTGGTAATGTCAATCCCAAATCACAAATAAGTTGTTCTACTTCTGACATATGTCATAAAAACAAATGGGGCAGTCTGCTTGTAGAAAGAAAATGAAAGTAATGTTATGCTCTAAGCAGTTGGTTTTAACTTTCTGAGTGAGAGCACTAATAATAGCACCTGGGATTTTTACAGCACTTAAATGTTTTTAATTGCTGTACTGTCATTAATTACCAAATTTTCCAAGCATCTGTAGATAAATATTCTCATTTGACCATGGTTTTCCTCTCTGTAAACTGACGTGCCTGGGGTTGCACAGTGATTCAGTGGCACAGGAGATTTTAGTCTCAGTGCTAAAAAGGGGGCTGGACTTGATGATCTTCTGAGGTCCCTTCTAGCCCTAATGTCTATGAAATATGGAAAACTCTTAAGGCCTAACCACTTAACTGTTACCTTGTTGTGTACCACAGCATACTACCCTAAAGGACTTATCGCACCTACAGTTCCTGTCCCAGTATCTTGGGCTCTCCGTGATTATTATTCCTCTTTCACCTTGGCCAGTTCTCAGGGTTGGGAGCTCTTGCTCTTTCTCTCTAGGTGTTCCTGCAGAGTGTGTCCCCTAAGCTGTCACTGAACAAGGAGCAACTGTCTCAAGTTGTACCAAGGGAAGTTTAGGTTAGATATTAGGAAGAATTTTCTCACTAGGAGGGTAGTAAAACATTGGAACAGGTTACCCAGAGAGGTGGTGCAGTCCCATCTTTGGAGGTTTTCAAAACCTGGCTAGACAAAGCTTTGGCTGGTATGATCTAGTTGGGGCTGGTCCTGCTTTGAGCAGGGCGTTGGACTAGATTTCCTGAGCTCCCTTCCAACCCTAACTTTCTATGATTTTGTGACTTTCATTGTGTTCTCCTTCAGCTTCTTGAACCACCTTTTTTGGGTTGTCTTTGTCCTATTGTTACAGTAGACTCTGTTCTCTTGCCTGTCTCATTTCACATGATCCACCCATCTTGGCTTTTCTGTGATGGTGGCCTGCATGTACCACAGTTCATATTGCTCTATCACCTAGCCAGTCAGCTCTCATCTTACCCAGTGGTCATCTGAGCATTCCTATTTTGTCAGCATAAAGCAGTTGTTGTTCTCATTTTCTCAGCGGTCAGCATTTCTAACTCTTATGTCCTGCTCATGTCCTGGCTGGCTTATTCCTGTTTGTGACATACGCTTTGCTTTTCAAGGGGTTGCCATGACTCTATAGCAGAATTACAATTGACCACAACATATGTCTAACACACTAGCTCTCTCCTTATTCATCTTTAGTGGGGGTTTTTCTGTTTTCCTTTTGGCTGGAGTAGGAAGTAGAATACTTTACTTTTGCTGCATGAATTGGACTGATCTAAAATCAGCTATAGGAGAGACTAACCTACATTCTGCAGCAAAGTGTTTGCTCATTTTGGCATTGTATATACATAATCCTTTCTTACTTGTTTTGGTCATAAAACAGGTTGTGGGCACTTTTGTTGTCAAGGCACATCTAATGTCTGTTAATAATTAGCACTTTCAGCATGAAGGATGGGCAGAACAGAGTCTCAATGAATGCAAAGCATGAAAACTGACAAGCAGGGCTTAGCACAGGCAGATGGATCAGGTTGATTAATGAAAGTGGGAAGTACTCTGGGATCCATTACTGTCACCAGGAAAGTTTTATAAGATAAAGGCAGAAGGGTCTACTTAAATTCTTGTACAAAACACAGCGGTCTATTATCCCTCTAGGACTATAATGTAATGTCACTAGTAGTATATGAGCTCTCATTCTGGTGTGGGATGTGCCTCTGGGCCAGAAGAACATGGATGCGACACTTTCAGAATTTCAAATGACAGTTTTCAATGAAAAAAGTGTTGCTGCCACTACCAGTCAGCAATTCTGGTCCTTTTACTACTCTAGCAGGCAGTGAAGGCCTTGTTTGCTCCAAAGATTTTTATGGCTGTCATAACACTGAAAGTCCTGAACTGTTGATTGATGACATCGTCCAGTTGCTAGCCATGATAAATGTTTGTCCTACTCTGATTGGATGACATTTGATCTAGTAATGAATTGGGCAAAATGCCACAAGTAGCTATGAAAAGCCACCAAAACACATGCACTCCTAGCTTGTGTCTTGTGTCAGAATGTGCAACAGTTCCACAGCTCTTGTAGAGGTAGTATTGTTTGTATGATAGATTGGTCCAGAGGAATACATAGTTCCTGAGATAAGAAGTTCATAATGCCTCTGTCTCCCAAATGCAGATACAGAACGTTGTGATTTCTTGAGTAAGTATATTGAAGACCTCCCCCGCCATGGGAACCTGGTGTCCAAAGTTCTGCAGCAACAGCTGTGTTCTGCTTAGCTGAATACTATATTCAGTTTACTTTTCGCTGTCTCACATTTTCAGTGTCTTTTTTACATGAGACATTATTATAATAGTTGAAGGCTTTTGATAGTGGGAGAGGAGATATTTGGTGCTCACTATGCCTGAGAAGAGATGAGAAGCAGTTTGGGATGAACATGTTAGTTGTAGCATGTTCCAGCTTATGTGCACAATAGTTAAATAGTTGACAGTACTGGTTTTGCAGATTTTGTAATCGGCCTTCTGAGATGAATGGAGGCGCTTACCGTTCCTTCAAACAATTGCTTTGGACTGTCTGCCTGTTTTCATGTAGTCACACTTCAGTTTACATTTGGTTGATTATCTTAATTTTATTTTGTGAGACCAACATTATTACCAGTTTACCTATGGAGTTGATTGACTTTCCAAGGTTATTAGCTTCCTTTGTTGCAGCTGGCTATACTTTGTGGTTACACAGCCTGTGTGTTTATACAAGAGCAGATAAATCTATTCTCTGGCAACTAGAGAGGTAGGCTGTGCCCTAGAGCTGAGTACAGTAAGGGAATGCTTTGTAAAGTTGTTAATCCTGTCTAGGCCAGGTGCCAGTGATGCTTTTAAAATGTGTCTAATTAAAACCTGTTAGCTAAAATGTTTAACCCCCCCCCCAGCTGTTTACCTACTCTGGTGATGCCTAGGCATTCTCCATTCCCTGCCTCTCCCCTCTTTCTCTTTTCCCTGCTTTTCTTTCTCCCCACCCCCTTTCATCCGTCAGCTATAATATAGCAGTCTGAAATACATATTTGAAGTTCATCCTTTGCTGCATAACACTGAAAGATACTGTAGCTTTATTCCTGTTTGCAATGGAAGCAATTCTTGAGCTGCTCCTTTTTAAATATACTGTACATGATTTGAGGGGTAAGGGAATAATTTGAAATTTCAGTGGTCTCTAGAGAGCTTTCCTCTCAAAACCACCTAAAGATAGAACTGTAGAAAGTTAGAATTGGAAGGAACCTCAGGAGGTCATGTAGTCCAACCCTCCCATTTAAAGCAGGACCAGCCCCAACTAGATCATCCCAGCCAAAACTTTGGTTGGGTTTTGAAAACCTCCAAGGATGGAGCTTCCACCACCTCTCTGGGTAACCTGTTCCAGTGTTTTACTACTCTTCTAGTGAGAAAAGTCTTCCTAGTGTCTAACCAAAACTTCCCTTGCTGAAGCTTGAGACCATTGCTCCTTGTTCGGTCATCTGCCACCACTGAGAACAGCCTAGCTCCACCCTCTTTCAACCCCTCTTCAGGTAGTTGAACACTGCTATTAAGTATGTATGGAGGACTTCCATTTCCTTGGTTTGTAGTGTTGAGGTGATATCGTGAAGGTCCAAGAGATATACAGAAAGTAAGAATTCTTGTGGGTGATATCTTTTATTGGACCAACTGTATGGTTGGTACAGGCATAGGCAGGATTTCAGGTATCAGTACCCTTCCTCAGAGGGATAATAGGTAACATTTGCTTATTGCCTTTATTTTAGGATTTTGAATGGCCGCTTGGTGTCTGGGCTTTTTCCACATAAAATGGATGGAATGGTGATAGACATACCTTAAGAGCTCTACTTTGTGGCATAAGGCAGTACTATGAAGGGATCCCTAATTTAGCTTTGAGGCCAGCTCCAGATCTAGAAGCAGAAAAGCTGGTATTAGCAGAACACTACACCTAAGCTAATTGACTCTCTCTCTTTCTCTCTCTCTCTGCCTTGTACCATATCAGCATACACTTAATGCAGTCTTTGGATTAGATACAAATTCCTCTGTCTTATTTTCTAAGAATATTCTGCATGGGACCCTATGTGCTTTGGCTTTTTTACTGTTGAGGTTTTGGGGTAAGAGGTTGGTTACCAATGGGAATGGCCTTCAGGTTACAATTTTAAAACTTTATCAAGGTGGAGGCTTTTGCAGTCTTTCTAAAAGACCAGCCATTATTTTACAAGTGCATTTTTTCTCTTTTGTCTATGTATGTACCTCTCTTGCCTCACCACCAGTCTGAACAGCTCCAAAATATTTAGCCTCATGTTGGTTGATATTACCTCCATTTTATTGTCAGGGAATTAAGGCACAGAGATGCAGAGCTTGAGATGTTCAAATTAGTATTGTTTTAAAAATGATAGGATATATGTGGCCAAATCTGCTGCACTGCTTTGAAGTAATTTATTTAAGAATATAAGAATTGCCATTTAGTGGATCAGACCATAGGTCCATGTTGCACAGTATCTTGTGTCACACATTGGCAGAGGGTAGATGCTGAAAAGGAAGGTGAACTAGGTACGGCCAGTGTTTTTCTTGCCTGTTCCTCTTCCATGTGCAGTCTCCAGCATTTAAGGTCTAGGACAGGGGTGGGCAATTATTTTGGGCAGAAGGCTGCTTACTGAGTTTCAGCAAGCCATTGAGCGCCACATGACAGGCAGCCCAGGGCAGATTAATATTAATTTTCTAAATTTTTTAGGGGCCCCGAAGGCCGGATAGAATGGCCTGACGGGCTGCATCCAGCCCCCGGGCCGAATTTTGCCCACCCCTGGTCTAGGAAGTACTAATTCTGAGACTGTATCCTTAATTCCCATGATTAATAGTTACTAATGCCCTGTTCCTCCAAGGATTTGTCCAGTCTCTATTTGTACTGTCAACTTCTACAACATCTGGTGGCAATGAGTTCCACATTTTAATTGCATGCTGTGTGAAAAAGAACTTCTTTTTGTTAGTTTTAAACTTACTACCTACTAGTTTCATGTTGTGTCCCCTAGTTCTTGTATTGAGGGACAGTAAATAATAAATCCCTTTCTCTTTGCCATTTAGTATATTGTAAACCCTTATCATGTCCCCACTCAAGCTTCTCGTCTAAACTGAATAGGCCTACTGTCTTCTCCTATGGAAGCCCCTCTGTACCACTAATCATCCTTGTTGCCCTTCTCTGGGCCTTCTCTAGTTCTTCTATGCCCTTTCTGAGGTGTGTGTACCAGAAGTGGGCACAATATTTAAGGTGTGGATGCACCATGGATTTCTAAAGGGGCAGAATGATACTTTCATTTTGTTTATGTCGCGCCCCTAATGCCGGTGCACCCTTGACCTGCGAGCCTGGGTCGGCACGACTGGCTTGGCGCGAGGAGGGGGATTTCTAACTGGACAGGTGGGTGATAACGGTGAGCAGGAGTCAGAGGATTTAAACACAGTGTATTGGTTACACAGAAAGTTTATTTTACTTATGCTACTGATGTGATGCAGCGTAGGCAGAGGAGTTGATTTATTCAGTTACAGCATGCAGATATCATGTTACTCAGCATTTACAGGGTAGGTAAGAGAGTTACTTGTTACAGATTCCGAGCGATTCACATAAGCCGTTGCAGTCTGCAGGTTACCGAGAGCTCTTGATAAGAAAGATAACAACAAAGATAGACGGGCCGGCAAGACGGAGATACGCCAGAAAGATACGTAGGCGGAGAGATAATATTTGTGCACAATCTGTTCTTCTTGAGTGTATACACAGTTCTCTGCTTTGGGCGGAAGTTCTTTCAAAGTTATATTTGCCAAAGGTGACCAATTGCTATACGTCAGGCATGAATAATTAATGAGTTGGCACTTATGCTTTCTTTGTTTGCTCAAATTTTAGAAAAAGGGGGGTTATTTTTACTTGGGTGGTACTGGTCCTGTTTGGTCACAGGATGGCACGCATAGTATATTATTTAATTTTACAACTTCACTAAAGTAGTTTCATTTTTATCTGGTCACCATGGGTACCGATATCTTTTTTTGACGTCACGGTACCAAGCTGCAATTTGTTCAAGGTTAGTGTCTTTCTCTCTTGTGGGAACTCAGGTGATTTGAAATGAGGCATAGACAGGGGTATGTATATGCAGCACTGTTAATACAGAGGGATAGATTACAATTACAGAGTTTGTTGTGTTAGCTTCTGACCTTTTGCCATCTGACTTTTTGCCATCGGCATCTGAAATCAAAGACTTTGATCTTTGACAGTTTACAATTCTGTTCTTAATAATCCTTAATATTTTGTTTGTCTTTTTGATGGCTGCTGAGCATGGAGTTGATGTTTTTTAGCAGACTTTCCACAAAGACTCCCAGATCTCTTTCCTGTGTGGTAATAGCTACTGTAGAACCCATAATTGTGTAGGTAGGGTTTGGGTTTTTATCTCTGTGCATCACTTCACACTTCTCTACATTAATTTCACCTGCTATTTAATTGCCCATTCACTTAATAGTAGAGATGCATCGATACATTGGTTCGATATCGTATCAGTACTGATACAAAGAAAATTGGCTGTATTGGAAATTGGCCCAGTGGGGCCAATAATTTGGTTGATAAATGCCTGTGCGTGCGCAAGCCGCAGTACAGCACTTAGGCAGGGAGAAGCATAGCCCGGTAGTGTGAAGAGCTGCCTCCATTTGGTAGGTTCCTTGTGGCAGGAGGGGAAGGGTGAGGGAAGGGGTATGGAAGGGGCAGATCACCCCTGCCTGCAGTGAGGGAGGGGATGGAGCAGGGGTAGACACTGCCCAGCCAGGGCAGGGTATGGGACAGACTTGTGACTTGTCAGGGGTGGCTTCTGCCACTGTGCGCATCCCGGGAGGGCATGGGGGAGGTGTGTACCCCCTGAATCTGTGTAGGGTGGGGCAGGCAGGCTGCAGCTAAGGGCTGGAGCCGGGCTGCACCAGGGGCTAGGCTCGGGGCAGGGGCTATGGAGGGGGCTGCAGCCACGCCAGATTTTGCTGTAGCTCCCTTGTGGCACCACTGCATACCCAGCACAGCCCTGGTTCTTCCCAGTGCATGTGGGGAGGCAGGGGTTGAGCCAGGAAGAGCCGGGGCTGTGCCAGGTGCATGGTGGCAGTGCTGAGAGTGAGACTACAATGAAATTTGCAGTGGCTGTAGCCCCTTCCATAGGCCTGGCCCTGAGCCCAGCCCCTGGTGAGAAATGCCTGGCACAACTCTGGCTCCAGCTTGCAACTGCAGCCTGCCTGCCCCGCACAGATCTGGGGGACACCCCGCCCCCCATGCCCTCCTGGGCTGTGTGCAGTGGTGGGGGCCACCCCCCCTCAACAAGCTGCAAGTCTGTCCCGTGGCCTGCTTCACCCTCGCTGGGTAGTCCTTGCCCCTGTCCTCTCCCGCACTGCAGGGCAGGGGTTGATCTGCCCCGCCATGCCCGTTCCCTCCTCTTCCACCATTATGGACTTACCAGCTGGAGGCAGCTCTCCACACTGTATCCGAAATTGGACTGGAATCAGCTGATATGCCTCCTTAAAAATCTGATATCGGTATCAGCCCCCAAAATCTCTATTGGTTCACCCCTACTTAATAGCGCCAGATCCTTCTGTAGTTCCTCACAGTCTGCCTTGGTCTTTATCATTTTGAATAATTTGTCCAAATCCCCAAATTTGTCCACTTCCCTACTCACCCCCTTTTCCAAATAATTTATGAATATGTTAAACAGCACTGGCGCGTACATGGAGCTGATGTGGGAGCTGTAGAGCCGGCATAGCTGTCTGCAGCCTGCCTGCTGCTTGCTACAGCTGGCCAAAGCCCAGGCTGGCTACAAACAGGTGTGCCGGGCTCCAGGGCCCAGTCACCAGCTCTGTGCTGGGAGCGGGGGAGAGACCGGGGTTGTGCTGCCTCAGGTCCCTCCCCCACTGCCCGGTCTGAGGCATGCGTGCACGCACCAGTGCAGAGCTGATGCCGGGGCTCCAGAGCCTGGCACAGCTGTTTGGAGCCTCTTGGCTGCAGCTGGCCCCGGCTCTGGGTAGCTGCTGCCAGCCAGGAGCCTGGGCTGCTCCCAGCAGGCAGCTGGGACGCTGCAAACCCTGTTGGGATCAGCCTGGGCTCCAGCAGCTACCTAGAGCCAGGGTAGCTGCTGACAACCACAGAGCCCAGGCTGGGGGGAAGGGGCTTTGTGTGGGGTGTAAGGGGCAGCAGGGCTGGGAGACAGGGGCTTTGGGTGGGGGGCAGGGAGCACAAGCAGGGCATCCTGCCATGTATCCCCTGCCCTCATTTTGTTTTTCTGGCATGCTGGCACTCCGGCATCTTCCAAGGCAGGCATTGTGGTGTGTTTTGGCACTCTGGCCAAAGAATGTTGCCTACCCCTGTAGTAGAGTCTAAGGAGGCAAATGAAATGATGCAATGAAAAGTGCTTTTAAAAGTTAAATAGATGTTCATACCTGCTCTAAAGTCATTGTTGGGCCTAGTGTTTTACTACTTTGTAATACTTTATTCTGCAGATGAAATAATTACAAAAAGAATCAAGTTAGTTTAAATGTTAAACTTAGTTTGAGCACAATATATTTACCTTTCAGTATCTAAATATGAATGTCATGAAGAAGTTGCTTGTTATCTGACTACTCTTGTTTAGAAGATCTGTTATATAAAGCTTGGTCAAATGAATGCCATTCTCCACTTCTGCCTTGCATTGGTTATTATTACTGTGTGTCAAATTTGAAACTTCAAATTAGCTGTCCAGGCTGCTTTTAAAAAAATTATGACCTCTCTGAAAGATAAAGAAAGAGCAATTGCAGGTATGATCTTTTGATCTAAATAATGTTTTTTGCAGGCAGGTTTCCAGAAGGATTCTTTTGAAATGTAAAGATATAATCAAAATAGATCATTTAGATTTCCTTCATTCTCCACCATAACAATAACTCCTCAATAGCATGTGATAATGATCATAATTTAGACTGCTGATACAGAAAGCTCACAAAAATCTCTGAACTGATATTCTTGTTTTGTCTTGCAATGACTATTCTGAAAAGAACAGATGATAGTTTCCTGCTTAAAATATTTAAGAAGCATATTGAGAACTTATGAAGTTAGAATTATGTGTATAGTTGAGGACTGAGTGAGTAGAGCATTATTTTTACTATGATAAATTTTAGTTGGTTTATATCCAATATCACACTGAAAGGAGAGATCTCATTGTGAATTCACTTTGAGAATAAGGAATTTAAAAAAGTCATACATTCATGTGTCAACTATAACAACAACTTTTTAGTACTTGTCTCCCCAGTAGCTTTACCCATGACAAAACAATGAGCCAGTATAGTTACTAATGCTGTCTTAGTTCTACTACTTCTGTTCTGCCCAGAATAAAGGATTTTCCCAACTTCTTCAATTGCCTGGTTCTGGAAGTTGTTGGTGAGGCTACCAGATTGATTAATGAGGGTATTGCACTAACTCAGGTTATGGACAAAAAAATGGACACACTGGTACAGGGCAAGACTGGGATGTAAATAGGAGTCAAATAGTATCAGTACAGGTACTAATGAACAAGCAGTCAGCAGTCAGTTGTCATCTTATGCCTCAACAAGAAGGTAGAGGTTAACTCGGTGCATGTCAAAGGGGAGCACATATCTCAGAATTCTTTGTGACTCCACTTTCCCAGTGCAGTGTGGGATACCTGCTGCAGTTCTGGGTAGTAGGGTTGAAATGTTGATGTAGCTGTGATAGTTCATGTCTGAGTGGTAAGGATTTTTTGGATACTTTTTATTGGAATAGTTGCAGAGTTTGGAGTGCAGTTGGCCAAACTCCTGGGCTTCAAGTGCTTTTCTTCAGGTCTGAGGAAGAAGACTACACAGGCTGAGCTCACTGTCACAGAAAAGTCGCTATGCATGCAAATACAGTCTGCTTGGAGGGGTGGAGGAGGGCTGTGAAATAGGAGTGAAAAGGTGTTAACAGGAACATTGCTTAAGATGAAATTAATTCAGTAAAATAGGGGATCTAGGTTAGTGGCAGAGGGAGACTATTCAAGGAGGAAGTTATTACCTGTGAAGTGGAGGGACATTATTGGCTGTATTTGTTAGGTTGTAATGAACCATAATGTCATTGTCTATATAAATCCAGATTTTTTTTATGGTCCAGAAGAGCTAGGATTTTCTGTTCCCAGGACCATCTTCTTGCAGTGTTTTTATAAATTCTCCTTGAGTACAAGAGTTGCGACATTGGAGGGGGAGTGATTGTTCTGGGAAAAGCATGCTCCTACTGGTTTTCATGCATCTCTTCTGCTTATTTTTTTCTGTGAGAGTTCATTCTGGTGCATAGTTCCTGTCTAGTTTTGGCTAGGTACTTTCCATTAGGGCATCTGGTACGCTGGATAACGTGCACCATATTCTGCGATGTACATGTATAGGAACCATGGATTGTGATGGATGCCTTATGAGGGGTGTTCACCCTTGTGGTACAGTAGATGTTTACTTTTGACAGATTTTGCACTTACTGTTGAGGCAAGGTTGTATCCCATTTGGAGTCTGTTGACCGCAGGGGACTTTGCTTCTGATGATGAGTTGGGCCACGTTTGGAAGTAGTTTGAAGGCCAGGAAGAGAAAGTAGGGAATACTTCCCTCATGGTCTGATCTGAATGAGGTGAGTTGACAGTAAAATTGTTCCAAAATAATGGTTAATAAAGCATAGTATGGTAACTGGTGCACTTAAGATTAATTAAAAAAAATCATTATAACATTATGGATATATGGTAAGTCCTGATTTGGCAGATGTGCATGAAACTTAATATATGTTCCTGAATTCAGTGCCACTGCTTACATGCTTAGAATTTTACTGTTAAGCATTTGCAGGATTCCATCCTTAATTATGGGGAATTCTTAATATTCTACTATTCAAGAATGGTATGCCATTTAATACAGTGTAATATGATCCACCATATAATGCTGCTTTTCCTTTCTCAGGAACAAGGGAAGAGTGGTGAAAAGAAGTGATGAAAAACCAGTTTGGGTGTGACTTACAGGCTATCTGTTATTATTATTATGCAGAGACATGGCTTTTTTATTTTGAAGTAAATCTCTAGTTATGGTTGCAAAGAAAATCTTCAAAGCATGAAGTAGTCTGACTGATGTAAAGTTATTTCCTGGGTTTATGGTGTACCTGAAACAGTAGGTTTGAGGTGTAAATTGCTTCAGTCATTTCAGAAGAGACATTCATATGTCAATGCTGATATCAATGCTGGGCAACAAGCAGGAGGAGCTCATCCTCCTGTTCAGTGCAAAGAATTATGACGTCATTGGGATAACGGAGACCTGGTGGGACTCCACCCATGACTGGACCACGGGTATAGAGGGCTATACCCTGTACAGGAGGGATCGTGTTGACAAAAGGGGCAGGGGTGTAGCTCTCTATGTGAAGGAAAGCTACAAGTCCCTGCAAGCTGATGTTGGCGACCAGCATGGACAGCTAGAGACCCTCTGGGTAAAAATTCGTGGGGAATACGGCACAGGGGACACAACGGTGGGAGTCTACTACAGACCTCCCACTCAAAGTCCTGAACTTGACCAGGAGTTCACCCGGGAACTGACTGAGGCCGCTTGCTCCAGGACCTTGGTTGTCATGGGTGACTTCAATTACCCGGACATCTCGTGGGAAGATCACTCAGCAAAATCCGAGCGGTCGCAAAGCTTTCTCTCATGCGTGGATGACCTCTATCTGATTCAAGAAGTCTATGGGCCAACGAGAGGCAAAGCGCTGCTCGACCTGGTACTGGCTACGGGGGAAGACCTAATCGGTGACCTAGTGATCGATGGGAAGCTGGGTGACAGCGACCACGAGCTGATCACCTTCACCATCGGCCGTAAAGCTGGCAAGTCAGTCAGCAACACAGAAGTCCTTGACTTCAGAAAAGCCGACTTTGACAAGCTCAAGAGGCTTGTCGGTCAGGCCCTTAGGGACCATGACTCCAGGGAGATGGGAGTTCGAGAAGAGTGGTTGCTTCTCAAGGAAGCGATCCTCAATGCACAAGCTAAATCTATTCCAACAAAAAGGAAAGGCAGCAAGAAGGCACAGCAGCTCTCCTGGCTCTCCAGGCACCTAGTGGACCTCCTGCGGCTAAAAAGGAAAGCCTACAAAGGATGGAGGACAGGATTCACCTCCAAGGAGGATTATTCTGCACTGGTCCGGTCCTGCAGGGAGCAAACCAGGAAAGTCAGGGCTGCAACTGAACTCCGACTAGCTTCAAGCATCAAGGACAACAAAAAGTCCTTTTTCAGATATGTGGGCAGCCGGAGGAAAAGCAAGGGCAACGTTGGACCCCTGCTAAACCAGATGGGGCAACTGACAACTGACGCCCAGGAAAAAGCCAACCTATTAAATAGGTACTTTGCGTCAGTCTTTCATCAGTCCCATGGGACGCCCATGCCTGCTATGGGACAGGGAGATCTGGGTGATGCGGATCCCCTACCCTCCATAAATGCTGACTTCGTGAAGAAACATCTTGAGAAGCTGGATACCTTCAAGTCAGCCGGCCCTGACAATCTGCACCCCAGGGTACTCAAGGAGCTGGTGAGTGTCATAGCCCAGCCCCTGGCACGGATCTTTGAAAACTCCTGGCGCTCTGGTGTAATGCCCAAAGACTGGAAGAAGGCCAATGTGGTGCCGATCTTCAAGAAAGGGAGGAGAGTGGATCCGGCTAACTACAGGCCCATTAGCCTGACTTCTACCCTGGAGAAGATCTTAGAAAAGTTTATTAAGGAGGCCATCCTTGATGGACTGGCCCAGGCTAACATCCTAAGGGATAGCCAGCACGGGTTTGTTGCGGGTAGGTCTTGTTTGACCAATCTCATTTCCTTCTATGACCAGATGACCTATCACCTGGACAAGGGAGAAGAGATTGATGTCATATATCTTGACTTCAGAAAAGCTTTTGATCTGGTATCCCATGATCACCTGTTGGCCAAACTGGCCAGTTGTTGCCTTGGCTCCACCACGATCCGCTGGCTGGGAAATTGGCTCCGTGGTCGGACCCAGAGGGTTGTAATTGATGGCAGTCACTCATCGTGATGCTCTGTGACCAGTGGGGTCCCTCAAGGCTCTGTCCTTGGACCCATACTGTTCAACATCTTCATTAACGATGTGGACATTGGAGTCAGGAGTGGACTGGCCAAGTTCGCTGATGACACCAAACTTTGGGGCAAAGCATCCACGCCAGAAGATAGGCAGGTGATCCAGGCTGACCTGGACAAGCTCAGCAAATGGGCAGACGAGAACCTGATGGTGTTTAACACCGAAAAATGGAAGGTTCTCCACCTTGGGAGGAAAAACCTGAAGCACCCTTATAGGCTCGGCAGTGCTATGTTGGATAGCACTACAGAAGAAAGAGACTTGGGGGTCATCATTGACCACAAGATGAACATGAGCCTGCAATGCGATGCTGCGGCTAGTAAAGCGACCAAAACGCTGGCGTGCATCCATAGATGCTTCTCGAGCAAATCCCGGGACGTCATTCTCCCCTTGTACTCGGCCTTGGTGAGGCTGCAGCTGGAGTACTGCATCCAGTTTTGGGCTCCACAATTCAAAAAGGATGTGGAGAAGCTTGAGAGAGTCCAGAGGAGAGCCACACGCATGATCAGAGGTCAGGAAAACAGATCTTACGATGATAGGCTGAGAGCCATGGGACTCTTTAGCCTGGAAAAGCGTAGGCTCAGGGGTGATCTGATGGCCACCTATAAGTTTCTCAGGGGTGACCACCAGGATTGGGGGGAACGTTTGTTCACCAGAGCGCCCCAAGGGATGACGAGGTCGAACGGTCACAAACTCCTGCAAGACCGCTTCAGGCTGGACATAAGGAAGAATTTCTTTACTGTCCGAGCCCCCAAGGTCTGGAACAGTCTGCCAGTGGAGGTGGTTCAATCACCTACGTTGAACACCTTCAAGAGTAAATTGGATGCTTATCTTGCTGGGGTCCTATGACCCCAGCTGACTTCCTGCCCTTTGGGCAGGGGGCTGGACTCGATGATCTCCCGAGGTCCCTTCCAGCCCTGATGTCTATGAAAGTCTATGAAATCTTGAATATCAATAATTAGGGACCTACTTGAATCATGTTTTCACTGTGTTCACAGAAACTGCTGAAAACGGTGGTCTCCATGATTGTCACCAAAAATCTCATTGGCTATGATTTCCCAGGAAGTCAACCAAAAAAAAAACCTTAATAAAAATTAAATGCTGGCTTCCCAATGGGAGCCAGCATTTCTCACTGCCTCTGTGGTCCAGCCTCACAGCCTGCCTGGGGAAGGTGCCTTCTAGTGGGGTGGCACAAATGTTGGTGGGGGGAGGGGCAGCTGCCCCTTATGTCTCTATGGAAATCATTGCTGAGGGGTGGGGCTGCACAAAAGGCATCCAGGAGTCAAGATGGCAGCCACTCCCTTCCCCCTCCTTCTCCCAGAGTCTACCAATCAGCACTAAGGGCTGGGGCCACCACAAAATAACGGTGAAATCAGCTCTTCAGGCTGTGACCAAGCCATGACAATTGGTTTCTCTTGGTGTGAGTTAGGTAGGTCCCTGTCAATAGTGTCAACTATTCCACTCTTTGCCAACGGAGGTAAGAAAGGAAAGGGAATATTTTTATCATTAAGATCAATAGCAGTATATTCCAAAGTAGGAATGAAACAAAAAGCTAATCAGTGGACGTAGGAGATTGCCTAAGATAATTTTGGAACCATTGGCTATCCTCTTTGAGAACCCATGGAGGTTTGGTGATGCCCCAGATGACAGGAAAAGGGCAAATATAGGCCCATCTTTAAGAAAGAGAAAAAGTAGGATCCAAAATATTATAGATCAGTCAGCCTGATCTCAATACCTGGAAAGATTGTGGAGCAGGTCCTCAAGGAATCCATTGTGAAGCACCTAGAAGAGAACAATATAATCAGGAACAGCCAGCATGGATTCACCAAGAGCAAGTCATGCATGCCTGACCAAACTGATTTCCTTCTATGATGGTGACAGCTCTGTGGATGAGGGGGAGAGCAGTGGATGTGATGAAAGCCTTGTGAAAGTCAGGGTATGGCACTGTCTCCCACAAGGTTCTCATTAACAAGCTAAGGAAGTATAGATTAGTACTTTAAGGTGGATACATAACTAGTTGGGTCATCATACTCAGCAACTAGCCCTCAATGACTCAATGTGTAGCTTGGAGGAGGTATAAAGTGGGGTTACCCGGGGTCTGTTCTGGGTCCGGTGTTGTTTAAAATCTTCATTAATGATTTGGATGATGGGATTGAATGTAAGCATAGCATATTTTTGGATGGCACCAAGCTGTGTGGAATTTCAGACACTCTCAAGAGTAGGGCTAGGATCTAGAATGACCTCTATTGGAGAAATGGTCCATAGTCAATCAGATGGGATAAGTGCTGTGCTTGGACTGGGGAATGACTGGCTAGGTTGTAGTATTGCAGAGAAGGACCTAAGGGTTCTTGTGGACCATAAGCTGAATATGAGCCAATTGTGTGCTCTTGTTGCAAAAAAGGCCAATAGCATCCTGAGTTGACAGGAGTGTCACTTACAAATCAGGGGAAGTGATTCTTTTACTCTCTTCAGCACTGGTGAGGCTCACCTGTAGTTTTGTGTCCAGTTTTGTGCCTCACACTTCAAGAAGGATGTGGACAGTTTGGAAAGAGTCCAGTGCTGAGTAACAAAAATGATCAAGGGCCTGGGAGTCG
The DNA here is from genome assembly GCF_052110815.1 of Crocodylus siamensis. Taxonomy (NCBI): domain Eukaryota; kingdom Metazoa; phylum Chordata; order Crocodylia; family Crocodylidae; genus Crocodylus; species Crocodylus siamensis. Next base: position 79,842,826 of record NC_143395.1, on the reverse strand, counting down.
AGGGGAAAAGGCTGAAAGAACTAGGATTATTTACTCTGGAGAAAAGAAGACTGAGGAGGGATTTGATAACAGCCTTTAAATACCTGGAGGGTGATTATAGAGGGGATGGAGATGAACTTTTCTTTGTGGGCATAGTAGAAATGATTAGGAGGAACAGCCTCAAGCTATAGCATGGGAAATTTAGGCAGGAGATTAAGGAGGAACTTTCTGACTATGAAGGTGGTCAAGCATTGGAAGAGGCTAACCAGGAATATGCATGCTTGGCAACTTTCAAAAGCAGATTAGACAAGACACTTGGTTGGGATTATTTAATAAGAGACGCACCAGCCTAGAGCAGGAGGCTGGACTCGATGACCTTGTGAGATCCCTTCTATCTCTGCTTTCCTGTGAGCCTGTATATTACCACATTTACTTGAATATAAGGCAAGGTTTTTTTCCCTCCGATCAGTGAAAAAAGCCTATCTCCTATTTGCATATGAAGTAGAGGGGGTAACAGGTAGCTGCTGTGGCTCTGACTCTGGCACTGACCCGGGGCACTGACTGGCCCTGAGCCTGGAATTTTTTACACACACACACACACGCACGCACGCGCGCACGGGAATTATAACAAATTTATAAATTTTCCATAAATGGAATTAATTATTGAGGGATCATCTTATATTCAGGGTCATTTTATATTCAAGTAAATATGGTATGTTTTAAGCTAGGTCTTTAACCAGGCATAGCTCAACTGCAGGAGATTGTAACTGGTTTTATTTTCCTGAAAATGGGCTTAGCTTTCAAAGCTTTAGAAATGTGTATACTGCATGAGTGAGAATATCTAGATGTTTTAGATGCGTGTGTGTGTGTGTTTCAAATGGCTTTTAAAAGGTCTGCATTTGTATTAGTGACCTGTTCCTAGGATGAGTACTAAGGAAACTGTGCCACCACTGCTGTAAATCAGATTTTTCTAAATAGAAGTTAGAGCTCAGACATTTCAGCTGGAGGGGTAGTTCCTGTCACTGTTGCTTCATGGAAAATTCATCATGTCAGATATAGATCATATCCTATGTTGAAAGAGCAGTCTGAAGAAATGCAAGATATTTATGTGGTAAAGTTCTGTGATGAATTTTTATCTGAAATTCATTAATTAATATCCTGATTTTAAGATAAGGAATTAGTGCTGCAAATATGTGAAAGGGCGTTGCCAGAAGTGATTTGTTGTGCAATCGGCTCCTTGAAAGCCCTCTACAGCTGTGTCCTGACAGAAGTGCACAGATGCAGAGCGCTTTAAAAGTGTCTAGTTGTGTGACAAATTAACCCTTATTTAATGAGGGTTCAGATGAAGGTGCTTCAAAGCGGAACACCTTCATTAATTTCTGTTCAGCCCTGTGCGCAAGCTGGGTAGATCTCACCTCCAGTCCACCCGCCCCGCCACTCCAGTACAGGCAGGGCAAACCCCAGATGGAGTTTCCCTTCCCTATCCCCGCCTCATCCTGAAGACAGCACTGGAGTGGGGGAAGAAGGGAGGGGGGCTATGGGAGAGACAGGCAGAAGTGGTGCTAGTGAACCGTGGTGAGTACTCCATAGCAGCTTGATCTTTTTTTTTTCTTAGACAATTATGGGACTGCTGACTGTGTGGCTACACGATACATGTACTTCCAATTTTATCAGATCATTTCTGTGTGTGCACATTTCTGAGATGTTCATATGTTTCAGTGCAAAGGAGCTGAAGCTAGTTGAAAACTAAGCAAAAATATAATAAACACTATATATAATCTGTGAATTATTGAATGTGAGTACTTGACTTGCTACTCCTGTGCTTTCAGAGTTCAGACCTTAAAATTGTTTGAAATATAAAGGAGATAAAATAATATTTATTGTCCTCTCCTTTCCCAGTAATTAACAGATGCGGGTGAAAGATCCATCAAGGGCTAACCCTGAGAAAACCAAGAGAAACAAAAGGCCTAATAAGCCACAGGATGAAGACTCTTCAGATGACATTGCAGGTAAATTATGCAATATTTGTGTAATATTTGACCATCAAACCTAAGGATAGAAAATAATGTCCATATGCTTTTTATTAGTCAGCAAAGCAGGAGATGCATGTGGAAACAGTGAAGTGTTGGTCAAATTTAGTAACAGAGATGGTTACAAACAAATATCCCTGGCTTGCTGAGTTGTCATTATACTGTGCTTGGTAAATTGGTGCAAATACTAATGAACATGAGGCTGTGTTCACGGTTAAAGGAAATACTTGTTGTAAAGGTGGAGGTGCAGTGAATTAGAGAATGAGGTCTTCTTTAAGGTAGGAGAGGTTGGGCATGCTGCTGTTGATGTCAGCAAAACTAGATTTTAGGTAATGGTAATAGTCTTGACATGGTTGCTAAATAGATTTGTTCTTAGATGTATCTTTTTATGGTGGTGTTACATTCTTCTTGATTTTGGGTCTTTATTAGTTGGGAGAGTGGCTAATTGTTAGAGAGAACAATAACATCCTTCAGAAGCAGGTACAAATAGATGCCATTTTTTGAATCTAATTTATCTTACCCTTCAAAAATACCATAGTTTGTAAGGCATAGTTTATGTAACTGTAAAATATATTAGCTTGCTGGTAATTAGCATTTTTTTTTAATGTTGATGGCAGGCAACAGTTTTTTTTATCAGTCAGTTCTAATAGTTGCCTGCAGAGTAATATTTGTATTCAGCTTTTGAGCTGGGCAGGGGTTTGTGAGTACAGCTTCTGAAAGCATCTAAGGTGTATCTAGATGCTTGGTATAGTTTCTGAGTAAATGCATTTTTACAATGATCACTGATCCACAGAAAAGAGTGTATAAAGTATGAATATTGTGCTTTTAAAACCCTTGAAACCTTGCCAGTATACTTAGACTCAGAAACTGGCCTTTTAAAGTAAGTAAGTAAGTAAGTAAATAAATAAATATTGCTTTTAATAGCATGGCTAATGCACTTTTATCTCTTATTTTGTAGGCTTAACCTGCCAGCATGTAAGTCAAGCAGTGGATGTACATCTTGTAAAGCGGGCAGTAGCTCAGAATGTTTGGTCAATATGTTCAGAATGTTTGAAGGAAAGGAGAATAAGCGACGGTGAACAAGTAATGCCTTCTGATATATGGCTGTGCCTCAAATGTGGTTCTCAGGTAAGCAAACCTGCATTGTAAATTTATAGTGAGATGCAGATCTTTATCACGTGAGAAGGTACCCTAGTGCAAATCCTTATTCTGCACAGAACTTTATTGGCTTCTGTGGAAATAAATATATATTTAAGCCTTCAGTTGGGGATCCATGTGTTTTGGGGGATTTTTGTCTTTAAATTCCTTTATGGAATTGGGATCAAGAATTCTTGATTTTTATGATGTCTTGTTTTTCTGTAAGTATTGTCACTGAAGATCCCCTCTGTATTAGAATTTAAAAGGCTTTGGACAATTCTGGCTTTTGGAGGCTGTGAGGATTTATCATTGATCTATGGAAACTTTCCGTGCAGAGCTTTAAAGGAGGACTACCTGCCACCTCACCTTCCAGTGTATGCTGTATTCGAGGGGTAGGCAAAATGTGGCCCGGGGGCTGGATGCGGCCCGCCAGGCCATTCTATCCAGCCCTCAGGGCCCCTAAAACATTTAAAAAAGTAATATTAATCTGCCCTGAGCTGCCTGTCATGCGACTCTCGATGGTTTGCCGAAACTCAGTAAGTGGCCCTCTGCCCAAAATAATTGTTCGCCCCTGCTCTATTCCTTCTAAATGTTGGAGCAGCAGTTCAGAACTTCTGATCTCTTGACCTTTAACTTGCTGATGTTTTTTTCTCTACCTTCCTCCTCCACTCCCCATAATAGAGAGAGGTTATTTTGTACAAATTGGAAGGTAGCTTTGCCATAGAGTTTCTTTCTTCTTCCACTCCTAATAATAATAATAATAATAATAATAATAATAATAGTAAAGATCTCCTGGTTGGAAGCTTCAATACCATGAACTGGCTTTCCTGATAAATGAATAAACCATCATAATGTTTGCCTTGCCTCTCTCCCTTGCTTGCAGAGAAAGTCCTTACAACTGCTGAAGCAGACTTAGAACAAGTTCTGAACCCTGTCCCTGGCTTTTAAAGTGCATGAAAACTTATTTTGAAATAGCCAGGTAGCTTGGAGGGAGGTTGCATACTTAGCTTTTGCCAACACTTGCCCAGCCATTATTTTTAGTAAGGCATTCCACAATTATCTTAGACCTCTCATAGGTTACATCACCAGAATGAGGAGAACTGATTCCTTCCTAACATTTATGTAAATGGATTCCATTTCTTAGAGAAGAAAACTATTTGTACTGGACTCCATGACTTATCTTCATGAATTCTTATTGTTAAAATATGTAAAACTGTGAGCAGGAGGCACGTCTACATTTAATCAAACATATGCACTTGATCTGGCTGCAAATTGTCATAGATTGCCCCAGGGGCCGGTAGTCAGCTGGGGTCACAGGATCCCAGCAAGATAAATATCCAATTTTCCCTTGAAGACGTTCAGAGAAGGTGCTTGAACCACCTCCGATGGCAGGCTATTCCAGACCTTGGGGGCTCAGACAGTAAAGAAATTCTTCCTTATGTCCAGCCTGAAACGGTCTTGCAGGAGTTTATAACCTTTCGACCTTGTTGTCCCTTGGGGGGCTCTGGTGAACAAACCTTCCCCCCGATCCTGGTGAACATCCCTGATAAACTTATATGTGGCCATCAGAATGCCCCTCAGCCTGCACTTTTCCAGGCTAAATAGCCTCATAGATCTCAGCCTGTCGTTGTAAGGTCTGTTTTCCTGACCTCTGATCATGCACGTGGCTCTTCTCTGGACTCTCAAGGTTCTCTACATCCTTTCTGAAGTGTGGAGCCCAAAACTGGATGCAGTACTCCAGCTTCTGCCTCATCAAGGCTGAGTACAAGGGGAGAATGCCGTCCTGGGATTTGCTTGAGAAGCATCTATGGATGCAAGCCAGCGTTTTGGTCGCTTTACTAGCCGCAGCATCACATTGAAGGCTCATGTTCATCTTGTGGTCAATCATGACCCCCAAGTCCCTTTCATCCGTAGTGCTAGCCAGCATAGCTTATAAGGATGCTGCAGATTTTTCCTGCCAAGGTGGAGAACCTTGCATTTTTCAGTGTTAAACACCATGAGGTTCTTGTCCACCCATTTCCTGAGCCTGTCAAGGTCAGCGTGGATCGTCTTCCTGTCCTCAGGTGTGGATGCTTTACCCCAAAGTTTGGTATCATTGGTGAACTTGGCCAGTCCACTTCTGACACCAATGTCCTCATCATTAAGGAAGATGTTGAACAATATAGGCGCAAGGACAGAACCTTGAGGAACCCCACTGCTCTACTTGAGCATCATAGTTCAGGGTGGGTTTATCTCTGAACCATGTTACCCAGCTTATGTTTCATTAAGGCAGGGCTGGGCAATTATTTGGGTCTGCAGGCCACATAGGCAGTTCTGAGGAGCTACCGTTGACTGGACACCACCCCTCTCCCCGCAACAGCTTAGAGCTTACATGCTCTGTGGCTCCTCCCTGCCACCACCAACACTGCACAGCCCCAGCTTCAACACAGGCCTGCCCCGTGCCAGCTCTGGACTCAACCTGGCCGGAGTGGACCAGCCGGAACCCACATGCACAACCCCACCCTCACCCGCCCTGTGCCTGCTCTAAATCACCTACCCACACTGAGCTGCTGCCCAGCATAGGGGAAAAGCGGTCCCTCCCCCTCACTGCTGCTGGGCCCTTCTTGCTGAAGCTGCCCAGAGCCCATGCCTGGGCTGCCCTGTAGCTCCTTTCCACCACTGTTACCATCACCTCCAGGCCATACAGCAGGGCAGCGGTGGCAGTGCAGAGGAACCACAGGGCAGCTCAGGCATGAGCTCCAGGTAGCTTCAGTAAAAAGAGCCTGACAGCAGTGAAGGGGACAGGCTGCATTTCCTCCGTACCGGGCAGCAACTTCTACCAGCTGCCTCTGCTGCTCCTCAACAGGGGCGGGTGAGTCCAGAGCAGGTGCAGGGATGGCTGGGGTCAGAGGGTCAGGTCTGTACGTGCAAGTCCACCAATACCATGGGGCTGGGGCCATCAGAGGTGGCAGCTGGAAGATGCTGCTGCAGCCTAGGCTGCCTAGAAAGGCAGTCCAGCTGTGGAGTCACCCCAGCCCTGCTGTGTGCCTGGAGGGTGGTGGGATGCACCACAGGCCAGATGGTGCCTGGGCTAGGTGAGACTGAGAAACCCGCTGCAGGTCAGACAAAGTCCATCCTGCAGGCCATGTTTTGCTCACCCGTGTTACGGTGTGGCCACACTCCACAGATGAGCTGTCCAAGTTACTCCTTGAATATCTCAGGATGCAGTGTTCCCTCCCCCCACCCACCTGTGTGGACTAACTTTTCACCCACTGAACTACAGAAAAGGACCTGGGGGTTACAGTGGACAATAAGATGAATATGAGCCAGCAGTGTGCACTTGCTGCCAAGAAGGCTAATAGCATGCTGGGTTGTATTGGTAGGTGTGTTGCCAGCAGGTCAAGGGAAATGATTATTCTCCTCTGTTCAGCACTGGTAATGCGACATCTGGAGTACTGTGTTCAGTTTTGGTCCCCCACTGCAGAAAGAATGTGAACAAATTGTAAAGTGTCCAGCAGAGGGCAACACAAATTGTGAAGGGGTTGGGGGACATGACTTATGAGGAGGCTGAGGGAACTGGGCTTGTTTAGTGTAGAGATGAGAATTACAGAATCATAGAATCAATGAGTTGGAAGGGACCTAGAGAGATTATCTAGTCCAACCCCCTGCCATGGGCAGGAAGAAGCACTGGGGGTGGGAGGGGTCATAAGACCCCAGCCAGGTACCTATCCAGTCTTCTCTTGAAGATTTCCAGGGAAGGTGAGAGCACCACCACTCTGGGAAGCCTATTCCAGGCTCTGGCCACCCTTACAGTGAAGAAGTTCTTGCTAATATCTAACCTAAACTTATCCTCCCTCAGCTTGTGGCCATTGTTCCTGGTGACTCCAGGGGGGGCTCTGGTGAACAGACTTTCCTTGAGTCCCTGCTGTGGCCCCTGATAAGGTTGTAGGCATCCACAAGATCCTCCCTCAGTCTCCTCTTGCAGAGACTGAAGAGATTCAGGTCCCTCAGCCTCTTCTCATAGGGCTGGCCACGGAGGCCCCCAACCGTACGAGTGGCCCTCCTCTGGACCCTCTCCAGGTTCTTCACGTCCCTCTTGAAGTGCGGTGCCCAGAACCGGACAGAGTACTCCAGCTGCGGCCTGACCAGCGCCGCATAGAGGGGGAGCAAGACCTCTGTGGACCTGTTAGTGATGCCCCTGTTGATGCAGGACAGGGTGCGGTAGGCTCTGCCTATTGCTTCGTTGCATTGGTGACTCATATTAATCCTGGAGTCAATCCTGACTCCAAGATCCCTCTCTGCCTCTGTGCTGCTGAGAGGGGCAGCCCCTAACCTATCACCATAATGCTGGTTCCCTCTCCCCAGGTGCAGCACCCTGAACTTATCTGTGTTGAACCGCATCCTGTTCAGATCTGCCCACTTCTCCAACCTATCCAGGTCTGCTTGGATGCGGTCCCTGCCTGCCGGTGTATTCACTTTACCCTACAGCTCGGTGTCATCAGCTGTGGGGTAAGAAGACTGAGGTGGGATTTAATAGCAGCCTTCAACTATGTGAAGGCTCAAAAGAAGATGGAATTAAACTGTTCTCAGTCTTGGCCGATGACTGAACAAGGAACAACAGTCTCAAGATACAGCAAGGGAAGTTTAGGTTAGGTATCAGGAAGAAGTTTCTCACTAGGAGAGTAGTAAAACACTGGAACAGGTTACCCAGAGAGGTGGTGGAAGCTCCATCCTTGGAGGTTTTCAAAGCCTGGCTAGACAAAGCCTTGGCTGAGATTGTCTAGTTGGGGCTGGTCCTGCCTTGAGCAGAGGGTTGGACTAGATGATTTCCTGAGGTCCCTTCCAGCCCTAATTTTCTATGATTTCATGAACTCTATGGCCTAGGGGTGTGGTTCTGGCACTAACACAACCTCTCCTCCCTCCCCCAGGGGTGTGACCTTCCCACCCCCAGGAGTGCAACACTGTGCAGAGCACATAGCAGCTATCCAGGTTGCAAGAAACAGACAGATCTAGGAGTGGGGGTCTCTGAGAGGTGGGGGTGGGGAACAAGGGAGGAGGCAATATTGGGTTGCCATGAGTTGAGGCTTTCTTTCTGGGACAGAGGCAGTAGCTCCCCAAAATATGCCTCCCTTCACCGTCCCCACCTCCAAGCCACCCCAGGAAGCACAACCAGCATCCCCTTACCCCAATTACAAATCCCACTGTATTAAAACATGAGACCTTCTTTAATTTACTTACTCTTTCTTTTTAAATTCTTTTTTTACTTCTTTTTATTGTGACCTTCAGTGGCTGATTTCTTGCATTTTACCTCCCTTCCCCTACCCCCATTTCCTTTCCACCTCCCATTTCATTACCCACCCCATTCTATTAACTCTCCACCTCTCAGGTTCATGTTTCTGACCCCTCCAACCCACCTCTCACACACCCCCACCTAGAAAAGGTCCTGGGTCACCAGTCCTGTAGTGGCAATTCACAGCTGTGCTATTCATCGGGCCCCTGGCCACCAGCCCTCTAGTGGCAAGTCACAGCCGTATATTTTTTTTTTCATAGACATTAGGGCTGGAAGGGACCTCGGGAGATCATCGAGTCCAGCCCCCTGCCCAAAGGGCAGGAAGTCAGCTGGGGTCATAGGATCCCAGCAAGATAAGCATCCAATTTACTCTTGAAGGTGTTCAATGTAGGTGCTTGAACCATCTCCGCTGGCAGACTGTTCCAGACCTTGGGGGCTCGGACAGTAAAGAAATTCTTCCTTATGTCCAGCCTGAAACGGTCTTGCAGGAGGCAGTGGGAGGCAGTCAGAGAAGGTTTTTAACCTTAAGGTGCAACTGCTTCAAACTTCAGCTAGTGCTAACACCAGTCAGCATTTGAGCAGCTCACAGTGCAGTATGTAACAGGTTCCTTTGTAATTAGGTATTTCCTTTTTGCTCAATAGACAATTCAACTGTTTAAATATATATATATAAAAAAAGGCATTCATCTCTTCTTATAAGTATACTATTTGGTCATAAAAACCCTAAATAACTGTTCTCAGTTATGGATATTTAAGGTAAAGTTTTCTTTCTGACTTTAAGAAGAAAAAATACATGTAAAACATTATTTACTAAGCATAGTTCATATACCCTCACCCTAGGTTATAGTTTTTAATTAATGTAGTGTTCCTATGTTGTTTTTTCTCAGCATGCTTCCTTACTTTGACTGAAAGGTGACAGAGGCAAAGTTGTTTTTTTGAGATTTTTGGAGTAAAAATGTACAAAAATAATTATTATTTTAGGGAAAGTTTTACAAGAAAATCTTTTCACAAATTATGTTGAAAATTAATCCTTCTTCAGTTAAGAAGAAAAAGATGTCAGAATGTAAAGAGAAATGGGGAGTGACTCGATTCCATTACTGTTTTGGTGCCAAGTACAACAAATGCCCACATCCTGGTCCGAAAGAAGTTAAGGGCGTATTCTAGGCCCAGGGTGAAATCCTGATCCAGGGAAATTAATGCAACAACTCCATTGATTTCAACGGCCTCAGGGTTCTACCTTTGTCTGCATGTACTCCACAGCTATTTCTTTCTTCTGTCTTGCTCTTCTCATCTGACAAGAGGGCACAGAAAGATTACTGGTTCACTCTCCTATCTATTGTATAAGTCTCTTTTGATACATTAAGACTTTGATTCTGCATCAGGATGTGCTAGTGCAGACCTCTATGCCTGTGAGTTCCACTCAGGTCCAAGTAAAGGAGAAAAGTTAATGTCTGAGTTAGCACTGTGTTGGACATGATACAACACAACTGTTTAACCTGATAATTGAAGCATCATACATCAGCATATTTGCTTCCCAGTAACGAATTAATTGTTTCAACATCTGAAACGTACCAATTCAGAAGTGTGTTTAGGCAGTCTTTTAGAAAATATTCACAAAATCAGCTTTTAATGCTTTGTGCTTATATTTGGCTAGTGTAATGAAGAAACGCCAACTATATTTTAAGATTTTTATACTTTCTACTTGAGCATCATAGTTCTTTCTGGACTTGCCTTCTGTTTTGAATATTAGTGAAGATTGTAATACTCTATTTACTCAAATATATGATGACCCTGATTATAAACCAACCCCCCAGTAATTAGATTCCGTATATGTTAAATGTATAAATTTGATATAATTTTCAAGGTATAACATTTCATTATTGGAGGTTTGTCTCAAATTTGTCCTTTCCCACAGCAGGAAAAATCTGGGAGGTCAGGTAGCCCTTTACCCTCTGCCCCATCAACTTGTTCCCCCTGCAGCCCCTACCTCCCCCTCCTTACTGTGAGATCTAGTACTGAGCACATGGACGCATGGAGCAAATTTGGAAAAACTAACCTTGAAATAAACGTAGTTGTAATAATTTGCATCTAGTATCCATATACTTAGTTCATCCAGAATTGATACAGTTGACCTTTTTTGAAACTGGCAAGTTTTACCACAGTTACTCCATAAACACACTTTTAAATAGCCTTTGGTACCTAATTATATATAGAACAAACAATGGATGATAGCATGATATTAATCCAAAGCCAAAAGGCTCATGTTTTACCATATAGTTCATTGTGCTGGACCCCAGCATAGTCAACAGCATTTCAAACCATGGTGACTCCACAGTTCAGCAGTGCTCAGTATGTGTGATTATACTAAAGATACCCCCCATAAAGGATCCATGTGCTCCCCTCTCATGACTAGAATTGGGTGTTCTTGTCATGAGTCCTGGGATCCTCCAAAAATGTATATGTAAATAAGGTGCAGAGCCACCTGATCTGGATCCACCTCATGGAGGGCCAGGCCATACTAATCATATGCCACAGTCTTAGAGAAGGGACGACAGATGGATCTGGGTGAATGGTTTGGGACCCTGTTTGCTGACATATGCTAGACATTTAAGGCTGGTGAAGAAACAGGAATAATTGGAAATGGAAATGAAAGGCACAGCTCAGGTATGGGAGTAGAGGAAGTTGGTATTCAATGTTACAGCTCACCATGACTTGAACAAGAGCTGACGCTGATGGGACCTGCACTTAATGGGCACTAGCATATATTTTATTCAGATCAGTTGTACTAACTTACCCTTATGGTAGGTTCCCATCAGCTTGTACAGTATAGTCATGGTCAGTGTTAGCTGTATTTAATTAACTTCATGGTTGCTTTCTGTTGCTGAGCACAAGCTGCTTTTAGCAGCAGTTTAAAGATAGACAGTATCATTAATGTGGTTTTCTTTTATGTGAATGTAAGACAAGGGACATTTTCCCCCATTGCTGATTGTGGGGAAAAACCTTGTCTTGTATTTGAGTAAATATGGCAGTTGAAAGAATATAGGCTACTTTGAGCCTTTCTGGTTAGGGCAGGATGTGAACCTAAATAATAATAATATAGAATATGGGCCCCTAATTCTGAGTGATATCTGCAAACCCCACATCTACCTGTGTAGACACCAGAGAGTCTGTAGGCCTCCATTTTGGTTAGTAGAGTTACTTGAATACCTAAACTTATTCTACTGCATGCATCCAGAAACTTAGGTGAGCAGGCCATCTAGGTATCTATCTTGCACCAAACTCTGTTTGGGATTCATGGAGTGGGCATCACTGGGACTAAGTCACTAAGGGGGCAGGTCAAGTAGGTGTGTTTGGAGTATGTTTAATACATTACAACAGCATTGAGTTTATCACAAAACACAGCAGCCAGAACTGTTTCATTAAAAAATATGGCCAGTGATTGTAGTATCCATATTTTATGTGGTAACTTAATGGCTAGAACATTTCCCTGGAAGACGGAGACCCACTTTCAAAGCCCTCCTTAGCTTGACGGGGTTCAAACATACAGCTCTCACCTTTCAGGATATTGCCCTAACCACTAGGAAATGGATTAGGGTGAGTGGAGACAGTCTACAGCCCTCCTAATTCTAAATTAGAATTTAAGATTCATGGGGCCAGAACAGAAGCCAGCAAGAAGGAGCATGACTCTAGGCTAGTGATGATGGCAGCCCACGGTGACAGGGGAGAACTCTGTCCTGGGTCTTGTTCCTAACAGTGTTTACTATTTTATTCAGTGATGGATTCAAGATCACTGATGCTCCAGACCTGGAAGCAAGGATTGGAACCCATGACTCTCTTTTCAGGGTACTGTGCGCAGGCGTAGAGAGTCATGCTCCTTCTTGCACATGCTCTTACTCTTGCTTTTATGCTCTCTTGCATGCACACTGTCTTTCTCTCCCATTTGTATTTGCATTCCTTCTATCCAGTTTCACAACTTCAACAGGAGGATGCTGAGGGAAATGCCAGCATCTCATCCAGATCTCTAGCGCTCTCCTAGAAGTTGGTAGCTTTCTTTGAATCTGATTAGGCTGAGGAGTACATAGAATCTAGGTCTCCAACTTTCTAGGCAAGCACTCTAATGAATAGATTGGACTTTTCCTCCTCCTTGTTGGCAGCCATGCTTTGAAAGAAAAGTGTGATCTAGTTGTGTATACATAAAGACATAATTTAGGTTCCTATGACTAAAATGGGGTTCCAGGTCATGCATTCTAGTTTCATGTTCAGAGCTTTAGGTAGGCCCCCAAGTCCACGGCAGGTGGGATTTCTGATCAACCCATTTTTTGGAGTTTCCTGCTCACTAGGCTAGGTGTGTTGGCTGTTTTTAATTTTTTCCCCCAAGCATTGTAGTACCTGGGTCTCCATGCATTGGTAGAAAATTTGGACACTTAATGTGGGTTTGTGACTTCCACTCCAGAAACTAGGTGCCTAATAGAAGGCAGGGCAGAGCGGCATCTTGTAGACTAGGGATGGTCAACCTCCAGCTCCCAGGCTAAATGTAGCTTGTGGAGTCATGGCATCTGCCTCACGGGATTGGGAAATTTGACACCAGGAAAGCAGTGGCAAATAATGCCACCACTCTCACCCACTGCCAGATTTCCAAGCCCTGAATGGCAGATAGGAGCCAGGCCATGCTCCCTTCCTCTCACTGGATCAGAGCTGGGCTGCGTTTCTTCCCACCATGTGACTGGATCTGGGCTGGGCTGCCCCCCAGCTCCCTCTGCACACAGGATGGGGCCTCTTTGTGCTCCCCTCAGGACCACCAGTCAGATCCAGCCCCTAGATGGACTGGGCACTGCCCCTCTGGCCTGCCAGGCAAAAAGTTTAAGCACCACTGTTACAGACTAATTTAGCAAAGCATAAGTTTTCATAAGTGACAGCTTACTTTGTCAGGTTCTTTCTTCATCATAGTATCTGTAAGCTATTCCTTATACAAGCTTATGCCTCTCTGAATTCATTAGTCTAAGATGCTACTCTGCCTTCTACCTGACTTCAGACTAATATAGCTAACTACTTCTCCCTAGGTGCCTAAAAGTTTAGCATGACACTGCTGAGCTTTGTCAAGCCTTTGTGTCCCGTTATGGATTTGATCTTTAGTGCAAACTCTTTTCCTATGCAGATGCCAGTCAGTGAATTCAAAAGAACTTTGCTTTGAAGAAATAGCTGTACTTTTCTTGAAAAACAAGTTTATAAATGAGATATAATATTTTTTTCATGTTCCCATTTTCAGGGCTGCAGTCAAAACTCAGAAGACCAGCATTCTCTGAAACACTTTCAGACATCACGCACAGAGCCTCATTGCATTGTGGTAAATCTCAGCACATGGATCATATGGTAAGATTGTGTAGGGGGTGTTTGTATATGTAAATCTGAATGATATACATTTCTCTATTAAATAAACATTTCAGCTTAAATAAAGTGCTGTTCATCATAGCTATCTGTGTAATTTCTTCTCAGAAACATGTCATATCATTCTGTATGAAGAAAAGGAAGGGTCTTTGAAGATTAGAAGTTCTTTCTTGTATCTCCTTTAATCCTCAGAACTATGCAGTGGTCCTTAGAATCCTGAGATCAGTCAAAAACAAAGTACATTCAGTTCCAGTCTCTTTGGTTCACGGGAATGAGATCTACCTTATTTTTCTTTCTTCCTCCTTCCTGCTTTTCATTCCATACCAAAAATGGACCTCTTTCCATTGTACAGCATTCTTCTGCAACCTGCACATTTCTTCAGCATGGAGTATATGTAGCACTGTTCCATTAATGTGTGTTTATGAGTCCAGCCTGTAAAACTGGAAGATCCTGATAATACTGTCAGATTATACCTAAGTGGTGAATCAAAAAGAGGTAATAAATGCAACTCTATGCAGATATTTAAACTGGAGTATTTTAATAATAGTTTTTTTCCCTTTATGCTTTTTCTAGTGAGGACATTGCAGCTTTTTCTTGCCAGTTTCATAACATTAATTAGCCCTTCGGGATATGGCTTTTTTCTGATGGAAAAATACATTGCATGCCTTCTTCTGAAACACCAAAGCCACCTTTTTGGCACGCGTGTGTCAAATTAGCCCTGCAGCCTCCCCAAGTGCCAGTATGATCCCTTTCTCCTCAAGTTGTTATTCTGTTTTCTGTTCCTAGCTCTATACTCCCTCCCTGATCTATTGTTCCTTCCTCTTCCTTCTCTGTGCTACCTGTCCAACTTGCTGCTTTGCTTTCTGATTCCTACCCTGTCTACCACTGTGTTGCCAGTCCTCCCTCCAATCTGCCATGTGCCACACACATAAAGGCCACATGTGTCATTTGGGGCACCCATGCTGTAGGTTGGCTACCACTGTTCTAAAAGAGGGCTTTCTGAGTTCTGGGTAGTCAGGGGCTGCATTCTACAAGGGCTGCACACCTGGGGTCTTTATGCCACACAGGCAGGCAGGCACTCCACCCAACTCTCCCCTACTGTACAGCACAGGCAGCCCAGCTCCCCCCTCTGTACACACAGCACTCCCTCTCCCAACTGCGTGCACCACCTCCCTGCAGTGGGGGCAGCTGGGCTCCTGAGCTGCTTGGACTCTTCAGCCCTCTCCCAGCCACTAGAGTAGAAGCAGGGGGAAGTGGACAGGTGGGAGCCTGTGGGCTGCACTCTAACCCTTTGGGGCCACACAGCTTGAGGCTGCCAGTTGGACAGCCCTGTTCTAGAAGAAAAAGTGTTAGTCTTTTTTATGAAAGGCAGTAAAGACAACAGGCAGTTACATTAAATCATATCTACTATTAGAGATTTTGTTCTCTACTCACACTTCATTGTAAGCGGCATCACACTAAGTTTGATTAATTTTCTGTATTAGATTGGTTAGAACATCGTTTCTGGAATGGTTACTTGTTATTTTGACTTGCACACAGAATAGAGTTTTGTAATGTCCCCCATATTGCCACAAGAAAGGATACCAACCACTTAGATTAGGGGTTGGCAGCCTTTTGCTGGCCATGGCTACGGGTTGGAAGTCTCTGTCCCTCAGCTCCCTTGCCCATCAGCAGCCAGCTGCCTGCACTCGCCTTGGCTACAGATACCCAACCGCCCTGCAGTAAGGGCACAGATGCTGCAGAGCAGCAGGCTGCACAGTGGAGGGAAGCGGCTCCATGCCACCAATCCTTCATGCTGGCTCAGACCTCTTTGTGGGTCAGATCCAGCTTGCACACTGGAGATTACTGACCTCTGGCTTAGACACAGCTCTGCAGAACTGACTGGTCTTGGCCGTAGTGTTTGTTCTCTGTTTTGCTTCCAGCTTCTAAATGCAATTCAAAGCAGCAAGTAAATAAATACATAGATTTCTACCAGAATATACATTTTCTATGTTAGTAATTGCTTTGGTTATCTATTAAATGTTTTGTTGTGATAATTAAGGTAAAGGTGAAATAAGTCCATGAGACAGTTTTGCTACCAGAATGTATTGCACGTAAACGAAAAGGCATGAGAACCTCTGACATAAGATATGTGAATATAACCTTTAACAATAATCAAGTAGTTTTTCCCTTTTCCCCAATTTAAGTATGAAACTAGCAGTACTAAGATTTGACATGAGTCATTTACAATGATAAAGGAAAGTAACACTGAAAATACTATTTAAGGGGAGGTTTTTAGCTTTATTTTGTTGGGGCAGAAAATAGACAAAATGGAAATGGATGAAAGCATGGATATTGTTATATCTTTTGTAAAACAGTGTTTGCACACAGTAGGTATGAACTATTCCAACCAGGAGATCTTATAACATCTTCAGCTCTCCTGTGAAATATGAATTCTCATTTCCACCTAGGAGAAATTTTATAATCTTTCATTCTCCTATGCCTGAGGAAAGATGTGTCCCCCCGAAAGCTTGCAAATAAAGATTTTTTTTTGCAAATATATAGTTTGACTTGCACACGGAATAGAGTTTTGTAATGTCCTTATTGCCATAAGAAAGGATACCAACCACTTTAGATTAGGGGTTGGCAGCCTTTTGCTGGCCATGGCTACGGGTTGGAAGTCTCTGCTGCTCAGCTCCCTTGCCCATCAGCAGCCAGCTGCCTGCACTCACCTTGGCCACAGATACTTAACTGCCCTGCAGTAAGGGTGCAGATGCTGCAGAGCAGAAGACTTCACAGTGGAGGGAAGCGGCTCCATGCCACCAATCCATGCTGGCACCATCCAGTGCAAAGTGCCAAAGGCCTGCAGCAAGGCAGCAGCCCTAGACTTCAGGAGGGTGGACTTCAATGAGCTAAGGAGAATAGCTGGGGAGGCACTGAGGTCCTGGAGGGGAGGGGAGCCAGGTGTCCAAGAAGAGTGGTCGCTCCTTAAGGAGATGATGCTCCAAGCCCAAAGGGAGATAATCCCAACATGGATCAAAGGGGGCAGGAGGGCGCAAAAGCCCCCATGACTCACCAAAAGCATCCGGGAATGTCTCCTAGCTAAAAGGGAAGTGTACACCCAATGAAAGGGAGGGGCCATCATCAGGGATGATACTGCAATTGCTCAGGGCTGCAGGGGGGCGGTCAGGAAGGCCAAGGCGGAGATGGAACTGGGACTAGCTACCCAGATCAAGGACAAGAGGAAGTCCTTTTTTAAATACATAGGGGGCAAAAAGAAAGTACTGGGTAACGTGGAGCCCCTGCAGGACATGCTAGGAAATCAGCTTGTTACACCAGATGACAAAGCTAACCTATTTAACGACTTCTTTGCCTCCATTTTCCTGAGCAGCGACTGGAACAGCTCCCCCACCGGGCCCCCTCAGGCCCCAGGGGAGGTGCACCTAGGCCTAGGGTCAGAGAGGATCTAGTCAGGGAACTTCTGGAGGGACTGGATGTATTTAAATCAGCTGGTCCTGATGATCTCGACCCCAGAGTGCTGAGGGAATTAGCTGAGGTCATTGCAGGACCTCTGGCACAGCTTTATGGGCACTCGTGGTGCTCTGGCATGGTGCCAGAGGATTGGAAGAAGGCCAACATGGTTCCCATCTTCAAAAAAGGAAGGAAGGAGGACCCAGGAAACTATAGGCCGGTTAGTCTTACCTCAATCCTGGGTAAGCTTTTTGAGAGAATTATCCTGGCGCATGTCCACAAGGGGCCAGCAGGGGAGATTATGCTTAGGGGCAACCAACACGGGTTCATTAGAAGCAGGTCCTGTCAGACCAACCTGGTGGCCTTCTATGACCAGGTCACCAAATCCTTAGATGCAGGGATAGCAGTGGACGTAGTCTTTCTGGACTTTAGGAAGGCCTTCGACACCATCTCTAACATCATTCTCGTTAAAAAATTGGGGAACTGTGGTGTCGACATCTACACAACCAAATGGGTCGCCAACTGGCTGGAGGGCCACACCCAAAGAGTGGTGGTGGATGGGTCATTTTCAACCTGGGGGGATGTGGGCAGTGGGGTTCTGTAGGGCTTGGTCCTTGGGCCTGCACTGTACAACATTGGTCATCAGCAACTTGGTCGAGGGGGTAAAAAGCACACTGTTCAAATTTGCTGACAACACTAAGATGTGGAGGGATGTGGGCACGCTAGAAGGGAGGAATAGGCTGCACTCGGACTTAGACAGGTTGCAGGGGTGGGAGGATGAGAACAGGGTGGGATTCAACACTGACAGATGCTGGCGCACCTGGGGAGGAAGAACCAGCACCATACCTACAGGTTGGGGAACTCCCTTCTTGTCAGTGCAGAGGTATAAGAGGATCTTGGAATCATCACTGATGCCAAGATGAACCTGGTCTGGCAGTGTGGAGAGGTAGTCAGGAAGGCCAACTGCACCTTGTCATGCATCCACAGATGCATCTTGAGCAGGTCCAGGGAGGTGATCCTCCCCTTTTATGCGATACTGGTCAGGCCACAGCTGGAGTACTGCGAGTCCTGGATGCTGCACTTCAAGAGAGATGTGGACAACATGGAGAGGGTCCAGCGGAGGGCCACTCGCATGATCAGGGGCAGCAGGACAGGCCCTACGCGGAGAGGCTACAGGACCTGAACCTGTTCAGCCTCCACAAGAGAAGGCTGAGGGGGGGTCTAGTGGCTGTCTACAAACTAGTCAGAGGGGACTAGCAGGCACTGGGGAAGTCCCTGTTCCCCCGAGTGGTACCAAGAGTGACTAGAAATAACGGTCACAAGCTGGCAGAGGGTAGATTCAGACTAGACATCAGGAAGCACTACTTCTCTACCAAGGCGGCTAGGATCTGGAACCAACTTCCAAGAGAAGTGGTGCAGGCTCCTACCCTGGGGGTGTTTAAGAGGAGGCTAGATGAACACCTTGCTGGGATCGTTTGACTCCAGTACTTTTTCCTGCCATGGCAGGGGGTCAGTCTTGATGATCTGCTCAGGTCCCTTCCAACCCTACCAACTATGAAACTAGTTGGTCTAACAAAAGATATAATCTCTGCCACAAGTTCTGATTTCTTTTGGCTGTACACTAATATGACTGCAACCTGTGTCCCATTTCAGCTATGCATGCCCATGTATACACACACGCATGCTCACCGGAGAGAAAAATTCCTCCTCAACCCCAGGTTTGGTGATTGACGTGTCTATGAGCAGAAAAGTAAGATCCTCTAGCCAGGAACTTCTGAAGTTTCTAAGTATTTTCAGGGAGCCCAGTCAACCCAGTCAAAACCCCCAGTTTACTGGCTCTGGCCAGCATCCACTAATTATGGGGCAGTGGAATAAAACTCCAGAAGTCAAAAAAGTGTTCACGAAAGAGGAAAAATAATTCTTTCTGGGTCACTGGTGATAAGCAAAAGTTGCAAAGTATGGTATTAAGAGGCAACTGTGACAGTGGAAGAGTAACTTTTCTATCCCAGCATGAGGGTTGCGAATACTTGAATCCACATACAGCACATTCTGAAAATATGAAAGAGAACTCCGTGCCTCAGAGCTCATAATTTCAAATTCTGCATGTGAGCAGGTCCATTGATTTTGATTGGTTCTATTTACGTAGTAAAATTGCCCGGTGGGATTGCAGGATTAGAGCCTAACTAGACAAGATATCAGATAGTGAGAGAAGATAAGGTAATACTCATTGGTATAGACTACACTTTTTCTTGTCAGTATCTCTTTACAGCTAGGGAACTGATATGATAAGATTGAACGGTTTGCTCAAGTTTGTTAGATCTGGGAAATGAACTCACATTTTCTGATTCTAATCCGTTTCCTTTGCATGTTTGTTCAGGTGTTATGAATGTGATGAAGAGCTGTCTACCCATTGCAACAAGAAGGTTTTGGCTCAGATAGTTGACTTTCTTCAAAAGCATGTTTCCAGGACTGAACCTAGTAAGTTACAACAGTCTTTATGTAGAAAGATCTGTCATTGCTGCTGTGCTTTAGAAAGAACATTTTTAAATTCAGGTTCATATTAATGGAGGTGGCAAACAAAGAATGTGGTAAAACACAGCTGGTGGTTTTGCACAAAAAATGTCTCTCAGTTGTTTCTAAACACGCTATTTTGTTTCTAGAAATGTTATTGCTTTTGAAAAAAAATACTTTGGGCACCGGAAGGAATTCCCTAAAATTCCACCTTTAGAAATCTATATGTTAGTTTGTGATGAAGACAATGTCACTTTAGTACTGGGGGAAGATAGATGAAAGTACTTGGTAAATTGACTATCTTATTGAAATTCATCACTAATTGGCTGAGTTTTTGTAATGCAAATCAACTTTAATTTGTGCTGTTACATGTATTTGTACAATCATGTCTTTAAATACTTGTTAGCATTTGTTTGTATATAGTACTTTTGATTCATTGACCCATGTGAACTTAGCTGAGATAATACTTACTTTTGCTAACAGTTACCAGGGTTGGGACATAAGAAAGTAGTTAAGGTCGCTTCCTCATTGTACCTATATAATGGAGATAATAGGATAATTGGCCCTCACTAGTTCCTTTTGAAAACAGGGATGAATAATGCAAGGACTAACACAAGGCTTGGCTGCAGCATTTCAATGTGTTGGGGCTGTATTCGATATCATAGATGTATGACTTTGTTGGTGGGGTGGGGAGGACACGTAAATGCATTTCATTGTGCATTTCCAGCAGAGAATAGCTGTATGAGGTGGTTAGAGATAGGATTGGAATTTTGTACTCTTAATGAAGAGCAACTATATGCTCCTCACTATGCACCCTAAATTCTGCTAGTTTTAATGATAATTATATGCTTTTCAGCTAGAAACCTGTGATGATGTTAGGTTTGAAACTTAGGTTTTAGAAAGCAAAAATCCATGCTTTTAGAAAACAAATTTTACCTCAGTTACAAATTGCACCCTAGTTATTACATTTTAAGAATGTAAACCTTCATCATGATTTTACTTTTTTGCATTTCTCTGATTTGGAAGAAAGAAAATAGAGTATTCCATCCCACTATTATTTATACTTTCACTTTCAGTTTCTTTTGTCCTAGTGCAGTGATTTTTCCACAGAGTGCCAAACAATCTTATCTCTAGCAGATGTGCAAACATGATTCATAGGATAAACCCAGAGATTTCAAAGAGAAATCCATAGTACTAAAAGCATTCTGAACTATTGTGGTCTTTCTGATTTCTTTGCAACAGAAGAACTGCTGTACTGTTTTTCTGTAGTCAAAAAATGAGTGGAAACCAGGAGCTGGCATTTTCCTAGTGGGGCACGAGTCAAGTGAGCAATGCCTGGCCTATGAATGGGTGTCTGAAGTCTAAAAAAGTTGAGAACCGCTGTCCTTGTGAACTGCTGTGGTATTTTGATTACATATTTTTATTTTAATACTGTAATATTTATTTCAAGTAATTTAATGGAAATTAATTCAGTTTGTTTCAGAAATGCTTGTTTGACCAATTTTGGCTAAGAATTTCAGGAATGACTGGTGATTCTGGATGCCACAGATATCATGTTCTCAATTTGAAGTACTTTTGAGAAATTTGGAGATTTGAGAGTAGGTTCGTACTTTCTGACAGTTAAGAACATGAATAACATCTGCCATTAACTGGGTCAGACTATAGGTCCATCCTGCCTGGTATCTTGTGTCGCACAGTGGGGAGACCCGTAGGGACAGTGGGTCTGTTTTCCTATCCCATGTCCATTAATGCATTTGGGCAGAGTTTCACTGGGCAGTGCCCCCTGGCTCCTTGGATTGATTCAAGGGCCAGTGGGCACTTGTCAGTCTACTCTGCTCAATGTGCCCCCTTAGTGCACTCATTTTGAGCTTTTGACTTTCACTCCTGTCCCTTTTTTGTTTTGTATTTGTCCCAAGAGATCAGTGATGTGCCCTTAGTAGCCCCCCTCATCAAGAGAGACTTATAGCTCTACTTGTTAGGCTTTGGCCCATGTGCTGGAACGGCACATGGGAAGGCCTGTGTCACACAGTGGCAGAGTGAATGGTGAAAGGGAGAGTGGACAGTATATGACTGGAGTTGTTTCTACAGTTCCTCTCCCACTTGTAGCCTCACAGCATTTAAGGTCCAGGTAGTTCTGAATTCGGAAGCTGTGCCCCTAACTCTCATGCTTAGTACTGATGCACCTTTCTTCCAAGAATTTGTCTAATCCTTTTTTTAAAATCTGGTTAAACTATGAGTTTCCACATCTGGTGGCAATGAGTTCCACACTTTAATTGCACACAATGTGAAAAAGGACTTCCTTTTGTTAGTTTTTAACTTACTATCTACTAGGTTCATTTTGTGACTCCCTAGCTCTTGTATGGTCAGAAAGAGTGAATAATAAGTTCCTATTTACTTTCTCTTCAGTTGGTTTCCTTTGAGAGACCATAAACGGAACAACCAAGATCCCCATTTGACTTTCAAAATGTTGATGTTTGTTAGCTTAAGGTAGTCCCGATTATACCTTTTTAAAGAGCCAGAAGTTCATAGTAGAGCTGGCTGAATTTTTTTCAAGCATGCTAAGTTCACTGAAAAATGGAATTTGGGGGGATAAAAGTATTTAAGAATTTGGGGCGAATTAGTGAATAATTTTATCTGAAAAAATGGAGGTATATTTTAAAAATGTTCATCAACTCTTTCATTTTCGGGTTGGAGCTGCAGCTGGTGCCTGCCTCTCTGTTGCCTTTATTCACCCATCTGCCCTCCCCCCACATTGCCTCTGTCCCCTGCGGTCCCCCACATGTGGCTGCTTTGTCCCTTTCCTGGCCCAGTAGCAGCAGTAATAGCAGCATTGGCAGGAGCTCCACCCTGGGCTCCCTTTCCAAAGCCCAACCAGAACTGCTGCTACTGCAGCAGCAACTGGTGTGTGGTCAAGCTGGGGCCAGAGCAAGTACATGCTCTGTCCCCCAAGGTGGAGCAGGGCCAGAGCCCTGCCAGAACCATACAGTAAGCAGTGGTGTGGTGGGTAGGGGTGGGGAAGGCCCTGTGGAGGGGAGCAGGGGCCCACAGGCACAAGATGGGTGGGCAGGGGGCAAGGTGTCAAGGGGCAAGTGGCAGGGGTTAGGTTGCTTGCCTCACCCTACTGCCTTCTTCCTCCACTGCCTGCCCCCACATCACCTACTGCCTGCCACTGTTTTTCCCACCTCAGGGAGGAGCGGAGGGTACAGCTGTAAGTGACTGTCTGATAATCTTCCCAACTGCCCCTTCCAGGTTCTTTCTCACTTTTTCAGACGTCCTCCTCCCCCTCCAAAGGTTTGCTGGTTTGTGTTAATTCGGAAGATGGACCAAGTTCTGCCATGGGCAACATTCAATAGGTTTTCTTTATTAAACAAAAGAAAAGTTTAGCATCTACATGCTACATTTTAACTTGAAACCCATTGCTTCCTCGTGTACCCTGCACCCCAGTGTGTGCCCCTGGGGATTGTTGAGCAGGGGAAGGGAAAGGGAGGCCAGGCAGCCTGGCTTGTGGGCAGCACTGCCCAGGACGCAGGGCCAAAGGAGTCTGGGGCAGGGGACCCATGGCTTGGTGCTAGGGCACAAGCCCTCAAATCTCTCCAGCCCTACTCATCTGGGAAGGGCTCCCAGTTTTTAAGGGTGAGGAGGTAGTTGGCCAAGGCTTTGCAGATCTAAAACTGCCTGCCACTGTTGGAAGCTGGCACCTCCAGCATCAGCAGGGTGTTCACCCTGTTCCCTGTCTCTGTGCTATGTATGCTTGAGCTGCCATGCCCAGTCTGTGCACTTTGTCTCCTCATCCAAGGCTTCATGGAAGGTCTCCCACTTGCCCCACCACCTCCAGGTCTCACAGATATTGTGGAGGACACAGGCAGCGACAATGAGTCATGTCAGGTTCCCCTCATCAACTCTGAGCACATTCCACTATCATGTGGCACTTGCTCAGGCAATAGTTAAAGTGTTCCTTCTGTCCATCCAGCTGCCCCCCATAAGACTTCAGCAGCCAGGGCATGAGGGGTAAGTCAGCTTCCCAACACGGGGCGGGGGGGATTAAGATGATGTCATGGATGATGAAATGGGGATTCCAGGAGTGTAGTACCTCCTCTCCATCAGCGGGGAGTTGTAGAAGACACAGGCAGGGCTGTCCCTTGGGGGGGTGGCAGTTGGGGTGACCACCCTGGGCCCCATGCTTTGCAGGGCTCCACGGAGCTGGAAAGAGTGGCCATGGCGACTCTGTGTCGCTGCCATCGGCTTCATGTCCGGCTGCTCGCTACTCCCCAGCAGCGGCTTCTTTACATGCAGGGCACACAGGATCAGGGTGGGGGCAGGGCCCTGCGCGAGCTGATTTGCCTCAGGCCCTGCACCCTGCTCAGGTTGGCTTTGGACACATGTATCATGGGCACTGCCTAACCAGCCGACAAAGATGTGAGTGAAGAGGCCCTGGTGGTCGATGACACCCTGCAGGACAACATAGAAGTAGCCATTGTGTTTGATAAATGCCTTGGTGGCCTGGGCTGGGCGGAGGATGGGGATGTGGGTGCCATCCATGGCCCCCAGGGAGTTGGGGAAATCCATGAGGTAGCAGTCGGTGACCACCTCCTGCAAGTTGAGGCAAATGAAATGGTTGGCTAGGACATCCTGGATGACCAGGCACAATTCCCAGATGGCCACTCTGGCCATGGTCTTATCCATGCCAAACTGGTTGGTGAGGTTAGCGGTAACTGCTGGAGGTGGCCAGCTTCATGATGACAATGGTCATCTGCTTCTCTGGAATGAGGGATAGTCACATGCTGATGTCCTAGCAAGCAATGTGGGGAGCCAGCTAGGCAATGATGTCCATGAAGGTAGCTCTGCTCATGTGGAAGGTTTGGATCCATGGTTCGTTGTCCCAGGAGCCCAGGATGATCTGCGCTCATCAGTTGGTGCTGGTGGTGCGGGCCCAGAACTGGCTCTCAATGGTCTGCAGAGGGTGCAAGAGCATCCCAGTGTCCTGGTCTTCATCAGTCATGTGAGAGTCAGTGGCCTCGCCCAGGACACTTGGTGGGAACAGAGTGTCGTAGATGGACCTACACAGAATGGTCAGGTGCTGGGTCGGGGTCATGAAGGGGCATGCTGTTGTGACCTGATGCCATATCATGTCCACATGGGCATGTGTGACGACCTGTAGCCTCCAGTGAGAGTTGCTTAGGGTAACAGGAAAGATGCACCACAGCTCCTGGGTTTCTGTGCTTGTACACAGGTAGCAGGATGCCATGGCAAGCAGACCAGGACATGGAGGCACATGCAGCTTACGATGAAGGGCACTCGGTCTGGCTCTTTCCTGCAAACCTTGGACTGTGCATAGGGGTGGGTCTGCAGTGACAGGACAAGGGGTTGGGGGTATGCCTGCCCATGCTGGCAGCTAGTTGGGTGGTCTGGGCACTCAGTCTCCTCTCACTTGCTCCAGCCACATGCCATTCCCCCCATCTCTCCCAGAGCTTATTCATTCATTATGAAGCATATGTGGACTATGTGCTGGCCAGAGCTGGGGCTGTGTGGACCATGAGGGAAGCCTAGTTGGTTCCCCCCCACGTCCTGCCTGCTCCAGGCTGGATCCTGGAGCTGCAGCTATGCAGAGGGGCTGTGTGAGCACTTCTGATATACCCTGGGGGTGTGGCTAGCTAGGCACTATGCTGGAATGAGCCATGTTCCAGCATACTGCCCTGTGAAGGGGGGTTAACAGGGAGCCCACAAAGCATTCTGGGATCCCGGAGGACAGAGACCTATTCTGAGTAGAGGGAATCTGGTAGAGATGTTTGGTAGACCAGTGAAACCTAAACCAATTAAGTCTGATACTTCATCCATCCTGGTCTATCTTAGATTGCGTTCTGTCATTTTTAAACCAAATGTGCCCTGAACTTCTGTTCTGTTACAGGTTTAGACCAGTTTCCAGTCACTTACACCGGTATATGTGTACCTGGCCATAATTTTTGGAGCATCATGGCTACATCACTCTTCTACTACTTACTTAATCCAGAGTCCTGAAAATCAAGTTTTGTTGTTGTTGTCTGGGATGCAGGTATTAAAGTGAGTGAAGTGTAAAGATGTGAAGCTGGTTACGATTGTACTGTATGTGCAAAAATAGGCTGCACCTTACAAGTATTTATGCACAAGTCTATCTTTGAACATGTGAACAATCTGACTAACTTCAGTTGTTGACGTGATGCACCAGATCAACACTAGGGATCTCAATATTGCACTTTTAGACAGGAGGGCGTGATACAAAATTATATACACACACACACAAACTACACAAACACTGTATGGGTTCATACAAAAGTATATGCACATACACAAATACACACTTTTGTGGCTGTGTGTTAACACTAGGGAGCATTTGGGTAACTTGGTGCTGGGGTTACTCAAGGTCAGGTGGCCCTGGGGTCACGTGAGTTCACTGTGCCCCAGAGTTACTCGGGGTCAGTGTGCCCAGGTGTTACTCAGGGTCACTTGGGGTTGGGGTTCCTTGAGGTTACTGTGGCCCTTGAGGTTACTTGAGGTCACTGGGGCTTGGGGTAACTTGAGGTTACTTGGGGTAATTGAAAAAAGGAAAAGCCAAAAGGCTGCAGAGCAGAAGAGCGATGCTGCGGAGAAGCCAACACAGAAGCCAGGGCTGGAGCCAGAGTGGAGAGACTGCAGGGGAGCTGGAAAGCTGGGAGGTACGGGGAGCTGGAAACTGGGTTGGGGAAGTTATGGGTGCCCGGGAGAAAGCTACAGGTCCTGGGAGAGGATGCTGGGGAGCCAGGAACTGGGTCGGGGAGCTGGGAACCAGGTTGGGGAAATTGCGGGTGCCGGGAAAGGCTGCGGGGGATCTGAGAACTGGGTCAGGGAAATTGCGGGTGCCAGGAAAGGCTTCAGAGGAACCAGGGAAGCCATGGGTGCTGGGGAGATGCTGTGGGGGAACCAGGTTGGGGAGCCAGGAACCAGGTCAGGGAAGCTGTGGGTGCTGGGAGAGGCTGCGGGGGAGCCACCGGTGCCGGGGAGAGGCTGCGGGTGCCAGGGGAAGAAAGTGAGGAGCTGCTGGAGGTGGTGGAGGCAAGCCAGGAGATCGGGGGACACTACGAGAGGTACCGGGGAGATCGGGGAGAATGCGGAGGTGGCAAGGCACACCAGGGAAGCCGGTGATGGAGAGAGAGAGGGGGAAGAAAGAGGCGAAGGGGCACAACAGGAAGCCAAAGAACGGAGAGGGAGGTAGGAAAGATTGGGGAGAGAAAGCAGACACAAGCAAGAATGGAGGGAGAGACTGGGGAGGGAGTGAAGAGAGAGACAGGGATTGGGGAGAAGGTAGAGGCGGCAAGACACAAGTGGGAATGGAGAGAGATCAGGGAGAAGGCAAAGGCAGCAGGACACAAATGGAAAGCCAGGAGGTCAAGGAGGAGGAAGAGGGCGGCAGAGGTGGTGAGACACGATTGGGAACAGAGCGAGAGATCGAGGAGAGAAGGCAGAGAGAGACAGGGATCGAGGAGGAGGCAGAGGTGGCGGAACACAAACAGGGAACAGAGAGAGACAGGGAAGATGGGGCAGAGAAGGCAGAGAGACTGGGATTAGGAAGAAGGCAGAGGCAGAGAGAGATGAGCAGGAATGGAGGGAGAGGTCGGGGAGGGAATGCAGAGAGAGATAGGGATCAGGGCAAAAGAAAAGGCAGAGGACAGAGCACAGGCTAGAGCTGGGAGACCAAAGAGTAGGGCTAGGAGGTCAGTGGAGAGAGATAGAAAGCTGGAGTCGGGGGAGACAGAGACAGCAGAGAGGAATGAAGCCCAGAGGGAGGTCAGAGAGATGGGGATTTAGTTGAGAGCCTTCAGCAAGTTATTGGTACCTACCTACCTACCAACCAACCTACCTACCAAACCTACACACATGCACGCACACTGGTAGCAGGAGAGGAAAGGCTTGGTGGAGGGATTGAAGTCAAGGTATGTAGGAACAGAGTCCAAGTCCTTTGCTTAGGGAAGGAAGGTGGGTGATAGCTACTTATCCTGGGCTGTGAATTGATCCTCAATGGCCAGTTGGGGTCTCCTCCAGCAAGGTGTTGTTCAGAGAGAGTTGCCAGCAGGGCCTCTGAGTGGATAGGTGACATGGCATAGTGCTGGTCCAAATGGAGAGGGCATCCCGAAGAGATCACACTCTACCACCCCATTTATAGGAGTGGGCTACCTGTGTCTCCTATGGGAAGGACATGTCCAGGCAAGGACAGTCCTGCTCAGCTGCATATGTGCAGATCCAGGTGTCTTCATTGTCTGATGAGATTGCTGGATTCTGTAGGGTCTTTGTCTTCCAAATGTTGGGTTCCTGTAGGTTCTTTATCTTTCAAATGCTGGGTCTTGTCTCTGTTCCTGGGTGAGGTCTGCTATTCCTGGGTGAGTCAATGCAAGGCAGTGGTCTGGTCGTTGAATTGATGGTCTGGGCGTTGAGTTGTTCAATCAGTAGAGGCCTGCTACCATTGTACCTCAAGCACCTTCATTCATTCCCATTCATTCCGGAACCAGTTTACACTGACTGGTTAGACATTAGTCATAGTTCACAGAATCACAGAATCAGAGTTGGAAGGGACCTAGACAGATCATCTAGTCTGACCCCCTGCCATGGGCAGGAAGGAGCACTGGGGGTGGCAGGGGTCACAAGACCCCAGCCAGGTGCCTATCCAGTTTCCTCTTGAAGATCCCCAGGGAAGGTGAGAGCACCACCTCTCTGGGAAGCCTATTCTAGGCTCTGGACATCCTTACCAGGAAGTAGTTCTTGCTAATATCTAACCTAAACTTATCCTCCCTCAGCTTGTGGCCATTGTTCCTGGTGACTCCAAGGGGGGCCCTGGTGAACAGACTTTCCCTGAGACCCTGCTGCTGGCCCCTGATAAGGTTGTAGGCAGCCACAAGATCCCCCCTCAGTCTCCTGTTGCGGAGACTGAAGAGATTCAGGTCCCTCAGCCTCTCCTCATAAGGCTGGCCACGGAGGCCCTCAACCATACGAGTGGCCCTCCCCTGGACCCTCTCCAGGTTCTCCACGTCCCTCTTGAAGTGCGGCGCCCAGAACTGGACAGAGTACTCCAGCTGCGGCCTGACCAGCGCCGCATAGAGGGGGAGCAAGACCTCTCTGGTCCTGTTAGTGATGCCCCTGTTGATGCAGGACAGGGTGAGGTTGGCTCTGCCTATTGCTTCATTGCATTGGCGACTCATATTCATCCTGGAGTCAATTCTGACTCCAAGATCCCTCTCTGCCTCTGTGCTGCTGAGAGGGTCAGCCCCTAACCTACACCATAATACTGGTTCCCTCTCCCCAGGTGCAGCACCCTGCACTTGTCCTTGTTGAACAGCATCCGGTTCAGATTATAACCTATCCAGGTCTGCCTGGATGTGATCCCTGCCTGCTGGTGTATTCACTTTACCCCACAGCTTGGTGTCATCAGCGAACTTGAACAGGCTGCTCTCCACACCCTCGTGTTACAACATACTATACAATAGGTTATACCCAGGCAGAGGACACAAGATTGAGGCTTGATATACAAAATGGAAACTTGACATTACTTTACAGACACAGGCCTAAATCATAAAAAATCAATATAAAACAGTAAAAATTAATACAAACATAATAGAACACTATTTACAATATAAAAGGGGCTTGTTACTTTATGGAAGTATAAGAACTTACCTTAGTTTACCTAGTACTACTTGTAATCACTTATAAGGAATAGAGAAGGAAGAGAGAAAGTCAGAAATGGTTGGGGAAGGGAAGGGAATGCATTTTAAAATAATAATTTAAAAAAAACTGGGGGTTCTGCTTCACAATTAGATCATTCACCTGCTTAATCCTGAAATCATATGAAAGTGTTTATAGTATGGAAATCTTAAATAGCATAACACGAATTGATCTTGCAAAGTGGCCAACTCTTCAGCCCTGGCCTAGCAAATGCATACTTATTTCTGTTCATGTGCCATGAAGTCAGTGGGACTAGAGATACTTGTGTTAAGCATATAGTAAGCACTTTGAAACAGAACAAGAGTGCCCAACACTGAAAGATGGAGTCCCCAAGTGGCAAGAAGAAGAAGAAAGAGTCCCTGGTTGGTACAGCTGTGGTTTCACTTTGGTAAATTAGCATAGTTGTTGGAAGAGGTTAGCAGAAACTGCTGACTTTATGATACATACTTTGCATATGTGAGAATGGAGACTTCTAAATAATTCAGTACCTTTAGCTATAGTAATTTTTGTCTTTCATTAAATGTTTATGTAATTCAATGTCAAAACTACTAGTACTTTCACTAAAATAATTTAGTTTTCAAAATAGCTTACTATAAATCAGAGGTAGCCAGCGTTTTTGGCCGGAGTGCCAAAAAACCCACAATTTTTTCCTTGTAAGGTGCCAGAGAGCCGGCATGCCAGAACAAAACTTGGGTGGGAGGTACCTGGCAGGATGTTTCATAGATTTCATAGATATCAGGGCTGAAAGGGACCTCAGGAGATCATCGAGTCCAGCCCCCTGCCCAAGGGGCAGGAAGTCAGCTGGGGTCATAGGATCCCAGCAAGATAAGCATCCAATTTACTCTTGAAGGTGTTCAATGTAGGTGCTTGAACCACCTCCGCTGGCAGATTGTTCCAGACCTTGGGGGCTCGGACAGTAAAGAAATTCTTCCTTAAGTCCAGCCTGAAACGGTCTTGCAGGAGTTTGTGACCGTTCGACCTAGTCATCCCTTGGGGCGCTCTGGTGAACAAACATTCTCCCAGATCCTGGTGGTCACCCCGATAAAAAAGTTAACAAATATATATTTTTTTTACAGTAAATACTAGGTTTTCTAAACATTATAAACCTGGTGACAATAAATAAAACTTCATATACTACCTTTGTTCTTGTGTATTCTTTTTTGGTTAACCTTCTTGTGATGAGAGACAGAGAGGAAAAAAAAAAAAAGAGAGAAAGAGAAAATGAGAGAGGGGGAAAGAGAAAGAAAAAGAGGAGAAAAAGAGAGAAAGAGGTAAAGAAAGAAAAAATGAAAGAAAAGGAAAGAAAGAAAACGAGAAGAGAAAAAAGGGGGAGAGAGAAGAGAGAAAAAAGATAAAGAAATAAAGGAGAGAAAGAGAGAAGAGAAGAAAAGAGAAGAAAAAGAATGTGTCTGTCAGTGCCCATGTCTCTCACCACTGCCAGCTGTGGCTCGGGTCTGCTGGTCTTGGGGAGAGGGAGGCAGCGACACCCCAGCAGCAGCCACTGGAGCCAGGGAGCTGAGGCCTCCCTGACGGTCTTGGAGCAGGAGAAACCCAAGCCCAGGGCTGGGAGGGAGGACCTGGCCAGGGCTTGGGCAGACAGATGCCCTGTCCCACCCAGGCGGAGGCAGCACCGGGATGCCAAGGCACTCAGAGCAGGCTCTGGGTGGCATGGGGAAAAACAGGTGTGGGGGGAGGTGGAGTAGTTGGCTGGGCTGGGAAAGTGGCAGCTGGAGGAGAGTAGGGCTGAGCGAGAAGTGGGAGCTGCCCTGGGGCTCTGCAGACTTGGGCTGCAGAAGGCGGTCAAGGGTGTCCAGTGACACCCAAGGTGGGACTTGGCCCATGCAGCTCCCTGGGGATGAGCTGCAGCCACCCTGCCCACAAAGGGACGCCAGGGCAGGACGCTGGGCTCAGGAGGCTCCCAGCTCCGGGTTTGGTCTCCCTGTGCACCAGGCACAGAGCAAGCGGGCTGGAGCTGCCAGGGCCCCCGGGCCCCAGGAACAGCTGTGTCTGACAGCACTCAAGGCCAAGCTGGCCGGGAGTCCCCAGCATAGCAGCCCTCTGCAGTGTCTGCCTGGGCCCTTGGCCTCACCCTCCTGCAGCTCCTCTCCAGTGGCCAGGCTTTATTCTTGGCAGGTGCAGCCCAGGGACAGGAGGGGAGGTTAGCAGAATGCAGATGGCGTCCCTGTTTGGGCTGTCCTCGCTCTGCCCTTTGTGGCTGCCGTGTTGCTGGGACCTGTGGCCGCTGTGGAGAGGCTGGAGCAGCAACTTGAAAAAAAAAAATTTTTTTTTTTTTTGAACAATTTATTTGCACACCACCTGGCATGCCAAGAAAAATGTCTCCACATGCCACTAATTGGCACGTGTGCCAGCAGTTGCCTAACCCTGTTATATACCTTTGCTGCTGTTGAAAAGCAAAAACATAAGACAGCGCTGAAGATCCTGACTGACATCCAGTTCAGCTCACGTTATACAAAAAATAAAAAATAAAACATAATAATTAAATATAGAAATTACAAATCTTCTCTTTTGTGGATACAGCCAAGACTTTTATTTCTTGTCAAATATTAAATTTCACCTTAACTCTTGCTCTGATTTGAATCCTTATCTAATAGCTCTGTTGGTTTTTGACTTGTTTGCCTGGAGTTTTTAAATTTCTTATTTTATATTTTATTTTTTTATTTTAATCCTCAAGTATAAGGCAAGGAAAAATGGTTTTAAATAAGTAATCTGAAAACATTAACAATATTTTAACAATAAATAATAAATATTTTATTTATTAATAGAATAAGCATGAGCAATCTTGCAGTACTTGCTACTTGCAGCCTGTGGTTTTTTAAATTTTCAGATGAATCATGTTTTTCATTTCCTTCCTTCCCTGTTTCTTCCTGTCTGTAAATAAGCTTACTGAGGTGGGGAAACACTGCCATTTAATTTTCACAGTGTGATGTGGCAGTTCTAACAGACTTCACAATCTAATATCAGTGTGCTTTTGTTCCTTGACAACTGAGTGGCATGGTGCGTCCTAATCAATTATATGGAGATATTTGAACAAAAATAGTGTGTTTATAATATTAGATTTTCCCAGTTTTCCGTGATAAAAAACCCATTTAAAGTAAAACACTTTAAAATTTGCAAGGCAGGGTTTATAGATTTTTCTAATGAATGCATCTTGGAGAGTAAACAAAAGCAAAATGCTTGTCATTTGGTACTAATGTGGTGGAATAGTGTGGCAGCAGGATCCCTGCTTTTTACTCAGTCTCTCATAAAGATTCAACTTCACTTCAGCTGTAAAAATGTGCAAATTACATTACTACTACATGACTGACTTCAGTAATTACATTAAGCAATTGTGATGAACCCCAGTGCTGGGTTCCCAAAAGAATGCTTGCAGCTGTGTGATTTTCGCATCTGATCCTATGGTTTGCTGTATCCAGCAATGTTTCTCTCGCGCGCACATACTCTCTTCCCCCCACCTCCCCTTTAAAGAAGTCTGTTTGGTTAAGAGGTCATGTTGGGCACAAGATGGAAGAATAAAGCAAGATTGCTTTCTAGGGAGTACCACCCAGAAATTTGTTTTGTGGAAAAGGTTAGCAGGCCAGGATGATTTTCACAGGAAGGCAGGTGCAGCATTGTCAGGATGGCACACTTGTGAGCTTCACATGAACATAATGCACATGTAGTACACAGAAGCCATGCTGAGATGCTGCTATCTGGGTGTTTGCTCATTTTGTGGTTTAGAAGAAAGTCTTGTGGGCCTGAAAATAAATAGTCGGTATATTCACCCTAATGAAAGACGAAAGCAGTAATATAAATGGACTGCAAAGTCTGAAATTCTTTTTTGGACCAGTTGCAAGTTGAATCTGTCACAGACGATTTCTTTGTGTGGCTTTCAAGGGGAACAGGAAAAAGTTAGAATTAGTTCTCAGACTTTACAGTTGCAGCCAGTGCTGGGGAGGCCAAGCAGTGGATTTGGGTTTTTGCCTGATGAAATCAGCTTTCCTGCTTTACTGAAGTAGTTTCCAAGTGGGTGGAAATTGAGAGCATGATTTTAATTTTAGCAAATACAATCAATGCAGTACAGCTTTTGTAGTAGATGGGAAAACCAAAACCTAAAATTCTTACATGAGTAGTTTATATTAAGTTGTAAAGAAAAATAAGACTTATCCATTTTCCACATTTGTGTATGTACCTTTCCTGCTGGTAGTTTTAAGCTGAACAATATTAAACATTTTTTAATGATAGCTTTTCATCTGATTTGTAATATGCATAATTCAGCATGTAGAGTGAAAGTAATGCAGGGTGTTGATCTGCTTTGAAGAAAATACTAAATGTGTCTTTTAAAAAAAAATATTTTTCTGTTGGCCTAAATTTCAGTTTGACAAGTACTTATCTGTCACAGGGGGAGCACCATGGATTATGCAAACAGATTACATTTTGTAAATAAATGAGAGTGGAATCAATAGGATTTTTTCCTGGAGTTGCTGTTACAAACAGCCCCCTGAAGAATGATTTGGTTTCTCAGTTGTTTCTCTTTCCCCTTCCTGCTATCGTTTGCTAGTGCACATAATCTGAATGTAGAGAATCAAAATTGGTGATTGAATAGCTGTACAATATGAAAGAACCAGACATAATTATCAGTTTATAACAGAAGAAATCTGTACTTTGTATTCTTTATTCCTTACATTCTTACAGTGCTGAAAGAAAAATTAGTCTTTTAAAACATAAAATTAGCAACCATTTCAGAAGAGAACAGTTTCTTTTTTCTAAGGGTTAGGTTTTCATGATTGTGCAGCATTGAAAACTAGTTTTATTTCCTTTTTTTAAAATAAAAAGGAACGCCAGACAATTTAGTAGCATTTCATAATGCAGCATGATGAGAACTTTGTAAAAGAAAGGAAATCTATTAACCTTGCTTTTACCATGAAGGCCTTCAGCTGAAGTACCAGAGGTAGATTCAATAGAAAAGGCTTGACCTTGGAATAAGAGTGCATATTCCTGGAACACTCATTTTTAATTTTAAAAAAATGTATTGAAAAGATAAACAAAAATGTTTACTCCCCTAGCTGAAGGAAGAATTGAATGTCATTTATGTTTCTGCTTGCATACCATCTGCACTTCCAGGTACATTTCTGTTTCAGCAAGAAAATTGTAGAAGCATGTGGAAATTGCAAGTATTTGAAATATAATCAAAATAAATTGATACAGAAGCTATGGTAAATCTTTTGAGCCTCTAGTGCAAGTCAGTACTTCAGAGTTACATTGTTCCTTAACCTTTGGACTAGTTATTTTTAACCCACTACACAACCTGAATTATTATTTGTATTGCCTAATGTCTCAGAGCACTTGTTACTGAGCAGGTCCCCATTGTGCAGGCACTGTACAAACAGGGAAAAAAAGATGCTTCTTGCTCCTGAGAGCTTATCTAACAAGATTAGAGATAGTAAAGACAAATAGAGGAGCACAGGGAAATAGTAGGATAGTATCCAGGATGGATAAAAATCAATGATTTAAAAAAAATTAAAAAACATCAGATTTTGTATTTAAATCTTTTTTTGATTTTTTAAAATGCTTTTTAAAAAACAATAAATCTATATAAAGATAGGTTTAATTTAAGATATGTTAAAACTTAGATATATCTTAATGGAATAGGGATATGAGCTAATATATTCCTGTAGCTGTTTTAGAAAAGTATTAAATAAGTCACAACAGGCCATGGACTGTATTAGGGGCCCAATCTTATGGGGTTCCCAGAGGCTTCTTTATAGAATAGTTAAGATTAAAGAAAACCACTTTATCCAATGGGACTCAGTTTAGAAGAGCCCATTAAGCATCTCTGTGATGCTTAGTTTGTTTTCAGACTGTGGATTTGTGTCTCCAGAGATAACATCCTTATTAACAGCAGTATATGGAGATGAGAAATAACAGACCTGAGTGATTACCTACCCATCAGCCCTCTTGTCTCTCTGCAAGTTTGTGTACACAGGGTCAAGCCCTTACCTTCCTCTAAAAGTGCAAAGTTTCAAGAAGTTAAGGATTAAGTAAATGATTAAGGATATCAAACAACAGGAACACACTTTTTGTTTTAGAAAAGTCCAGGCTTCCTGACCAGTGATTTAAATGGTGATTTAAATCATGATTTTAATTGATTTAATTAAATCAAACCCACCCAGATAGTATCAGTTTGCATGATGGATGTGAATCAGAGTACATCTGCCTCATAACTGTTGTCAAGTTTTCTATAGACATCAGGACAGAGACTAATTTTAATCGGGGATATGGAGATAGGGTGATAGTTTTATGGAACTTGACAAAAGCTTCTTCAAAGTGTGAAGGGCAGCATGGGAGAAGGAAGGAATGAGCTTGTTTGAAAGTGATGGTTTTAAATTGGTATGGGATGCATGTTGATATCCAATCTGAGTGAGATGGGTGATGGGGAAAGAGGGGAATGAGAGAGAGGGTCAAAATGACAGCCTAGGAAAACTCGTTGCAGCAGCTTTCTGGATGGATAGTAGTGGGACAAGACAGTGTTTTTCAAGGTCAGAGAAAAGGATGTTGCACTGAGATGTGGGATTAGGGAAATTAATAGATGTCATGTTTGCCCTAGAAGAAAACCTTTTTTCCTGGCATCCTAAAGGCATACAAGTTCACTGTCCTGCTTCAAGTCCCTCTGAAGTATGAGGTATAATATATGCTAATACCTTTTCCTGAGACATCTCTGTATGCGTCTGTAATGTCACTGTGTTTTTTCCTGGGACAAGCTGGTCAGGCTGTGACCTTCTGATGGAGTAGCTATGCAACTTGGAAGGGCAGCTAGTGTAAATGACTGGGCTGTGCCTGTTTTGGTCCAGGTCAAATCCCAGAGAATCAGGCCCTCATCAAAAGAGACATCTATTTACAGCCTATGAGAAACTGGATGAGAGTTTTAGCTAAGCGGGTGGTTAGGAAAACCTGTATCTCAGAGATGTTGTGCAGAAAGAATCTGCAAGATATAGTTACTTTTCTTTCCTAAAAGATGAATTTTAATATTTGTCACATTGGAACAAGGTTAGTTTATAAAACAGCTTTTGTACTCAAGTACCTTTTTGAATGGGAAGGATCTATTGTACATTTAGCCTTGGGTTATTTTTCAATAGAGCCCCCTAACTCAAATCTATAGAACTGTTAACTGTCAGCTCTTTCAGTCCTTACCAGTGTCACATTAAGTTGGCTGGAGGCTGACTGACCAACTCTTCACGTGCCCACCAAACATATCCAGTCTTACCAGCCTAGCAGCGTCTAACTCCCATTTATTGCTGACCTTGGGACTCTCAAGTACTGAAGTATTAATCACTGAACCTTTTAAACTGTAGATTCTGCAGGTGTAAAACCATGCTGTCACAGCCACAGAAAATGAACTAGATTAGGGGTGATGCCTGTACTGGAAGTGTGGTAAGTCTCCAGGTGTGTTGAGATTTTTTTTCAATAAAAGTTTGGTTTGTTTTTTAAATAAAATGTCATTGAGAAATCAGTACAATTTGAAAAGTATTTAAAATATCTCAGGAGAAAATAGGGGTTTTTTTGGATAGATTAGTAGTGAAATGCATGCCACTTTTATTCATTTATTGGTTACATTTGTAACCTCTGTAAATATATGATAGTCACCTGCATAATTTTCTTTCTCTGTATTTTATCTTTACGTGTTTGTGGCCTAAAACAAAACTGGCCGCTTTTGTTCCTGCCTTTTAAAAAATGCATACATGAGTTTCAGCAGAACCTTGCTACTTGTGTGAAGCTGCCATTTAACCATGAAGTGAAATGCTTTCATTGAGTTTGCCCTGCAGATATGGTCTGCTGCGGCAGTGCTGTCCATATTTGGTGGCTGTGCAAGGAGAGCCAGGTGGTGCTGCAAAGCATAGCACAGTGAAGCGTGGACAGATCTAGGTTTGACATTTGTCGTCCTGTACTGCTAAAGGGAAGAGAAAAATCTGCTTTTCCATATGCTTATGCTTTAATTTTTGCCTGCAGTTTTGTCCAGATGGCCTTGTGAACATTGTTTACTTTAAGATGCTGTCCCAGATGTTTTTGAATGCCGATGGATAAATGCAACAACTGTGGTATACCGATACACAAATTACTTACACAGTTTTGGCTTTTTTCTATTTAGCCATCACTTCTTTCTACATACGGTATACTTTTATAACCGGGTGGGGGTGGGATACAATGATTATATTAACTTTTCAAAACTGAACAATGCCTTCAATTTGCGAGGTATTTGAAGATATTTTTCTCTTGTCAAGATTTTTTTTTGCTTTAGGATATTTTATATGTATGGAGCAGTATCAGACACTGTGGCATGTACTTTGTAAGCATGTCAGTGAGAAGGTATTGCTGCAAGTGTAGCTTGTTTGTGAGAGTCAATTTTAGTTATGATGGACTCCAAAACCATTTGTCTTTTTTGCTGTATTTTTAAAAGTGATTTTTGCTGTATCCTTGTACTGTCTGAAGTTTCTACACTGTTGAAATACAGAATGTTTCAAGCTTGCAGATTGTATCTTTGAGAGTATTTTAAGAAATATTTTCAAATGGCAGGTGCCTCTAACTGCGTTTAGTCCCACAGATATTTCTTGAAAAATAATTTTGCCTTCATAGAGTTACGGGGAGCATACAAATAGTGTCAAAGGCTTGTTGTCAGCCACAATATATGTTTTAAATTGCCTCTACTCTAAATTTAATTATATTTTTCCATCTTATAAGCAAGAAAGTACCAAGGAGTGTACATAAAACAACCTTTTGGCATGAATATTTCATTAACATAAATAGGTCTGTTAGTTATTTCTCAAGAACACTTTAATGAGACTTCACTGTATAACTCATTAAGACAAATATATGAACTCATATGTCAAGATGTAGATTGTAGCATCGCAGTTCTTGGCATCTATTAAGTCCATAACTCATTTACATTGACGTGCATTGTTAATCAATACTTAAAACACTGCAGATGTCAGTAATGCTCATATTTAGTACAGCAATTGTGACAATATGAAAGTTGCTAGTACAATTCTAGGCCAAAATAGTGTATCTCAAATCTTTCCATTTCCTCTAGGCTACAAGTTAATGACTATCTAACTTCACTGCCCCTTCTCTATTTAAGTAATAAGGCAAACAGGAAAATACAAGAACGCTGCACTGGTAGCATACTCCATTACGGTTATTAAAGCTTTTGTGTCTTTTTTGTTATGTTAAAACAAATAGCAGTATCTTATACATCTGGGTTTTGCTTAACAGATCCTCTGCCGCATTGGGAAGTGAAGGGAGGGAGTAGACATGTCATCTGGGAAAACAGATGACAACTCATATCCAGCTGTTGAATGGGTTGTTACAAGCTAGTTTGAACAAAGTACAATAATTTATAGAGACTAGCAATACTCAGGTGGAAGTTTTTGCTTGTCTGCCTTCAAATGCTCTAAAAAGCTGAGTAGTTACTACTTTTTAGTGTCTATGTAATGCACCCACATTTGAATACACACATACTGGTGTTTCATTTTAATCACGGATTTTGGGGTTTTAATCAGAGAACCTGCGCTTTTATCACAGAATTTGTGATTTTTAAACAGAGAAAGCCGGGATCCTTGCTCATCAGAAATCCAAAATAGCATCTTGGACCTTTGTACAACCTCAGTTAATAAAAACAATTTGGACAATGGAACCAACTGGGCACACCAGTGTGTAAAAGTCCAAAAGAAGTTAAATACTTGCACAGTGTGTAGTGTGCAAAGATGAATAATAAATTGAACCTGTGGCTGGATTGAATTGGCTGAAAATAGGGTACAGGGTAACAGCTCCAATCTACAAATACTTCTACATCTGCTTACATATTAGTGGGCCCACTGAAGTGAATAGGAAGGTTCCTATGCTTTAAGTTAATTAAGTGGAAAAGTATTTGGAAAATCTGGACATATATCAATACTTTCTGATGGAGACTAGTACCCTAATAGTCTATGGACTGTGCATCTATATAATAAAAATGCATATGGCTTTAACAAACTAGTATCTTATGCTTACGGCTATTATTTTTGATGATTCATATGGTGTACTGATTTAAACCAGAAAGATTTAAACTGGTGATATAAATCATGATTTAAATCAGCAATCAGGAAGATATGGTTTAGTACTGCTTTTTACTAAACAGAAAGATATACTCTGGCTGTTCACATTGAACCACCTATATTGCTTCATGTTTATTTATTCCATTTTTTAGTTTTTAAGTTATAGTATATTATTGACATCTTACCCCCAAATTGCATTAAGCTGCATTTGAATGAAAATTGGAATTGAAGTGCACAAACACTTTAAATAAAACCATTTAAAATAATAGGGATATATTAGGGATACACAAAGGGAAAGACTGTTTAAAAGTAACTGATTTATTAGACAAAAAAAGTATTGTCTGTAGTTAGTGGATTGAACTGATTGTTTCTGATCTTCCTGGCCTTCAGTATTTTAGAGCTAGTACATCACAGCCCTTCTACATCATTTTTATTCATGAGGTAGGAGAGAAAAAATGCTTTATTGGTTTACAAGTTTCACTTGCTTCCTAACAGTGAACTGAATTAATAAAGATAAACTGAAATGAAGAAAATACTTCCTTGGCAGCTACAGAGGTTGCTATTGCTGTTAAAAGCTGGTTTAGCACTTCAACAAATTCCGGCTCCAAGGGCTTAGGAAGAGAATTCCTCCTTTTCAGTGGTTTGACTTTTTTAAAACTTCGGTATCAAATGTGCACAGGTTTTGCTGAAATTTAGAAATTCTATTAATTTTGGTAAGTTTAAGCCTTAATTTAGGTTGTCATACTTTCAGGTTCAAATATACATTTTTTAATGTGGTTTATTTTAAAGACAATTTTAAAAACATTTTAAAATTATTTTTATTCACTAATGTAATTAGACATTGCACCAACTATTTTTTTCTTAAATGCATAGTGTTAAGTCGCATATTGAGTATTAAAGCCTCTCTTTTTAAATAAAACCCTAACTTGTTTGCTACCTTTTTTTCACTAATTACTTTATATCTAGCTGTTCAAATAGATTATATTCTTAAGAAAGCAGTATTTCATGGTAAAACTATGAATGATAGCTATCTAACTGTACAGACATCAATGATATTAATCTGTTTTTTAATTTTAGGTTCCTCCTCAAAAATTATACGACTTCATGAAGAAAACAGTGAAGCAAGTGAAATATTGAAAGGAAAAGGCTCTGCAAATGGTGCATTGATTCCTGTTAAAGGAATAAACAATTTAGGGAATACGTGTTTTTTTAATGCTGTTATGCAGGTAAGATGCAAAAACAATAGCATTTTTAAAATAGTTAGTTTGTTGACATATTTAGCTTCATAAAGAGGTTCTTTATACTTTCAGTTTTAGCAGTGTTTTTTTTGCAAACCCTTTTCTTTTCCCCTCTCGTACCCCAGTTGCTTTTTCAGTAACAAATGAACAATCCCCATATCAGCAGTATTTTGCAAATGAACAAGAAAATGTCAAGTGTAATACACCAGATTTGTCAGTGGGTTGTGTAGCTACCTTCATTTCTAACTCAACAATTATTTGCAGTTCAGTATTAGACAGGCATGAGTAATGCACTCTATTTATCCTCCTTGTGGGTGTGAAAAGGGTGTCTACACACAAGAAGTGTACTGTTTTTTTGGTGCTGTATCTTTTCCATGCAGATGCTAGTATTCTGGGTTGAAAGTGCTTCTACTGGTATTTCTTCTCAAAGAATGGGAACTGTACAGGTATAAGCATTTATTTCCCAGTATTCTTATATCTATTTTAGAGCTTGTACTGTTACAGCTAACTGCATGTGTGCGTGCACGCGCACGTGTATACACGTACACACACCCATATTTACTTGAATACAAGATGAGGATTTTTCCCCAGAACATTATGGGGGAAAAAGCCCCTCATCTTACACTTGTATACACAGAAACCTCATTGTACACAGAGATCTATCATTAAACTGCTGCCAAAATCAGCATGTGCCCAGTAATTGAAACCAGCTATGAAGTTGCTTAAATACAGACAAAACTGAGCATGACTATAAAACACATGGCTCATACGGGGCAAACATACTGGGGTTTATTTATTTATTTTACAAAATTTTATTAAAAAAACACACATCACCGTACATTTCCAAAGCTTCACATATTGAGCATCCTTGTTTTACCAAAACTTAATATTGCAAAAATAACTACAGATCAAAAGCATAGAACTACATGTATTAAAACTAGGGGTGCACAATAGAGAATTTTTGGGTCAATACCAATGGCTGATTTTTAACAAGCCATATCGGCTGATACCAATCCAATTCCAATATTACAGCTGGGCAGCATGGAGAGTGGTGTCAGCATGGTGTCTGGCTGGTAAGACTGTTGTGGGGAACGGGGCAAGCAGGGAGGGAAGAGGTGTGTGTGGGGGGGCAGATCAAGGCCCCTGCGGTGAGGGAAGGAGTGTGGCTGGGGCAGGGGCAGGAGTAGGCATTGCATAGCTGGGGTGGAGCAGAGGACAGAGCTGTGAGCAGCTCATCTGGAGGGGTGGCTCCTGCTGCTGCATACACCCTGGGAGGGCATAGTGGGGCATGTTCCCCTGGATGTGCACGTGGGGTGAGGGTGTGCTGCCGCTGTGGGCTGGGGCTGGGGTGGTGCTTGGCTCCTCCTGATGGGGGGGCTGGGCTTGGACCGGGCAGTGGCAATGCCAGGAGGGGGCTATGGTGAATTTTTGGAGTGGTTGTAGCCCCCCCTCATAATCCCATCCCAGCACTGCTGCCAGCTGCCCCAAGTGCAGCCTGGCCCTGCCTCCCCGTGCCTCCTGGATGAGCTTCATATGGCTCCCCCTGCTCCGCCCTGGCTGTGCAGGATCTGACCCAGGCCCACTCCCTCCCCCACCGTGGGTGCCTTGATTTGCTCCCCAGCACGCCCCTTCCCTCACAACAGTTTTACCAGCCAGACCTGACTGCTCTCCACGCTGCTGGGCTGCGTTTCTGGCCATCATAGCTGCTGCTCACTGTGGTTGAATTCGCTCCTCCCCCACTCTCACACCTGTAGCTTCTGCAAGATGCTGGATTGCCTTTGCATTCAGGAAGCCTTCTATTTTCCTGCCTCTGCACTTTTTCCTGCCTTTCAGTCTCCATTCCTGATGGCTGGCCGTTGGCGACGTGTAGGGGGTGAATGTGGGTACATGTGCACCCCCTGAGTATGGCAGTGCACCCCCTGTGAAAAGGCACCACCAGCACTGCTGAAGGCGTCTGCGGGTGGTCACCAAACACTGGCTTGCCATGCCCCCCTTCCCCCGCCACCGACAGTGCTGTGGGAGCTCCTCGCTTGCCGCCACCGTGCTCCTGCCACTGACAACACCACCACCACCTGCAGGAGCTCGCTATGCCCCCAAAGCCTCCAGGGGCACGTGGTGTTCATGCTTCTGCCCAAGGGCATTAATGGATGGATACGGCTTTCCGACTGTAACTCTGACTCATTCCCCTCACTACCAGATTTCTTTTTTGCCCTGTACTATCTTCCTTTTCCCTCTTGAATTCCCAAGCTCTTTTACTTATTCCACTTCCATTCCCTCTGCTTGTTTACTTCCCCCTCCCTCCCATCTCCATGTCTGTGCACTCTGCCACTCCCCCCTCCCCTTCTTCTGTTTCTTCTTGCACCGCCTCAATCACAGATATCACCCCTCCCTCTTTCCCTGTTCCGCCCTCCTGTGGAATCTCCTCCACCATTCCTATCTCTGTCTCAGCCCCCCTTCTCTTCCTCACTTTCCCTTTCTGATTTCTACCATTCCTCACGAAGTTGGACTTTGCTTGCACATGCTTTGGAACACCCATGGCATAAGTGACCCTTCCCTCCGCAAAGTGCATTTTAGGGATTCTAGGCATTCTGCTGCTCTGTGCTCCATCCCTTGACACTAGAAAACACATCATTAGGGGCCATTTTGCATATATGTGCCCTCCTTTCCACATTTGCTGCATTTTTTTGGTTGCCGCAGTTAACTTATGAGCCCCTGGTGTGCTCTCACCTGGTACATCACCCCCCTCAGGTACCTCTCGTCCACTTTTAACACTACATGCACCCACCATGCCCCCATCCGGATACCATATTTGTCACTTACTTTGTCCACCCACATTACCTTATGGCAGTACACTTCCATCCACCTTCTTATGTCGTCCTCCTGTATCAAATCCAAGTACATTCCAACTATAATCACCCTTTCTCTTGATCTTTCACCTGCTGTAAATCTGATCCCTCTTAAATCTTTGCTCCCACTTTCCTCTGCATATTTCTTCCAAAAGTTCCCATACCCTTCTCTGCTCCAAAATGTGAAGTCCCACACCTTCCAGTTTTGGTGTGCAATCAGGATGTGTAGGTACTCCACCTGCAGTAGTTCTTCCAAAAAGTCACATCTGCTCATCTCCAGTCTTGTCTCTGTCTTGTTGCTGACTACGGCTGCTTATTAGCAGCCTTCAGTCATTACTAAAGTCTCTCGTTTTCTGTGCCTTTTTGCCATGCCACTTCTGGTGGACATTCCATCATCCCTCTGCCCTTTTCTGTCTCTCACTCAAAGTGCCTTCACTTGCTGTACATGTTCCATCTTCCGCATTACTCCTCTCCTGTTGTCCCTCTGTGGTCACTTTTGTCTCCTCTGCTGCAGCTGTCATCACTGCTATCAATGTTGCTGCCATCTTCACCTTTTGTTTCCGTCTCTCTGCCTTTGTCCATTTGCCATCTGTCTTTGGTGCTTCTTTTCCATTTTTCATTCCTTTTTCTTTTTCCCTGCTGCTTGTCTCTGCTGCCATTGTTTGAGCTTTGGTTCTCTTCTGGCCCTCCTTATACCACTGATGCTCTATTGACCACTTTCTCTGCCTTTGAGGCATTGATCAGTCTTTCCATGCTGATGGGAACCTACCACAAGGACAGGTCAGTGTCACCTATCTGAATAAGATGCATGGTAATGTCCATCCCCTTCAGCACTGACTCTTTTTCAAATCATGGTGAACCACTCTGTTGAATGTATTTCAACTTCTCCATTTCCAGTGATTCCTGTTTCTTTACCAGCCTTAATTTTCTGGCAA
This sequence comes from Crocodylus siamensis, assembly GCF_052110815.1. Classification (NCBI taxonomy): domain Eukaryota; kingdom Metazoa; phylum Chordata; order Crocodylia; family Crocodylidae; genus Crocodylus; species Crocodylus siamensis. Next base: position 79,798,238 of record NC_143395.1, on the reverse strand, counting down.
ACATCACCAAAGGGGGCCCGAAGCAGTTTACCAAGACTCTCTCTACCACCTCCTCTCTCAGCCTGTTACATATGATTAGTCTGGAGCCAGACCAGGTTGTCCTGTGCCTCATCTGCATCTAAATTGTTGGAGAATTACAGGACTTATGACAAGAACACCCAGTTCCAGTCATGCGTAGGGGTCTAATTAGCACATGTATCCTTTGGGGGTGGGGTGGGGGTGGAATACACGCATATACTGAGCAATGCTGAGCTGTGGGATTGCCATGGCTAGAAATGCTGTTGACTCTGGGGCCCAGTCCAATGAACTGTATGGTAAATCATGAGCCTTTTTGCATCATTTGTTCTCTCTCTCTCTATATATATATATACACATATATATATATATAATATAGGTGTGGCTTAATTCAATTTTTATTTTTTAATAATTTTGATGGATAAAATCTATGTTTATTTTTAAGCATTTATTTCAATTGTTATTGATTTAATTTTCTGGATTGCACAAAATTAGAGATGTTTTCAATTTTTATCTATTTAAATTTTATCTATTTAAATTGTGTGGGGCAGACAATTTAGTAATGACAGTGTACTGTTAAAGGCTTTATAAATTCACATGGCAAAATATAAAAAGTAAATATCCATAAATCATACCTGCTTCGAATCATTCTGTTAATTCATCAGGAAAGAGCTGGGTGGGCAGTGACCAGAAGAGGAGGGTAGCAGCACTCTCAGAGCTCTGGGAACATGTCCTCCATCTCCTGTACTTAACTGGCCCAGCCCAGCCTGGGTGGGACCCTGCTGACACTGGGCTGGAGCCTTGAATAATCTAGACTTTGAGTGGGGGTTTATCTCCCTCCAGCCTGCTCTTTGCCCCCTACTGAATGAGCAACTAATTGTTTGATTGATGAGTCATTAAGCTAGAACCAGCAGGTAATTGCTTAATTGACGAGTCATTGTTTTCCTATTTAACCTCTCCACCCTCTGTCCTTCTAGTTTCTCTTTCTCCACTGTCCAGTAATGAGTAAGTGTTTCCTGCTACAGTCCACTTTCTATACATTTAAATTAGTACTGATGGAAATAGTTTTCCATTCGCCTATGTGTGTGTGACGAAATCAATGTTTATCAATACAAACTGAATCCTGCCAACCCTATATATATAAGTAAAAACTAAAGTGCTGCTTGAAAGTATGTTTGTGGAATACCTGTGCTAAAACTTGCAGCAGTTTCAAAAAAGGTAGAATGCATCAATTCTGGATGAACTAAGTCTATGGGTACCTGTAGTAACGTGCATATATGCAATTTATTACAGATATGTTTATTTCTAAGTCATTTTTTCAAATTTGTTCTACACTTACATGTGCTTAGGGAATGCAGGGTCTGACAGTAAGGAGGTGGAGACAAGAGCCAGTAGTGGGAAGAAATTGGTGAGGCAGAGGACAAATGCACTATCTGACACCCAGACTTATTTTCCCTACCGTAGAAGTGGGAGGAGGACACATTCAAGGCAGACCTCCAATAATTTTATACCTGGACAATTATAACATTAAAAAAAACCCATATATAGAATCTAATTATTTGAGGGTCATCTTATATTCGAGTAAATACATTGTGTGTATGGGGCAGTATATGCAGTTATACACACTGTATAACCTTCTGGAAATAGTATATCATTACAAAATCAAAGTTAACAACATGCCCAAGAAATTGTAATCTAAAATTATTTAGAAATATTGCTTCAGAAACATTATTGAACATTTTTGTGATATATATGTAGGCATGTAAGAGTACTGTATGCTTGATACTTAAATAAAAACCAGAGTTAAAATTGATAAATACTAAAATAAAGAATACATTATTTGTTATATAGAAAAAGGAATAACAACACAGGCATAAAGACATTTGTTGATGTTATAGCTGCTTCTTGGAGAGGTACCAAGTGCGAGACCTGCTTCCCCTAAAGAAGACTTTTATGAAATTCACTGGGGTCTTTGTTATATTTACCTTTATCAGGGGTTTTCAACCTTGTTTAACAAGTGTACCCCTTCTATCAAAGTTTCAGCTCATATACCCCTTTATATTTTTTTCTTATTTTTAAGTGGGGGTGCAGATCAGGGCCCTATGGTGAGGGAGGGAATGAGGCAGGGGCCGGTGCTGCTCAGCCAGGTTGGAGCAGGACAGGACATGGTATGCAGCTGTGAGCGATTTGTCTGGGGGGTGTGGAGACAGGGGTTTTGCTCCCACTGCTGTGTGTACCCCAAGAGGGCATGGGGGGGCATGTGCCTCTGGATCTGTGTGTGGGGCAAAAGCAGGCTGCTGCTGCTGGTGGGGGGGGGCACATTTAGGGCCCAGCTGTGGGGGCTGGAGTAGGGCATGGGACTGAGCCGTAGGGGGGGGACTCCTGCTGCTACACGCACCCCGGGAGGGCATGCATGGGGGGCATATGCCCCCAGTTCTGTGTTCAGAGGGTGGGGCAGGCTGCCACTGTGGGCAGGGGCAGGGGCAACACCGGGCTCTTCCCGGCAAGGGCTAAGCCAGGCTGTGCTCAGGGTGGGTGGTGACGGCACTGGAAGAGGGTTGTGGGGGCTATAGTGAATTCTGGAGTGGCTGCAGCCCCCCACCTTAGCCTCGTTCCCATAGGACCCCATGGTGAGGGAGAGAGCAGGGCTGGAGCAGGGCTGCTCAGCTGGGGTGGAGTATGGGACTGAGCCACAAGCACCTTGTTCAGGGGCTGCGGGGGGTGGTGTCTCCTGCCGCTGCACGCACCCTGGGAAGGAATGGGGGGCACATGCCTCTGGATCTGTGCATGGGGTAGGGTGGGGTGGGCTGGGGCTGCACCAGGCTGTTCCTGGTAGGGACTGGGCTGGGCCAGAAAGCAGTTGGGGCAGGTGGCGGCAGACCTGGGAGATGGGTAAGGGGGGGCTACGGTTAATTCTGGAGTGGTTGCATGCCCCCCTGTAGCCCCGCTCCTGTAGACCCCCACGGTGAGGGAGGAGTGGGGCTGGGGCTAGGGCTGGAGCAGGGGCAGGTGCTGCTCTGTTGGGGCGGAGTGCGGGACGGAGTTGCAAATGGCTCATCCGGGGGGCCTGGGTGTGGTGCCTCCCACCACTGTAGCACCCTGGGAGGGAACAGGGGGCATGTGCCCCCGGATCTGCACACGGGGTGGAGCAGGCCGGGGCTTGGGCTGCTTCTGCTCTGTTCCTGGCAGGGGCTGGGCCAGGCTGCGCATGGGGCGGGCAGCAGTGACGCTTGGAAGGGGATACGGGAAGGGCTGCAGCCACCCCAGAATTCTCCATAGCCCACCCCAACTGCCCTTCCCAGCACAGCCCATCCCAACAGCCCCGCCAGGAACAGTTTGGCGCTATCGGAGCCTCAGTTCACAGCAGCTTGCTGCACCCCCGCATGCTGATCTGGGGGCATGCTTCCCCTCACCCCCAGGATGCATGCAGTGGCAGGAGCCACCACCCCCTGTGCCCCCCGGACGAGCCACTCATTGTTCAGTCCTGTGCTCCACCCCAGCTGGGCAGCACCTGCCCCTGCTCCAAGCCCACTCCCTCCCTCACCACGGGGGCCTACAGGAGCAGGGCCATGTGGGGGGCTGCAGCCACTCCAGAATTTGCTGTATTTCCCACAGTTCCCCTCCCAGCATCGCTGCTGCCTGCTCCAAGTGCAGGCTGGCCTAACCTCCACCGAGAAGAACCCAGCACAGCCATGGCCCCAGCCTGGCCCTTTCCACCCCACATGTAATTTTGGATGCACATCCCCCCCGTGCCCTCCTGGGATGTGTGTAGTGGTGGGAACTGACCCCCCCCCTGCAGCTCAATCCCACACCCTGTACCGGTTGGGCAGCCCTTTCCCCAGGCCTACTCCCCCCCACAACCAAGTTACCAGCTGGACCCGGCTGCTGTCCATGTGACTGGGCTGCACTCCTGGCTGCCTGTGTGGTGTGCTACAGCTGCGCACATGCACGCAGGGTTCTGTGTATCCCCTGCAACTCTATTAAGTAGCCATAGGGGTATGCATACTCCTGGTTGACAACCATTAGACTATACCTAAATTTACAATTTGTAATTGAAGAAGTTGTTTTATTTAGTAGCTGAGTCTCTCTCTCTCTCCTTCTCCCTTTAGAACCTGGCACAGACTCACATATTAAATGAACTAATGTATGAGATGAAGGAAAAGGGAACAAAGTTAAAAATCAGCCAAGTTGCAGATTCTCAACTGGTAAGTGTTCAATAAGCAATGCAGTTCGCTTGTAAAGTGTAATAAGAGAAACCAAGATCAGAACAATGTCTCCAGAAAGGGCAATGCAGGCCAGCACTAATTAAGGATGAACACATTCTCACTCCGCAGTTTCTTTTGTCTTTTAATATCCAACTAGTTTATGATCTCTAAAAACTGATTCCTTTAATAAAATGAGTTACTGAAGACTGAAATTTTAGGTTTTTAAACTGGATAATTGCTGCAAAAAGTAAACCTTCTGTTAGGTTTGTTGATAACTAGTTCCAGAGTAAAGTGGAAGGAAGGTCCTTTTATGGGCAACTCTGATGTCCAAAAGAACTTGATAATGATGAAATTCATTGTTAAGAAGAAAGATATCGCTAATTATGCTGGCAATGAATAATTCATCCATGATTTCACAGTAGTGTATTTGGAGGACAATCAGATCCTTTTAGACCTCTCTTCCCTCAGTATTCCTTCATAGTTGAAAATAGCAGACTGAAGGTGAGGTAATATTTCAAAATTTGTCTAACAAAATACTACAGATTGAGAATGAACAAAACAAGAGCTGAGCTATATTGTTTACTTGTTCACATGCCTTCTTGGTGTGGTTTTCGAGTTTGTGAAGTTAGTCTCCATAGAAAAGGAGAGAGAAATGTGCTTAGATACTCTGCAGACAGCACCTGAGGCTCTAATATCCTAATAGGATCATCCTCACATCATAAATCCATGCTATAAATTTAGGTGACACAAACCAGAAAGTAGCATGTGACAAATCCCAACCTTCTGAATGCTAATTAGGAGCAAAACTATACCTGAAAACTGTACACATAAACTAGTTGCTCTGTGTTGCAGTTAGCAGTAGTAAATTTCACTGTAGTTTAGAGTTCATAATCGACATGTCTCTCTTTCAAAATTGCTAGTAATCAACAATTTATATTTGCTTGATTCAGAAACTATTTTCCTTTTACGGGCAAAAGTAAGCATGTTTTTCTTTCTGACTAAGATTCAGACAGGCTACACTAAAATGCTAAACCAGGGGTTTTTAACCTTTTTTTAACAAGTATATCCCTTCTGTCTTGAAGTTTCAGCTCATGTACCCTTTATATTTTTTTTCTTGTTTTTAAGGGGCAGGAGAGGCAGATCAAGGCCCCACAGAGAGGGAGGGAGGGAGTAGGGCAGGGGCAGGGGCAGGGGCAGGCGCTGCCCAGGTGAGATGGGGCAGGGCATGGGACGGAGCTGTGAGCGGCTTGTCCAGGCGGTGTGGGGAGGGAGGGCGGCTCTCACTGCTGCGTGCACCCTGAGAGCATGTGCCTCCAGATCTGCATGTGGGGCGAGGGTGGACTGCTGCTTTAGGGGCAGGGAGGTGTAGATCGAGGGCCCAGCTGTGGGGCTGGGGCAGGGGCTGCCCAGCTGGAGCAGGACATGGGACTGAGCCACGTGGAGGGATGGCTCTCCTGCTGCTACACACACCCCAGGAGGACATGGGGGGCATGTGCCCCCAGATCTGCATACAGGGGCCAGGGCAGGCTGCCACTGTGGGCTGAGACTGGGGTGGTACTGGGCTCTTCCCGGCAGGGGCTGGGCTGAGCTGTGCTTGTGGTATTGACGGTGCTGGGAGGGGGCTGGGGGCAGCTATGGCAAATTCTGGAGTGGCTGCAGCCCCACCCCCCTAGCCCTCTCCCCCTCTGTAGCCCCGCTCTTGTAGACCCCCATGGTGAGGGAGGGAGTGGGGCTAGGGCTGGGGCTGTCCAATCAGGGCAGAGTGCAGGATGAAGCAGCAAACGGCTTGTCTAGAGGATGCACGGGGTGGTGGTTTCCAGTGCTGCATGCATCCCAGGAGGACACTGGGGGCATGTACTCCCAGATCTGTATGAGGGGCGGGCTGGGGCCAGAGCTGTGCTGGGCTGTACCTGATAGGGGCTGGGCCAGGATGCATTTCAGCGCAGGTGGTGGCAGTGGTGGGAGGTGGGTTGTGGGGGCTACGGAGAATTCTGGAGTTCCTGCAGCCCACCCCCATAGCCCCGCTCCCATAGGGCCCTGCGGTGAGGGAGGGAATGGCACTGGAGCAGGGACAGGTGCTGCCCAGCAGAGGTGTAATGTGGGATGGAGCTGCAAATGGTTTGTCTGGGTGTCACAAAGGGTGGTGGCTCCCTCCACTGCACAGGGAGTGCGTGCCCCCCGATCTTTGCATGGGGTGGGGCCTGGGCTGCTCCAGGTTGTTCCCAGTAGGGGTTGGGCCAGGCTGTGCTCAGGGCAGGCAGTAGCAGCAGCACTGGTTGGGGGCTGCGGAGGGGTTGCAGCCCCCCCACACCAACAGCCTGCCACACTCTTCATGCAGATCCAGGGGCACGTGTTCCCCCCCACACCCTCTCAGAGAGCATGCAGCAGTGGGAGCCACCACCTCCTATGCCTCCTGAATGAGCTGCTTGTGGCTCTGTCTCGCAGTCTGCCCCGGCTGGGCAGCACCTGCCCCTGTTTCAGCCCCACTCCCACTCCCCCCCTCACTACAGGGGCCTATGGGAGCGGGGCTAGTGGGGGAGGCTGCAGCCGCTCCAGAATTCATCATAGCCCCTCCAGCCCCATCCCAGCACTGCCACCTGCCCCAAGCACAGCCCGGCCAACCCCCATTGGGAAGAGTCCGACATGGCTGCAGCCCTAGTTCGCCCCACCCTGCACACAAGTCCTGGCTTTACACCCCGCCATGCCCTCCCGGGGTGTGCATAGTGGTGGGACCCGCCTCCTCCCTCCTGCGTGGCTGTCTTGCGCCGTGCCCCACTGGGCAGCCCCTGCCCCAGCCCTACTCCCTCCTCCCATGACAAACTTACCAGCTGGACGCGGCTGCTGTCCGCGTGACCGGACTGCACTCCTGGCCTCATGTGTGCTGTGCTGCAGCTGAGCACACGCACACGGCGTTATATGTACCCCCCTACAATCCTTTTAAGTATCCCCAGGGGTACGCGTACCTCTTGTTGACAACCACTGTGGTAAACCAATACATAAATTACAAGCTATTCAGTTTGTTTTCACTCAGACAAGAAGTTATGTTGATACACAATTAAACTTTATTCCAAAGGATCCATTGGTGGTGAACCTCTCAGGCCCTGGACCTCTGACTTCTGCCATGTTCTTGTTCCTTCATAGCATGAGGGAGGCTGGAAAAGGCCCTCTTTCTCCCAAAATTCTGTTCAGCCAGCTCTGTCAAAAGTAAGTACAGTCTGTAGCCTTCAAGCACCATGTCGCAAAGTGTGCCATCTCCAAAACATTAACTTCTTAGATAATATGGATCAAACTAAAATATTTGCTATAAAATATCTTCAGTTATCTAATCCTTGCTTTCAGTTCACCAGTATGCACTGCTTTCCATTTTAAATTAATCAAGTGATAGGGCTTTTACCATTCTGAAGACAGAAACTTTAATCTCCTATGAATGTGGATGGTGTTCTTGTTGAAGCCAGTGGAAGTGGCATTCCCATCTGAATTTGTATATTCCAACCTAACATGTCATAGTTAGCCATTTTTTCAGTTATTCAACCCCAGATTTATTTAACTTAATGCCATTTTAACTGAAGTTCTTTGGGGAACTTTTTTCCCTTTTGCTGTTAAAGTTATAGGTATGTAACTTGCATGAATCCTTTAGTTGGCATTTAACTAAATCATGCAGTACTTTGATATTTATCTTTTCATATATTTCAGTCCCAGTATCTAATAAATCTTGTACTCTATTTTGATTTTTTCCAATATTTTTCCTAATCTGTTTGACACTTAGGTACCTAGGAACTGAATGGTATTCTCTGTGTTGAATGGTTGAGGATTTGAATGTTATTCTCTGTGTTGTTTCACCAGAACTATGTAGTAGGACTATCTCCTCCAAGTCTATGGTTTAATTGATATTTTTGTGTATTGAGTCCTAAATAACATTGGTGCTGCTTATGACCATCATGTAACACTACAAACTCCATTGAATTTGGTATAGGTTACCATGTCTAAATCTACTTTGGCAACACTGCTTTCCAGTTTTTTCTTGTCAGTGGACATCTGTGTCTGATATACTTTCCCCTGACTGAATAACTTGGGCTTTTCTTTTTTTCTTTTTATAAATTTAATCTCATTTTATAGCTTATTTATTACTTATTTCAAGTACTTCTAAGGACCTGATCTTGTCAGGTGTGGAGTGAAATTAGTGGGAGTTAAGGGCTCTTCATAGAATCTGGGTTCTTCTGGTTTCTTCATGAAATCCAGACCAAAGTTTCTACTTACTGAATTTCTTCCCTCATTTGTGTAAAAATCCACTCTCATTAGTATCCTTTGCAAATTTTACTTAGAGCATTTTATTCCCACTTTTTGGGGTGGCTATTAAATATATTAAATAAAACTCAAACCTAATGTTCAGACTTCCGGGACATCCCACTGAAATCTCTGTTGTTGTTGTTTTTTCCTGATGTTGTATTTTGTCAATTAGCATTAGCTTTTGTGCATAGCACTTTAGTTCAACAAGGCAGGTGGGAGAGCAAAAATTAGCAGGTTTGAATGCAAGAAGGAAGGTAAGGGTTCTGGTTTAATTAGACTTCAACTTTATTAACTCAGCTTACCTGGGATCTGTTGGCCAGTAACTTGTTGTCATTGTTGTTGCAGGTTGTCATTTCCTAACCTTCTCTAACTGGTCCACATGCTGTTATTGGGACCCTTCTGTCCCCTCCTCACACATGTAATTTAAGAGACTTGTGGGGGACAGGAAAGGGTTGTTATCTCCCTGCTGTGCATTAGAAGCTTCAGTTGCATTCTGCAGCTGTACTAGTGGGTGCCTTCCCCTGTGTCTGTTTCCTGTTCTGGTTTACAGACTCCTTATTGAAAAAATACTTGCACTGGTCATTTGTCAGCTGCTGAAGAGTGACCACATATTCCCTCCTATTCCATCCCTGGGCTTCCATGGGGAAGACAGAAGTTCATATCTTATCCCATCAAATCTGACCATAAGGGAAAAGTGATTTTCCAATTAAAAACATAACAAAAGAACCCCACAGTTGCTTAAGGCAGTCCCCTAAATTGCCAAAACAAAATAAACTAGCAACCAATGCCCCTGTCCCCACCCCCAGAAAAAAAACAAACAGAGGGTAAGAGCTACCAGTCTCTCCTCTGTGCTGCTGTTGGAGGGAAAGGATTTTCTATATCTTCTCCTGTGTGAGGAGCAGCTGTATAAGGCCGAGCCCCACTTCCCTGCTCTGCTAGTCAGATGATGCCTCTTCCCTCTTCCTAACAGTGGTTGAGAAGCCTGAAGGGCACCATTACCATTTTTCCTGCCACTTGAAACAATGCCTTCCTCACTTTTGCCGTTGCATTTTACTGTAGCTAATGCCTTATGATTATATGCAGTCTGTGCCAAGTTAGAGAGGGCTTGCTTCAGAGGTATTTAAGTCAACTCCCATTGACTTCAGCGGGCCTTTGATCAGCTAATAGAAACTATGGGAAAATATCAGAACGGTTCCAGGTTTCCAAGATAAGTATATATTAGAAGTGACATTCATTGATCATGTAAGATGTATGCAGGGTTTTTTTGTTTGTTTTGTTTCATTTTTCTAAGAAAAAAGTCAGACTTTTAAAATTGAACCTTATGCTTTAATGTATGTCTCTGGCATTGGTTCAAAATTAAAAGGTCCCAGCAAACAAGGACTTGAAGCACTACTGAGGCAACATATGGTTCCAGATTGAAAATTGCTTGCAAGCCCTAAAGTAATGCACGTTTCCTGGTGTGAAAAATGTTCACAGTGGTGCTTTTGTAGGTGTGTGGAATTGTGATTCAGTCAAATTGGCTTTTTTAAACTGCAGAAAAGGATCTGGGTATTATAGTGGACCACTAAACTGACTATCAGTGAAGTCTGTTGATGCAAAAAAGGTAGTAGCACATCGCAATGTATTAACAGAAGTGTTATGTCAAAGATGGAGTAAGTGATTCCTTCAAACCATTTACCACTGGTGAAGCCTCACTGAGACCAGCATGTCCAGCTTTGGGAACTGTACTTCAAAAAAAAAAGATGAGGCCAAATTGGAAGGAGTTTAGCAGGGAATAACAAAATGATTAGGGGCGTAGGAAAGGAAAGGCTTAAAGATTTGGGACTGTTTGGCCTGAAGAAGAGAAGACTGGGGGGGAGGGTGCTCTAAAGAAGATGGTGATGGACTGTTTTCTTTTGTCCTGCCACATGGGACAGGACAAAACATAACCATCGTAAATACTAAAGAATGACATTTAGGTTAGATATTAGGAAGATCATTCTTACTATGATGGTAATTGAGCATTTACTGCCTTGCAAGATTATGGAGTTTTTGTCATTGGACTTTTTAAGTCAGTTATTCTCAACCAGGGTACCCTGATACCCTGGGGTCCTGCAGGATCATTTGAAGGATGTTGAGAGGTGTAATGAGATGAGCAGACAGTCCAGGTAGGGACAAGCCTGAGCTGTTTCCTACTCCCTGGCCCCTTTGCAAGGAGGTAAGCACTGTAATATATAAGTTAGTTTTTGAGATTGGGTGCTACTCAATTCACAGAAGCTATTCAGGGGGTGCCTCAGGTCCAGTAAGGGATTACCCAAGTCCAAAAGGTGGAGTACCATTGTTTTTAGTGCAAGTTAGACAAAAATTTGTCTGGGATGGTTTAGACTTGCATAAAACAGGATCCTCTCTGCATTCCCTTTGATGAACTACTTAAGTCCTTGTGAGTCCTATTTTTCTGTTTCTTTGAAAACATCTGTAGAAATTCTGAAACTTGATCACATGTCTAAACATAAAACAAGCTAAATGACTATGCTGCAAATAAAAGAATCTGCTGATTTTTTGATAGTGTAGTTGGCTTTTAACATGGCATCAAGATATTGTACATTAACACAGGATTTTAGTGCAGAATAATGCAGTTATAATAATAGATTATAACAAGCCTACTATATTTCCTCCTTGCACAGTGCATAGAATACTTTTCATACTTCCAGTTTACTAAAACTTGTTGTTTTTATTAGAAATTGGCATTAGTAAGATTTTGTAGGGAGGTAGAAGAATTATTTTTAGATGACACGGGTGATCTCAGTGGGCCTTTTACAGGCCAATTTTGTGGCATGTACAAGCAGCTTAAATGCTCTTTAGCACCATTTTAATGGTACAGCTGTCTACGCTGTTGGTGGCGTATTGCATGTTAAATGATTTTGGGATGGAGAAAAATAAAACACCTCTGAGGTGTTTTAGTTTGCTACCAAACAAAGCGCAGCAGCCGAAGAGGGAAGCACTGGGTCCTGTGCAGCTCAGGGGCTGTTCAGGCAGCCTGGTGGCAGTCTGTGCAGGTAGGCTCCACTGAAGAAGAAAAAAAAGCAACAAGCCTATTTTTTTTTGTCCCTCCCTGAAGCCTACCTGAGCTGTGTGTGGTCCTGGTGCTTCCTTCCATGGCTGGGGGGGGGGTAGGGGGAGCTGGTGCTTCCCTCCGTGGCTGTGCTGCCCCCTGGGACTGCCCAGGCTGGGAGCCACCTGTGGGTGCCACCACAGAGGGAAGCATTGGCTCCCTTGCAGCTCAGGGACTGTTTGGGCTGCCAGCAGCTCATCCCCTTCCCTTCCACTGCTGGAGGATCAAACCCAACCCTTGTGTTCATGCCATGGGGGTTTACTTCAGTATAATTCTCCCTAATTTGAAGCAGTGTTTTAAAAAACCCACTGCTTCAGTTTAGAGTGAATTAAACCGAAGTAACCTCCCGTGGCGTGTACAAGCAACCAGTGAGCATGCTTGCCATTTTATTTCTAATATATGGTGTGTGGCAGAATGCCAACTCTGTCTCTTCCCCAAACTCTATCAGCTGATGACCTCTCTGAGAATTTGGTTACCATGGTCACTGCAGAGGGCAGACACCCCTGGCCCCATCTTCAGGTTATCCTGAGTTGTAACTTGAGCTGGATACATTCCTGAGGGAGGGGGAAACCTGCTCCCTCTGCCTACATGACTGGCCTCACACACCTGGGTAGCAGGGCTTAAACTCCCTATTGTTCTAAGCAATGTCATTATGACTGGGACGGGGCTAGAGACTCTGTCAGTCTACCCAGCAACCAGTGGTGCATTTCAAATCGGTTGGCTGGCAGCCAAGAACTGCTGGCCTTCGTTGGATCAGGTAAATGAGGTTATAAGGTCTATATAAATTAAAGACTGCCCAGGAAGAGGGGCTGCAGCCTGATGAGGACTCTCAGAGGAGCTGGACCGTCTGAAACTCACTCTCTCCCTTGAAACTCATGGTTGATGAACTGCTTGCATTCAGAGGGAATCTTCACCTGCCTCTGGATTATACTTGTGAATAAGCTACTTGAGATTTAACTAAATAAATAGCATGCAGTAATACAAATGTGTAATTAAAGACTACCATGCCACTGTTTGCTCTAAGGAATTTCTCTGATATTGCAATACCCAGTACCCTATTCCAGACCTACTCCTTGTAACTAGTAAAGTCCTCCTCTGTACCTAGCATGGGAGACTTACTGGGAGAGGGTCTAAATTATGCCTTGGGGGTCCCCTTGGTCTGGCTGACTAAGGGAAGCGGCGATTTGTGCTTTAGACTGAAGGGAGCACCCCAAGTTCTTACAGTGGGTCAGGTACCCTCAAGGACTACTAGGCCTGTGTTTCCCGGGGCGCAGGGCCGAGATCGGTCCAGAGCCTGGGTGGTGGCATCATTATCCCCAGGCTTGCAGGTGTGCTCCAGGAAGGGGGTTGACTGGACATGAGACGCCCCCATGGAGGCACTCAGAGCCTGGAAGGTGGTTGGGCACAGTGAGGCAGGTGGCTCAACACAGGAGCACCTCCTACTGGCCTGCCACACTGTTCAGATATCATTAGTTTTTAACCTGGAACAGAGTGAATCCTGTTTTTAAACAGGATCAGAATGTACATAGCTCGAGATTGTTTCCTAGGATTGGCCCTAAAAATTGATGTTTAGAACTTTGAGGTTTCATTTGGTGGTTTGAGCTAGAGACAGACATTCAAAAAGCCTGAGCCTGAATTGATTCAATCTTTGTAGGTTAGTTTAACCTAGTTAGGCTGAACTAGTTTGTAACTGCAGAGACATCCCCTCTGGACTGAAAAAAATCAGGCATATGCCCATAATCGCTCAGGCTAGAAGCTGAGGGATGCTAGAGCTGAGTTGAGGGGGGCATGGCCAGGGTCCAGCAGGACACTCTAATGTCCCCCCTCTTCCCCTGGAGATGTTTATGACCCCTCACTTGGTGTTTATCAACCCATTAAAAAAACAAAGCCTCTCTCCATTAGTTCAAGCTCTTAAACAGCTTTTCCAGGAAAGGACATTAAGCTACCTGTTGATATAAGGTATAAGTATAAGGTAGAGGCGTGGGTGGGGGTGCGAGGGAATAATCCCTGCTTAGCAGGGAGAAGCCAGGCATACAGGCTCTGTTCCTGCAAGTCTCTGCCAGAGCTCTGGCTAGGGAGCAGAGGAGAGGGGCCAGCCCTGCTGTGGAGCAGAGGAACCTGCCCAGCCCACAGAGCATGCTGGGATGCTGGGGGAATCTGGTTTATCTTAAACCAGCAAGGGGTCTGAGACAGACACTGCATAAACTGGGTTGACCCAGATGAGTTGAGTCTGATATACTACATTCAACCAGGTTTATCTCAAACCAGCTTCAGCCATTTTCAAGCTGGTTTATGTGCACTGTTCTGTTACAGGTTTAAACTAGTTTCTGATCACTTAAACTAGTTTATGTATAATGTCTGTCCCTAGCCAAGAACATACGCAGTTCTCCTTGGCTGGTTGTGAATAAAACACTAATCTGATCTTTGAAGCATTATCTGCCTCCTAAATGCATGCAGGACATTGACTAAAACAAATGTGTTTGTTCTGTAGGTATTTGGGGATGGAAGGGAAGCAATAGCATCCTCTCTAAAGTTAGAAAAGATGAACTAAATCATCATTTGGGGAAGTAGATTTTGTACCTTGGACCCACCTTAGCAAAAAGCATGATCACTTGTCTTCAGGTAGGAGGGTATTTTTAAATGACAGCTGGTTTGTGGGCACAGATAACTCTTCAGTTAAAGCTGAAAGGAGTATTGCAACTGCACTAGTTTTAAGATATTTTTAAAAGAAATCAGAGCTGCTATATTTTACCATCGGCCTGCATCTTAAAGTACATGTGTAGTAAGGGAACCTTCTTGCACAGGTGAGCAGCTCTTTTTGTTTATTAGTTACTATTAACTTCAGCTAACACTTACTCTTATTACAACTTTTTCTTTTTATCAGTCCAGGAGAAGAAATACCATTCTGCGAAACTTGGAGTCTGTTCTGATTCATGCATTAATAATAGCAGTTCAATACAGCCCCATTAGTGGAAAATTAGGTATTCAGTTACATTAGTACATGCCACTGAAGTTTTCGTGAATAATTACACAGACAGGTAGGATGGAGGGCAGTTTTGGTCCTCAGAATCCTTCATTATTGGTGATGATGCACAAGTCAGAAAAAAATCTTCCAGCCAATTTATCAGTTTGGAGTGCTGAAAGTTAGGAGAAAGATCTTTATTGGTAGAACATTATAAACATAGGGCTCCTCTGTTCCATTTTACATGTGATTTTCAGGGTACTACTTCATCTTTAAAGTTCATTTTCCCTTTTATGAGTATCATTATAATGAAAGTAGGATGTCATAACATGATCATGCAGAAGGCAGGGTAGCTTTGCAGCTTAAAGACAAACTAAAACAGAGATGAGTAGCATAAGCTTAATGAAACTTCAGGTTTACTTCATCAGATGCTATCTTCAGGCAAGCACAGCTAACTACCTCTTCCATAACATGATCATGACAGTCCTAACCAGTGAAAAGTCCTTGTTGCTGCAGCATTTTCATCCTGTTGTTCTCTGCCCACTTCTCCAATCTGTCCAGGTCTGCCTGGATTTGGTTTCTTCCCATCAGGGTGTTTGCTGTGCCCCATAGTTTGGTGTCATCTGTGAATTTGGACAGAGTGCTTTCCACACCCTCATCTAGGTCACTGATGAAGACATTGAATAGCACCAGCTCAAGGACTAAGCTTTGGAGAACCCCACTTCCCACATGTTTTGAGGTTGAGTAATCATCGATGGCACAGCCATTCAATTTGTTTATAAGAATAGGATGGGATACTGTGTTGAAGGCCTTCTTAAAGTCCAAGTAGATGACATCTACCTCAACTCCTGCATCTAAGCGTTTAGTGACTTGGTCATAGAAAGAAAAGAGATTAGTCAGGCAGGATCTACCTGCTATGAACCTGTGCTGGTTGCCCTTCAACATTATATTACCCAGTGGACTCCTACAAATGTGACCCTTGATAATTTTTTCAAGGGTTTTCCCAAGGATAGAGGTGAGACTGACCAGTGTATAGTTACCTGAATCCTCCTTCCTCCCCTTCTTCAAAATAGGGACCACATTGATCCGTTTCCAGTCCTCTGGGACTTCCCCTGAGCACCACAGGTTCTCAAACAGTCATGCCAGTGGCTCTGCTATGACACTGGCTAATCCTTTCAGCACCGTTGGATGGAGCTCATCTTCTTCCTTTGGCCTCTGACTAGAACAGGGGTTGGCAAAATATGGCCCATAGGCTGGATCCATTGTGTCAAGTGTTTACATCCAGCTCATGGGTAGGTGCCCTCCAGTTGATTGCATCTGGCCCACAGCACTCCACATCAGGCTGAGCCCAATCTACTTCCACCTGTGGCAGCCCACTCTGCACTCTTGCACCCCACAGCCCTGGCCCTGGTCCCAGCCAATGCACACAGCTTCCCTGTGGGGCTGCTCCCAGTGTGGCTGCAGCCACCCAGGTGCTGCTTGTCTCCCCCCCCCCCGACCTCCAGCAGCTCTTCCTCCTCCTGCATCTGCTGAGCTGCTCCAGGTCAGGAGTGGAGCGGGGGGTGTGGAGGTTCCTACCCCAGCACATGGGGCTCCAGTTTCTGTCTGCCTTCTACCCACTCTGCCCAACATGATGAGCAGCCACCTGCAGGCGGCCAAATGGGTGGAAGGTGCCCTGAAGTTGGAACCCTGCATGCTGGGGCAGAAGCCCCCCAACTGCAGCTCTGCTTTACATGCCCAGGCAAGCTCTGCTGCATGTGCCTCTTACCACCTACCCTACCCCCAACCTGGGCTGGCTCCTTGGACCTAATGCACAGGAAGCACCCCCCTCCCCCCCATACAAAAGTAACACTTCATTTTGTGCTATTATGCAATCACCTCTATATACACTACTCAACATAACATAAATCAAAATGAAAAATATTTTTTAAATAAAACTGAAGTATGTTATAGTAGATGTTTAATTTTTAGTATGATTTGTTTTTTATCTATAATTTGTTTAAATGATATCTTCTGAAAGATTTTGTGTGCGCAGTCCTTCATAGCTCACCAAAACTCATTAAATGGCCCTCCAGCTGAAATAATTACCCTCCTCTGGACTAGAGGAATCGTTTGAGATGGGTGCAGGGTGACTTATTTTACCGAAACATCACCTGTCCATGCTAACTCACATAAGAAGATGTATTCCAAACAAACTCATCTACAATGTAATAGATGAGACTGGTTCCAAATATGTATGCTTTAGGGGTTTTTTGTTTGTTTTATTTTACTTCCTGTAACTGTTAATTTAAATTGACTTTTTAAATGTTGTGGTTTGAGGAATATTGAAGGCCTTATAAATTGGATTATAATTCAAATTGTAATTAAATCTTAATTTTGTTTTACTTGTTATAATGAAAACCTAGAATTGAGTTGTTCTGGCCTGGAAATATCCCTTGTTTATTCAATATTTAGAATTAACATATTTTTGACAACTTTCATGAATTAATATTATTAATTTGATTTCAGTAAACTATAACCTGCCCCCCCCTTTTTGCTTTTGTTATATCAGTATATTTTTAAAACATTTTTTGTCCCCTTTGTTGCTTTATTTCTTAGGAACAATTCCTCAGGCTTTCTTTTGGTAAAGGTTCTTCTCCTGTTTATTTTTAACCTTTTGAGATGGAATGTTTATCTACCCTCACTTTCTTTCACTTGGGCTAAGTACAGACAGTCAGAAGTCTGAGGCAGAATCAATTCAGTCTTCGCAGGTTAGTTTAAACTGCAGAGATTAAACTGAGAACACACAAGTGAACACACATTTACTTTTGAATCAGGAAATGCAGTCATATGCCTGCAGTGGCTCAGGCCAGAAGCCCTGGGGCACTAGAGCAAGCCTATTTGGCAGGTATCCAGCATGGGCTGTGTGTTTGCTTCCTCTTCCTGCTGCTCCAGAGGTCTCTGGGATTTGCAATCCAGAATCACAGCAACAGGACTGTCCAGGGTTACTCATCAATTCCTCTTCCTGCTTCTAGGTGCCTCGGGGATTTGTAGTCCACAGCCTACAGTAAGTTTCAGTAAGTTTAGCGGCAGGGCAGCTCTGTAATCGGGAGAAGGTGAGTTTAGCGCCCCCTCCCTGACCCCAGCCAGACCCCCCTCTCCTCCCCCACTTTTCTCTGCTGGAACAGACAGCCCAGCCAAGCCCAGGGCTGGAAAACATGCTGGGATGCTGAGGGACTGTAATTTAACTTGAACCAGCAAGGGGCCTGGGGCAGAAGTTTCATAAACTGGTTTGACCCAAATCAGTTAAGTCTGATACTGCATTCAGCCAGGTTTATCACCAGGTTTATCTTTGGTTTAAGTTTCTGAGTACTTAAACTGGTTTATGTGTAACTTTTGTCCCTAGCTTTGAACTTCCTTTTAAGAACTTTGTTACAGTAGTGTTAAAGTGATGTTGTAGCCGTGATGGTCCAGGAAGTATGTAAGAGACAAGGATCTTTTTAGGGTGATATCTTTTTATTTGATGAACAGTTTGTCCAATAAAAGATAACACCACAAAAATCCTTCACTCTCAGAAGATCTTTATCAAGGTTGCTGTTTGTGTTTCACCTTTTCTTCAACATAAAAGTTAAAGGCAGGGGTTGCTGTCGCTTAGTTTAGGGTCAATGACAACAAGGAATAATCATTCCCTTCTCTCAGCTTGATAGAGGGGGAGCTGCAATTTGGTTGTCGAGTTTGACAATTTTGTGACACATCATCAAACACCCTTTGAAAAATGTTACTAAGGAGTTCAGAGAGAGAGAGAGAGTGATGAGACTTCATATTTCTGAAATTGTTAAAATTCTGTGTTTTTAAATTATTGACCTATTGAAAACGTGTTCCCTAAGCCATTTAGGAAAAATTAATAAAGAGAAGAACATGGGCTTTTTGTTAAGTCTCTGCATTTGTTCTTAGTGTCTGAAGATATGCCACTTAGTCAAATGGTGGGTTTCTTGTTGTTTCAGTATGCTTTAAAGCACTGGAAGGACAGCAGTAGTGATTTGCCAAATATAATTACTAGCCAGAGAATCCTTTTGAGCTCAGCTTGCCTAATTAGAGAATGCCTGGATGTAAACTGGAATAAAGATGCCAGGTTTCTTTGTTTGGATCATTATTTTGAAGCTAGTGTCAACTGGTAGGTACTCTGAAATACTAGCCAGCTTGTTAGAATAGAGATGTATTTAAAATTTTGTTGAAATTTGATTTTGCTATAAAGATATATTCTAAAATTGTTGGCACTGCTACCTGAAATAATTTAAAATAGACTGAAATAAAGTCTAAGTCTTCTTTCTTAGAAAAATAACTTCTTCCTTTGAAAAATAACCATAAAAAGAAAAACTCTATATGACCCAGGGAATCCAGTGCATTCTTCTCTCAGGAATTGGGCAAAAGAGTTAACATCCATATTGACAAAAGAAGGGAGAAATGGCCACGTAGATGTGCAGAATTTTACCAGTTAATTTTTTTGGGTTTTTTATATATTATTTCTTTTTTAATGGGAATGTGTAGGAATTTGAAGTCTTTGAGTGCAAAAAATGATATTTAAATGTAGTTTTTAGTTCACCACACCATCCTATGGGTCAGTGTCTCAGACCATAATTTATTGGCCCACTAATAGATCTTTCTTCAATATGAGTTTATGAAATGGGCTGTATGATGTACCTGCTGGTAGTAGTAAGGGATCAGGCTCCATGATTCAGGAGGTCCATTCTATTCCTATGTTACTCAGAAAAGAATAGGGTGAAGACCCTCTTTACTGTAACTAAATGGCATTTGAAAAAAATCGCATACAGTTTCCAGGATGTTTGTAAAGGTGGAAAATTATGAATGAGCCATCCCTGGATTTTGACCCTATAAACGTTAATATATTTTATATTATAGTCAGTTTAATATTTTGTAAATCATTTTGGTGTGACAGTTACTAAATGAGTGAAATGCTGAAGTGCTCTGCAGCTCATGATGAACTTGTCATTCTTCATATGTTTGCATCCACCTGCCTGTAAGGAGTATTAGAAGTCCAGTTGCTGTGTGCCAGTAACCATATTGCTGTCATGTGTAATATAAAGCTGATCCATTCAAACTTGATTCTTTTCCTGGATGTCCCCATTGGTATATATAATTGTATAGGTCTAAAAAAAATTGTATTAGCACGATCCTTTCCCACCTCTGCTCCCCCTAGGAAAATGAGCAATACATTCTTATCTAAAGGATCACAAGTTACATTATTGGCACAAAATATGATGTGCACAACTATAAATTACCTCTAATGTAGGCAACCCTCCTGAATACTCAGATGTGCTTTTTCGTGTTTATGTAGCACCTCAGGCACCTAGACATTTGGTATTGTGCCCAAATATAAATATGCATGGTCTTGTACAGAAGTAGGCAACCTAACTTGTATTGTTTGAAACTGTTAAATTTGTTATATTTCAATATATAATCATTATATTTCATAAGTCTTGGTACTATCTCAGGCTGAAAGTGCTTGTGAAATAAAGTTTTTTTGAAATGCCAAGGAGGAAAGAGGAAAAGCAGGGAAAGAGAAGGTGGCCAAGAATGCACAGGTAAAGATAACAGAGAGATGAACCAAAGAGGTAGTGTCCCTTTTCCATTATTGAAGAGAAGCTGTGACTCCAAAAATAAACCTAAGTGAAATCTGGGAAGCAAAGGTGTGAGAAGAAGCTAAAAGAGAAGTGTAAGGTGTTTGATTAAAAGAAATTAGGAACATGACCCTTCAAATTGTAAACTTACCTTATAAGGTTCTAAATGGGCCATGAGTGAAATGGAGCAGTTTGTATGTATTAAGTAGATAAATGGGCATTTGAGATGCATTTCTAATCAAATAATAAAAAAGATGTTAATTTTACTATTATTTTTGGGGGAAGTGGAGTGATGGGGTAGATAGGTTGAAAAGGAAAAAAAGAGAATTGTCCATTTCTTTTCTTTCTATGGCAACTGTTTAGCGTCTGGTACTAATTCATCCACTGTTAATTTTGTTAGTGTTGCAGCTGTCAGACGTTTTGCTAGGACAGATTGTGTGCATAGCTACAGGGCCCTTCTGTTTGTTTTCCACTACTCTGAATATTAGGACTGCAGACTTCTGACTTATCTGGAGACTTAGTGATTGACACAACATTTATGTATTAAGAGGACATAAATATTTCCCAGATTTGTTATGACTGAGTAATTTTTTCAGTGGAAGAAGTGCAGTTACTTTGTTTAGATCCATGCAGCAAGTTAATGTTGTAATACTTGAGTGCTCAGAACAAACGAGTGTCTTTAATTATAGGAAAAACTGCTTGGTACTTTCCTGGAAAATAGATTAGTATTTGGATTGTTTTCCTGCATTAACACTGTTGAACAAGGATTTTGTTACTGGTGTCATGGATGGTGTTAATGATTTTTCTAGTGAGGAAGGGAGTGCTCTCTCCAAGCATAATCTAAAACGGGAGGAATGCATTTGCTAGGAGTGGGGTAACTGTAGTGACACCCAAATGACTAATTATCATTTTAGAGAAAAACCTCATAGAATGCTTGGATTATTATTCATTCTTCATCATGACTGATGAGAAAGGTAATGGTAAAAGTGGTTCATAGGGAGAAGAATTACCCTTTTCCCTTCATTCTGATTAATCAATTAGTTAGGAGTCTTTTATAGAAAAAAGGATTATTTTCCACAAGGACAACTTTTTTTTATTTCAGAAAATTTTCCACTTTTCCATTTGTATACCATCCTACTATTTTTTAAAGAGCCCTTTTGGGTACTGCCCAACATGAGAGCATAGAATTGGTTGCTTCTTTCTTGGCTAGCTATAAATAATTATTATAGGAAATGAAACTTGTATGCTTGTGCCTGGTTGAGATTTACTGGTCTATGTCCTGGAAGTCTGCAACAGGGAAGAGGGGACCCATCTGAATATTCTTCTTGTATTCATGTATGATAATATAGTGAATACCCTCCATGCAAAAATATACCAATAGTACATGTTAGTTTAAACTAAATTCCTCAGTGTTTACTAATCTGAAGAGAAGCCTAACAAAGCTAGGTGAATAGGCAAGATGAAGGAAAATGATAATTCTTCTTGGCAAGCTTATGATATCTCATGTTAGCAGGAATAAACTAAACCATTAGCACCTTTGCCTCAGTTGTAAATTTACTTTCTCATTCAGGAGAAAGACATGTGTGCTGGTTTGGATAGCTTAATAATAATAGTTATGTAGTGGAGGTAAATAAGCCAAATAATTATATTTGGAAAAAACAGTTAAAAATATGATATTGTAATCATGTAATTCAGTTGTATACCTTCACCTGGAATACTCATTTAAGCTCGGATCAAGCTTTTGGAAGGAAGATGGGCAAAAATACAAAAGAACATCCAGAGACAGGTAACAGAAATGGTTACAGGCACAAGCATGCTTTCATAGCAGAAGAAATAATAAAATTGGAACTATTTCAATTAGAGAGGTGACCAAAGGTGGGATGATGAAAAAACACAAAATAACACAGAAGAACAATTAGTCATACTCATTTAACCTTTCTGATGATAAAAGAGAAACAGGTATATTTATGAAACTGGAAAAGTTAGGGAGAAACTGAGGAAACACTTTTTTTAACTTGCCATGTAGTTGTCTGGAACTTCTTATAAGTTATCCTTCAGGCAAAAGTATACAGGTTAAAAATACGCAGTTATTCCCAGTTACATAACAAGGTGCATTATTAGAAAGGATATAAAGCTTCATGCTTAATGACATAAATCATATTTGATTTCATAATTGATGAATTAAGAAAACCTTTTGTGGACAGTTCATAGTTGGCTGCAAAAAGGATCCATGTACTTTCCTCTGTAATGTGTGATGCCAGCTAAAAGGACCATTGACCTGATCCAGTAGAGCAGTTTCCTTTATGGATGCTTTAATAGGGTTTTTTTTATCAGTAGACTTCCAAGTGTTTTATAAAGGAAATTGGTATTGTCATCCCTGTTTTACAGGTGGAAAAGCTAAGGCACAGAGAGATTAAATGATTCAGCAGAGGTCACCCAGCAGGCCAGTAACAGAGCTAGGAGTAGGACTTGAATCTCCTGTATCCATTCAGCCAGTGCATTGGAGGCTATTACATTTTTTCCAGTGACTTGTATGAACTACATAGGGGTTTTATTTTCTTTTGCTAGTTGTAGGTGGACAGTAGGGCTGTGCGAAGCTTCAGTCCCTGATTTGATTCAGCAGAGATTTGGCTCGATTCAGTGGCCAAATCTCCAAATCTGAATCAAATCAAGAGACTTTTTAATCTCTCCTAATCAAATCGGAGAGATTCAGAAAGACTTGGCGATTTGGATACAGACACAGCTTTAAATGTTTTTTCTAGATACCTCAAGGTACCAGGTGGCTTGTGAATGCTGAGCTGGTGGGCCGGATGGAGCATCCCACAGGAGCGTGGGGGCTCCCCAGCATGCTCAGCAGCAGACCCGGAAGTGGATCAGAAGCACTTCCAGTCTACTTCTGGCTCTGCCGAGGAGCACACGGGGGGGGGCACCCCTACACCCCTCCTGCTTGGCAACTGGTGCCTGCTGGGTCTGGGGGGACACTTGCAGTCCTGTGGGATGCTCCATCCACCCCAGCATCTCAATGTTCACAAGCTGCACCTGGTACCTAGAGGCATGTAGAAAAAACATTTAAAGCTGTGTCTGAATCACTGATTCTCCTAATCAGCATTGAATCTTCAGATTTAGATTTTCATAGATTTCATAGACATCAGGGCTGGAAGGGACCTCGGGAGATCATTGAGTCCAGCCCCCTGCCGAATCTAACTGGGGACAGTGATCTGAATCAATGAATTGAATCACTGTCCCCGATTTGGGCTGAATCCAAATCGAGTACGGCCCGTTTCACATACCCCTAGTGGACAGCTACACCTACAGGCATTCTCTTTTCATTTTTTCCTCCCTCTCTCTCCTCTGTGCCTTATAGTCACAGACACTTTTTAATTAATAGTTATAAAGACTGACTGATCTCATATAAACATCCTGTACTTCTGTGGTCAATTGTGGAAGATTAATTCATATTTTAAAGCTTTACTAAAAGCCAAAGACATGGACTGATCTGCTAGCATAGAGGCTGCAGAATGCAGCAAGTTTACTTCTACAAGCTGTCTCCCTTTCATACATCTTCACAATTTCCAGATGCAGTGCCTTCCCCACCCCTTTGAGCTTGTGCAATGACCACCTGTTTCCCAGAACCATTCAGTTTATCAAACAGAATAGCAGCTATGATCTTCCCATGTTGTGTGACCCAAAAGGCACCTAGAATTTTGTTCTAAATTAGATGTCACAGTGGGCATGCTTGCTCAGTTCCAGTAAGCCATGCTACCTTGCTTATAAGAGATAAGAGATGCATATTCGGATCTTGGAACTTGTTATTGCTTTGAGTGGTTAGGTGCATTTGTCTAAAAGTTAAATGGGCTAGTGATTTTTGGGTCAGTTTTGGTGGGGGCTTCATTTATTATATGTGAGAGTTGCTGGTTTTCAGAAAATGCTAAATTCCCACCTTCTGAAAAATCTGATTCCTGTAAGGTGAATCAATTGGAGGTACTATAGCTATTTTTGAAAATGTAGGGACCAGATATCTAAAACTTTCAGATAAATGGGGTGCCCACCTGCAGCTCTGAAAATGCTTCAGTCTTCAACCACAAATTGCTGTGCAGAGGTGATGATCAAATACTTATTTGTTAAAAACCAGCAAGTGATTATCCAAGCATTGATTAACTTGGTACTTCAGTTTACTTTGACACTGCATTATTTCCATTTGTAAATCAAATGAGCTTGATATTTAATTAAAGATTATTTATTTTTTGTGCTGGGGGAGGAGAACACAGGGATTTAAAAGTAGTAGCTCACTGCTAAATAACAGTTTTGCAAATGAAACCAAATACATCATATATATTGGGTGGCCCATTTAAGCTCAGGATGAAAAAAAGAAACATCTTCTAGCAGTACTCAAACTACCTCATTACTTTAGTAGAGGATAAAAGCATTGCTGCTCAACTGAGTAAATGCACTATGATGTAGGAGGAGAACCAACCTCCTGCTATGCCTATTTAACTAACCTGGAAAGCACTTTAAATAAGGACTTTGGAAAACTCTAAGGTAAAATCAGTATCTTCTTGAAGCTGGCCAAATATGAGTATTCAGCCAACATTGTAAAACTATGTTTTGTTTGGAAACCACCCCCCCACGTATTTATAAATCTAGTTATTTTTTCTCTTTAAATTCTTCTGGTGATAGATACATCAGGCTTTAGCAGTAATAAAAAGCATTTATGTAGAAAAGGATTCATATATATACTTTGTGACTATTCGTCATCTTTATCAACAAGGTATTTTAATTTGCAAGATTGAAATTGATTTTTTTGCTCTTTTCACCTGACCGACTAGACAAAAATGCAGGTTCTTCCAGAAGAAATGAATGAGGAAATGAGGTATTTTATTTCTTTGGCAACCCACACAGCTCTGGGATGACATGGCTAGGCTGCTTTTAGTTTCCTAACTAGCTTGGGTTTGTCTGTGCTGTCCCATAGTTTGCAGTGTAAACATACCCAGAAGACCACAACATTTTCTAAAACAGTAGCTAACAGAAATCTGTCTGCCCATGTATACTGTATTCAGGACAGAGGGATGTTCCTGTGACTGAGGTGGAGGTTACAGCTATTTAATAAAGTTGCTTAACTGTTTCTTAGAGCTAAATGAAGCACAGTGATTGCTTTGCCAGTTTGACTGAGGTTTATCTTTACACAGAGCAATTTACTATAACTGTGCTTTGCAAATTATAAATATGTCTAACACATATTGCTGGATCTACCCATAAATGACCAGGAATAAATTATTTTTAATCTTAAAGTTGTTGCATATTGCTCTTTCGCTGTTTCTCACTGAAATCAAAATTGGGTGCTAGATCAAGCGCACATATTCATAAAAAGACAAGGACAACAATAGAGTAAGTTTTTAATCCAGCTCTTCTTGAATGACAGTAACTGTTGTTGGTCCTGCAACTGACCATTTTGGAGGAAAGTGTAATCACAACAAGCAGAATTTCCTCTCCACAACTGATATTAAGCATACATTTTGCCTTGCTTGTTGCGACTGAGTAGTCTAGACAGAACCATACTGAAAAAAATAAGTGATGATTCTTCTCCATTTTTAGTAATCCTACAAAAATACTCTATTTCTTAAATATTTTTTAATTGGTTATAGTTGTTTCTAAGGTTTTCGAGAATAATACATTCCAAAATTTACCTTTCAGCCAGGGAATTTGCCTGTAAACATTCATGTGAAGGAAGCACAGGTGCAAGTGTTTTTAAAAGACAGTATATTATAGCCCCTCTTTGTAAGATGGTTGAACAATTTTTAAACCATAGTTTAATTCTCAAAAAAAAAGGATAGCTTAATTTAAAATGGTTTTTAAAATGATTATTTATAAAAAAAGAAACCTGTTCAACAGCATACATATATTTGTAATGCACATTTTAATTAATTCCTAATTTACATTGCAAAAAAATGGTAGATAATCACTAGAAATATCTCTTTAGCTGATGTATCAAGATCAGTTGTGAAATGATAGGCTTAAGAAACATGCACATAGCTGTCACAGTTGTCCTTCACTACTTATGGCCATTAACAGGAGTTCAACCTGTTCTGTCATTATACTGCTGACACTGTACAACAGGTTGTAGCGCATTGGCACTGGCTTCCATATGTCAGCACATCTGTGAGCGGTCAATTCAACCAACCATCTTAAAGTCTTCCACTTTTGCCAAGGATCTTGCTTGAAGCATATTTTCAAGGAGACGAGAATGCACATCTTTTAGTTGTCAGATTTCTATGTATCAATGGGAATCAATTCTCCTAACCCCTCATTCTGGTTTATAAGGTTTAGGAATCTTTTTTGTAGAAGTGTCATTGTATTGCTTGATCTCTTCATATTCTTCTACCTCTTTCTCTCCACCCTCAAAAGAAATGAAACCCAAACTCTCTCATTCTAAGAATTTTTCCACAGAGCATTAGAAATTTAGGATTGATTGTAGTATTATATAACATGTTACAGGCATGGATACCCAATTGCTCATCTATTAAGCAGTGTGTTAGCAATGACAGCACCTGTCAGTCAAAGTGAAACAGCCAAACCTTGCACTGTAGCCTTGTAAAAGGCATTTTCCTAACACTTTGCCTTTAAAACAGTGCCCACTATAGTCCCATCCTCTTTCTCACCATATCTCTCTCCTCTTTATCTTTTTTTCCTCTCTATCTCTCTCTCCAATCCCTTTTAGCTATAATGAAGATTTAATTAACTACAGGAAAGTCTAAAAACAATCCAGAAAGGACCCTCTTCTAGCTCTGTTAAAGGCTCCAAGAACTATTGTGAAACTGAACTCTAAAAGAAACAGTTTAATTGAACATTACCCCTGCTGATTGTTACACTTTCCCTTTCTCTTTAAGCCAGTAAAATCATGTGATAGCCACTGAAGCAATTCTCTCTTAAAATATTTTAGTCAGTTACTTTTAATAAGCACACAGCTTCACATTTTGTTTGTTAATGGGGAAGTTATTCATGATTTTTCTCTTAATTGCTTTGTAAATCTATCTCTGAGTGAGGGAGTTGTATTCAGAATGCAAAAGGATCGTGGTTTTGCCTATCTTCTATTTTATCTTGTGTTCTGTGTTGATGAAAAGTCCTGTATTTGCCATCTGTATGCACTGAAAACTGTCATAAGAATGCTAGCAATAAAGAGCCTCCGTTGAACTTGGGGTCAGAGGCCACAGTTAAGCACCACACACTTCCAGCACTTGGGACCCTTCTCTTGAACAATGCTAGGTTCAACACCCTTGTACAGTCCCAGACAAGATCTAGAGGTGGATCTCCAATCAGAGGCAAACAAAGGAAATCCTCCAGCACCTCATCCTCATGTTACCAGAGTACCTTTCAGCTTGCAAAAAGCCTTCACAAGAGGAACAGGTTCTTACCTGGGGGTGCAGTTGTATCCACCTTTGGCTGTGCGCATGTGTACAGTGATCTCTCTAGCCTCATTGCCTCTTCAATGTGGCTCCTGGCTAGAGCTACTGCTTTAGTGAAGCTCCAGGACCCAGGAGGTGGATGCCACTGTCACTTCACCTCACCCCACACCTATCCTGGCCTGTCGCCAGACTCAAAGAGTTGACTCCATAGAGTTCCACAGCTCAAGGTGGGTACAGCCCTACTGTTCCCATTCCCACTTCCCGGATCCATGCACACAGAGCGATAAGGCTTCTGAGATGTCTCAACTTGGCAGAACCCAGAACTCTTGAAGACCCAGGTGTGCCAGTCCCAGTACTGATTTCTACCTCCAAGATTTCTTGGCCTACGGAATCTCACAGTCATTTAAAGATAGCTATGTTACCACTGATGCACTTGGATCCAGGGCATAAGAGATAAAGAGAGGAGTCCTGCCTGAGCTCATTTAAAAAAAAGGTTGTTCAGTATTCCTGTCTGACAAAGGATGCTCATCAAAGATGCTGGCAGCTCTTGAGCCTGAAAAAGTATAGGGGTCATTATCAGCTCACAGTCTCGTACTGTACAGGTTTCCCTCGCTTTATGCTGTATATGTGTTCCTGGAAAACAGCGCATAACTCGAATTCGCATAAAGGGAACCCACTTTACAATGTAACAAATAGGGATACATTCCAAGACCTCAACTGTACTGACTCCCAGACCCATTTCTACCACTTTTACAAGACAACTGTGGTACTCACCAACAGCAGACAGTACACATAAGCACAGGGTGGTGGTGAATATTACCATAATGGGGATGGCAACTACAGAAACATGTCACAGACAACGAGCAAGGAGCACAGATCCACACAGATTATTTTTTGGTGCACATCACTCCCACAATGCACCACACAGGGCAGCTGACTGCAGGTTTCCACTACACCTATCACATAAGAGTGAATTTATCTCGCATATAATGAATTTTTGGTATAAAAAAGGTCATCTCATGAGAGCAAATTTGTACATACAGAACCTGTATAAAACGAGGGAAACCTGTACGTGTGGTGCCAATGCAGCCTACTCCTGGCACCATCTCACTTTATCTATCTGTCAGTTCTGTCGTGCTGTCCGGCACCAGACTTGTTCATGTCTGAAATAGCACTGGCAGCAAGTGCTCCCCCTGACACAGATCTCATTTCTATCGACAAAGTCTTCTTCACAGAGACAATCAAGATCTGCAGGTACCAGATAACCACCCCCTTCCCCCACCCCCTTGCCTCCACTAATACAGCACCATGGATATTTGCTGAAAGACAGATACCACTTGGATTGGCTCACAAGCCCTAATGTTATCAGCAGAACACCAGTGTTAGTCTGGCCTTGGTGTTTTTAATAGCTCCCACCACAACCAGGGACATTCGTCATCCAGAGTCCATGCACAGGAATGTAAGAAGTATTGTACTGGGTCAGACCAATAGTCTGTCTAGCCTAGTATTCACTTGGATAGTGGCAAGTAGTAAATGCTTTAGAGGGGAGAGTATATGTGCAGGGCATGTCTAGTATTCTAATCAGTGGACCTGTCTTCTGTGAATTTGTCTAATCCCCTTTTTAAGAACTTTGCCCATTTTCCTTATTTTCCCAGACCACCATGAGGTCTCAGTGTCTGAGCAGGAACAGCTTCTCTACTGGAGCCAGCCTTCTTTTTTCAAGTCAAGTAAATATGGGGTACTGGTTGAAAGAAAATTTGAGAAGCAGGTTAGGTCCATGGCCTTTATCACTTTGGTAAGGGGGCACAAAGCAGGGCAGAGCTAGAGTGTATTCTGTTGTTATTACTAAGGCAAAAACGCCTAGTTAAAGGAGATATAAAACAGACCCCCACAAGAGAGACTATTGGAAAGCACGTTGTGAAGCTGCTTCATTTTGAAAATATCACTACAAAATATTTCAGCATTTTGGTTTATTTCAGTTTTTTTCTGAGTGAAACAGGAAAAAAAATAACAGGAATTCAGAATATGTTTTGGTCAACTTACATTTTCATTTTTTGATGAACAGTTTCAAACAAAAAATTATGCCAACTTTTTTGATTTCCCAGTTTATTAACTTCCAGTTAATGTCCAAAGAAAATAACATGGCTCCTGCCATATTTAAAAAATAGATGACCTCAGTAAAGTATAAAAAGTATAAAAAGTAAAACACACAGTGCAAACGATAAGGATTTGGAAATTAGCATTTGATCTGCATGTATACTGTGTTACATAATTGTTAATGGTATAATGTTATATATTCTTCTGCATGCTTTTGGTATGAAGTAGCCAACACAAAATTGAGCAGTTGTGATGCAAGGTTAAGGAAAATCTTATTATTAAATCTGGATGCCTATAACCCCTAAAGACCTTACCTGGACAAGTGAAATTACTGTGTGCTGGACAAGCTGGTTATATGCTCTTAAAATTAGAAGTGTTAATTTGCCTTGAAACAGGAGGGTGTTAATTTAAACTAGGTCTTCTGTCTTGTTTTCATTTTAATGCTGTTCATTCCAATTAATCACTTATCAGCTATTCACATATTTTGATTGGCTGCTTCATGAGAAAAGAATGTTTGCTATCTATTAAGTTAAATTTCACCCAATTATTTGCTTATCAACTATTAACATATCTTGGTTCACTGCATAAGCTGAAACTAGACAAATAAAGCTAAGAATTGGTTAATCAAATAATGCAAAGTGCTTGGAAAGACACTTCCGCTTGCAGCAGACAATTTATGATAGTGTTTCAAGTTATGAAATGTGTTTGTAAACTGGAAAATGGGTACACATGCCTTTTATTTTTTTACATTAATAAGCACATTTTACCTTTTGGAAGCATACTTAACATGTTTCCTGCCATTAAGGACTGTATTGGCCATGCTAGATCATTCATTCAGTGACATGTCCAAGAGAAGAAGAACTGATTTGTTGCATGTGGGATTCTTTTCATTATTTACACACATCTGATACACTTGATAACATGCAATTGAATAGCAGTTGTTGTAATTTTCAGTTTATTTGCCAGTGAGTCTTTTTTAAGAGCTGACAAAAGAAAGTATGTGGCATGTTGAAGTGCAATGCTGCATTATCATCCCTCTTGGAAAGGGGGAACATTTTAATATGTTGACAGGGGCTGGTGTTAATAATCAAGTAATATTTAATGTGAAATAAAACTGTATTAAGAGTGAATAAACACACACAATCTTATTTAAGATTCAAGATATCTGGAGATGAGCACTCAATAGATCCAGGTTGTCCTATGACAGTTCATCTGAGAAGGATTCTTATAGCAAACTTATCACTCAGTATAAGTATATTCACAGAGATCTTTTGGTCAGTTTTTGCATTAGAAATTATTTCAGTTTTCCTTGAAGTCTTTGTTCATATGGATTATAAATTTATATTTAAAATAGATCCTGCAGATGGACTGTTGGTATGAAAGTGATTTGTGGGGTTTTAATGGCAAGCATGATTTAGGCCACTATGTGTCTACTGTTAGATGAAGTGTTTATTTTATGTGTCATTTGGTGTAACTTAGAAATACAAAAACAGTGAAAAATGCTGATCCAGCCTGAGCAAATTTAGCCTCTTTTGGGTTTATGAGGGAGATATTGTTGCTTCTGTTTTTTAAATATTTTCACTAGACTCTTTAAGTCTTCATTTGTCCTGGATAATAACTGTGAAACCAGCAACTGCCAATGTTCCTTGTGTGTCCTTGTGCTGACTTGCAAGCTGGCTTGCCTTTTTTGCTGCTGATGCCAGACACCATGAAGGAGGACAGCTCAAAGGACGATATGCTGTGAGTGGACAAGGGCAGCACCAGATGTGTGTTTCCTAAGGCATGTGGATCCTTTGCTTCACAGATTTTTAAGTCCTAGAGACTAGAAGTTTGTTGGGAGTAGACTGCAATTTTTGGGGTGCCGTTGAATTCTGTGATAGTTCAGAATGCTGTTTAACATAGGAGGCATCTGGGTGTAGTGCTGGTAGGCAAATATTTTATATTATATCTCTAAAATCAGTTAGATTTTAAGCATAAAAATGGTAGTGTAAGAGTAATGGTGTAGCTGTGATGGTCCAGAAGTTAGGCAAAAGGGAAGGATTTCTTAAGGTGGTAGCTTTTATTTGACCAGCAATGTCATCGGGATGCAATTAGACAAGCTTTCAAATGCAAGGAGTAAAAATTTCATCTTTTAGATATTCAGTAGCTGCTAAAGTACTGTAAGTTAAGCATAGGCAGATGCACACAGTGTATACACACATCTTTTGTGTGTGCTCCATGTACTTCCTTGAAAATGTGACATTCTAACTATATTTTTTTTACCTCTACATATTTCCCAAGCCCTGTTCTTGTATCTAAGCAATACAAGCATTGAAAGAGGAATCGATTTTTTGATGTGGCCTAGGAGCCTAGATTTCCCCTTTCTCCCCACAGTATTATTTCATAGTGGAACTAAGGTCATTTGGGTGCCTTACCTCACCATTTCCCTATCTTAAAATGTTTGAATAACCATTTTTTAAATCCACATCAAGTCTTTTTATAGTCATAGAGTCTCTCCCATTCATTTTACTAAGATAGAAAATGTGTGTGGTGACGATGTGTACAGAAGTCTCTTTTATTAACTTATTTCCCTTTAAAATGGCATGGCTTTTCTGAGATATTTAGGAATTTAAAGGCATTCTGGGTTCATCTATTACACTGTGTAACACTGGATACATGAATACATTTCTTACGGAGTTTGTTTCTTGTTTTTCATAGGCTTTTTAAGGTTGCACAGAATCTAAAACTAAATGCAGACATTACACTTTTTTCTGGTTTAGGTGGTCAAAAACCAGCCTAACCTGTAACAGAACAAAAGTTCAGTGCATGTAGACCAGTCTAAAAATGATGGAATCCCATCTAAGATAGACTTGGATGGATATAAAATTAGATTTAATTGGTTTGGGTTAGACTGGCGTATTGAACTTCTGTCCCATCTCCCCCCTGACTCAAGTTAGGCTGCAGTCCCCCAGCATCCCAGGAGCTTTTGTGGTTCCTCCACTTCCCCCACCTCCCGGCAAGGCAGTCAGGCTAGCCGTGGCCTGTGTTTGTCTGCTCTAGCAGAGTACCAGGCCGTTCCTGTCCCTAGGCAGACACAGAACTAAAGCAGCAAAGCCTCTGCCCCCCAGCCTGGCATCCTACTCCCATGCCTGTCAGCTGAGCTGGACTGGGCAGGCGGGGGAATGGAGGCCCTGGCCCTCTTAGCCACCATAGTTGGGGAAGCCAGGTGGCAGGGGCTTCCCCCCTCCCATGCTGCCTGGCCCTCCTGACCAGCCTGGCAGCATGGTTTTGCTCCACAGTTGTGCCCTCCTGCCATGTGTCAGTGGGAGGGGCAGCAGCAGAGGACCCACCTGCCCCCCCAGACCCAGCCAGCACAGTTGGCGGGGGTCTCCATTCTACGCCCCCCCCCCACCTAGCCACATGACAGCTGCAGGCAGGAGCTGTGGCTCAGAGCTGGTCTGTCAACCACGCTGGGAACTGGGAGCAAGGGGCTGGGGGAACGGAGCTTGCTGGCCTTGGTCCAAGAAGGCCAGGCTGGGTCCGTGCAATCAGGGCTCTGCTCTGTACTCTGCTCCCGATTCCCAGTGTGGCAGACAACCCAGCTTTGAGCCGCAGCTCCTGGCTGCAGTTATCAGGCAGTTGTGGGAGCGGGGGGAACAGCTGCCTGCTGTGCAATCCCCCCCAGTGGCTCTGGGCCTAGTCTGTGCCCCCTTCTTGCTGCTGGTTTTTACTATCCTGTGTCTGGTTCCTTGTGATCAGGCCTAAGAGAGAATGCCTTGCATTCAAAAGATTATCTAACTTTATCCTAAAATCATAGTTAAATCAAAGATATCATCCTAAGATATCCTTGCCTCTCACATTGTTCTCGTCTTATAAACTCTTTGGGACAAATACAGATTTTCTTGCTTGAACAGCCTAATCAAATTATCCATTAATAAATGATTACCAGACGAAGGAGAATTTTTTAATAACAAGCCTAGGACCCTAAAAATAATTTTTATTTTGTCTTAGGTGATAGTATGCATTGCAAAAGGTTCTCCCATAGATGAAGTGACCAAACCAATCAGACAAACAGGTTCTGGAAAATGATTCTAGGTTATAGGGCAAGATAGCAGTAACCCATGCAGGATGATTACAGTAAAATCCGGGAATTAATTTTCACTTCTCTGTAACTATTTTAGTCTGTGCCATTTTCTTATTAGTTTTTTTTAACACTAAAGAAATGCTGGCCTGTTAGCTTTCATTGGGGTAAGAATACTTTTGTTGAACTCTCAGGTTATGGATACAGCTTGCACGTAGAGGTACATACCAGCAAGGGAATGCTTGGTTGTCTGAGCAGCATGATGGCAACCTGACTAGGTGTGTGCATACAGTCAGGGAGAGAAAATACACAGCTACAAAATTTGTCTGCAAAACAGTCTGTCTTGGGTTTGCCATTTCTCCTCTAGTTATGCCAAAAGGTGTGAATAAGTAGTTTAAAAGAATTAACAAGAGAAAAAAATGAATAGGGCAATTTAAGAATATGCTGTTGGATCGTGTGTTGATTCCTCTGTGGCCCTGGTCTTCAAGAAAGATACTGGCAAACTTTGATTGTCCATCCAAAAGGCAAGGCAGTCGGCGATTGTGTAGTTTCTGTACATAATAATGGGTCTTAATTTGATGAAGTGAATGTAATTAAGATTTGTAAGAAGGGCTTACTCAAATCAGAAACAAATTGTTTTACATTGCACTTGCTATTATAAGTGTGTGCCTGCTGCAATTATGCCTTTTAAGCTTACAATCCTAAAATGGGTGGTGAAGTAGCAGATGTGTAATATATCACCCCTGTGTTAGCTGAATGATTCTTTGATTTAGTTTGACACCTCATCAAATGTTTACCACATATCAAGAGTTCCTGCTGAAACTGGGAAAGATTTCCATTGATTTCAGAGTTTTGATACCTAATGGAGGGAAGGCCCTGGCAATTTTGATATTAAGAATTGCCTAGTGCTACTGAGGCTACTTACTCTTTTACTTAACATGTATTCATAATTTGTGTACTTTGGGTGTGTCTACATGTTCATTAATGCACCATAATTATGAGAAGAGTATGTTGGCATGGTCAAAAGTGTAGGTATTCTTTTCTTCTCCAGACACCTAGTCATCCACTTCGGCATGGTTTGTAAGTCCAAACAATGCGACTTATGCTCAGCTTGACAACTCTGTTCTTGCTCATGTAGCCTTATGAATGTGAATAGCTATGTGCACACCCAGATATCCTGTGTGTAAGCGGCACTCTGGAGACTTAAATGTCCATGTAGATGACCAAATCTAGTGGTCCTGGTATCCACAAAAGAATGCCCCTGAAAGCATTTGATTTTTTTTTTCACCATTTTACTGATCTTCATATGGTTTAGAAATAAATTTGGATCCTCCTGGCTTTCAGTAATTTAATGTTATATATTTAATGTTAATTTTTTTTTCAGAAATGGAATAAAGTAGTGTGTAGTAAATTAAAGACTATAATATCAGAAATGGGTGTGCTCCAAGTTGATGACTGATGTTCCTAAGCTAGCACATCAGTAACGTACAGCTGCCTTTTAGTAGTAGTAAAGTCATTTTAAACTTCTACCTTTTTCATAGGGCCCCTCGGTTTAAGGGTTTCCAACAGCAGGATAGCCAAGAGCTTCTCCACTACTTGTTGGATGCAATGAGAACAGAAGAAACAAAGGTAAAATCTTTATATAATTTCAGGGAACTAACTTGGATTAATTTTAGATTGAATATCCACTTTTTAATTTACTTCATATTCTCTATGTTTGCTTGGTACATACATAGCTGAGGTTTGCTTCTACCACTAAGGGTAAAGTTGGCTTCTGAAAAGACAGTTAAATTGATGCATTTTCACTTACTTATAATCAGCTTTGAAATACTTAAGTTGTCACATTTTATATAGTAACTTTGGTTAGCACTATTTTAGGGGAGAGTCAAAACTCCAAACCTCTCTTCACCATTCTGCTGCTTAGCCATGGAGAACCAACTTAAGATTTGCCCCTGAAGTAACTTCTCACCCCAGTATACCTTAGTTCCACCTGTCTCAGTCAAGTCCTTTGCAGCTCCAGTAGAACCATCTTACCAGATGATGAGTCATACTCTTCTAGGTTTGGATAAAACTGTACATCCTAACTCCCCTAGGTGTAACTAGCTTATAGATATCAACTGTTCTGAAATCACACTGATTATATAAGAAATAGCAAAAAGATCAATTACATAAGCAAGAACATCACATAAATGGTCAGATTGAAAGAGACATATTAGAAAATAACCATAAAAACTAGAGTAAGATCTAATCCTACACTTCTGATTAAAATGTAACATCAGTCTCTTGCTAGAGGTCTGTCTCAAGCAGCTTTTCTTCCTAGAGGAGTTCTCAATAGAGAATACTTTTCTGTTCAATGGTCAGAGATCATGTATATAGTATTCCTCCCCAAAGATGTGCATCTGCCTTGAGAGGCCAGATGTTATCCCTGATTTACCATTATATCTAAGGAATATTTGCATTTCTTATATATAATGGTAAATCACATCTCTATTACCATATTTATCTGAATCCTTAATGGCCATGAATTTAAGACAACTCCCCTTGTACAGGTTTCCCTTTCTTTATGCTGTACATATGTTCCTGGAAAACAACGCATAACTCAATTTCTCATAAAGGGAACTCACTTTACAATGTAACAGATAGGGATACATTCCAAGACCTCAGCTCTACTGATCCCCAGACCCATTTCTACCATTTTTACAAGACAATTTTGGTACTCACCAACAGTGACAGTACACAGAAACACAAGGCACTATTATAATGAGGATGGCAACTACAGAAACACGTGTCACAGACAACAAGCGAGGAGCACAGGAGATGATATTTTGGTGCACATCACTCCCACAATGCACTGCACAAAGCAGCTGACCACAGGTTTCCACCACATCAATCACATAAGAGTGAATTTACCTCGCATATAATGAACTTTTGGTATAAAAAGAGTCATCATATAAAAACATATTTGCACATACAGAACCTGCATAAAGTGAGGGAAACTTGTATTTAGATTCTGTACAAAGCAAATGTATACATTTGTTATACTTCTCCATGTATAGAATCTAATTATTGAAGGGTTGTCTTAAATTCATACCTCACCACCAATACAGGCGGTAGGGGGACACTCAACAAGGAAGGGAGTAGTAAGGGGGCAGGTGGTGGGGCGTGGAGGACAGGTGGTGGGGGAAACAGTGGGGGGGCAGTCAGTGGGAGGAGCAGTAAGGGGCAGGCAGGAAGTAGCAGGTGGTACGAGACATTTGGTGTGGAGGCAGTGGGAGGGGTGGGCACCTTTGTCCCCTACCACCTTTCTCCCCCACTTACCTCTCCCTTGTGCCTGCAGCCCTGTCCACCTTCCACGTGTCTTCCCTCCTACACTGCTTGCACCCCTTCCTGCTAACAGGCTCAAGTCCCCATCCTTCTTCCCTCATCTTCCCTTCCCCTGAAGCCTCTGTCCCTCCTTTGTGCTTGCTGTTGCTCTGTGCTGGTCAGCTCTGTCCACATTCAGGCTGGGGCATAGAGCAGGGGGCTAGCACCTCTGCTATGGGGTAAAGCCTGCTTCATGGTCTAGCATGCCTACACTAGAGCAAGGGGCAAGTGGGGTTGCAGCGAGGAGAGAGGTGCAGCACAGGTTGGGGAGTAGGGGCTGAGGTGCTGGGGGGGGGGCAACTGTTTGCCCCCCTCCCACCTTGTGCTGGAGTCCAAGATGAGGGGTTTCCTCCCCTCCCTCATGTTAAATGGGGCAAAAAAACTTCATTTTAAAATTGAATAAATACAATATGAATACATCACTAGTTCAATATCCTTAGTAATCAGTTATTCAAGGGGGTTATAGTTTCTTTCCCATTCTGTTCAAGAAGTGGAAACTACCAAATCTCTGTTTTAAGTGTTAGTGTCTTAAAACTGGACTTCTTGTGTCAAAAGCTTTGCCTTTTGAAGTGTGAACTTCAGTTTTTTGGGGTTGGGCCTCTGCCTGACCTGAACCCCCTTCTCTAGAGTATGAGGCTTGTTTGTACCTGCAGTACAAGATGGGGATAAGAACACTCCAACACATGGGCCCAGTAATTTGCTCCAAACCTGGAAGTTCACCAGTGAAGCTGCTCCAAATGTCTGCTTTTGATCCCTCAGTTTCTGGCAGTCCTGAAAGTAGATGCTGAAGCTGCTTTATTAGTACACTCCCAGTTATAGGAGCATGTCAGCTGGCATGGGTGGACAAGGCGTGCTCAGCTCTGTCCTTTTTGGGCTTCACTGCTGCAGTAGTATAGGCCAGGCCATAGGTGTACTGAGGCAGCCCCTGTAAGAGTTGTATGCTGCAATATTCTGTTGTGTATTGGACATGATGGGACTATTTTTCTGACATTTGACACTTCTGGCTATCAGTTAATCCATATCTTTATCAATTAAGGACCAGAATCACAAAGGGGCTTGAACATGGTGAGCGTTCCTGCAACAGAAGTTAGGTTTCCCACTCCAGGAAAGGAATTAACAACTTCAAGTGCCTCTGTTCCCTATGCTTGAAAGAGAGAGAATCGGGCTACGGACATACAGAGTAAAAGGATTTCATCCTATCAGCTGCTTTGTAGTAACGGCCCATGTGCATGCCCTTATGTCACAGTTAGTGGAAGTTAAATTGTGGTACATTACCACAGTTCAGCTTCCACTTACCCCAGGATAAGAGTAGTGCACACTGGTAGTCAGCACAGAGGTAATGACACCTGGTTTAATTAAATCCTTCCCCCTTTTACTCCATAGAATGCACTGTAAAGGGTGAGGCCAACCTTCATTTTCCCAGTGGCAGAAACACTGTACAGAGTACCGTATTTTTCGGACCATAAGACGCACCTGACCATAAGACGCACCCAGTTTTTATGGCAGGAGAGACTGTGTGCCGGTGGCCGGCCATTTTTATTGCCGGCTCCCGGCCACCGGCACGGGCGCCGGCTTCCGGTGTAAACAAGCGGCGGATGTCCCGCTCGGGCTCCGCGGGCAAGCTCCGCCCCGTCTCCCCGGGACACGGCATAAACAAGCGGCGGGTGTCCCGCTCGGGCTCCGCCGCCTCCGTGGGCAAGCTCCGCCCCGTCTCCCCGGGACGCACACCTTCGGACCATAAGACGCACCCTCGTTTTCCTCCCACTTTTGGGGGGAAAAAAGTGCGTCTTATGGTCCGAAAAATACGGTAGTTTGTAAAAGTAAGTATTTCTTAATGTGTTCTGTTACTAGTTTATTTAGCACCTTACCTTTTGGGCACTAGAGTGAAATTTGCAATGCTCAGCATGCCAAACAGAGGAGGATGCCAAAGCCAGGCAAGAAGAAACTCTAAGGAGAAGAAGGTATCTGATGAAGTGAACTCAGTTTCACAAGAGCTTATGCTTTCTCTCTCTATATATCTTATTTAGTTAATTTATAAGGTGCATATTTACCCTGCCTCTTCCCTGGATTTAAGTGCCTAAGCTAGATGCTTGTTTATGTTTGGGATTTACAGATTGAAACCCCCCACATATAATGAACTAATTAATTCCTTCATGACAGGCAACTGGCTCACTCTTAAAGTGTGACCAAAGGAGGAGGTAGCAGTGTACAATATCTTAGTGATTAGAGCACTTATTCAGGTTGTGAGACCTATGTTTTAGGCCTTTCTTAGCCTGATGGAGGTCAAACCCACAATATCACCTCAGAAGAGTGCCATGACCTCCAGACTAGGAAGACACTCCTTCCCTCTCCTTGTTGAAGCTGAGCCACTTAAAGGTTTTGTTTTGTTTTGTGTTTTAATGTTGCAGCAGAGGTGGAAGTTACTATACTGTTCTTCTGGTATAAAATAATTGAAAATGTTTCCCTCACTCTTGATGTGCAGTAAAATCAAGGGAAAGCCTTTTTAAGCAAATGTTCAGATGCTTTCTTCCTCCTGAGGAACAGATTAACAAAAATGTGAGAGTAAATGTCATTGTTGCCAATGGATGTACTGTCCTTATGGTGGTATCAATGTGCATAGTTACTTGTCGTTTAGTTTTACTAGAAATAGTAGCTATTATAAGCACAATAAAAGAACAACATAACATGTTGAGAAATATTTTCTCTTATGAATTGGTCTGTGCAGTATCTCTGTCACCTTTGTCTTTGGGTAAGTGAAGGTTGGTCCCACCCTTTACTGCAATTAAACCCCTGTTTGCCATAATGGTGCATTACTATGAACAGTGACTCTATCACCTCCGGGCTGCGCAGCAAGGGACATTACGACTAAAAGCTCTTTTTCCTCCCTTTTTCGGGTCTATAGATGGTGTGACAAACTGAGAATGTCAGATCTGTGGATCTATTCAATCTTGTGAGCATTGGACAGTTGTGCCAGTCAGATACAAGCAGTAGCAGCATTGTCTGTCATGGGAACTCCACAGCTGTTAATCGTGCTATTGTTATGGAGTGTCACTACCATGTGTTTTTTGATTGAAGAAAGCCTACAGCAATATGTCTGCCACCAGAATCCTTTAGAAATGATTACAGCCACTAACCTTTCT
This sequence comes from Crocodylus siamensis, assembly GCF_052110815.1. Classification (NCBI taxonomy): domain Eukaryota; kingdom Metazoa; phylum Chordata; order Crocodylia; family Crocodylidae; genus Crocodylus; species Crocodylus siamensis. Next base: position 79,758,000 of record NC_143395.1, on the reverse strand, counting down.
CTTTCATGCTGCTTTTAATTGTGCTTGCTTTTGAGTGTAAAGTTTAGGTAACAGCTCTACTAAAATTGCAGCTAAGCACTTCATTGTTTACCTGTGGAAAACCTTTTATTTAGCTGAACAGTCTAATTGCCACTTCTTATACTTCCTGCCCTGATTAATTTTGAAACTGTAGCTAGTTGGTCCTCTGATATTAATATACTATATTATTAACATGTATTTACAGTATATATTATAAAAGTCTTTTCCAGATTGACATAATTTTACATAAATCTACTTTTTTGCTTGCTTCCCCTCTGTATGTGTCTTATAAAATGGTTCTTTTAATTGTCCTGAGATTTTTGTCTCTTTTTGGTGGTGTGAAACCAACTTCAGATTCTTAGGTATTCTATTTTTTCTCCATATCTTTCTAAAAGTACATGTATGTACTTAGACTTTAAAAGTGAAAGGCTGTCAATACTACAATCAAAATTACACAGTCTGTTGTTTCCAGCAATGTGTGCTGGAGATTGTTTCACACCAGGGTTTGAAGTAGCTGAACCCTGCTGCTAATTGATTAATGTCTGCTGCCATTGTTAGTAGCACCCTGACCATTCAGGGACTATGTCTTTCTTTGACCTAAATAAATGGTTCAACGCACTAATCCCAACAAAAGGGGTTGCTTATGGCCCTAAACCCATTTATGGTGTTCAACTTGGTGAATTACCTATTGATTAGTCCTTTTAGTATATTGTTGGCTTTAAGATGATCAAAGCAGGGCTTGGGATGGCAGGAGATAAATTGCAGGCCAGGTCACATATTCATAAGGTAGAAGTATGACGTCTGTGAGTGGATGAACTGGAAATTGAACCTCTAACGATATCCTTATTATAGCATTTTTTCATATGGCCTGAGTGGAGCATACGTTGCTGTTGTAAATGTGAGAAATATTTTGTTAGTAGTACAGAAATGTTGAAGCATCGGAACTCATTTCTAGAGTGGTATATTAGCTTAATTGTGACTTCAGTGTCCCTTTTAGCAGATACAGTATTACAGTACAGCCTTACTAATTTGCAGTACTGAGCAAGTACATTTAGTAAGGGAGAATGAATACATTGATAATGATTACTTGACAATCATTTAGTTTATAAATACTTTATAGTTTCCTGGTAAATGTTTCATGGTATAGTCTGCATCTGTATTGAAGTCTTACAGTATGAGACATCATTACCACAAATTTATTTATTTATTTTTTGACTGAGAAGTGGGGAAATTTACCATTTTTATGTGCAAATTACACCTGAATGTTCAAATATGTTTAATGTTTATTTATGTATAAAAATATATATTTTTAGTATTGTTTTATCAGTACATATAGGTAATCCTTGTGTGTGTTAATAGGAGTCTTTTGTATACCCATTGAGGTATGATAATGTAAGTTAGTACTAAAATGAAAAAGAATATAAGTTTAGTACTTTCTAAACACAATAGTAGAAGAATGGTGTTGATTTGAGTAAGGCAGAGGTCTAACAAATGTTTATGGAGTCATGACTTTAAACACTTTCTATATTCTTGTCAGTCATTGTAGAAGGAAGCAGTTTCTCCATTGTCATTTTGCTGTTGTCTTGCCAAGCAATAACAGAAGTGAAAAACATGTTGACCGCGTAATCTCATCGTTCCTTGATAAATGCATTATGAACCTAAAAGTGGTCCCTTTCTATGGGGAGATAAGTTCTTGAATGTTAATTACAAAAGTTATATATTAGCTTGTGTCATACAAAAGCATGATCATATAATTTTAAAATCTTAGTAAACGATCTTTCTTTCTAGAAATAATGGAGACAAAATTCTAACCATTTTTAGATGTTCTTAAATTACTTATCACCTCCTGAAAACATATATTTGTTTTAATAGCGGATACAAACTGGTATCTTAAAAGCATTCAATAATCCAACCACTAAAACAGCAGATGAGGAAACTAAAAGAAAAGTCAAAGGTATGCTACCTCCTAATGAATCGCTTAAAAAAAAAAAAAGCATGTACAATTGTTCAAATGTAATTTTTTTCTATATTGACTGTCTATTACAAACTGGAGTTCTAGAGCACTGTGCATGGCTTAAGTAAAATTTTATTATCTATTATTCTAGTGCCATCTAGTGCACACATAAAATATTGAAATTCTTGTATAGTGGCTTGCTTTTGTTTGTTGCTAATATCACTCTGGAATGTACTTTTACTTTTGGAAATACATTATTTTGCATCTTCTGATTTTTTTTATTGTGCAACTATTGCATCACTCAAAGAGAGCACCTGGAATGTTTCATTGATTGAATTATTGAGATCCTGAGCATTTTAAGAATATGAACACAAAAGCAGTATAATGATTTTTGCAATAAGGGCAAGATTATTTTCCAAATCTGAGCTTTTTATATAAGTCGTTGTTGCATGTGCTTATTAGTTTTATTCTTACAGCCCAAAAGTACTGAAGCTTGTCTGAAATATTAGCTTCTTCCAGATCTGTAATTTGTTCCTGAAACTGTAACATAAAACAAAATAAATATATCTTTGTGTTATTCTTTCAAGTTTGGCAGTTTTAGAAACCATCATTTAGAAAACGTATCGGTATCTGCTGCTATAGTGCCTGCTTTGGAACAACAGAATATTAAATAAATGAGGCTGATTACGTGCTTTTTTGTTAAAAAGAAAATCAGAATTTTTGTTTAAATCCTCTTGAGAGATGCAGCACTATTCTGATACAGCAGGGGCAGAAGGAGAGGCTGAATATTAATTGTATCACTGAATAACTTCTATAAATATTATGAAGCGTGCCATATTAGCAGTAAATGAAGTATTTATTATATTAATAATGTTATTGTGTGTTTTGTATGTAATTCATACCTTGTGTTTTTTTAACAATAAACCATAGAAACTATTATGTTGTGCTTATACAGTAGCATTGGATTTGTTTTTTCACATTAAAAAAAGCAATGTTTTTTCAGCATATGGAAGAGAGGGTGTGAAGATGAACTTCATAGATAGGATCTTTGTTGGTGAATTGACTAGCACTGTCATGTGTGAGGAATGTGAAAATGTAGGTATTTTGGAATTCAGTTTGATATGGAATAGATCGCATATTGATTTGTTCACATTGTTTGGTTTTTTAAAAAGATTTTATTGGAGGTTTCTTAGTAACATGACTTATTTCATCCTTAAAATATTCTCTGTATACATACAGGTTTCCCTTGCCAACCACGGGGGTTAGGTTTCGGAAAGTTCCCATGGTTGGCAAAACCGCAGTTGGTAAAACTAAAGGCTTATGGGGGAAATGGGATCAGGGACTTGAATACTGTACATTATAGTGTATAAAAATATTTTTTACTTACCTTTAATACACGGGGTCAATTGGGAGTAGGCATACCCCTAGGGGCACTTAGGTTATAGGGGGTACGTGACAGTGGGCAGGGAACAGAGCGCACCCAGGGCGCGGCGGCAACATCTCCCCCAGCATGTTCACCTGTTACCCGGGGGAGGAGGGGGAAGGAAAGGGGAGGGACGTGTCAGCCAGCCCTGCGCAGCACACTGCAGCACTTCCTCTCCTCCACCCGTCTGAATGGTGTGGTGGGGGTGTTTTGTGCCTGCCAGTCAGCAGCCTGCAGATGGAGCGCTGGCCAGGCCGGGTTGTGGGACAATTGGAGCCCAGCAGCAGTGGGAGCCACCTGTCTGTACCCCTGGATGAGCCGCTGGGCTCGGATTGTCCCATGATTTGGCCTGCTGTTCCCTGCCACCCTGCTTCCCTCCCCCATGACCTGGTGCGGCAGGAAGCAGAGAAGCCGCACCTACCACTGCTTGCCCCACATTGCCCTGGCAATGTGCCTCCTACACACGGGGCTGAATTGAGGGCAGTGGTGCAGGGCTGCGTCCCTCAAATCAGCAGCAGGCACAGGAGGCGCATTGCTGGGGCAGCATGGGGTGGGCAACGGCAAGTGAAGAGATCCCTGCGTGGTTTCTCTGCTTCGTGCCATGCTGGGTCATGGAGGAGAGCAGCAGGGAAGAGCAGCGAGCAGGCTTGCTGTTCCCTGCCACCACGCACACCTTTGGTATGGCTTGGGGGCCACCTCTGGCTGGGGTAGCAGGGGCTGTGGGGGAGAAGGAGAGGCACGAGCAGGGCCAGGGGGTTGGTGGGCTGATGTGTGGCCACAGAAAACTGTGGTTACTCAAAACTGTAATACTGCGGTAATCAAAATAGTATACAGAATATTGACTGTGGATACTCAAAACTCTGGATGGCGAGGAAAACCTGTACGAAGGAGTCTTATGAATTAGAAATGGTTTAAATTCTGGTAGTAGTTTGTATCTAGCTAATTTAAGTTTGGAGATTTCAAATTTTACAGTTGTCCTGGAAATACTGATACCATATTTAATGCAGCATTTCCCAAACTTCTGAATGTTGAACTCTATTTCAGAAAATGAAACTAATCACTAACCCTGATCACAACTCAGCCAAATGTTGGTAAAGAAGTACCTGCCCTTAATCTTTATGTCTTCCATGGCCTACTGGTTATTCCTTTCAGACTTGGTCTTTACCTTGGGAAATGCTTATTATAATTAATGGACATAGAAAAATAATAAATAAAATTTATATTTTAAAACTGGTATAAAATTGATATTTGCTTAGATTATCCTAATATGAAATACTTTTGATTGTTAAATCAATATTTTTAACAATAAGTAACTATTAATATGCAATAATGTTTTATTATAAATAAGTGGTTACTGTCATCTTTACAAGTTTCTATAACTTCATAAAGATGACAGTTTTTTGTTTTGATTATATTGCATTGTTTGGATTATTTTCATTCAACTTGTGTTTGAGTTTTCTTTAAAACATTATATTTCATATTATAAACATAAAATGCATCATTCATTATGAATAATTAATCTCAGTTCTGCAGTGTCAGGTAATCTCCCCTTTATGATGGGTAGATTATACTGTAGTTTGTTTCTAGTATCAATGAAGAACTTCACCTGCATGCAATTTAGAAAGGTTAGGAGTTAAATGTACTGTATCTTGCTTTATTCTTAGATTCCATCCATACATGTCAGGACTTTGCTAGTCAACCGTATTTAAATGAGGTTCCAGCTCAGTTTTCTTTTCCAGTAGTGGCAAAAAAAAGCTTTTGGCTATTACCTCATTTTTATAAAATACCATGCTATAAAAGCTTTGCTTATACAGTATCCTGCTGACAAAAAAGTATTGTATTTAAGTATAGATGTAGTTAGTGCAGTTCTAATCCTCATATATTATTCTTGATCACCCAGAAAAATCCTGGGTGATTTGGAAAAAAGAAATATTGTGGTCCTTGTTACATGAACTACAGCAACTAAATTTAACAGGAGACTTGAAAGTCATGAATGTATAAAGGGGAAATGAGGGGAAGGCTAATAGTAATAAGAAAGCATGATCATTCAATACATTATGTATACTTCTTAATTTTTTTTCACTTTATCTTCTAGTTAGTCAGAGGTAAGTTGCTAGAAGTCATTTGTTGGAATGGATGGAATTTAACAAGTAGATTTGGGGAGGGTGGGACATTCCAGGCACCAGAATATGAGAGAAGGCTCCTATAGACAGGCAGGGAGCAGACTTGATTAAACAAGTCTGCTAGAACATGGAAATAAACAGTTCAAAGTGCCCCACTGCCATTTTTCAGCGCAGGAGATGCTGATACTCATGATGCACAAGTGCTTTTAATTAGCGTAGCTCACTAATTAAAGTGCCCCCTGGCGTCTCCCGGAGCATATGTAAAAATGCCCATAGAGTCCTGTGAGAGAAAATAACTATGTAGGTAAGGTAATTGATTATGGGGTGCCAGAAGCAAAATAGAATGTTAGAATAAAAATACATATTTTTTAAACACCTGATTAATTGATTTTTCTATGCTGTTGCCTTACTTAATTTGCAAGTACCTCTATTAGTCCAGATGCATAACTTGAAAAAAAATATAGCTGTTTAGCTTTAGCCAGTAAAGTAGTTACATGGCTTAATCTGTTTGAGGATATAGATTCATAGATTGTTAGGGACTGGAAGGCACCTTGCAGATCAGCGGGTCCAGCCTCCCCACTCCGGCTCTAGGCAGGAGGACAACTGGAGTTAGGTGACCCCAGCGAGGTGACTGTCTAGTCTCTTGAAAACCTCCAGGGTAGGTGACTGCACCAGTTCTGTAGGGAGTTTATTCCTCAGTCTGCAAACCCTGACTGCGAAGGAGTTTTTCCTGGTATTAAGCCTGAAGCAGCTTTCCAGCAGTTTGTATCCACTGGTCTTGGTCTTCCTGGGGGTTCCCTAGTGAACAATTTTTCACCAAGCTCCTGATGCGCTCCTCTGATATAGTGGGAAGCCACTATCAAGTCCTCTCTCTACCTTCTCTTCTTTAGGCTAAAGAGGCCCAGGTCCCTCAGCATCTCCTTGTATGGCTTGCCTTGCAAGTCCCTGATCATACAGGTTGCTCTTTTCTGGACCCTCTCAAGTTTTTCAACAACCTTATTGAAGTGCAGTGCCCAGAACTGGGTGCAGTACTCCAACTGTAGTCTCACCAGTGCTGAGTACAGCGGGAGTATCACTTCTTTAGTTTTACACGAGTTGCATCAGTTGATGCATGCCAGCATGTTGTTTGCCCTGCTGACCACCACCTCGCACTGACGGCTCATGTTCATACAATGATCAATCATTACCCCCTAGGTCCCTTTCGGCAATGGTGCAAGTCAAGCAGTCACCACCAAGCCTGTATGTGTGTTGAGGGTTGTTTGCCCCCAAGTGGAACACCTTACACTTTGAAGTGTTAAACTTCATCTGGTTCTGGTCTGCTCAACTCTCGAGCCTGTCCAGGTCTGCCTGTATCTGCAGCCTATCTTCTGACGTGACCACACTACCCCATAACTTAGTGTCATCTGGAAACTTGGCCAACGAGCTTTTCACTCCCCCATCCAAATCATTGATAAAGATGTTGAAAAGCACTGGTCGAAGCACGGACCCCTGAGGGATGCCGCTGGCCACTTTGCGCCAGGACGACACAGATCCATTCATGAGAACAGTTTTCCACCCACTGAACCATCGAGCAGCTGAGCCCGCAATCTTCCAGTTTCCCCACAAGGATGTCATGGGATACTAGATCAAAAGCCTTTTGGAAGTCTAGGTATATAACATCTACCACATCCAGGTGGCAAGAGACCTGATTGTAGAAGATGAGATTGGTAAGACAAGACCTAGCTGTGACAAAGCCATGCTGGCTGTCATTCAGAATCTTACCTTCCACGAGCGTATTGCACATAGATTCTTTAATGAGCTTTTCCAGGATTTCCCCTGGGATGGAGGTTAGGCCGACTGGCCTATAGTTGCTTGGTTCCTCCCTCTTCTGCCTCTTGAAGATGGGCACAGTGTTGGCCTTCTTCCAGTCATCAGGGATTTCCCCTGTGCACCATGAATTCTGAAAAAGCTTTGCCCTGGGTTCCATGATGGCCTCAGCCAGCTCCTTCAACACTCTCGGATGGAGTCCATCCGGTCCTGCTGACTTGAAGCTAACTATGTTACTTCAAATATGACTAAACAGAATATTGCCATTTTACCCTCTTGATATACTGTATTGCAGTATAGGACACACTTTTTAAAACAAAGTATTTCTTCTAAAAATGGCCTATCTCTTAACTTCAAGAAAAAAGAAGTAAAAAGCTCTTATGTACCATACACGTGATGGTGATACACATGGCATTCCAGGCACTTTTAATTAGCATGGCTCTCAGAGGCTCGCTAATTAAAGTACCTTGCTCTCCCTCAACCTCCTGGAACACATCTATAAATGCCCCTGATAGCCAATGGCTTCCTGTCTGACATCTGACTTTGGAACTCACTTTTAAAAAAGGACTTGCTATGCTGTTTAGTTTGCTCTTCGATCAGAGGCAAGATGCATCTCTCCTACTTACTTTCCGTGCTCTTATTTCTGCTAATAGAGAGCCTCAAGGCAGGGTAGGGGGAGTACTAGTGGGGAGAGAGTTGACTCTCTTAAGGAATGGATGGGGAAAGATCTACCTGTGGAGATTCCCCTCTGTGTGTGGATTCAAGTTGTATGACAGTGCCCATTGTTTTTCTATGCTGCAGTTCACTGTAGCGTTCTCCGTTATGTATTAAACCAAAATGAAAATCAAAATTAGCTTCAAATAAATATTTAATTAAATGTTTATGGGAAGTTCTTCATTGTAATTAAATAGATCTTTCACAGACAGTTAGCTTCTATAGGTTTTTGTAGTATTATGATGATATGATAAAACATGGAAGCTGCATACTAGAATACTAATAAAGTTCTTTGTATTTTATTTGCTTTTTGTTTTCCTTCAAGATTTCCACAGTAAAAGAGCCTTTCATTGATCTTTCACTTCCTATAATAGAGGAGAGGGTAAGACGCACATAAAATATTAAATTTGAAAGTAGTTTCCATGGAAGCACTTTTTTCCTTACATGAAAATGTGTATGTGTTTGTATGTACTTAGGTATAGACACATGTGACTTGAATTTATAGCCTAAAAATATGAATATGCATATGTAATATGCTTATATAGTTAAATATTTACATAAATACAAAATATATAAACTGTGTTTATAATATTCGATTAGATTTATAACAAAATATATTATTTAATCAGCATATAGTTCTGAATTTATTCTAATAATAACTTTTCCTGTATACATACATACATATACTGGTAGTTTGTTGTTAGATATGACTAAATACAAATAGATTTCAGGGGACTTAAATGTTTTTTAAAAGGTCACATGAATGCATTCATTACTTAGTATAATAAAGTTGCTGAGGCTTGGAGGCTAAAATAAAATGACTTTTTAATCCATGCTGGTGCATGTTATACAGATTTCCCCTTGGACATCAGGTGAGGCAATTGAACCCCAAGAGGACTTTCCCTGTGAGGGAAGGCAGATAACATTTTTACCATCATCCTTCTCCATGTATTCTTCTGGGGAAAAGCAGCTTAATTTGTGGTAAATCTGCCTGAGAATATGTGGGCTAAGGCTTGACTCCCCAAAAGGATTAGATGTCCAACTCCCATTGAAGTCAGTGGGAATGAGGCACTCTAAAAACCTTTAGGGTCTGGGCTTCTGTGGGTGCATCTATACAAGATCCTGAATGTGCAGTAGACTAATTCTACTGTGCATTAACATGTCATGGCAAAAGTTGTGCTAATGTGCAGTAGAATTAGTCATTAAGCTCATAACATAAGGTCATTACGCTGCATAACAAGACTGTGTGCCTTTGCTACTGTGCAGTAGCTCCAGCTGCTGTGCATTTGTGTAGTTCCTCATATTAGAGGTACTAAACTTAATGTCCAGTAGCAAAGGCACATTAATGCACTGTAGATGCACCCAGTGTCTTCCTGTTCACATATCTGCCCTGGGAGTGGTAGTTTTTTGTGACAGGAGTTTCTTGATGCCCTTAGGTGTTACTACAGTTCTGCTGGGGTTCTCTCTCCAGTTAACAAAATGTGAATTTCTTTAGTACTTTACAAAATTGCAAGGAATTGGAAAAAATTAATTACATACTGCTTCTCCTCAATAATATTTATGCACAGGTCTCAAAACCTGTGCCTTTGGGAAGGACAAGTAAAGGTAAAACTGCACCGGAGGTGGATTTTGGTCAGTACAACTGCCCTTCTGTTACTGCTCTGAATAATCAGCAAGCAAAAATCACCAAGAAACACTCTTTAACAAAAGATAAGGTAAGCATCTGTGCTGTCCAGTAATCTTCAGATTGATCAGCAGCAAATTGTTTACTTGTGGATTTACAGATGTAGGAATTTAGAAAGTCTGTATTTTTGTGGGCTAAATTGCAAATGTGTTAGAAAACATACAGAACGTTGTAAATGCATGAACAAATTGATTATTGGAATGCCATAATTCCATCATTTAAATGTGACCTCATTAGAAGAGAGAGCTTTTCTGCAGATTAGTTTTTTAATTTATGCTTCTTTTCTTTTATTGCCCTCCCTCACCTCTGACTGCAGCCAGAAGCAAACTTAGTGGACAATAACAGGCCCTGTAATGCTGGCCAAGAGAGCAGACAAGTCAGTATTAGTGCCATTTGGTGGATCAGTTGGCAGGGTGTGCTACAAAAGTAGTACAGCCAACCCAGTCTCCCTGGAGACAGAGAACATGATTTTCATGATGCACTCAGCCTCCAGGGCCTGAGAACTATAGTTCAACCCCTTAACATGGTCTTCCTGATGGTGGCACAGCATTCTGCAGACATGCCAAACTAACAAATACTGAAGCTCTTTCCTACTTCATGTGCCATTTTTATTATTATACAAGAAAGCATATATTTTTGGTTATCAGAGCTGTACAGAGGAACTGTGATCCATGTGGTATACAAATACCAATTGTAAAGATAAAATGACAGGGTATTGTATTATTAAGGTTCCGTGTATTAATACATGTATTATGTGCCTTCTTATTTTATATATGACCCAACATTAGATTAAGTCCTATCAGCATTGCCCTTGCTGGGTTCTAAACAGTCTTTGAATGGGTATGAAATTATTAATAGTACTGACAGGAAATTAGTACCACTAAGATGATTCCAGAGATGGTCTTTAGCATAACTATGAGTCTAAATTGTATAACTTTAAATAGAGCACTAATCTAATTTTAGTATTATAAGTCTAAGTCTCCAACATAGTACAGGAAACAACTGTGCTTTCATTGAAGATGGCTAACAATACTTATAAAGTTACTAGTGTCTAATTTGTGAGAGCCTGTGGTTCAGAAACTCATATACTACTTTTCTTTTGGATCATCCATCACCAGTGTATTATTATGGTTTTCTTTCTGGATATTTGAAGAGGTACTACATATCCCCATTCTCCTCTGAATCACTGAATCTCTCTGAAACAGAGGATTGCCAGTTCCACATACCATTTGTTTCTATTCTGTGCGTCTAGCCTAGGATTTCAGAAGTCTGTATCTGGAGCTCCAGGGGCACTTGGAAACCATCCATTTTCAGCAGGAAGGCATCCAAGCACTGGTTGCCAGGCCTAATGCTTTTATTCAGCAAACTAGACTTAACAGCTTTAAGGGCTTAATGAGTGCTGTTTGCATAACATCCACAAGTTCTAATAGGAGTTAGTGACAATAGGGAATTAGTTTCTTTGTATAACTCGTAGAAATAAAACAAACTTCACTGGGACAAGAAACGTTTCCGACTAGTGGAAAATAGCATGGTGGGTAGTCAGTGGTTTTTTGTGTTTGTTTTTTATTTCTTCTTTGCTAAATAGCACAATTACTTCCCAGTTTAAGGCTCCAAATCACAAAAGCTTGTCCCTGTCTAGAAAAACTTTTGGGGACATGCTTGATTTTCATTAACTTCAGTGGATATAAGTATGTACTTAAAACTTAAAATTGAGCATATGCTCCAAAACCCTCTGGCTCATGCTTTAAACACAAACAATGAACATGAAGAAGGCAGAGACAATAGCATAGCACTAGAGAATATCCAGGAAAGATCAATGAGACTGAAGTATAAAAAAGAAAGGTGTAAGAGTAGAAAAGATGGAAGGAAAAAAATATAGGCATTCATACTGGTGGGAGATAAAGGACTGGATCCAAAACCTTTTGAAGTTAACTGGAAGAATCTTATGGACTTAACTGGAATTTGGATCTGACTGAGAAAATGAATTCGGAATGAACAGAGTAGTATGTTGACTACAATTTTGTAATTGAAGTGTAGGATACCAGAGAGAGACCAAAAGGGGAAGGGAGAGGGGAGAAGAGAAAGCTGAGAGATGAGTATAAGTCTGCTAAAACCTGGCCTAATGATGTATTTTCTTGTGGGCAAAAGGTTATCCTCTTCTTGTACCTGCCTCTTTGAATTTAAAGTTTTAAAAAAAAATTCATCTGCAGATACTGAAATCATATGTAGATGATCAAAAATAGACCTACCACAGAAAAAACATAATAAAGATTATAAAGGTAATCCTTAACACATTTACAGTGCTGCAAGAATAAAGTAATCAGTACAGATTAGGTGAATGAAGTATTTGGTAAAACATTTTAAACTTGGCTACACAAAGTGTTTTGAGATTAATGCAGGTGTGAGGAGGTATCAGTATATCATCCCTTGAACCTCTATCTTTTAAGTCTGTCCCAGCCTAGAACTCTCTCTTCAACCCACTCCAGCAGTTTCCAGGGCCTGTTCAAGAAACAAATAGCCTTGCAACTCCTTATCACCAAAACCAGCCATGAGTCTCTCCTGTGATCACAGCCAATTGCAGCCATATTTTCATAAGTAACTACAAAAGATTAGGATATTAGAACAGTGGTTCATATCTTTTTGGACTCAGGGCACCCCGTCCTGCACGTGAGATACCCTCCATAACTTTCGTGAATTGAGTGGCACCCAGTTTCAAAAACTAATCTGTATGTTACAGTGCTTACTGGTCAGGGGCAGCAACCCCCAGCACATGTGCTGAGCATGGACCGCAATGCCATTTTGCTCGGTGCACCTCCGCCAGCCCGGGCGCTAAGCAGTTGTTGCCAGCCATGGAGCCCAGGCCTGGGAGGCTGCAAGCAGACCGGGCTCCTAGGACTGGCTGCAGCCAGGAGGCTGCAAAAAGCTGGTCTGGGCTCCGGCATGTCAGCACTCCAGTACCTTCCAAGGTAGACATTGTGATTTTTTTGGCAGTCTGGCCAGAAAACATTGCCTATCCCTGCTGTAGGTTCTTACAGTAGGGGTAAGAGATTGTCTAGTCAGGGACAAGCCTGAGCCTGGCTTACCTGCTTAGTTTTCTACTTATGGCCTCATACCTTACAGTACCCTTCAAAACATTTGGAGGCACCCCAAATTGTCTCACCCTGGTTGAGAATCACTGTATTAGAGCAATGATAAGAAGAGGCAAGTGATCCCAAATGGAAAATGTTGTGAACCCTTTTTCTTTTTTCAGAATTTATGTGGTAAAAAATTGGTTTTCTCTTCTCATAATCATGCATTTTTATTAAGAATTTTTAATATTTCTAAATTTTAAAAACAATTCAAAATTTCTTAAAACCTAGGTTCCAAGCAAAGTAGAATTTAGTTGTAGGATGCAATCTTAGTATAGGTCTGTGTGTGCTAGTTTTTCATTGGCAACACAAATTATTAGTCTAACTGATCTCACAGTTCAAGTTTACAAATCAAATATGGAATCCTTTACCATGCATGGATCAAGTTATAACATTGATATAATTCAAATGGGTAAGATAGATGTCACTATGGATATGTTGCTGCCAAATATATAAGTTTACATCCAAACACCAATTTGTCTAAACAATTTAAAGAAGTAGGGTTATAGAACATGGTGAAACCAGATCAGTACAATACAGGTCTTTATTTTGCTTTGAAAATATAAGTTATATTTGCTGTTACTTTAGTTTCACAAATCTATTTTCTCTCTCACCTCTATTATTGAAATATTTCAATACCATTTTGCAGAATCAGTTAAATTATGAAAGACGCCTTTCCAGAAAATCCTCCTCTGGTGGGGAAGATAGAAGTCCTGTTATCATGCATGAAAAGGATGGTAATCTTGAAGCAGAATGTGGCTCTGGAGTTCTGTATTCGGAAGACACAATTCCTGAGTCTGTAGTAAATGGAAGTCAGACTGAAGGCAGTGAAAAAGATATCAGTTGTTCTGAAAGTAGCGTTGATGCAGACAGCGAAGCCTCGGAAGGTGAAAGTGCTTCTACACAGTCACTTTTTGGCACATCCAGTAACACATCTGGTTTGCATGTCAACCGACTCAACCATTTATCAGGAAATGTCAAACCACAAAACAGCAAACCAAGTGATAGTCACAATGAGGTGACCGTTATCACTGCCATATCCAAACTCAGCCTCAGCAATACTGTAAAAGAATGTGAAGAGGGGGATTCACCATTAAGTTTGTCAAACAATTCAATGTTTTCAATGGAAAAGTCCGCTTTGTCCAAAAATCCCCAAAATGCTTTTCAGACCCTTTCTCAAACATATTCAACTAGCTCTAAAGAATGTTCTGTTCAGTCCTGCCTCTACCAATTTACATCTGTGGAGCTGTTAATGGGGAACAACAAGCTTTTATGTGAGAGTTGTACAGAAAGGAAACAGAAGTATCAAAAGAAAACAAACTCTACAGGTAACATGCTAATGTTTGTTGAAATATGTTAATAAGTTAAATATATTTCCTTTCAACTGCTTCTTTGCTCTATTTGTCAATGTTGGTCTCTGTTGAACTGCATGGGCTCCCTCTGGTGGTGAAATAAATAGCTGTAAGTTTTAGTTAAAGTTGGTGAAACTAAACTTTAATACAAAGCCATTACATATAATATGATACTGGTTTAAATTCAGATTCAGAATTCTAAACTCTTTGGGTACAACCTGAATAACATAATAGGACCGTTTCAGGTTTGATAGGTTTAGCATTTGACCTATGGTTTTTCATATTTACAAGTCCCTGATAGGCAAAGAATACATGTTTTAATATTCAGTGCTTGAAACCCCACTGCTTGGAGATGTCGTGTAAGTAAGAATGTGTGAGTCAACAAAATATGTTCTCCTTTGAGAGGATTGTCCATAGGGGCCTCCTCATTATGTGAATGTACATGCACTGAATTTGAATCTTGTTATCTCAGTAGTACGCTTCGGGTGTACAATAGACACAGCCTGCCCTCAGTCTAGGCCAAGGAGACAAGGACACTGGCTTCTCAATTCCTCTTGACTACATTGGCTAGAGTTGGAGCAATTATATCAGCTTTAGCTTGGGGCCTACACACCTTCCTTGTGCTACAAGGGCTTCTTCATTTTTTGACTGTGCTTTTTTCATTACTTCTATCCCTTAGGAAAAATGAGAGAATTTTTTTTAGTCGTCTTTCTTTTGTTGGGTTTTCTGCCCTTTCCACTCACTCCTCCCACACACTTTAGTTTTTACTGCACCATGTAGCACCCCAATATTCAAAGTTGTCTTCCCCTTGTTGACTGTCTCCTGTACCTACTCCTGTAAGATCGAGGCCACTTTTCTTCTGTAAGTATTACAATCTGATGCTGTGTAGAACCCTGGATTTTTGTGCTTTTTCTAAAAAAAAAATATAGAGGTAACAGGAGCAAGCATTTACATGTATGTATAAACGTAGAAAAGAATTTTCCCCAGGCTCACAACTACACGAAGAGATCAAGTTAAAGTTTGACCCTATTCTGAAAACTGCCTCTACAACTGGAATTCTCCAGTTCCGTTCCTGTAAGGCAGCTTGTTCAAGTAGACAGGACACTGCCCTGAGAGTAAGAGTTGTGTAAGGGGTTTTTTTTTTCAGTCCAAGAACCAAATAAAAATATTGAAGAACCATTCAGTTCTAATTCTACTACTTTTTTTCATTTTTTCTAACCAAAATAAAATAAAAAGTTGATTTCATATCATATGACAACGTTTATATTCAAGCTGAATTGAAGCAAGCCGTGATGCACTTTACACGTGATGTGATTAGCACGTTAATCATGCTTTAAATAGTAACCTGGCCATATGTTCAAATTAATTTAAGGCATAATAATACAGTTATTCCACATATTATCATAGTCATAGAGAGGTAGGGCTGGAAGAGTCATTAGTCCAACCCCCCTGCCTAAGGCAGGATCATCCCTATTCAAGCCATCCCATGCAACCATAATCTTAACTCTACATAAGACTACCCTCAACCCTGATACAACATGGACCAAACACCCTAACCTCCTACAGGTAAAGCAAGGAAACCTTGGCAGCCATTGTCCTCTTCAATAAAATGTTGTCAATATATGCTCAAGAGGTCCTGGGTGGAGAGCCATAGCCCCTGCTCCAGAGGAAGGCAAAAACCCCATAGTCCCTATTCATCTGATCATGGGGTAAAATTCTTTCTTGCCCCCAAGTAACACTGGCAGGGGAATCAGCACACCCCAGCTGAAGTCCCCAGCCTTACTTCTAGCTAATACCCAGTGCCTCTGAGGAGGCTTAAAAACAACCTGACACATATTGCAGAAAAAGGGGTTGGGGGGGCGGGGTGTACAGAAGCAACCAACAAAACCCAGAAGCATGGGAAATGCCCATGATGGAAAATTGGCATAGATATGCCTAGAATAGGCAGCTGCACACATGGTTTTCTGACCTCCCTGGCTCTTGGGGATCCCAGGATCAAGGAGCCTTTGCCTGATTCTGAGGTCCCCATGCAATAGGGATATGAGAAAACCATGTGTGCACGTGCACACACAGAATTTTAAAGTACCCAGCACAACCCAACCCCAGGACTAGGGAGAGGCTACCTGATCCCCAAGTTCCTATACTGTGCTGCAGTGCTGGGCATCATGCATGGTTTTAATTTATTGAGCAGCTGCAACCCGATCCTGTCATCTCCAAGCACTGAAACTGGTGGAAACCCTGTGTGGTGCCCAGCTGGATGGTTTTTACTCATGTGTGCATACCATGACTGCATGATTAGGTTGCATTAGCCTGATCCCAGGGTCCCTGTATGCTGAGATCTGTGAAAATCCTGTGTGTTCCACCTTGGGAGGAAAAACCTGCAACTTCGTTATAGGCTCGGCAGTGCTACACTGGCTAGCACTACAGAAGAAAGAGACTTGGGGGTCATCATTGACCACAAGATGAACATTAGCCTTCAATGCGATTCTGCGGCTAGTAAAACGACCAAAACGCTGGCTTGCATCCATAGATGCTTCTCAAGCAAATCCCGGGGTGTCATTCACCCCTTGTACTCGGCTTTGGTAAGGCCCGGTATCCAGCTTCTCAAGATGTTCCTTCACGAGGTCAGCATTTATGGAGGGTAGGGGATCCCCATCACCCGGATCTCCCTGTCCCATAGCAGGCATGGGCATCCCATGGGACTGATGAAAGACTGACGCAAAGTACCTATTTAATAGGTTGGCTTTTTCCTGGGCGTCAGTTGCCAGTTGCCCCATCTGGTTTAGCAGGGGTCCAACGCTGGCCTTGCTTTTCCTCCGGCTCCCCACATATCTGAAAAAGGACTTTTTGTTGTCCTTGATGCCTGAAGCTAGTTGGAGTTCAGTTGCAGCCTTGGCTTTCCTGGTTTGGTCCCTGCAGGACCGGACCAGCGCGGAGTAATCCTCCTTGGAGGTGAATCCCGTCCTCCATCCTTTGTAGGCTTTCCTTTTTAGCCACAGTAGGTCCACTAGGTCTCTGGAGAGCCAGGAGGGCTGCTGTGCCTTCTTGCTGCCTTTCCTCCGTGTTGGAATAGATTTAGCTTGTGCACTGAGGATCGCTTCCTTGAGAAGCAACCACTCTTCTTGAACTCCCATCTCCCTGGGGTCATGGTCCCTGAGGGCGTGACCGACTAGCCTCTTGAGCTTATCAAAGTCGGCTTTTCTGAAGTCAAGGACTTCTGTGTTGCTGACTGACTTGCCAGCTTTACGGCGGATGGTGAAGGCGATCAGCTCGTGGTCGCTGTCACCCAACTTCCCATCAATCACTAGGTCTCCAATTAGGTCGTCCCCCGTAGCCAGTACCAGGTCAAGCAGCGCTTTGCCTCTCGTTGGCCCATAGACTTCTTGAGTCAGGTAGAGGTCATCCACGCACGAGAGAAAGCTTTGCGCCTGCTCAGATTTAGCTGAGTGATCTTCCCACGAGATGTCCGGGTAATTGAAGTCACCCATGACAACCAAGGTCCTGGAGCAAGCGGCCTCAGTCAGTTCCCGGGCGAACTCCTGGTCAAGTTCAGGACTTTGAGTGGGAGGTCTGTAGTAGACTCCCACCGTTGTGTCCCCTGTGCCGAATTCCCCACGAATTTTTACCCAGAGGGTCTCTAGCTGTCCATGCCAGTCGTCAACATCAGCTTGCAGGGACACGTAGCTTTCCTTCACATAGAGAGCTACACCCCCGCCCCTTTTGCCAACACGATCCCTCCTGTATAGGGTATAGCCCTCTATACCCGTGGTCCAGTCATGGGTGGAGTCCCACCAGGTCTCCGTTATCCCAATGACATCATATTTCTTTGCACTGAGGAGGAGGACGAGCTCGTCCTGCTTGTTGCCCAGGCCAGTTCCAGATCCTTGTTCAGTTTCTAGGCCCTACTGACAATCAGATGATTGTGGATATCCAGGTTTCAACTTGCTGATGCAGGGGGATCCTGGGCTCATAATTCTGGGTTCCTCTTTCACTGGCAAGTAAGATGAGATCGGGATCCAATCTATTCCAAAATTGCATGTCAGCCATGTGTATGTTGAGATCAAAAATTGTATCCCATCATGTCTTAAAATGAATGTCTGTCAGTGACCGTATAACGCTGGATGCTTGCAAAGAAAGCAAATGTTATAAGGGGTTAGACCAGGGCTGACAACCTATGGCCTGTGGGCCATATCTGGCCCTTGGAACCATTGGATACAGCCTGCAGACTGGGGCTTCAGCATCACAGTAGTAGGGGGCTTTGGTTGCAGGTGTTTTCTCCATGCTCCTTCAGGTACAAGCAGTGAGGGTGTCCAAGTCCTACCACCCACCTGCCTCTTGTCTGGGGTGGGACATTCTAGCCTGCAGCTGGAAAAGTTTGCCTACCCGTGGGTTAGACTCTTAGATTTAGAGTTTCATAGATTTCATAGACATTAGGGCTGGAAGGGACCTCGGGAGATCATCGAGTCCAGCCCCCTGCCCAAAGGGCAGGAAGTCAGCTGGGGTCATAGGAGTTGCTTATGATGTATTCCCCATTTTTCTCATTTGTGTATCAGGTTGAAGTCACACAAGAACTTAACGTCCTCAGTTCATTTCCCTCATTGTTCAGAGGATTTGAACCCATTTCCCCCACCTTCCAGAAAATTTACGATACTACTAGGTTATAGGGTATTCTAAGGGTGTCCTTCAGTGCCTGCTGCCAAAGCTGTCCCACTTTCTATAAAATGCTTATTGAGAAACAAAGCAAGACAGAGCTGCCTACCTCACAGCCGTAGAAACTATGCAAATATGCAATTGTTGTTGGTCTGTATAATAGACGTTAATGATGTTGCTTATTCTAAAGATCATGGTGGTAGCCAAGAGCTGCTAGAGTTGGGTATTAAAAATAAGATAAGCTAAGGAGTGTTCTTCCTTCCACTCCTGCTCTGACTTGCACTACAAAGTTCTGCTTAGACTTTTTTTTAAAGTGTATTTCATGGTATTATATTCATAAATACACAGAACAGAAATTCTGCTCAAAAATTTTTTTTTTGCTGGATGTAAGCAGTAAAATAAATTGGAATGCCTTCCTGAGGAAAGACATTGCAACCTAAATTCCTCTTTTTTGGAATACTTTACTAAATGATTGTATTATTCTCTATTATTGTTTTGTTCTTTATAAATTATTGTTTTATAATTTGTATGCAATCTCTTTACAGAAAAGAAAATGGAAGGCGTGTACACTAATGCCCGGAAACAACTGCTAATTTCTGCAGTTCCTGCCGTTCTTGTTCTCCATCTGAAAAGATTCCACCAGGTAAAAGTCCAAGACTTTAAACTTTTCAAATCAAAAGAACATTTCATAACATACAGCCTCTACCTAAGTGAGATTCACAGAGGTAACTGTCTCACAGAGGTATGTTAGGACTATTTTTAAGATGGTTTCTTGAAGTAGTCACAGTGGCAACAACCACTATGTTAACCTGCTAATGCTTTGTGATCACAGAAGACACTTACCAGGCCTCAGTATGATCCTGTAGATATGAACATCAACTCCCATAATAATATTCTGTTGGGGGGAGGAGAGGTGGTTGCTCCTAGCTAATTCTTTTTCCTGTTCCTGTCTCCCTGGGCATGTCCAGATGAGAGTGTATGTGCCTGTTCAGGTGTCTCAAACCAGTTTCAGATGCCAGAAGAGGCACCCTAAGAACAAAATAATGTTCCCTGTGCTGCATACTTGCAGCGCAGGCTCTAAATTTGCTACCTGGATTTCCAGGTATCAAAAAATAACACATGGGGAAAAAAGCAACGTAGGACATGGTTCTGCAGGATGCTCTGAGGCAGGCAGAGCCTGGGTCCTCCAGAGACGCTCTGGCATCTGGCCAGAGCATCTCTATGGATCTTCTAGCATATGGGGCAAACAGGAGTGGGGCAAGGCTGTGGTGTGATCTGGCCCTAGGCACTGTCCCAGGTAAGCAAGGACTAGGGATGGGGGAGCTGTGTAGTTTCTGGCAGGGTTTTTGGGTGTGTGGGTGGGTGTGTCAGGGGGATGTGTGGTGTGTGTGTGGGGGGCGGGGGTTGGGGTTGGGGAGTGACTGGGTCAGGTTGAGCCAGGCCCATTCTCCATGCACAGATCACGAGTGAGGCAGTGCTGCCAGCACCAGGAACTGTGCGGTGCAGGGGTCCACCACACCCCCACCCCCTCAACTCCTCTCACAAACCCCACATCTACCCAGACAACCCACATACCCACCACACCCACCCACACTCCTTCCCACTGCACTGCTACGAGCCCCACATCCCCCCATCACACACCCGGTGTGCCCAGCTGCTAAACTTGATGAGACCTGCTGGAAGGACCTGTGGCTGCAGGGGCAGCTGTCCCCACATCCTGGTTAGCGAAGGGGTCGGGAAAGCTGTATTTTTTCTATGATAAGAAAACCAAAAGCAAACATGAAAATTTAGATATTTAAAATTTATTTGATGATGATGATAGGGGCCTGGTAGGCTTCCAAATTATTTTAAAGTTGTAAATATATCAATAAAACACTTCCCAACTGATCTCTCTCTCTTTCTCCCCATGCATGTGTGCGTGTGCGCGCGCACACATGCGCGCACACACACACACACACACACATACAGTGGTCTTTTGTTTTAATTGTGGAATAACATGGATTTTGGGGTATTTTAAAGAGTGAATTTGGGATTTTTAGCAGAGATAAATAGGGAACACCGGTAGTGGGGCTAGCGGCAGGACCCAGGCAGAGGAGCCTGCTCAGGGCTGGCACCTGGGACCCAGCTGGAAGGCAAACAAGGTGGCTGACCTCCTGGCCATTTGGGGCCAGGAGGTCATGCTTTGACAGTTCAAAGCAGGCCACCACACTGAGAACATCTTCCAGGCAATAGCTGTTCAGATGGCAGGGCAGGGGCACACATGACAGCAGTGCCACACAAAGGCCAACTGTACAACCATGGGCCCCTGACAGCTAGCCCAAAGGTGCAGGCAGCTCTGCTACAGTGTCCATGCCACAGCCCAGGTGGCCATGCAGTTACAGTCCGGAACTGGCAGGCGTGCGGACATGGGGCTTCTGGTCCAAGAGGGTGGATGCTGTCACAGGTGGCAACAGGTCACAGCCAGACAGCAGCCCTTGCTGCCTGCTGCAATAGATAGAAGGTGCAAGGTCCACTTCAGGGCAGGGCCGCTGCAGCAGTCCAGCTGGCACAAGGGGCTAGTGTCCCCAGATACCAACTGGCTGGGCCTGAGAAATTCCTAAGAGCAAGTAGCCCTGAGTTGCTTGCTTCCACATCAGAATCTGAAGCAGGCTGGCCAGCCATGATTTCAAGGAATTTAAAATGTGAAAATAAATGCAGAAATGCCTAGATAGCAAACCCTACTCTTACCAGCCTTTTTCTCGACTTAAAGCAGCCTAGCAGAAGTGTCTAATGTTAACTACTTTTGCTAGAGAAAAATTATCTTCCAGTACAACATATAGAACAAAATTTGCTTAGTATGTTAAAAAATAGCTATTTTTCCTCTCTTGAACCAAACAGATTTACCTCTCTGTCAGACTGATGTATTTTTCATCTACATTCCTCTGTGTTAGAATACTTAAAATTGTACTAGTGTCTTTAAAAGAAACCATTTTTTTCAAATAGCTGTTACACACTGATAATTAAGAAGCAGTGGGGACAGTACAATAGGTTGCATCTGTACTTAAAAATGTTGTGATCGGAGTGGACAGAAATTGAAACTTAAAGATTTTTTTTTATTTGAATTTTTATCTTTTATTATTTTTCTTTTAAAAAAAATCTTGCATAAATTTGAAACTGACAGTTCATGTTGAAGCCTAGATGTATTAATAATTTAAACAAAAAGTAACTTTTCAAGCAAGTGTAGATTTTTTTAAAATTGTGGCAGCAAAGTCAGATCACTGAACTGGTGGAAATCTCTGGAACCAGAGTTTTCTGTGGTGCTAAACAGCTTTTGATAGCAGCAGCCTCTTCTGCATGGAAAATATTTTTTTCATTCCAGTTCATTCAACTACAACTTAATGGGGAGTGTTTTTAAAATGAGAAACCAAGTTGGAACAGAAAAACTAGGAAAGTCTATGTCTTCCAAGTTATGCATAAAAAACAAGGTATAAGAGGACTATATCTACTAGTTTTAAAATCTTGAAGGACATGATGACCAGAAATAAGTTCAGCTCAGTTACTAGAGGCAGTAATATTTTATTTAATAATGCAGTTTTAAATGCAAAGCATGTTTAGTTCTTATTTTTTTCTTTTAGATCCCTTACTTTCGAAGTAGTTTTATTTAACTAATAGAAAAGTTCTTCAAAATGCTGCTTTTTATTCATTTTAATTCCATTTCAGTTTCCTTCCAATACAGCCTGAAACACTCTGATACAGCCTGAATAAATCGATGTTAAATTTAAACATACTTAAATGTGTATGGAGATAACATATACTCCTGGTTAGCAAAAGGTGTTATTAATTTTTACCAGTGAATTTACAAATTCACTTTTCTTTAGAAAAATAAATAAAAGGCTTTCTACTTTTAATTTAGTTCATTATTGAAATCAGTGGTCTAAATCAGTTCAGTCAGCATGTCATACCAGTAAGTATAAGTTCAGTATGAATTGTAAGCGTAAATTTTTATGCATTTATCATGTTATTCTGTAGCATGCATTTTGCTGTGAAGTATATTCCTCAGCTACATTGTTTGTGTCTCTGGAACTTGAGTTCTAGTGCATCTCTGTATGCATACTATATAGGAGCTGGTAGCTACTGCTTTATTTAGATGTCTTTACACTTTCCAATATATGAGCTCCAGTATATGAATTTCCCTTTTTTCAAGGCTTTAACACAAGAGTATGCAACCTCCAGCACAGGTGCCCAGAGCGTGGCATATGAAAACATTTTGCTTGTAATACATGCCTCAGGGTGGACAGCGGAGCTGGGGCTGGCGCTAGGCGGCCACAACAAAAATCGGGCCCCTTGCAGCTCCTCCCACATCCACCCTGGCACACCAACATCTTACAAGTCAAGGTTGCAGGTGTTTTTGGCACTCTGCCGAAAAACATTGCTGACCCCTGTTCTAGCACCTCCAGTGTTTGCAGTTGGCCTTTAAAATTTGGCAGGGAGAAAGGGAATGAAAATAGTGTCTTTTGTCACGGAAATTCCGTGTCTGTGGTGATGAGATGTGAACTGTTGAAAACTGCTATTTCCTTCATGAGACTTGGATTATGCAACGAAAAATTGGCAGGATGCCAAAATAATAATTTAACATGAATATTCTAAAGGTTTGGGCCTGTGCTTTTTCATGGCGGGTGACAGGGAGTTAGAACAATTCTGTGTAACAGAATCTTACCTTTTATTCTCTGTAAAATCAAATAAAGAGAAATTGCATTAACATTTTTTACCAGATTGCTTTGGTTACAAAGTCCAACACTCAAAAGTTGAGACATGCCGAATTTATGGCTGCCCTGCACCTTAAATATGGCCTTCTATGTCCATGCAATATGATAGTCTATGATAATATTTAGTCGCATCTGTTTTTCACAGCATCGTTTCTTTTACTTCACAAGATGAATACACAAAGGGACAGAATAAACGTTGCATGGTCAACTGCAGATGTGGTATTGCCTAACTTGTGAGCCACTCTACTTCTCAAACGTTTCTGCACTATTTTTGTGTGTAATATGTACTATGCTGAAACTAAGTGAATGCTTATATTTGCATTTATTACAAATCTTGTATTCAGTTTTGGCTTTTCACATTATTTAAGGGTATGGAAAAATATACACTTGAAGCAGTTTCAAAAGGAGTAGGGGGAGCTATAATAGCAATATGCTTACGTATAAAAGACAACCATGGTAAAATATGTCTGTTTATGATCTTTTTATTCTCTCTTGAAGGCTGGTTTGAGTCTGCGGAAAGTAAATAGGCACGTGGATTTTCCACTGGTTTTAGACCTAGCACCATTTTGTTCTGTTTCCTGCAAGGTACGGTATATTAGAAGTACATTTTATAGCTTTTTAGTTATTTTACAAACTAATTTATTGTAGATCTATGTTTGTAGTTGTTATGGATACAAATAAAACCCTATTTTTCTCTCTCGGAGAAGCTGTTGATTTAATGTTTTCAGACATATCCTAGGATGAGATCCTAAACTACTGTAAATTGGCATCATTGAGTCAGTGCATCTGCAGAGGTACATTAGACAGCAGTGCTGTTAAAAAAATGATTTAATTATTAAGCCAAACCTTTGTTTCTTAAATTAATTTAGCAGGGCAAAAAGCTGTGGTTTATAATGACCTGTTCCTTAAATGTTACATAGGAAGATTATTGATGTACGTTATAATAACCCACTATGTGAAATAACTCCTTTATTTGTATTTTTTGTGGTTTTGTAAATAAGAATGTGACAGATGGAGCAAGAGTTCTATATAGTCTTTATGGAATCGTAGAACACAGTGGTTCAATGCGAGGTGGTCACTACGCAGCATATGTGAAAGTCCGCTCACCCTCCAAGAAATTACTGGAGCATATTTCTATCAATAAAAATGGTCTAGGTATGTACGAGAAAACTTTTTCCCTCTTTGAGCAAACAGAATTAATCATTTACTACATTTTTTCATCCAATCACTATACACACGCGCGCGCACACAGTCTGTATTTACTCAAATATGAGGGTTTTTCCCTAGTCAGCAAAAGGAAAACAGCTCTTTGTCTTACATTCACATACAATGGAACCTCATTAAATACAGTGTCTGTCATTAAACTGCTGCCAAAAGCAGCATATGCTCAGTAATGGAAACAGACTTTGAAGCTGATTAAATACAGCCTACATTGAGCATGGCTATAAAATCTATGGGCAATATTGAACAAATATACTGAGGGGATATACAAATATACAAAGGATAGGTTAGTGCAGCCCATCTGAATAGCATACATGCTAGTGACCATTTTTGGCCCCCGTGTAACAAATGGGGCTCCCAGGGCCGATCTAGTCATTAGCCCACCCACTTGTCTAGGGCTAACTCCCCTCCTGTCTTGCCTGCCATGGCTTAGATGGATCATTATGATGTTCCCAGGTGATAGGCTGCCCATTTAATTGCCTTGACGCCAAGGTTTTATACACAGCTCCAAACCTCCCCATATACTGTGTCCCATGTCTCGCAGCTGGTGTCCATATCTATCAACACCCTGGTCCATTAGCTGGACCATCACTTGGCCTCTCCCAGCCTATCATCCTATAGCCATGCACTGGGCTCTCTATCCTGTGCCCTCACACTGGGGCTTGTCCCACACATAACATCTTACCCCCCATTTGGGGCCTCAGGCCTTACTGTGGACCTGTGCGCTGCTGCCGGTGCCTTTCTTCAGCCTGGACCTCGCCTCAGGCCTCACTTCATGAGCCTGGGCCCTGTGCTTTTATCTTCAAGGTGTGCTCCCCTACCCTTTCTCCTGCATGGGGTAGCCCACAAAGTGATGGGGGCTGAGGCTTTCTGGTGCCCCATACTCGCCTTTCACTGGGGAGGCACAGGTATGGCATTTCCTAAGGACTGCCCCACCACTGGTAGCCCCACCACGCCATCCAGCCTCAGCAGAATGTGGTTTTAGGTCATGCCCCAGCACTAGGAACCTCCACCATCCCCATAGTTCCTGCCCTGTACCTCAAAAATGTTTTGTGAGCAGCAGCTCTAGCCAAGTGATGCTCCCTCCACCAAACTGCTGGCCCTACTGCTCTTATATCCAGCAGCTAGGCCCACTTCCTAGTCAGGTGGTCTCCTGCTGGCCATGTGACACCTGATTGAGAATACAGCCACCTGCAGGCTGCTCTGCTCCCTGCTTACACCCCTTTTACTGACGAGCATTGTTACACCCCCTTATCACCAGCTCCTTTTCAAAGTTGTGGTGAGTCACTTGAATACATTTCAACTTCCTCTTCACTCCCACAGCTGAGTTGTGCCTTTTTTGCCCATTTCCAATTATTCCTGTTTCTTCACCAGTGTTAATTGTCTGGCAAACATTACCAAATGGGGTCCCAAACAGTTCACCCAGAATCCCTGTCACCTGCCCTCTCTCAGCCTATCTCATATGTTTAGTGTGGCCCTGCCCTCCGTGAGGTGGAGCCAGAACGTATTGCCCTGCACCTCTTCTGCATCTAAATTTTTGCAGGAGTCCAGGACTAGTAATGAGAATACCCAATTCCAGTTATGATTCTGGGGGCTAATTAACATATGGATCCTTTATGGGGTACACACAGGGCCACCTTGGCTTGAAAAGCTGTTGACTCTGCTGGGGCCCAGCTCAGTGAACTGTAGGGTAAATCATGAGCCTTTTGGCTTTGGACTAAGGCATTCCAAGATATATTTAAGTGGTTACAAGGTAAAAACAAAACAAAAACTTGGTACCACTTAAGCCTATTCAATATAAATGTGATATACATGAATATACATTTAACTCCTGACTAATTGCTGAGTTTAAAGGTATTCTGCCACTTCCCATTGGGAGGCACCAATTGAGTTGTTGGATGCTAAAGATATAAGGCAGTGAACATTGCCTTTTTTTTGCTTTATATTTCAGGTTTAAAAGAAGCTGTAGGAACATCCACAGGACAATGGGTGTATGTTAGTGATGTCCATGTCCAAATGGTTCCAGAATCAAGAGTACTGAATGCACAAGCTTACCTTCTTTTTTATGAAAGAATATTATAAGAGTGTTCATCAATTTAATTTAAAAATTATAATGGTTATTTAGTCAATATTATTTAAACGCTGCATTGGTTACAGTACTTGCAAGTATTGTGCCTTTATCTGGCCTCTTGTAGAGAGCTTACCCTATGTTGACTCTAAATATCACTCAAGTTTATCATTTGTATCTGAATGCCTCCTTTAAATATGCACTTTGTCTTGAAAGTTCCTGAATTCAGCTAGAGAGAAACAGACTTGAGTGGATCTGAGATGTGGTATAAAAATACTCTGTTGAGGTCACTGGGAGGTTTGCTGTTGACTTCAGCAAGGTGTTAAAACAGTAAAGAGTAAAAATGAGATTGGTAATATTAAGTGCCTGGGTTTCTTGATGGAAAGTAATAATGCAAAATGCTTTACATTCATTGGGATTTAGCCCAGACCAGACCAAGGGCTGGGCTAGATATTTGAATGTAAGGATACTGCAGAACAAAATGGAACTAATTAGACTGTGATACTAGACTAAGCAGCTGGAAATCAGTGAGATCCTCACTGAAATGACAGTGATTGGATAATGTCACAATGTAGTTTTCTGGTATACTGTTATGAAGCGATTTAAACTATAGTGTCTGCCTGTTAATGCTTCCTGATGATGAATAACATATTTAAGGTGTGAAAATTTGTAAACACCATTTAAGTCTGATATGCTTCCTCTGAGCCACTGCTGATTGGCATTAAAAAAATGCCCTGTGATATAAACATGCCATAAATCTATTATTTGCAAGTCTAATGGTTTAATATATTTGTTGGTAAATAAGAAAATTACAAATAGTTCCATATTATTAAACACTCATTTGCTGTTTTTTGCTTCACATGTAAAGAATATTGTGAGCTTGTATGTGAGTATGAATGGAATTGTTCAAGGACAACTGTAATTCAATTACTCTTAGTTCTGAAAACTAATTAGTTCATCTGTTACTGATTTATGTTTCTCACATAAGGAATAAGTTACAAATTATTTTTTGTATTGTGTGTGTGAGTGGGGTGGCAGACAACTCAGGTGTATGACAACTCAGGCATATGTATCTTCTTTTTGTAGTCAGTTATGTCAGCTGTCTGAATTTGCCAGTAATACTCCTGCTGCTCTTGGTGTTCTGAAAACATGCTACCTGTGGCACCTATGCTGCTCTTTTCCCAGTTTGTAATAGATGATGATGGTTGTCAATATTTGACATTAAAATTAATTTTTTTTCACATTTTCTTCTAAATAATCTGTTAATATATTGTAGCAGCTGATTGTTTATATCAGGTTGCTCAAAGATCCCAAAAGTACCTGTATGTGGTAAATAAGATTTCACTTCCATTTCAATTTACTGTTTTCATCTATGGAAACATTGTGTTTCATGGTGAAAATTGCCAGTCCTCCAAGCACTACCAGCCTTGCCACAGAAGACTCAGGACTTCAGACTGATATAGCAGATTTCTGGTAACCGTCTCTGTGTCTAAGGATGTGCATCCTGGAAAGCAGGAGACTCTACCATGGCTCTATAGGTCAGAGTTAAGAAGCAGCAGTTGGTCAGGGGTCTTTTTATTTCATGGCCATATACTATGCCATGTGAATCTACTTGTTGAATGACAGGGGCTAAATAAGCATAATGTATAGGTAGTAGATAGAGGGAATCTAATGGCCAGCTGCAGCATTTAGTCAAGTGGGATTTGTTCAGGTAACAAAGTTGAGGTTAGGTCAAAATTAGCTAATCTACGGTAGCTAAATCAGGGCTGCCCAGCTCCTGAGTGGCTGGGACCCATGTGCCACAGTCCCTCCACACCACTACAGCTTTGCCTGATAGCACCCAAGCTGCAGCTGGACCAGTACCCTCTGTTGCCTGCCTATGTACAGAGGTTTCCTGGCTCCAAGCTCCCTACCCTGCCCTGCCCCACCCTGCCCCAAGTGCCATTTATGCAGGGGGAAGTGCTACTGCACTGCCACTTCCAGCAGCTGCTTTAGGACAGGCAGTTCCTCCATGGGGCTGTGTTATGGTGTAGGGTAACACCGGTGCATGACAACCTGCAGCCCTGCACACACGCCAGCCCACACATCCACTGGGCTGCAAGGAGTCAGGGCGGGTAGGCAGGACACGGCTTCTGCCATTGCAGGAACTGCTACCATTGTGTGTGCGTGTGTGTGCGCACGTGTGTGTGTATACACACAATAGCAGAAGGGATGGGGGAAGTGGTAGCTGAGCAGGAGCCTGTAGGCTGAGAGTTAACCCCTTGCAGGCCATGGGTTGGACAGCCCTGAGTTAAACCATTTTCCTGAGATAGATTCAAATGAATACCCTTGACCTTAATATAGCTGATAGGCTCCCTTGAGGATTGACTTTTAGGGGCCAGATCCTATTCCACCTATTGGGTGTCCAAATGAATTTAGGTACCTAAGTGTGATTCTCTGTTTAAGTCTTGGAAAATACATTGCTGTATCTGCTTTTGTAACACACCAGCAGCTTATTCTAAAAGTGAATCACAAAAAAGCAGCAAAGAGGAGGAGGACCAACCCACCTTTTTTATTAACTTTTTCAGGAACCAGAGCAAAGTGTAACAGAATCTCACTTAGGCACTTAAGTCCACTTACACACCTAGTAAGTAGAACAGAACCTGGCTTTAAGTGTCATTTTCTCCCACATAAATAAATATAAAATGTATTAACCTGAGTCTACACTAGGAAAAAGTTAATGGTTACTTTGTCACTAAATAACACATTAACTAATCTCCACACCTCTTCCTTTTCTAGCAAGCCACACTGCTTAAAGAGAGTTGCTCTTTTTTTTTTTTTTTGCTTTTATTTCTGTGTAGTTGGTCAAACCTCTGATGGTCCTCTGTGGGACTCCCAACAAGCAACTGATGCTTCTTGAATGCTGAAAAAGAAAATCTGCTCCATAGAGCACCCTAGGCTTATACACCAGGGTTCAGGAACTGTAATATATAAATCCATATTAATTTGCTGCATTATTTTAATCCAAATGCTATTTCCTTGGGTGTGAAAGTGAGAGAAATCGTCTTGGCCCCTGCTTGCTCCTCCATGGTTTTGTCTTGGGGTTTTTGTTTAGTTTCTTTGGGTTTTCTTATTTGTTAATGTTGGTCAGAGACCCCTGCTCAGGCATGGAAAAAAAAGACTGAAATGTTTCGTAAGTGTAGAGGGGATAAAAAGCATCTTCTGCCACTTCTCCTATGCTCTGGTTCAGTCTTATGTTACCTCAACCTTGGTGGGATTTTTCCCTTCTTCTTCACCCAACCCCATGAAATAGCCCCTTTGTCTCTTCTCCCCCACCATGCAAACTCCTCGAACTACTGGAGCCTCTGTTGGAGTTGGGTGAGGTGTGCAACTTAGTGCTCCCTTTCCCTGCTACCATGCTGCTTTCTCTCCCTTTTTAATCCCCAAGTATCCTTGTTTGTAGGTTTCCAGTAGTTGGTGGTTTATGAATTTGTCAAATGCTTTGAGATATCTTGTGAAACTTTGAAATTCCACCCCTGTAGACTTTATAAATAACACAAACTAAAATCCTAAAGACCAAGAAATGAATGTGTCTGTATCTATCAAAAACAGGATTTCTAAATATTTTCAAGTAAGAGTTTTTACAACAAAAATTAAATGCCTGAAGTTTATAAAATAAAAAAAGAAACCTTCTGAAGGCAAAATCTAACCTGGAGTTATTTAGGGGAGGTAAAGAGAATTTGGATGCATTTGCTCAAATAGAAAACAACAGTTAGGAAATCTAAACATTAGTTAGAAAACACCCACTTGGGTATTTTAACTCCAGATGGCACAGCTGTGTAATTACTCTCATGAAGCAGAATTTTCTGAGGATATATTCTGTAAGTGTGACATTAATTTTTCACTGAAGAGAGTTGGCATTTGGTTGTACTCTTGCATATTTACATATATTTGCGCACACATTTACAAATCTTTATCAAGCTGGTCACTTACAATTGTCTGACTCCTGTCTGGTTTTACAGTGATATTTTACCATTCCTTTTAAAAACTTTTCTATCCCATGTTACCACGTAAAAACACCAAAAGGACAATGGGAAACTGATGGTCCATAAAGGGTAATCCTTGGAGTAAATAAATGGGAGTAATCTCTAATTTCTTTCAGTTGTAATAATCTTTAGGGGGTGTTTGTTTCAAAGTAAGTAAGTTGTTTTCAGACTAATGTGATTTTTAAACTGCTGGTGTCCCTTGAAGGTGAATCATATTTCTTGCACAATCTTTTGGCAAAAGGAAGATTAGCAGATTTTATTCTGTATATGCAGTGATAAGCTTAATTATAACTGTGTATTTTTACAGTTACTTGGGTTATATAGCTTTTATATAAATTGTCTATGGAAATAAAAGTATTTGTAATAGAAGAGAAATACAAGAGTATATATTTTTAATCATCAAGTATATTTTAATCCATTTATTGCAGCTTTTTGTTTTGTTCCATGATGTTTATAATATAAAATATTCAATAGTATTTGCTTTTTAAAAGTAAATGGAAAGTCCCTGCATATTCTGTCTGTGAAAGCATTTATTTTGATTATATTTATTTAAGTGGAAAAATTTTATCCCATCATTTATGGTTGTATTTAACTGGTTTCTGCACTGTGTAACGTGAAACTGTATTGAGCTCCCTATAGTCAGACCCCTGTGCCTGCACTCAGACCCCTGTTACATAGTTGGATAACTAATTCCCTGATTAAGACTCTGATTCCACATGCATTTGTGTGTGTAAGTAGTCTCATTGCATTCAGATTATTTGCATGTATAAGAGGTGCAGGATTATGGGTCTAAGTAATAATAATAATAAAATGTGTGACATACTGGTTTGTTTAGGCATAATGTTAAGGGAAAAATACATCTTCAACTTGTGATTCATTTTTGTTTTTTCTCCTTTTCTTCACCAGCTTTTGGTTTAATACAAAAGCTTTTACTGTTATTTAGATGAATATTTAGATGTTCCATAAGAGCCTTTTTAGGTATTTAGTATAAGTTTGGAATACTTCTTTTAAGATTTTATTTGTAAGCTTTCTTTATAGACTAATAATACTGAATTGTATTGGTAAAATAAACAGCAAACTAGGTATCAGAAATCAGTTTTTACAGTTTGCTTAATGTTGGCAGTTTGTTTTTTATATCCTTAAGCACTGTATGAAATGCTTTCACATATACGTTTTCTCAGAAAAAAGCTACTGCCTGATTTCTATACACTTTGTCATTTGCATTTACAGTGTATATTCTGTACTTGACATACATGTGAATAAAATATTTAGAAAACTTAGTAAGTTCCCCAGATGTTTAGAAGGTGGATTGTACATGCAACTTTCTAAGAGGCTGCGTCACTTCTCATTAAAGAAAGCTAAATTAGTATCTGTTATCGTCTATGGGTGGTTGTCACTCCGCAGAGCTGGAGATATGCCAAGTTGTTTTATATGCAGCCTATCACTGGGCCATGTGCTATTAAGTTTGATTTGCTCTGAGTAGGCTGCAGTGTTGTCTCTCTTTACCATCTCTGAAATCCTGCATAGAAACTCCCAAAAAAGCTTAAGCACACCTTTTGGCTCCCCAAAAGCTTAAGCACACCTTTTTTACAGGGTTCTGGTTGTACAGTCTGTCTGAGTTTACAGTCCAACTCTTCAGAGAACATGTGTTCATTTAAGCAAATGAACACAGTCTTCACATTTGGTAGCATGAGCAGTAAAAAAGACAGTTTATAAATGGCTTTGTTTCAGTTTCCTCACAAGTGCTGCTTGGGCTTTGGTTGGATTCCTTTAAGGAGTCCATGATCTTCCCTGTCGCACATGGCCCATTCTCCAAATCATGGCATCTTGTCTTAGGCATTTTTCTACTTTTCCTACAGCTGTTCCTGCAACAAGTTCCTCTGAATTCCCCTTCTCTGTGATCTGCTGTTTAGGTCCAACCCCTCACTTTCCTTCCTTTCTTCCTCCCAAACTCAAGGTTCAAACTTTAAAAAAATAATTTATTCTCAGCAGTAGCCACCTCTTTTAGACTTCTAATAGAAGTTAAAAGGGAAATCATTGTTTGGTAGCCCTGTACAAGGTACCAAAATTTCTCCTGTTTTCCATGGTTAGCTAAGTATGGAGACAGAAGATAACCTTATATTCAAAATGGAGTTGTTGGTGTAAGACATAACCACAGAATCTCTAATCCTAAACAGTTCAGACCCCATACAAACTCAAGAAAAAGAAAGAACCTGGCAGGATAAAATTAGGTAAGCACAGATAATGGTTTTCATCTGATGAGGGATCTCAAGAACAACAAGGATTTCTAGGCTCTTCCTAAATAAGTTGGACAGGAACAAAAGACCAAAGAAGCCATGGGGCCATTGCTTAATAGCCAGCATGAGTTATTAGCTAAAGGTGCAAAGACAGAGCTCCTCAATGTCTGTTTTGCTTTTGACATGATGCAAAAAGCTCCAACAGGACAGCTAACAAAAATAAGAGCAACAAAAGGCAAGGGCAATGGTCATGATAACTAAAGACACCATCAGCATAGGTGGTGGAAGAGGGGGCTAGCAGGGCAGTGGTAGGGCTGCAAGGCAGCCTAGCCACAGGCTTCTGGTGGCTGCAGCAGGGGTGGGGAGGGAGTGGGAGTTGGTTTGGGACTGGGGCAGGTGCTGCACAGCCCTGGGGGGTAGGGGCAGGCATAAGATGGAGCCAATCTGGGGGATGCGGGGCAGGGGACTACAGGAAGGGGCTGCAGCCACCCCAAAATTTGCTGTGGCCCCCTGCTCCCCTTGCCAGTGCCACCACCGCCTGCCCCAAGCTCAGCTCAGCCCAAATGCCCCAACTAGGAAGAGCCCAGTGCAGCCCCGACTCCTGCCTGCGACAGCAGCCCCCCCCCTCCCAGCACAGATCCGGGGGCACATACCCCCCCATGCCTGCCCCCAACAGTGGGAGCTGCTGTCCCCTCCCCATGCTGGGCGTCCCCCCTCAGACAAGCCACTCACAGCTCCATCCTGTGCCCCATTTGGGGAGGCTGAGTGTGTGCATATGCATGCACATGCTTAGCACCCCCCCCCAAATAACTTGTTTTCCCTCTGCCTATGACCATCAGAGAGTTTTTTGTTAATCTGAATGTATTTACATTGGCAAGACCCAGCAAAATCATCTCAGGGTGCTGAAAAAACTGGATCTCAAAGTCATTGGCATGATTTACAAAGGTATTATACCTCTCTAATTTATCTATAAAGGTGCAAATCTACCCTGCTTTCAGCCTGATTCCAGACTAACATGCCTAACTCCCTCTCTTTAATATTTACAAAGGCTCAATATGAGTCAGCAATGTGAGGAAGTGGCAAAAAAATAAATAATTAAAAAAGCAAAGATAATTTGGGGCTATATTACCAGAAATGTTTGGTGTAAGACTAGAAATAATAATACTACTTTTTGGTGCTGATTAAGCCTTATTTTTAGAGCATTAGATGCAGTTTTAGACTCCACATGATTAGAAGGATGTAAAGTAGGAGAGGGTCCATAGGCAGAGAGCAAAAAAAAAGAGGTTGGCAGTTAAGCTGGATGAGGAAAGGCTGAGAAAATTAGGTATTACTAGCTTGGAGAAATTGGGGGTTTGGATAGCAGTTTTCAAATACTGGAAAGGCTGCCACAGAAAAGAGAGAAAAACTGTTCTCCTTCGCTGCAGACGGCAGGACAAAGCAGTGGCTTTAAATTGCAGCAAGATAGATTTCAGGATCAGATCTCACAAAATTTTCCTCGTTGTTAGAACAAGAAGACAGTAGAACAGAGTGCCTAGTAAATCTCCCTCTTTGGAAATTTGCAAGAGGAGGCTAGATAAGCATGAGACAGGAATGATTTAGATTTAGCATCTCTGCATTCATACAGGGGATTAGACTAGATGACCCTGGAGGTCCCTTTCCACCCTATCAGTGTGCCAAATGAGCCCACATGTGCCTTTTGCTGCATCTCAAACACCACAAGAGGTGCGCTAGGAACAAAAGAACATTCTCTGCGCTGCGTATTTGCAGCATAGGCTCAAAATACGATATTTAAAAAAAAAAAACACAGAAAAAAAATGGGGCAGGGCAGTCCAGGATCGTGCCCTGAGGCAACCGGAGGCTGGGGTCCTCCAAACAGACACTCTGTAGCTGGCCACAGTGTCTTTATAGCTGCCTATTTCCCTGATGCTGCAGCATGCTGCCTCTGCATGTGGGGCAGCCTGGACCCGCGCAGGTTGCAGCCTGATGGGACTAAGTTACATCCCAGGTAAGTAAGGGAATAGGGATGGGGAGATTGAAGTGAGGCGGCTGTGTGGGTGCAGGGGACTGTGGGTGTGGGCAGGGGGGAACTGCTTGGGAGGGGTGCCTGCCCTCCACATGGCCCACAGCCCCATCCCCTGCAGTTTAGTGCTGCCTCTTTCAAACAAAGCACACATCAGCTAACATTCTACAAATGTAGTTAGGTCAAAGTATGAATAAAACAAATTTGGAAAACTTAGACATGGTGAATATATCACATAGTCATCATCAGTTGCTGTAAATCATAGGACGCGTCCACACGTACAGGCACATGTGCTTGCAGCAGCTCAAATAAGGAGTGGCACACATCTGCTGGGGATTTTTTCTTCACTGCACCTGCCTGAACATTCACTTTGGTATGGGGCAAGTTGTGCCACTTGGGGCAAAATTACCCTGCCCAGCTCCTCCTGGATCTGCAGCCAGGGGGAGCTAAACCCTGGGGCCACCAGAGTGGCCTCTTATTTCAGGTGCAAGTGGAAAGTACTCCTTCAAATTACCTTAATTTAAGTGTAATAAAACAAGAAAGCTAGTCTTGAACAAAGACTACTGCTGAAAACAGTATTGTGCCACATCTTGGGGATGTCTACAGAAGACATTTAACACATATTAGACTTAGTCTAATGTGCATTAATATTACTTAAAAACCATTTATCCGTGCTAATGAGCAGTAGTGCTGATTATGGCACATTTAGCACCTGTTATTCCAGGTATTACTTTACCTGATATTACAGGTCCTAAACGTAAAGCGCTGTAATTATGGCATATTAATGAATGTGTAGACGTGCCTTTTGTGTAGGTTACTTAGTCACAGCAGTAGACTTGTATTGGGTTCTGTAGATGGCATTTTATGAAATGTTGGAGAACTTTCAACGGGAGAGTATAAAAGCTTTATAATAAACTTAGCTTTGAAAAATTATGCCGAGGGGCCTCCCCATATAGGCTTTTTTTGGCTGGCAGAAATCCTCTTTGGTCTCCCACGTAAAGATACCCCATTTTTCTTATGTAGCATTGAAGTGACTGAATTTCAGGGAGCAAAACCTGGGACACAGTCCTGAATCCCGCATGGAATTCCAGAATTAAAAATACTTTACACAAGTGCTGTTTATCATAGCTGCCATGGTGTAGTGCTGCATTCTCACAGGGTTGTGCTGTGTCTTCTCAGCAGACACAATAGGATTCTGCCTGGAACTGACCTGTCCCATTTTTTCAAATTTGGGACACGAGTTTCCTCTCAGAGACAGATCAGAATGCAGCCCTGACATTCGAGACTGTCCCAGAAAATTGAGGCTGCTTGGTCATTTTACTAAGCTTACTGAATGTTGGTTGCTTATTTTTATCCCAACAGTTAGAACAATAAGCCATTGTATATCAGCCTGTGTACAATAGCAGTGTCAGGGTTAATTTAGTACTAAAATGTATGTCTAGAATGCTTTCCTCGATACAACACCATACTTATGACAGTAGCTCTTACAATTTGTTTCACAGTGTCATAGTTGGAAGGGTCAGAAGGGACCCGAGCAGATAATTAAGTCCAACCCCCTGCTATGCCAGGAAAGAGTACTGGGGTCAAACGACCCCGGTGAGGTGTTCATCCAACCTCCTCTTAAAGACCCCCAAGGTAGGAGCCAGCACCACTTCACTTGGAAGTCGGTTCAAGATCCTAGCCGCCCTGACAGTGAAGTAGTGCCTCCTGATATCTAGCCTGAATCTACCCTCTGCCAGCTTGTGGCCATTATTTCTAGTCACTCCTGGTAGTGCTTGGGGGTATGGGGACTTCTCCAATGCCTGCTGGTCCCCCCTGACTAGTTTGTAAACAGCCACTAGATCCCCCCTCAGCCTTCTCTTGTGGAGGCTGAACAGGTTCAGGTCCCATAGCCTCTTCTTGTAGGGCCTGCCCTGCTGCCCCCTGATCATGCGAGTGGCCCTCCTCTGGACCCTCTCCATGTTGTCCACATCCCTCTTGAAGTGCGGCGCCCAGAACTGGACGCAGTATTCCAGCTGCAGCCTGACCAATGTTGCATAGAGGGGGAGGATCACCTCATTGAACCTGCTTGAGATGCATCTGTGGATGCATGACAAGGTGCGGTTGGCCTTCCTGGCTGCGTCCCCACACTGTTGGCTCATGTTCATTTTGGCATCGATAATGACTCCAAGATCCTTTTCTGCCTCTGCACTGACGAGAAGGGAGTTCCCCAACCTGTAGGTATGCTGCTGGTTCTTCCTCCCCAGGTGCAGCACCTTGTACTTGTCAGTGTTGAATCCCATCCTGTTCTCATCCCCCAACCCTGTAACCTCTCTAGGTCCGATTGCAGCCTATTCCTCCCATCTAATGTGCCCACTTCTCCCCACATCTTAGTGTTGTCTGCAAATTTGAACAGGGTGCTTTTTACCCCCTTGTCCAAGTCTCTGATGAAGACGTTGAACAGTGCGGGCCCGAGGACCGAGCCCTGCGGAACCCCACTGCCCACAGGTCAAAGAGGACCCATCTGCCACCTCTCTGGGTGCAGCCCTCCAACCAATTAGTGAACCATTTGACTGTGTAGGTATCGATGCCATGGCCCCCTAGTTTTTTAATGAGAATGGGATGAGAGACGGTGTCGAAGGCCTTCCAAAAGTCCAGAAAGACTACGTCCACTGCTACCCCTGCGTCTAAGGATTTTGTGACCTGGTCGTAGAAGGCCACCAGGTTGGTCTGACAGGACCTGCCTCTAATGAACCCGTATTGGTTACCCCTAAGCATAATCTCCCGTGCTGGCCTCTCGTGGACATGTGCCAGGATAATTCTCTCCAAAAGCTTACCCAGGATCAAGGTAAGACTAATTGGCCTATAGTTTCCTAGGTCCTCCTTCCTCCCTTTTTTGAAAATGGGGACCACATTGGCCCTTTTCCAGCCCTCTGGCACCATGCCAGAGCACCATGAGTGCTCCTAAAGCTGTGCCAGGGGTCCTGCAACAACCTTGTATTTCAGTTATCTCCCTCAAATGTCTCATGTAAACTGGGCTGCTAGTACAGTCAAAGAGATTGTTGTACCAGACAAAATGGAGTAAGCTTTCTGGTAACAGATCCAAAGTGAAAAAGTATATTCTGAAAAAGTGATACATATCCAAGCCAGTTAGAGTGGCCATTCTTCCTTTTTTTATGCCAGACCGTCCTATTTTTAAACCTTGTGTCCCCTGTCCCTTTTTAAATGAGAAACAGATGGTAAAGTCCTGTTTTCAGTTAATTGGTGGAAATATATGTCAATCATTTGTCCTTGTGATTCTACTGGCTGTGCCTAGAAGTAGGGCAGTGCATAGCTAGGAGGAGAAGGGTTCCCAACCACCTAGGAAGAAAGCTCCCCCCACCACACACACACCATTGGCCAAGGAAGCAGTGGCCCCACCCCTCACCACTGATTGGCTGAGGGGACCTGCTCTTCACCAAGCTGTTATCTTGTATTCTGGGGATGCATTAGTGATCACCTAAAAAGTCTGTGGACTAAGTGCCAAGGATGCTATTTTCCTTCCAAGTTTGCACCAGGCTGCTTCTTAAATCCTGGTTTTTTATGACTAATATTATTGCCTATGTAATAGGAAGATAATTTCCCATCCCAAAACTATTATACAGCATTGCTCCATTTGTTAGTAAAATCTGGTTAGTCATGGAATATTAGGAATAGAAAAGACCTCTAAGGTTTTGTACACTGTAACAGAGTTCATTTTCTACATTTACCTTTGTCTTCTGTCAAGTCTATTTTAAATGATAATTGCTGCATTTGGTTTCATAGAAGACTTTGCCATGGCCTTATGGCCCAGAACATTTCTCCTCATGTTCATTTTTAATGCTCTTAGTGCTGCACTTGCAACACTAAGTTTACTATTTTATAATCCTATTGATAAAATTTCTCACATCTACCAGAAAGGATGATGAAAGCAAGATTTGTTTGATTGATATCTTTTATTAGATCAACTTTCTAGTTACTGGAGATGTTAGACATGGTTTTGGACATAAAATCCTTTTTCTTGGGCCTGGGAAAAACAGGTACAGCCTGAGCTAAATACCAGTTATCCCTTGCTTTCATCTACTCTATAATGTTAATGATAGTGATTGCTTAAAAAGGGAAGGAGGGGCTATAAACTTGTATGGCAAATAGAAAGTAGCAGAAGTAGTACAGCTCAGGTAAAGAGCAGCTATTATGAATAAATTTAATTATGTAGAAAACATGATTAAAAAGGAAGGCCTTTATCAACTGTGCAACACAGAGGTTAACAGAGGGAGCAGGTGCCATAAAACCACTGTCTTTGTTAAACCAGGGCGTTTATACACATACTCCAGAGGCATGGGGGTGGGGGCATTTTAATTAGTACAGCTCCGAGAGCCACACTAATTAAAAGTACCCGGGGCATCACGTGTATCAGCGTCCCCATGCTGAAAAAGGGGGGGCAGGATGCTTTTAACTAAAGCTTGTCCAATGAACTTTAAAGCACCCTTCCACCGTTTTTCCGCGGAGATCCTGATATACATAATGCTGGAGGCGGCTGGAGCATGTTAATTTCCATGCTCCAGCAAACTCAATTAATCGAGTCTGTGCCAAGTACTGGAATTACAGCACATCAGAGCAGGCTCCCTCGACATGTGTAGAAGCCCTCAGTGACTTGTGCAGTCTAGTAATGTGAATTTTTGTTCCCACCTCTTCTGAAGATATTATGTAAGGTTATTTTGAGAACAAGGACTGTAAGGTCAGAAGATAGTGTCTATTCTGTGAAAAATGTTCTCTATCTCGTGATTAGATATGTCTGTCTGTTTTCTTTTTTCTGTGACAGTTCAGAGTGTAATGGTTGTTTAATTTCATGCATATAATTTCCATGAGAGCATTTGATACATATGATGATAGGCAAAGGCTCCATGGGATAGGCAAAGGTGAAGGATCCATGGATTCTAATGGTTTTTGTGTATATTTCCAAATAAAACTTACTTATTTCATATTCCTTGGACCATCTATAACTACCAGGAAGGAAGAATGGCATGATACGGCCTTGATAGAGTTTCACAGACATGAAGCTGACATTGATATTGTCTCTATCAACATTGTCTAAACTTCTAGCCCCCTGGGCTGGATTAGTGGTACAGAATTAGTCTGTTCCAGATCCCGTTCCAGGTGGACCTTGCACACCTGGATGTGGCCATACACCAGCCCAGCCCTGCACTCCCAGACCTGACCATGGAGCAAGCCCACATGCCAATGTGATCTAGTATGCAGGACCACATTATCTGGCCTGTGGGCTCCCCATAGGTTTGGAAGTTTGGCAGTAGGGGAGCAGCAATTAACACTGATGACATTCCCCTACTGCCCAATTTCCAGACCTACGCGGAGCCCCAAGGCCCAGGTTTGTTGGTTGGTTCTGTGGCTCCAGATCTGGCCCATGGGCCATAGGTTGAGCACCACTGGTCTATATAATCCAAACTAGGTGCAATGAATTTGTTCTGGGAAGGAAAAATGAATAGGTTTGTAAGCTGAGAGAAGATGAAAAGTAGAAAAGTGGAACAGACCATTCAAAGTTACTGCAAAATCTGCCTTAAAGTAAAAAATTCTTTCTCAAGAGCTTTTCGACATGTATTCCACTCTGTGTACACACAATCAGGATCTGTGTCTGTTGCGTTTGTACGTGTTCTGAGTGTTCTCATGACTCATAAAGAGGCATAAAGGGTGGAGCAGGAGCAACTTTCACTCAGTAAATTTTCTTTGCATGAGCCATTGTGGTAATTCCTTTGCAGATATATAGCAAAAGGTTTAATTCTGAGCATTATACATGTAAGCATTAACATAGTTGTTACTGTATTGTTTTTGAGGGAAGATTTTTTTTTCAGAACCAGAACTTACCTGGATCCTAATTAAGCTTTAAGATGCCTAAATAGGATTCAAGCAGAATGTAGGCATCATCAGAAGGAACAATTCTAATTAAGTCCAGTTAACAGCCACTAAACCACTTAGGCACTGAGATTCATTAGAGCCCTGCCCCCATTTGGCTTGAAAAGATTCCTGGATGCCTACATTTAGGCTATATGCTCAGAGACAAGCCAGATCAGATTAGTTACCTAGGTGCTTCACTCCTACTTTAGCACTGTTATGATCCATGTTGGAAGTGGCAGCTTCCAAAGTCTGCCTAAGTCTCCAGTTCCTTATATAGGGAACCATGCCAAACAAATCTCAGCCCAGGCAATAGGAACTATGGTCTTCTTTTTAAGTTACCTGACAGAATTTAGTCACCATTTTTGTAACTCATAGACAAGTCTAGCAGCATAAACTGCCCTAAATATATTGGAAGCAGCCAGAAACTAAAGCTATTTTCCCCACTGTGAAGAACATTTGTTAAAACTTTTTGATCTAAAACATGGCCCTTCTCAAGGGAGCAGCACACTTTCCATAGAATGGAAAACAGGCACTGACCCTCTGCACCAGGGGCCCCAAACTCATTTGAATTAGCAGGTCAGATCCAGATTGTGAGGGATC
The DNA here is from genome assembly GCF_052110815.1 of Crocodylus siamensis. Lineage (NCBI taxonomy): Eukaryota > Metazoa > Chordata > Crocodylia > Crocodylidae > Crocodylus > Crocodylus siamensis. The sequence goes on along the minus strand of NC_143395.1, from coordinate 79,716,325 downwards.
TCCTGAGCCAAATGACCCGTGTCTGGATCTGGCCTGCAGGGTTTGTTGCCCTGTGTTGTACACAGGGGTTAACATTGCTTTTGCTTGCCACCTGCCAGCTATTTGTATGTGGAGTGGTGATCAAAACCCAGAAACTCTGTAGCTGGCAAAAGTATTGTATATTGCATATCATATTGTAGTCCAGGACAGTGCTATCTATATGGTGAAGTTGATCAATAGGTTTTGTTATATGTCAAAATATGAATTCAGTTTTGAAAAAACATTTATCTTTTTTCAGGCTTTTTGGAGTGTTACAACTATTTAAAAACAACAATTTCAACTATCCCGTTTTAACTGATCAGGAAAGGTAAAAGTGGTTAAGGCCCCCTTTTTGTATGTTTGAGGCCTGCTGTAAGAATTTCACATTTTATATTTTTAGTTTGCTTTTGCCTTAAGATTAGATAGTCAAGACTTCAAAGCCTTCAAATAAGACACACACCTTGTTTTGGGAAGGCAGAAAAATGAAAAAAAGGACTTTTTCAGAGTTGTGGCTCAGACCTGACCACAGAGGCAGAGCACATATTGTACCATCAGCAAAAGCTACTGTGTTTACCCTCTTATAGCTACTGCTGAATTGGTGACAGCTACTGACAATTTGCCAGCAGCTGTGAAACAATTAACACTAGCTCTGACCCTGACTAGTGAACTTCACCCCTCCCTCTCTGGGCTGGCAGAGCCACTGCAATTACCATCCATGCTTGCATTCCTCTATTCCAGTGTGGGGGAATGGGGGGAAAGAGTGTGTGTGGGGGCAAGAATTGCACCAATTTTGGAGCGCTGATTTTTGGGGAAAAGGTGAACATAATATGGAAGTAAATATGATAGTTACATTAGTGCAAACCCATTGTTTGTGTGGCAAGTTCAGGTACCATTCATTCCAGAAAATTGTATTTGCATATTAAAATAGCGATCTCATAATAATTACCTTCACATAAAATTACAGGTAGTGGGTTTTTTTGTTTTTTTTACTTGGATGTAACTAGTCAAGGTTAATCTCGTGCCCTCCCTCCAGGTTCTGGCCATAACTAGTTATATTGTAGTCCAGACATGTCAAAGATATGATCCATGGGCCAGATTTGGCCCTTGGAGCTGTGTCACCTGGCCTGCAGGGCTGGGAATTTGAGGTGAGTGAGGATGGGGCCTACTGTTGACTTCCCAGGAAATGAAGTCTCAGTGGGAATGCGTTAACAATGACAATGCTTGACCCACTGCCAGAGGTGGGCCTGGATCCAGCCCCAGGGGCACCAAGGAGGTTTGACACCCATGTTTCAGTCTAAGGTATCTGCCCCAATCTCCACTAATGTTTTACTTCTCTGTAAAAAACCTGCACTTTTTCCAGGATATATAAAGCCATCAAGTGGACTCAGAAGAGCTAAAATTTGTTTAACTTCATTCAGTTATGATCAAATTAAAAAACTTTATTAGCTCGATTATCCAGTTTAAAATTTTATTCATAAGAGAGTTGCACTGATTTTACAAAACCATTCTCTCAGCTAAGTACAGCTGAACTGGTGTGATTTCAGTAAAAAATATGAGTCTCTGGATGCATCAATGCTGGAAAATTCTGTATGACTGAAGTATGACAGGGAGGCTCCTTAGAGTCATGATTCTCAACCATGGTGCTGCGGCACCTTAGGGTACCTTAAGACCCTCTCAGGTATCCTATTGTGATACACAATGTTAGCACTATTAGGTGTCCGAACACGATGCACATGATAAACCCAGAAATTTCAACTAGGAAGCCATTGTGTTTAAAAAAAAAAGAAAAAGCCCTAATATGGTCTTTCTGAGCTCCCTGCAGTGGAAGAATGGCTCCATTATTTTTCTGTAGTCAGAAAGTAAGTGAAAAGGAGCTGATGGGCGGTGGGCGGATGAGAATAGGATGGGGTTTAACACTGATAAGTGCAAGGTGTTGCACATGGGGAGGAAGAACCGGCACCACACTTACAGGTTGGGGAACTCCCCTCTTGCCAGCACGGAGACGGAAAAGGATCTTGGAGTCGTCATTGACTCCACAATGAACATGGGCCGGCAGTGTGGGGAGGCAGTCAAGAAGGCCAACCGTACCCTGTCATGCATCCACAGATGCATCTCGAGCAGGTCCAGGGAGGTGATCCTCCCCCTCTATGCGGCACTGGTCAGGCCGCAGCTGGAGTACTGCGTCCAGTTCTGGGCGCCACACTTCAAGAGGGACGTGGACAATATGGAAAGAGTTCAGAGGAGGGCCACTCGTATGATCAGGGGTCAGCAGGGCAGGCCTTATGAGGAGAGGCTATGGGACCTGAACCTGTTTAGCCTCCACAAAAGAAGGTTAAGGGGGGACCTTGTGGCCTGCTACAAACTGGTCAGGGGGGATCAGCAGGTATTGGGGGAGTCCCTGTTCCCCCGTGCGCTGCCAGGAGTGACCAGGAATAACGGTCACAAACTGGCGGAGGGTAAGTTTAGATTAGATATTAGGAGGCGCTACTTCACAGTCAGGGCGGCTAGGGCCTGGAACCAGCTTCCAGGGGAAGTGGTGCAGGCTCCTAGCCTGGGGATTTTTAAAAGGAAGTTAGATGAGCACCTTGCCAGGGTCATCTGACCCCGGTGCTCTTTCCTGCTAAGGCAGGGGGTCGGACTAGATGATCTACCTAGGTCCCTTCCGACTCTAGCTACTATGAAACTATGATACTTTCCAAGGCGGGTGGGGGGCTGCATCGATAGAGGAGTGCCTCAAGTCTATGAAGGGATGTCCTTGAGTCTGTAGGAGGTGTCTCAAGTTTCTTCTTCTTCTTCTCGTGTATCTCACCACAGTTGACCGTTTTGTTATACAAGTTGACCATTGATACACATGCTTGTGCTCATTTATTGTTCCTTGCAAGATCAGTGCACATGTGCCTTCAAGAAGCTGGCACTACAGCAAGTCTTACAAACTCTGAGGCTCTGTGCTGCAGTCAGGTGGTTGACCCAATGGTATAACCCCACTTCTTCATTAGTTCCTTGGGGCCTCCAACTCCAGTAAGTAGGTGATTGAGACTTCGCCACCTGCGTCATGGTTTGTTAGCCTCTGGTGGTAAGAGCTCAATCTACGAAGCAATGCCTCAAGTCTATGAAGGAATACCTTGAGTCTATAGAGGAGTGCCTCAAGTCTATGAACAGATGCCTTGAGTATAAGGGGGTGCCTCCATTGTACAAAGAGGTGCCTTGGGCTTTTAGGCAAGGTTGTCTCTAAGCCCCCAGTGCTGAGGACCTTCCTGGAGAGGAGCTGGGCTGTGGCTTCCTGGAAACTTTGGGCACCCCCCCAGAGTGCAGCAGCAGGGCCAGCGTGAGACACCGCTCAGCTCTGCTCCGCTCCTCACCATGCCGATATCTCTGCAGGGAGGGAGAGCACAGCCCTGCCTGGAGCAGACCACAAGGGCCCAGGCCATGGATCAGCGGGCAATCCTCACTGCCGTCCCATTCTCTTACTCACCTGCAGTGTGGGGCAGGCAGCAACTCCTTCCTGAGGTGAGGTGAGGGCTGGGGCAGAGCTGGGCCGGCTCCAGGGAAGCTCTGCTCCCCAGCCCCTTCGGGCGAGCTTCGCCTCAAGCCCTGTCGGCTTCGCCCTCAACTTTGCTTTCATCCCTGCGCCGCAAGCCCCACAGCTCCGGCGCCAAAGCCCAGTGGCCCCACGGGCCTTCTGCACTCTACCTACTCCCTATTTCTGCGCCTCGCTGCAGCATTTGAAAGTGATGCGATGTGTCACTTCTACTAAAGATTCAATCCTGCCTCCTCATCCTCACCAGGGAGTATGTGGAATAAAAGGTGTTTCTTAAATAAAAAGCTATATCATCTTATATTGTTATACTGCGGGGCAGACCAAAGTGGCGCGCTCACGGATTGCTACACCTTAAGAGGGAGCATTGGTTTTAGGGGGTGCCTTCAAGTTAGGAAGAGATGCCTCCAGTCCATGAACGGCTGCCTTGAGCACAGGGGTGCCTCAGTTCTATGACGAGGTGCCTCGGGCTTGTCGGGGGTGCCTTTGAGTTAGGGACGCCCTTCCGCAGAGGGGTGCCTCCACTCCATGCACAGGTGCCTCAAGCCCACCGTGGGTGCCTCCGGGTATGAGGGGGTGCCTGGAGTTTACAGACGGGTGCTTCAGGCACATGAAGGGTGCCGCCAGCCTGTGCAGAGATCTTTAAAGGGTTGTGAACCGACCCCTGCCCTGCAGGCTCCCCCTTCAGGCCCAGGGGCCGGGCAGGGGCCACAGTGCTCTACACACAAAGGCAGGGGGAGCGGAACAACCTGGAGGGAGGGGAGCAGAGGACTGGGCTTCATTGGTGTGGGCGGTGCTCAGTGACAGGTACTTTTTTTTTGGTTTTCTTTCGTTGTTTCTTTGAAGACGCGAACCGAACCGGGAGGACGCTGCCCTCCGTAACGATGGCGGCGCTGGGCGCGTTGGCTCTTGCCCTCAGTCAAGATGGCGGCCCGCAGGCTCCCCCTCCCAACGCCACATGGATGCCCGGCCTAAAGATGGCAGCGAGGCGCGGTGGCGTTGCCCAGGAAAGGGTCAAGCCTGTGACGCATTTCGCTTCCGGGTCGGTGCCAGTGGGCGCCATATTGTCTTGTTCGTGAAGACGAAGTACGAAGGGGGAGGAAGCGGCGGCGGTGGCGAAGCGGCGGCAGCGCCCGTGGCCGGCGGGGGGAGGCGAGGGAGCGGGTGAGTAGTGGGGCGGCCGATGTCCGCCGGGGGGCGGTAGGGGCGCGGGGCCGGCCTCCCTTTTCCGCTGAGGGGGTGGTGTTGGAGGGTATCCCGCGCCGTTGTTGGGGCCGCAGCCGCGCCGCTGCCAGCGGCAGGTTAGGTGCCCGGATGAGAGGGAAGCGCGCTTCCCCCTCCCCCCCGTGCTTGCCCGTCTGCGCATGCGCGGCGGAGCCGGGGGTGGGGGGCAGCTGGGGCCACCGAGGCCAGCGGCCCCGTTCCCCGCCGTCCAGCGCGCATGCGCGGCTCCGGCGGGTGCCTGAGCTGTGGGGGGTGGCTCCCGTTACTGTCGTAGTGCGCATGCGCCAGCACTCCGGTTGGGCACAGCACAGCCGGCCGGGCCGGGCCTGGCCTTGCTTTGGGCCTAGGCGCTGCGTGTGGTGCCTGCCATCGTGGTAGACCCGCCAGCTGTGTACAGTGTATGGCAAACGAATCTTTTGGATGCCTCTCATGTTAAAACTGGTGCCCATCCATCCTCACAGCACCTTCTTAGTGTGTGGTTCTTGTGATGTGCTTCAAGCCTAGGTCTTTGTGAGCACATCTGGTTGATTTGCAAGAAAGGGATACAGTTGTGAGTTGCCTTACAGGGAAGTAGAAACTAGTACCAGCTGAGTTTTAAAGAGAGCATCAATGGCTGTATTCCCTCCTCACAGACAATTAAACAGTGCTTAACTAGGAACTATTATGCATATTGACTAGGTATTGTAGTAAGTACCTCTGGGTTCTGCTGCTGTTGGTTAGCCAGAAGATGGATAAGAAATGTGCCGGGGAGGCACCTGCTTTGCTATGATGGTATTTATGGCAGTCTTTCCACTGTGGGGTTCCAAAGAAAAGCATGAGCAATCTCATCAAAAGCAGGAAGGCTTACAGAAAGCTATGCATAATTGAATGGTGCAGCAAAGGTGGTGCATTTCTAAGCACTTCCCTACCTTGTCCTTACATCTTGAAGCCTGGTTGTTGTTGAGTGAGTAACACTTGCACAAACACTTTCATAGGGAGTGTATGAATATGTACTACCTGATATGAATAAAACTGCCAAATTTGGCCCTTTAACCTGTTAAGCATCTGCTGTCCCACCTAAAACTGTGATCCCTCTTAATTGCTGAGGCCAAGACACTCAAAGGTACAGACAGGGCCAATGTGCATCTTGTCAAATATAATGTCACTTTTTTAGGCAGATGTGCAAAACCATCACTGAAATACATATTAGATCCTCCCTCAGAGGAGTAGTGGGAAGTCTTAAGACTAAATCGGAGAGCCTCAAGGAGGGCTGGACTTTGTTTAATTTCAGTCTTATGCAAAGTAAGGTACAGCAGAAGCAGGAGCTTCCAGTTGCTCTTTTTCTTTCCCCTGGCAAGTCAGGTATGCATATGTATTCATGAGGCTGTCATTTTTCAATGAGTAACCTCTGTTAGCAGATCTCTGGGTTTTGCATGGTCAGAGCACAGGTTGTCAACCTGTTACAAACACTGGGCTGTCCCTTTAGCAGCCCCCAGTCCTCCCTGCTTTGTTCCAAGGACTGCGAGCATCCCCTTTACTGCAGCCTCTGCTTACCTTCACCACTAAGTGCAGCTTGTTCCCATGGCCAATGGCAAGGGTAATGGGAGACTGCAGTAGGAGGGCTGGGGTGGCAGCAAACAGCTTGAGCACTGTGTGCTGCCAATCCCTCACTCAGTGCATGCTGGATCATACCTCCCTGTGGGGTGACTCCCCAGGCGTCTCAGATTTGATCGCAGACCCCTGAGCTGGAGTAGTAATAATGATGGTGCTCACTTATGAAGTGGTTTGAGATCTACTCATGAAAGAGTTACGTAAGAATGAGGTGGGTTTTTTATTTATTATTACGGGAAAAAGTATAATATCCCCTTTATGCTCAGACAGATGTCTGTTGAGCTCCATCGGTGTATAGAACAGATTCTTCAAGAAGTATGTTATAGTCTAATGTACATTTGACAGCTCAGTTCAGCAGGACAGTGTATTGGATGATTAGTTGAAGATCCTATTTCATATCTGCAAGTGAGCTGACAAAATATGCCCTTGTATACTTTTTCCTTTAAAGCAGGGGTATCAAACTCATTTGATCCTGTGCTGGATGAGGGACACAGTGCTGGTCGATAGTGCCAAAGACCCATTGAGAAAAATGTCCAAAGTACACTGCAAATATTGGGTCCCAATTCAGGCAGTAATTAAGACTAACGTTAAGCTTAATTTTAAGTGTTGTACTGATAAGTAACTCTGAAAGAATTTCAAGGTAGTGCTTTGATATTATGCTAAAAGAAGATGACTTGGAAATCATGCCTATATTAGAAGTTTTGCAAGCATACCTTTGTCAGCTAGGGATGTGAAAAAATCATATCCCATGGCATAGCCTATATTCCTCTACTGGCAGAAGGTAGATGCTGTTAGCATAGCTTCTGTTCGGGGTAGCTGCTCTTGGTCTTTCAGGCAAAAAAGCCTGTCTCGGGAGTTTAAACTTCCCCAAAGTAATTTATCAAAACACAGTTAGTATTTGAAATGGGGCATTTAATTCTTTCATTTTTGACACTTCTCGCTGACTTGAGTATAAGGCAGGTATCACAATATCTGCCATGCCATTAGTTTTTTTAAGTTGAAGTTATATCTGGGGAGGAAAGGAGGGGGTTAAATTTACCCTGGGTCCTGGGCTAGATCTGAACCATGGGGATTCCTCCCAGGTCAGATCCACAGGGCCAGCAGCAACTGCATCCAGTATGGGTCCAGGGACTGGTGGCAGTATTGGGCTGTTTGAGCTGCAACACGGGTCTGGGAGTCTGCCACCAAAGGCCATGTTCTTGTCCACCAGGTCATGTCCCGCCAACTACTAGTAGTCCAGTGGATTACTGGTTAGCTCAGGGGTGGGCAAAATGCAGCCTGTGAGGCCATTGTATCTGGCCTGCGGAGCCCCTAAAAAAATTTAGAAAATTAAAATTTATCTACCCTTGGTTCCTGTCAAAGATGGACAGGAACCAAGGGCAGTAGGACCCAGGGGAAGCCCTTGAGAGCCCGTGCAACAGCAGGGCCTGTCCAGCCCCAGCCCAAAGCCTCAGGAGGGGCTTCTGTCCTGGGACTGAGTGACTGCCTGGTGCTGGAGCCTCAGGTGGGGCGGGAAGGAGCTGATGTGGAGCGTGGGGGAAAAGCGGGCCTGCCCCATGCCCAGAGCTCCCTGCTGCAGCTGCTTGCAGCCCATGTGGGGCTGTCTTGAGAAGGCACAGGCAGCCCATGCAGGCTGCGAGCGACTGTAGTGCAGTGCGTGGGGCGCTGGGCACGGGGCAGGTGAGAGGCTGCTTCCCTCCCCCTGTGCTCAGCACCAGCTTGTAACCCGCTTGCACAGCCAGCTTGGGCCCTGTGCTGGATCTGGGCTCGCCCTTCAGGGCCGCACTTCTACAGCAGCAGCTGCAGTTCCCCTGTATGCTGCGCCAGGCAGCATTTGCTGCTGCTGCCCAGTGCACGAGCTCCTGGTGGGCAGCAGCAGCAAACGCTGTCCAATGTGGCAAGTGTAGGGGGGCGCAGCTGCTGCTGCTGTGCACAGCTCTGGCAGGTGAGCCCAAAGCCAGCTGGGGGCCTAGGTTGGTAGTGGGGGTGGGTTACAAGCTGGTGCTGAATGGGGGAATGGCCCCTTGCCCGCCCTGTGGCTGGTGCCCCACACTGCAGCGGCTTGCAGCCTGCATGGGGCTGCCTGTGCCTGCTCAGGATAGCCCCGCATGGACTGCAAGCGGCTGCAGCAGGGAGCACGGGCAAGGGGCTGTTTTTCCTTGCACTCAGCAGCAGCTGGTGAGCAGTGGGTCAGGGCTGCATGCTGTCCCTCGTCTGTACTGTGGGGCTGGGGGGCACTGGGATTGAGCGGGTATTGGAGCAGGGCCCACACTCGTGTCTCAGGGTGGGGCCCAGAGCAGGGCAGCAGGGGTACAGGGCCCCGGCCTGAAGGGGCTCTAAGCAGCTGAGCCAGCTTCCACCCCTCTCCCTGCTGGTGCAGCCCAGCCCGGCTCCACAGACACCGCCCCCCCCCCCCAGCCTGCGTACCGCTCTGGACCCCCAGGTGCTGTCCCTGGGACACTTGACTCAAGATGGGTGATCAGGGGCAGGGCACCTGCCAAGGGGTGGGGCTAGCCATGCGGCCCTTGACAGTTTGCCACAACTTGGTAAGCAGCACTTCCCTGGAAATAATTGCCTGCCCCTGGGTTAGCTGGATAGAACAGTTATGGAAACCAGATTCAGCCTGCAGGCTATAATTTTGTATATCTGAAATCTTTGGCCAACTAATAATGGGGCAGGTGAAACAGCAGGAGTCAGTATAGTTACTTTAACTCTTTTTGTAATCTCTCAATCCATATCAGTATGCATCTTTTCATGTCCTCATAGGTATTCAGTTATGGGACCTGAACCTGTTCAGCCTCCACAAGAGAAGGCTGAGAGGGGATCTAGTGGCCATCTGTAAACTTGCCGGGGGGGACCAGCAGGAAATGGGAGAGGCCCTGTTCCCCTGAGCACTACCTAGAGTAACTAAGAATATCAGCCACAAGTTGATCAAGAATAGGTTTAGGCTAGACATCAGGAGGCACTATTTCACAGTCAGGGCAGCTAGGATCTGGAATGAACTTCCAAGGGAAAAGGTGCATGCTCCTACCTTGGGGGTTTTCAGAAGGAGGCTAGACATTTGACCCCAGCATCCTTTCCTGCCCATGGCAGGGAGATGGACTTGATGATCTGCTTCCAACCCTATCAACTATGACACTATGGATACAGTAATATAATTAATGCTTTTTTAATTAAATAGGGTAAACTAATACTCTTTTATTTCTGGGGGCATATAATTTATTTGGATACACCAAATCTATGAGAAATTTAATTTTGCAGGTAGGAAAACAGATAAAAAAAATACATATATTCCTAAACAACTGAAAAAGTATTCTTAGTAGTAGTCTTAGGGAAGGGGAAGGAAAAGTTGTCCTTAAATCTTTATGCTTTTCCTCCATGCTGAGCTGGCTGTGTGTTGGTTCACTTCATGAACTGGAGCATTTGAAAAGCTGGCTTAAATTATGCAAATTGTCAGTGGTCCCAAAAGGCTGTTAATCTTTTGAGGGGGTCACTGGTAACACCTAGATGTGCTTATAAATTGATGAGTAGATGAGTCTTTTATTCTATGGTTCTGTGGATGGCTACTTCAATTTTAGGTGTGTTTTGGGGAGGTGACAAGGCCAAACATTTTTTTTGCAGAGAAGAGAATCTGGACCAGTAAAATACAACTTAAGGAAATAGAATGTTACAGAAAGTTTCACAAAGCTCATTCTTACATGTACTGTGGCATCCTATTCTCCTTTCCTTGTCCAAAAGAGTAAGATGCACACAGCTAAAAATACTTTTAATTTTACCTTCACATGTTCAGGTCTCTGTAGTGGGGGCTTGGAGGGAAAAGGAGAAAAAGAGAATTGGCTTTTGTTTTCTCTTTCTCTTTTGATTTTTTAATAGATTCAGGTTCCTGTCTTCTGGTCTGACATCAGGGAATAGAGAGACAATTCTTGGAGCTCTGATAAGTAGTCTTTTGTTTATTCATGGTTTACTAAAGAAAGGAAATAACAAAGTGTTGCATCTAATGTAATTGGAGGCTAAAGTATCCAAAATTAAACTATTGCTGTCCTGTGCATTTGTGTGTGTGAATGTCCCTTTCCATATGAACTCCCTTCTCTGAACATTCACCCAATTGCACCTTCTGAAATTGCATGCATTGTTGAGATCAGAGCTGTAGTCTGTTCCTATTTTCTGAATATCAAAATGAAAAGGATTATATTAGGAAGGAGGTGGATCTTGTGGATCTAGCAAGCCAGAGACATGTCCATTCCGGTGTATTTTTGCTTTTCAGGGGTGCTCTGCATTTTCTTTCTGAAAGATGAATATTTTAGAACCTCCCAGAGCACTTGCTCACATATTACAGCAACCTTCTCCTGCAAAATGAGTTTGAAAATGTTCAGTTGCTATCCAGTATCTCTGTTGTACTGTCATACTAGGGAAAGACAGATGAAACGAGGTCCGGCCAGGTATCTTTTGTATGGTATTACTCCCATTATACCTCCAGTCTAACCTTAGTAACACGACACATAATACCTTAAGTTCAGGGGTTCTTTCTACCATCTTTTTAACTTGGACACTCTTTTCCAACCACCTTTTGTTGGTAATGGCTCATGTATCAGTTATTTAATTTGGTACGAAGGAAATCAGCTGCGTCATCAGATACATTAGCGTACCTCACAGCCTGTCAGTTATGGTATTGAGACTCTTATCTGTTCAAGAGATCCATTTTTTATTTTTGAGAACATTATGTTGTTGATCTGGGGAGAGGAAAATAAATGAATGCTGTTTTTTATTGTTTAGAAGTATGGATTGTATTAAAGTTCAAATATGTTTGTTAAAGTCACATAAATATTCAAAGAGTGAATGTTTTTGCTGAAGTTGTTTTTAAAGAAAGTCACATCACTGAACTGAAGGAAATCAGTTGTGAAACACCTGGTATGGGAATTTGTTGAAGTGATAAACCAAGCTGTAGCACCCTCTGGAGATAGTATATTTTGTCAGTTTAGTTCATTTCAAGAACTAGCTCATTTAGACTTGAGCACCTCAGTATTAAAAATGTAGGAAATCTTCCTCATTTAGCAATAACAATGAGGTACAAGAGGATACCACTTCTTAGTTCAACATTTTGGAAGATTCTGGTAACCTAAATCAAATCAGTTCAGTTGTCTAAGGTTAGACATCACATTTTTGTCTGAAACATTATTTGGTTATAAATGCAGAACATGTTTTAATAAAGTAATTTCTTATGTGTCCATTTCTTTGAAGGTAGTTTTATTTAACTAATAAGAATAATAATTAAAATGCTTGGGCTTTTGCATTTTAATTGAATCTTGGTTTTTACCTGCAAGCAGTTTATCATAAATAACTTAATCATCTAGTAAATAAAAAGCATCATTTACCACTTTCTAATAAACCAAGTGTTGAATATTGATTTCATAGATTTCCTAGACATCAGGGCTGGAAGGGACCTCGGGAGATCATCGAGTCCAGCCCCCTGCCCAAAGGGCAGGAAGTCAGCTGGGGTCATAGGATCCCAGCAAGATAAGCATCCAATTTACTCTTGAAGGTGTTCAGTGTAGGTGCTTGAACCACCTCCGATGGCAGGCTGTGCCAGACCTTGGGGGCTCGGACAGTAAAGAAATTCTTCCTTATGTCCAGCCTGAAACGGTCTTGCAGGAGTTTGTGACCATTCGACCTCGTCATCCCATGGGGCGCTCTGGTGAACAAACGTTCCCCCAGATCCTGGTGGTCACCCCGATAAACTTATATGGCCATCAGATCACCCCTGAGCCTGCGCTTTTCCAGGCTAAAGAGTCCCATGGCTCTCAGGCTGTCATCGTAAGATCTGTTTTTCTGACCTCTGATCATGCGCGTGGCTCTCCTCTGGACTCTCTCAAACTTCTCCACATCCTTTTTGAATTGTGGGGCCCAAAACTGGATGCAGTACTCCAGCTGCAGCCTCACCAAGGCCGAGTACAAGGGGAGAATGACGTCCCGGGATTTGCTCGAGAAGCATCTATGGATGCACGCCAGTGTTTTGGTCGCTTTATTAGCCACAGCATTGCAGTGCAGGCTCATGTTCATCTTGTGGTCAATGATGACCCCCAAGTCTCTTTCTTCTGTAGTGCTATCCAACGCAGCACTGCCGAGCCTATAAGGATGCTGCAGGTTTTTCCTCCCAAGGTGGAGAACCTTGCATTTTTCGGTGTTAAACACCATCAGGTTCTCTTCTGCCCATTTGCTGAGCTTGTCCAGGTCAGCCTGGATCACCCGCCTATCTTCTGGCGTGGATGCTTTGCCCCAAAGTTTGGTGTCATCGGCGAACTTGGCCAGTCCACTCCTGACTCCAATGTCCACATCATTAATGAAGATGTTGAACAGGATGGGTCCCAGGACAGAGTCTTGAGGGACCCCACTGGTCACAGGGCACCATGATGAGTGACTGCCATCAATTACAACCCTCTGGGTCCGACCATGAAGCCAGTTTCCCAGCCAGCAGATCGTGGTGGAGCCAAGGCCGCAACTGGCCAGTCTGGCCAAGAGGTGATCGTGGGATACCAGATCAAAAGCTTTTTTGAAGTCAAGATATATGACATCAATCTCTTCTCCCTGGTCCAGGTGATAGGTCACCTGGTCATAGAAGGAAATGAGATTGGTCAAACAAGACCTACCCACAACAAACCCGTGCTGGCTGTCCCTTAGAATGTTAGCCTGGGCCAGTCCATCAAGGATGGCCTCCTTAATAAACTTTTCTAGGATCTTCCCCAGGATAGAAGTCAGGCTAATGGGCCTGTAGTTAGCCGGATCCACTCTCCTCCCTTTCTTGAAGATAGGCACCACATTGGCCTTCTTCCAGTCTTCAGGCACTACACCAGAGCGCCAGGAGTTTTCAAAGATCTGTGCCAGGGGCTGGGCTATGACGCTCGCCAGCTCCTTGAGTACCCTGGGGTGCAGATTGTCAGGGCCGGCTGACTTGAAGGTTTCCAGCTTCTCAAGATGTTCCTTCACGAGGTCAGCATTTACGGAGGGTAGGGGATCCCCATCACCCGGATCTCCCTGTCCCATAGCAGGCATGGGCGTCCCATGGGACTGATGAAAGACTGACACAAAGTACCTATTTAATAGGTTGGCTTTTTCCTGGGCGTCAGTTGCCAGTTGCCCCATCTGGTTTAGCAGGGGTCCAACGCTGGCCTTGCTTTTCCTCCAGCTCCCCACATATCTGAAAAAGGACTTTTTGTTGTCCTTGATGCTTGAAGCTAGTTGGAGTTCAGTTGCAGCCTGGACTTTCCTGGTTTGCTCCCTGCAGAATAATCCTCCTTGGAGGTGAATCCTGTCCTCCATCCTTTGTAGGCTTTCCTTTTTAGCCGCTAGGTCCCTGGAGAGCCAGGAGGGCTGCTGTGCCTTCTTGCTGCCTTTCCTCCTTGTTGGAATAGATTTAGCTTGTGCATTGAGGATCGCTTCCTTGAGAAGCAACCACTCTTCTTGAACGCCCACCTCCCTGGGGTCATGGTCCCTAAGGGCCTGACCGACAAGCCTCTTGAGCTTGTCAAAGTCAGCTTTTCTGAAGTCAAGGACTTCTGTGTTGCTGACTGAATTGTAAAATTCAGAATAAATATGCATGAAACCATTTACTTACATGTGTATGTCATATGTTTTCGTAGTTAGCAATTAGTAGTAGTGCTAACTTGGTGTAAACAGTATATTTAAATGCAGGTTAACTTAGTGTTTGTTAATCAGTGATGATCAACTTTTCTGTAGGAAAACTTGTACTAACCCAATAACCTGGTTCATATTCATTCAGTGAATTACTGTCAGTCCTATAAGCTTATGACTTCCTTGGACTTCTTAACAGAAACTACTCCCTGTAGGGAAAACTGAAGACCAGTCCAGATTCTTCAGTGTAGGATGTTGGGGGTTTTTTGGTTTTGGGGTGGTTGGTTTTTTTTGGTAAATATTTGCCCTGGTCGTGGACTACAGTCCTAAAACCATCCTGGCTGGTGATGGAAAGATCAGCAGGGGTGTGGAGGTGGTCTCCTAGTAACATAAACCAAATATTCCGTCTCGCATGTCATTTCTGGCACCCTGCTGATTTATGACAGCTATGACATCTACTTTGTATAGGGTTTCCCAAAGTTTCGTCCTTGAAGGTTTGTTTCATAGGGGTAGTCTTGGATGGCAGGCCACAGGGTTTTACTGTGAACATGTGAGATGATGGTGAAGGCACAGCAAGCTAACGCTTTCAGCTTCGTCAGTAGCATCAGTTCACTAAAGATATCATCCACAGGATTCTTTCTATTGTCTTAGCTTCCAAATGTGAAACTGCAGACGTTTTAGACAATTTCACACTGAAGACTTAAGATTATCACCTCTTGATAAATGAAGATCCAATAGAATGGTCTCTTTTGAGAAATGAAATTAGAAGGAAACTACTTTTCTCCTCTTGGGGCTCTCTCTTAAGAAAGATCTCAACCTGTAAAATGAGATTGCAGTCTCATATTGGAAAGTTAAGACTCAAAAGTTAGAATCTTGTCGGACTAATATCTTCAGAAAAACAGGATGAAATTGAGTTAATTTCCTTTTTCATCCCATGGTTGTAGATCAGTTATGAAATTCAGTTCTTTTTTAATATATAATATGGAAAAATAAAAGGCATAACTTCTCAATTCAATATCTAGTCCATGGGTCGGCAGCCCCCCGCATGTGTGCTGAGCATGGCACACGAGGCCATTTTGCTCAGCACACCACTGCCAGCCTGGCTTCTAGGCAGTTGCTGCCAGCCACGAAGCCCAGGTTGCTCCCAGCAGGCAGCTGAGTTGTTGCAAGCCTTGCTGCAAGCAGAGCAGGCTCCATGGTTGACAGCAGCTATCCAGAGCCTGGGCCAGTTGTAGCCAGAAGGCTGCAAACATCTGCTCCAGGCTCTGGCATTAGCTCTGTACTGGTGGGTGCACATGCACCTCAGAGTGGACAGTCGGGGAACGGCCTGAGGCAGCGCAACCCTGGCTTCTCCCCCACTGCTGGCACAGAGCTGACAACTGGGCTCCACAGCCCCTATATCAGCTCCATGCTGGTGGCGACTGCATGTACACCTCATAGCAGACAGTGGGAAGGCTGTGCTGCCTCCGGCCCTATCCTCACCATCCACTCTGAGGCATGCATGCACCCACCAGTATGGAGTTGATGCCAGAGTCCGGAGCAGCTGGCTGCAGCCGGTCCAGGTTCTGGTAGTTGCTGCCAACCACGGAGCCCAGGCTGCTTGCAGCTGAACCCACCTGACTCCCACCCACTCTGAGCCCAGCCCCCCACCAGGATGAGGCTGGCACTGCCCCTTGCCAGGAGTACTGCACCTTTTGCAGCCTTAGCTGAGTGGGTTGGGTGGGTGGTTGGACTGATGGGCAGGCTCCAGGTCGGGGCCTTGGCCAGCTGCGCTGCAGCTTGTGGGCTGGCTCCCCAGGGAAGCACAGGGGCTCTGGTGGGACCAGGGCATTGTTGGGTTGGACCTTGTCCAGTGGCCCAGGAGCCTGGCTCTGTTCGCCTGTGCATCTGGTTCTGTGTGTTTGTCTGCCTCTGTTTGGTTTCGTGTGTCTGTGTGCACACACGTGTCTGGTTCTGGATGTGTCTGCACTTTTGTCTGTTCTGGGTGTGTTCCGCTTCTCTGTGTTTGTGCACGTGGTCCTCTGTGTGCATATGTGCCTGGTTCTCTCTCTGCTCTCCTTTTTCTTTCTCTCTGTCTCTCTCTTCTCTTTCTCTTATTTGTCTCTTTTCTCTCTCTCATTGCAACATGCTCAACAAAAAAGGAATACACAACAGCAAAGGCAACATTTATGATTATTAAATATACTAATATGCAATGTGTCCTGCCATATACCCTCCACCTTCCCCCCCCCCCATTTTGTTTTTCTGGCATTCTGGCAGCTTCCAAGGTAGACATTGTGGGTTTTTTGGCACTCCGGCCAAAAAACATTGCCTACACCGGTCTAGTACAGTGATCATCTTGTTTTTGTGTTACTATTGGTGATCACCATCTAGTGGAGATCATATTACATCCCTGCAGCAATCTGCGGCACATGTGCATATAAAAAAGCCAAAATGGGAATACTGAAATACATTTTTTTTTCTTAACATAGCTTAGTTGATGGAAACCGAGGGGGCTGGCACCATGTGACCTGTCACTTCTTTGGGGACCAATAATCATCTGCAATTGATGGAATTTTAGTGTGGTACATACATCCAGATTTGTTAATCTTGGAAGGGGCTAGATTACTGAACAAACAAGCGTAGTGGTTTACGTTGTCCTTACTTCTGAGTGAAACCAAAATTGGCATAAGATGACTTTAATTGAAGCCTGAAGTCTAATAGCAACATTCTTGTAAGGTAGACTTTGCCATGTGTTTTCCAAGGGTAGACATGTGCCCTTGGCATATAATTTTTGTACACTACTTTTACAAAAAAGACTAGGTTTATTTGGTGCAGATCAGAATGCTACTGACTTGTTTTCTCTCTTCGTTTTACTTGACGTCAGTGGGAGCCTGTACATGAGCAGCAAGGCTGTTCTGATGCGCTGTAGTTACAGTGCATTGAAGCAGGCTTGATTAATTGAGTCTGGTAATTACCGCGCTCCAGCAGACTCCATAGTCTCAAGTATCAGTGTCCCACGCTTAAAAAGGTTGCGGGGGGACACTTTAACTAAAGCTTGTGTGATGAATGTTAGTTAAAGTGCCCCTGCCACTGTTTTTAAGTGTGGGGATTCTGATACATGAGACTCTCTGGGGGCTTTAATTAGAAGAGCTCCAAGAGCTGATCTAATTAAAAGGTCCACTCTGAAAGGCTGTGTATAAATGCCCAGTGTGTCCTAAAGCAATTCCATTCAGTGGTGCTTTGATATAGTTAGGAAACCTCTTTTATATTCTGCAACCTAGAAGACATGAAAGAAATTAAATAAATTCAGGCTTATAATTTCTAGTGATCTTGAAACTGAACTGTCTTGTTAAGTATCCTCAGCATTGTCTCTCATCATCCAAGAAGTTTGGTTCTTACATATTTTATATCATATACATGTCTTGAACTTCACTACAGGTCCCACAAAAGCACACATTGGTCATTTTTCAGGATCATGTCCTTTCTTTGTCAAGTTTTGCATCTAGTTTGTTTAGGGGATTAGAAAAGAAACCATTCCTTACAAAAACACCCAAGTACATCAGTTGGATTACATTGTCTTATTTTTATTTATAACATATTCCTGGGAAGTTGTAAAATTGGAGTATTTACTTTCTTTACACTTCATGTATAACACTGTCAAAACTTTTTTTTTTGCTGCAGCTTAGATGGATTTTTGTAACTTGCTACTTACCTTTATGTAAATTTAGGGAATATGATTACTCTTCTGAAGTCTTTCAAAGTTTGTAGAACTAAACAGTTTAAACTAGTTTTATATTAACTTTTTCAGTTGGTATTTAGGACAATTAATATTTTCGTCCAGTAAGCGTATTATACTGATATTAACTTAGTTTTGCAAGATTTTTTTGTTTTTTTGAGCAATTGGGAAATAATGCATTTGAGTATGTAACATTTCCTAAGTATTGATTCATATTGAAAGCAGTGTTGTTTTTGTTTGAATTTAGAATATATAAAGGAGTAAAGATGTGGGATCAAGGTGGGCAGCCTTGGCAGCAGTGGCCTTTGAACCAGCAGCAATGGATGCAGTCATTCCAGCACCAGCAAGATCCAAGTAAGTACATGCCTGAGGTTCCACTATCAAAATAAAACTTTGAGCTGGCATCTGTTTTAGTTCCATGTTGTCTTCATCTCTTACTTAAATTCTCAAACTGCACTTCAGCCTAGGTATTATTTACTCATTATAATATCTGCTGCTTGTTGTCACTTGTTATAACCACAAGCTAGTTGTTTTGTCCCTGTTCTTCCAAAGATAAACTCAATAATAGAAGGAACAACACAAACTATAAGATATGGAAAAAGTCACAAAAATTAATAATAAACAATGTATGCTGAGAAATATAGCAAAGTGAACTCTGTTTATGTTTTTACACATCTGTACAAACAGAGCTGAATAAGGAGCGTATGCTTGTGTGTATATATATAACGTGTATATGTGTGTATGTATGTCTACGTATGCGTGTATGTATATGTGTGTGTATAATATAATGGATTATGAAGAAGAACTGAAAGAAGTTTGGAGAAGAGAAGATGGAGGGGGGATTTGATAAGTCTTCAAATATTTGAAGCTATAAAGAGGATGGAGATAGACTTGTCCTGTGTTTGCAAAGACCATTTAGATTTGAAGACTAAGAGGAACTTCCTGGCTATGCAGGGGCTCAAGAATTAGAACAGATTGCCTAGAGAAATTGTGGAATCTCCATCCCTAGAATGGAGGATTCTAGCGATTTTAAAGAACAGGTAGACAGATACTTGGCTAGTATGGTGTTATCAGGGCTGATCCTGCCTAGAGCAGGGTGCTGATGTTCTCATGTAGTTCCTTCCAACCTTACTGTCTTATGATCCTGTGATGTATACTTGTCATCCTTGTATCAAGGGCTGCTGCCCCCACCTATGATATCTTTATTATGTATAGATATATGTCTGTCTGTGTTTTGTGGTTTTTCACTCTGAAGACTGTGAAGTATATCGTATCCATTGTTTGCTACGTCTTGGCATATTTCAGTTTGCCTTGGTTCCTGTATTTTTCATTGCTTTGATTCAAGGAATGGTGGTAGGAGAGACTGTGGCTCATAAACAATAGCAAGTCAGATCTCAAAACGGAACAGAGAACAAATTTAAGACCACACTAAGAAAGAGTAAGCAAAGAAAACAAGAGTTGTAGGAGTGATGGTAGAGGAGTGTGCGTATTACAAAACCTGTGGTGTATCTATGTCTTATCATAACTATGTACATCCTTCCCATTCTTAAGTCTTTACAAGGTCTGCACCTTTTAAAATTTGAATTTTGTACCCTTTCCCACCAAGAAAGCTTAAAACTACCTTCTGTTCAGGTGATAAAGTGCACTCTGAAATATTCCATATGGTTTTATAGAATATATATAGAGAGAGAAACTCCACTTCAGCAAGTATGAACACACACTGAAATGTGTAATGAGCAATAAAACTGTAGTGTAATCACATACTGTACATAGTATCAATTATCAGCAAGGTAATTGTTGCAGGTGAATATTGTTACTGTATTTTTGTTGAGTGACTATATGTATAACTCATAATTATATTTTGGAAATTTAAATTTGAAATAAATTGTTCTATATTTGTTCTAGGTCAGATTGATTGGGCTGCACTAGCTCAAGCATGGATTGCTCAGCGAGAAGCCTCAGGGCAGCAGGGCGTGGTGGAACAACAAGGAATGATGCCAAATGGACAGGAGATTTCAGGAGTAGAATCTGGTGCAAACAACCATAGCAATTTTCAGGGGGATCCCAACTTCAACAGAATGTGGCAGCCAGGTTTGTTTTCCTCCTTCTGGTGAAAATGTGTTTATACTTTATTTGGTAACCTGCAGTTAACTATTTGTATCTGGCTACTTGTTTCACTTCTTAGTCTCTGGTCAGTAGGAGCTTGGGGCCTGGCACTAGCCCCTCCCTGGCCTGAGTGTTGGCAGTGGCCCTAGGGCAGGGGCAGGCAATTATTTTGGGCAGAAGTCCAGTTATTGAGTTTCAGCAAGCAATTGAGGGCCGCATGACAGGCAGCCCAGGGCAGATTAATACTAATTTTCTAAATTTTTTAGGGGCCCAGCGAGCCAGATACAATGGCCTGGCAGGCTGCATTTTGCCCACCCCATCCTAGTGTCTGCCACTGTCCCCTCCTGCAAACTGGGATTGGTCCCCAAGAGTCCAGTGTTGCCCTCACATGCTACAGTTGTTCTCCAGGGGCCTGGAACTGCCTTTTCCTGCCCCTTCATGCTACACTTAGTCCGCAGGGGCCTAGCACTGCCTCCTTCTGCCCTTGCATGTTGTGATTGGTTCCTAAGGGCTTGGCATTGCTGCCTTCTACCCCTGCACACTGCAGTTGGTCCCCAGGGGACCTGGTGCTTCCCCTTTCTGCCCCCCAGTGCTGAATTGGTCCCCAGGGATCTAACACCGTCTCGTCTTAGCCATGAGGATTGGGCCCTGGGGCCTGGTGCCACTCCTACTTGGTCCAGTGTGCAGGGTCTGGGGCTCCCTATGAGTCCAGTGCCACTGCTTCCCCATTGCCAAATTTCTGGACCTACAAGGAGCCCTATGGGCCAGATGACACGAGGCCACGGGCTGGATCTGGCCCATGGGCCAGGGGTTGAGCACCCCTGCTCCAGAGGAATTAGACATCTGTTGTCTCCCTGTTGCACCCCATATAACTTTTTCTCATGGTTTTGACAGACTGTAGAACATGATGTGCCCAACATGGAGCTTATGAAATACTGGCTTGAAGGATTTTAAAACCTTGGAGAGCATGAAGGGGAAAAATATCTGTAAAATGTACTTTTTTCATATCAATCCCATTTTGAGGCTTTTCTGATGCCTTTCCTGTCCCACTATGTGCATCCCACCTAAATAATCTTTTCTTAAAACTGACCAAATGTTTTCAGTAAAATGGATCATTTTCAGTTATTTATAATTTTCTCTCTCTTTTTTTCTTAGTTTGATTGAAGCAGTATAGGGGCTTCCGGTCGTGTCCCCCTCCCCCCCCCACCCCAAAAACCCCCCCAGCTAATTTCAAGCATGGAAAGACTGAAAACTGAGTTAATGTTTTTCTGCTCAAAGTGTTTTTCATAGTTCTAAACAGATCTAGCATATCATCAGAATGTAATGGCAGTTTGAAATTTGGCAGGGAAGCAGGTTCTAAATCCATATGCATGCTTTTCATTGGTCTAGTGAAAATTGCATTTGATTTGACGAAAACCAGGGGAAAACGGTACTTTTTGCATGTGTACGGGATAATTTAAAAGAACAGTGGCTTCCCAAATGTTCAAATAACACTATCCAAACGAGTCGTAGTTAATGGAGCCAAATTTCTATTTTAGACTTTTTCAGAATATCACTTACAGTTTTTAGATATGCATAATAAAGGAGTCTAAAATGTCAAATTTAATCCTAATTGTAGTTACTTCTCGCTCTGGTCTGTAAGTTTTCTGCAGCCACCTCTAAGAGGTACAGCACAATTGTATACATAATAACACAATTACAGAACATTCCAAATATGTGTTTATTTTAATAACTTTCTGAATTGTAAGACGAGGGAAGTGGACATAGAAATGTTAAATCATTATCAAGTAGCTGTTGGATCATGCAGAGAGAAGTTCTTGAATAAATGTAGAAATAAAGAATCAAGGCATTTGATCTGTTTGTTAGAGAAAGTTAGGGGTTCAGCTGATCATGATCTCTCAGTACCTGCATGGGAAACAGAATAAAATAATAAAATGATGGCTCTTTGGTCCAGGAGATTTAATATAACAACATCCAATGGCTGGAAGTTGAGCATGAAGAAAACTATGAATAAGGTGCACATTTTTAATGGTGAGGGTTATTAACTGTTGAAATAACTTAACTTACCAGAGGATTGTTATAATTTCACTGCCCCTAGAAATCTTAAAATCAAGATTATCATTTAGAAAAAATAGACAAGCTATAGATGGTCCACAGCTGTTGGACATTAAGTAGAAATTCAGGGACGCTCTAATCTAACCTCCATCATAACTGACTTTAGGTAACAATGAATCTTTCTTTAAATATATATGACTTTGTATTGACATATTGCTTTCTAAAAGTTCTGGCTTTCTGGCAATCTTGATATTACTAGAATAAGAAAATCTGTGATTTTTCTGTCCCATTGTTAACCACGTATTAAATTGTATTCTGAATCTTAAACAGAATGGGGAATGCCTCACCAACCCCCTCATCCACCTCCAGATCAGCAATGGATACCTCCAGCCCAAGGTCCAATGGAAATCGTTCCTCCATCTGAAGACAGCAACAGTCAGGACAGTGGGGAATTTGCTCCTGACAACAGGCATATATTTAACCAGAACAATCACAACTTTGGGGGACCTCCCGATAACTTTGCTATGGGGCCAGTGAACCAGTTTGACTATCAGGTGAAACATATTTGTTGCTTTAATGTTGTAGACGTGCAGAGTCCCTTCCGTGGAAGTGTTCCTCTAAGAATATCTAGCGGCGACTTTCATTCTTCAGTTCTACAAACAACTACAAAGTCTGTTGTCTGCTAAGATACATTTTACAAAATGTAAAATACCTTATGCATACAGAAGAAGACTTTAGTGTTTTCAGTTCAGCTCTGAGGCCAAACAATATTTTTTCCCGTACTAGTAATGAGAAATGGCTGTTATGTGCAATATTCAAATGATTCACTGTTTTTCAAAATATAATTAATATAACTAAGTTGTGTA
The DNA here is from genome assembly GCF_052110815.1 of Crocodylus siamensis. Lineage (NCBI taxonomy): Eukaryota > Metazoa > Chordata > Crocodylia > Crocodylidae > Crocodylus > Crocodylus siamensis. Next base: position 79,693,587 of record NC_143395.1, on the reverse strand, counting down.
AAATCTAAAAGCATTAAATAAAGTTTAGAAAATATATTTAAATACACTAGAAAATGTACCGTAGGGAACAGTCCTGCATTTGCAGGGAGATAGACTGGATGATCCAATTGATCCTTTCCATATCTATCTTCTGTGATTCTCTGAATAAACAATGATTTTTAAAAATCCACATCCAATTTTTTTCTTCACTCTGGCAAACAAGTTATGTATAGCATATATAAGGAATAGATGAGGATGTTACATGTGGAAAAATAAAAATCTCTAGATAGAGAAAACTGATATTTTTTTCTGATTTTTCACAGGTATTGAATGCTCAAACCTTTAAAAAGTATATTTATTAACAGTCTGTATCTTTTGGAACATCTCCCTGTATTCAGAGATAGTATAATTCTATGGAGAAGACTTTACAAGCGCAAGGATTTATTTCTGTTTTCTATCCTGCTTGTCATGGCAGAATTTTAGTGTGTGGCATTGTCAGACATAAGGTGAACCATCCATTTTCAAAAGCTTTAGGATCAGAAAGCCCTCCTGTCTTTTGCTCCTTTCTGGAACCAAATCTTAAAGAAAATTTCCCAAAACTTTGAAAGCAGCACAGAAAATTCTCTTCATAGCAAGTTACTCAGTAAACACAATTTGGCTTAAATGATAGTAAAATAACGAAGCATCTGTTAATATAAATGATCAAATCACATTTGTCTGGAGTTTTATTCCTAAACACAATCTTTTTAAACAGATGTGTTCGGTGGCTATTTTCAGACACCAAAATGTAGTATGAACTCTTGTGCATTAGCTTTGCGACTCTGGGTTGCATGGCAATTTGCTTGGAGCCCAAAGGCTGTTCTAAATACCCTTGAATGTACTTTTAATCAAAAACAATTTTTTACTGGTAGCATCCTTGATCCTTGATCCTGGAAGTTGCATGATCTTGGAATTAACCTGCAATTAAACCTGGCACTTTGAACTTTGTTTTCAAGATGTAGTTATAGAATAGGCTGTTGGTGGGGCCACGTTTCAAAATTATGTGCATTACCTTTACCCTTAAGCCTACACTTCATACATGCTTGATCATAGGGAATTTGTTGTTATTGATATGAGGTAGCCTAATGTTCAGGCTTCAGGGGGTTCTGAGCTCCCTTTAGGTTGATAGTGGCATCAGCATTTACGTTCTAAAAATCTCTTTTCAAACCTGGAAGTTTGTTAAAAGACGTGACTCCAATTGTAAAGCTCCTCATAAATATAAAAATGAAAATTCAGATTTTTGGAACCAGTGTAAAATGGTAGAAGGCCCTTAACCTAGGAATCACGGATCTTCTACTTGCATGGATTTCTGTAGTCCCACTTACACACGTACACATGCTATACATAGTATTAAATGTGAAGAAAAATAAACTGCATTACTCTTTCAGCATGGGGCTGCTTTTGGTCCTCCCCAAGGTGGATTTCATCCACCTTATTGGCAGCCAGGACCACCAGGGCCACCAGGTCCACCAACACCTCCAGCACCTCCTCAGAACCGAAGGGAAAGACCCTCATTCAGAGATCGTCAGCGTTCACCTATCACGATGCCTGTGAAGCAGGAGCCTCCACAGATTGGTACATGTTAACCACTCTTTAATGAAAAAAACCTGAAAGCATGATTCGCTTTAGAAGTCTTTTGCTTTAAAAAAAAATGTAATATTTGAAATCTGTAATCGCTTTTTGCCTGTAAATGAATAAATAAATAAAGCTATTATTACAAGATACTTTTTACCAATAATAGCACATATCATGTCTGGTCTTTTTTTTTTTTTCTTTTCTTTTTCTCTCCCCTTCTGATAAAATTACAAATCTCGCCTGTGCAGATGCTGTGAAACGCCGAACGCTTCCTGCTTGGATTCGTGAGGGTCTGGAAAAGATGGAACGAGAAAAGCAGAAAAAGCTGGAGAAAGAGAGAATGGAACAACAACGCTCTCAGATGTCTAAAAAAGAAAAGAAAGGCACTGAGGAAACTGAAGAGGGAGATGGTCCACGGTTACCTCAAAAAAGTAAATTTGTAAGTAGGAGGTTTGACTTTTTCCAGGTTTGTATTTCTTAAAAGCTGTTAATGTTCATTTATCTCTTTATGAAGAAACTGTGCATTTCAGTTTATCCACATCACTTTTTGTTTCTTACATTAAAAATTAACCATGTGTCACTACTGCAGTATCATTTACCTGATTTTTATAAATTTGTAGCAGATAATGGGCAAAACTGTAAGTATAGTCTAAAAAGATGTTTTACCTTTATTTGGTGGTTATGTGTAAAGTAGTGATGATAAATCTGCCCATTCTTTCCATGTCTGCATAATTTGGCAATTGGCATAGACTTTGACAGAGGTGTCTGTAATAAAGAATTAGATTAAGTAGTGAGTGTCATAGATTCTGTATATCTACACCTGCAGCACTGAAGCAGTTGAGGGAATCTTGTATTGCAGCAGTTAAGTTTCTCTAGTGCTATATTTTCATTGCTGTGTACTTTTCCTACAGTACATTTGCAAAAGTAATGGTTTACCTGGACGGGTGGGATCAGAAACAGGGAAGCTGTCAAGAACCATGAATAGGGGTCTACCGAAGTCGAAATTTTGCATGCAGATTGTGGGGCTGGCAACCATTTCATGGGCGGAGCATGGCAGGGCCTCCTCCCACACCTCCAATTGGCCAGGGGGTTCCGGTGGCTCCACCCTCGCTGCTGATTGGCTGCTAGGGCTACATGTCATACAGCCCCAGCCCATATCACTGATTGGTTGCGAAATCTGTCTGTTATGTAGCACTGTCCCTCCGCTCTGGTGGCAAGGAGTGGGGGCATATGACAGACAGTCCTCACAGCCAATGAGGGGCAGAGTTGGCACCCATGTTGCTGTGCCAGCAGCCCTCCATGTGCCAGCCCATAGCAGCCACAAGGAGTGCCGGTTCCCCAAAGGAAGCAAGCATTTTTCTTTTGGTGAGTTTGGGGGTTTTTTTGGTTTTTGGGAGCCTGTCAAAAGCATAGACCCTACACTTTTGTGGAGCCCATGCTTTTTCATGGGGCCTGGGTAAAATCATGGTTTCTGCACAAATTGCAATTTCAGTTGGTCCCTAACCATGAACTCTGATCCTTTGGCAAATGCTTTGGTCAGCAGATACTGTAGTTTTTTGATAAGAGTTCTGTTCAGTGGAACTTCCCGCCACGGCTGCCAACAGGCTATCTCATGGTCTTTCCCACTCTGCTTCCTTGTTACCAGCTACAATAACAACAATGAATTGTCAGCTGTGTATACTGGTCTTGACAGTTCATTCAAGATTCGTCAAATCTGTACTTGCAGATAGCGAGCGATATGTGGTAGTTGAGGATCTGATTCACAGAACTTGTAGAGGGGGTGGAAACTTTTGTTTGGGGGGGAAGGGGTTGGAGGTGAGAGAGCATGTTTGAGGACTTCTCTTTGTTTTGATGTGATATTTCAACTTGATTATCCTACAGAAAAACTGATGTTTTAAATCTAAATGAACCTTAAAATATACAATGTTCTTGTAGGACAGTGATGAGGAAGATGATGATGTTGAAAATTCAGAGGCTGTAAGTGTTGGAAAAGTCAGCAGGAGTCCATCTCCAGCTCCTCCAGAGGAGCAAAGCGAACCAGAAATGACAGAAGAAGAAAAGGAGTATCAGATGGTACAGATAACATAGTTCTCTGAAAAGCGTCTACACCTATACAATATGTTTATATTTCCAGGCATAGAGAAGCTCTTGTACTTTTCTGTGACTGACATTATAATCATAGGCATAACACACATACTGTGATGATTTTATATATGCATGCATCTCTACTATACCATATAAATATCTTCCACTATGTGGAGGTGATAAATGTATATACCTGTCTATATAAATGTTAATACACACTTGCCATATATGGGAAGAAGATAGCTTTATGATGACCTTAACATACTTGCTTACATACCATGCTTTTTCCCAAAAATCAGCCCTCTAAAATTAAGGTGCACATCTTAAGCAGGGAAGCTCACTTTATTTGGTGTTTTCTTGAAATACAGTACATTGGTGAAACTTACAACAATTTAGTTTGGAAATTGAGTCATATTTAAATAATTGGAACAGCTTGTATTCTTGCTCTGACTTTTGAAATCTTAAATTAAGCAGTTGAGTTTCCTCAGTGTAACTGATTTTAGAACGTAGTCTGGAGCCTTTTCCTCTGATCTTTTTTATAATTATTTTCTTTAGATGTTTTTGACAAAAATGCTACTGACAGAAATCCTTTTAGATGTTACAAATGAAGAAATTTATTACGTTGCCAAAGACGTACACCGTAAAGCAACTAAAGGTACACTTTATTTTTACTTCCTTTTGTGGATATTTTATATATGCATGTTTTTAGAACATTTAACTCCATAGCAATTGTCCCCCAAGAACAATCCAAATATTATCCATCAGACTTTAATTAGAAATCAAATCCAGTAATCACATATTGTTGTCCTGTGAAGTGTATTGTGAGTTTCTTCAGTTATTCCATTTCTTTCACATAACTCATTTCTTTAGTTATGATGGTACCCTTGTGTTAACGACTCCTAAGTTCTAGCAATTTCTTACTTCTTTCATTTTATCTCAGACTCTTAATTGATCAGAGGTGAAAAGAGACGAACTATGAATTCTCAGTTAGTAATTCATTTGCTTTCACTGTTAATATGCTACTATATATGCAACTGCAGGTGACATAATAAAATTAAACATGTAAATACTGACATCTGAGTTTTATATGCAGATTCTGTAACTTTGAAACTGACTTATGAATATAGATTTGTGTTTTTCCAGTTCACTGTTAACCCACATTAAGAATTCTAAACGTACGTGGTCAGACAATCAAGGATTCGTTTTAAATGGATGATGCGTTTTTAATGTTTCTTCTCTCCCCCACAAAACAGCAATAGTAGTAGATTTAACAATACCATAGAATCTCATGACTATGAAATCGTGGCTATTTGTGTTAACATGTTGTTCCTGTTGTTGATGTGATACAAAGCTCCTGCAAAACAGCTGGCACAGTCCAGTGCACTGGCTTCCCTTACTGGACTCGGTAAGTATGTTCCTTATTTTTGAGAGGGGCTTAAAGGGGAGATCGCTCTTGCCTTGAATTTCTAGAGAACTTTTTTTGAAAACTAGACTGTAATTACCAATAATTACTTATTAGTCAGATTCTGATTCTTTACTCTTTTCAAGTAATACCATTGATGTCAGTGGGATTTTTTGTGGAGAAAGAAATTATTTTAAACGTGTAGAGTGTCAGAGTCTTGTCCTAATTTTGTAAACTAGGTAAAAACTTGGAAGAGAAACTTGCTGTTTTGGTTGGATGCTTTCCTTCTTGACTTATGTTAATGGGATGTTTTCATTAATTGTTTGAGGAGCAAACTACAGTCTCTTAAAAGGAAATTACTATTTTTATGTATTTCTCCTGTTCTGATCCAACTGGACAGTGTGTTACAGTTGATCTTGTTATAAATGTAATGGTTTAGTGTGCTACTAAAAGAATTCTAATGTTTAGAATTAATTACACTCCTACCGAAAAACTAGATACTTGCAAAGGCTTCTATATTCAAAATTATCCATTTGAAGGCATGCAGGATAAGGATTTGAAATCCTTACCTGAGGTGTAATAGCAAAAGATCTTTCTCAACCCTGTCATCTTACCATGATTTAGTAAAAGAAAATGTCAGTGGTCACTTATAGTAGTTACATGACATTGTGATATAATGAACTCTCTCACTAGTTTAAATTGTCTTTGTCCCAAATGTTTAGATAGTAAAATTAATATAAAAACTAAAGATCTGGAGAACCTCAAGTGGGGAAAAATATAAAACTACTTTATATCGGATGCTTATTACTTTCTGATAGTCTGTTAGTTAATGGTAGCTTTCTCTTTGCAGAGAAAGAAATTCATTTCTGTTCCTTCTCTTTACTTTTAAAATCCAGTATTTTTCACTGTAGAAAATTTGATGGTGAGATTTAGGAAGTCTAAGATTGAAGTAGTTGAAATAATTTCAGGGATGTCTTCAGGAGCAGGGTTCTGGCCATTTTCCTCTTCTGTCAACGTGCTTGGAAATGAATAAGGGATGACCTTGATACTGTTTCCATAAGGAGCTTGTTTGTTCTTCCATACATTGGGAAAAGTGCCATGATCACTTTTAGATAAGCTGTTCCAGAAGGAGTCAAAGTAAAAACTAAGCATCAGTACGGATATGGGGACCTTGAGGACTCCAGTCAAACAGCATTTGTATTTTCCCTAGAATAAATGTCTTTTCAGAGAAGAGGAAATGAAGGAAGGGCAATGTACTTTCCTCTTTGCCCCACAGAAATATTAAGAACAAGGCTTAACCTTTCCTCGTGATAGACTGGGCTTTATGCACGCAGGTGGACTGGGTGGTTATGGATCAGGAGACAGTGAGGATGAGAGGAGCGACAGAGGCTCTGAATCATCTGACACTGATGATGAGGAACTACGACACAGAATCAGGCAAAAACAGGAAGCGTTTTGGCGAAAAGAAAGAGAGCAGCAACTATTGCTAGAAAAACAGCTAGAAGGTAAATATCTTTCTATTTAAAAAATTGTGTATGCTCTACAGCATGGTGGGGGAGGGTGCAAGTTTTGCAGTTCAGGAGGTCTGTTGCCCTCTCAAATGCAGCCCCTGGCCTCTGAGAAGTTGGATAGCCTTGCTCTATAGTTTAACAAAGCGTATAAGCAGTTGTGATTCAAAACATACATTCCTGGCTACAATGCATAATGCTTTAAAAAAGAAAAAATTAATCAGCATGTTTTTTAACTATATAAAAACTAGTGTTACTTCCCTTTTTTCTCTCTGCTATGTAATATCTGTCGTGTGTTCTTCATAGACTCTACATTTTCATTTTTAAAAGAACAGATCAGAATACTGTTTTTAAACAAAATATGTTCCTTTTCCTTTAGTACATAACTGAGATGGTAAATTCACCTCTGTATAGAGGGTCCATGGAGCTTGTAGCTGTTTTGTATGGGGCTGATTTCAACTCTCTTGCCCTATTGCAAAAGATATTTGCAGGTTAGATACTCTGGGAAGGTGGTCCTTTTCAAGTTTCAGATTATGAAACTGATTAAGTTTCCTTCCTTGAACCAGTCATCCTTGGTTTTGACAGAGGCATTTCTCTATGTAGTATGTCTTCATAACTTGGTTTCTTGATTTAGCAGTGGAAACTTATTATCACCAGGGATCCAAGTTTTCCGTTAGCAGAGTTCCGGCCTGCAAAAGGGCTACTTGGGGTTGGGGGAAGTGGGAAGAGGTTGATTAGATACAGGGGGCACCGCATGCATGTGTGTACGTGCACAGATGCACACCGCCAGCAAAACAGCCCAGCAGAGTGGTGCACAGCAGCTCCCCCAGCTGCCTACAGGTAAGTCTATAGCGGGGGTGAGGGAGGGGGCAGATTAATGTGGCATCCATTTGTGCCAAGCCCCCACAGTGAGGGGGAGGGAGTAGGGTAGGGTTGGGACTGGGCTTGGGGGCAGTACACAAGGCACAGGACCAGGGTGGGGAATGTGGCCACAGGGCCTAGCTGGAAAGTGAGACGGAGCTATGGACAGCCAGCAGGAGAGGCTGGTGGGAGAATCAGCACCATTGTGTGCACTCCTGGGGCACCATAGGCAATGTACTGGGGGCTTTGTGGGGGGGCATGCATGCCCACAGCTGGGCACAGGGCTGCAGTCTGGCTGGACTGGCAGCCAGCAGGAGCTGCCTCTGTGGCTCAGCAGGCAGGACCCAGTGTGGGAGGGTGGAGCAGGGTGGCAAGACTGCCATAGCCCAACTGCCACTGGTACTTTCCTCAGGCTGCCTGTGCTGCCCCCAACCCACCTCGCTTCTGGGGTAGAGCCACAGCCCAGCATGCAAGCGGCCAGCAGTGGGGAGGAGGTGAGGGCAGCATGCTCCTCCCATTTGTCTCCCCTCAGTCTGTTACTGTTCATGGTGCTGTAGGTTTGGCATTACTCCATGGTGACATGGCTGGCATGCGGGTTGTGGTGGCAGCAGAAATGAGTCTTGCCTGCTAGGCCATGAAGGCAGGTGGGCTGCAGAGACAGTTCCTGCCTGGTACTGATACAGTCAGGCTGCAGCCCTAGTGCCCCACTGTAGGTGCAGAAATCTGGGGGGACATATGCCCCCCCATGCTTCCCTGACACTATAGCAATGGCATCGCCTGTGATCGGGCACCTCCCTTCCCCACATGTACCCTCCTCTTCCCCACACACTGGAGGGCTGCAGGTAATGGGTTGGGAGTGAGAGGCACCAATGGGGACAGGGGACTGTGAGTGGGAAGTGAGGAGCACCAGTGGGGATGGGGGGGCTGAACATCAGGAGTGAGGGGCACTGGCAGGACCAGAGGGCTAAGTGTAGGATGGAGGGATCCCGTGGGCTGGGAGTGAAGGGTACTGGCATATCAGGGCTGCTTAGCACTACAAAGTTGTGGGGGTATCTTCCACTGGGCTCACATCTTTGTGAACAAAAGGGGCAGAGGGAGCTCTGATTTTTCTATAACAAAAACCCCCCCAAATGAAATGCCAAAATATATATGTATTTAGAATTAATGTCATGATAATGATTGAGACACTGGTAGGCTTCTAAACATCTTTTCAAAAATGTAAATATATGAATAAAACATTGTGTTTGACTGATATGTAGATATATCAGGGCTGTGTGTAGGGAGTTAGCAGCACACACACATTAGTGTGTGTGTGTGTGTATATCAGTACATATCAGTATGTATACGTGTGTGTGTGTGTGTGTGTGTACACTAGTCTTTCCTCAGGCACAGTGGTTAAAGGCAAAAGAAATATGATGGACCACCCCCAGTGTTTTCCTGCTGGAAGAGCACTGATGAGACCTAAAATGATGGCTGAGAGGCCCTCCAATCTCAGAGTGGAATAGGTTCCTTTCTTTCAATCAATTATGTGAACAGAAAATTGTGGACAATTTGCTGGTTCTGCCATTTAAATTGGAATCTGTTAGAGGAAGACCACTGCAATCAGCAAACAATGCTGTCACTAACACATTTTTTTTCTTCTTGTGTTCAAGTTCACTGTTTTCTCCCTTCCCTCCCCATTTCTTAAAACACCTGGAAACTGAAGTGGACCAGCCATCCATACATAAAGAGAGATGCTATCTCAACATTTGGTTTCTATTGCGTTCTTTTCTGTAGGTGTATTAAAGGTCTCTCTCGGGGGGAGAGGGGGATAGTAGTAGTAGCTTATTTACAAGTTATGCTAAAACAATACAATAAATTGACAGTAAAAGTATTAGTAAAATGTATATAATTTAAAATATATGCTAAAAACTTACAATAAGATTACACATTCTGTCAGTTTAAGCAAAATTTAATTAGAACTTAGTACCTTATTTTCTCACATACATATGCACCATTCCCTCAAAATCAGCCCCCCCAAATTGGAATACATGTTTCAAGTGGGCAAAGCTGTTTTTTCACTGGAAAAGGAGCAGTCCTGGAGATGCTGGCAAGTCCATGTCACGCAGCTGCCAAGATGGTTTCCACTTGTGTCTGCTCAGCAAACTGAAGGGGCAGTCATGTTAACCATATCAAAGCTGTAGGCATTGGCTGAGCCCTGTAGCTTATGCCTGAAGCAGCAAGTGTGCTGCTTGGAGGTACATTGATAAAGCTTGTGAAGTGGAAACGACACTATTTACAGGAACTTATATAAAAAAGCTACTAGTAAAGGACTAACAGCCTTGTAACTGCCCTTTGCAAGGGTCTGTGGGCTAACCTTATGCAACGTAGAGCAAGTCTTTCTGGAAACGGAGTGCCTATACATGTGTGGAGGCTGCTCCGATACTCTGGAATTCCACTGTGTTGGAGCAGACTCAGTCGAGTCTGCTGGAACATGGCAATTACCGTGCTTCAGCAGTGTCTTGTGTCTCCTGTATCCACATCCCTGTGCTTAAAAATGGCAGCAGAGGTGCTTGAACTGAAGCTGAGCTTTAGTTTAAGCACCCCCACCACCATTTTTAAGCAAGGGGATGCTGATACAGGAAACACAGCAGTGCTTTAGAGTGGTTCTTGGAGCTGCTCTAATTAAAGCATTGCTCCCCCCACCTGTGGAACACATGTAAAAGTGCCTGTAGTGTCCAGGAAGTGTGGCATTGCAGGAGGCAGTCTGCTACAAAAAGCTCCTGATGGACACGCTTACATTCCCAAGAGGACCTACTCTGGCATACAGTTAGCCATGATTGGAAAAAAAAAAAAAGTTCTTTCTATCGTGATGCATGAAGAGATTAAATGAAGCAGTGGGCGGTAAGGTAGAATAGGGGAATTCTGTTTGATTGTGGCCCTTATTCTTCATGCAAATAAAACAGATGAACCTAAGGAGTATAGGATAGGCTGTAAGTTGTTAGAGAGAAGCCACATTGTTTTGTCTTCATTAGCTCAGTATTTAAAATTTTCCATTAATGGAGAGAGACATTTTCACCTTAAGTCTTCAAAGAATAAACAAGACCACAGATGGTGATTTAAGTCATCTATCTCATTTTTGCCACAAGAATGTATTCTGTCTGAATATGGGGTCTGACACCACCTGCCCGTTACAACTTGAAGATCTCATTAGAGTAAAATGCAGTCTAGTAATGGCGTCTCATTGCTTATAGTTCTCTCCTGCAGATAAGTAGATTTTTAGGCTAAAAGAGTGCTTTAATCTCAGAAGGGGAAAGGTCAAGGAAAGCTTACTCCCTGCATAGCTGGCTGCATGCTGGCATCATTCCTTCTTAAATTTGTTTGGCTTTAAATGTAGGGGGAAAATACTTGGTCGGTGACACTTAGTACATTTCCCTGGCCGTTTGTCTGGAGAAAAATATAGATGTTTGGATGGTTAAATAACAAGGGTTTATTTGGTAAAGGAGAGGGTTCTAAAATGTACTTCTTACAATGTCTAACAGGTGTAAAACTTCTTATTTCATTCAGTAATCTAAACTTCTGAATTGGGCCAAGGTGCTCGCATTAATCAGTCTTATTTCAGAGTTCATGAACCATCCTGTTGCAGAATTAAGTAACAATGCAAGTTGTCTAAAAAGTAAAGTAAATGGAGGGTTTTTCTTCTATTTTTGAATAAGCCAGTGGGTCAGACACTCCATAGTTCTGCTTCATTTAAAACTTTTAGTGTTGCCAATACTGTCCTTTTGCCCATGGTAGTGTAAAGGATAAAATCCAACCCAGGGCTTGTGTTGCTGTAGTGCGTGCATATTCTATGTGTTTGTTCTTACTCAGATTTTTATTAACATAGATTCCAAGATATTAAAATGAAGATACCACCTCCTCTTTTCCTGTAAAGATCCAACTCATTTCTTCCTTTCATTCTATGAAGATGATACATTGGCCTCAGCAGTGTTGATTCTCAAGCCATTCATGTGCAATATTGCTGAAAAGTATTTAAATAACCTTTGGAAGTCTGTTTAGGATAGTGCCATTAATAATGCGTCATATGCATGAAGCAAAACATTAATAGAATCATTCAATATCATGGGTGCTTGGACTTGATTCCTAGTTAGCATGTGTTTTGAATAATTCAGAAATAGATTAAAAAGTAGTGGGATGAGCAAACATCCTTGTACCCCTGTCTTTGTTGGAAAACTATTGGACAGAGCACCAGGGATTCCATAGTGCACCTTAGGTACTGTTTTCGAACAGAAAGTAATGATTCATTGTAAGAGAGCTTTATCCATTGATGCTTATTGCCAGTTTCTTCCATTATTTTTCCAGTCTACGAAGTCAGAATGCTCTCTTTAGATCTAAGACGACTACATATAATATTTATATCTTTTTACATATTTAGATGCTAAATAATGTAACACTAAGCAGTGGTCCATGCAAGAGTAGCTTTCTTTGAAACCAGCCTGTTTTTCTCCCAAAACATATTAAAACAATAAAACTATCAAGAGTTCTGAAAGGTTATTTTAAAGTTGTAGTAAGAAAAAACCATCTAATTAATAATTTTCTAGTCTACTAGATCAAGTTAAGAATGAGCAGATGTAAAATACTGATCATTGACTCTTCAGTATTCAGTAAAATAATTTTCGTTTTTGAAGCTTGAAGTTAAACTGATTAAGAACTCCTTTGGGATGCATCATTTACATTCTTCCTTATCCGTGTTCTATTTCTCTTCTTCGCCACAGTGTTCTTTTAATAAATCCTAGTCTTCTAATGTATCTGTGTATCAAGTTTAGATTTTGAGGGCTTTCAAAATCCTCCAAACTGCCTCTGTTTTGTTCCTCTTCCCCCTCTTACATTTGTGTGTGCACATGTATGTTGTGTGTTCATGTGTAAAGATATTTGCATCAGACCATGGTTTTACTTCTTATGCAGTTCCCCCCCCCCACTAAATTTGTTCTAAAACTGAATCTAAGTAAACAGTCCATGGATGGAGCTCTCTCACAACGTATATTTGTGACATTGGTTATTTGCTCTGAATTCCTTTAAAAAAAAAAAAAAAAGCAGCCTAAGCAGATGAGACGGATCCCCTTAAAGTAAAAATTGATGTCTTCCTGTTGAAAGGGTCTGAAGTTCTTGACTTTTGTAGATATATCTGAAAAGCTAAGCCAACATACCATAATGCAATTACCATGTTATTTTTAAGAGAACATATCATCTCATTTAACATGGCCTGCAGACATGCAAGCAGTCCTGTCCTGTTTCCAGCGTTTGCTAACTGTCAGGTTGCATGTAGCAGCAGTTGAAGTAGTTATGCTTTTCCTCTGAGTCTGTTGCTCTATCTCTACCTCGTATATTCTACTTTGAGTAAAGTAGAGCATGTTTGTGTTTACATGTACAGTTTACTCAATTTATGTAAAATGGATAAAAGTATTCCCTGAACTGCATAACAAAGCCAGCCTCAATTTTTGTCTTTTGTTTACTTCTGGAGTGTTAAACTTCTCCAGATATGTGGGCCAGATGAGTAGTGCGAGGCCAGCCTGTGACTGGATCCAGAGTGTGGGGTAGTGTCGTCTGGCCTGGAGAGCCAGAAATAGATGGCAGTTTGTTCTGCTGCCAAATTTCTGACTTGTGAGCAATCCCACGAGCCAAAGGACACAATTTTGTACTCCAGATTTGGCCAGCAGGGCTACCTGCAAATCAGAAATGTGTCAATGAGATGAGGCACAGCACTTAACACTGCTGCCACCTGACCCACCTCTAAATTTCTGGCCCTGCAGGCAGCTGTCCTAATTGTATGTCATGGCTTAACAGGCTCCAGCCCATATTTTTGACACTGCTGGTTTACATAGTAACAAACTGTTTAGTGGTTCATTGCATAAACCCACCTGAGTGCATAGCAACCTTCAGCCCTACTGTCTACTTTGTAATTTAATTGCACTCCTGTTAACTGCATAGTAATATAATTGTATTTCTGTACTTGTAGCTACTCTTTGTAACTGCACAGGAAAGGTCTTTTTTTTTTTTAAAAAAAAAAACAGTCTACAGTGGTGGCATTGAGGATTAGTAAATAAGCTGATTTCTAAAAATTACAAATGTGAAAGTGGCCCTTTCCCAAGAGAGACAGTGTATTTGTTTTCTCACCAATATCTGTATGTTACTTGGCATTACTTCCATATTTCTTTTATATACTTTTTCCAGAAGAAAAACTACAAAATGAAAAAATTCCAAAAGATATGAGTGAATATACCAACAAAGAGCAAAATAGCAGCTTTTCACCGTGTGAAATAAAAGAAACGGAGGATGATATGGTTAATGAAAAGAAAAGATCCCCAAGTGAAACTGCACCAGATACTGAACTCAAAAAAGATGTTAAAGAAAGGGAAAAAATAGGAAGGAGTAGATCAAAAAGTTCTAGTAGTGGTAGCAGTAGCAGCAATAGCAGAAGCAGTAGTAGCAGCAGCACTGTGTCTAGTTCTTCGTATAGTACTAGCTCAGGTAGTAGCCGCAGTTCTTCACGTTCTTCCTCTCCTAAAAGGAAGAAGAGGCATAGTCGCAGTAGATCCCCTTCACATAAAGTTAGACGCAGTAGAAGCAGGAGTTATTCTCATAGAAATCGTAGAGAAAGGAGTAGAAGTAGGGAAAAGATAAGAGAAAGGAGGCGGTCTAGCAGAAATAGAAGTATGGAAAGAGGGGAAAGACGACGAAATCGTAGTCCTTCCCAAGAAAGGAGTTGGGAGAGACATAGAAGCAGTAGTCATTCAAGAGACAGGAGAGCTAGTCGTGCTAGTCGCAGCAGGAGTAGGGATAGGCGTAAAAGTGACGACCAGCATAGAAATCTTAGTGGAAATAGGCATAAACATAAAGGTGATGGTAAAGATCAGGAGAGGAAAAAGGAACGAAGTAGGAGCATAGATAAGGATAGGAAAAAGAATAGAGAAAGAGATCGAGACCAAGAAAAAAGAAAAGAGAAGCAAAAAAAAGAAGAAAAAGATAGTAAGACAGGAAATCATGATGACAGTAGGTTAAAAAGAAAAAGAGAAAGTGAAAGAACTCTTTCTCGAAGTGATTCAATAACTGTTAAAATATTAAGACAAGATTCTAGACAGGAAGGCAAAAAAAGTTCTACCAAAGATAGTAAAAAACATTCAGGCTCTGAATCTAGTGCAAGGAGCAGTTCTGAATCACCAGGGAGTAGCAAAGAAAAGAAGGCTAAGAAATCGAAGCACAGTCGATCACGATCCATGGAGAAATCTCAAAGGTCTGGTAAGAAGGCAAGCCGCAAACACAAGTCTAAGTCACGATCAAGGTAGTATACTTTTTAAGTATTTTGTCTGATTTATAGTTTTTTGTTTTTTTTTTTTACTATCGTCTTCATGTGTACGACATATGAGAGCTTTTTTTGTTTTAAATAAAGTCTGGTATTCATTAAAATTATTGTCTTGGGCAGAAGTAACTTTGGAAAATCTTTTAAAATGACTAATTATTAAGCCTAAACTGCCCATAGTTTTGTGGACCATATTTCAATTAACTTTTTCCCTCTTTTCCTTTATTTTTCAGGTCAACCACCCCTCCCCGTCGTAAACGCTGAGGAATGAGGTGGCACCAGTGTGATGACGTTTTAAAAATTCCATGAGTTATAAAGGCTTGTCTCATTATAGAGGCACATTGTGGCTATGTAGGTGAAATCAGAATCCTTTTTTTAATCTGTAAATAGGTGTATTTTTTCCAAATGCTGCTCAGAGTTAAATACTTACTTGGATTTCTTTGTATGACATTTTTTCAAAAACAGTAGTGCTTAATAAGAATATAAACATGCCATTCTCTTTCAGCTGTAATGTTCTTAAAATTACTATTGAATGTACTGTGATGTCAATAAAGCTCTTTAGTTCATTTTTGTTTAAAGTTCTTGCACCTTAATTTGTGTTAAGCGATAGAAAATACTTTTTAAAAAAAGGCAGCTTTTTTTTGTATATCAAATTTTAAAACTACTTTGAAAAAAAAAATTAACTTCTATCACATGTCAAAGTATGTAAGTTATCCATGGCTTTGCTTGAGATAAATCAACTGGGTGGGAGTTAGAGAAAACAAATAGACTTTTTTCTTTTTCTTTAGGTAAGTGTCTAACAGATTTTTAATCTTCTTTTTTGGATTATCAAGTAGCATATGCTGTGTGTGTAAAGTATGGATTACTCTGTAATTTGAAATATGCCAAAACAGACCAAGCACCAGTGGGAATATGTGCAAGTAACTGATTGTGTGTGACATTAGTGCTCAGCTCTGGAACTCTATTCCTCAATCAAACACTTTTTTTTGTGTTCAAAAGAATGTTCTGGACATCTGGGATTATTTTTTAAATAAGACTCAATTTCTGAATAAGATATCTTATTGGGTGTGTGCACACATGCACAGAGACAAAAACTAAGAGACTAGGTAAACTTTCTTTGTGACGCACATGCCAACTACGTAGTAAACTTTTTAAACTGATTATATATTTTTAGAATTAAGAGAATTATAATTTTAGTTAAATGTATTTAGTTAGGTTTCTGTCTAACCAGTAATTCATTCTTTTAATATGACAGTAGTTTATAATGGAAGAAGTCAATCAGTGTCTTTTTTAGTGAAGAAAATTAACTCATTATAGAACAAAAAAAAAAATCCACCAGTTGACTGGTGACTTATAAAGGCTGTTAATTTACAGAGAGGCTAAAATTCTGGTGCAGAAATCTGTGCCTATAAATTCTGGTATGATGCTAACTTCTAAAGCAAGCTGCATAACGTCATTAATAAGATCTTTCTGAGGTTTCTCTCTTGTAAGACAAACTGTAGTAGGCTAAATTTGCAATGCATGTCTTGAAAGAAATTATCTACTCCACTAAAAGTAGGATTCCGTTACATAAGATTTTTGTCAAGGTGTTTTTTCTGTAAATTACAGGCAGAGATTGGTAGTGCTTCCACAGAGTTCACATTTTTTAACTATATGTTTATTGAACAAGTTAACCTGTGTGAATAAATGCATGTTTGTCAAAACTGTTTCATAGATTGATAATAATTAATTCAGTTAAAATAACAAACCCAAAAGAATTACATTCTATAGGTAGAGTAGTCTGTCATACCTCTCACAGCAGAGAAAGGCATAGTTTGCAATACACTACTTTTTAAACTTGCACTTTGAACAGCCTTTAGGTTTTTGGTACAAGTGAGGATTTTCTGAAGAGCTAAATAGCTTGACAGTTTAGATATTTGGGAATGAGTAGATTTTCTTTTTAAAAAAAAAAACCAACTACCGTTAAGATGACGATAAACTGCTGAGGAATACAGTTTCCATGATGCACTGCATTTGGTTTTCAGTCCAGATTTTATATTATCTGTTCAATAATAATACAAAAAATGTGTGTGCAAGCTTTATATACTCTACCAACAACTGGAATTGTCACTTCCTGTAACTATGAAAATTACATTTCTTTTACACAAGTGCACTGATATGGGTAGTGACTGTATGCCAATAAAAAGAGCATACTAATGCTATACTTAACTGTTTCATAGAGCTTTCTAAACAACATGTTCAGTACATCATTCACTAGCAGTATATTGGTATAATTTTTGTTGACATTCATATACATTAAACTTTATCATAATTTATAAGAGCTTCTTTATGAGTACGATTAGAATGAGATAAATAAGAAGGCCAAACATCCAGTGTTAAAGTTGTAGCAGTTGTGCTACATTTGAATCACTCCTAGCTTGGTCAAATGTAAACCATCTCATTTAAGGCAGTTCTAGTTGTCCCAGGTTTAGGCACAGTCAAAACAGCAGCAACACAGCCATTTTACATGTGTAACTTTCAAGCTCCACTGCTGCCCCTCTGCCAGTAGGTGGCTGAAGAAAACAGCCTGCAGTCTGTTGATGGGTACCTAGAGTTTGAGAATCACTGGTTTACACACTTTTAAAATGTGAGAGCTGTTGCCCTTTGCAAGAGTTCCTCCTTTGTCCTTACTCTGAAAGACCTTCTTGGATTTTATGAAGTGCCTCCTTTCTGTCTTTGAACTATGTTTTTTTGACAGCTCTGCTTTGGAATTAATAAGAGATCTGGATTCATCCAGGGGTTTTACTATTCACGTCTGAATTTATTAGACCTGTGGTTCTATTAGGCATTATGTATGAGCTTAACTGTAGGGGTACATAAACATTACTATTTGAAGTGAAAAGACCAGCTGCCACATCTCGGTTGCAGACAGACTTTCGTGAAATCAGTGACAAGGAATCTGGTGTAATCCAAGTTGTCTTTTGAAACTAGAACTAGCTTCTGGAGGAAATCCAATTAATCCAGATTCTTACTGTTTTCAGTATTTGTTGCATAACCCTCTTTTTGGCAAATCATTTTAATTGTAACTAGTGTGATACTGGGGAGAAAATAGTTGCCTTTTTTTTTTTCAGAGATGAATGAGGCATGGAGAATTCCATAATAGTAAGCAAACCTTTTTGTGACAGAAGTTACAGAAAGTCTAAGACCTCAGAGGTAAGGCAGGCATATCTGTCTTATCCAAGAATGGTTGAGGAGAAATGTCACTACTTGCCAGTGTTCTCTGAGCATTTGTTCCCTCCAACAAAGGCCTTCTGGACACCCTGCATCCCTGCCTCCTCACCCCTCTTCCAACAGGACATCACTTCCATGAAGTTCTTATCCTTGTAGCTTCTTAAAAATGTAAGAAAACTTGTCCACCTTTCTTAAAGACCATGGGCAAGAGTGGGGTGCTGCAACACTGAATATGGCAGCATCTAGCGTTTAGGCACCCTGTCAGTTAGTGGAATTCATGACTTGGTTTATTTTAGGCTTAGGCCCTGTACAGTGTATAAGGACGGTTAGGTTTCTTAAGACTGGGATCCATGAAAGCTGGCTGCTGAGCTGGGAGTCATCTGAGCCAGCTCACAGGAAATGCAGAGAAAAGAGGTGTATCTAAGCACCAATGTCAGGCCTCTTACAAAACAGCAGGGGAAAAGGAGCTTGGTGATTAGGGTACTCACCTAGGAAGGGGAAGACCTGTTTTTATCAGACCTTGTTGCATGAATACTTAATATAAAATATGTATAATAGATCACCTGAAGTATTAGAACTTGGGTTCCCCTCCCCATCCCTTCTGCTAGACAATGGACTTCTGGTCATACATACACTTTTTCTTATTCAATAAATAATTAACTTTTCCATACAAAGTAAGACTTATTCAAAAGAAGGGAATGAGAAACACCAAATGCAGTTACTCTAGTTATATTTGGGTATGATGTGAGAGAAGCAAGTTCAAATTCCCTCAGACAAAAGAAGGACTTGCCTGGGTTTTCTACAGCCTAGGTGAGCATTTTAACCACTGAGCTATTAGCTGAAGTAGGCACCATTATCTCTTCCTGTGGCTGTGTTCTTTGCAGGCCCAGTCTGGGAAGTGTGCTCTGGGAAGAGTTACTGATTGGGTCTGGAGAGTACGATCAGCTGAAAAAAAGCTTAAGTTTTGGATGCTGATATTGCTTAGGCATGAGCCAGGCACTGAGCAGGTTAGCACTGTTATGACTGAGGGAGTTTTAGACATCTGCAGAAGCAAACATTTTGGCATTTAAGAAACTTTACTTTTGGAACAAGAGGTATCTGTACAGTTTTATGTGGTAGCCAGGAGGATCTCTGGCCTATGTACTTCTGTGGCTTTAGCTTAAAATGCCTGAGGAGGAAATTTAACTTGCTGACTACCCTTGAAATTTTACTAGCCAGTTACTGAAACATAAAAGCCTCCATGCTTGCCTAGGAAAGAGACAGAGGAATACTAGCAAGGACTGTGTTTACTTGTATGACCAAGACAAAGTGGATGGAAGAAGACTCTATAAAGAAATGGAAGGGTAGGTTCAGATTTCTGTGGTCAGTGGGGAAGAATCCAGAATTGATTGATTCAAATATGCAAAATATGAATACAAACTCTGTTAACTGGAAGAAAGGAAATACTACTAAATTTATTAGGTACAAAGAATTGTTTTACTAGTAGGAATATAATAATGGAAATTAATAAAAGTGCCAGCAAGTTACTTTTCATCTGCACTGTTGCTTGTAGAGATGCAGAGAAAGTGTCAAAACTTTTTCAAGCCCTGGTGATTACAGGAGGCTAATCCTTGGAAACTATATTTATATTGGATGTACCTAGCATGTGGTTTTCTGGAAATCTGTTGTTCTCTGTTGTGTTTTTTCAGATACAGCCCTGTATGGATAGTAGACAGTTCTGTCTCTGTCTCTTCATGCTTTTTTGCTGCTTTTATATAACTAGTATTTCTGTGTATACCAGTGAGGAGTCTGTTTCTGTCTTTAGACATATGAGAACAAAACCCTTCCTTTGTTTGAATAGTCTCATTCCCTTTTTTCTGTTAGAAACTACAGCACATCTTTAACTTGCTTTTAATCACATTTTTAACAACAAAAGGTATATTTGGTAATCCATCTATTAACCCTAGGTTGTCTACACAGTCTTCATGAAAAAAGGGTTTGGGATACTAAAGTTTACTAAAGAAACTAATTAATTCTGGTGCCTTGTTATTGAAGAAGAAATTGATCATGAATTTTGTGTACTTACCTCTCCAGGAGGAGAAATAAAATCCTTCTTTAAAAAAAGAAGGATTTCAACTTTTAAATTGTGGCTATCATTCCCTAATAATTCCTTGGCACTTATTTTTATGGGAAAAAGGAGTTGCTAGTAGATAGACATCTGCTTGCAGAATTTTGAGAACATCAAAAAATAATTCTGATTTTTCCAGATTACTGAACTTTTAACAGATGCAGATTAATCTGAATGCAGATTAATATCAATTTTAAAATTGACAGTTGTCATTCTGTAATTGCCTAATTGGATTTCCTCCTAGCAGTGTAGCACAGTAAGACTGACTTGCAACTATTTTAGCATCTTCGTAATCAATTACAAGAAAACCTTAGATTGATTCTAGCATTTAAATAATGGCTTGCAACGTGTTATTTCTTAATTGCTTCTTGTTTTGTTGTGATTTTGATTTCTCTACACTTTATTATTGCAGTGTTCTTAAACAGCATCAGATCCATGGTGGCTTTAGCCACATGTTCAGTTTTTCCTTTTGCCTGCTACAAACTATTAAATCTTAAAAATTCTTAATTCAGTAAAACCACTGTAGCCTGTATTGTCTATAAGCTTTTATTAAAATCTTTTATGCTTACACTAAATGCCTCTGACATGAAAGACTCAATTGGTCTAATAAAAGATATCACATCTACTTAAAGAACCTTGCCTGACATGAACAGAGTATTCATAGCTTACTAAACAATATTCCCTTAAAAATGTTCAACTACAAAAATAACACAGTTTTCTTCCCCCTGCAATATACATGTGCACACACCCAGTGAAGAAACAACTTTTGGGAGAGAAAATGAATCTTGGTTGAAGACCTGTATGCAGCTTGTCCATCTTGGCCTTCACCAAGTCACACCATCTAGAGAGTAGGCTGCTGCCTCTGAAAGCTTAAACATTTCTGAATTCATCTCTAAAGTACCACTCTGCCCTGCCTTCTACTGTAAATATGCCAACTTTGGCACACATCATTAAAAAAATTCTCTTTTGAACAAAATGGTCACTATGAAAACAAGTGGGTTTTCCTGACAATTGCTTGCAATGTAATTCTTAGGGGTACATGAAACTCAGGTTAAGACTTAGAATTTTCTTTGGAAAAGCAACTTATTTGAAGTAAAATACACTGCTGAAAACCAGCCTCAGTAATCAACTTCACAAAGTTTTTTTTTCTCTTTCTCTTCTTCTCCCCCTAATTCAGATCCCAGCACACTTAGATCACCATACTTCCACTTGTTCAATACTTAGTCTAGATAGCTTTAGTTAGCTCCCCAAATGGTGGCAGGCGTTCTGCATTCTGTTACGGTGAGGTGGTTTAAGTGTGATGTGGGATCCTTCTACTGGGGAGCTTGACTCATTAAAGAATGGGGTTTCCTTTTCTTAAGGCAGGCCAGGCTCCAGCCTCCTAGTGGATCCCTCTGTTAATTGTGGGGGACTGGTAGAAGATAGAAAAAATCAGGTGTCCGGAAAGGATTCTAGTTCTTGCTGGCACCGGTCCCTGGCCCACTGGAAAAAAAAATTGCCGGTCCGCCACATCAGATAGTTTGAGAAGCAGTGTTTTAGAGTATAGTAGTAAGGCATAGGGACTACTCAGTGTGCTTCTCATCTTGCAGTAGCATTGTGGGGGATCCAGGAGAGATTTCACATGTAGCAAATGAGTTTGTAGAAAAAACAGATTCAGCTCACAGATTACTAACTGAGTTAGCTGGAGCTAGTTGAGTCTGGTTTCACTGTGATTACTGTCTGCCTTGATCACGTAAGTGCATAGGCAGACCTGATTTTGAGGAAAGCTAGATGATTCCTGGTGATACACTCCAAGCTTAACTGGCTCACATACATAAAAGATACCCCTTTCTTTACTCCCCTCCCCCAGTCTCCTGCTAAAGAAGCAGAGCCCAGCTGTTTGCTGATTAAAAATATTTGCTTATTTTGATTTATATCTTCATCTCTGTGTAAAAAAGCTAAGTGTGGCTGAAGGGTTTAATAAGACTTTAGCTCCCCAGTGCATGTAGTGTGATTATTTTAACTAGCTACTTACTGACACAGTGGAAGAACAAAAATAATGCCCCTAATTGTATAAACACACCTCCAATGATCGAAAACCTTTTAAGAATATTGTTCTATAATCTTATGCTATTGGTTAACTATATTCCTTATCTCTGGAGGTGCTTTAAAATGTAAATAATGATGGATAGTTTTTTTATTCAATTGTTTAATGCTGATTCCATCCTTACTTCAAAGTAAAATGGAAGGTGAGGTACTTTGAGTGTGTGCTGTTTGGGGGAATTCCAGAGGTGCCTGAATTACTTAGGAGCACAAGTTGCTACTGTGCTCCTAAATAACTTGGGTCTAGATTTACAAACAAATTTAAGCCATTTACTACCATTTTAGGTGGCTAAATGCAATATCTACATGTAGCTGAGATCATCAACACCTTCCTTAGCTGCTTCCTGGTCCCATATATGCCTACATTTCAGACAGTGGGAATGTACAGAACATCTGAAGTCATGATGCTGCCTGAACTGTAGTGGGATTTGGGAATCTCAAACTAGGCATCCTGTTTTACCAGCAGGGTCTAGTCCATTAGGAATTCTCAGATGGTGCCTATTGGATTAAGACTCGCACAAAAAATAACCCCAGATAAGGTGCCAGCTGGCATGTATGCATGGGGCTACCTAATAATCCAGGTAGTCATGGCATTATTTGCCTGGACCGCTGTCTGCTTTGGAAGTGGGCCAGAAGAACCCCAGTCTAGGACCCAGGAGCACACCTAGTGACAAGGCTGTCTAGAGAGGGTGCCCTGGAGCTGAAGTTGGGAGTCAGGACCCTCAACTGGAATGGGAGCAAGACTCCTAAATCCTGGCCCAAATTAATTATTTACACATAAAGGATGAGCTTTACTCCAAATGAACCTGCAGCCTGGGTTTGTGCCCTTGTTCCACCTCCAGCAGAAAATATGGAAACAGTCACTAGATTAAAATGAGGTTTCTGGGTGTGCCTACACATTTATTAACACACCATAGTTACGATGCATTAAGTTTAGTGCCTGTAACCACAGGTACTCAATGCGCTGTAGCCGGCGCTACTGCCCCTGGGCAAGATGAACGGGGGTTGGGGTTTTTGGTAACGGTGGTGTGCATTAGCCCGGGCCTCGCGTGCCACGCCACCATGTGCGGTACGGCGACTTTGCTGCCCGCACGTGTCCTGCGGCCTAGGCCCGGGCTCCTGAACTGCCGCGGCCGGGACGAGGGAGCTACCGCCCCTTCCCGCCACACCCGCAGCCCGCGGCACCTACGGAGCCGGTGGGGACGCGCCAAGGGCTTGCTCCTGCCAGACGCAGCGTCAGTCCTCGCGGCAGAGGCCGGCTCCGCCCCGCCGAGCCGAGCCGAGCGGGGCCGGGCCGGGCCGGGGCGATGTGGGGCTGCAGCGCGCTGTGCCGGGCGCTGGCGGCGGGGGCCCAAGGCCCGGCCGGAGGAAGCGGCCTGCGGCGCGGCGCGGCAGGCGGTGAGTGCCGGGGCTACGGCGGGGCCTGCTCCGGGCGGGGGTGCAAGCCCGGGCGGGCCCGCGGTTGATCCCGGGCTGTCGGCCTCGCGTGCGCGGGCAAGACAGGGCAGGGGCGGGCCGAGGAGGAGCCGGAGCAGAGCCTGCGAGCCTCCCTGGAAGGCCCCGGCCCCGGCCCTTCCCCGCGGATCCGGCTTCGTGGCTGCTGCCTCCGGGTTGCCCTCGAGCCTGGTGCTGGGCCGCGACCCCCCCGGGCCCGGGCCCCTCTCAGGCGGGCGACCACCAGTGCTGCGCCCCGGACGCATCTGCCCAGGAACCTGCGTCCTTAGACCCACACGGCTACGGCTAGCAAGTGCTCCTCAGGGAGCCGCGTGTCCGCTGTCACCCCGCTTCAAGGACACCTGCTGCACCGGGGAAGATGTTTCGGCCTCCTCAGGGCTGCTCAAACCGCTTGTCTGTGTTTAACCCTCCCCAAGGCGAGAGATTTATTTCTGCACGTACCCAGAACTGTCTCACAGGTCGAAGCCCAGCCGGGTCTGGAGACAAGACCTCTTCCAGGCCGCATCGCCGGAGGGGCCGGGTGCAGCGGGTGGCCGTGGAGCGTGCAGACGGGGGCGCGTTTCCTTCTGAAGCACCCGCTGGTGTCGCTGCCGTAATCTGCTGGTGAGGGCCTGCATGTGGGAGGCCCAGGTTATAGGGTCTTTGGTCTGAGAAGGTTTGAGCATGCCTGTGTTAGGCGGCAAGTCAAGTGTGGGCTCTTTCTGCTCCTCTGCTGCAGAGAAAAAAGTTTGTGGAAACAGGAAGTGAGATTACAAGAAGTATGACTGTAGTGTAGGGCAGGGGTGCTGAACCCCACATACAGGCTACAGAGGCATATCATCCAGCTTACTGGCTAAACTTCATTATGAGTGCTAAACTTAATGTGCCATAATTATGGCACGTTGATGAATCTGGTGGCAGGGGAGCAGCAGCAGTGCTAATTGCCTCTCCTTGATGCCAAACTTCCAAACCCAGGGGAACCCCGTAGGCTAGATCATGTGGCCCTGCATGCCACAGCGCACCAGTGTGTGACCAGATTGGTAAGTGAGCAGCGCTGGCCAGACCGTGGTAGCGCATAGCTGGATTGGGATGGTACAGGATCCAGCCCATGGACAAACCCCACTGGACTCATAGTTTCATAGATGTTAGGGTCAGAAGGTACCTGTTAGATCATGGAGTCTGACCCCCTGCCCTGGGCAGGAAAGAGTGCTAGGGTCAGATGACCCCAGCCAGGTGTTTGTCCAATCTCCTTTTAAACACATCCAAAGAAGGGGACAGCATCACCTCCCTTGGAAGCCTATTCCATATTTTGGCAACCCTTACTGAAGAATTTTTTCCCAATGTCCAATCTGAATTTGCTCTCTTCCAGTTTGTGGCCATCATTTCTAGTTACACCGACAGGCGCCCTAGTAAACATTGTATCCCCTGTTTCTTGCTGGCCCCCCTGATGAGTTTGTAGGCGGCCACGAGATCACCTCTCAGCCTTCTCTGGCAGAGCCTGAAGAGGTTCAGGTCTCCCAATCGGTCCACGTAGGGTTTTTTCTGTAGGCCTTTAACCAGAAGAGTGACCCTCCTCTGAACCCTCTCCAGGCCATCCACATCCCTCCTGAAGTGTGGCACAACACTGGACGCAGTACTTCAGCTGCAGCCTGACCAATGCTGCATAGAGGGGAAGTATCACCTACCTAGACCTGCTCTTGATGCACCTACTTATGCAAGAAAGAGCGCAGTTAGCTTTACTTATTACCTCATCACACTGGTGACATGTTCATTTTGGAGTCCACTACGCCCCTTGAGATCCCTTTCCACAGTTGTGCTACTCAGAGTGGTACCAACCAAGCTGTAGGAGTGTTGATGATTCTTCCTCCCCAGGTACAACACATGACACTTACCCTTGTTAGACTGCATCCTATTCTGTTCAGCCCATTTCCACAGCCTGTCCAAATCAGCCTGGATTCGCTCCCTGCTGTCTACTTTGTGTACCTCCCCGCATAATGTGGTGTCATCAGCAGACTTGGACAGGGTGCTTTCAACTCCCTCGTCCAAGACACTAATGAAGATATTGAATAGTACCGGTCCCAGGACAGAGCCTTGGGGGACTCTGCCCGCATTTCTCCAGGTAGAAACCGACTTGTCCACCACCACTCTCTGGGTGCGTCCCATAAGCCAATTTTCTACCCAGTGGACTGTGTAATAATCTACATTGCAACTGTTTAGTTTATTTATAAGAATTAGGTGTGACACTGTGTCAAAGGCCTTTTTAAAATCTAAGTAAATAACATCTACCTCTCTTCCTTCATCCCAGCATTTTGTGACCTGGTCATAAAGTGCAAGGATCTGCCTGCTATGAACCCATGCTGATTGCCCCTTAGCATCATTTTACCCTCTGGTCCCCCAAAAATGTGATCCTTAACAATTATCTCAAAGGTCTTACCAAGGATAGAGGTGAGACTAACTGCCCTATAGTTACTGGTTCATGTTTCCTCCCCTTCTTGAAAATAGAGACCACGTTGTCCCTTTTCCAGTCCTCTGGGACCTGTCCTGAGCACTGGCAGCTCCACTGAGACTCCAGCTAATTCCCTAAGATGAAGATCATCAGGACCTGTTGACTTAAATACATTCAACCCCTCCAGGTGCCCCTTTACTAGGTCAGCTCGAACAGTTGGTGAGTTGGTATCTACACTGGTCTTACCTAAGGTCCCAATGGGATGCGTATTTGTATTAGTGTGCAGGAACACGGATGCAAAAAAATCATTTAGAAGCTCCGCTTTGGCTATCCTATCTGTTGCCAGTTGCCCTAGTTCATCCTGAAGGGGCCCTAAGTTACCCTGCCCCTTCTTTTTGCTTCCTGTGTACTTAAATAATGACTTTTTGTTGTCCTTAACTTTTGTTGCCAGCCTAAGCTCCATTTCCACTTTGGCTTTCCTCACTGCTTCCCTGCAAGCTCAAGCCAAGCAGATATTCCCCTGCTTGGTAGCTGGTAGGGCCAGGAGGCTGGGCATAAATGGCCTATGGCCTTCTGATACAGTATGGGGGTTTCTGGGCAAGGGGAGAGTCCATGGTTCTGGTCCCTGCTTTAGGGTGTTTTTGTGTATTTTATATTCAGCATTCACTGGATGAAATGGAGAAATAGACCCAACTCCATTAACTGCTCAGCATTTTTTAAAAGAAAAGAGTGACTGCTTTACTCTGAAAGAATTGTTTTAAGACTTTAGTTTAATTAAATAGAAGAATCTGCCTACCTCCCATAGTCGAGCACCAAGACTGGAGAGAGGTTCAGCACATGCCCCTGTTCTCTACTGGCTAAACAGGGATCCAGGTTTTCTGTTTGCCACACAAAAATTCAGTAACATTCAGATGTTCTATTTTTAAGGAGAAAAAATGTGGAAGACAGTGGGTTTCCCCTTGCAGGCTGGCTCCCCACCACTGCATGCAGTCCAGGGGGACATGGGGGGCTCATGCCCCCCAGATCTGTGCATGGGGAGGGGGTGGATGCAGGCTGTCTCCTGTAGGCTCAGGCTCCTTGCGCTGCTGCCCTCCCCCTGGGGCCTCGGTGGCCCAGCGGGTGAGGCCCAGCACAGCAGGATAGAGCAGGACAGGGAAGCTGGGTGCCACCGCTGGAAGCCTTGTGCTGCCATGACGAGGCACCCCCTGCCTGCCTGGCAGCAGTAGGGCCAGCAGCATGGAGTTGTACCCCTCGCTGCTGCCAGGTGGACAGGGGGTACCTCACCATGGCGGCATTGGACTCCCAGGGGTGGCACTGAGCTTCCCCACCCTGTTCTGCACTGCCAAGCTGGGTCCTGCCTGCTGGGACTTGGAGGCCCTGGGACAGGACAAGGAGCCCAATCCTCCAGCAGCAGGCAGGCGTCATCTGCCTTCCCCTGCCCACAGGCTCTGCGCTCTGCTCTGCCTCAGTAGTTGCCGCCTTCCTTGAGCAGCAGCAGGGCTTTGGGTGCCGCTGGGGTAGGGGGCAGGGGCTGTGGACTCAGGTCTCTGGCCCCATAGCCTTGGCAGCTGGGGGCCCCCTCCGGCACGGCTGGGGCCGTGGATGGGGAGTGAAGGCACCAACAGATCCCAGGGGGCTGCGGGTGGGGAGTGAGGGGCACCAAGAAGGCTGTGCTTCTGAAGTGCCTATCTTTGTCCATGCCATGTCATAGGGAGCCTAACATTAGGTTCTGGATTCTGCTCTGGTGACCAGACACCTACAGACTAGGCACTACGGTTCCTGTTTTGTAGGAGCCAAAGTCCTTTATTGGATCCAGCTCTTAATAGCTCGAACATACTGATCAGTAAACAATATGTTTGAGCTCTTTTTATTTGTATTCTGTACTTCCAGTTTTGTGAAGGCATGCGTGTCTTTCATGTTCCCTTTTTTAGCTGTCATATTTTTTGTCACTTAATTGCTTTATCATAAATTATCTAAATTATAAATAGTTTAGTATTGAGATTCCCTCTTTCCTCTCTCCCTCCCTGCAGGGTCACTGGCAGGAGGCTGACTGCAATACAAATACTTAACCTAAATAATTTAGTGTTATCTGCAGCTTTTGTTACATCTCTATCCTCACCCTTGTTTGCAGAATATTAGTAAATGTATTAAATGATGAAGAACCTTCTACGAGACCTTGAGAGACCCAACTGTTAACCTTTTGCCATGATGAAGACTGATCATGTAACTCTATTCTTGACTCTGTGGCTTCTAGGCATTTCTTTTTATTCATGACCATGCTTCACTTTGCTAGCAGCTCAGTTACTTCATAGTTAAGTCCTGTCTGAACTCTTGGATGTATACCATTTGGAGTCTGGTGCCTCAACTACTTTATTTCTACCCAGGAGAACTTTTACAGTCTTTTCTCTGATGCCTGATGAAGGGTGTCCGTGCCCAAAAGATTGCAATTAAAAAAATGTTTTTGGAAAAATCTTCTTGGTCTAATAAAAGATATCACCTCTACCACAAGCCCTGATTGCTCAATTTTAAGTTGGCTCCAGTGCTTCTTCTGACACCTTGGTCTCTGAGAGGATATCATTTTTATTACCAGGAAATAGAGAAACACAGCTACTGGACTTTCTAACATCAGACTTCACCACAGAAGAAGCAAAAATATAACCTGAGGAATGTCTCTATTGCTTCCTTAGTGTTTTGGAGTACAATGCTGAAAATCATGGCCCAGCCCACCACTTCCTCCTCCGTGTGCGCCAACCTAAAAATGAGAGTGGACCTGTCCTGCTATTCACAAGCCCGTGGTTTGGTGTGAGAGCAGTACCAGGGGTTACTCCTTAAGGGCCCTTCATTGCCTCATTTTTGGGTTTGATGCATGCAGAATTGGGAGCAGATGGAGGAGTGTTTGGTGGCACGCTCAAGGGTGGCATGGAAGTAGTATAGCCATCTCCTGTTTTTGTCAGAAATGCTCTTGCATTACTCTCTTTAAACCCCTAGGACTGCTTCTCAAACTTTTCCTCAGCAGGACCCCGTTTCCTCAGCATGGCCCCTCAGTGCCAAGCCACAGCTGCCTACCCCTATGTCCTCATCTGCTGATGTTGCAACCCCATTTGTGGTTGCAACCCACCGTTGGGAACCACTGCCCTAGGATGTAGCAGACCCTCTGAGTCTTTTACTGACTGCCTGCTTCTATATGTTTAAAGAACAGTCACTTGTTTGTTTGAACACTTTTAGGTATTTTCTCATCAAATTCCATGTTGGCTTTCTAATTGCCCTCTTATTTCTTGCCTGTTGTAATCTGCCCTATGGTTTATTGGCTTCTTCATGTTAAGATTTCCAAATATTGAAGGATTTATTTTTGTCTCTAACAGTGTTTGCCGTATTGGATTTTTTTGTTTTTCTTGTTTTCATAGTGACCTTTTTGTTCATGTCTCCTGAGACTGTAAAGCTATGTGCCACCTTTAAGGATTTTTTTACTTTCTTTACCCTTAACTCTTTTTCCTTTTAATTAACCTACTTTTTAAGATCAGTTTTTAAAAGTTAATTTCACTCTAACACCTTTTGGTGTCCTACCTGCCTTTGGATGTTGAACTTAATGATATTGCAGTTACTCTTACTTAGTGATTCGGCTACTGTTACTTCTCAAAATAGCTCCTGTGTTACTTATAGCTAAGTCAAGAATAGATCTCTTATTGACTTTAGAACTAGCTGTTCCAAGAATTAATTCATTAACATTTAGAAAAAGTTTCTCTTAATTCTGCTTTGCTGTGCCATCTCACCAATTTGTAGATGCGTGGTTGAAGTTCCTCTATTACTGTCTTCCCAGGTTTTGCTGCCTTTTTGCTTTGCTGAATGCTGTGTGTTCATTTACTTCTATCAGTTCAGAGGCAGCTTAGTTTCAGTAATATCTGGTATTCCTGCAGATTGGGATTGGTATCCAGATAGATTCAACTGTATAGTCCCCGATGCTCAATTTTTTTTCTCCCTGTAGAATCCTTTTCAGTCGTCTCTCCTGTATAGCTAATAACCACCTAGTGCAGTATGCCATTGATTTTTGTCATTCTCTTAAGTTTCTGTAATGCATGTCAAGAGCCTTATCAATTGCTAAGAAGTCTAATGACCCTATTTTTGCTTTTAAATTACTTTTATTTGTGTATGGATATTAACAGTTTTTTATTTTTGAGTTTTCATTTTACTCTGTAATCCGAGACTCTGATTTTATAGCAATTTTTATTGCTCTCATTTCTGTTTTAGTTCAGTTATATTTGTATCCATTAGCAGACAGGATACAAAGATAGTACTTGTGTGATTGTCATTACCAATAATGTGCCTCAGATTATCCTGCCATTTAAAAAATATATTTACTGTTTGCTTCTCATTTTCATACTTGTTCTTCTCCCCATTAGAAAACTGGTCCCCTGTGTTGTGGAGGGACATAAAATGTGCTAACAGTTTGACTACAGAGTTTCTGTTTCATGCATTTCTACTGCATTCATGTTTTCTTTTTAACTGAGTAAATTCCCACTGAGGGAGAGAGATTGATTTAGGAATGTTATTGAACAATTTTATACCCGTCTGTAAAACTAAATCCAAATCCCGGCCCCTACCTTAAGGGCGGGTGGAGGTTAAGAGGTGTGGCATGACTGACCTGCTGTGCAGGGCTTGGGGTTTGGGAATTTGGCAGGAGGATGGTGGTACTAATGGCAGGAGGGAATTTGGCAGGAGGGTGGTTGGTGGTACTAATGGCCAGCACTCCCCCACTGCTAAATTTCTGGATGTTGAGAACCCCATGGACCAGGTAGGATGTCTCTGTAGGCTACATTTGGCCCATGGGCTGGAGGTTGAGCATCCCAGTCTACGCAGAACAGATTACAAATGTGGACTGATGAGAATCAAGAATCACATGGGAACTATGGGATTTCTGGTGACGTGGCATTGATTAAAATGCCTGAGGATATGTATGGTAGTGGGAGAAGTTTGAGTGCACTGGAAAATTTGGGGGCAGGCAGCAGAGGGAAGCAGCCAGTACTAAAGTGATCTGGTGAATTTTGGTCATGGGTTACTGCCAGGAAAGTATTTTTCTCTTATTCCATACCCTCTCTGCCCCTTCCCCCCACTCCTTATCCCCCACTTCCACACTGCTTCTCTGCAAGCTGTCTGGAAAAAAATCTGTGGCATTTTAACCTTTTGGCAAGTTGTATCTGTTTTACTTTTCGATCATCATAAAGCTATTGATTTTCTAATTTATGCAGTTCGCCATTTTGGCCAGTTATTTGAGACACACCCATGGGTGCTATGTGGAAACTATAATTGGAAAACACACCTGCAATCCAGTAATACATTTGGCTGTCTCTCTGAAATGAGAAATGCCATGTAAGTATAGTATACTAGAATTATGTAAAACAATGAATGTAATTTACTGAGAAAAAAGAATACCATATTTTCTCACATACAGCATGCACCTCTTCTCCAAAAATTGCTGCTGGAAATTGGAGTGTGTATTAAATGTGAGAAATATGATAAGATGGAGTTCTACAGCTTACTGGGTGAAACAATGTAAAATCTACACAATCCACCAGGAGCAGAGCAGTGAGCCAGCTGAGCTCCCTAGCTGCTGGTAATCAGGTACTCGCGACAAGGAAAATTTTTTTTCTTAATTCTGTCTTTCAAAAAGTTGTGTATTATATTATGTGTTATGTTGTATGTGAGAAAATATGGTATGTTGACGTGTCATGGCAATTTGACAATCTGATAATGAAGTCACTGCTGAGACAGGCTTTTCAGATTTCTTGCCATATTAAAATTGCCTTAAGACATTTAATCTGTTTTACAGACTAAATTATTAATACATTGCATGCAGTTTAAATATTTTTAAACAAATGAGAAAAGGAGAGAGACTTTAAATTTTCGGCAGTGGAATTTAAATGAGTAAAGGTAAATTTATCTGATTTTTTTTCCTCTCACTCATAAAGGATATTTCTTACACTTTTAATCCAGCTTTTAATTTTTTGTGTTGGTGCCTGGTGTATCAGGTTTGGTTGCATGACTTTTGGCTTTTTTTGCAGGTCTGCTGCAAGGCGACTGTTCAGTGCTTCACACACAACAGTGGACCCAAAGGAAGTGAAAAAATTCCAGCTTTTGGCACACAAGTGGTGGGATGAACAAGGAGAATATTCACCCCTTCATTCTATGAATGACATCAGAGTGCCATTTATTAGGTACAGTTTGAAAATATTTAAACTTTTTAATGTTTTATCCCAAGCCATCCTCTAAGACAGTGATTCTCAGCCAGGGTGTCGCAGCACCTTAGGATGCCTTCAGATCTTTTCAAGGGTGCCCTGAGTTGCCATGCAGTGTTAGTACTGTTAGGTGCACAAATATGATTCACAAGAAAAACTCAGAGATTTCAAATGAGAATACACAGTGTTAAGAACGTTCTGATCTGCTGTGGTCTGTCTGAGTTCTTTGCAACAGAAGAGCTCTTCTATTACTTCTCTGTAGTAAAAAAAAATGAGTGAAACGAAGAGCTAGCATTTTCCAAGGGGTGCCTCAAGTCTAGCGGGTATCTCAAATCTAAAAAGGTTGAGAACCCCTGCTCTAGGAGATGTAAAAGAGTTAAAGATGGGGCATGCCTTGGTTTAACTATTTAGACATCTTTAAAACAGTTATCTCAATTAAACCCACTTGTATCTTTGTGCATGTATACTCTATTTCAGGGATACTTTATTGAACCTGAGTAGTGATCATCAGCTGGGAAGTCCTTTGTCTGGCATAAAGATTCTAGATGTTGGCTGTGGCGGAGGATTATTGAGTGAAGTAAGAGACAGAGTTTGTTCTTGTTTCTCTTTTTAACGAGCTTATGGAGATTTTGAAGTTTATGATTTGTTTAACTTCTAAATTCTGGGGATGAATAATTTCCTCCCTTTTCTACGGTACTGGTGTCTTAATTACTGAATGTTGTAGAGTACGATACATATAGGCTGTGGCCTGTTATACAGCTGTGCTCCATCTGAAACCTTAAGGTCATCCATATAAATAGATCCCTCAAATAACCTCACAAACAGAAGAATAGCATAATTCTTTTCAAGAATGCCTTTGGAAAGTTATCACAACGTGGTTTGGAGATTTATTAATGACCATTCTTGTTAATAAAGTAGCAGTCCAATAGGTTCCATTTTCAATCTATTTTTTGGATGCAAATGCACAGTGATTTTTAAATATTTGCTTTTTTGTCTTAAATTTTTATACTGGGGTAAAATCCTCATCTGTGCCTTTACCTCATATAAAACAAGAATACAAAGCAGCCTAAAGAAGCCCTGGGAGCTTTATAGGCAGTAGAGCGATTATCCTGGTGCACCTTCTGGAAGACAGATGACATTAAGGTTGTTTCTTGAGGATCCCTTTGTGAATCTGGGGACAGGAAGT
Organism: Crocodylus siamensis; assembly: GCF_052110815.1. Taxonomy (NCBI): domain Eukaryota; kingdom Metazoa; phylum Chordata; order Crocodylia; family Crocodylidae; genus Crocodylus; species Crocodylus siamensis. Next base: position 79,660,107 of record NC_143395.1, on the reverse strand, counting down.
ATGTTGAGAGCAGGAGTTCAGCACTCAGGTTCTGGGTGCTGCTGTGGTCAATAGGGGCAGTGCTGGATAGCTGTTCTAATTTACACAGGTCCTCAGCGCTATGTAAATTGTTTTTGGAATATCTCCAGCCAGTAGAACACCCCAGGATCAGGAAGCCTCAGGGTTGATTTCTAAGCTTATTGAGGTATAGAATAGAATATCACTGTAGGTCTCTGTCCAAAGGTGATACCTTCCTCCTTCTCCTTACTCCTCAAGCCTTTCCTAGTGGGTTGAACAATCCTTTAGTCATGATAGAAGAAGAAAACTCATCCTTTCTCTGCTATCAAATAGTTTTTATTTCCCACCCTCCCACCAAAAGAAGACACAAACCAGATGCAACAAAAACTACGTTAGAACCATGAAATTACCTTAATCTTTGCCTTGTCTGGGAAATATTAAAATAACGTGACTTGGTTCAACAAAGCTGTGACACTCGTGCAGTACACAGGAGCATTAAATTGCAGGTGCACACTTGAAATGCAGGCATTGTGCATCAGATATTGTTTTAAATTTCCAAATTCCCCTGGTAAACAAGTATACATAAGGTGCTGTCAGTGCATAATGGCAAACCCAGTGGTGCTTGTAACTTTCACAAAGGGAATAACTAATGAATTTAAGGTTGTAAGAATACAAATTTGGTCCTGTACAACCTGTTTCAGTTTCAAAAGAGGTGATAATGATGGTGTTAACTTAAGTAAGATGACACTGGAGAAACTTCAGTGACACCCAAGATTGACACTATCCTAGTAAACATTGGTGTGTTCAATTTTCAGTACTGAGCAGGCTTCACAGATAGCCATGTATCAAATAGCCATTAAAAAGATATGTGGATTTACCATTACAGATAGATGTAGAGGAAAAGAATGACCACATGTATTCTCTCTGTTTGGTTTTCTCTTATCACTAAAGAGGAGAAAAAATTCTACTGGGGCAGCAAAGTGGGCAAAGAACAATTATTCTAAGAACATTAAAAACAGACTAACATTTTTCCAGTGGAATTTATCGTGTTGGAAAAGTGGAAAATCTAAATTCTTTGTTGTGTATCATCTCCAAGAAATCTTTCAAATAATGCTGTAGGATCAGAACCCATTCTCATGGCTATTTGTCTCATTCTTCTAATGATGATTTTGCAAGCAAATTTAATTCTGCTAGTTTACGTAGAACTTACATAAATTGTTTTCAAGCTGAGAATAAACAGTGCTCCATATCATTAGCCTCTAGGTAGACTGGGAGCTTCGGTTACTGGAATAGATCCTCTGGAAGACAACATTAGAACAGCTGAACAGCACAAATCATTTGATCCAGATCTAGACAAGAGAATACAATACAAATCTTGTTCATTGGAGGAGATTGCAGAAGAGTCTACAGAAACCTTTGATGTAATCGTAGCTTCTGAAGTAGTGGAGCATGTGGCTGACCTAGAAACATTTATCTCATGCTGCTATCAAGTGTTAAAAGTAAGCGGGTTCTTTGTTTTCATTTAAGAGGTGTTATTCACCTTTAATATTAAGATTTTTTTTAAAAGAAATGAAAGAGGTTACAGAGACACCTGAGAAGCCTTAATGATACCATCACATAACACTGCAGAATTATCAGGATGTCCAGTACAATGTGCATAGGGCCATACAAAGTCAAATATGAAAGAAACTTTCTGTAGCCTGATGGAAGAGGATTTGGCAGGTAAGTTGATGGTATCTAAAGATATGAATTGAATCTAAATTCTTTTCTCATGTAATTTTATTCTGACTCTAGCATTAAGTCAACACGTATCCTTGATTGCTTTGAAAGAGGGTAATTTATATTTAATACTCAAATTTTGTTTCTTCTTCTTTATTAACCAGAAACAAGTATATAAGGATGTTTGTTCCAGTGTGCTAACTGGGGCTCTCCTTTATTTCATTGACTCATCTTTGTCCATATAAGAAGGAACATAATTTTATTTGAACAGGAAACTTTGCTATTTAACGTGAGGGCATAGAATCAATGAGTTGGAAGGTACCTGGACAGATCATCTAGTCCAACCCCCTGCCATGGCCACAAAGGAGCTCTGGGGGTGGCAGGGGTCATAAGACCCCAGCTAGGTGCCCATCAAGTCTTCTCTTGAAGATCCCCAGGGAAGGTGAGAGGACCACCTCTCTGGGAAGCCTTTTCCAGGCTCTGGCCACCCTTACAGTGAAGAAGTTCTTGCTAATATCTAACCTAAACCTGTCCTCCCTCATCTTGTGGCCATTGTTCCTGGTGACTCCAAGGGGGACCCTGGTGAACAGACTTTCGCCGAGTCCCTGCTGCTGGCCCCTGATAAGGTTGTAGACAGCCACAAGATCCCCCCTCAGTCTCCTCTTGCAGAGACTGAAGAGATTCAGGGTCCCTCAGCCTCTCCTCATAGGGCTGGCCACGGAGGCCCCCAACCATACGAGTGGCCCTCCCCTGGACCCTCTCCAGGTTCTCCACATCTCTCTTGAAGTGCAGTGCCCAGAACTGGACAGAGTACTCCAGCTGCGGCCTGACCAGCGCCGCATAGAGGGGTACCAATACCTCTCTGGACCTGTTAATGATGCCCCTGTTGATACATGGTAGGGTGCGGTTGGCACTGCCTATTGCTTCGTCGCATTGGCAACTCATATTCATCCTGGAGTCAATCCTGACTCCAAGATCCCTCTCTGCCTCTGTGCTGCTGAGAGGGTCAGCCCCTAACCTATAACCATGCTAGTTCCCTCTCCCCAGGTGCAGCACTGCACTTGTCCTTGTTGAACTGTATCTTGTTCAGATCCGCCCACTTCTCTAACCTATCCAGGTCTGCCTGGATGCGGTCCCTGCCTGCCGGTGTATTCACTTTACCCCACAGCTTGGTGTCATCAGCGAACTTGAACCGGGTGCTCTCTGCACCCTTGTCCAGGTCGCTAATGAAGATGTTGAATGGCACCGGCCCAAGGACCGAGCCCTGCGAGACTCCGCTGCCCGCACCCTGGGGGACTCCGCTGCCCACACCCTCCCAGGTTGACACTGACCCGTCCACCACCACCCTCTGGGTGTGCCCGTGGAGCCAGTTTGCCACCCATGTGACCGTGCATTCGTCAGTGCTGCAGTCCCTCAGTTTGCCCACTAGAATTGGGTGGGACACTGTGTCGAAGGCCTTCTGGAAGTCTAAAAAGATGACATCGACTTCCTCCTTCTCATCTAGCTCTTTGTTACCTGACATGGCAACTTTTGTTATTTTACTTCTGCCAACAAGTTCTTTTTCTATAGTACATTTTTTGCTTAGCTTAAAAAAACAAAACAAAACAATTTGCATTGGCTCATTAAAAACATCTTTGCTTCATTGATTCCCTGTAGCAGAGTTATTTGCAAATTTTGCTGCTGTAAGTACTGAAAAATTGCTGGAAATCTTGCTGTCTTGGCTGGATTCTAAAATGGAAAATTACCTTCTATGTACCAAAAAGACATTCTGTAGTTTCCTTGATGTTAATCTCTACTTTTTCTCTAACTTGGGGTGTTTGAACAAGATGTTTACTGTGGAGCTACCCAATTAGCTCTGCAGTAAACAATTCAGCATCTTCACATGCAGCCCTATTAGGCCACATGAAATTAATAAACTCCGCAGCAGGATAGGACTTGTAAACACAAGTCCTATCCTGCTGCGGAGTTTTTTCTTGTGCAGCAGTGCATGTATAGATGCTGACAGAGCTGGCTTGGGCACAAGGGTGCTTCAGTATGGTGGGCAGCCTGTCAGCCAGCCCCTGCACAGCACTCTGAACCAAGCTGGAACAGCCCTGGGTTGGAACATGTCTACATATTAAATATTAAGTTGTACTTCTAAAAACCTGAGTTTACCTCTGTGCTGTACCCATGACCACTATTGAGAAGCACATACTGCCCGTTCACTCCCATTCAGCATGTGCCAAATCCTAGAAAAAAAGTAGCCTTAAAGCAGCTTTGAGCATATACCTAACACCTCTTTGCCTCACGTACACTTCTTGGTGCATGCTGATGGCTGCTCTGAGGCACTGGCACTGCACCATTTGTGGGATTTGGCACATGCCAAGAGCAATTGAGCAAGTGGGGAGGTGCTTCTTAGTGGTGGTGTTAAGCATGGCTGAGAGGTGATATAGAGAGGCCCTCAGTAGCTACAGAAAACATCACCAGATCCTGATTTATCTATCATCTGTCATAAAACATGCCCCAAAATGAGAATAGCTCTGGTTCTCTCAACCCACAGTTTTTGGGTGGACAGATTCTACATCAGGAATTTGAAATAATTAATCTTAGGCTTTTTTCTCAATTAAGTTCACTGATGAGTATGTTGTTCTTTTCCTATTAGCCTGAAGGCTCATTATTCATCACTACACTCAGCAAAACACAATTGTCCTATGTCCTGGGGATAGTAGTCGCAGAAAAAATAATGGGCATTGTGCCAGATGGTACTCATGACTGGGAGAAGTTTATTACACCTGAAGAGTTGGAGCGCCTGTTAGAATCAAGTAAGTGTCAGAAACATATTGCAGGTGTACTGCAGGTGTTGCTGTTGATAATGGCAGTTAGTTGGGAGCTGTATAGCCAAACATGTTTAGTAATGCAAATAGAACTTTTCCACATCTAGGTTATCAGTTCATTTTTGGCCATGGTTATGCATAGTTTAAAGCTTGTTCACACCTGATAGCTTCTCAGCCAGCTATACATAATTAAATGGGTCTTGTTCAGTGACAACAGTAGATAAAATAATTATCACAATGAGGCCTTTTTTTATGGTCTAAGCAGAGAGGCAGAGAAATTTGCATCCTGTTGTGATGTTTCATTTCTCAGAGATGTTTCCTGTAAATCAGGATTGAGATGCTTAATCTGTCAGCATTCAGCAGCAACACTGTTGCTTCACTGAATGACACCTTTGTGTAAGCAGAGGGATTTTTGTCTGTGTGACTGTCACTCACAACACCTGTTATTAGCCTTGCATTCATTCCAAGTCTTCACTTAAAAGAAGTCTGAAGCAGACAGCTTGATTTTTAAGTAAAGCTTGAAAGAGTACATCATCATGGTCAGATCAAAACCTCTCCAATTGTTCCAATAATTGGCTTAAAAGATTCTGTACTGAGGTGTTGGAGTTTTTATTTTGTTTCTTTCTGCCAGCCACTTTTTGTCTCCAGATAATTTGAAGTGCATGGTGGTGTATGGGGCTTTCTTTTTGTGTGGTTTCTTTTGGATTTTTTAAACTCGCATGAATCTCGCTGTAAACAAGGTAATGCATGAACTTGGCTCTATTCTGTCTAGGTTTTTCTGCTTTCATCCATGTAGTACCCAAATGTCTCCTCATAATGCCTTAAGCAACATGACTGTGTCAGATTTGTTCTCTCATCCTTTCCCCAAGGAAAGCAGCATGTGCCATGGAATGTCTTACTATGATCAGGTTTTTAGGTGTTTTATTTTGTCTTCTATTACAAATTGTGTTGGGATGATATAGCATCAGACAGTGAGTCAGAGAGAGGAGGATAGGATCATTGCATTACTTCTATTCATTAGATTTATATGCTGCCCTCCCCAAGAAGGCCTAGGACACTTACAGTAAAAGTTAAAAACAAGTTACTGGTTGTGAAACAACAGCAGACCTAAGAGGTAGTTTCTCAGATTCCTTGATCTAAATTCTTTTTTGCCTCTTTTTTTTAATTTAATTTAAAGGTGAACCTTTTTCATATACTTAAATCAGTCTGTTGGTTTGGGTATGACCAGTTTCTGAAATATTTGGCCAATTATGTAGCTTCCCAGTTGTACAGTAGTATTGCTCTAAACAAATGCGCTTTCTTGTACTGAACTTAGTTTTGAATCTGATATATATGTATTTTTTATAGATGGCTTTTTAGTCAAGGCAGTGAATGGAATGTTGTACAACCCCTTCTCAGGGTCCTGGAGTTGGATTGAAAGTACTAGCATTAACTATGCATTGCATGCCATGAAATCTAAGGCACAAGAACAGTCAAGTTCAAGAGAGCCAATTTCAGAGGCAGAAGAGGAGCAGCACCCAGCCAGAGCTAATACCAGCACAACTGTCTAAAGCATATGCTGGTAAAGCCTACAATGGGAAGATTGGGATAGACATATGTAATAAAACTATCTGGAGCAACACATCTACTTGTTTGCATTACTTGTAGTTAAGCTGTTTTTTGCAATGTGTTTCAGAACAATTTTTCATTATCTCAGGAATCACATGGATTTTAAAATGAACAAAAGTCTTGGAAAAGACTTGTTTTCTAGGGGGAAAAGTGCAAACCTAGCAGTATTTGTTACAGGGCTCATACAAGTGATGGTTTTTAGAGTCCTTTCTCAAAAAGTTGAGAAGCTAAAGAATAACAGCTAACTGCTGGATTCTGTTTGGAGTGGCTTTTAAAATGAAATGCTGAAGTGTGGTAATTAGAATAATTAAAATAAAATGTTTAAATCACTCAAGTATACTACTCTAAGACTTGTGGCTAAGTGTAAACAATTTGAAGAACCAAAACAGCAACTTTCCTCTTTCTGATTGTGATCCCCATAAAAAGAAGTGTAAGGACAGCTGACTCCTTTGTCCTATAGTTGAGCCTTCTATGGCTAGTCGTGCTAGTTCTGCAGGTAGTCAAACCACACTTAAGAATTTGGTCTCTTATTGGCAATCCTTTGCACCTCACAAAAGTGGAAGCTGTTATCAGCATTTCTAGCAAAAAATGTATTATGACCTGTCATGGGCCAGAGTCAGTTTGGTCACACCTGTGCTTCACTTAATGGTTACAAAGAAGTTGGTGACCTGGATGCTAGGCCCTCTTTAGTCTGAAGGGATTCAAATCCACATCTCCAAACTCCCCAGGGAGTTACCTACGGACCATATACATATAGAATAGTTGGGAGACAGTGAACTGTCCGCTCCTCTTGCTGAAGCCAGGCCACTGTGCAACCAAAAATTCAAGAGGCACGGCACAGAAAGAGAAGGAAGCATCACTGATTTTTAAAATGACTTGGCGCTATGTATACTGATGACCTCAATGGACACGTCCAGACAAGCACGCACATGCCTCTTGCCCCATCTCAAACCCCTTTGAGATGGGGAAGAGACACATGCAGGAATGAAAAAATGTTCCCTGCACTGCAAACTTGCAGTGCGGGGAGAAAACTAGGCCCCTGGATATCTACTTGCCTGGTCAAACTACAGTCTTCCTGCCCAAAATTAATTTAGGCACCCAGGGCATTTTCTAACTGCTAAAACTACATTTGGGATCACTCTTTGAAACGGTAGCAGAATTTAGGCCTTTAAGTTCCATTTAGGTTATCTACAAAACCAGTCCAGACTTGTGCTGGAAATTTAAGTCCCCCATTTATTGCCACAGTCGCTCATCTAAGCCAGAGTCCTGATGGAATGTATGCAGAGTGCTGATCTATTCTGAAATGCAGTTTTCTAAATAAAATGATATTGCACAGACCTGTTTTCCTGTCTGTTTACAAATAAAAAGAAAAATAATTGTTTTCCTAACTGTCAACTTGGAAACTCAGACACTTCCTACGCCACATCATCTGTTGTTAACTATATATATAATTCATAAATAGTCTATTAAACTTTTCTAATAATTGTTGTTTCAAGCCTGTAACTTCATTTTATCCGTTGCATCTGCCTCTTTAAGATATCTGGTTTTGACTTAAAGTCTGTGACCACCATTCTGTGCTCTTAAGTGCTTCAGCATAACCAAATGGATGGCCATAAAGATGAGACCATACTACTGGGTCCTAAACGTTGGTCAGTATGCCTGGCCTATCTCCATCACTGTTTACTATCCACTGAGGGTTTGTTACCTGTGAGAGTTATCAGATTTTCTTCAATAGTGAATTTTCTTAAGAAAATAGATGTTGAATAGCATTGGGTCAAAGACACATTCCCAAGGAAGCCCACAGGAAGCCCCTTTGTGGGATGATAGTTCGCTAAAAATAAATTGTAAATGGAGATTTATCTGGTTATTTAGCACTAATCTAGGTGATGTCTTAGAATGGAGCAGCTGATATTATTCTAAGATGTTATTTAAATATGCTTGTATAGCCACTTGTAACCAGTTTTCACATTCTCTTTTACTTCCCTTTCCTTCTATTACTTGTTAGCAACTTATGTTTCCCTTTAAACTTAAAAGTTGTCAGGTATCTGGGGGCAGAGCTGTATCTTAGCGATGTTGGCTCCTTTTGTACTAGGTGCGGTATAATGATCCTGTTTATGTCTGTGTACATCCCAGTGACAAAAGCAACAAAACTTACTTTTGTTACCACCACTGACTACAGAAGGACAAAATTGGTTCTTTTTTCCTGTTTAGGCTTACATCCATGGCTTTTATGGCAAAACTTTCATTTTCTGCTTTTAAAATAAATTAAAAATCCTCTGAAAGGTGCTAAATGAGTGTGAAATACTAGGTTCCTTTTCAGAAGAATGGCAGCCTTCTTCAAGAATAAGAAGTTATGATAGAAACTGGATTATTCAATAGATTATTTTGCCAAGAAATAATTCCATGTAAGGATTTTCCAAATATTAACTCTGTTGGATATGTGCATAGCACTCTGTAGGCAAAACAGGAACCCTTCCCAACTGGGGAGGGGGAAAAAGGGGATTGATCAAATGTTGGGTTTACTGATGTTCCTGTTGCTCATACAAGATTAATCTCCTATATTCTGGATGTTTGAGTAGTAGTGTTATACAAGAGGTGAGGATTTTCTGTAATCTCTTACAGAACCGACAGTATAGTTAAAAAAAAACTGTTGGACAAGCTTTTGGGCAACAACTGATCTTTCTCAGCGTTAAGAGACAATCTGAGAAGCTCCACTATTACTACTCAAGATACTGGTGTTGTGGGATGGCTCAGAAACATGTAGAAACATATTTGTAAACAGTGGAATAAATAGATTCTCAGTATAAGTTTTTCTCGTTTGAGACACTGAATACATGGAGAGTTTCCAGAAAGTTCATTTATAAAAGTATGTACTGTGGCAAAGTACAGAAACCACTGTAAACTGCCATCAGACAATTAGGAATTCAGATCTATCCTTTGATCTGCATATTTTCCAACCAGTCCTCATAAATCATGTTTCCCAGACTGCTAATTATCTTTGTTGCTTTCTGGGCGAATTAGAAAAAATTGAGCATCTCTTGACATGTGATGTCCCAAATGGGACAGAGTATTCTAGATGAAGCCTCACCACTGCCAGATATAGTGAACAAATTACTTCCATTGACCTTCAACGTTTCTACTACAGTATTTTCTCTCACACTACACCCAGCTTTTCCCCAAAAATCAGATACCCCAATTTTGGGGGAAATGTCTGAAGCAGGGAAACTGATTTTTTGCCTGGAATTAAAACACCATGCTTCAATTCCTGTTGGCAGCAGGAGGAGTATTTCTGTTCTGGCAATTGAGGGAGTCAGTTAACAAAATGGCTCTTTTTCTCACTCAGAAGGTACTAAAAATGTTTCTCCTTTTTAATGATGTTCTAATCTTTCTTTTGGCACTAATGAATTTTTCTTTTGGCAACTTTACCATCTTTTAACTATTTCTGGTCTTGTCTCTTATTTCACAGCCTTGCAGACTGTTGTTAGTTCTTTCCAAAAAACACAGATCCACTCATGGAGATCAGACTTCAGAAGCAACTAGGGTTTCAGCTTTTGGTTACACAGGAAAAAGGAAGACGAGTGAGACCAAGATTAGGCACTCTTCCTGATTTATGCAGCCATAACTACAAAAAAAGTCTCTCTCTCCTTTATTCTGCCTTCCAAAAATCAAGGTACATTTGGGTTCATGTGAGAAAGTAGGGTAATACAGCCAGTAGACTTTTTTTTCTTTTATAGTGTTCTGGTGCTTCCTATTCAGCTTACAGTCCACTATAACCCCCATCTCCTTTTCTGCAGTACTAACCATTCATTCCTCAGCCTCTTTGCTTTTTCCAGTATTCCCAGAGACTCATTGAAGTCCATATCTGCCACCTTTTACATAGGTCCTCATTCAAATCCATTGATATTAAGAATTCTTGATTTCAGTGAGCTTTGGACAAGGCTTTTCCCACCAACTGTATCCACACTCAGAAATGGTTAAATCTTTCTCTCCAGGTATCCTCTTCAAACAGAACACAGACATAGACTATTTTAGCCCTGAAAAGAGTGGGGAGGGGAACAGTCATACTAATCTGCAAATGAAAACAGTGATTTATAATGGAAGGTATTACACACACAGCAGGCAATGCTAAGCCTGCTTTGAAATAAATGTGCATCATTCAAAGGCTAACAGCTGAAGCAAAATTTGAGTCAGTCAAGTAAGTTTGTTCCAAGAGGTTCACATGCTGTAGAACTATTTTAGCAACTACATTTAAACTACCCCTTTAAAATTATGTTAAAGCTTTTTGCCTTAAAGTAGGGGTGGGCAATTATTTCAGCTGGAGGGCCACTTAACAAGTTTTGGTGAGTTGCCAAGGGCTGCAAGAATAGCCCACACTTTGATAGGCCCCTGCCCCCTGGCCACCATCTTGGGACCACTAGTGCTCCCCCCCAGCCCCTGACCTTTGCCACTGGAAGCCCTTCCCCTTACCCCAGAAGCACTCCTTTTGTGGGGAGAGGCGGGTTGACATCTGGAAACCAAAAAAAGCCCCAAATCCTAAACTAAACATCAAGCATCCACTATAATTTATTTTAATTTTATTTAAAAAAAAAATCCCATAATGTGTGTGTGTTTGAACAGTGTATCTAGAGGAGATTGCATGATAGCTTAAAATACAGTCTTACTCTTGTATGTCATGTGGTGGGGTGTTGGGGAGGTGTGTCGGGTGAGGGGGTATGTGGTCAGGGTGTGGGAACTGTGGAAGGGTCTGGGTATGTGTGTGGGGGCTGTGGGTATGTTGGGAGTATGGCGGGGAGTAGGGGGTGTGTGTGTGTGTGGAAAGAGGAGCCTTGGAGTCCCTGGAGCTGCACATGGTGGCAGTAGACAGGGCCAGTCCTACTTTGCCTATCTAGCAGCACTCCATACTTTGTTCCCAGTGCCTGGCCGCAGGTGGCAGCTGTGTGTGGGGCCAGCCCCATCTAGCCCAGTTGTACTTCCACCTGAGTCCCTGGCTACAGGTGCTAGCAACATGCAGGGCCATGACCCCATAGTGCACAGCTCCTGTGCAGGACTAAATCAGCCTAGCCCCATAGCGTATGGCTCCCTGTGCCCCTGACATCTTTCCCCTGGTGTAGCAAGAAGCCTTCTTTTTTGCTTGCCTCCCCCTCCAATGTGAAGCCCCTCCATATGGCAAAAAGCCCCTTTTGCAGTATTTGCTCCCTTTTGGGGCTTTCTCTTTTCTACCTTTTCATCCTTCCTCCCTCTTCTTGTTTTATTATTTTATTATTATTATAGAATATAAGGTGTACTTGTAATACAAATATAGTCTGTAGATGCTTTTATGGGTATAAAATAGTATTCTGCATCACTATGCCTCCCCCCATTGTATTTGGTCTATTTGTTGCAAGTGCCATGGCATTTCACCCTTTTATGTTTTATATTCTATGCTTTTTAGCATTGTAACAAATGTACTGTAAGTTTAAAGCTAAGTTGTACCACGTAACAATGTTAGCAAGGGTGGGAATCAAACCCTGGCTTCTCTGTATGGAGTGCGTCCCTGAATGAATCTTGATTGATTGTGTAATACAGTAGCTAGACAGGATAACAAGTTAAGGAGTGGCAATTAACATGTAGGAAACCACAGACTAAGGAGAGGAAAGGATCAATACAGGGCCAGGAACTCCCTGAAACTTCACTGTTAAAGGTACAGAAGCCTCGGTTTGAACTAATCAATGCCAAAGACCTACTCTTGGGATTGCATACCCCTCCTCCCCTCAATCAACTGCCCCCAGAGCCCTATTCATCACGGCAGTGAATTAATCAAACTTCATCAGCAGACTTCCAAGATTGCACATACCTGTGGACATGACCCCTGGGGCTGACAGCTGCCATCCAGCAACCACCGTGGGGGACATCTCACGAGGTCAACGACCCCTGGATTGGGTAAGCCCAAAAATTGGGGAGTCACCAAAGTCTGCCAGAGAGGGATAAAAGGCAGCGAAGAATGACCCCAAGGGCACCCTCTTTGACTTGACCAGCACCCTGCCTGCCCAACCAGAAGGACCAGCCAGCGACCCCCTTCCGAAGCAACATCTCACTGAAAGAAGCCTCGACTGGCCATCGACAGTGGACTCCAGTGCTTGGGGATAGGTATATCTTGACACCGGTGCTTAGTGTTCATAGCTAGCTACCGTGAGTGTGTATGTGTGCATGAATGTGCGTGTCTGGGGGGATCGGCACCAAGGTTTATGATCTGACTTTTGCATCCATCTAATAAACTAGAATTTCAGGATGATCCTGTGAGTTGGTCCTTTGTAGCCAACATTGGTGGGAGTGCGGGGCCCTGGCTCAGTTCAGCCTGTACCCGCATCTCCAGACTCACAGGCAGGGAGGCTGGGAACAGCTTTGGGGTAGCCAAGCAAAAGCCTCTATCAAGCAGAGGCTTTTTGTCTCGAGCACCCCTTGGCTTGGGGCTGGGGGCTGGTCAAGCCAGGCTGGGGTGGAGGGTGGTTGCTTAGCAACTGGAGCTGCACTTCTGGCTTGGAGGTACTGGCTTGCAGAGGAGCAGTGAGGACCAGGGCTTATAGAGGGGCCCCGTGGGCTGGATGGAATTGCCTGGCAGGGTGGATCCGGCCGATGGGCCATATTTTGCCTGCCTCTGCCTTAAAGGCATCCTAAAATTTATCTTTCTGTGAAACCTCCTCTAGCACATGCATTGTGATTTGTAGGATTATTCTATTACCAAGAATTCACTGCTCCAGAATGCTGCAGCTTGGATGAGCTAGGAAATACTCTAGTACTTCCTAAGACAGCAAAAAGCATGTTTCTGAAGTGGATGTGTGTTCTTATGACACTACCGCTATAACATCCAACTGTCTCAGGTAAGTTAATGACTTTATTGCTGCAATATATTGCAAGACAGTGAAATATTGTAATCATCTATATTACAAAGATGGGGAAATGGAGGTAGAAACAAATTGTGACTTTGGGCAAGCCTCTTAAAAGGAATCTGTGGTTGATCCAGGGATAAAATCCAGATCATTGTAAGGCCCAATTCATCCATGACCTGGGTAAAGTCAAAGTCAGATGATCTTGAATTCTAATTCTGGACCTCGCACTGACTTCCTCTGTGGCTTTTGACAAATCACTTCCCATCTCATTGCTTTAAGCTCCCCAGCTACAAGCTATTGCTGACAAAGCTTCACAAATTGCCAAGGGAGTTGGTTGATTGTATAAGTGTTTTAAGTGCTTTGAACTTAATCAAGCCATTAGTAAATGAATCCTAATTAGACTATTTCTTACTTTGATTTGATTGTTAATTTTGCTGTTTACCATTGAGTGTAGGGCCACCTCCCTCTCCAAAATACCTCTTGTAATAACCACCTAACTTGTTTTGAAGTCTAGAATCTTCAAATCATAGCAATTGTGATAAATTCTGGACTCTGGTAATGATGTTTATTCTAACTCATATATAAGATACAACTTTATATGATCAGTGAAAAAAAATCTGTAGTTCAATTTTTTTACAATATAGTTACTCTCTAGGTTAGATAAAGAGTTACTGTTACTCTTGGGTGGAAAAAAAGCCTTCAGAATAGGTTCAAATATACCATATTGGGCATTTGATTATTTTAAAAGAAGTACAAAGAATTAGAGGAGTCCTCTTTTTTCCAGATTTCACTTCTACCAAGTGAAAGGTACTACTTGTAATGGAAAGAATTACAGTAGTCCTATCTTCTTTCATTAAATGAATTCCTGGAGACAATTTAATAATGGGCATATAGTAACCGAATCACCTATAACACTGGCTCAGCTATGCTTGGTTATGATATCATCTGGCATAGGAAGGTATGCTTGTAATTTTCCTTAAGAAAGAAATAAGGGGAAATAAGACATTTTTGTGATGCACAAATACATAAGGCATACAAGGATGTTTTCTAACATTTTTTATCATCACATTTGCTGACATAGGTAGGTATACTTTTAAAGAACACAGAAAACCAACAAAGCAAGTAACACATTATACAGATTAGAAGTGTACCCCTGCTCAAAGCAGCAGATGAGCACATTTATTTTTTTTTACATCAAGTGATCTGGTGGCCACCTATAAATTTATCAGAGGTGCTCATCAGGATCTGGGGGAACGTTTGTTCACCAGAGCGCCCCAAAGGATGACAAGATTGTATGGTCACAAACCCTGTCGCGACCGATTCAGGCTGGACATAAGAAAGAACATCTTCACTGTCCAAGCCCCCAAGGTTTGGAATAGACTGCTGCCAGAGGCAGTTCAAGCGCCCACTTTGAACACCTTCAAGACACATTTGGAAGCTTATCTTGCTGGGATCCTATGATCCCTGCTGCCTTCCTGCCCCTGGGGCAGGGGGCTGGACTTGATCCTCTGGGGTCCCTTCCAGCCCAAATGTCTATGAATCTATGAATTTAAATGGCCTTCACCTCCTGTGCACTGGAGCACCTTATAGTCTTAATGTTTTTTATCCTTGCAGGATCCCTTTGAGAGAAGGTGGTGTGGCTTTTTTTTTTTTTTTTGGAATTGAAACGGGGTCAGAGAAGGAAAAAAGCCTCACCAAAACAGCCAATCCCAAACATAACCATAGAAGCATATAATCCTAGAAAATTAGGGTTGGAAGGGACCTCAGGATGTCATCTAGTCCAAACCCCTGCTCAAGGCTGAGGCTAAGTACACAATCAAAGAGCCCAAGGCTGAATTGATTCAGTCTTTGCAGGTTAATCTAAGATGCAGAGATTAAACTGAAATAGAAGTGAACTGACAGGAAATACAACCACACACCTGCAATGGCTCAGGCCAGAAACTGGTGGGGGGGTTGTGCATCTAGTAAGGTCTGTCTGTTCATTTCCTTTTCCTGCTGCCCCCAAGATCTCTAGGATTTGTAGTCCAAAATCACAGCAGCAAGACTCTGCAGGGTTGCTCATCACTTATGCTTCCTGCTTCCAGGTGCCTCTGGGATTTGTAGTCCTCAGTTGCAACCAGCAGTATGTTTGAGTGGGGAAAGGGGTGTTTAACCTCCATCCCTGGCTCCAGGCCCCAGGTGGGGTATGCCAGGGCTGCAACCCCAGCCAGGCTTTCCCCCTCACACTGCATTGTCAGTTAGCCCTCACTGCTCCAGCTAGGGAGCAGAGGGGTGGGGCCAACATTGCTCTCTGGAGCAGATAGCACAGTACAGCCCACAGCTGCAAAACATGGTGGGATGCTGGGTGACTATGATTTAACTTGAACCAAGAAGGGGTCTGGAACAGAAGTTTCATAAACCAGCTTGACCCAAATCAGTTAAGTCTGATACCACATTCAACCATATCCATTTTAAACCAGTTTCAGCCATTTTGAAACTGGTTTATGTGTACTGAGCTTCTGTTCTGTTACAAGTTTAAACTGGTTTCTCATCACTTAAACTGGTTTATGTGTAACTTCTCTCCCTACCCAAACCTGTAGCAGTGCATGGGATTCTTCCATCCTAAATGCAGGACTTTGCACTTGTCCTTGTTGAGCCTTATGTGACTTCTTGTGGCCCAATCCTCCAATTTGTCTAGGTCATTCTGAATCCTAGCCATGGGCGACTGGTGCCTCCTGAATCTGGGGTGGGGGGGCACCGAATTACTGAGCAGGGGGTGTGGGGCCCAGCAGCCAAACGTAGAGCCTGGAAACACCAGCAGTGAAACTGGAAGTGCTGCCAGGGGCCCAACTTTCCCCTCCCTGCCCCTCCCAGTACACCACTGCAGGGGGGTACCAACCAAGTACCCGTTGATGTTGCTGGCAGTATCGATGGCAGGGACGGCCCTGTCAGGGGGGGCATGTGCCCTCCTGTGCCCTTCCTACATGTCACCTATGATCCTAGCCCTACCCTCCAGAGTATCTACTACTCTGTGCAACTTGGTGTTATCTGTGAACTTTCTGAGGGTGCACTCCATCCCATTTCCAGATTGTTAATGAAGGTATTGAACAAAACCAGACCCAGAACTGACTCCTGGGGCACTCGGTTTGGTACTGGCTGCCAACTAGACCGAGCCATTGATCACTACCCTTTGCCCTCCTCACTAGGTTAGTGAGCATGTTTGCGAATATACTCTTCCTTCTCTTTGTCAGGTGAATCTCATCTCTTCCTAGCAATCCTTCTTAGAACAACTTCGCATGGTCAAAGAAGTCAAATTCATGCTGGTAATACTAACTTAATAGACATGCATTGATCTGCAGGATGCATCCACTCGTGCCTGCGCCATTCCCTTTGACCAGAAGGATCAAGGAGAATACCACCTGTGCCACCGTCTCCTTCAACCTTGCACCCAGAGTCCTGTAGTCATTTTGATCTTCTCAAGGTCACCCCTGGGAGTATCATTAGTGTCCACATAGATTAGCAGTATGGGGGGGTATTCAGAAGGCCAGATAAGTCTCAGTAATCCCTCTGTGACATCTCAGATCTGCCCTCCGGGCAAGAAGCAGACCTCCCGAGACAGCAGGTCAGGCCTCTCTATCCACTGCAGAAGGGTCTCCAACCACCATCAGCCATTGCTTTCTCCTGGTGGCAGTGATCTCTATCCTCCCCCATCTTGAGGATTCTTGGCCTGGCCTCTTCTACTAATGGAGTGCACTGTTGTTAGTGCTCGATAATCTGTTCTCCAGGCAAACCACAGCAGGTGGGGATGATGATGACTTCTTGTTGCCTGAGGTCACAAGCTTCCATCTTCCACCTTCCTGGGTATCCATGCCCTCTTCCTTTTCCAGCATCGCCTCTGGAAGTCCTTCTTCCACAGTCCTAGCATGGAATCAATGAAATCCTCGTGGCAGAGGATGCAAGGACACTTGCTACCTCTTGTAGCTCTCTTGTGTTGTCTCTGAGGGACACTACCAGAAGGCACCACTCACATTGAGGGCACTCCCTGACATGGCTGACACTGGAAGGAAACTGTAAGCCAGTCTACACAACACCAAACCAGGACCTGGGTGGAAGTCTTGACACTGTGTGGTCCTGCCTGGACAGACACCTCACAGGTGCGAGCAGAGGAAGAGCTGGAAGTGGCAGTGGCTCTGGGATTGTGACGTCCTCCAGCCATCTCTCTGGGTCTTCTAATCTGCTGCCTCTCACTTCCTGCCTCTTTTCAAGCAGACTTCCCCTACCAAAATCCTCTGTAGCTTTTTATTTTTTTAAATGGAAAACTTTTCATGTTTCACGCCAATTCAGCCAAATCAATTCCAAATCCACGAGTCATTCAAGAACCATAAGTGGCCCTACTACTGGCAAATATCCTCTACCCCCACCTGGGGCTTCAGATGTTTCTAAATGATTTGCGGGCATCCTATGTGCAGGCCCAAGCCCAGAGACTTGGGGTTTGAATGCCCTCAGGTTTCACTTGCCCTCAGGCGTACGGCTGCAGGAGCAAGCTAGGGAGTGGGCACAGAGTCATAAAGTGGGTGTAAAGCCAAGATCTTCCCACTGGAAGTAAAAGTTGGAGGTCAACTATACATTACTTCTGTGGGTACTACTCCATGCCAGAAAAGCGGTTATCCCTACTGACTAGGAAAACCTCCTTAATGGTCACGGTATGTCCCCTGCCAGGTAAGTATACAACCCAGTATACTATCTAGTATACTTACTTGGCAAACTCCTTTGTAGCTGCCTGGCCTGTTAGCCATTCCTTGATGCTGAAAGGGTCCCTTTTCTCTGCAAGCCTCTTTTCTCTCAGCAGGCTATAGTGAAGGAATGCAAGAGAGTTTCCAAGCAAACTCCCTAATTAACTCTCTTTGGCTCTGAACTCTAGTTAAACAAGGGGATTAAGTCTTGGTCTTCTAGCTCCTGAGTTTTAGCTGCTTAAAATACAATAAAGTAGGTTAGTCAGCCTTAATTACATATTAAAAAAAGAATCTTACCTTTTCTTTCGAAGAAGTTCCCCTTCAAAGAGGGAGGCGGTACACCAACTTGCAAATTGCTTCCAAACTATCCTGTTTGCTGCTCCCCTGGTTGCTTGGAGTGTCTTCTTACATATGTGGTGGTCAGCGGTCCTGAGCGCCGGTGCTAGATGACAAGCTCGGACGAACAGGCTGGGGCTAGCGGGGCAGAGATGGCACTGATGTAGTGGTTGCAATGTAGTTTTATTACTTACACTTGTAGGGAGTGTAGGTTACAGATGTAAACTTTTAGTTGTTTAGATTGATTGAACCCTAAGTTGAAAACAACAACTAACTGAACTAACAAAATAAAACAAAGTAGAACAGAACAGAATGGAGTAAATGGAGTAGAACGGAGCGGAACAGCAGCTGATGAAAACGAGTCGACTGGTCACGAAATCACGAGCATGCAGGACAGCAGTGGCGGAGAGACAGGATTCACAGGTGGCCAGCCTGTGAACTAGCTCAAGGCAACTCAGAACTGGTCTCTGTTCTCTGATTTTCCTGAGCTGGTCTCCGTCTGGGCGGAAACTGTGTTGGCTTAAATACTTTTGAAATAGCCAATTATACAACGCTCTCAGTGGAATATTCTAGTTGGTTACGACATGGCTACCTGCTAGTGCATGACTGGGCATGCGTATTCTGCCAATTTGAATACCCACTTTATTACACACTGGCCATATGTGTGGCATGTGTTTGAACATGCGCACTTACTTTAAGGGCTGTCTACCTGCATGTTAGCACTTGTCTCTCTTAACTTGGTGTCATCAGCACCTTCTAACTTTGGCTCTGACAACATACACTTCTTCTGGGCCTGGACTGGCTAGGCCTCTTTGTTAAGGCCCTTTTTCACATCCAGGCAATAATCAATCAGCAACCAGTCCACTCACCTGCTCAGAGCACATAACCCACCAAACAGCCCTTAGCAAGCCAAACACACAGGCAACTGTGACTCACTTACGTTCCCAGAGCAGGGTGCTTGGTGCCTCTTCCCCTTCCTCCTCTTGGTCCCAGTGAACTGCTAGCAAACTGTCCTTTTTGCTTTTCCCTGTTCATTACTCCCCTCAACAGACAAAAGCAGGTCCTTTACTGACTTATCTGAAGTCTAAGCAGGCAATCTACCTCTTCCTCATCTACCTTCTTGAGTGTCTGAGAGACCATGGCCACCTAGGCTTGACAGTAGAGTCCCCAAGGCACTTAGAGGGCTGCTACCATAGACGCCCAAAATTGACTGCCACCTTGGTAGAGCTGAGTAGCTGACACCTTACCATAGAATCATAGAATCAATGAGTGGGAAGGGACCTAGACAGATCATCTAGTCCAACCCTCTGCCATGGGCAGGAAGGAGCACTGGGGGTAGCAGGGGTCATAAGACCCCAGCCAGGTACCTATCCAGTCTCCTCTTAAAGATCTCCAGGGAAGGTGAGAGCACCACCTCTCTGGGAAGCCTTTTCCAGGCTCTGGCCACCCTTACAGTGAAGTAGTTCTTGCTAATATCTAACCTAAACCTATCCTCCCTCAGCTTGTGGCCATTGTTCCTGGTGACTCCAAGGGGGGCCCTGGTGAACAGACTTTCCCCGAGTTCCTGCTGCTGGCCCCTGATAAAGTTGTAGACACAAGATCCCCACTTGCAGAGACTGAAGAGATCCCTCAGGAGATCCCTTGTCCAGGTCCCTCAGCCTCTCCTCATAGGGCTGGCCACGAAGGCCCCCAACCATTGAGTGGCCCTCCCCTGGACCCTCTCCAGGTTCTCCACGTCCCTCTTGAAGTGCGGCGCCCAGAACTGGACACAGTACTCCACCTGCGGCCTGACCAGCGCCGCATAGAGGGGGAGCAAGACCTCTCTGGACCTGTTAGTGATGCCCCTGTTGATGTATGACAGGGTGCGGTTGGCTCTGCCTATTGCTTCGTCGCATCGGCGACTCATATTCATCCTGGAGTCAATCCTGACTCCAAGATCCCTCTCTGCCTCTGTGCTGCCGAGAGGGTCAGCCCCTAACCTATAACCATAATGCTGGTTCCCTCTCCCCAGGTGCAGCACCCTGCACTTGTCTTTGTTGAACCGCATCTTGTTCAGATCCGCCCACTTCTCCAACCTATCCAGGTCTGCCTGGATGCGGTCCCTGCCTGCCGGTGTACTCACTGTGCCACACAGCTTGGTGTCATCAGCGAACTTGAACAGGGTGCTCTCCGCACCCTTGTCCAGGTCACTAATAAAGATGTTGAACAGCACCAGCCCAAGGACCGAGCCCTGGGGGACTCCAATGCCCACACCCTCCCAGGTCGACATCGACCCGTCCACCACCACCCTCTGGGTGTGCTGCTGGAGCCAGTTTGCCACCCATGTGGCCATGCATTCATCAATGCCACAGTCCCTCAGCTTGCCCACCAGAATTGGGTGGGACACTGTGTCAAAGGCTTTCTGGAAGTCCAAGAAGATGACATCAACTTCCTCCTTCATATCTAAGCTCTTTGTACCTGGTCATAGAAAGAAAACAGATTAGTCAGGCAGGATTGGCCTGGCACAAACCCGTGTTTGTTACCCCTCAACATCACTTCCCCTGCAGGGCTCTCGCAAATGTGGCCCTTGATAATTTTTTCAAAGACCTTCCCCAGGATGGAAGTGAGGCTGACTGGCCTGTAGTTGCCAGGCTCTTCCTACCTCCCCTTCTTCACCCTTTACCAGTCCTCAGGGACTTGGCCTGAGCACCAGGAATCCTCGAACAGCCGAGCCAATGGCTCCGCAATGACACCAGCCAATTCCCTCAGCACCTGCGGATGAAGGTCATCTGGGCCCACCGACTTGGACACGTCTAAGCCTCCAGGTAATCCTTAACTAGGTCTGAACTAACTGTCAGGGGATTCACATCCTTTCTGGGCCTCTCTACGCTGTCACTCGAGAGCACCCCATTGTCAGCAGACAGGAACACGGAGGCAAAGAACTTGTTACAGAGTTCTGCCTTCTCTTGCGCATCTGTCACCAACTGCCCTGCCCTGCCCTGCCTTGCCCCGGAGGGGTCCAATGTTACCCCGAGACTTCTTCTTGCTACCTATATACTTGAAGAAGGACTTTGTTATCCTTAATTCCAGAAGCTAATCTAAGCTTCAGTGCTGCTTTAGCCTCCCTTACCAAATCTCTACAAGCTCGGGTCAGGGAAGTGTACTCCTCCTTTGTCCCTGCCCCCTGCTTCCACCGCCAGTACGCTTTTTTCTTTGCCTTCAGGCCAGCCTGGATATCCACACTCAGCCATGAAGGTTTCTTGGACCCTTTTCCAGCCTTCCTGCGCAGAGGAATTGCATCCTGCTGCACCCCAAAGATACCCTCCTTGAGGAAGGGCCACCTTTCCTGGACCCCCATACTAGCTACCCCTGGGCTCTGAGTGCCTCCCTGACTACTGCCCTGAGCACATCGAAGTTCGCTTTCCTAAAGTCAAGCATCTGCGCTGTGCTAGTTACCCTCCCCACCTTTATCTGAATAGCAAACTGAATCATTTCATGATCGCTGTCCCCTAGCCTCCCTTGTACTAGCACCTCCCCCACCATGTAACCGCAAACTAGCGCCTGGGTCTTGAGGCTGTCATTTGGTGCATTAGTTCTCTAATCCAGAAAACAACACACAGCTCTGTTTTGCCATATCCATAGTCCTACAACAGTAGGTACACTGCACAATAGCACTTAAAATGTTCTTTATAATGTCCCTTAAATACATAATCACTGCCTCTCTGTTCTGGAGCATTCTGCAGTTTTTTGGCCTTCTACAGCCCTGCTCTCTGGCTGACTGTCTAGAGTTGGCCAAAGTATTATGTGACCAAAAGCTCTAACCTTCTCAGGGCTCAAGTACAACTACCTCTTATTTCCAGGTCTTATGCTTCCTGGTATGGGCAGAACCAGAAGTGGGTGTGTTCATAGTTGTATAAGAACACCACTTCATAGTTTCATAGTTTCATAGTTTCTAGGGTCAGAAGGGACCTGAGCAGATCATCAAGACTGACCCCCTGCCATGGCAGGAAAGAGTACTGGGGTCAAACTACCCCAGCAAGATGTTCATCTAACCTCCTCTTAAACACCCCTAGGGTAGGAGCCTGCACCACTTCTCTTGGAAGTTGGTTCCAGACCCTAGCCGCCCTGACCGTGAAGTAGCGCCTCCTGATATCTAACCTAAACCTACCCTCTGCCAGCTTGTGACCGTTATTCCTGGTCACTCCTGGCGGTGCTCGGGGGAACAGTGACTCCCCCAATGCCTGCCAATCCCCCCTGACTAGTTTATAACAGGCCACAAGATCCCCCCTCAGCCTTCTCTTTTGGAGGCTGAACAGGTTCAGGTCCCGTAGCCTCGCCTCATAGGGCCTGCCCTGTTGTCCCCTGATCATACGAGTGGCCCTCCTCTGGACCCTCTCCATGCTGTCCACATCCCTCTTGAAGTGTGGCGCCCAGAACTGGACGCAGTGCTCCAGCTGCGGCCTGACCAGTGCCGCATAGATGGGGAGGATCACCTCTTTGCACCTGCTCGAGATGCATCTGTGGATGCATGCCAAGGTGCAGTTGACCTTCCTGACTGCCGTCCCACACTGCCGGCCCATGTTCATCTTGGAGTCAATGATGACCCCCAGATCCTTTTCCGCCTCCGTGCTGACAAGAGGGGAGTTCCCCAACCTGTAGGTATGGTGCTGGTTGTTCCTCCTGAGGTGCATCACCTTGCACTTGTCTGTGTTGAAACCCATCCTATTCTCGTCCGCCCACCCTTGTAACCTGTCGAGGTCTGATTGTAGCCTGCTGCATCCTTCTAGTGTGCCCACGTCCCCCCACATCTTAGTGTCATCAGCAAATTTGAACAGGGTGCTTTTTACTCCCTCGTCCAAGTCACTGATGAAGATGTTGAACAGTGCGGGCCTGAGGACCGAGCCCTGCTGAACCGCACTGCCCACATCCTTCCAGGTTGAGAAGGACCCATCCACTACCACCCTCTGGGTGCGGCCCTCCAGCCAGTTGGCAACCCATTTGACTGTAACGCTCCGTGTTACATCAGCATCCTAGAAATGGGGAAATATATACTATAGTCATGTCCTGTAAGATGCAGAAAAAATATGCTATTGTGTGTGTTGTATCAGCTTGTTGCATGGCTGGAAGACTTTGGCTCCCAAATGTTAGTCAGCCCCTTTCAGAAGCACTAGATTGCCTGCCCATCCCCACAGTATGTGGTTCAACACAACTGGCCAGAGGTCTGTCAGCTATAGAATTGCCAAGGTTAATTTCTATGGAAATGCAACATATTAGTTT
The DNA here is from genome assembly GCF_052110815.1 of Crocodylus siamensis. Lineage (NCBI taxonomy): Eukaryota > Metazoa > Chordata > Crocodylia > Crocodylidae > Crocodylus > Crocodylus siamensis. The sequence continues at coordinate 79,636,800 of NC_143395.1, read as the reverse complement.
CCATCACATGAAATGAGCAACAGTGAGAGGAGGTGCTTCGTTTCTTGTGTACGTTACTGCTTCTTACAGTATCATCACTGTATTCAGGGAGAGAAAAAAATCCTCTGCATGTTATGTTTTTGCAATATACAATACTTTATTTGCTTAGATTCTAAACAATGATTTCCAAAGCTCACAAAACAAAAACTCTACTGAGTTTGTGCGTTTTTTGTTCGTGAATTCAAATGATAAAGCTGTTTCTCTAGCTCCCTCTAGTGACAGTCCCATCTTACAACAGACCACAGCTCCTCAATTCTGATCTGAGCTGAGATCCTCTTTCAAAAAATTACCAAAACAAGTAGCAGACGTATATGAAGCTTGCCAAAAATTAAGATATACAGTACTTTGTCCTTCAAGCAGATTTCTGAGATAAAATGTATGTCATTCTCTTAAAAGTGTAGTAGGCCTCTAATATATTTTAGAAGCTTTATTATGTCTTTATACTTCACTTTGCTGGGTTCTTGTGCAAAAATAAGACTTTAATTGCTGAACTTGTGCATTCCCAACCAACAGTAGGAAAATAATCCTTTGCTTAACTGTATCGCCTTTAGTATCTGTGTAAGATACGGATTTAAACTTCAGGGATGTATGACAAAAATCTTTTTCACTGACTGTTTTTATGTGTAAACATTTTATCTTTACTCACTTTCTTTTCTTTTAACATGCCATCTTTTTCAATAGGGTTTGGTTCTGTTTTTGCTTTGCATGGAGAAATTAGGACCTTATTTCTTAGTTTGTAATCACCCAGAACCAGGAGCAATCATCCAAAATCTACTAGCAGAGACGACATATCTTATTTTCTTGCAAAACATCTCAATTTTAACTGAACCCCAGAGCAAGGCCCTAGTTACATGCTTCCCTGAAGCAACTACCTGGTGGTTCTCAACCCTTTTAAACTCAAAGCACTTTTTGTTAGACTTGAGGCACCCCTGGGTAGACTCAGAGCAGCCTTTGGGAAAATGCTTTTAGTTTTCAGAACTCGTGGCAGAGGTGATATCTTTTATTAGACCAACTAGATAGTTGCAAAAAAAATTCTTGATTTGCAAGCTTTTGAGCACACTCACTGTTCTTCAGGCATAGGAGAATACAAAGATTGTAAAATTTCCCCTAGGTGGAAATGAAAACGCATTTTTTACAGGAGAGCTGAAGGTGTTGTCATTTTTCACAGGAATGCTGAAGATCTCCTCGTTGGAATAGTTCATTTTGTGCAAATTACGCTCAAATAAAAGTTAGACCAATTTATTTACTGCTCTTAGTTTTTACTTTTTGTTTTGTTTTGACTACAGAAAAATAATAGAGAACTTTTTCTGCTGCAAAGAATCAGAAAGACTGGAATGTTTTTGACTCCATGGATTCCTATTTGAAATCTCTGGGTTATTTTGTGAATCATGCTTTGATACCTAATAATACTATTATTGTGTGGCACCCTGGTGGCACGCTCTTGAATGGCTATCTAGGCACCCCAGGGTGCCCTGGCACCCTAATCGAGAATCACTGCCCTAGTCGGAGGAGGAACATTTCAAGTAATACCATTTTTCCCCCAGTGCACAATGCTGAGAAAATGGTCTTATTACCAGGAAAGGTTAGCTAAGGAGATAGGGTACTCCATGACCTACCAAGGAAAGAAGTATGTACTGAAAATTGAAGTAGTGACTGCAGGCTGAGACTTGGGGCAGGTCTCCTTGTTCAGGGCTGAAGGGTGTTACATGGGTAACACTGTCTGTGCCTCACATTCTCTGTAGATAAAGAAAAGGTCTCACTTTTTGAGGCCATCCACCAGCACCAGACTTGCAAATAAGCAGAATCACTCACCTTTCTGCTGCTGTGCTATTTGTTCATTTCCTAGAGAATCCAGACCATGGGAGAGTTGCTACACCAGAATCACCTGGAAATTCTCTGAATCTGAAAGAATAGTGCATGGAGTTTCACACATTTCACATCCTCACCTTATGGGCCTTTTCCTCTATTTCCTCTCTCATCTTCAATGTTATTCATCTGTTAATGTCACCTTGATTTGTAGACCAAAAAGTGTTGCATCAAAGTTATTAACATTTTTCACCGCTCAGTGTTTTATTTTGTTACACTGTACTGATAAGCTTTGTTTCAGGTGATGCCAAATTATTTTATTCTCCACAGTGTGTAGTAGCTACCATTTTACCTGTATTATCACAACTTCAGGCTGTTTTTTTACTAATCCAAGACAGATACACATAATATTAGTAACCCATTTGGGTTCACATTTCCCAGGCAATATAATTGCATCTGAACTCTGTGCATATTTTAAAATGGTAAATAAAGCATGTAAAAGGAAACCCCATAATGACTCATTTCTCTTAATTACTAATCAAGTCTGAGTAAAACCATTGGGCAGGTGATAGGAGATTGCAGGATGTTCTTTAAATGCCACAGCATAAAATCAAAGGAAACCAGAACAGTAAAAAACAGCATCTATGCACATGTAGGGAAAGGCAAGATTGCAGTTTAAGACAAAGGATTATTTATTAATTGCTATTAGTCCAGGCTAACAGGTTGTAAACTATATCTTCTAATGCTGAAATTATGTGCACAAAATCCATTTGCTAAGCACTGATTCCTGGCAGTACTGTTATAGCTATTCTATATAGCTGCTTCTACTCCTTACCTCACTGTACTATTTGCTGTGATGCAGTATGAATTGCACACAATATGCTCCAGCAGTAGTGCTCAACCTTTGGGCCCTGTGTGCTGGATGAGCGGGGTGGGGCCAGTCCATGGGCCAGATTGGGCCCTGTGTGAAAGGATCAGTCCCTGTGCTGCCTCCCCTTGGCCCTGTGTGGCCATATCAGGCCCCACAACACTTCTGCCTGGCCTGTGAGCTCCTGAATCAGCCCTGTTCCAGCTGTGCCCAGACCCACACACCTTTATTGGGCCCCACATGCTGGATCTAGTGTGGGGCTGTGTTACCTGCAAAGCTTCCCATGACTCCAGAAATTTATCATCAGGGGAGTGGCCGCTGCTTCCACACCACCATGTTTTTGAACCCATTGGGAGCCTTGAAGGCCAAATGATACAGCTCCCCAGACCAGATCTTGTTCACTGTTCAAGGGTTGATCACCCCTTCTCTACAGCAGTAACATATGCACCCTGCTAGGCCATTATACCCCAAGCAAAGAACAAAGCAGAAATGAGATGGTGAATTATCAGAATAGTTGACAAAGATCTCCATCAGTAACTAAGATGTGTGTTTGGGATATCAGGCAGAACGAATATTTTATGTAAATTGTCTGCTGTGGATCCATTAAAAGATCCACAGTGGTACCCAGAACTTTCTTGGGTCAATGAAGAGCAACCCATTTATTCTATGTAAAGATGTAGTAGGAGCAATACTTTGCTGGATGTGTTGTAATGCTTGGAAAGGCTATGGGGACTGTTGTCTTGGATTTAGGAATGTGACTTCTGATCCAAAAGGCACTAATATCATTCAAGGTCATGAAAGAGGATGGAGTAACTGTAGTCTGAGTGAATCAACTAAAAGTGTCATTTTCTTTCTCATTTGACTCTAAATAAACATAAGACATAAGACACCTACATTTAGTTATGACTGAAAGAAATTCAGGTATTTGGTATATACATAGAGCTTAAGAGCTGAAGTGGGCACATCCAGAGTAGCTTCAGTGTCTTGTTTCCTGGTTTGGTGCAAAGTTTCATAGTTGTCAGAGCTGAAAGGGACCTTACAGGTCACTGGGTCCGGCCCCCCTGCACTTGGGCAAAAAAGACTGCTGGGATCAGATGACCCCAGCAAGATGGGCATCAAGACGTTTTTTGAAGATAGCCTGGGTGGATGACTGTATCACCTCTGGGTGTAGCTTGTTTCAAGCCCTAGGCACTTGATTTGTAAATACATTTTCCTTATGTCTAGCCTGAAGTGATCTTCAATTACTTTGTGCCCATTGTTTCTTGTCCTCTCCTGGGGGGCACTTCCCCAAGCCCTGATGCTTCCCCAAGCCCTGATGTATGCCCCCAATATACTTACAGGCTGCTTGGGGAGCATCTATTCACCAAGGCCGCCCAGGGAAGGACAAGAAATAATGGGCACAACTGATTGAAGGTTGCTTCAGGCTAGACATAAGTGTGATGGGCTGGCTGGCAGTGACCTGGCTAAGGGGTTTTGAAAGGGCAAAAGATGATTGGAGGACTTGGGATTCCCTTTCCGCACCAATCAGGCCTCAGAGACTCACCTCCCCCTCTCCCCCGTGTCCCGATTGGCCCCTTGGGTCACCTGGAGGGGGATAAAATGGGCAGCATGGGCTGATTCAGGGGAGAGACCAGCAAGGGGCAACAAGGAAGAAGCTTCATGGAGCTGGCAAGAGCTGAGCCAGTGGGGTAGGAGCAGTGCCCTGGAAGAGCAGGACCTGCAGGCAGCAGTGGGACCCTCAGCAGCGCGGCATGCGGCCGGCAGGAGAGGCTCCCCACTGGGCTTCAGGATCCCCAAGGAGAGGCTGCAGTCAGCAGGAGAGGCTCCCCCCGCTCCAGGAAGGATCTGAGCAGTGACCTGAGGGGTTCCCAGCTTCGCCTTCAGCTCCTCCAATTAGGGGTCAGGCATCTCAATACAAGGCCAGCCTCTGGGAAGGTCAAGACCCCTAGCAGCCCAGCATAGTGCCACCAGTGGTAGCTGTATGGCAGCATTCCTGCCTACCATGTGGGACACCTGGGTTCAAGTTCCAGCTGAGGTGACTTGGGGTGAGTGAGCTAACAAGAAGCAACTTTTTGCAGGGGAAAGGGGCCACTGTGTTTTCTCACCCTCCAGGTACCAAGGCCCTATATTTCCTTGTCATTTGACATTTTATGTTTTGTGCCCTTTGTATATTTCACCAACCCGTATTGTTTGTTCTACTGTTTGAGTTTTATATTTTGTTAACCCTGTTTTGTCAGTGATTGTAAGTGTCTAACCTTTGAATAGTGTCCACCATTCCCTCTGATGTATGCCTGTTATGTTCCCAGTATTAAAAGATATGTGGTTAAGTCCCCATTGGTGGTCTGGCTCTGCTCTATAGGGGAGAAGAGTCCCTACACCTCCCACAGTGCTTGTGTACCTGCTTTGATCCCTTCAACTGGAGAGGGGTTACCTCTTGGAGCACCGCCTGAGTTACATAAGGAAAAACTTCTTTACAAGTCAAGTGCAGAGGGTTTGGATCAGGCTGCCTCCAGAGGTGGTATAGTCATCCAGCCTGGTGATCTTCAAAAGATGTCCTGATGCCCATCTTGCTGGGGTCATCTGACTTTCCTGCCCAAGTCAGCAGGAAATGTGAGCAGGAGAGGATGGGGGGGATGGGGCATGTTTGAGAGCAGCCTTCCCCAGGAGCTCTGGTGACATGGTGTAGGGATACTTTTACTGTTGCTATTGGACTCTTGAGATTTGCAGAAATGGACAATAATAAGAGCAATGATACTGGCAAGGAGAGCTTCTAAACACAAAGAAAGGGATAATTTTGTCACCTTGGAACCCTCAAAGTCAACCCTTTACTTGTATCGTTATACTGCTTATAACATGGTATACCACAGTAATTATAGCTAGGTGCTGAATGATCATATGATAAGATGACAGAACTTGAGGATTCTGAGATATAAACTCATCACACAGGAACTATCTTTTTGCTGCTTACTGTCATTCATTTTTATCTGAAAAACAAAAAGGTGCCTACATACAGCTCTACACCTCCTGACACACTATGTAGATTACAAGGAAACACACCCTGGCAGCATTAAGAGCATTTCTACAAAATGAAATCCAGAAGCCCAACATGTTTAGAAAACATCTTGTCCACCTTCTCATGTCCTCAGGTCTTGGCACAAGCCCTATCAAAGAGCTATGGTATCTTCTGCAGATAAACGATCACTAAATTAGGGCTAATACACTAAATCAGCAAGTTTCAGAGAATGCCCTTCCCTCACATGAGAAGAGAGATCTAGCTTTGATGCCTCTGCTGATCATATCTGTGGCAGTATGGTTCAGAGAAAGATACAACTGTGGTCTTAAGAACTGTACCTTTTAGTAGTTTTGCTTCCAAGACCAAAAGTCTGGTGATCAGCTTCAGAAACCTGGGTTCTATGGTGCAGAGGATTTGAAACTGGGCATGGAAGAAAAAGGATCCCTTTCAAGCAGCTTGGGTCCAGAATCACTGCTGGCTACCACATGGTACTAGCAGTAAATAGAAATTAAGGAAAAGAGCTTAGGTGGGGGAGTGGAGTAGCTAACAGCATTATCAGAGCTTCAGCTCTGGAAAATATGGAAGATGAGTGCAGGATTCAAAGAGTGCCTCATTCTGTACCTGCAAGCAGTCGGTACCAGTGAAAAGAAGGATGATCAGAAGGTAGGTAGCCTTATTTCTGACAATAGTAGGTTCAAGTACACTTGGTTGTTTAACAGTTTTCAGCTAACTGAGGCAAAGGAGAGTACGTATAAAATTACATAGGTAAACTTTCAGGAGTAATGCACTCCATGTAGAAATGGAACAAAATGGGGATCTGTTTTAAGCTTTGGAGTACAAAAATAAGTGGAACTGTGGATGACTGAAACTGGAGGGGTAATTTTGTTGATTTTTTTTGATGAGGTTGACCTTGGGTGGATCCAGGACTTAATGAAGGGGTGTGAGGGAGCAGTGACCTGTGCTGCAGGGGTGGCTATATCATCTCCCAGTCCCACCCTCCATGCATACACCAGGACAGAGACTATGCCACAGGACCATTAGTGGGGAACTTTTTTAAGTCCCTCAAGCTTGTAAAAAAATAATCTTCCCTGTCTCCTCCCTCTCCCTCCAGCTAAGGTGTTTTATAGGGGGGAAAAACTTTTTTGATTGTACAGACAGTACAAAAATGGCAGAAGAGTGACCAAAGTTTTGGGCACAACTAGGAAAAACAAGAATTTCTGGTCTAAAGCAAAGCAGACAAAAATACGAACTTCTTGGAACAAAAATATACTTGGAGCAGATCAAAGTAAGGTAGAGGCATCACCAATATGGCTACCTCAACAGGTGAGAAACAGGTACCAAAATTTCTTGGAATGGTAAACTAAGGGAATCTGTGCATAACTTGAACAGGATAGCACCCACAGGCTGCCATGATGCTCCCCTACTGGCTGCCTTGATCCTGCCCAGATTCTGCTCTAGCTTCTCAGGGTCTCAGCCTGGTCCCTTGCCTACCATGCCTTGGTGTTAAAAGGTAATAAAAGGAGGCTGCCTGCAGCAGCTGGTTAGCCCAGGGTGCTTTTTCTCTCTGTATTTGGTCCTCCTTTTGGGTCATCCTTGGCCCATCTAAATTCTGGGTTCTGACTTTCCCCCTTTGGCCCACGGTCTCTTGGCCCTGGGGCTTCCAACTCTGCTCGCCTATATTTCCTTATGGGCGAGATTTTTCCATCCTTACAGCCACACCCATGCCTCACAGATGTTGCTCTGTTTACAGTTTAGACCTTTTGTAGAGACCTCAGCCTTCTTGGCTTTAGCCCCCCTTTATTTTGGCTTCAGGATTCGAGCCCTGGCCCACTGGTTCAGACCCAGCTGTCTTGGCCTCAGACCTCTCTGTCTCTCCAATCTCCAGGCCCCTTGGCCCTGTCTTGAACCTTGTCCCAGCCCCCCTGCCATTTCTGACCCAGGTCGAGGCTGCTCTCAGTTCAGCCTCCCTCTAAGCATTTGGGTTTCTGCCCTACGCAGTCCACCAAGTCCCAGACCCTGGAAAGGCTCTTTGCTGGGTACCTCTGAAGCACATCTATGGTTGCCTATCCACCTCTATCAGTCACACCTCCTTTTTCAGTTCTCAACAAACATAAACACCAGCACAGCTGAAATACAAGCAAACTGCTTCCACAAAGTATTTCCCTGCGGTCAGTCAATACCCTACTACAAGCTACAGTTCCCAGTGCTGGGCTCCCTCTCATCCTTGTGTAGCTTGGGTATCCCTGGGTACTGCTTTCTGCGGTCACTTTCTACTCTCTCTGAAGCCTGCAGGATTTGACTGCCTGCTCTGGCTCAGGCCCTGGGCTTATATGTCTCAAAGCACCACCCCTTTATGTCATGTGGCTTCCCCCAGTTACACACAGGGGTTTTACCCTCTTAATTGGGAGCCAATCTAAATTCCTGCTGCTGCAGTGCACGCAGCTGGCTCAGCCCACTGCCTTCTCTTCAAGTGATAGAAGCTCTTGGCTCCCTGTTACAGTAACCCATCTGTCTGTATGAATCAGCAGCCCAGGAGTAGTAATGTGCAATGATGCCTAATGCGCACAGGATACAAATCATGAGAAAGAACCTGAAAAACTGAAGGAGTTAATGATAGAGACCCTAACTCTGATGTCCGGTAACGGTGAGCAAAAATTGAAGTTTCTACCAACACGAGAGGATTTTGATACTGTCCTTTTAAAACTATGATCAAAACTAGTTATCATATTTTATGTGTCCTGGGTACCAAGAGAAACTGAATGTTAATAGCCCCAAATAGAGGAGACATTAGGTGAAATAGAGGGTTGTAGTCCATAGGTGTAAACATTTTCTGTCTTTATGGGAAGCAAGTGTCAACTGAAATGGGCTATAAACCACCTACTATTTCACAATTGCCAAAATGAGCTTGGTAAACACTCCTGAGAATACAGAGATTGTTCTGTCTGATTTGAAAATTAAATACAAAACTGAGAGGGATTTGGTTGTTGTAGACATACCTTCTAAGATATTTGGCAAAAGTACAGTGGAACAGTTTGATAAAAGAAATCCTGTCTGATCTCAGATTAAATATAGATTGTCTTTGGTAGAGTAACAGCTCAGGATATGAATCTGCAGAAAATATTTATGATGAAAACTATTAAAACTGGGCAGCCAGGACTGCATGTTCACCATCTCTGTCATAAAAGTAGCAGCAGAATGGTTCTCAGTTATAGACTGAATTTAGTTTAAAGGTGCAAGAGTGACTAAAGTGTTACAGAGGGGTAGTTGGTCATGTTCAGGAGTGGATCCAGGGGGATGCACTGGTGCACTTGCACCCTCCTTTGATTCCTGGTCCACCAAAGTTTACAACCAATGCCCGGTGGTAGAACTAGTACTTCTGGTCAGGCACTGCTGAGGGAGTCTATAGACCTAACGGCTCATAATAATTTACATGATCCATGTAAACTTTGCATCACACAGGTATTAACAACCTTCTCTTTCTTTTCATGGGCTTGATGTTCCACCAATCAAGCTATCCTTTCTTCTGTAATTCTGCTGTCTGTTAGTTGCTCTTGGTAATGAAGCTCCTATTTCACAGCCCTGCAGATTGTTTTTAACTTACTCCAATGAAGTTATATTTGGTTTTGCTTCAGTACACCTCAAGCTCTTGGCATACTAGTAAAGCTTCTAGTTTATTTTAACTGGAGAAAAATGTGTTGTTTTATACGTGATAATGCACCTTGGCATCTGCACCCTCTCCTTTCAAAATTGTAGATCTGCCCATGGCCATTTTAACATCAAAATAGGAAGAAGGCAGGGCAGAGTGGCACCTTAGAGACTAACTAATTAATTTCTGCCTTTCTGCCTAAGGTGTTACAGGAAGTATGTTTAAAAGGATAAATAAATGCCCCTTAGGCATTAAAAAATCTACGAGGAGAGCTAAAGACATTTTAAACTGGCCTCAAATGAACACTGAAACTGAGGAATCAGTTCTTCTTGTACGTGCCAAAGAGATGTCAAAGCAGGGTGGTGGCTCCATAGCTGGACCTAGTGCACAGGACTGGGCCAGCATGCTGAATCATATCTGTGGACTGACCCCACCCTCAGGATTCACCTATGGACTGACCTTATGCCACTCATCTAACCTGTGGGGTCAGATAGGTTCTGTAGATTATCCTCAATCCAATAGGTTGGTAGAAAATGGCATTAAAATAATGTACAGCTATTGAAAAGGTTCTTGCAGACTCTGATCTGTACTTAGCATCCTTAAATTATGGGACATCACAGATGTAATATGTTCTCGTTACCTGCAGGTATCTTTTGTTGTTGGTTTTATTCCAGCACACTGAGAAGTAGGAGGTTTGTGATAACAGCATCTGAGATCTCAGGCACTGCAGAAGTATGAAGAAACAGTAAGGTATGAACAAAATAAAGCAATATGATTCAGGGACCTGGGACTGCCCTACTTTATGGACAGGAGGCTGTGTTCTTTTCTGAAGGAAATCAATAGTTAGAATACGTATTAAAATACCTAGCGCTGTGTTATGTCAACTTTGCTATTGAGCATTTTGCTATTGAGCATTATTACATTTTGGCTTGGAGATGAGGTATTAGGAGCAGCCCTTGTAAGCAGCTTTGATGTGGAGACAGGATATCTCAGGAGGGACTGGAGGAGCCAGTGTTCTGTTAGGCAGAGGTGGTCAGAACTGGTCGCTGAATAAACAGGATTTCTTTCAAGCATCTGGGGCCCCAAATTTGTAATGAATGCCACAGTGATCCTTCTTAGAGCAGGGATGTCAAACTCGTTTGGCCCCACAGGGTGAATCTGGACCATGGGGTTTCTTACCAGACAACCTGAGAGCAGAGGGAACACCATTAACTCCTGTGGCTACTAGAGCTGCTGCATTAGTGTAGCTCGGGAAGCCAGGGGGTTAGCACCAGTGCAGCTTGCCCCCCATTGTCCTCTCCCCCCACTGATTTTAATTGCCAGCAGCCAAAAGCCACTCTAAGTAAAATGCCCAGAGCATTTTGTATATCAGCCTCCCCATGCTTAAAAATGGCAGTGGGGGCACTTTAACTCAAGCTCGTCAAACAAGCTTCAGTTAAAGTGCCTCCACCGCAGTTTTTAAGCACAAGGACGCGGATACATGACATGCTGGAGTGTGCTGGAGCGCTGTAATTACCACACTTCAGCAGACTCACTTACCATCTGCTCCAACGGTAATTATAGTGTGTCAGAGCAGTCTTGCTGCTTGCGTATAAGTGCCCTATAAGCCCCAATTTCAGCAGTGGATACAAGGGGGAGGGCGGTAAGTGGCAGTAGTGTTAACTCCCTTTGTTCCTGAGCTACACTGATAAAGATAAAGGTGCCCAGGAGGGTTGGAAGCTTCTAAAAGGCACAGTATTGGACACTGGTGATGCATAGGGGGTGCATGTGGGTGCATGTGCACCCCTGGGCATGGTGGTGCACCCCCTAGGAAAAGGTGCCGCCGACACTGCTGGTGGTGCCTGCGGGTGCGTTGTCACTCACCCCCCACCCCACCCCAGCATCTGTGGGCGGTCCACAATCATCACTGGCCAGTGCTGCCACTGCCATCTGTGTCTGTGGGTGGTTGCAAACCACTGGTCGGCACTCAAAACCCCCTTTTTCCTGCCACCGACAGTGCAGCGGCTGCCTGCAGCATCTCCACACTTACCATCACCATGATCCTGCCTCCGACTGTGCTGCCACCGCCTGCTGGAGTTCACCATGCCCCCCCAGCCGCCGGGGGCACACGGCGTTCATGGTATTGGAATCCCACCATAATGCTGTCCTGACACAGTGGCAGTACAGGCATGGCAAGGGACCAATGTGGCTGAATAAAGAACTTCTAGGATGCCTCGAGTCCAAAAGGAAAGCACGCAGGCAATGCAAAGATGGACAAGTCACCGAGGAAGCTTACAGGAAATATAAGAATTTGTAAGACCGAAATCAGGAAGGCAAAGGTAAAAAATGAGCTTCACTTGGTGAGGGAAATTAAAGACAACAAGAAGAGGTTCTATAAATATATTGGTGAGAAAAAAAAAAGATCAAGGAAGCTATAGATCCAATAGACGATGCAAAGAGTGCAGAGATGCTCAACAGTTACTTTGTTTAAGTCTTCACAATAGAATTAAGCTGCAACCAGATAGCTAATAAGGATCATTTGGATAAAGGAATGGAGTAAACTGAGGGATGACATACCCATCAAAAAGCACTCTGTTTCTTCATTATGACTGATTTCAAGTCAGCAGGACCTGATGAAGTTCATTCTAGGGTACTGAAGAAACTTGCAGAAGAGATCTCAGAGCCCATGGCAATACTATTCATGAAGTCATGGAAAACAGATAGGGTAAATGAGGACTGGAAAAGGTCCAATCCTCTTTAAAAAAAGGCAAAAAGGGGGACCCGGGGGACTACAGACTGATTGGTCTCACCTCAGTGCTGGGGAAGTTACTGGAGTATATCATAAGGAAGTCCATTTGCAAGCATCTAAAGAAGGACAAGTTGATCATGAGCAGCCAGCATGGATTTACTATGAACAAACTGAGCCACACACTCTTGGTCTTCTTTGGCAAGATAACTACTTGGGTGGGTGAAGGGAAAGCAGTAGATATAGTACACAAGCCTTCAAAAAGGCTTTTGACAAAGTCCTGCATGACCTCATAAAAAAATTGGAGAAATGTGGGCTAGACAAGACATCTACAAGATGGATAAAAAACTGGCTCAAAAACCACAAGCAAAGGGTAGCCCATTTGGAAAGGTAGGAAGCTTTGAGTGGAGTCCCACAGGGGTCTGTTCTGGGCCTGGTGCTGTTCGATGTGTTTATTAATGATTTGGATATTGGAATAGAAAGCTTCTTGAGAAAATTTGCCGATGACAGGAAACTGGAAAGGACTGCAATCACATTGGAAGATAGGATTGCAATTCAGAAGGATCTTGACAGACTAGAAAGCTGGGCTGGAGCTAACAGGATGAAGTTTAATGCTGACAAATACAAGGTGCTATGGGAAGAATAATAAAAAGCAGACATACAAAATGGGTGACAATTGAATGGATGCAACACTACAGAGAAGGGTCTAGGAGTCTTGGTGAATCACAGGTTCAGCATGAGTCTGTAGTACAATGCAGCTGCACAAAAGGCAAATAGGAGCATTAGGTGCAAGACACAGGTGATAGTGCCTCTTTACTTGGCACTGCTTAGACCTCATCTAGAGTACTGTGTGCAGTTTTGGGCTCCACATCCTATAAAGGATATGGAGAAGTTAGTGAGGGTCTAGAGGCAGGCAACAAAAGTGAAAAAGGGCTTGGAAGGCAAGCCATATGAGGAAAGGTTGAAGGCAATAGGCATGTTCAACTTGTGGAAAAAGTGTTAAGGAGGGACATGATAGTAGTCTTCAAATATCTAAAGGGTTGCCATAAAGAAGAGGGAGAGTGCCTTTTCTTTCTCGCTGCAGAGTGCAGGATACAGACCAGTGGCTGGAAGTTGCAGGAAAGTAGGCATAGACTGGATATCAGGAAAGACTGCTTTGCTGTTAGTGCAGAAAGACAGTGGAATAGACTGGCTAGGGAAGTTTCATCATTGGAGGTGTTCAAGAAGAGGTTGGACAGGCATTGCTCAGGGATTATGTAGAAGTAGATATGCCTATAATCTACTCTAGGTATTTCTCATGCTTCTTGGCTTTGCTTGTTGCCACATGGGGCCAGGAGGGAATTTCTTTCTTTCCTGCTGCTGCATGTATCAGGATTTTTAAAAGCCTTTCTCAGAAGCATTGGATGTTGGCTGCAGCCAAAGCTGGAGATTTTGACTGAGGTGTGCTAGGATTTAAACCTGGATGTTCCTGACTAGAGGGTCTTACACCTCCACTCATGGTCCGATTGATTGCTATATTTGGGGTCAGGAAGGAATTTTAGCCCATGATCAGATTGGTATGGACTGTATTTTGGGGTTTTTTTTGCCTTCCTCTGTAGCCAGGGGATGGGGGGAGGGTAGCCCTCTTTCTTTGATCTCTCAAGTGTATTTTAACATCTCTTGCAGCAGAATGGTGGTGGCTGCCATGGTCCCCCTGTTTTACCTGTGGCAGTTTGGGTTGCTATGTCTTGTGGCTGTGTCAGGGTCCGCTGCATAGTTTTGCTAATAGGCTAGACAAAAGATAGTTTGGATAGGGATAATCCTGCCTCAAGCAGGAAGTTGGACTAGATGATATCTGGAGACTCCTTCCAGCTCTGTTTCTGTATGATTCCATGATCTGAATTGCCTAATATCTTTCAGATATAGAGGATAAAACATCTCATGCTCTGAGCAACATATCTGGTATATCCAAATAAATGCTGAACACTGTTTCATTAGTGTCATTTGGTAATTTTAAGATTATTTTTATGTGATTATATGAACAAATGTCTAAATTTTAGCATTTTTAGATCTGTGTATACCAGTATCTGATAACCAGCTTTTTGCTTTATTTTCGGGAAGATGCCATTCAGAAAGATAAAGGCATTTGTTAGTACAGGAATATTAGGACTATATTATCTAATGAGAACACAGATCTATAGCAAATAAAATAAACTAAAGGCTTGACCCCACAATATGTGTGCAGGGGCAGATCCAGGAAGGTACAGTGGTACAATTGCACCCCTGCTTTGATTCTTGCCCCACCCCAGTTTAAAACCAGCTGCCTGACAGTGGCAGCAGTCTGGGAGTCAATTGGCTTCAGAGCTTATTATAGCCTACTTCAGTGGTTTTCAGCTGTGGCCCGTGGGCCCCTGAGAGTCCACAGACTATGAATAAGAGGTCCATAAAGATTACTATGATCATCTGTTTTTATGAGCAACCCACGTAAGTAAGATGGGGACCGATGGGCATCAGGACAGGGAGGCACAAAGGGCACCCACTGGGGGGGCCTCAAGTGTCTCTATACTAATGCTACGAGTATGGGGAACAAGCAGGAGGAACTCACTCCTGCTTGTAAACAAGAACTTCAACTTAGTTGGGCTAACTGAAACTTGGTGGGACCCTACGCATGATTGGGCAGTAAGCATTGAGAGCTATAGGCTGTACAGATGACATAAAGTAGGGAAAAGGGGGGTGGGTGTTGCTTTCTATATTAAGGAGCAATATACATCTTCCATACTCAAGATGGGACCAGAGGAGGGGCAAACTGAGGTATTATTGGTCAGAATGCAAGGTGGTTTGGGGAAAGGGGCTTGGTAGCGCGAGTCTACTACAGGCTACCACATCAGAAGGATAAGCTGGATCTGGAGTTCTTCAGACACCTCTCAGAGGCTGTACTGTCAAGGGACATGATTGTCATGGGTGACCTAAACTACCCTGACATCTGCCGGGAGGAGCAGTCAGCTAGATCCAACTGTTCATGTAGGTTCTTAACCTGCATACAGGACCTTTACCTAATGCAGGAGGTATATGGTCCCGCTAGGGGAAACGTCTTGCTGGACTTGGTACTGGCTACAGGAGATGACTTGGTGGGGGATCTACTGACACAAGGTAACCTAGGGGGCAGTAGCCATCACTTGATCGAATTCACCATTGGGTGTAGGGTCAGAAAGATAACCAGTAGGGAAGAAGTGCTAGACTTCGGAAGGGCTAACTTCAGTGTGCTCAGGAGATTAGTTAGTGAGGCACTGAAGAACAGGAGCATAGGGGAGATGGGAGTCCAGGAAAGGTGGTTGTTCCTAAAAGGAGCAATCCTACAGGTGCACACGAAGACAATCCCATTATGCAGGAAAGGAGGCAAAGGGGCCAAGAAACTCTCCTGGCTGACAAGGAAATCCAAGAAAGTATAAGTGAAAAAAAGAGGCATATACAGGTTTCCCTTGCTTTATGTGGGTTCTGTATATGCAAATTTGCTCTTATGCGATGGCCCTTTTTATACCAAAAATGTGTTATATGCGAGGTAAATTCGCTCCTATGTGATTAGTGTGATGGAAACCTGCAGTCAGCTGCTTTATATGGTGCATTGTGGGAGTGACGCTTACAAAATATAGTCTCCTGTGTGGATCTGTGCTCCTCTCTCGTTGTCTGCGACACGTTTCTGTAGTTGCCATCCCCCTTATGATAGTGCCCTGTGCTTGTGAGTACTGTCTGCTGTTGGTGAGTACCAAAATTGTCTTGTAAAAGTGGTAGAAATAGATCTGGGAGTCAGTACAATTGCGGTCTTGGAACATATTCCTATTTGTTACATTGTAAAGTGGGTTTCCTTTATGCAAATTTAAGTTATGTGCTTTTCCAGGAACACATGTACAGCATAAAGTGAAGGAAACCTGTAGGCTGTGGAAGCAGGCAGTAGCTACCAAGACGGAGTACACCTACTTAGCCCGCACTTGCAGGGAGGCAGTCAGAAAGGCCAAAGCAAAAATGGACCTTAGGCTGGCAACAAAAATTAAAGACAACAAAAGTCCTTCTTCAGGTATATGGGGAGTAAAAAGAAGGCACAGAGTAGCATAGGACCCTTACAGGATAAACTAGGGCAATTAGTGACAGATAGGAAGGACAAGGCTGAGCTCTTCGATTAGTTTTTTGCCTCTGTATTCCTGAACATGGATCAAGACAAATCTCCCAATTGGATCACAGACAAGCACCAAAGGCAAACCAGCCTACCAACTGTTAGCACTGACTTAGTGAAGGGACACTTGGAAAGGCTGAATGTGTTTAAGTCAGCAGGCCTATATGACCTTCATCAAAGGGTGCTGAAGGAATTGGCCAGTGTCATAGCAGATTCACCGGCATGGCTATTTGAGCACTCTTGGTGCTTAGGTCAGGTCCCAGAAAACTGGAAAAGGGCCAAGGTGGTCCCTATTTTCAAGAAGGGGAGAAAGGGGAGGATCCAGATAAATACAGATTGGTTAGTCTCACCTCTATCCTCAGGAAAACCTTTGAAAAAATTATTAAGGATCACATTTGTGAGAGTCCAGCAGGAAAAACAATGCTGAAGGGCAACCAGCACGGATTCATAGCAGGTAGATCCTGCCTGACTAACCTCATTTCTTTTTGAGACCAGGTCACAAAATGTTTAGACACATAAATGGTAGATGTCATCTATTTGGATTTTAAGAAAGCCTTTGATATGGTAACTCATCCTATTCTCACAGATAAACTGAGGGGCTGTGACATAGATGATTACATAGTCAGGTGGATGGCAAATTGGCTTAGGGGTTCCACCCAAAGAGTGGTGGTGGAAGAGTTGGTATCGACCTGGAAAGATATAGGGCAATGGAGTCCCACAGGAATGAGCAAATTATGGGGTAAAGTTAACACACTAAAGGGTAGGGAGTGAATCCAGGCAGATTTGGACAGGTTGGAAATGTGGGCGGAACAGAATAGGATGCAGTTCAACAAGGACAAGTGCAAGGCACTGCACCTAGGGAGAAGGAATCACCAGCATGCTTACAGGCTATGGGAGGACTTTCTTAGCAGCACAGCAGTGGAAAGGGATCTCAGAGTCATTGTTGGCAACAAGATGAACGTGAGTCATCAATATGACAAAGTGATCAGTAAAGCTAACCACACTTTAACATGCATTAGCAGATGAATGACAAACAGGTCCAGGGAGGTGATACTTTCCCTCTGAGTGACATTGGTCAGGCCACAGTTGGAATACTGTGTCCAGTTTTGGGCGCCACACTTCAGGAGGGATGTGGACAACATTGAGAGGGTTCAGAGGACGGCTACTTGTATGGTTAGGGTCCTGCAGGCAAAGCCCTATGAGGAGAGATTGAGGGCCCTGGATCTGTTCAGCATTTACAAGAGAAGGCTGAGAGGTGATCTTGTGGCTGCCTACAAATTCATCTGGGAGGGGGAGGCAGAGCAGCAAGGAATAGGAGATGCTTTGTTTACCAGGGCGCCTCTTGAAGTAACTGGGAAAAATGACCACAAACTGATGGAAAGCAGATTTAGATTAGATGCTCAGGAAGAACTTCTTTATGGTAAGGGTTGTCAGAATCTGGAATAGGCTTCCAAGGGAGGTGGTGCTCTCCCCTACCTTGGGGGTCTGTAAGAGGAGGCTAGACATTCACCTGGCTGGGGTCGTCTGACCCCGGTGCTCTTTCCTGCCCAGGGCAGGGGGTTGGACTCGATGGTCTGCTGAGGTCTCTTCTGACCCAAACGTCTATGAACCTATGAATCAAAAGTATGTGAATGCCCACGCTTACAATTCAGAGTAGTCTGCACCTTCATTCAAAATTTCCAAGAGTCCACACCTTCATTTGAAATTTTTTAAGGGTTTGGAAATGAAAAAAGGTTGAAAACTAGTGGTCTACTTGATTCCTTCTAAACACTCCATTCCAGAGGTGCTAACTACCCTGTCTCCTCTTTAAGGGTCTTAATGTTCCCTTAGCAAAGCTAGCCTTTCTTCTGCACTTCTGCTGTCTGTTTTCTGCTCCTGGTAATACTGCTCCTCTTCCACAGCCCTGCAGACTGTTTTTAACTCATACCTATAAAGTTGTATTTCTTTTTGCTTCAAACTGAAACTGAATAACACAGCCCTAGGCTCCTAGCATATTGGTGAAATTTCTAGTGTATTTTTAACTACAGAAAAATGTTTTGTTACATGTGATTATGCGCCTTACCCACGTGTATCCCTCTTTTCAAAATTCTAGCCTGCCTACGTCTCTGTGCATCCAAAACTCTCACTGTAGTAATTAATTTAAAGTTATGGGAGATTTTATGCAGTTTATACCAAATGAGTAACAAAAAAATCATTATATCACCTGATACAGTCTATTTGTTTATGCTATTTTTATTTTAGTATCACTTTCTAAACATTTTTTTACCTTTGCTCTTTGCTTTCCTTAATGATCATATTTTCAAGCCTCAAGTAATAGATTATGAGTTATTCCAAAGTGTTTTTTGGGAATTTAAAAAAAAAATATCCAGAGCCATGATTGTATCTGGTGGTTAGGTGAGGCTGAATATGAATGCATGTGATCCCAGTTCCTCAGTGAAAAAAAAAGAGAGCAGGAGAATAGTAAGAATCATGTTTTGTGGGCTATCAGTGTTTTAGATGTGATTGGCAGAACAGAAATGAAAAACCTTCAGTGAAATCCTAGCCCACTGAAGTCAACAGCAGAACTCTTCAGGATTTCGTTCCTTGTTTTCACATGTGATTACCTAAGGAACATCCAAAGATTTGCAAACCTCACAATTGCACGTGCAGCATAGATGATCTCCTGTGATAACACATAAACATGCAGCTTATCATGCATACACGCCCCATATATTTATAAATTATAATCTAATATATGCATACACACACAAAGTTGGGACCACAGCCATCCATATCCAGTCCCAGCTGAGCATTATGTGTATACGTATATGTATGCGTGGAATATACATATTATCATGTATACACACACTGTCATATAACTATAGATATACATACACACAGAGTATTATCATATATAGAACATAAGAACTGCCATTTACTGGGTCATACCATTGGAGTGCACCAATAAAGATTTTTTTGGCTGATATTGATGGCCGATTATTAACCAGCCATACTGGCAGATACTGATCCGATAGCCAATATGCAGCCTGGCTGCTTGGAGAGTGGCATCCAGCTGGCAAGTCTGTGGGGGGGAAGGGCAGAAGGGAGGGAAGGGGCACTGGGGGCAGATTGAGGCCCCCATGATGAGGGAAGGAGTGGGGCAGGGGCAGGTGCTGCCCAGCCAGGGGAATGAATGCTACCCCAGGGTTGGGAGTGACATGGAGCCACGGGCAGCTTTTTAGGGGGGTGCAGGAGGGGTGGGGAGGGGGGTGCGGCACACACCCCGGGGGAGGCATGGGGGCATGTACCCCCTGGATTTGTGCGCAGGGTGAAGGTCCGCTGTGAACTCAGGGCCGGGGCTACACTGGCTTCTTCCTGTGGGGGCTGGGGCTGTGCTCAGGGTGGGCAGCAGTGGCACTGGGAGGGAATTATGGGGGGCTATGGTGAATTTTGGGGTGGTGGTAGCCAACTCTGTAGCCCCCACCCCCAGCACCACCATCTCCTGCCCTGCCCTGCCTGCCCTGAGTTCAGCCCTGGCTCAGCCCCTCCTTTCAGGAAGAGGCTAGCACAGCCCCAGGCCCCGAGCCCACAGCAGGCAGCCTGCCTTTGCCCTGCGCCCAAATCCAGGGGCACTTGCGCCCCATACCTCCCCCAGGGGTCCATGCAGCAGTGGGGAACTGCCCGCCCCACCCCTGCGCACCCCCTGGATGAGCCACCCACGACCAGCACCTGCCTCTGCCCCAGCCCCACTTCCTCCTTCACCATGGGGACCTTGATCTGCCCCCCCACACCCACTCTTTCCCCTTGCCCTATACCCTCATAGACTTACTGGCCACACACTGCCATCCAAGCTGCCAAGCCTCACTCCCGGCTGCATGCATGCTGGGGTTGCATGTATGCAAGTGGCATTTATCAGTGACATTATCTGCTACACTGGCTAAAATAAGCTGATTGCTGACAATATCAATTTTCCTTTTATTGGTGCTGATCTGATATGGACCCATATATCAGTGCACCTTTACATACCATAAAGCCATCTTGCCCACTGTTGAGGGCCCGTGGGCAATGCTGTACATCTCCACTTGGGGCACTCATCATAAATCTATGGCCCTCACTCCTTTCTCTGGTTTTCTTTTATTATCCCAAGCAATCAATTGTTATGTCCTCAATGGACTGCTTAATGGAAAGCTTATAGTTTTACTTGGTGGGCCCAAGCTCACGCCTCCTCAGTGGCATAAAAAATAGGCCTGTATCACACAGTGGCAGAAAGCACTTGCTAAACAGCCAGAGGAGAGTAAGCTGGGTATGATCAGGGTCTGGGTTCCCCCCCCACTTCTGTTCCTTTCTCACCTGCAGCTCCCAGTGTTTAAGGTTAAGGAAGCTCTGATTCAGGGGTTGTACCCCTAACTCCCATAATCAATAGCTACTGATATGTGTATGTATACACACACACACATTATATATATATATATATATATATATATATATATATACACACATACATATATACACACACACACACATATATATGTATATACACACACACATACATATAATATATACACACACATATATAATATATATACATGCACATACACACACACACACACATACATCTATCTATCCATGGGTGACTGGTGCCTCCTAATACTTGGGGGGGCACCAGCGGCTGATTGCTGCTGGCCGCAACCCAGAATGCCGCTGGTGCTTCTCTCAGCGGGCACCTGTGCACCTGCATGCACCCCCTATGCATCACCAGTGTATATATTGATATATATTTATATATTCTCATGCTCCCAATATACATAAATTCCTGTGCTCAGAAGCTACTGATACACACATGCACACACACATATATACACATACATGGGCACGGGTACACACACACACACATTCAAGCCTAGATTAACAGATTCTTATAATATATATATGTGTGTGTGCGTGTGTCTATCAGTAGCTATTGAGCATAGGCATACACACACACACATATATAGGAAGCTTAAGTGTATGTGTATGCGTGTGTCTGTCCATGCACGCCCACATACATATGTAAACCAAGTGTTTTCTAAAGCTAATATATATTGGGTTTATAAGAGACCCGGCTCTTAACCCAGGCCAGCAGGCAGAGCCATACTAGATGCTCAGCCCCGCCAGACGATGCCTTAACCCGGTTCGCAAGAGATGCTGCAGTCGCCCCTTG
The DNA here is from genome assembly GCF_052110815.1 of Crocodylus siamensis. Classification (NCBI taxonomy): domain Eukaryota; kingdom Metazoa; phylum Chordata; order Crocodylia; family Crocodylidae; genus Crocodylus; species Crocodylus siamensis. The sequence continues at coordinate 79,615,377 of NC_143395.1, read as the reverse complement.
CCCTGCTGCGCCCGGGGAGACGAGCCGGCTCCTGAGCCCGGCCCCGAGTCGGATGCACTGGTCACAGGGGCTGGCGGCGGGTGCGCGCGAGGCCCCTGCAGAGGCAGCCCGTGACGTGCCCAGGCCGTGGCCGTCGCCGTGTCCGTGGGCCGGCCGCGGGAGAGCAGCCCCGAGCCGCCAGCCGCCCCCCCGGGCCGGGCCCGCGGTGAGTGCTGCCCCGCCCGCCCGCGCTGGCGGGAGGCAGGTGCGTGGCGCTCCGCACGCGGGGCAGTGACATCACGCGGCCGCCGCCGCCCTGTGCCCGGTGCCCGGAGACAAAGGCGAGCGGCAGCCGCAGCGCGAGGATGGTGCAGCGCGCGCCCAGGAGCCGCAGCGCTGCTGCCGCCGCCGCCGCCGCCGCCGCCCCCCCGCGGCGCTGAGCTGCCCCCGGGCGGGCCGGGCCGGGCCGGGCCCCCTCCCATGCGGCCGGGCCGGGGCCGGGGCCGGGGCCGGGGCAGCCGGCGGCGGCGCGCAGCATGCCCTGGGGGGTCGGCCTGGCCTCCTCCCGGTGCTGCGTGGTGGGGCTGAGCCGCAACCAGAGCCTGTCCCTCGGCCTGTGCGCGGGAGCCGACGAGCCCGACGCCTTTTATGGGGAAATCATCGCCTTCCCTTTGCAGGACTACGGCGGGATCATGGCCGGGCTGGGCTCCGACTCGTGGTGGAAGAAGACGCTGTACCTGACCGGCGGGGCCCTGCTGGCCGCCGCCGCCTACCTGCTGCACGAGCTGCTGGCCATCAGGTGAGAGGCGCACTGCCCCGCACCCAGCGCTTGGCCCCGCAGGTGCCAAGACCCGAGGCTGCCCCGTGGCATTGCCATCCGCGGAGGTGGTAAGGCCAAAGCTTTGGCTGGGAGGGCCTAGCTGGGCCGGCCCTGCGTTGACTCCGTGACCCCCTGAGGTCCCTTCCCACCTGTGATTCGGGGAATTCATGGACACCCGACCCTAGCCTGAGAAGAGGCAAAAGGGGTTTTCCTCCAAGCCAGCGTCCTGAAAGTGGGACCAGATGGAAGCTCCCCATAAGGGAGATCAGCACCGTACCTAGACTCCTGGCGGCCCTGGGCAAACTTTTAGTATTGGGCCCCGTTTTGCCAGAGATCATGATCATAATAATCATCATTATTTTCACCATTTTTAGGCCTCCTTTCTCTCCGGGCCCTGGGAAGCTGCCTGGTTCACCAATGCCTGTGCCCAGCTCCAAGGGAGATGTGGGCAAACTGAAGCCCGCTGGGAAGGCAAACCCCCATGCCTTAGGCAGCTCAACACCCAGCCTCTCTGCAGACAGGGCCTCAGCCCAGTGGTAGCTGTAAGCAGCTACCTGGGTTGGCCTGACTTTGCTGGATAGGGTCTGGGGATTAAAGCAAGAAGACAGGAGGGAGCTATGATTCATCAAATATTCTCCTTCCTCTGGCAAGGTTAGCTACTGTGCCAGGGCATGCTGGAATAAACTCTCATGCTTTGAAGCCTCCTCATCCCTTGTGTGTTTCAATAAGGTAATTTGGCCTAGCAGACAAGCAGCAAACAGCCCCCTGTTCAAGCCTTAGTGGCCAGCCTAAAAAACAAATGATGGTACGACTCTTGTGAGTGGTACAGCATCAACCTGCCAGGTGCAGCCTCTTGAAAGCAAAAAGCATCCATGGTTGGGGATAGGATTGTGTTGGGTAGTGCTTGCTCTCTGCAGTTGAAAATCTGTAATCCCGTGAGTAATTAGGGAGCCTGAAAGCCAAAGAAAAAAACACATGGGCGGGTTTGTCATAGGCTTGGATCAGAAGTAAATAGTTGAGTGTGGCTCTGCAGTTTGTTTACACAAATAATACAGTCGGCTGGGAAAATGGTGGCTTTAACTACTGATTTCCCACAGATGGACCTGGAAGCATAGGAGGCGATGTGTTTTTAGCAAATGGCTTTATGTGTTTAAACCCATCTCAGCTACCATAGGAGTACAGAGGAGACTGACATTTTGTGGGAAAGGCAACACTGGTTCAACTTCAAACCATTATTGGCCCTAAGCCTCACTTTTAACTGAGCCATTTTACTGCATAATAGGGCAGTAATTTATGGTAGTAAATCACCAGTACCATAATTGCTTTATCAGAGAACTGCTTGTATAATACAAAGACTAGCAAAATACAGGAAATATTCCTGGACCCATTATGGAGAAATAAAGATGGACACTGGGCTCGTATTAATGGGCATAAGATAAGGTAAACAAAAATAATGCTGATTTTGATAACAGTTTAAAACCACCATCATGGAGGGAAACAGATTTGATTGCCTTATTTTCTTTCAGCTTACAGTAAAACACCCACATAAACATAGCTCTTGGAAAATACCTCTAGCCTTCAGAAAATATGATAATTAAAAACATCTTGAATGTAGGGATGATTTTATAATTCAGTCTTTGCATTTAGATATCTCTTGCTTCTGTCCCAAGGATGATATATTTAATGAAATGACTTGCAATTGACATATGACAAGTATATTTCAGATTTCTGGAAAAAATGCTAAGCTCTAGCTCGCAGGTTTGATTCCTGTGTGCCTCTTATAGAGCCTCCTAGCAATATGGAATATATGGGAGTGTTTTACAATTTACAGTAGAGAAAGTTGTGCTGTAAATGATCTCTAAAATCAGGCCATTGAAGTAGTGGCATTTTTGGCACTTTGGCACTCAAATTTCAATTGCTAGTAGCTCATTTTGAAAAGCACACTAAAATAGTGCTCCTAAAGCTGTAAATACAGTCTGTGGTGGTTCGGGTATAATTTCTGAGGGTTAAAATCATTGTTGTATTGGTAAGCAGAAGTGCTTAGACTGCTGTCTGTGATACACAGCTTTATTTTGTACAGTATCTTTTTTGGAAGCCATGTCCCAAACACTTCACAGACGTAAGTTGTATATGACATCAAAATAGTGAGTAAGGGTTAAAATCACGGCTTGAGTCAGAGAAGAGGCTGTTTTCAAAAGAATCGGTAGGAAGCAGGCTCCTCATTCTCACTTAAAGCCGGTGGTAGTGCAGCAGCCATATGCTTCTATGGAAGTATCTCCAATAACTGTGGGCAGATACTGTAAAAGACTTTTGAAGGCCTAGAATTACATTTTAGAATAAGATTTCAAAAGAGACTGCTGAGGTGAGAGATTCTAAAATGCTGCTTAAGGTGTTAGGAGCCTCTGACTTAAAGGCTATAATAGCAACAGTGGTAAATGCATGTGGAGTTAGGGCAGGCAGAGTAAAGGGGAATGAAGAATCCATAGGCCTTCTTTCTCCTCTAGCATCAGTTTTATACCGATGTAATTTTTATTTTATTTTAATGTGTCCCATGGCTCTTGGGCCAAGTCCAGCCCTTAATTATACTGGTGTACATCTACCATAATTCTCTGTATTACTAAATAACTGGGTGCATCCACACAAGATGCTAACTTCACAGTAGCCTAATAATATTGCGCAGTAGTGTGCTAGGAAAAACCTGTGCTAATATGCTATTGCACAGTACCATTAGGCTATTGCACAATTAGTTTCTGTAAAAAGCTGTGCTCTGGTGCTACTTCACAGTAGTGCCAGTTACTGCACATTGATTTAATGCTTGGTTATGCAAGTCCTAAACTTAATGCACACTAACTATGATGCATTAATGACTAAACCAGGGGTGGGCAAAATTTGTGGCCTGTGGGCCTGATGTGGCTCACCAGGCCATTCTATCTGGCTCGCGGGGCCCCTAAAAAAATTTAGACAATATTTATCTGCCCCTGGCTGCCTGTCATGCCTGGCTTGCCAAAACTCAGTAAGCGGCCCTCTGCCTGAAATAATAGCCCACCCTTTGTGTAGACGTGCTCACTGAGACCAGAATTTGGCCCAGGCTGGAACAAGGGTTTAAAAAAAGGAGAGAGACCCTTTGAACTGGATCCAAAAATGAATGAGTAGCAAGTGGATTTCGTCAGTATCAGGAGTGATGTAGTCATGCTTTGTATCTGTGAGAGAGGATGGAGCATCATTGTGAATAGGCAGGAACTTGGAGAATAGGATCTCCAGAAGCTAGAGATGAGAGTCAAGGAAAGAAGGGATGAAGCTTCCAGCAGGGCTGGAGTAAAAGCAGTGTGTATTTGGGCAGTGAAGTGCAGAGTGATGAATGCCGTAAAAACAGGTGGAGATATGAAGAAGACAGAACTAGGACAAGGGTAATGATGAGGTTACAGAAAATGGCAGTGAGTCTGTAAGTGGGGATAAAAGAGCTGGAGTTATGAGAATCTCTTCTTTTTTTTAAGGAACTTAGCTGAATGTCATTTACAGCTGCACAGAATGGGTACAAAATATTACCACATCAGAATGAGTGTTTTACTGACTTGTCACAAGGCATAAGGAAGGGAGAATAAGGCTTACTTATTTTGTCTTATCAGTTTACTCTTGCCAGGTTTTCAGATTGCTCCACTATAGAATGAGCTAAGGTTTCTCTTGGAATTCTGACTCAGGAATGTGAGTGCTTTTAGTGACTTTGGACTTGATGAATAAAAAATTACAATAGCCCATTAGGGGAGGATGAATGCTTTGTTTCAGCCATTTATTTTCAGTATGCACTTACTATATTGATGTATGGCACATAATGTAGTCTGGGTTTTTTGCCCTGTTTTAAAATTCTGTTTTGTTTTTGCCAGGAAAGAGCAAGAGGTTGATTCAAAAGATGCCATTATACTGCATCAGTTCTCAAGGCCCAATAACGGCGTTCCCAGTTTATCTCCTTTCTGTTTGAAAATGGAAACTTATTTAAGGATGGCTGATTTGCCCTACCAGGTAAACTTGAGTATGTTGCTTTCTTTTACATTATGGCTCACTAAACTTACATGTAATGCTAAATGTGCAGACAGAATATTTATCTCACTAAGCAGACTGTATATGCAGAAAGGGAGCTAAACACTTGTCATTAAGGTACATGATCTTAAAGATGGGCCTACTGTAAGCAGACTGGTCTAAACATTCAGGCAATTTCAGAGTTCACTGCTTGATGGTAAATCTGCATGTATTTGAAGATTTAATTTTGGGGAAAAGAACTTTAAGGTAGTTTGGGACTTTGTGTGTCACGCTAAATAATGTCTGAAATGTATAAAATATGTACTAAATAAGTTGTTGTTTAGTTCTGTTTAGCCTACAAAGTTCACTATGTTAAATAGCTCATACTTAAGTTGCTGACATTTTTCTCTCCTTGGAGTGTTTCTTTTTTGAGGTCTCCCTAAGATACAATGAAAAATTTCCCACGTATAGAGCCATTCATTGCAGGCACAGCTCCTCTAGCTGAGGGTGTTGTTTTGAGAGCCTATAAATACCACTTCTTAATAGTGGCACTCATTCCCTAGTAGTGGGTGAGTGTTGAGCAAGATGAGGTGCTGTCTTTCTGCAGGGGATGGAACCCAAGCTAGATCAGGGGGTGGGAGATAGAAAACAAAGCAATGTATTTTGGTTCTTCCATCAGTCAATGAGACCAGGCCACAGAATAGCTCTCATTCCACTGCATTTTAACACAGCTGTGACCAATATGCGTGTTAAAATGTAAGCTCTTTGAAGCATGGGACATGTATTTTTCTGTGTTCAAAGTCCTGTGTGAATGTAAGATCATAAAATGAATATTGAATCACAACAACCATAAATAATGATGTTGATGATAATGATAAAGTCCCTGAGGGGGTACTAAATCTTATAGTTTGCAAAGTTTAGGATGACTACATTACTGTCAAGCGATGGAGCCATGAATAAGCTAGATGGTCATTCTGTAGGGGTTCTAGGAACTTTTGATGCCATGTTTCAGGGCAATTATTTGTTGATGTCACACATTTCATAGGAAAAATATTTTAGAAATGCTTTATGGTGTTTTGCATTTTCTTGTGTGCAGCCATCCATTTCTAAAAGTTGACTGCTTTCCTGTAGGAATACAAGCATAAGCATTTCAGAGGTAATGAAAAATTGTAACTAATACATAAAACAAGTGCTTTTTAGTATTGGAAAGGGAAAGATTTCAGCCCCTGCAGTGGTATGTAGTTTTAAATTCCAGTTTGAATGGCTCATAGATTATTGAACTTCAGATGTTTCACAAGACCAGGAGACACTTTACTGACACTGCACTGCAGAACAGTGTAATTTGGGTATGAAATGGCACATTTGTGGGAGAAAAACGTATTTTGGCAGATTATACTTTCTTTTTTGTGGTTCCTTACACAGTACTGAGGTTTGGAATGATTAACATTGTTCCATAGGATGTGGCTTACCAGGCAGAAGGCAGATCAAATTGCAATAGAAAAGAAGTTTATCATGGGGCTTTGCTATTTTTTACAGGGACATCACTACTCATTTGTATAATTTAATGTCTTCTCCCCCTTTATGTGAGTGACACATTTTGGTTATATTGCACATTCCATTTGTGGAATAGACCAAAATTCACGCTTTCCACTGGGAACTGACAGTCTTGGGACCACCCAACCCAAGTGGCATGGTCAGTGATTCAACATTGTGTGATATGATGGGTGCCCACAATGACCGCTGACAATGGTACCATCAGCTTGGACAGGTTTAAAGTCCAAACCTATAGTACTACCCCTAGGCTTGCCTTCCACCCGGTGGATGTGTAGCTCCCCATACCTGTTGTTCCCTGCTTGTGAATCCCAACCTAGGCAGCGGGGTGCCCCATGCACTTACAGAGCATACACATTCTTGCAGGTCATTAATGGACAACCGTGCATGTGCTGCTCTTGAGTCTTCCTCTTTGGTAGGATATTGTGACACATTACCTCTTGCCCAAGGTCTATAGTGCTTTTGCCAATGTATGTGCTTTCAAGTAGCACTGACCTGCTTTGTTTTGCACTGACATTACCATGGAGCCTTACATGCAGGTGGAGGGAATCGCATGATGTAGTCCTCTTTGGCCGATAGTATGTTCATGTGGTCACATGCACCTGTCCTGCCATAATTTGTCAAATCAAGAGTACACAGAGCATTGCTTGTCTCAGTGCATCATGGGAGCATGATAGCAGGCTCTTTTTGGTGTTCTCCTGTCAGATCCATTTTGGTGTGCCTATTCACTGTGCAGGTCTAGGGGTGCACTGATAAAGATTTTCTTGGCAGATACCAATAACCAAGGATTAACCAACCGCATCAGCCAATGCTGATCTTGTAACTGATACTTAATAGTAGTGCAAGGCATTTTAAATTACTGACATAAATAGACCTTTTTTCTATTTGTTTTGCATTTATAACAAACACATATGCCTCCTGCCTGCTTTGGCCCTCAATGAGGAAGGTGGTGATTGTTTTATTCCCATACATGACTCCCCCTTACCTACAACTCCTACCTGCAGCTCTGCTCTCCATGCAGCCCATGCTGCTGTCCTGGGCAGGTGGGGTGGCCCCATGCCGGGCATGCTTGGAGCATGCTGCTGTCTCAGCACTGGTGGGCCCCATGCAGCTAAGCTCCTGTGGCCGCTGGCCTATTTTTGACCTTGTGTTACATGGGCCTATAGCCCACTAAATTACAAGAGGTTACCACTTAAGTGTGGCGATAGACAGAAGGCCATAACTGAATGTGAGGGACAAAAAATGAAAAAACAGAACGTGTGTGTGGATCAGAGGATCAAAATAAGTGCACCCTTGGGATGCTGAGCAGAGGACCCTGGACAATGCCCACTGACTCTCAGATACAGCTAGAGAGCCAGTGGCTACTGCCCAGTGGTGCTCTGGAGATAGGACCAGAGGAAACCCAGGAAAGCGGTCTCACAGTCCCCAGGGACCCTCTGGGCCAGAACCTCCTTCCTGGTGACATGAATAGCCAGCTTGGCCAAGGCTAGGAGGTTAACCAGGAGGTCCTGGGCTTTTGTGGGGCCACCCATGGCTGCTGGGGAGGAGCCACTTTTGCAAAGGCACCTGGTGCCTGGTGGAGCAGATTGTTTCTTGTGCAGCTTCTTGCGCTGCCTGTGCGCAGCTCAGTGTCTCTGCAGCAACCCTGTCAGTCCTGCACAGCCCTGTTGCTCAAGCCCCTGCTGTGTACGTGGCATTGCCATGGCAGGAGCCAGTAACGGTCCTTTGTTGCTGAGTGTGGGGACCTCTGACCACTCCCTGGCACCCCCTCCCCCTTCCACTGCTCGCCTGGACCTGTTGTCTGCTATGGGCTCAGGCTGGCAGTGGGACATGGGGACTGGGCTATGCTTGCCAGCATGCTCTGGGCACGTGACCATAATTATTGCCTACAATGACCAAAAAAAAAGTCAATAGCCAATAATGTCATTTCTCTTTTTATCGATGCCAGTCTGATAGCCAACCGACATATCTGTGCACCCCTACTTGAGACACTTTTTTGTGCCTCAGAGGATGTTGTCTGGAGGTAAGGAGGTAAGGACGTATGTATTGGGAGCTATTTCAAAAGGGGGACCTGCTGATTGGGAACACACAGCAGCGGTTACGTCCTAATAGTTGTGTGGAGAAGCTGGGAGCAATGCGAACGTAGCTCTAACTTTAACCCTGGATGAAGCAGTGTTAAGTCTGGAGCTGTTTTGCTGCATTTGTCTTGTTCCCTACTTGTCACTGTTAAGAGGTAACAGCTGCTGCCTGGTTAGGAGGAAAAGATCCCCCTGCCATTTTGAAATGGCTCCAAATGTATATGTGAGCATACCCTTGGGACAGCTCCCTTCTTAAATAAACCCCTACAACCCTGCTTGGCTGAAACAATAGACACTTGAGTGCAGTTTCAGTAAAAATTGTACAGATTTTGAGGATCCGAGGTATTTTGTGTCCCCCGCCCCCATTAAGTTTGAAGCTGTTATTGACAAAAAAGGCTTTCAGGCCATCTGATTTTTGTGTGCTTTTTTAAAATTTGATGTGAATTAAAGAAGTTTCCTTGTTTCGGCCCTACATGCATTGTAAAATCAGTAGTGTTGGAGGGAGGGAACCAGCTGGATTATGGCTGTCTTCTGACATTGGGAAAGCACCATTTTTTATCACTGGGCAGATTGGCTTTAAGCATGGTTTTGTTGTGTCACTGAATCATGCTAGTAACAGGAGGGAACCTTCTCTTAACCATAATGGGGGACAGTAGTTTTGTCAGTGACTTCAGGGAGAGCAGAATGAGGAAAAAGTATTTTTGAGGAACCAATTATTATTCTCTAAGCTGGTCCACTATTTCTGAGTTGAAGAAGCAGCTCTAATATCTGAAATAATCTGTATCATCTTACTTGCTATGAACAAGGTATTAAGATACTTTCGGAGGTAGCATCTTAAGGAAAAGGCATGTCAAATAAAGTTGGAATTAAATTGTTGGGAAATATTTAGGATTGCTCAGAAACCTATGTTAGTTGGACTGTGAAACAGCACAGTTTTGAACTGAATCGTTTATCATTCTCTGCAGGATAAATTTTAATGATCATGGGGTAGGGAATAGTTATTTGATGAATTTATCAGAGTATCCAGGCATGTTTTTTTTCCCCTTCAGTGTGAATAGAGGGAAGCAGAAGGTGATGCTTAGGCATCATGCAGTCTCCCTGGTGTCACTGGGCCTGCCACTGAAAATATGTCCTGCCCACTAGCTCCCATTCCATCCACAGAGAAGCTTGGCATTCAGGTGAAGTAGATTACTTGGACAGGTCCTAAGTGCATGTCTTAGAGCCACTCTAAGATTACCTAGCAACACTTCTTAGATCGAGACGTGTTTAGAGGACCCCTCTTAGTTTGCCTACTTGATGTGATTGAGCTTAGGTGAACAGGAATAAGTGGGAAGGACTTTGTTTTGCTGTGGTAGTCCTAGGATCCACAAGTACAAGCACAACTGTGGAATATTTTGCTCAATATTTAATATCATAAAGAGAAGAGGGCACATCTACACAAGATGCTTACTGCAGAATGGCCTAATTAGCTCTGCAGTAAAGTCTCTGAGTCTATACATATGGCCTTATTAGGCCCTAAACTAAGAAATGTTGCCATAGCTTAGTACTTGTCAACACAAGTAGTGTCCTATGGTGATGTTATTTAGCACAGCGCAACGCATGTGACAAGGCTGATGGGGCTGGCTGGGACATGAGGGTGCTTCAGTGCAGGGGCTGCCTGCTGGCTAGCCCCACACTGAAGCACCCTTGTGCACAGCCAGCCCCTGTGCAGCATGTTGATCCAGGCTGGAGGAGCCCTGGGCTGGCAGGCTGATTCCCCTCGGGCCCCTTGCCAGCTGGGGCTAGTTTGACCCTGCTTAATGTGCCATAGTCCCAGGCAGTTGAATTTATTTCAGTTGAATTAATTTCACGGGTAGACATGCCCAGAATGTAACAATTACTTACTCCTCTTCAGGTCAGTCAGGTTATTCTTTCTTCTTGCATTTAGTACATGGTAGCAGCTAGAGGTTTGCGGGCTGGCAAATATGTGCCCTATCTACATTTATTTACATACCACGCACACTCTTTACCAAAACATTAGCTTTCCAAAATCAGGATATGTGTCTTAAGTGGGGAAGCTGATTTTCTGGGCAGAATAGAAGCATGGAGATACTGTAAGATGTCTGCTACTTCTTTTCCTTTTCTTCCCTCCAGAATCTGCATGGAGGAAGGGGCAGAGTCTAGAGGGACAGATTGGGAGAGGTGCAGTCATGTGGTCACTCACCTTTGATTCTTGCTCCACTCAAAATTTAAAACCACCTGCCTGGTATCAGAAGTAGCATTTCTATTCAGATAGCACTAAGGGAATCAACTGATTTCATAGCTCATTCTGATCTACCTGATTTTCTTTACTCAAGAGGTGTTAATGACTCTCTCGTTTTTTAATGATTTGGATATTCCACTAATCAAGCTATTCTTTCTTTAGCAATTTAGCTACTCCCGGTCTCTCTTCTCTTATTGTACAGCCCTAAAGATTGTTTTTAGTGTGTTTCCAAATCCTAGATCCACCCATTAAGTTCAGTCTTCAGCAGCAGCTTCAACAGCAGCTACAGTTTCAGTTTTTGGCTCAGCAGCCAAGAGATTTTGACAATCCAGCTGAAGATTTTTGCCTGAGGAGGAAAGGGAGTGTGAGTCAGCTGAAGATTAGGCTCTATCCCTGCTCTATGTAGTCATAATGCTGGAAAATCTTTCTTTCCCCCTGCATTCTGCCTTTCCAAAAATAAGGTTTTTTTCTTATTTGGGTGTGTGTAGTATGCAAGAAAATATGAAAAGGAAACACACACCTTGTTATTAATCCTTTCTTGACCTTCCAGGGAACATTGTGGCTTCACTCAGGCCTCCACACATGGCAAAGATATTTGACGGACTATCGGTTGGTTCAGTTGTTGACAGAACTCCTTGTCCATTTTTTGTTGAACATCTTTGCCAACACAGGCCACCACAGTCTCCTCAGCTGATGTATTTGCTTATTGCCTGTATTACTGCTGCTTTACCAGTCCTCCTGTCTTGAATATTGTCACTGATTGCTGATTGTTTCCAGGCTGTCTTGACCTGACCCCACTGCTTTGTTAGTGTCCGTGACTGTTGTCTCTCTTTCTATCCTCATAGAGTGAGAACTCAGTACTATGTAACTGGTGTACCTAGCAGTTATACTGTGTCATAGCACAGAACAGCAAAGCACTACTATGAAATCAAACAGCAAATAAAAAGCACTATGAGCTAAGCTGTTTGAGCTCCTATTTAGCGCCATGGGAATAAGGAAGCGTTAGAGGTCCATTTACTTCTTGCTCTGCCTTGTTCAGAAGATGACAATAGCTTTGGCAGGTTGCAGGAGGCTGCTTGCCTTGTGACAGGTACCAGACAGCAAGGGAGAGGGCTGGCATCCTCTCTTGTTCTCTACCGTAGCCTGCTGGGTGTACAAAATAAAGTGATAGTCTTCTCAGAAAAGGAATTAAATAACGTGCTGTCCCTTGCACTGTTGTGAGAAACAGAGAAATAACTGTGACTAATTTATAGTTTATTCTCTGGCCTGTGCCTACAGGCTGCATTTTGGTTAGGGCCAAAGTTAGGAACAACGGTGTCCATTCTGAGAAAGTTTGAAAAAAGAAGTAATTCAAAATCAGAAAAATACATCAACATTTAAAGATTTCCTCTAAAAAATAAAAAAGTTGGCATTTGGGACTATCAAAACATTTTGGTTGGCTCTCATAAAATCATAGAAAATTAGGGTTGGGATGGAACTTCAGGAGGTCATCTATTCCAGCCTCCTGCTCAAAGAAGGACCATCCCCAACTAGATCATACTAGCCAAGGCTTTGTCTAGCTGGGTTTTAAAAATCTCCAAGGATGGAGAATCTACAGCTTATCTGGGTCACTTGTTACAGTGTTTTACTACCTTTCTAGTGAGAGGTTTTTCTTAAAATCTACCCTAAAGTTCCTTGCTGCAACCTGAGACCATTGTTCCTTGGTTTGTCATCTGTTACCACTGAGAACAGTCTAGCACCATCCACTTTGGAAGCACCCTTCAGGTAGTTGAAGGCTGCTATTAAATCCCTCCTCTTTCTTCTCTTCTCCAGACTAAATGTACCCAGTTCTCTCAGCCTCTCCTCAAAAGTCATCTGCCCCATCCCCTGAACCATTTTTGTTGCCCTCCACTGGATTCTCTTGAATTTGTCTATGTGGTTTCTGTTTTAGGGGCCCACAGTTGGAAACAGGACTCCAGATGTGCCTTCATCAGTGCCAAATAGAGGGAAATAATCACTTCCCTCACTGGTGGCAACACTTCTACTAATGCCGCCCAGTATGCTGTTAGCCTTCTTGGCAACAAGAGCACATTGTTGGTTTATTTCAGTTTATTGTTCACTGTAACCCCCAGGTCCTTTTCTGCAGAGCTGTTGCTTAGCCAGTTGCTCTCCAGCCTGTCCTGGTACATGGGATTGTTCCATCCTAAGTGCAGGACTTGGCACTTGTCCTTGTTGAATCTCATGAGACTTCTTGTGGCCCAATCCTCCAATTTGTCTACATCGCTCTGAATCCCAGTCCTACCCTCTATTGTATCTACTACTCCCTCCAGCTTGGTGTCACCTGCAAACTTGCTGAGGGTGCACTACTTCCCATCTTCTGAATCATTGATGAAGATATTGAACAAAACCAGCCCCAGGCCCGACCCCTGGGGCACTCTACTTGATACCGGCTGCCAAATAGACATTAAGCCATTGATTACTATGCTTTGAGCCCAATGATCCAGTCAGTTTTCTATCCACCTTACAGTCCATTCATCCAACCTATAGTCCCTTAGCTTGCTTGTGAGAATGTTGTAGGAGACCGTATCAAAAGCCTGGCTAAAGTCAAGGTATATCATGTCCACTGCTCTTTCCGCATCCACAGAGCCATCATAGAAGGCAATCAGGTTGATCAGGCATGGCCTGCCCTTGGTGAATCCATTCTGACTGGACCTTCTCCATGATTTTTTCCAGGGACTGAGGTATGGCTGACTTGTCTGAAATTCCCTGGATCTTCCTCTTTCCCTTTCTTAAAGATGGGCACTATATTTGCCCTTTTCCAGTCACCTGGGACCTCTCCCAGTCATCATGCTTTTTCAAAGATAATAACCAGTGGCTCTACAGTCACATTGGCCAAGTCCCTCAGCACCTGGGGGTGCATTGCGTCCGGCCCCATGGACTTGTACACGTCCACCTTTTCTAAATAGTCCCTAACCTGTTCTTTTCCTACGGTTGGCTTCTTACCTCCTCCCCAAACTGCTGCCCGGTGCAGTAGTTTGGGAACTGACCTTGCCTGTGAAGACTGAGGTGAAAAAGGCACTGAATACTTCAGCCTTTTCCTCATCATCTCTCACTAGGCTGCCTCCCCCATTCAGTAAGGGACCCACACTTTCCCTGATCTTCCTCTTGTTGCTGACACTTGTAGAAACATGTCCTGTTACCCTTCATGTCTGTTGCTAGCTGCAACTCCAATTGTACTTTGGCCTTCCTGATACCCGAGCCAATACTCTTACAATCCTCCCTAGCCATTTGTTCAAGTTTCTACTTGTAAGTTCCCTTCTTGTGTTTTAGCTCACTGAAGAGTTCCTTGCTAAGCCAAGCTGGTCTTCTGCCCTACTTGCTAGTCTTCCTGCAGCGCGGGACTTTGTTTCTGTGCCTTCCGTAAGGTTTCTTTAAAGTACATCCAGTTCTCCTGGACTCCTTTCCCCCTCAGACTGGCCTTGCAGGGGATCCCACCCATCAGTTCCCTGAGTTTCTGAATCCAGGGTCCTTCTATGTAAACTTGTCTGATCCAGTCTGTTCAGGATGATTGCGGCTGTTTTTGCCAAGTTTGGGAACTTTAATTTTACCCTCTGTAAAAGTTTGAAGGAAACAGTTTTGGCTGCAGTAATTATTTCTGAAGAAGTCAAGATTGGGTATTTAGAATCTGATCAATTTGGGCCATCAAAATGGTCCATTTTCTTAAAGTCTTTTGTACTAGTTTAGAATTAGATTTAAACAAACAACCTCCCCCCCCCATGCTACAGTAGTTGGAAGGGTGAGGGCTAATTCCTTCAGGAAATCATTGTGAACTAAACCCAAGATGTCCCATGAAATTCTGCTTGCAAATTCCAGAGCTTCAAAGGAGCTGTCTTCACAACTGCTTTTTTAGACTATAGGTAATATATTAGGGTAGATTTTGTTTTTTATAACAATACCATATTCATTCACTGGTTTGCAGCTGGACTGACTCCTAAGCGAGTGTTTAACTGATAGTTGCTGACAATTGGTAGCAGCTCTAAAGATATTAAGGTTTTTTGGTTTAAAATATCTGCATTGTACTGTAACTTTTATTCAGGGATATCAAGTGTCTTAGCATATCAAGAAATGAATTGTACTTTAGTCTACAAGAAAACTACAAGCAAATATGGGAATACCAAGGGAATTTAAGACACATCAGAGTTTAATCAATGCAATATGATTAAGCCATTGTTGTTAGTCAGACCTTACCTGCTGTGCTTCCTAAATATTTTGTGCTTGAAAATGTAACCTTTAATGTTGTGGGAACATCATTCTTAACACACAAATGCACATGCATGTGTATATACAGAAGTGCATATTACCATATTTACTCGATTCCAACATGAAGTTTTTTCCTATTTAGCATAGGGAAGGAAAAGTCCCTCATCTTTTAATCAAGTAAAAGGCAGAAGTGGGGCAGGCAGCTGCTGTAGCTCCAGCTCTTACCCCAGCCCCCAGGTTGGAGCCACAGCAACACCTGTTGCTTGGCTCCCTGCCGCCATCTGCACCTTCTGCCTCTCCCCATTACAGTCTCAGATCCCTGCCCTCTCTTCCCACTTTCCCCCATTACCCTCCTTCATCCATCTTCCCAACCTCACCTCACCCACGCCATTTACTCTTGCCCTGGCACCAGAAGCCTCTGTCCTTGCTCCAGCCTGGGGTACAGAGCCTGGCCCTATAACAATGATACTGGCTCTATCCTGCTGCTATGGGGCTGTGTGTTGTGCCTCAGGCTGGAGTGGGGACAGAGCCTGCTGCTGCCAGAGCAAGGGTAAATGGTGGGTGGTTTGGGGCAGGTGAGATGCATAGGGTTCGAGGAAGAGGATGTGGTGGGAGGAAAGGGAGCTCAAGGGCCTGAGACTATGATGGGTGTAGGCAGGGATCAGAGGCTACAGGGGTGGGGCAGTCACAGTGGGGGTGGGGAGGGCAGGCAATAGGAAGACAGCTGCCTCCTCCCATCCCTCCACTGCTTTCCTTGCTCCCACTGCCCCCTTACTGCCTGTCACCTCCTGTTCTTCCTGCAGCCTGTTCCCTTAATGCCTCCCCCTATGCCTAACTCCTGCTGCTGCTCCCCTACCACTGCTTTCCCTGCTGAAGTGGTGGGGACAAATTTTAAGATCATCCTCCAATAATTAGATTCTGCATGTGGAAAATTATAACAAATTTTATAAATTTTCCATGTGTAGAATATTATTATTTGGAGGTTGTCTTAAATTCAGGGTCATCTTGGATGCAGGTAAATACAGTATATATAGCCTACACTAACTTTTTTAATGAAACCACTTTGATTTTTGGTATTACAGCAAAAAAATTGTACTTGTGTTTTATGAACACCTAACCACTGCTCCAGATATTGATATTTTTATCACAACAAAAAGCCTGTGGAAATTAGCAGATATTAAAACCAACAGTGCTACATACAGAATTAATAGGGTTTTATAGAATTAGTATTATTCTCGATTAATTCTTCTACATGGTAGATAAAATATTTATCTTTTTTTTATTTTAGGTAATCTGTATTTTTAGCCTTTTTACTATGAACCAGCACAGCATCCATCATTCCTTCCCCCTGATATGCAAGGCAGGTGATACCTATTGCATTATTTTTGCATATCTAGCATCATATTTTTTATCCTCACATCATATGTGTGGATGGGCAGGAATCCCAAAATGGCTTGAAGCAGAAGGCATTGTGTTCCCAACAATATTCTTTTATTATTTCTTGTATGTTGATCTAGAAGGAATATGTGCCTGGAAATGACCACACATTTGTAATGCATTGTGCATCTGTATTTCAAAATGTAGTCAGGGTGCTGAATTCTTCTGCTGATCTTTGGTCCCTCCATCCCCATCGCGATGGAGACATTAGTACTTCTGGCAGCAAAATGAGCTGTTTGTCCATATAATCCCTTAATGAATCTATAATAGATTAATGGAAGATAAATATTGGAGGCCTAACCACATTGTTGACACTGAAACTTAAAAAACCCAAGGATCAGGCCCTCAAACAAATTTCGATTGGTTTAAAAATGACAAGACTTAAAAGTGCGCTAAATTTGAAATTTTTTTTATTTGGCTTCTCATTTTGAGCCTTCAGGGTATACGTTTTTTTGAGTTTTTCTACTGTGTTTTTGAAATTTATTCTGTTTTTGAATGCAGGTGGAGATTCTTACATAATAACAAGACTCAGCAAGATTATTCCAAAGCTCAATAATAAAAAATAGCATGGTGTGTTGTTAATATTAACGTGGCAGGACACTTGATGTGTCCGTCACTTTAAGTGGTTAGGTAGCCTGTTGAACCACCGGCCGGTGGTGGTCAGGGCTAATTGCAGATCAGAGCCAGCTGACCCGGGGGCAGCAGTTGTGGCTAGGCCTAGTCTATAAGCCTAGACCCTGAGAGCAGGCTGGCAGTAACATCTTGGGAGCTGGTGTAGATACATCACCAAGCAGGAAGGCTGCCACTCCTGAATGCCAACAAGGAGAAGGACATCCAGATGTTTGGGCAGGAATTAAGGGGATGGAGGAGGTTCCTGGGGATCCAGAGCCCAGAGAGAAGGGCTGAATACCTGTGGTCTATTGAGTGGCTAGATGAGCCCAGAGAGAGAGGGGCTGAGTGCACAGGGGATATAGTGAGAGATTATGCAAGCCCTGAGGGAGAGGCTGATAGGCCAATGCTTGAAACAGACCACAGTGGAGATTGCCAGAGCTGGGTGGGTGGGCTTGGAGTTCTCTAGTGGCCTCAGGCCAAAGGTCCTTGGGGGTCCATAGCTGAGAGAGGAAAGGGTTTAAGATGGGTGCAGCCTGGGATGATGATGGCCAGGGGGTCCAAGAGTGAGCTGGGATCAGAGATGGAGGACTCAGAGGAGAGATGGAGCCAGGGGGCCCAGTGGCTAGCAACCCAGGAGAGGTGTTGGACGTCTGTGGGGGGCAGAGAGAGGTGAGCAAGATCAGAGAGGTGTGAAGACTGGTCTCGGGTAAAACCTGAAACTGCACCCTACTAGGAGCTGGTTAGCATGGTGGGGCTACCTGTGGCGAAGCAGCCTCCATGAAATGCCATGCCTGGGCCACTCCAAGGAAAGGCAAGGATGGGATGCTGGAAAGCTTAAGTGCCCACTGCCTTGTGGATGACACCATGGAGGGGTAATGCTAGGGAAGCACACCCCACAGGAAAGCACTTGGCAGGGAAGATCGGTATTGTGGATCCAGAGGCCCAGTGAGGGACCAGGGAAGATTGGTATCATGTGGGTCCAGAGGTCCAATGAGGGACCAGGGAAGATCAGGATCACGTGGGATCAGAGGCCTAATGAGGGACCAAGGAAGACCAGGATCATGTGAGTCCAGCGGCCCAGCGAGAAGCCAGGGAATAGAGGGTAGGACCAGAGGGGTTCAAGGCCTGGTGTTCTGAGGCCCAGTGAGGGGCCTCAGGCCTATTGTGAGGGCCAGGGAGTAGGGTGGGACCAGTGTGGGGCCAGGAATAGAGTGCAGGCTGGATGGCTCTGAGGGACAAGGGACCAAAGAGGAGCTGAGAGCCCAGAGAAGAGCTGGGAGAAAGACCGAGGGGCCTAGTAGTCCAAGAAAAGGTTGGATGAGACTGAAGGGCCTGGGGGCCCAGAAAGGGGCTGGAGAGGAGGCTGAAGGGTCTGGCAACTGGAGTGGGGTTGAGAGGCCAAGGGGTTGGAAGGCCCAGCAAAGGGCAGTGTCAGCAATTGGTTGAACATCTGTGAGGATGCCATCTATGAGGCATGGGACATGGTGTAGGGGAGGTATGGAACCATGCATTTGGCCCACAAGTCCATGACCCCAATTTGGGTGGTTATTAGAGTAAGACCAGGGCAGCCTCCCATGCTTTTATCATTATATTTCCATCAAGCCATGGCAGGTGAGATAGGAAGATGCCGTAGGGGCAGAGTGGGAATGGTTGTGGAATCACCAGGGGGCATCATGGCATGATAAAATGGAGATAATACTTGTGCAATAAGTCCCTGGTAGTACAGTCTGATCTGTACATGCTGGCCTGTATGGAATCTCATGCATTTTAATGGGAATGCAGGCTCATGTCTGGTTCTTGTGGATCTGATTGAAGAAAATGAGTGGCACTTGCAGAACATCAACTGCTGAAAGGGTTCATAAAGCTCTACTTCCTTCCTAGCCAAAGAGGCTAGGAATGTCTGTCTAAACTAGGCTTACTGAAGGCCTGAAAGAAGGTGGAGGCACTTGACTTTGGGATTTTTTGCCTAGTGCTGCTCTTGAGAAGATTGAGGTGGACTTCAGTCCCTCTTTCTCCCATTTTCAGTGTGTTTGCACAGATTAGCTGCATTTTCTATCTCAGGGCTATGAGGATATTTAATATTTATAAAGTGTTTTTAAGAGGAGAATTGCTGTTTTGTGCAAGTCCCAAAGTTGGTTTTTGTTCTATGATGAAAATTCTTCAGAATATTGGGTCCTGAGCTGTGGGATGCTGGATGCCTTTAATCCTCTTTGGTTTTTAATAGAATAATTAATACACACTACAGCAAGTGTGAAGGGCAAGTTACATTGCAGGATCAGGCCTACTGCTTGGTATTAAAAAATGACAGGTAAATTTTCTTGCTTTAGCATTACTTTTGCTGGAAAAAACTTTTTGCCTTTCCCTTTAGGCTAATACAGACAGTCAAAAACCCTGAGACTGAATTGATTCAATCTATGCAGGTTAGTCTAAGCTGTATAGATTGAACTGATAAGCAAGTGAACAGACATTCACTTTTTGACATTGCAGCCACATGCCTGCAATGGCTCAGGGGGTGGTAGCACGCATCTCCTTGCTTGACCAAAGCAGAAAGGCACGGACCAAGCCTGTCTGCTTGGGCCAAGGCTAGCCCACCCATCCTGTAAGTGGGGAGTTGCGGGGGAGGTGCAAAGCAACCTGGGATGCTGGGGGACTGTATGTTATCTTGACTCTGGAGAGGATCTGGGACAGAAGTTCAGTAAACTGATTTAATCCAAATCAGTTAAGTCTGATACTACACCCATCCATGTTTATCATAAACTGTTTTTGGCCATTTTGAAAGTGGTTTATGTGCATTGAACTTCTGTTGCGTTACAGATCTGAACTGATTTCTGATCCCTTATACTTGTTTATGTGTAATTTCTGTCCCTAAACTTAGAGTCAGGTTGCTGCTGTTTGGTAGTTACCTTGAAATTAGAATATTGCTTTTGTGATTTGGATAATTGCACCTTTTTATTCTGATTAAACAGAAGCTGAAGGGCTTTTTGTGTATGTTTTTTGTTTCTTTACTTGCTTCTTTTCTTAGAACTATTTTGATGGAAAACTTTCCCCTCAAGGGAAAATGCCCTGGATTGAATACAACCACAAAAAAGTATCTGGCACTGAGTTCATTATTGACTTCTTGGAAGAGAAACTTGGAGTGAATTTAAATAAAAACCTTGGTCCACATGAAAGAGCTGTTTCTAGAGCAGTGACAAAAATGGTGGAGGAGCACTTCTATTGGTAAGCTTGCATGATAAAGCTAATTCTATTCTAATGCTACTAAACCTGCAGCTGCACTTTTTGCCTGGAAACAAATGTCTATATGGTCTTTTGAAAAAAAATCAGAATCTACTTGTAGATCCCACATTCCTTTTTATTTCTGAGAATTGGTGCCTGTCTCTGCTTCTGCTGTTGGTGCTGTAGTGGAGTAAAATGACTGTAATGAAGATTCAGACACAGTCCTTTCTCTGCAACTTTATAAAAGCCAGTAATGCAGTGATTTTTGCAGTTCTTTCACACACAAACTTTCTTGGCAGTCTTATCCAACCGATTGCTCAGTCTAGTTAATAAGAGACTAGAATATGAGATTGCCAAAAATGAGAAGAAAAATCTATCACTTAGTCTTAGTATGGTATAGTAATGCAATATTTTGAATTAATTCTAAGCTATATATATTTGCATGGTCACCTTCCTCCAGTACAGTTTAGCTGGTCATGTTTCATTGTTATGCTGTTAGTACTCATAATGGGTTTTGCTAATACATTGTTAGTAGTCACTATAACAGAAAGAGGTAGTTGAGCATACAGGTAGGTGAAGAATAAAATAGATGGAGTTAGCAAATACAAGTTTTAATATTAGTAATCTACATGTTTTATTAACACATTTAAAAATAATTTCTGTATTTGCTTTCCCTTATTTTTCCATTTATTTTTCAGTCATTTTTTCCAGATTAGAATAAAAGGAAGTAAAGTAAGAAAAGAATTATCGGATCATCCAGTCTCTGTCCGTGTAAATAAATGGATTGTTCCTTGCAATACATTTTCTAGTCTGGATTCATTTTGTTGAATTCGCTTTTGTGTTTTAATATTTTTCATGATGGCGTACGTGAAAATGAGTTGACCTTGGTTGTCTGTGTAGCTCCTAGAGTGGAGATGAGTGGCATCTCAGGTACACAAGCTTTTACATTTCCTCTCCTGTTTTATCCATTGCATGCTACAGAACCGTTCTACAGTGATTTTGATTTATTTCTATGTGGATGGACTTTAATATCAAAATAATCAGATTTAAATTGTGGCATTTGGAACACAAAAGCTGTTTCTAAATGTATTGTTGACAAATAGTATCTGCAGCTGATCCAATAAAAGATGTCACCTCCAAAATCACCTTGCATTCTGAGGATGGTGTTTCCTCAGAACTACGTGCATCGTTGTCAGGCTTCTGTAGCTGCAAAGGCCTCGATCCAGCTCTGCCTTTAGAAGCTAAGTAGCACTTACACAGCTGAAATTAGCTATGTTAGGGGTATTTCTGGCCATTTAGGTGTATTTTGGATCCTCCTTTTCCTCAGGAATGTATATAAATCACAACAATAACAAAAATGAGGAGGAGGTGCTCCTACCCTGGGGGTCTTTAAGAGGAGGCTAGATGTCTACCTGGCTGGGGTCATTTGAGCCTGGTTTTCTCTCCTGCCCAGGGCAGGGAGTCGGACTTGAAGATCTACAAGGTCCCTTCTGACTCTACTTCTATGAATCTGAGGGGGAGGGCAGGCCTTTCACCTTTTAGCTTAGGAGATGGGGTACAGATTGCAGGTTATATTCATCCAGAGGACGTTTAGAGTGTATGGTTTCCACTACTAGCAAAGTGCTCCATTCCCTAGGTCCTCTCTTTTTCTTCTGTTGGAGCTGGACCACTAGGAGTCAAGAGGGTGAAATACATGGGG
Source organism: Crocodylus siamensis (assembly GCF_052110815.1). NCBI lineage: Eukaryota > Metazoa > Chordata > Crocodylia > Crocodylidae > Crocodylus > Crocodylus siamensis. The sequence goes on along the minus strand of NC_143395.1, from coordinate 79,593,490 downwards.
TCAGAAGGGGAACAGCCATACAGGTGTGGCTTAGTGAAATAAGACCTGTCCTGGAAGGCAGGATGCCCTGGGTTCTGGCTCCTGCTCCTTCCCCCAAAGGCATTTTTTCATTTAGTAGTCATTGTATAAAATTGGTAGATAGGAGTGGGATAGCTTCTGCATGACCTTCAGCCAGCTTCAACAGGACATGTGAAGGATGGTCCTGGCCCTGCCTTGTTCATGGCCTGGTGGCTTGTGCACTTTCCTGGGAAGTTGGAGATGTAGGTTCAAACACTGCCTAGGTGAGGTAGACCTAAAATCTAAGTCTGCTAGTCCCTGGCAAGTACCCTAACCACTAGCCTATTGGGCCTTCTTACCGTAGCATTAGTCAGGTGCTGGTTGTGATTTTTTGTGATTTAACATTTTTTCACAGAGTTTATGTGCCTTCCCGGCTAAGATAGTGACCACAGTGCAGTTGGGTTTGACATCCATGTAGGAGAGGAGACTGGAAGAAAATCTACCACAGTAGCGTTTAACTTTAAAAATGGAGACTGTACCAAAACGAGGAAGCTAGTTAGAAGTTAAAAGGGTCCCCAAAGGAGGTAAAGAACTTGCAAGCAGCATGGGAACTGCTTAAGAACACCATATTGGAGGCACGGAGCAAATGCATACTGCAAATAAAAAAAAAGAAAAGGAAAATGAACCAAAAGAAAGCCAGCATGGTTTAAAGGCAGAGTTGCAGAAGTAATAAGAAGAAAGAAGGTTTCTTTCAAAAAGTGGAAGTCAAACACTAATGAGGAAAATAAAATGGAGCATTACCTCTGGAAGATCAAATGCAAAACTGTAATAAGACAAGCTAAGAAAGAATTTGAGGAGAAATTTTCTAGAGATGCAAAAGACAACAACAAAAATGTCTTTAAGTAGCTTAGAAGCCAGAGACCTGCCAGAAAGTCAGTTGGGCTTCTGGATGATCAGGATGTAAAAGGAGTGCTAAAGGCCATTGCTGAGAAACTAAATGCGTTCTTTGCATCTGTCTTCACTGTGGAAGATAGGGAAATTCTGACACCAGATCCATTTCTCTCCAGGGACAGGTCAGTGGAGCTGACACAAATTTATGTTTCATTTGCTGAGGTCATAGCGGAAATCAATAAACTAAACAGTAGCACATCACCAAGATCCAATGACATTCACCTTAGAATCATGAAGGAGCTCAGATCGGAAATTGCCAAACTCCTAACTATAGTATGCAACCCATCACAAAAAACAGCTTTGGTGCCAGAGGACTGGAGGGTTGCTGATGTGACTCCAGTATTTTAAAAAACACTCTAGAGTGGGGCCTGGGGACCTACAGGCTGGGAGAACCTAAATTGTGTTCCTGGAAAACTGGTAGAAACAATAATAATATAAAAAAGAGTTGTTCAGCACATGAATGAATATGACTTGCTGGGGTGGAATCAACATGGCTTTGAAAGGGAAATCATATCTTACCAACCTACTAGAGTTCTCTAAGGGTGTCGGTAAGCAGGTGAATTGAGGTGATCCAGCTGACATAGTATATTTGGACTTCCAAGAAGCCTTTGACAAAGTCCCTTCACAAAGGCTCTTAACTAAGTTAGGCAGTCGCAGGATCACAGGTAATGTCAACTCGTGGATTAGAAACTGGCTCAAAGATCTCTCTGTTTTGTATGATGTCAGATGTCTGGTATCATCATTCAGTGTGCAGATTGTGTCTGCCCTGTCTGGGCATTTTTAAAGATTGCGGTATTTGATTAAGTGCTGTGCTGTTGGCTGGACACTAAGTTCATACAGGGGGCTGTCCAAGATGTTCATTTTGTGGAGCATCTCTATACGGATTTCAGTCTGTTCAGCTTGACCCATGCTTCTCTGTCAAAGGTGTGCCCAAGGGGAGACTTGTTTGATGTTGGTATAAAATACTGTAGGAATAGGTCTGATCTTTCCCAGCAGTCAGCCCACTCTATTGGTGCCCATAGGTTTGGTTCAGGAGCTTATGGGCTTCATGTATTAATAGTTTACGACTTTTAAGCCTCTTAAGCCTTCATATCTTTGGGTCTTCAGTTAACAGTTGATGGAACAGGTGATTTTTGTCATCTCTTGCCTCTATTGCCAGTAATGATGTTAGAGTCTGTTTTCTTATGTCACTTGGTTTAGTACATAGAGTATCTCTGTGTGTGTGTAAATTGTGCATCTTGATATGAGTCTTAGTGCATTGTTCAATGTGCTCTTAGCTTGATGATTGTCCAGGTGGAAGAGTGATGATACTGATTTATTGATGCTCAACTTTAAAAGCCACTTGTGGAGATTAGCGATGAGTTCCATGTTTATACTCAGTATCTTCTCCAGTTCTGTCATATCAATTCCTTGGGCTACTATGGAGATATCATCAGCATTCGTATTGCTTAGATGTTGTATGTGGGAAGTCTGAGATTATATAAGTTAAAAAGTATTGGTGCTAGCACTGACCCTTGAGAGACTCCATTCTTCAGAGTTTGTAGTGTTTTTTTCTCCCTGACTAGTAGTGAGTTTAAATGATCTGCTGTAGAACATGTTCAGGATGAAAGCACATCACTTGCACTTAGGTATCATAGAGTGAAGTTTATATTTGAGGCCTTGGTGCTGTACAATATTATAGGCTGCTATAATGTCATTCCGATATATAAAACAAAGAGTGATTATAAATGTTCAGTTTTCAAGATGGAAAGAGGATCCCCCAAGGATGTTTGTTGGGACCAATGCTGTTTAACATATTCAGAAAATATCTGGAAGAGGAGGTGAGTAATGAGGTGGTCAAATTTGTGGATGACAAAATTATTCAAAGTGGTAAAGATGAAGGCAAACTGTGAGGAACTACAGAAGGCTCTGGCATGCTTGAATGAATGGGCAACTAAATGGCAGGTTAAATTCAATGTAGATAAGTGCTAAGTGATGTATGTGGGCAAAAATAACCCAAACTGTACATACAGTAATGGTCTCTACATTAGCCCTTGCCAGACAGGGAAGAGATTTGGGAGTCTTTGCGGACAGTTGCTAAAAACATCAGCTCAGTGCTCAGCAGCCATCAAAAAGGGAAACAGAATGTTAGGGATAATTAAGAGAATTATAAACAAAACAAAGTATAATTTTTTCCCCTTTATGAATCCATGATGTGTCCAATACTGTACCCAGTTCTGGTTCCCACACCTCAAAAAGAATATAGAAGAACTAGAGAAGGTCCAGAGAAGGGCAACAAGGATGATTAGTGGCATGGAGGGGCTTCCAAATGAGGCCAGGCCTATTCAGAGAGGGTTCGGGTGGGGGAGAACATGATACGGTTTTACAAATTATTAAGTGGCAAAGATAAAGTAAATAGGGATTTATTATTTATGAGCCCTCTCAATACAAGAACTATGGGTCACAACATGAAACTAGTAGGTAGTAAGTTTAAAACTAACACAAGGAAATTTTTTTTTACGCATCATGCAACTCATTGCCACCAGATGTTGTGGACGCTGACAGTTTAGCCATATTTAAAAAGGTATTGGACTAATCCTTGGAGGAAAGGGGCACCAGTAACTATTGCACAGGAAGTCAGGAATACAGCCTCTGAATCAGAACTTCCTAGACCTTTTAAATGCTGGAGGCTGCAAATGAGAGAGAAACAGTGTGGACAAAACGCCTTATCATACACAGTCCACTCTCCCTTTTCAGCAGCCACTCTCTGTGTGATGCAGGATATTGGGCAAGATGGATCTGTGGTCTGACCCAGTAAATGTCCATTCTTATGTTCTTAAGGTCACAACAGAGAGCAAGTGCCTGAAGTGACCAATGACCACCCTGCTTTTAAACTAAGAATGAATATGGCAGCATAAACACCTAAAAGCAACGCATTTCCAAAGAACTTCAAATTCGGCTCATAGTTGACCTGCCAGTGGTTCTGATGCAACAGAGTACATAAGCTTATGTACATACATAAGCTTATGTCACAAAAACCAAGTTAAGTACATGCTTTAGTACTTTCCTGGTTCAGTGTTGGGTTCACTTTGTTCATAAGCACTATTTGAACCAAGGTTCCCAGAAATGAAAGGCTCTCCTAATCTAATTGGGTTGGAAACTATGGGGACTTGTAAATGTGACACCATTATCATGTTCACGTGACAGAAATGTCACTTTGTGTGGCTTAATGACATCACGCTGTACATGTGCAAGAGGTTTGAGGGTTTCGAATTAGTTTGCATCATAGCAAATTGCAACAGTGCAGCTGTCAGCTTGCCCCCTGGCTGTGGGAGGGGCAGGCAGGCTCTGCCAAAAAAATAAAATCAGGTCCCATGCCACTTCTGCATTCAGCTTGCTCCCGTGGCTGGCAGAATGCCTGGGGCTGCCTGGGAATGGGCTGGCTTTCCCCTAGGGCAGCCTGGGAAGGTGGCAAGAGGGTGGCTGGATTTGCTGGTGGTGGGAGAAGGCAGTGGAAATGGTGCACAGGCACTGGAAGCCTAGGTGGGTTGCTAGCTGGCTGGGTGCTGCCCCAGCTTGGAGGCACCTGATCCAATACTTCCCTGAGCCCACTCAGGCTTCCAGCACTCCATGCACTGTCCCCACTGCCTTTTCCAGCTGCCAGCGTACCCAGCCGTCCTCCTGCCACCTCCCCATGCTGCCTTGGGGAAGCTGAGTGTGCTGATGGCTGGAGAAGGCAGCGGGGATGGTGCATGGGGCACTGGAAGTCCAAACAGGCTTGGGGAAGCGTTGGATCAGGCACCTCCAAACTGGGGCAGCACCTGGCCAGCAAGCAGCCTGCGCTCTTGGACAGGCTCCAGCCCTGGCTCTGACAAAAAAAGAAAAGGATCTGGTCCCTTACCATAATGTGATGGAAAAATTGAACTGGTTAATGGTTTAGCCCTCAGTATTTTGTTCTTTGCCCCACTGTTTCAATTTCGGGGGCATAGAATAACACCCCGAGGACTAAACCCCTGTCATGTGTACAAGCACCCTATGTTTTTGGCTGAAAATGTGCTCAGAAGGGCACAGGGAAAGTAGGATCTAAATCTGTGTAAATGGCCCTAGATCGTGTTCTTATTGCTATCTTTAGCTGCATAAGTGCTACTTACTCTTTAAAAGGGAGCTGGATTTGTGCCCGTTTTTTGTTTTGTTTTTTAAACTAATATGGATGCCAGGAGGAAGCTAGCGTCTTTGAAACCCAAATGACCCATCTCCTCTTTCTTCTACTGACTCTTACATATTCCATCAACTCACTGTTTTAAATGTGAAACTCTTCAGCCAGACGTATAGATCTGTTGTGTCTTTCATTACAAATTACTCTCTCCTACCTCTTACCCCGGTCTCTTCCCGGTGAGCTGACTCAGAACTTCTGATAGAAATTGAGGTTATTGAGATGGTGACTCAGAGAAGGGGCAATGGAAGAAGATGAACAAAGACATTGTATTGCATTGTTTGTTGTAGTGCAGTAGCTACAGTAGTGAGGACTGGGCTTGAGTCCATGTAGTTTTCCCTGCTACATCATTGAGGCAAGTTTTCCAGTGCAAGTCCTCCTCTGAACCAAATGAAACATTTGCTAGTTTGACTAAAACTGTACCGTTGCAAATCCTGTTTTGCAATGAATTGCCATGTTTATATCGTTTCTTTCCCCACTGTAGCTACTTTAGTATAACAACGCTGATCCAATTTCAGATTGGGCAGGTCCTGAGACTGAAGCATTTAAAAGGGCCTTATTTTCTGTTCATTTAGGGTATGGACACATGAAAACTTGGAGCCCTTTCAAAAAGGGAATGTTTTGAAAGCACAGAGCCGGTACATACTAATGCAGAAAACCGGCTCCAATTTCAACACTCCCTCATTCAGGGGCAGAGTTGGAGCAGCATTTGGATCATTTTCAGCTAGTTCATCGCTAACAATTAGAATGAACTGGCTGCTGCCTTTTTGCAATGTTCCCTCTTTTGAAAGGTATGTACTGTGGGGGTTTTCACCTTCCTCTGCAGAACAGCATGGCCCTCTACATAGGATCTCTCAAGCATATATTCATAGAAGGAGGATGTAGGCTGGCCTGGTTCGTTTGATTTACCTGTGGCAGATTAGGGTGTTGACGTTTTATGTTAGGGTTGATGGTAGTTTTATGAGGGGTTTAGATTATGGATTTGTTTAGGATGGTTTGGATAGGGATGATCCTGCCTCAGGCAGGGAGCTGGGCTAGATTAGGGATGCTCACCCTCTAACCCATGGGCCATGTGTGGCCTGAGAGCCATGGCATTTGGCCTGTGGGGCTCCCCATGTATTGGAAAATGTGGTGGCAGGGGAGCATTGGCAATACCACCACCCTCCCCTGCTTTCAAATCCTTTCCCTTCCCTCCCCATGGGGATGTTCCAGAGCCAGGCCATGTACCGTTCCCACCCTGTTGGGGCTGAGCCAAGCCCCCCGCCCATGGAGCTGGGCTGTGCCCCCTTTCCTGCCTACAAGGCTGGGTTGGCATGAGAACATGCTCCCTTCCCTCCTTAGAGGGCCAGGTCAGGGCTGGTCCATACCTCTTCCCCACCACACAGGGCCAGGCTATGGCTCCTTCCCGCTGCAGGACCTGGCCATACTCCTTTTCCTCCCAGCAGGGTTGGAGCTGAGTCATACCATCAGGGTTATCCCTAGGGGAGCGAATCGGGGCGATCACGGTGGGCCCCATAGAGCTGGGCAGAGTGGTGGCTCTGCATCCAGCCGCTCACTCCCCCACCCCACCCCCGTTGCTATTGATGGCGGTGGCAGCTTCTTCGGTCTCGGGCCTGTGGGATTGGAGTGGGGGCGGGGCCCCGCATGGGCTGATTTGCCCCGGGCCCCACACCCTGCTCAGGTCAGCTTTGCACGCTATCTTCCCCCTCCCCCCAACAGGGTGAGGCCAAGGTTGGGCCATGCCTCTTTGTTCCCCCTGTAGATTAGTTCATGCTCCTTCTCCCACCTACCCCCATATGGCCAAATGGGACCCTGCTGCACCCACCCTATGTGCCATGTCAGGACCACTGGCTGGATCCAGCCTGTGGACAGGCTGGGCACTGTCCATCTGGTCTGCTGGGCAAAAAAGATTGAGCACCACTGGACTAGGTGACATCTGGAGCTCTCTTTGAGCGCTACTTCTCTGTGATTCCAAGCTTTTGTGTGTCCTACCCTTACACTAGTGTAGTTCATGAATAACTGCATTGACTGTGGTGGGATTATATCAGTGTAAAACTGGCACAAGAGGAAAATCAGGCCCAGAAGCTATATCTGTGCAGTAGCCAGTAGGGTAACTGAGTGGGGGCTAGGGTTGCCCACTCTGACTGAAGCTATTCCTGGAGGTGTTTTTTCCCAACATAACATAATGTCATTAGTTGAACCCGTTCACAATATCAATTTCCCAGATTGCTTTCAGTAGTCACCGGGAGAAAGATGTTGATTCCAGTTGACTTTTGACTTCCAACCAATCCAGGGGGGCTGGCAATCAGGTGGGGGCAAGCAAGGCAACAACCCTTGGTGTTGCCTTCTTTTGGAGGGTGCAAAACATAGTTGCCACTGCAGCAGCAGCAGACAGCATAGCTGCAATTAGCAGTGTGGTAGCTTAGCACTGCCTCATACTTTGTGGCTGCTCCCAATGCACAGCTGCTCTGCTGCATCTTTGGCAGTAACACTGTGCTGATTATACTCATATTCTCATAGTGGTAAAGCCTTTCTGTTTTCCAGTGAAAATTTGTGGCTGGACACTGCAGCCTCTAATTATGGCATTATGACACTTGTGATGTCAGGGGACTGTTTGCAGAGTAAGGGTTATGGAATGAGGCTCTTAATAGCAGATTGCAATATTGAGGTTCTTCGTTTTTTATGATTTTGTTGCTTTAAATATATTTATTACAGGCCATTTACTAGCATTTAGGAAATCTGGTCATAAGTAATGAATAGAAAACTGAGCTTTTCAAATAAAAAAAAAACAAAGTAACATTCAAATTCACAAGAAGCAGGATTAGAACCATATAAAAATAGTCGGGATAATGCATCACAAAATGTAGTGTTTGTATATATCTTAATTTAATGACTTGCTTGTCTTCCATGACTAGCCCATAAATATGTGGTATTATCTTATAGGTGTCCATGGCAGTATATACAACACAAATTGCTGTGTTAAAGATTTGCAACCATTCCTATTAACGTTTCTGTGCATTTTGATACCTTTATTCAAATTTCCTTTTTCAAGTTTTGTGTTTAAAAATAGGTATTTTTAAACGCACAGAGCCAGCTCCTGTAGCCTGGTATCTCTTGGAAACCATCTGATTTGAATACCTCTGGCATCTTAGAAGCTATTTCCTGCAAAAAGTGCTACCATAGAGTTTTTTCAGCTGACTGGAATGAGTTCCCAAAATATCTTGATACCAAGAATTGCATTTAATGTAGTTAAACTTGGAAGAGGGTACAGATATGCATAAGAGCATCTGATTCGTGTGGACCAAAATAATGTGTGGCACCTTCTCTGAAATGCAGCAATAAGTAGTTTGCTGTAAATAGTAATCAAAGATTACCTGCTCTTGTCTTTCTGGCAGTACCAACTATTTTATTCCAACATCCTCTGGAAATTTTTTCAATGTCCCCTGCCTAGGCAGGGGACGGAGATACATTCCTCCTTCAGACCTAGTCTTAGCCAGTACGTTTCCAAATAGAATAATTGTTTATCAAAACTAACCAAAATGGGTCTAAAACGTCCCAGTATATTAATGAATGTAAACATTAAAATGTCCTTAGTTATGATAAAACAATAAAAATATATTTTGACATTCAGAAATGTTAGTTATGAGTTCATCTATTTAAAATTAATGGTTACTTCTGGCCTTCTGTGGGAAGTCTTTTGTCCTTTCAAAGTATAGTGCATCTCTTTCTGCTTTGTAAGGGATAGTCTAGACTAGGAAAAGAGGTTGAGATGAAGTCAGGTTTCGCTAACCTACCTTGGATACATATTTGTTTACCATGACCAAATGTCAGCTGCTTATCCCAAAGTAGATAAATTGGTTGGATCATAAGCTGGTGTACACTGCCACAGCTCCACAAAAATCAATTGAGTTTACAGCATTGCACACCAGCCAGCATTTTGAATTTGCCCTAATTTGTACTTGCTACCTTTGAGATTGCCTTTCTTTTGGACACCCCTCTCTTGTCTTGCAGCATTTCAGATAGGGGGTGCAGCCTAGCCAGGGCTGAGGATTCACCTTTCCCATCCTATCTCCTGACCTCTCTATTGAGCCCAGAGTAATTACCTGTGTCTGTTTCAGATATGCTGCTCTTTTGTACCAGTGCTATTTAACAAGCTATAATTATTTTATTTCTATACAAAAATTTTACAGGAATGTTAGTCAGGAGCATGCAGATTCTTAAAATAATCATATCATTTGAGACTACCTTAAAGCTGCATACAGGTGTGTTGTGCATTTCCTAACTTTGCTACTTCAATAATGTCCTTTTAACAATTTTAAGTGCAATTACAGATATAAAATGAATATGTCATGGTTGTTAAGTACAGATAAATCAATCTTTGGAACAGTAATATACTTTTAAAAGACCCTAGGTAGGGTCAGTTTTTTAAGTAGCCTCCAGCTGGCCTCTGAATTTGAACCTGCAGTTTTCCTGGCACACACTTCTTCATGCTTAAAAGCATGGATTAGTCTGAGTAAATCAGATGATGTCTACTTAGGTACTTTTTGCAGGAACAGATTCAATTTTGGGGGCTTGTGAAAACTGTGATCCAAGACTCGTCCATACAAAGTGGTAGCCTCAAGTCTGAGAATGATCTTAAAACTGGGCTTTTATTGGATTACCTAGCAGCATAGTTGTTTATCTAGAATAGTTTAATATTCCTCTTGGGTGCATCCACTCCTAAAGAAAAGGCATATTGCTACAAACGATGATATGAATCTTAGGGAAGCATTTTTATTGTGTATGCTAATTAGATTTCCCACAAAAGTTTCTTCTTTCTGTCTTGCAAAATAGAAACCGCTGGACATGCTTGATTTTATGGTTGGTCCAGTGCCAGTTTGCTGGTAAGATCTGACAGAACCGTTATCTTGAGAAGACTAAAGGGCTGGATTGGTTGTTTGTGACAGCTGTGTTTTTCTAACAACAGTGCACCAGAGGACCATCCTCTTTTTCTTGCTGTCATATTACGTGTCTGGCTGTGTTTTCTGAAACAAGTAGATTCATTCTGTTGTAACATTCCTCCTCCAGGCTGATTCTTTTTCCAATACCGATCAGGTCAATGGACTGAGATGCAAGTACATTGGTTTATTGAAGTATGTTTAATTGGATTATTGAGCAATTTCCTTATGCTAGCTGCAAGATCAGGTTTCCAGTCATAAATCAAGATTATTAGTTTGCATCCTTTGACCTAATACAGTAACATGGAGGAAAGACTCCTAACTATCAGACAGTTTAAAATACCCTTCTACTTTCAGACAATTTTGTCTTCCTTCTTTTTTCATTTCTGTTCTGTACTGTTTGAGGATTAAAATAAATAAATAAGTAAATAAATAAATAAATACATACATACATACATTCAGACATCTTTTTATTCAAAGATTTATGTTAAAATAAACAATCCCATGAAGAAAACTTTAATTTATATTTATTTTGGTTAAGTTATAATGAAGTGTACCGTCTAGGAATAAAATGTGTCAAACACAAGGCAGCCACGTTATTCTTTCTTGATTGTTTTGCATTTTGCCCTCTTAAATTAAAATTTAAAATTGTGTACTTTAGTAGACAAATATGTATTTAATTAATTTTGATTAGTTTATACTGTCTCTAGTGCTCTGTTTTGAAAGTATTGTTATCTTAAGCTTGTTGTATTTTGCTTAGTTGTTGAGCTTATGTTTACCACAGGATTAGGACTAGTACAATGATGAATGGAAATCACTTTTCAAATGGGAGAATCTAGATTCTGATTATTTTGTCTGGGAAACTCCAGACACTGGAACAGTTTATTGGACTTTTATATATATAATTCTCTCTCTCTATTTCATAAAATCATAGGAAAGTAGGGCTGGATGGGACTTTATATGGTCATCTCATCCAGTCCCCTGCTCAGGGCAGGTTCACCCCTGACTATACCATTCTTTGTAGTAATTCAACTTTTTAGCCTAATTTAAGCTAAGCTATCATGCCTCCATCAACAACTTCCCAAAAGTTCAAAAATATTTACACAGCTTTCCTATTTCACAATTTAGAAATTACTCCAAATATCAATATGTATCCATAGACATCCAGCGTTTCAAGACACTTTCAAGTGCATGTTAACTTTTGTCACAAGTTATTGGCTAGCTTTCCCTGAGGCTAAGATCCCTTGAAGTCCTTGAGTATTGCATAATGTCCTAACATACCTCTTTTTAAAGGTGATCTATAAATGTGTTGAACTGTGTGTGCTGCAAAGAAGTAACTTGTTTTCACAATATTGTAGGACACTGGTGTATTGTCAGTGGGTGGACAATCTCCATGAGACTCAGAAGATGCTTTCATTTACTGGCCCCTTCAGTGACCTGTTGAAGTGGATTCTGTGCCATCTAACAAAAGGAATTGTGAAACGAGAAATGTATGGCCATGGTATTGGCCGCTTCTCTGAGGAAGAGATATACAAGCTGATGGAGAAAGACATGCGGTCTCTAGCAGGCCTTTTGGGTAATGTACAATATATCATGAACTATATTCTCCATAAACACTTTTTGTGATCAGACATACTAGAATGCTCTCTATCAGGCTGTATTAAATTCTGTTTTGTTTCCAAACAAAGTATGTATAACCCATCCCAGGCCTATCATTCAATGGTTGTTTCATCCTCGAAGGGAAGATATCTTTTTCCTATCTGTATATGCATATATTGTCAAATTCTGTTTCCACAGTATACTTACTAGGAATTGTAGTGTGCATGTATGTATACATGCTCAAGGGAAGAATTTTGGCCAAAATATTTTAACCAAATAGTTGTAAAACTGATGCTTGAAAGATATTTGAACTTGTTGTGTCTATTTTGATGAGTTGAGTGTTTTAATTGATGTTAGCATTCTTTGAGTAAGGCTGCTTCCCAGCAGGCTTTAATTGTTATTACCTTGATATTCAAAGATGGCTGAGTTGCTGTTGGAATATGGCACAGTGTAGCTGGTTGAGAAAACTCAACCAAATTACTGACCACCTTTTAGAAGTCTTTTGGTTTGCTGCTTTAAAACAGTTAATTTACTTCTGCTCACCTTTGATAGAGAAATGTTATTCAACTATGTGAGGGAGTGGGGCCTAGGAGCAGCTGTGAACTCCCTAGCACCCCCTACCGTCACGTTAGGGTGGACTCAGCACCCTCAGAATCTCGCCCACCACGACTCTGATGACAAATAAGTTGTATGGGAGGCTGCCTCTGTTCCCCTAGTCAACGGTACCGATGTTCCTGCCCCTACTCTGAAATGGGGTATCTCTATGCGCCCCGCCTTAAGGGCTATGCGTGCCTCCAAACCTCCCCTTCAGCACACCCCAAGCCTTGCAGCTGTTCTGTGGGACGTTGTGCAGTCCCTCGCCCCTCTGGTGCTCCCTCTCTCTCTTGGGCACCCTGGGCTCATCGCCCGCCTGGCGCCCCTGGACCGGGCTCCTACCCCCCGGCCCGCTACCGGCACCCCCAGGCCTGTCTCGCTGTTGTCCGGCTACTACCGGCGCCCCTGGGCCTGGCTCAACGCCGCCGCCCTGTTACCGGCGCCCTTGCCAGCATTCCTCACCTGCTCGCCCTCTCTCTTTCTCTGCCCCGCTCTGGGGCCTTGCCCTCTCTGGGGCCAACACCGCGCGCCTCGCGCTCTTTCTCTGCCCCGCTCTGGGGCCTTGCTCTCTCTGGGGCCTATACCACGCTCCTTGCGCTTTGCGTTTCCTGTGCTTGGGGCTCAGGTGGCCATAGCCATGCCTGGCCCCTTGACCCTTTCTTGGGTCGTTTGCCCACTGGGCAAACTGTCGCCGTCATGGGCTGGGGTCCAAACCCTGTACACCGCACCACTCCGGCGCAAACAGTTGTGCCCCACTGGCACTGTGCCCCTGCTGGGCACCGGGAACCCCCCAAGCTGCTGGGGAGCTCCCGTGAGGCCTCCTCACTCCCCTACAGCCTCACCCGGTCCTCTGGTTTAACTGTAACAAACTCAAGCCCGATGGCTGCAACCCAAACAATAGAGCCTCCTGCTCATAACAAACTCCAAGCCCGTCTGGGGCTTGTAACCCTAACTCACTTTAGAGTATCGTGGTTCCCCGCATCATCGCAGCCAGCCAGCACAACAAGGCAGCAACCGCTGACTCCAGCCGCTCAGCTCAGCCGCAGAGCTCCCACTCCTGCGGCAGCCAGGGGAGAACTGCTAGTCAGGCTCCGGCCTGGGCTGTTTATAAAGGCCCGGCCCTGCCCCCTTCTGGCCACCTGACCCGCCTGGTTGCCCTGGCAACCGGCACCTGAGCTGCCCGGCTGATTGGCAGCTCAGTTCCTTTTGCTTCCAAGGCACAGGACACCTTGGTGCTCCTGTGACATACTAGTTGTTGAATAAAGCAGAAGTGACACTCTTGTAGTAATTAACATGCAAGAATTTAAGTTGCTTAATCTTATCATTTGCTCTGACTTCAAACTTTTTACTTCTTCATGCATGCGTAGTAAAGTTACATTTTTATTCAGTTAACTTGTGTAAATATATAGAAAGAAAATATGTTGGAGAGCTGTGGATATAGAAGGAATTTACTGACTGCATAGCTTATCTTGGGGACCATTCTCACCCCCCCCCCCGTTTTTGAATCTGTTTTATAGCTACTTTTTCATACTTCTGCTAGCATCTTCCTGCTCTGGAGGATTCTTTGAGGTTCATAGGTTCTTGGAGGATAAGGAGTATAAAGTATAGAATATAAGAGACCATTATTTCATCTAGTTTAGGAGTGGGCAGTTATTTCAGTTGGAGAGCCACTTAACGACTTCTGGTGAGCTGTTGAGGGGTGCAAAGATAACCCCTCCCCTTCACAGGTGCCCCACCCCGCTTGCCATCTTGGGACCAGAAGTCCTACTCCTAACCCTGACCTTTGCCACCAGAAGTCCCTCCCCTTGCTCCTGGAAATATTCCTTTTGGGAGCAGGGTTTGCCATCTTGGAACCAGAAAAAAACAAAATCATATACAAAAATTAAACATCTGTTATAACATATTTTAATTTTATTTAAAAAATATTTTATCCTGATTTACATGTGTTAGCACAGGGTATATAGAGGTAATCACATAATAGCTCAAACTAAAGTCTTACTCTTGTACATTGTGTGTGGGGGGGTGGGGTTAGTGGAGGAGGTGTGCGTGGGTGTGGGCTTTCTAGGGGTTGTGGGGGGGTGGGTGTATGTGTAGGGTTTCTGGGGGAGTCTGTGGGGAGTTTGTGGGGGGTGGGGGTGGGAGTGTGTAGGGGTGAGGTTTGTGGGGGGGGTATGGGGCCCCCCTTCCCTCTCTTCTATGGCACACAGCCCCAACTGCCAATGGAAGAAGCAGCAGGTGGCGGGCCCTTGGGGTGCTCATGGCCTGTGGCAGACAGAGCTCCGTGGTGGCACACAGCTCCATCTGAGTCATTATTGTGGTACCTAAAGGATGATCTTGGTTGTGCCACATTGTGATATACTGACCAAATATATGGTAAAAAGCAGTTTGTAACAGCTCAAGATAAAATTATTAGTACATTCAGCAAGTAAATTAACACAGTTATACGTGAATTTCTTTTTTTAGGTTGTGCTGGTAACTACTGATTTTAAATGATGAAATATGCAGCATGCATTACAGTACACAACTCTGCAGTGTTACATTTCATGCTCTTATTTACATATTGTGTTGCATTGCATTTTAAAATTATAGTTGTAGACATGGTTGTATTAGCCACTTTTACAGCTTGGGAGATGCAAGTATAAAGCTTTTGAAGGTATGTAACTTCTGTTTCTAAAATAGAAATAATTTCATCTGCTATGCGCATAAGACATTTTTTGAAAAGGCAGCCCATAACTTTTAAAAAATATTATACTGGAGGATAGGGCTCCTTTCATGCCCCTCCATATCTCAGTTCATTGAATTTCTGTACCAACTTGCCACATGGGAAAAATGAGTATGAATATGAAGTATTTTTTTAACCATATTTCTACAAGCTGTGGGCATCTTAAATTCAAGGAGAAAGCTCATATACACTATAGATGTGTCTTTATTTGCTGTTTTATTTTTTACTTAAAACGAGTCAGAAAATTTGGGAATGCATTTAAAAGCAAGGTAATGTAATCAAAGAAATAAAGTAATTTTTTATAATTTTATCTGAGATGAAAACACAATTGGTTTTGAATCTCATATTTTATGTATGCTCTCTGATGTATTTTTAACATAGAAATGCCATGATATCATAATGCAGCATAAAGTACAAGAGACAGGTATTTTTGAAGGTGTAACTCTTGATGTAATTGGAGAACATGGGGATAGGGGAGGTAATCTCCCAAAACACATCAGTGATCCATCAGCTTTCCCTGACGGCAGGCCCACTGGTGGCAGTGCGGACTGTGTGTCATAGGGGGGTGGGGGGCCCTTTCCCCACAGCCCCCCCCACATCCACTCATGACCCCTTTCCCCCACACACATACCCATAAACCCCACACCCACCATACGAGTGCGTCATCCGGCCAGGCAGGCTCCCTGCCGCCACGTGTGGCTCCTGGCACTGCAGGCAGGAGCTTCCCTCCCCACTCACTAGCTGTCCAGTCACTCACCCATCATGTTTGGTGCCTCCGCAGATGGCTTCCAGCTGGAGTGCCAGGAGCCCCACAGAGGTGGAGGCACAGAGCTTGCCCGGTCCAATCGTGTGTGACGTCTGAAAGCCTGTGCCTCCCGCTGGCTTTCAGAGGGGCAGCTGTGGGCTGGTAATAATTGTTCTTTGAAGGGGCCCCCAGGCCTTTTTTTTTTTTTTTTTTTGAATGGCCTGGAGGGCTGGATTTGGCCTGAGGGCTGGATTTTGCCTGCCGCAGTCTAGTCTGACCTCCTCTGTAACACAGGATATTAAACTTCATTGCTATCTCTGTATTGAGCCCCATAATTCATGGGTGGCTAAAGCGTATCTTTCAGAAAGGCATTTAATTTTGATATAAAGACCTCAAGATCAAGATGAAGAGATGGAGAATCTACCACTTCCCTTCATAGTTCCACCCTGACCATTAACATTTTGTTCTGCATTGAATTTTTCTGGCTTTCTGTTTCTAGCTGTTTATTCTTGTTACTTCTTTCTTTGAAAAATTAAATAGCCCTGTAAAGAGAAATACTAATCAAACTGCCTCAAGCTGCCTCTCAGTTTGCTTTCTGATAAGCCAAAATGATTGAGCTACTTAATGTTCTGACTGTCGGGCATTTTCTTTAGCTCTGGAATTATTTTGGCTCTTTCCTGTACTTCCTAAATTTGTCAACATTTAAATTATATATCCTTTATGTGTCTAAATGCCATTTAAGTAATTTGGCAGGCAAGGTTCTTTAGGTAAATCTGACAACTTTTATTAGAGCAACTAAATAGTTGGAAAAATTGGCAGGTTATCTGCCGTGCCTGCCATCTGATAATCCCAGGTAACCTGCCTGCATTTTACCAGTTACATTCTACCACCAGGTCAACATTTCCCCCTCTCCCCCGCAACTACCTGTCTCACACCTATTGTCTCCCATTCCCTCTGATCCTCACTGCCACACATTTGCATTTTCACAGATCTGCATTTTGCATTTTGGCTTGTATTCCACCCAGAAGAACACATAAAACACAAGCAGACTCTCCCTATGCCTGAAGAAGGGTGTTTGTGCCCAAAAGCTTGCAAAGAACAAGTTTTCCGACTGTTTAATTGGTCTAACAAAAGATACTATGTTTACCCAACGAAATTTTCAGTCTAAAAGTCATGAAGTACTAAGTCAAATGCCTTACAGAAGTCTAAGAGTATTGTGACCTTTCTCAGGTACTATATAGTCTCAAGAATCAAGTGAGGTTTGCTTGATAAGCCTTGTTTCTATAAAACCATGTTAACTGGCAGTAATTATATTTCTATTCCTTATTTGCTTATCATACTAATCCTGCAACTGCTTTTCCATTATTTTGTCTGGGATTGATGTCAGGTTAACTGGCCTGTTTGACCAGGAGGTGCTGGCATACTTCCAATTGTCTAGTCTTCTGGAATTTCCCCCATATCCAAGATTTATTAAATATTAGTACCAGCAAGACAGAGATCTCCTTAGCTACTTCTTTTATGTCTCATAGGTCCAGACTTACCTGATTTATAAAGCATTTATCCTGCTAACCTCCTTTTTTACTTTGTGTGGAGAAATGTTATTTATTTCACAGAAGTTTTCAGTATTTTAAAATTTGTTTTCACTCTGATTAGGAGATTTGGATTTGCTGCCAGCCTGAGTCCCTTTAGAACTTAGGTGAGATCAGACTGTTTCCATAAAATGCTCCTATTTTGCTGGCTTAGCCAGTGCCAACTGAATTATGCTTTTGTCTTATTTTTTTCTGATCAGCTCTGTCTTTTTGTAACGAATGGACTAGCATGCATTTTATTATCATTGTCATCATCACATTATATGAGTGTGTTATCCTGTTTCTTCCCAAATTAAAGAGAAATATTAATCGAATACTTTTGCCTTCAATGTGGTATTATTATAAACACATTTACCATCTCCATTTAGTAATGGGCCCAGTTGTATTTTGCGTATGTTGGATTATTTTTTTTCTGTCTATTTTGCAGGGGCAGCAGTGACTTCCAGTTGTCACTGTGCTGTGTGCATGATTGTGATTGCAATCTCGTGGCTGCCAGCAGCAGCTATTTTTTTCCCATCAACCTCCCATCATTCTCCCCATGTCAGTCCCCAGGGAGGTTGCTGCAGTCACTCTGTCTTAGTTATGCCACTGGAACCACCAACTTCCAGTCTAGTGTCTTCCATAATTCAATATTTTTCATTAAGATAAGGACCAAATTAGAATGACCTCATGTTGGATTAAATCCTTTTTGTGTTTAAAATATCATATGAATTCTTAGAAATTCTAATGACTATTGACTACTGCCTACATAACGCCCCTGGAATCTGTCCCTACCTGATTGATGTTCTTCCGACAACATCATTCTTTCCCCATGTTACTGGCAGTGCTTCAGCTATAACTCATGCTGCAGTCTGGTTTGATTCAGTATCTGCACCAAAGGCTTAATGGATGGATTTGCCAGTAAGATTACCATGTCCATTACGACAAACTCAGTGTAGCTGCATCCATGCTGTGATCTAGGTGTGCTAATTAACAGTGATCCTGGTTTTCTCTGATTAAAAAATTGCAAATTCTCTGATTAAAAATGGCCAATTCTTTGATTAAACCCCCCAAATCCATGATTAAAATGAAAGGCCACTATATAGATATGTATCAATTGAACACAATGTTTTATCAATATATTTACAGTTTTAAAGCAATTTGGAAGCCAACCAGTACCTCAATCACTATACTAAAATAAATTCTCAATACCTATATTTTTGGCATTTGATTTTGGGTTTTTCAGCATGGAAAATCAGAACTCCAAATCAGGCCACTCTGTACACCCCAAGGAATTATGTGCAGAAAACTCAAAATTATGCAAAATTAATTACTTTTATTTTTACAAATTAAATATAACACTATCTGAACCTTCCTTAGAAATATATGCAGGTACTTTGGTTGAGGGGTAAGTGTGGGGTGTGTGTGTGGGAGAGATTTTGAAGGTATGGGGATGTGTGTAGGGTTTTTGGGGATATATGAAGGGGTGTAGGGATGCGTGTGGGGTTTGTGGGCAGGTGCGGGCTTTGTGGTGCACAGCTCCTGCCATCAGCAGCAGGCACCAGGCTCTCAAGGTGCTCAAGGCCATAGCAGGCAGAGGCCCCAGCAGTGCGCACATCTGGCTGAGTCTCAGGGCCTGCATATGCTGGCATAGAGCCAGCCCAGCCCACTGCTGAGCGCCTTCAGACCACATGGGGTTGGCTTTGTGCCAGCACATGCAGATTGCGGCACGGCAGGTGGGAGCCATGTGTCACTGGGCTGGGCAAGCTCTGTGCCTCCACATGGAGCTTCCAGCACTCCAGTGGGAAGCCTCCCATGGAGACAAGCAGGAGCCCAACTGGCCTGATGGTGCATGGCTCTGTGCTTCCATATGCAGCTTCCTTCCCAGCCCGATGGCACGCAGCTCCCAGTCCATGTACCACCTGGTCAGACTAGCCCTCCACGTGGGGTTTCCCACAGATGCCTCCCTACTCCCTCAGCCCCCACCCACACATGCCCACCCTGCCCCCCACCTGTCCCTCTGGCTCTTCCCACAGCTCCTAACCCGCCCCCCACTCCACAGGGCCCTCCCCAGCCCTGCTGGTGCCCTCCATCCCTGACCTACAGCCTCCCCCGCCTCCAGGCCTGCTGGAGGGGGCCCTCATCTGGCCCCAAGGCCCCTGCAAGCCCCACTTACCCCAAAGGCTCCAGGAGGGAAAGTGAGCCTGAGCCAAGCCCTGGCTGACTGAGTCTCAGGTCTCCCCTTTCCCCTCTCACTCCTCCTCGGGACAGGGTTGGCCACCTTTTTTGCAAGAAACTCTTGTGGGCTGGAACTCTGTCAGCCTGCAGAGAGCTCTTTGCAAAAGTGGAAAATCTGCGGATATCTATTACAATGAAAAATCTGCTTTTTTCTCTGTTAAAAGGGAAAATCCCTATTGTTTTTTTTTCCATGGGAAACAGCATTTCGGCACATAAAGGTGATATAGAATTTGGCTCAAAGAATGATGAAAACAAGGAAAAGGCAGGGTAGATTTACATCTTATGAACTAACTAAATCAGAGTTACATGAGCTTTGATAAGCAGCAGGTTACTTCATCAGCAGGGATGCTGGTTTTCTCTGGTTTAAAAAAATCCCCAATTTTCAGGTTAAAAAGAGTAACCCAAAATCCACATTTTTCTGTTATTGAAAATGAAATGCCAGTAATACATAGATATATAGAGAGATATATAGATGTTATTTCATTTTGATCATGGAAAAATGTGGATTTTGGGTTATTTTTTTTAACCTGAAAATTGGGGATATTTTTTTAATCAGAGAAAACCAGCATCCCTGTTCATCAGACACTATGGAGGGACCAGGATCCCTGCTGGTTAACATTGCTGAGTGACAGGAACAGTTAGCTTGCTCCTGCCTAATTACTTAGTCTTCAGCACTGGGTGGACATAACTACACTTCTGCTTTGGGAGACACACACTGCTGCTTCTGGCAGGCTGTGTGAGGGCAGTGCTGCCACGTACAGTAGTCACATGACCATAGATGCTCTCTCAGGTATAAGGTTGGCAAATTTGTACGTCCCCTGTGTTAATATTACTACTTTCTGAAGAGTATTTTTACACGAGATCATAATAGATTTGTTTTCAGTGTTTTGTGGGGTTGGAAACTAATTAGAATATCAAGCGATGGCAAATGGATCCCTGCCCTACCATATTCTGCACTGTTTCCAACAGCTGGAGCATTATTTAGGGACACAATTGCTCTTTTTTCAGATGTGCACAGCTGCCAATGTAGACAGTCTTGCCACATGTAAATTAAATAAGCATGAAAAGTAGGACTGGTTCATTCACTGTTTTGCATTGGTTGGCAAGTCAGTTATGAACTCATCCTAACTTTCTCTGAGTGAATTTAGTATTTATAAATATTCTGTGAATGGGCCAGTGGTTAGGGTACCATTTGAGGAGAGAATCACTGGCCCCTTCATTTATGAGATATTTGCTTGGGTTCATATTCTGGTTCACAAATGGCTTTTATTTGTTCACAGGTTTATGGTTTTAGTAAAAAATAAACTAAAAAGAAACCAAACAAAACAATGTCCCTTTCCAGTCCTCTCAGTTTCCAATGGTGTTGGATAAAAGCAGTGCATAAAAATGGCTTCACTTTTTCAATGCAGTTTTCTTATATGGCTGAGAACATTGCATTTTACACATTTAATAAAGTTAGGCTGGAAATGAGAAGATTTCTAACTACCAGATGAATGAGTTTTTGGAGCAGCCTTCCAGTGGGAAGCCACAAAGTATAACTAATTTTAAGATAGCATTTAATCAAGTTATGAGTGGCTTCATGGGATGTATTTAGCTATGGTAGGAAGAGTATATAGCTCAGTAGGTTCATTAGAAGTCTGTGTCTTATGACTTCCCATATAAGCATATTACATTCTTAGTCCTTATTTCCCAGTGTTTGTGAACTAGATTCATCACTTGACAAGTCCAGTGAACTTCAAAGGGACCTGTGTGAAATGTCTTATTTTAAGTCAGTAGTAATAAATAAAACTGGGGAGGGATGAACTTAATAATAGTTAGAGCCTGGCATTGTTATGTCCTATTCATAGCCAGTGAGAAAGCATGTATAAATCTGTATGAACATTGTATCTTAGTTTATTGTGCTGTCACACTAAGCATTTTCATGACACTGGCAAACTACATAGAGTCGGTGGTGATAAGTCAATAGGGGGCACTCGGGCACTGGCTCACCAGTTTCAAAAACGACACACAAAAACTCAGCTAAATAAACAAAAAATAATAGTATCGTTAATTGGAAGTATCCAAAACAGCCTCAGTTGAACTAACAATGTAAACAAAAGTAATAACAATTTTTTCTTGCCTATGTCTGCTAGTAACATAATCAATGATTACGCTCGTCCACTACGCATACACAACAAAAAGTTGAGTATGCGCAGTAGACACCTTGGGGCGATCTCCTTACCGCCCAAGTGGCACATGAGCACTAGAAACACCTGAACAGTTTGAATGGATGGCAATAACCACTTGCTTAAGTGGCAGTGGGGCACCTATACTGATGCCCCAGCCCAGGTAAAGAGCTGTTACCTAGGAAACTGCAGGAAACTGGAAGGGGGGGGCAGAGGGAGGGAGAGGGTAGTGGGTGGGGCCTGACGCTCTCAGTCACCTAAGGTTTGGCTCAGGTTTGCTTTCCTTCTGGAGCCTGTGAGGTAAGTGGGGTTTACAGGGGGGTTGCAGGGCAGGGGGAAGCTGGTTGGGTGCTGAGGGAGTGGGGAGGCTTGCAGCCAGCCGGGCACTCCAGCAGGAAGCAGGGTTTGCAGCTAGGGAGGGGGTGCAGTTTGCAGCCTGGGAGCTGTGGGGTTTGCAGCCCGGGAGCTGGGGGAAGTGGGGGGTTTGCAGCTAGGGAGCTGGAGGGTTTGAAGCTGGGGGGTTTGCAGCTGGAGAGCAGGAGTTAGCAGCTGGGGTGGGGGTGGGGTTTGCAGCCTGGGAGCTGGGGGGTTTGCAGCTAGGAAGCTGGAGTGTTTGAAGCTGGGGAGCTGGGGGTTTGCAGCCAGGGAGTGTGGGGTTTGCAGCTGGGTAGCTGGGGGGTTTAAAGTCAGGGAGCTGGGGGTTTTTGGGGAGCTGGGGGAGTCACAGCTGGGGAGCAGGGGGGGTGGTGGTTTGCAGCCAGGGAGGAGGGGGGTTTAGTTTTGATAAACATAAAAAATTACATGTTATGTTTTATAGCACTGTTTTTGTAAACAAACAAAAATTGAATAAATAAAATAAAAAAAGATTTGAAACTGGATGATTCAGTGTGATGCTTCCCCTGCCCCACATGTCTCAGAGTTCACCAGCTGTGCCTGCACAGAGTGGGTATATTTAAGAGAGGTGCACCAATACATCGGTCTCATATCAGATTGGCACCAATATAAGGAAAATTGACTGTATTGGCAATCAGCTTTTTTGGCTGATGTGGCTGATAATGTAGCTGATAAATGCTCCATGCATGCACAGCTGTAGGACAGTATGCAGGCAGCCAAGAGCACAGGTGGGTGGCGTGGAGAGCAACTGGGTCTGGCTGGTAAGTCTGTTGTGAGGGAAGGGACATGGGGAGGGCAGATTAAGACCCTAGCGGTGAGGGAGGGAGTGGAGCAGGGGCAGAGGCAGGTGTTGCACAGGCGGAGTAGAGTTGTGAGTGGGGAGGGCTATGCACACTCCTGCGAGGGCACAGGGGGCTGTGTGCTCCTGGATCTTCGAGTAGGGAGAGGGCAGCCTGCCATTGCAGGCTGGGGCCAGGGTGGTACTGGGTTCTTCCTGGTGGGGGGGGGCTGAGCTGCACTCAGGGCAGGTAGTGATGCTGGGAAGGGGGCTACAGGCCCCACCCCCCCAGCCCTCTCCCAGTGCTGCTGACCACCCTGAGCACAGCCCAGCCCAACCCCCCGCCCCCACTGGGAAGCCCAGCATCAGTGGGTATATGCCCCCATACCCTCCTGGGGTACGTGCACCCCCCTGTGCAGCGCCTGCCCCTGCCTCAGCCCCACTCCCTCCCTCACTGCGGGGGCCTCGATCTGCCCTCCCCCTTCCTCCACAACAGGCTTACCAACCAGATGCCTCTTTCTATGCGGAACAGCTGCATAACAGAATTGGATCTGTATTGGCTGATATGGCTTGTTAAATATCAGCTATCAGTATCTGCCCAAAAATTCTTTATCAGTGCACCTCTGATATGCAAACTGGTTTGTGGAACTTCTGTCCCAGACCCCTTCCTGGTTTAAGGTAAATTAGAGTCCCCCAGTATCCCAGCATGCTTTTCAGCCTTGGTCTGGGCTGTGCTGTCTGCTTCAGAGAGCAGGGCTTGCCCTGCCCCTCTGCTCTCTAGCCAGAGCAGGGGGCGGGGACATGGGCAGATGCCAGTAATATGGCCTGCTAAGGCAAAAGGGCAGGGAGGGGATTTATTTCCCCTCCTTCTCCTCTCTGCCTGGCCTCCCTGGGGTCTGCCTGGCCGAGGTGGAACAGCCTCTGTCAGGATCTGCCCCCTCCTCGCTGCTCCAGGGGTTGGGGACTGGGGCAGAGGCTGTGGGGCTGAGCTGGGCCAGCCTGGGGGCATTGCTCAGGGCAGGCATGGGTGGGGCAGCTCAGTCCAGGCTGGTGGGACAGGGAAATTCCCAGCTGACTGCAGCTCGGGCTGGGGCCATGGGAGCTGTGGACTTGGTTTGCTCCCAGCTTCTCAGGCCAGGCTGACTTGTCATGGAGCGGCAGCCAACAGGGAAGGGCCCCCCGTCAGATTCCCTCCAGCTTTGCAGCTGTTGCCAAAGGGAAGGGAGGACTTGCTTCTTGCCTGAGCCACTGCAGGCATGTGGCTGCATTTCCTGAATCAAAAATGAATGTCTATTCACATGCAAATCAGTTCAATCTACGTAGGTTAGACTAACCTGCACAGATTGAATCAATACAGGCTTGGGCCTTTTGAAAGTCTGTATTTAGCCTGTGAGACTTGCAGTGTAACCCAGTGGCCTGTTGCTGCGGGTGCAGGTGGGCTCCCCCTTTCCCTGCCATGAGTTTTCCCACTGGAGGTGAAACTGGAGGGGCTTTGATTCTTAATCAGACTAACCCAGGGCAAGAGTAAGAGAATGAAAATGTTGCCCAAATGCTAATGCAAAGTGGCTTCTTATGCTGAGTTGATTTTGAGACTGTAATGCTTCAGACACATCAGATTAATTTGAAGCTCCTTTTTGCACCACAAATATATGTGCTGAAGCAATGATAATTATTTTTAGCTCCAAAAGAAGTTTCAGAAAGAATAATTTGGCAGCTGCCTAATCTCAGTACACTAATCTGAACATTCCCAGTCATGTCATTTTTATCTTCATTTTTTCTATTAATAATTTTTCTTCTTCCTTTTTTAGTTCTGTTTTAGCACCTCTTGTAAAAATGCATATTGTACTAAGAACCCAGTACAGGTGACATGTGATTAAAGGTGCCCTGATCAATTATATTAATTATCTTGCTGTTTCTAAGGCATGAAAATATTTTTCTTGCTTAATTTGAAGCTTAAATTCACAGCTCACTTGGTGACATAAAGCATTATTGGAACATTGTGAAATACCCTTTTATACATGGATGGTGCTGTTAAATGCATAAAATAAGGCAAAAGAATTTTATGTAGCTCCTTTCCCATTCAAGGGGCACATCTACACATTCATTAATGCACTTTAGGTAATGCGCATTAAATCTAGTACCTCCATTGTGAGGTACCAGAAAAATGTGCATCGGTTTATTTTAATGCCCATTAGCTAAAGAGCACTATTTTTTTGTGATGCTTTAATGTGCATTAAAATAGGCTAATGCACATTAAAGTGCATGTGTAGACACGTCCAAGGTGTTCCAAAAGACTTCAGTGAGCCACATACCTAGTTTTGGATATGAGCAGCCAAATCCTTGGCTGGCACAAATCAGTTGGAGTTACTAAAAAAAGATTTGCATTATTGTCAAATCTTTTTTATTCAGAGCTTTCTTACTGGAATTTTCTCCCACTCTTTTTGAAAAGCATCATGGGAACACTTAGGAGTGAATGGTGCCCGAGGTGTATCAAGCAATTTTGGCACTCAGGTCGGAGTACTAGATGCTGGGGATGAATGATGAGTGCATCCCATGCCTTGGCTGCTGCCACTGCCACACATGTTCTTACCTCAGCTGCTGTTGCTACTCCATGGTCTCCTTGCAAGCTGTGTTCTGGCACCAACTCTTCCATGGCACCTGGGGCTGATGCCCTGCTCATCCTGCTCTAGTTGTGCTCCTGGAAGGGGCCTCCCAAGTTATAAAGGCATCCCCCATATTTGTAGCCAACCAGTTGTCCAGAAAGGTCTACAAGTCATTTGCTGTGATCCCTCTCACAAACCACAACCACATAAGCAGCCTATGAAAAAATCAAACAAACAGACCTGTAGGTAAAAAAGCAGAGGACCCACACCCTACCTTGGTGTTTTAATGGTAGGGAATACGCTCAGATGATCCTTAGAAGATGACTGTCTTGCATTACAGAGGAAAGCAAAAAACCCATGGCCCTGCCAGTCTGACCCAGGGGAAGAATTCTTTCCTGCCCTGATCTGTCAGTAAGTCTGATGGAAAGCAGGAACAAAACCCTCCAGCCAGGTGCCTGAGTGGTTTCTAATATTGGCAGCAACACCAGAGCTCCTCAGTCACATTCCACCTCTGGCTCTGGCTAATGTCAAATGCTTCAGAGATAGAAACCTTCACCAGAAGCCATATGATACATAAATGGGTTTGGGGGGGAGGAGAAAGGCTTCTCAGCCCTACAGGTGTCCAGCAGAAGCCCTGAATCATGAGATCAATGAGCTCTTTTACTTCCACATAGGTTATATCTAGAGATTCCACATCAGAAGCAACTAGAGTTGTCAGAGAGATGATGCAGTTAGTATGGTACTCCTTTCCTTGGATTTTTTTCTTTACTTTAGGGACTTAGATCAATGGCCAGTACCTTTTTCCTGCGGGAGGTTGGAATGACACAGCTTGGGCCAGAGGTAGGTTGGTATTGGGACCAGGCTGGTATTGGGACCAGGTGTTGCTATGATTCCCCACCAGCTTGGACACAGTGAAGGTGAACCTCCCCGCTTCCTGGCCACAGCCCAAGTGAAACCCCTCGCTGCAGAAGCTCTGCAAGCTGGATCCAGTGGTTTCACAGGCTGTAGGTTGCTGACCCCCTAACTTATAACTCCCATTTATAGCAGACTGATCTTTAATGTATTTTTCCTCACAGTGACCTATCCTATGAGATAAAGAAGCACCAGTCCCATTTTACAGATGAGGAGCTGAAACGTGGAAAAATATCCAACACTTAGGCACCACTGGCGTTCACAGAATCCCTGCATAACTTTGGGGACGCTGAAGTTTCTGCTAGTAGGCATGGGCAAGCCTGCCTGAATCCTGACACGGCTGAGGACCTCAGCACCCTCTCCAGGCAGTCTAGAGTTTCTCCAGGCTTCTTACCCACGGGACACTTAAGCCAAACAAATGAAAGGGATGAGTGTTACTGGCTAATCTGTGTCTCCTAATACAATGACTAGTGCACTCAGCTAGGGTGTGGAAGATCCATGTTGGGAAGCTGCATACGTCTATGCGCTTTCTAGGAGAGTGCCCAAGCCCCACCAGGCTCGAGTGTGGTGAATAGCTCCCTGGAAGCTGTTCCACTTTGTATAAATAATTAAATATTCCTTAGGGCAGAAAGAGAGAGGTTGACCCCCAAGTCTGGTGGCTAAGGCACTCTCAGGGGGGTATAGCATTGCTGTAAGTCAGTGGGGGCTTGAAAATCGGTCTCTATGATGAGTTCCCTAACCCCATAGGTTGTTGGGGATCTTTAGCTGGGTGTCATTTTTGGAGGAAAGGATTGATGTTTTAAGTACCTACCTCTACGGTTGGGTTCATTGCCGAACATCTCAAGCAGAGTTAGAGGTCTAACTACCTTGGCATTTCTCAGTGATTTGCTTTGGTGACCCTTTGTTTGAGTTGCTGGTTTCTGTGAACCCTTCTGTATGCACGTAACTCTCCCCATACAATGTATGTGCAACTGGGTGCCTATCTTGGGCCTGAGGAATCTACTAGGTGGCCAGACCCTTAAAAGTTGGGCATTTCAATGCCTAAGTCCCTGTGTGCCAGGTGACTTACCCAAGTCACATAGGAAATCTGTGGCAGAGTAGGACATTGGACCTCTTGAATGCCAGGGCAGAACACCAATCCCAATTCCTCTCTAGTCTGGGGTTGCATGGCAGCCTTAAAATGGGTGTTGTAAGCAAAAGTTAGGTCCATTGTAATGTTAACCTTGCCCCAAGGGTAAACTCCTAAATCTGGAGTTGGAGAGGTTGAAAGGCTGGGAGGCGAAGCAAACAGGAACACTTGGTGACAGAATATCAGCCTGCACAAATGTACGTTTCAGGATTGTTTTTGAAGCTGCAAATGAACAACACATGTTAGTGGGTGGTCAATAGGCTGCTTAGCAGTTCTCAGTTGGCGGTGTGAATCAGGCACCCTGGCAGTGGTGTATTTTGATCAGGGGTATGAAAGTGGGCAGGGTGGTGACTGAATTGGTTCAGTGACAGCACTTCATGCAGAGTGGAGTACACGGGTGTTGTGCACTGAGAGAATTTTGAACCCTCAACTGATTTCCTGTGGTGCTGCAGGATGGTCTCTCCTTCCATCAGACTCTTCCTGATCCTTGTGGAGGATTCCTTGCTACTTTGATTTTTAACTAAGGTCCTGAAGGGAAAAGATCCTGGAGAAATTCTGGATGTTTGATGATTTCTTGCCATCCTTTAGAGGCAGATGGTGACTTGAAGTATTGCCCTGAGTAGAGTGGTGGGAAAGTGTTTCCCTGGGAGGCAGAGTGTCTCAGACTCTTGTCTGCAGTGTAATTTGATGCTGGTTTGTACCAGCAGCAAATTATGACACAACTCCCACTGGCTAGGCTGCTCACAAAGCACATCGGGGATTTCTGCTTACTCCTATGCTTCTGGACACAGTGTTCAAGTAGCTCATACAGGAGACTAAGGGCTAGGTCACAGTCATGCTGGTAGGTCAAATATTGAGTTTTTAGGGAACCCTGGGAACAGACATGCAGGAAACCCTATTTCCTTCCCCACTCGGTCTAGTGTTGTGCCTTCTCTGGATAGATCCTGGGTAGATGCCTGAAGAGATCAGCTGAGGTCATCCTCCTGAGCTAGGAGTTGGGTGAATAAATTTACCACTATCACTTCTAAAGAGCATGTTACCTCTTAATGTCCCACGTTCTGGATTTGAGTCTTGAACTCAGGTATATTGTCTCAAGTGCCTGATGTTAAAATGGGATTTTAGCTCAAAATATACAATTTTCATTTGGGGAGCAATTTTTTGAAATTTGTATGAGAGAATTAAGGAGCTGACATTGTAATTACCACAAATACACTTGCAACATTTATTCGCCGTCAGATGGATTCTTTACCTGAGTATCCTATTCAGACAGGGGGGTTGCCTGACAATGAAAAAGCAGGAAAATGTTGCACAATTTTGATATACTATTATTGTCGTTGTTGTTGTTGTTATTGCTATTGTTGTTGATGTTATTGTTATTATTGCCATTTTACAGGGAGTTATCATTATCACACATACATAGTGCTGTTTTGCTATGATTTAGTACCACAGAGAAGTAGGCTGTAGAATTTTGGAAAACACTGTGTTGCACTGCTGTGCAGCGTTGCTCAAATTGTGTAATAAACCTAAAGTTAGAAAACCCAGCAAATCAAAACCAATTTAAATCAAACCCATGAAGACCATCCCCAAGTGGTGGGGTAAATGGATTTGAAAGATTCAATTAGAGACAATAATTCACAGAGTTTATAGCATTTAAGGCCGGAAGGGAGCATTAGATCATCTAGGCTGACCTTGAAAATATGGGAATGGCTCATAAAATAGCGTGCAGGGAGATACTTCTCGTCTCTGTATTGTGCTGTATGGGTATGTGTGCTCTGAAGCAAGCTCGTGCTAGATGGACCTTTGCTAATGGCAACTTTGAACTGCTGTGTAAAATAAATATTCTTTCCTACCATATTTATTAGTATTGTGGTAGCATCCAAGGTCTCCTATCATGGGTCAGCACCACATTGTCCTAGCCACAGTACAAACACAAAATGAAAAAGACAGCTCTGTCATGAAGAGCTTGCAACCTAAGGCAATGGTTCCCAACCCATAGCTTGTAGGCACCATGCTGCCTATCAGACCTGCCAATATTGCTTGCAGCCACAGGAAATTAGAAAGTTAAAACTGAGGTTGACAGGGAGAGCAAAGTATGATGCTGCAGCTTGTTACATGCTCAGTGCTGTTGCCTGTGGGTCAGATTCCTTAGATCAGGGAACTACTGATCTAAGGAAACTGATTTTCATATATGATTCTCATTTCACTTGCATAAGAAGTTGATAATAAAATTGCCAGTTTGGTACACCTTGGAAGAGGGGGAAATGTATCACAGCACTGATCCAAAAGAATTTTAGCTTTACCCAGTTCTCTGCCCAATGTACAGGACTGACAGAAGAAAGGGGTGAGTACAGCTGGCAGTTTATAGCATTGATCAGTTGTCAATTAGCTTTTCAACTGCTTCGGTGAAATGAGCTGGTGATGTGGGTTTCCTTTCTAGCAAACTAGTATTCACATAACTCAGATCACTATCACTGTTGCATTAGTGCTGGCAAATGACTGCATGAAACCCTGCTTATGCTCCCTTGTTTTGAACCCAACGTGGCAATGTGCATCTGAGACCGCCTGGAAACTTTGCATTGGTTGTGTACACACCTACCATTTCTGAAGATGGAAAAGAGGAGTTCAGACCCCTGGGCTGTTTTTCTGGCCTCTTGTAGAAGTACTTCAGATTGCTTTAAAATTCTACAGTGAAACTGGGTATTATTTCTGAGATCTAGCAGCCATGGCTAGGGCCTTTGCAAACTCGCAAATGTGAAAAGGTACTTTGCAAACTTCCTTACAACCCTTGCATGACCATCCTAGTCTGGAACTGCACCAGATACCTGGCTCTCCAGCCCTAGGTCTCTCTCAGGCAGAGCAGGCCAGTGTTATTGAATCATGTTATGGTTTGCATTTGGATGACTTTGAGCAAGTGCTTAGTGGAGGCCATTATTCATTGTAATCTGAGGGGAAGACCTGAAACCAGATCTCTACTAGCAAGAGGCCCATTGGGCTACCAGCTTCCTTCCATCAAGATAGTCATCCTGGTGCAAATTTAATTTTTTCCAGAAAGAGGAAATCATACCTCCAGTGCCCCATTACTAACATAAAAGGCCCTGACCACATCAAAACAGGTAATTTTTTTATCCTCTGAATGACATGGTGGATTGTTCTGCCCAGTATGCTGGAGAGGCAGAGAGGAGAGGTGCAAGTATGCTGGTGGTTCTGTAACTGTATAATTTAATTGGCATGCAGATGGAGAAGCTGCAGTGGTGAATTCTTTCCCAAAGAACCCTGGGAATTCTGTAGAATTATCATAGAATCATTAAAATTTGCTCTGAGATCTGGCTATAAATAAGCCCATATGCAGTTGCTAAGGCATAGGCTCCAGACATTGATTTTTTTTACAGTGTACAGGTGGCCAACCAGGGTAATTTCAGGCAGAAATATTTTTGAAAGGTGCAGCCAGTGATTTGACTAGTATTTATATGTGAGGAAGTTATATGCAGGTCTGTAAATGTTTGGTGTTTTGCCATCTGCAGGTGACAAGAAGTACATCATGGGACCAAAGCTTTCCACTGTTGATGCCACTGTCTTTGGTCATCTAGCACAGGCAATGTGGACATTGCCAGGCACAAGGCCTGAGAGACTAATCAAAGGTAAGAAAATCTTAGATGTGAGTACCATTCATTTGTCAAAAGTCCCTCCACAGCATCCTTCGCTTGCAGGTTTGGAGCAGGCTTTAATTGCAATACTTGCAGGAGAGCACTTTCAGTTCACAGACTATTTGGAGGCAGGAGGAGTGCTTAATATTCTACAAAACTGTTCTAGCCTTTGCTGTTGCACTTATCTTCTTCAGGCTCACTCTATGTTCTGAGCCAGATCCAGACTACTGGGCTTTTCATAGGCTGGTTCTAGCCTGGGGTGGCAGTTCTGGTATAGAGTGAAGGCTTCCGCATGGGGTGGCAGCAGACGAGGTAGGGAAAGTGACTGTAGGCCAAGCAGCCGGTAGCTGCAGCAACAGTATTGGTGATGGATCAAGTGACTGCAGGGCTAACGGGGCTATCTCTGTCTGCTTGCCATCCTGTCACCAAGGGCCACGTCCATTAGGGCTCAAGAGCCCTGCTTTCTACAGCAAGCCATGCCCCCAACTTCCCTAGCCCACCAGTAGCCCAGCAGGTCAAGTGAAGCAGCTCTGAGGGGTGTATGTTTGACATCCCTCATCTACAGTGTTTTTTTCTATGCCAATTTTCATTCACTTTCTTCTCTAAGTTTTTCTTACTAGTTTTTCCTGTTGCCATTCTTGGTAATTTATACTACATCTTTCTGTTTAAAGAAACTTGGTCTTTGTTTTGTTAGTTGATTTTGTTAATAGTTTATTAATAGTTAATGCTTGTATTAATTTATTTTAGTTCAGTTTCATTAGTTATTAATTTATTAATAGGTACTAAGTAATTAATGTTTTCAAGCATTTGAAAGGAAAAATACAATGGGCCATATTCTGCCACTCTTGCACTGGGTACTGTCCTAGTATCGGCTGAAACAAGAGCCTCAGTTATTGCTGAAGATATGGAAGAGGAGAGATCCAAGCTTGAATTTTCAGATGTCACAGTGAGTGTATACACTTAATTAGGGAGAAAAAAACAATCTTCTACTTGTAAACTGAGCATATTTGGTCTTAATAGATTAATGCCATATTCAACTACCTACCAAAATAAGCAGATAGAAGCTCCTGTCGTATGCAACACCCACACTGCAGTGTTGCCCTTGATAACCAGAGCTGATTAGGATCAGGTGATAACACATTGTCCAACATAAATGGATGTATATGTTGTTTAGTGCTTCACTAAAATGTTTGTGTCTTCACCCTAAATGCACCCACCCACCCATACATACATATACTTACTAGTTTA
The DNA here is from genome assembly GCF_052110815.1 of Crocodylus siamensis. Taxonomy (NCBI): domain Eukaryota; kingdom Metazoa; phylum Chordata; order Crocodylia; family Crocodylidae; genus Crocodylus; species Crocodylus siamensis. Next base: position 79,561,075 of record NC_143395.1, on the reverse strand, counting down.
AAAATGTGCTGAAGTGATCATATACAAGCCTGTTAAATTTATCTGGTGAGCAATGCTGCCATCTGGTGGTTGAAAATCAAAGCTTTTCTCCAATTACACCTGAAGAATGTCAGGCATTCGAAAGTTTGTCCAACTTTATCAATGCTACATTGTTGGTCCAATAAAAGATATCACCCTAAGAAATACTGGCCTCTCCAATTACACTTCATTTCAGTATGCCAGGTTTCTGCCAAATCTGTAACACAAGGATTGGTAACATTTTTGGGCAGAGTGCCAAAAGTACTCACCACCTTGACTTGTGAAACGTTGGCATTCCAGGGATGGATGGCTTGGGAACTGTAAGGAGCCTAATCCTTGTTGTGGCAGCAGAGCCCTGACCCCTGGGTCGCCATCTGCCCCGAGGCATGCATACACACTTGGACCCTAGTGCAGCTGCTTGCAGCCTCCTGGCTGCCTGCCACAGCTGGCCCAGGCTCAGGGCAGGCCTTTGCTGCCCACCATGGAGCATGGGCTGCTCATGGCAGGTTGTGGGGAAGCTGCAAGCTGCTGTACCAGGGTCTGCAGAGCCCTGGCCCAGCTCATTGCCAGCAGCTGGTGCACGTGTACCTCGAGGCAGATGGCATGGAAAGGGCTGGGGATGCACTGCTGCAACAAGGATTGGGCCCCTTGCAGCTCCCCCACTGTCCACCCGAAGGAGTACGTGCCAAGCAAAATGCTTTCGTGTGTCATGCTCTGGCACATGTATTGGTAGTTGCCTACCCCTGCTATAAAAGTTTTTCGGTGATTAGTTTTTAAAGTAGTCATTCTTTTCTCTAGAATCACCTTTTAAAAATTTAATTGTGGTTGGTAATAAAGTTACATCCATCCATAATTTTTTCACATTGATCCTTGCTTTTTACAAGTAAGTAATCATAGATCTTCTAAATTCGATTGAACTTGTAAACAGTGCCGTTAAGATGCTTGCTTACAGCTTAGGCTTTTGGAGAGAGGTTTCTACTTGCTACCTTATTTATTTTGCTCAAGAGAGCTTCCTTGGAAGCGAGTGTATCTAAGGATGAGTCCCTAGATCCACTAACACTGGCTTTTTTCACTATGTTGCAGGTGAACTCATTAATCTTGCTATGTACTGTGAAAGGATAAGAAGGAAATTCTGGCCCGAGTGGCACCATGATGATGATAACACCCTGTATGAATCCGAGGAAAGTAGTGAAATGAGCAAGGCTCAGACTCCGTTGCAGGACTTCAGCTTTTACTCAAGGACAGAAACATTTGATGAGGAAGGCACAGAGAACAGTATTTCCCATACCCCTGACACAGATTACACTGGTCACTCTCTCTTTGATTCTGATGTGGACATGGATGACTACAGAGATCATGAACAATGCAAGTGAGACATAAAAATGCCTCTCCTTTTTCTATCAGAAATGCCACCTCTTGGGATCAGTTTGATTTTTCCCAAGGTTCTGAAGAGGTTAATGCCAGTTTGGAAGAAATCATTGTGCTTGACATGGGTGTCATATGCTACCTGGACAATGTCCTCCTTATTCATTTTGTAAAACCATTTAGATGGAACTAAGGTAAACAATTTAAAAAATATAGGCCAACAGGAGGTCCAGAGGATCATAGGATTTTTAGAGCTACAGTGTACTCTCACCAAAAAAATAAAACAGATTTCAGAATCATGTGAGCTGACCCTGCAGCAGGTGGAGAGAGTTTGTGAGAGCTGGTTTGTGTTCAAGGTACTGTCTTCATGGATAAAGGTTGAGGATGGAAAGGGAAGAGGGATTACAGGAATTCCCCTCTCGCTCCGTGGTAAGAAATGATTGTGCTGTACTGAAACAGTAGTACAGCAGGGGAGTGTCAATCAGTGGCTTGAACTTTGGGTGTATATAATATGGGTGTGTGTGCACATGCAGGAAATGAGTAGGTGTCTGGTTGCCAGCAGCTTCAGAGATGGTCAGTCATGAAAGACAAGAGGAAAAGATGTTTATGCCAAAAACAACTTCTATTGTTCCTGTTCGTTACAAGAGCTCACATCTCCCAGGTTCATAAATTTTTGGTTTAAATGGAAATTGCCCAAATATTTTAGCTCAGGGTTGTCGAACTTCTAAGTAACTGGGGGCCAACACCCTGGAGGCCACACCAGCAGGGGCTACATGCCTGTGGGATGCCCCAGGGCAAACCAGAGGCTGCATGCCATGGAGATGCACCCCTGCTGCCCTGCACACCTGTGCAGGCAGGCATCCCATTGCCACTGTGCCGTGTGCCTATGTGGGTGTCTCCTCTGTACCCCACCACTGTACCACATGCCTGCATAGGCATCTCCCCTCAACAACTCCCTTTATTGCTGTACCACATGCCCTTGCATGCCGTAGCCTCACCGTCTGCTCCCTGTGCTGTATCATGCTGCCCTGCTCCCTATGGTGGAGTCAGGAAGTGGAAGCCAGTGGAGGGAGGAGGAGCCCAGAGACACTGAATGCTGTTGCATTTGGAGCTTTAGGGGGACTTGTGGCCAGATGGAAGCCTGGGAGCCACAACTTAACCCCTAGCAGGCCATGTGTGGTCTGGAAGTTGGTAGTTGGATAGCACTGGTAGCTCATTATCACATATTCCCCAGAAGTTCATTTGGAAGGTCAGGCAGATACTAGGTCCATCTAAATTCACTCTACAGTTCTGTCTGGATGAGGTGTTCTTTTTCTCGTCCTGCCACAGATTATTGTCTGATAAGCTATGCATTCTTACGCAGCTGTGGTGTGTCACCCAGAGCCAGCTGTATTGCAGAGCTGGGCGTTTCAATCTCTCTTGTTGTGCATCAGATGGTAAAGTTTGCAAATCACTTGGAAGGGCTTTAGGGTGTGTAAACCCATGATATTGGACTAGATGCTCAGAAATACAGGGTCGCCACTTGACTTGACTAGGGGAAGCCTCTGCTTTGTTTGTAACGGCTTCTGCCCTAAGGGAGCATGAAACACTCCCTAAAACCAGCTGTTTGGAAACAGATAACATACAGCCAGCTGTGCCAGTTCCGTACCCAGTGGGGATTCCCTTACACCAGAGAGGAACACCCAGGTTCTCTCTTGGCCATTTTTACAACCTTTTGTGCTAGCAAGGTTGAGACTCTGTTCATCATTATAAACTTTAGTAGCTTGAAACACAAACCAGTTTCTTTGCAGTAAAGTTTTTACCTCCCTAACATAGGGACTCACAGAAGTGTTTTTAGTTAAACCCCAGTTTTTTTAAATCTTGCATACACGCTTATCCTTCAACATGTGAGGATTCCAAATGAATTCAGTGAAACTAGTCACCTATGTGAAGTTAAGTGTGTATATAATTGGTTGTTCACATTCATTAACTGATTTCACACAGAGAAAACACATGGGGAATAAAGAATATCATGGTCTTTGTAAATATGCTTAAGACAAATCCAATTCTGAGCCTACAAACTGTGACAGTATCCTTTAAAAATACTTTACGTGCGGCTCTCTGTGTGCTTTAAAAAAAAATGTAATGTGAAACAACACCGCTGCAATATTTTTACTAATGCAACTTCCTGTATCCTGCATCCTGAACAGCTAAGAGTAGAAGGGGCACATGAGGACTTTAAATCTCATTAGTGGTTCTTTTTATGGTCAGAATTTGAAACAAGGAGTTTCCCAGGGCTTTAGAAGAAATCCATCTTTTTTGTGATGTTCTTGCTGATTTACAAAGAGATGTCGAACTAGGAAAATGTTTGTTTTAGGGAATGTCAGAGCTGGCTATGGGCCTGGAATGGAGTGCAGCTTACACTAGGAAAAACACTCCTGGCAGCTGCTCTTTGTATTTCGTTGGGAGCTATTACTAATACCTTGCATAGCATGGGGTGTGTACGGTTTTGTGTTTGTTTTAGAACAGAGCCTGCACATTCCCCTGCAGCCATGCTTCTGTCAATTATCTCCCACCTGATAGAGAAGTATCATTTGTGAAATTAATATGATCAATAGGTGAATCATAGATGAAGAGGAGGAAGATGCCATCTAAATATTTAGGAGCCAAGTCAGCAAGCCAAACACAAAAACAGGGTGCAAAGCAGTAAAGCCTCGGAACTGAAAGTACAGCTATGACAGGGTTGCTTTTGAAACTTCTCAGATAATTTAACCCAGCTATTACCTGAAGGAATTCAGGGATTGATATTGGACAAAAAGAGTCACATGGGACAGGGAACTTCATTTCTTAAAAATGTCAATGTGGTAGGGACCCTATTGTCCATGTCTCTCTTTTTTCATATATAGACTTAGTTAGGAGCTTAAATTTGCAGGCCTAGGGTAGGGACAGAAATTACACATAAATCAGTATAAGCAATCAGAAACCAATTCAAATCTGTAACACAACAGAAATTCAGCTTTCAAAATGGCTAAAACCCATTTAAGATAAATGTGGGTGGATGTATTATCAGGCTTAACTGATTTAGATTAAATCAGTTTTCTGAGCTTCTGTCCCAGATCCCCTCCAGATTCAAGTTAACTCTCAGACCCCCAGCATCCCAGGATGCTTTGCACCTGCCCCACTAGCCCTCCCTTGCAAGGTGGATGGGCTGGGATTGCCCCAAGCTGATTGCTCGAGCTGAGCAGGGTGGCATGTTCTAATGCCCCCCACCCCCTGCCCCACTTCTGGTCTAAGCTACCGCAGGCATGTGGCTGCATTTCTGGAATCAAAAGTGAATGTCTGCTCACTTGCTTAGACTAACCAGCAAAGATTGAATTGAATCATCCTTGAGCTTTTTGACTGTCTAGACTTAGCCTTAGTGTCCACAGCTGGCAACTAGGGGTGCATCAACAGAGATTTTGGGGACTGATACTGATAGCCGATTTTGAAGGAGGTGTATTGGCTGATACTGATCCAATTTCCAATGCATGCAGCTGGTAAGTCTGTTGTGGTGGATGGGGAGTGGGGATGGAAGGGGTGTGGGAGGGCAGATCAAGGCCCCTACAGTGAGGGAGGGAGTGGTGCAGGAACTGCCCAGCTGGGGCAGGGCAGGGCACAGGACGGAGCTGTGGCTCATCTGGGGGGCACGGGCAAGGGAGTGGTGGCCCACTACTGTGTGCACCCCAAGAGGGCACGGGGGGCAAGTGACCCCAAAGCTAAGCCAGGGGGGCGTGGTGGGTTAGGACCGGGACCGCACTGGGCTCTTTATCGTTCAAATTATCAGCCACATCAGGCCAATTTCTGATACAATCCATTTTCTTTATATTGGTGCGGATCCAATATCACACTGATGTATTGGTGCACCTCTACTGGCAATAGATGTGCCATAGCTGCAGGCTACTGTTAAAAAAGGAACCTGAGATAGAAGCCAGTTCATTCTAGGCTGCTAAATCTGCAGTGTCAAAAACTGAAAGTACTCACTCTACCTAATGGGCAGCAAAGTTCCCCTGCTCTATGCACAAGGTCTCCTTCTGATCTCACATTGCAAACAACAGTAACTAATGAAATCAGTGAAATGACAATGGTGTCAACCCAGCAGGAGATTAGCATCCTATTCTCCATGTTGTTAGGGACTACAAAAGCTGCCTACTCCCAGTGCTCACACCTATGTGAACAGAAACTCTCTCATGATTGCACAATGTATTCTGTAGTGTGAAATGGCGTAAAACAGCAGAATAGCAAATGAAAATTGATTATTTTCACAGTCTTCCCAGTTCCAGGGAGAGTGAAAAATAAGAATATGCCAGAACCTTTCCTTCTGAATAGCTGGGATACTAACAGATTTTACATTTCCCCCCTCTGTCTTTTGTGTATTCTTCCATATTTTAATGCTTCTTTTGATGCTTCACTTTAGAAAGGTCATAGCAGGAAATTCATTAGAAGTCCTTCGACAAGCACCGTCTGGCAATAATCTTTAGCTGTTACAGTGGAATCTGGATGGTTCATAAGGTTAAGTTCTTTAACCCTTAAACCTGCAATCCCTGGAGAAAGGTCCTGGTTCTGGAACTGAAAGAGTATGTGGGCACTCCTTACCTGTGCAGGAATCTCCGCCCCCTTTGCTATCAGTATCTTAAATCCTGCCCTTTTTAGTGCAGTGTAAACCTGGATGCTTTCAGTTAAGTACATGTACTGAGACTGATTTGATTCAGGACAGAATTTGGACCATTTGGTCTGCTTTAACAGTGAAGTAAACAGGGTGCTGCTTCAGTGAGTAAGAAAGGCTAATTTTGAGCCAGAATTCAAAAAGGACTTACGCTTCCCAAGTGTGACTTAGGCAAAACTGCCCCCTGCCTGCATTGCCACTTACCCTTAGGTTTCAGTCTCTGCTCCAAGGACTCTCTCTCTCATTCAGTAATTGTTTCATTGGAAATGCAGAAACAATCCTTGCACAGGGACTGGACCTTCCCATTCCCTGCCACCCAGAGTGTCCCTAGTAGCTAGGTTAGTGAGGCATGTTCACTCTTGCTCCCTCTTTCTGATTTAGTGAGAATTCTTTTATATACAGTGGTGCCCTTCCAACGGGAGGGAGAGAGTACCTGTGCCCCCAAATAGCCCCTGTCCTGGTGTTTACAGCACTCTCCTGGAGAGTGGAAGATGTAGGTTTGCATTCCCAGAGGCAGAGAAAAGAATCTGGGTCACATCACAGGTGAGTGTCTAATCACTGAGCTGTTGTACAAAAGGAGTGCCACTGCTTCTTCCCCTTTACAACCGTGTTCTAAAAGAAAAGAGGGACCCATGCTCTGAAGGAAGGTGTTAAGGTACCTTCAGGAGAGAAGTCCAAATTGTCACTCTTGATTGGAAGGAGACAGCTCCCTAGAGTGCAGGAGAAGGCACTTAGGCCCCTAAAAGACTTCAAGTCACACCTGTTTTGCAGGCAAACTGGCCACTGCAAGCCGCTCCCTGGTCAACCGCCAGGTTGCTTTGAATCCCATTCTGGGAGTCCTAACTCCTTCTGGACATGGCATTGGGAGCCTTGCTGTCTAACTCAGGTTTCTGGGTTTTGCTGTCGGAGTTAGGTGTACTTACAAGTTAGGCATCGCTAGTGCTCAGCATTGTCATACTGAAGTCCCTTTTTTGGATCCTGCCTTTGTCCTGAAAGGAAGAAGAAATCAGAAGTTTCTCACTGAAGCCAGGGATGAAAAAGGTTGTACAACAGTTACTTCTGCAAATAAGGTTGTTTTTTTCTGTTGTTGTCATTGCTGCTACTAATTATACTCTGAATATACAGCACTATGGGTGCATCTCCACAAGATGCTTAATTCTCAGTAGACTAATTCTACTATGCATTAATGTATCACAGGAAAAAACGTGCTAATGCACTTACGATCAATAGAATTAGCCTGCAGTAGCAATGGCATATTAATACTTGTGTAGACACACCCTTTTTCATTGACAATTCACTTAAATCTGGCTGGAACGTGGCTTATTTTAGAAAGGTAACAGCTGAAAGAAAAACAGTGGAAAGAGCCAAAGAGAGGACAAGTGCAGCAGCATCCAGCCAATATCAGCTGAGATTTTCTAGCTGCACAGATTTTCCGTATATTGATCAGTTGTATGAATGTATTTATAGCATGTCTCATGCCTTTCTTTGTTAGGAATTATGCAGGTTATTTGAGAGGAGAAAATAACATTTTTCACATAATGGTTACCTTGGGAAAAGTCTTCATTTTTGTGTTGATCACATGTATTGTTTTATTTTAAGTGAAGACAAATTTACAGAAATAGCATTTGTATATAAAAATAAATATGTTCCTTGTACATATATTTTATATTTCTAAGGTTTAGCAGAAAACAAGTTGATGCTGAACTTATCCCATCCAGATTTTCAAATACTAGTTGTGTTTTTTTCCTGCTAGATTTGTTCAAACATTTTTTGTCCACTTTTTTTCAGTAGAAAATGTCTTTTGACCATAACACACACATTTTAAAGGAATCATATAGACCCATCTCTTTTAGTTGGGGGGGGGGAAACAAATTAAAATAAAACCTTTTATTTTGCTCTTGGATAAAATCACTCCTATTTACAATGTCTTAGTATTTTTACAGTGGGAAATAAGGTTTTTTCTTCCTTTTTTTTAAGCAAGAAGAAAACAGTAGCAGTGTGCCGAGGAGGGAAGAAAGTTTACTTCTTGAAAAATGAATTAACTGGTTTTGAAACATTTGAAGAAATTGTCAAAAATGCAGACTTTGATATTCCTCACAATGTTTCTTGTACTGCCCTTACCCTTTTTGACCAGCTTTCTTTTCTACCATCAGGCTGATGAGATATATGGAGTTGAAAGCTGTCAGAGACCATCTTTTTCCCCACTGTTGTTTTTCTCCTGTTCTGCCCCCTGGTTTAAATCCTTTCCCTGATGCCTGCAAGTGACTTTTCCATGGCTGATGAAGCCTGGCTGAGACTGGAGCCTCTCAGCCGTGCTCCTGGACTGGCCAAAGAACACGTTGCAGAATGACATTAAGAATGGGTCTAAGGGCCTTCAACTCCCGATGAAAACACTTGATTCTGAAAGACTGCCTGTGCCATGATCAGAGTCTGTATAGACTCACGGTGTTTGACCTGGTCATCAGAACTGGGTCTCTGGGTCTGTGAGGCAAAATGCTGAAACTGGGGCCACCAGTTAATTCAAGGAGTATAATTAGTAGTTTGGATTACTCATTTGTTCATCAGTATCAGTCTTTATGAACTTGATTCTAGCACAGCCTTCATCCCAATCCATGCATATACATGTATTCCCTTCTCTGTACAGAAAAAAGGGCCCAGGTGCCTCTTCTGCTCTACCCAGTCCCTCTCTATGTTCTGGTAGGCTCCTCATGCAGTATGGGATTGCATAGGAAGGTGAGATAGCTTTAAATGGACAAAGGATGTTTCCCAGTAAAGGTTTCTTTCCCTCATTCTGTAATGGAAGGAAACAGTCTGAACCTCTGATCTTAGTCTGGTGGTATGTGAATATAACTCCACTGACTGCTGGAGCCACTACTGATTTCCAAGTAAGAAAGATAGATTCTGGCTCCTCATTGTTGCTGAGAGTCAGTGAATTTTTCCTTTTCATTCTGTTCCTTTTTATTATAACAGTACCAATTTTCTAATTCTGGTTTTGCAAAAATCTCTTATCAGAATAAATACATATTTCTAACCTCCCTTTTCCATTTGGCAAATGTCAACTTTGGTCCTTCAGTTTGAATAATGTTGACATGTTTGGGTTTTGTTGCTATTGCAATGTCATATTGTAGAGCTTGGTATCATGTCAGAGTGGATTTGTTTGTAAACAGTGGCATCATCAGCTGGGGCTACTGAGCTCCTTGCTTCTGAGAAAAGTCAGTAGAGAAAATACATACTTCTGGTTTTATAGGTCTTACAAAAAAAATCACATACATGTGATTTATTTAAAAGCCAAATCAAGCTTGATGTTTCAAATCTGGGGGACTGTCCCCATCCAATTATAATACTGTAAGTCACCCAGTTTGATCTTTAAATCCTTGACAGTGTCCCTTCAAATCCATTTTCTTTTTGAAGAATATTGCCTGAAATATTTTGCAGCAACAGTCTAGGCACAAATTTCTTTTTGTCAGTGATGTCTGCTCAAGTAATCATGACAGTTTCATGCTGCTTCCTTTGAAAGGGTTTTATCTGTCAAGTATTAAGAAGCCTTGCAACATATTGCCTACTGGAAAAGTGTGTTATGTACAAAGATTTATGCAGGATTGATCACCAAGTAAAATTTCTGTGGGAGGGGATGAATTCAAGTGGATCTTGACCTTAGATGCTGGAATAATAACACAAGACCTTATCTTTAGATACTTCAGCTACACTCAGTGCAAGAGAAGAAAAATACCTGTACGTCTGTGCAAAAATTGTGGATTTGCATCTGGGTACCATGTGGGCTATACTTTGTTTAAAGCAAGTTATGCTCATAGAGGATCAGAAAGCAAATTATTTTTGTTAATTGCAAAATCATGTTACATACCATGATGCCTGGGAGGTGGAAACAAGTGTACATAGTACAGTAGCAAGTTGCAGTTTCGGGGAATGTCAAAGTAGCATAATCCAGACATTAGCAACATATGGCCTGCAGGCTGCATCCAGCCTGCCGAGCCACTGGATCTGGCCTGTGGAGCTGCAGAGCTTTGCCTGTGCCCACACCAGAGCAGGGAGGTGCCCCAGGGCTAGGCAGCTGTGCCCATGTCACTGCTGCCTCTCCCCACCCTCCCAGGTCCATTCTGACATGGTCTGAGTGGTTCCCGTGGCATATCAGCGGTGGGAGGCTTTGCCTGCAGCTGGGCTAGGCAGCTGGAAGCTGTGCCTACACGACTGCTGCTTCTCCCAGTCCTCTGCTTCCTGGCTGTAGTGCAGGAGCATCTCCCAGACCATGGGGAGCTGCACTGGGCTGCTTCCAGCTGTGCCTGCATTGCAGCCTAGAGGGAAGGTTGGGGGAGAGAAGTGAAACCATCACAGATGCAGTTTGCAGCTACCTAGTCCCAGTGCAGCCTCCCACTGACTGGAAGCTGCACACACAGCGTAGCCAGGGGAGCAGGTACTGAGAGAAGTGGCAGCAGGGGGTGTGGGGAAAGCACCCTGTTGCTGATGTGCTACCAAAGCTTCCTGATGTGCAGTGGAGCTATGCTGGGTTCTGACCCGTGACTTGTAAAATATTACAGGCCCCCAGTACAATGTGATCTTCCACACCTTCTCCAAGATGATTGAGCAGACCCGTCTAAGGATCTGGTTACAGAATGTATAGTTTTCAGTAGCTTAGTAGTGCCATAAGTGTCAGATATTTTTTAGAGCCACATAGGTGTTAACTAGTATACAAGACTGTCGGTCCTTAGGCTATTCTACTCTGCTTGTACTAGAGAATAGTCTGTGTGCCTGTAAACTGATGTTGGTACTAGTAGGAGCCTTTTTGAACTGGCCTTGTTTTGGCCACATAGCAGTGGCTTCAGTTTTACACTTATCAGTGAACATGATCCAGTTAGGTACCTTCAAGTCCCATTGAAACCAATAGCAGCTGGAGACATTCATTACCTCTCCACACCTGACAGGATCAGGTCCATTAGTGTGGACTATGGAGGGAACCTGATTTTTAAACTACTAACTCTGGTCTTCACTTCTTTGCCTTAGTGGAGAAAAGTACACAACATTACTCAGCTTGGACATGGCAGTTTTAAGGAATCCTTTCTTTGATGGTCATCATGGAGGGCTTCGCTTTCATTCCTTTCCTGTACTCAGTAATGTAAAGTATGTCTTATCAGCAAAGAATTTGCAGTTCTTTGATTCAGTGTTTGGAAAAGAACTGAAGTATGTGTGTACAGCACAGGGATCTTTATATATTAAATACTTCATGTGATATTTATAAGGCTAAATCTTTACAGCCAAATCCTGTTTGCCTCATTCATGTGCTTTAAGACCAGAAAAGACTGATGTGATAATTTATTCTGACCTCATGCTGACACACAGCATAGAATTTCACTCTAATTTCCAGACTGAGTCCACCGACTTGTGGTTGAATTAAAACATGTTCTTCAGAAAGAAAGAAAGTCTGTCTTTCAGTAATGTGCCTCTATCGAAATCAGTGGTAAGACTTCCATTAACTTCACTGAGTCCAAGTTTTCACCCAAAGGTTTTGAGTAAGGAAGAATGTACTATAACTCATATTAAACTGTCCTATGGGTAATTACCCCCACTTAAAACTTGATTCAGTGTGACTATTCACTTGAGTAAGACAAGTAGGATTTGACCCTTGCACTTTTTAAAGCTGTCTAAAGAAAGTACTTTTTAAGCTTCACTGGTTGTAAAGATATTCTCACAGACAGTGTGTTTGTCTCTCTTCCTTCCTTATTTTTAATTTTTTATCATAACTACTCTTTCTTAGAATGTACAGGTTTTTATTTTCAAGATATTTGACAATTGCAGATCCCAGAGTTTTTATAATTAGAATATATAAATTCAGCAATGTTATGGACAGACTAGAGAATGCATGTGGTGGTAGTGGGGAGAGTTGGACCCAACTATACATGGTGTACAATATTTTACCAACATACTGAAGTAACACTTTGCTAAATGATGAATCTAAATGCTATAGCTGCATTCTGTTGTTTGTCTATGAACATACAAGAGACGTGAATTATTTTAGCACTGTTATTACTACTAGTTTATAAAGCCATATTTAAAACTGTACACTTGATTGTAACATAAATTTAAATTGTGCACTATGTTGATCCATGTATATACATGTGAAAATCTATATATTTGGTCTTACTGCTGTATGTAATTGATGTGTAAATTATAACTGATATATAATAACTTGCTGTGCATGTCTTGATTCAGACCAGAACTGCAATTTGTAGATACCCAGGATCTAACAATACACAGTTTCTAATCCATATTTAGTTAAACATTTCACCTATAGATTCATCTGTGAATACATATTTTGAAGATAATGAGAAGCCCTTGTCCTCCATATGCTTAAAAATGTGCATAACTGCCTTTTGCACTAAGTCCCACTAGGTTAAATCCTGGCTGTTTTGCAGTTAATCACAACATTCCCATTGAATTGAATGTAGTCAGAATTTAACCCAGTGGGACGATTTAGTCTGTTTCAAGTTAGACATGTGACCAAGGAGTGAGCCTAAAATTCCTACAAAGTTAATGAATTGTATGGCTGTCCAATGGAATTTCAGCTTGATTCTTTTAAATAAGAAATAGAACCTAGGAGGAGCCTCCTAGGACAGTATTTCCCAGTCTCAAGGCTGCATTTCCAAGGGAGGATGTGGAGTAAAGAGGAGAAACAATGGAGATTCCCCACTGCAAGTGTACTGTTAAGAGTTTGGGTGCTGCATAAAACTTTTCTTGTTCTTTTGGCAGCCTCCAACCTGCTGCCTGTAAGAACAGGATACATACAAAGCTGCCAGAAGCAACTTAAGTACCTCTGCTGGTCTACATTATCAAGTTCTCCTGGCAAGTTTGGTGGAAGAAGCTTGCATGTGTAGAACCACCAAGATCTTCCTTGGGGATAAGGGTCCCAGGTTTCTGTTAGTGACATTTTACCATGTCTCTGGAGGTGCAGACAGAAGTGCAACTCCCCTGTCTAACTCATGATGTTTCACAAAAAGCACCATGAATTAGACCAATCCTCTCTACCCAACAGACATTAGCTGTTGGGTCAGGAGCGTGTGGGAATGAGCTCCAATTCTGAGTAGATCCAGGGAGACAGGCTGTCTCTGCAGCCTTTTTCCCAAGCCCTGTCCCTCCTCTTCCAGCCTCAAAGTGCTGTCTCAGGATGGGACTGGGAAAAGGCAGCAGAGGGAGGTCCATTCATGGGTTTCCCCAGCCTGCACTGGAGTGTGGGGGAGGTGGATTGGAGCCCCCCATTTTGGTGGGGAGTGGGCTGCAATCCACCCGCCCACCCTCCAGCACTGGCTGGACAACCCTCAGAATGAGCTCCCTCCACTCCCTTTCCCTGCTCCCGTTCTGAAACCAGCACCAGGAGCAGGGTTGGGCTGTGTCATCCCAGCCCTGCTCCCGGCATGTGCAAACATAAGTTAATAAAGGTGCTCTGCTTTGGAGCACGTTCATTTGAATCCTCATGTAATGAATGTTCAGACTGTCATGGGATTAGGCCCTTTTAAAGTGCTTTGCAGCCATGCACTTGAGTTAGGCCATGGCTGTAGAGCACTTTCAGGGGCCAGATAGGGTGAAAATTACCACTTCTGTCTGCGCCTTGAGCGACAGAAGCCCTTGGCCACCATGGACTTGCTGGAAGAAGATGCATGGAAATGCTTCCTTAGCAAAAAGAGATATTTTTGTTTAGGTGAGTAAGATTCTCAAGTCTGCACAGGCTGGACCAGAGGGTCACCATCACTGAAGACAGTCCAGTTGTCCTCTGTCCTCTATTGATACAAATGCTCCTGCTTAGCAATCCCCTGGTAGCAACTCCATATTTCCATGTGTGCATTGCTTTGGAAATGAGCTTGACCTCTATGGGCTAAAGAGAACAGAAGATGGCTCTCTTTAGATGTGGCCTGCCATTTTGCAAACTCTCATTCTTTCCTAGCTCTCATGTATGTCAAGGTTATCAGCAAATGTGTGTAAGACAGGCTGCAACTAAGGTGAGCACTCTTGCCAGGGGGTAGGAGGGAGGTTTGGAATCTCCTTCAGCCATTGGGGTGAAGGGGTTGTTCAAACCCAGCTCCAATTCAACAAGAAAGAATAGCATGTGTTTTATAAAATTGCAGAGGCCAGGTATGGAAAGAGAAGAAGCAAGTGCTGGACCAAAGGAAAAGGTCCTCAACAGGCATGCCCCAACTAAATGAATAGCTCTGGGGGTATCTGCTAGAGCAGTGTTTCTCGACCTGTGGGTTGCAACCCAAAAGTGGGTCTCAACAATGTATGAATGGGCTGTGAACAAACTTTTAAAATGGATCAACAAATTTAAAAAATGGATTGTCCTTTTAGGAGAAAACATGGGAAAAACATAGGAATGGGGAAAAACATAGGAATGGATAAAAACATGGGAAAGTGTGGCTTTTTCATTGCAGGCTGGCATGGTTCCAACCTGTAAAAGGCTTCTTGGGGTTTCTTGGGGCCCTATATGCCTCACATACACCCCACCCTGCCCCACATATTTGGGTGCTGGAGTCTCGGGGTGGGGAGAAATGGGTCAGGAGTGAGGGGCACTGGGTTGGGACTGGCCATTGATGTTTACAGATGGGTCCTGGTACAAAAAAGTTTGAGAACCACTGGGCTAGTGTACTTTTTGAGGAGTATCCTCAAGGATAAAAGAGATATTTTTGTTTAGGTGAGTAAGATTCTCAAGTCTGCACAGGCTGGACAATAGGGTGACCATCACTGAAGGCAGTCCAGTTGTCCTCTATCCTCTCTTGATACAAATGCCTTAATGTCCTGTCTCTGCCAATGATAAGCCTGTACTCCACAAGTCCACAGCTACATCCTTAGGAGCTGACAACCAACCCATGCTTCCACCTATCTTGACTAGTGATACATCTGCTCACACAGATCCAGTAAGCTCTCTTTAAAGTGCCTGGTTGTTTACAAGTGCTCTATGATGACTTTAGTGCTAGAGGTTGTGATTTAAAGACGTTCCCTAATTAAGGAGGCTCAGGAAGCTGGGAATTGGGAGATGGTTCCTGAGTCAGGTTAGTATGAGCAAGGTGGACAGAAGGTCTGCAGAGGTTGCCTATTGCTCTACAAATAAAATTCATTGTTTAGTTCTTTTCTTTCAAATATGCCTGTGTTTATCAAACCTGGTGATCACTACAATGACCTCCATAGCTTTTAGCAGTTCTCTACAAGAGCCATGATTTCTGGAATTCCTGAGGATAGCTGCTGAATTGAGCCTAGAGTAACCCCATTAATATAGTTCTGGGCTTGGAGAACGCCTGCGGGTGTTGGTATTTGTCGTGTGGTGAAGTGTGCTTGAATACTTCTGATCTGGAACTTGCCACTGTCAAAAAAGCCCTGATCCTGTAGGAAGAACCCTGAGCATACATAATATACACTGGGCTTCTTCAGGGCGCCCCAGAGAAGGACAAGGAGCAATGGCCATAAACTAGAGGATGGTTTCAGATTGGATACAAGGACAAACTTCTTTACAGTAAGGGTAACCAGAACCTGGAATAGACTTCCAAAGGAGGTGGTGAGTCCCCAACCTCGGAAGTCTTCTAGAGGACACTGGACAGACACCTTGCTGGGATCATTTGATCTCAGAAGTATTCCTGCCCAGGGCAGGGGGTTAGACCAGATGATCTTTTGAGGCCCCTTCCCCTTCTTAATGTTAAAATACAGCAGAAAGATGACATAGTTATGGTAGGAGGACACCCATCTTTTATAGTAAATACCAAGTGGTAAGAGTACTCGCCTGATGTATGACTGACTGTCTAAATATAGGGTTGATGTTTTGAGCAGGGCCACCCTCCATCTCCTGTTAAAACAGTAACTGGGCAATAAAGAATGAAAAATTCATTGGACCAGGGTGATAAAGTGCACAAGAGGGAGCCTGACTGTAGTCTGGTGATTAGGGCCTTGGGGGAAGGGCGTCAGGGTTCTAGTTCAGGCAGGGGTGGGTAAAGTCCAGCTCATGGGCTAGATTAGGCATGTGGTAGACCCCATTTCCCAGCAGCCACTGCCTGCATCATTGCAGCCAATTTCTGTGGAGATCCCAGCAGTGGTGGCTCTGTGAGAATGCAGGGCCAGGGGTTCCCCAGCAGTGCTGGCAGGGCACACAGCTGGGCGGGAGCTGCTTCAGGGCTGAGATCTTGCAGAAGTGACAGCATGGGCCAGAGCTGCAATCTACAGCCTGCACGCCTCTGCTCTGGACCACACTGTCACTGTGGGAAAAGCAGGGGGGCTGAAAACCGTTTGCTTTTACGAGAACTTAGGAAGCATCTACATGCAGCTTGTTTCCCGCTCTGTTGTGCAAACATGCAAACCGCAGACTTGCAGTTAGAAAGTCCTTAGCTTCGCAACTGTGCTAGTTTGAAATGCGATTGCGCTAATGGAATTTTCCCAATACCTTGTAATCAAGTATATAAGCAATGGAGAATAGGCACTCAGGGTCGGGCTTTGATCTGAGTCTCATGACTCCAGGCCGACCTGCTTGCAAGCAATAAAGGCTTTATCTCTGTGGCTTGTGGTGTGACTCACTTCTGGGGACCAAATTGGAACTTAGCCTCCAGGAGCTCGAACGGCCCCTTGTGCAACATCACCATTGCAAGATCCCAGCCGCAGAGCCCCTCCCTACCCAGCCACATGTCTTGCCAGCGCTCCTGGGGCTGATCTCCTTAAAAACCCTGGCCCCTGTGCTGTCGCAGTGCCACCATTGCTAGGGTCTCCATGGAAACCAGCTGCAACTATGTGGGCAGGGGTTGCTGGATCCACCATTTTGCCCAACCCTGTTCTACTTTGTGTTTCCATCACTCTTTAAGGTTGCTTAATCCAATGACTGTCCAATATGCAAAGCAAACAAGCTAGATATTATCCCAAGAGCAAAGAGCAGTAATCAGGACTCTACATTCCTCATTCAAAATGGCTGACCTCTCCTGGGTTTAAGATAAAGCAAAGATCAGGCCTAGAAACATTTACCTCCTTTACACATTTGAGAATGTTATGAGGAACTGGAAATGCTTTAGCACCTGGAGCACTTGTGCAGAGCACTAAAAATGATCCGGGGCCTGGGAGACGAGATCCGGGAGGAAAGGCTGAAAAGGCTAGAGTTATTTAGCCAGGAGTAGAGAAGATTCCAGGAGGGATTTTGTAACAGCCCTCCAATACCTGCAGGATGATTATAGAGAGAATCTAGAGAGATTATAGAGAGCTGGGCTTTTCTGCATGGCTGTAGGAGACAGGACTACATGCAATGACCTCAAGCTACAGCGCGGGAAACTGAGGTTAGAGTTTAGGAGGAACTTCCTGACTATGAGGGTGTTCAAGCACTGGAACAGGCTACTTAGTTGTGGAGTCTCCATCCTTGGAAGTTTTCAAGGGCAGGTTGGGCAGACACTTGGCTGGGATGGTTTAGTCAGAAAAGATCTTGCCTTAAGCAGGGAGCTGGACTAGGTGACCTTGTGAGGTCGTTTCCAGCTCTACATGTCCTATGATAGCCCATTATGTGGAAGCTGCATGAAGAAATGGCATGGCATAAAGGGTTTTTAGGAATGACTATGGAACAGGCATATTATTCTTATTGAAGAAGGCAAGAGCTATACAAACTTGTGTTTTATACAAGTCAGGTGGAAATGCTGGAGGCCCCGATTTTGTTTTGTAATTGATCACGTAGCTTAACTAGAGATGAGCGGGGCGTACCAGCCCTTTGCACAGTTTTAGACGGGGGTGCCAGAATGGTGGCCCCAGGGAAGTCCTCATTACACGGGTTGCTGCAGCTGGCGTGAGAGGATCCTGCTTTGCAACAGCAGCAGCCCTGAGCACCTGCCAGTTCAGATGCTGCAGCCCTGGTATGGTGCCAGAGCAGCAGCAGCAGGGATCTTTAAGCCTCCAAGGTAGGATAAGAGTTGTGGATAACACCCCCACTCTTAAAGCTGGGCACAATGTCCTTCCCCCTCAAATTTGCTCAGGGTGCCAAAATAGCCAGTTATGCCAGTACATAGATGTCACATGGTCATTAAGAATTGCTAACTGGACCCTAGGTATTTGACTATTATACCATACTTCATTTGAGCTTTCTTTTTCTCACTTTTACCTGGGTTTAATTAGCTAGGAAGTAGACTGTATAATCCTATTAATTTGACTCCACCAATGCTTCTCTTCCCATATGGCTGTTCAAATAGATTGACCCCTTCAACAATACTTTTGCAAAAATCAAGGGACAAAGGAAACTCCCAACACTGCAGTGCTACCCATGCACATTTTTAATATAGGTAGATCTCTCCTATCTTAATTATCATAGCTTTCCCCTGAGAGGAGCTTACTCTATAAAACTTCCATCCTCCATTTTGAAATCTTTCTTCCAAGCAAACATGGCACCTTACCTGCAGGCATCTGTTTCCAGACAAGGTAGGTAAAGGAGAAATTTCAACTTTAGTTTGTTTTTATGGCAGGAAGAATAAGGGCAGACTAGTGTATTTTCACCTCTACCAACCATTCAAACAGTCTTCTACCAAAGCAGCATGAGAACGTCTTGAAAAATAAGGAGATTCCTAGTAATGACCTCCTGAGGTCCCTTCCTTCCAACCCTGATTTTCTGAGTCTATGAATGCATTCTGGGTTCTTACTCTCATTAAGGTTTATAAGCTGCTTTCTGTGCTGATGAGGGCTAAAATTTCACTTCATTTTTAAATGGAAGCTGAGATGCTTATATGTAAGCAGGACTCTTGGAGAAAATCATCAAATGTCTCAGGATGCAAAGTGAAAGGGGTTGGTCAGGTTACAAAACACCTAGAGGGGCTGGTAAATTTATCTTCCATTCAGTGTAGTTTCTTGCAATTTCTGTGGAAAAATGGAGTAGGAATATAGAAAGAAGGGGAAAAGTAGTCTTCAGTAGGAATTTACTGAGGTAATATGCATTTCAGACTTGTATATCCCTGGACATCATTTTTCTTGTACTTCTCTGGTTTTTTACTTTGACTTCATTTCCGATCTCATCTGGAGATACTTTTTTTCTGTGCATGGTCATTTTTCTGGCTTTGCTCTTGTTTAAAATTTGATCTGTATGATTTTATTCTATATATTGTTTGGGTTTCCAATTGGTAATGAAAACCCCTGTATTGTCTTACACTGACAAGAGATTTACTAGGACTCCAACTTTCTAAATTAATACTTATAAATACGTAGTGCTTAGTTATATGTGTTTGAAAAATAAAACACAGTGTAAGAAGCAAGCAATGCTGTTAGCACCTCTAAGACATAGTGCTCTGTTTTTACCTAAGGGGAAGAGAGATTGCATGAATTTGACCACGGTTATATAGTGAGCCCATAGCAGAACCAGATCCTGAAATTCCTGGTTCCCAGCCCAAAACTCAAGTCACAACATCATGTTTCCTGTCACTAAAAATATATCAGAAAACAATATATATTCCTTTCATCTAACTTCACACCTAAGGCTCCATCCTCATGCTGCCAGAGAGCTAGGTTTTCAAAGATATTAAGCACAGGTATATGCAGATGACTTAGGCACTTATGTCCCATTGGTATAGTTCCCCAAAAAGACTTAAAGTTAAGGTTGTGGTTTTATTGCTTAACAATAATTCATCTGCTTTTTGACAAATAAATGGCTCCTTTCAAGAGAACCCATAGTCATAAAAAGTTTCCTGATAGCCTGCTTTCAATCATGTTAACTATAGGAAACATCTTTAGTTTTCTTCTTTCTAGTCCTGCGTTGTTCTTAAAACATACTATCACATTCTCAAATAAGGTATTAGCTAACAGAATACTAAGAGAACAATATGTGCTGAGAGACCCATTAGGTATTGTGAAAGGAAAACAGCAGAAAATATAAGGACGGATGCTGATGATAGCATTGTCTTTAATATTACTGTTGTCTTTAGTACTATTGTTGTCTTTAATATTCAGTAATCATTTATAGTAGGGCGTAGGTGCTCCCATCAGGATAAAGCCTGTTGTACTAAGTCTTGTACAAACATGTCAATGCAGTCCATATGCCAAAAGGCTTCTTGTTAAAGACAAGCAGTGGTATGAGGATGGACTTAGAAGAATCATTTACACATACAAGCATATATCTAGGTACTGTGGCAATTTTCTTTTAATGATATTAAATAAAATACATATTTAAAAGACATTATAATAATATTAAGGTTGCAAAGTCAAGCACTCAAAATTTAAGACAATGACAGAATTAAGCTTGAGTCCTGTTGTGCAGCTGTATTACACATCAGTCTGTAATTGCTGGATCACATACTGTTTTTCTTCCACAGGAACCCTGCCTTGTTCAGTGCACAGAATAGATAGCAGTCAATACTTCATTTTCTTTTCCTTGCCTTAGTTACTGCAAACTATTCAAATCCAACAGTGAAGAAAGAATTATTTGTTTCCTCATAGGCTTTTGTATGCTGCTCATCACTAGAGTATCTGAGGACTTTACAAACATTCATGGTGTTATTGTCACAGCTACCCTGTGAGATATAATAATAGACCTGAGTGGGAAAGTATGGAACAGCAGATTTATAAAATGGACCTTAAAGGTGAGGACAAGAAGATTAAATCTGAAACAGTGAAAAGGAGGGATTCAAGGAAAAGTGATGATATTGATGGCTAGAAAATGCTATTTAGGGGTTTGTTTTGGGAGATTGGCTTGTAGGTAAAGTAGATTTATCTTAGAACAATGGTTCAGGGGAATGGCAAGGGTTAGTTGATTTCTAAAAGCCTGTTTGTGACAGTTTCTTCAAGGCCTACTGTGTCTGACACAGGCTAGCAGGAAGCAGACACACAGGCTGGGAAATTGAAGACATGTACCACACTGTTCCATAACATGAGATAAGAGACTGCATTGGCCAGGTCACAGTGTCCTTTGGATCTCTGGCTTTGGTAGATTGACCAAATTAGGAGAAATCAGTAAAGCCCAAATGAGGATGTGTGCATGTGAAACAAAGGAATATGCTGACAGGACAAAATGTGGACAGTATGACGACCACAGGGAGACCAATTAATGATGCCCGAAGATGAAGAGTTATCAAAGGAGAGAAATAATACAAAAGGAGGGATTTCAGAGCAGCAAAGGGTCCCTGAGAGGGGAACCCGAGGCCACCATGGACAGAGGGCACACCACTAGCCCAGGTCACCTACCCCACCAGGGAGGGGTGGGCCTCAGCCTCTAGGCTGCTGACATCTGACATTCAAGAGAGAACCTGAGTGAAGCTTGCATACTGGTCAGATGTACCTTGACTCTGTGAACCCTGGGACTGGTAGATATAGAATTGTTTACATTATTCTTATCTGCTATCACTGTGTACCAATAAAATTAGCCTATTATCAAATGGAGAGGTCATGGTTGGTCTGAGAGTTTTGGGAACACCCGGAACAATGTATCTGGGTCATAAATCCAGTGCCAACAATTGGCGATTCCACTGGGATGGGGACAGTGACTCTGACTCAGGGACCAGGTCCAGTGCCAATAATTGGTGACTGGGACTTTAGGGCAGTAACCTGACTGATCAGGCAATTTCTTGATACAGAGTGAACCTCTTTAGAAGGGTCAGTCAAGACTTATAGTTGGGTAAGGCTATGGAACTGTGGGTGAAGATCTATTTGTAAAGTAAAGCTGTATGGTAGTTTCAACTAGGGTTGTAAGCACAGGCAAGCAGGAAGGAAAGTGCTCTTAGCACCTGCACTTTGAGAGGAGAAGATTACTGTAATTAAGTTGGAAGACAGGTGTTTGGATTACAATTGTGGTTGTTGTGAATGAAAGAAAATGATGGAAATGTCACAGAGGGAAAAGTAAGAAGTTTTGGACACAGTTTGCATGACTGGAACAAAGGAGAGAATGGAGACAAAGCAGGGCCCTGGTTCCTGGACAAAGTAGGTCCCTGGTTCATGTTGCATGAAACATCCATTGGATTAAACAAAAATAATCCTGTGAACATGGACTCAGGCTCACTCTTCCTTAATTTCCTTTTAGGCCTGTGAATTTACCCAGTGGCTCAGCTTCCACATGCAGAATGGAGGGGGTGTTTACTCCCAAAAAAGACTTTCACTTGCATAGCAGGTAGAAGATGTGAGTTTGAATCTTCTCAGGCTGAGAAGGGCTCAGGACCTATATCTCCTGCCTTCTGCTTGTGTGCTGTAACCACCAGGTTATTGTATAAAATGTCAAGAAACATTTGGATGTTTATCTTGGTGGGATCCTATGATCCCTGCTGACTTCTTGCCCCTGGGGCAGGCGGTTGGACTCGATGATCCTCCGGGTTCTCTTCCAGCTCTAGTGTCTATGAAATCTATGAAAATGCAGGCACCAGCAACTGTTCCTCCTTTGAACGACAGGAAAGTAATAGTGCTGTTGTTTTGTGCATCAATTTTTAGTAGCCATGTGTGTGGATACATTATTATTTAAGAACATAATAAGAGGAAATTTGAATAGTTTTCTGATGGAGGCTTCATTGCGTGCATACTTGCATCTACCAGGATATAACTGTAAGAACAGGACCCATCATATCTGTCTCCTTTCCTCATTGAATCTTGTATCCTCCAGCTGATCCATTGCCTTCTTTATTATGACTCTTTTTAGCAATATAGATGTAAATTTTCATTTGTACTTTCACTGATACACTTGTTGTCAGCTGTGTTATACCTACTAAAAAAATGCATATGATTACTTAATGTGCATGTAGAAAAACATGGGACTCAGGAGATGTTTGATTAGCTGTTGAAAATCTAGTTGTAGCTTATACTGGTGTGTCTACACATGCACTTTAAGGCACATTAGCTTATTTTAATGTGCATTAAAGCATCACAAAAAAGTGCTTGTCACACAAGCCTGCTCTCTGCTGGGACTACCTGCAGATGCCTCCAAAGGTGAACCACACTGAAGTCACCTGCCACATCTTTGATTTTACAAAGAAAAAGGAAGATTCATCATGGTGATGGGTTGATGATTTGGGGCTCTACCTCCCCTACACCCTATCCATGCACCAACTGTAGGAGTTGCCAAGGATGGAATCATCACCTGGTCAATGCCAATGAATGTATTCAAGGACATTGATACTAGAATCACTCAGGTGAAACCTCAGCACCAGTACTTCATGATGCTGAAGAATGCTCTATGGCTGTCATCCAAAATGCCCCAGTTTGGGTATCAAAGAAATTTATGAGACCAAAATAAACAATAATGTACTTCAGCAGTAGAGGCATGTGCTTTTGCTTTTGAAATCATTGATGGGTAAGCTTCTAGGTTCCCTGGACCAAGATTCCCCCTCTTGATCCTGATTGTCCCTCCTTACTAGGCTCCCTGATATGCCCAAAACAAATATCAAGGAAACAAAATAAGTCCAATAGGACCATTCAATTTCAAACCATTCATAAGGAAAAGATAATACCCTGGGGACATCAGGAAAACTGAACCTAAACCTTTTGCTACAGTCCTTTGGCTGGCCTGAAGCTCTTCAGCTCCGATGTTGAGTCCTTAGAGTTTTCCCACACAAAAAAGAAATAGACTGCGTACCCTCTCATGGTCTACCCTCTTGGTGGGGTCCAGAATGTCAGGGAAACTTGGGTCCCCTTTTTGCCTCCACCCCCTGGAGACTGACCCAAATGCTGTCAGGCTTTCCAGTTCCCAGGTTCTATTGCCTGACATCCCTCCTTCTCCTGGTGAGTCTATCTTTTCTTTTATATTGCCAAAATATTGTGGCCTTTTCATGTCATCTGCAGTGCATCCCCAGAGTCATATGGAGCATGAGCTGATAAATTGGCATGGCATCCCTGTATACCACTCTTGCTCCTGCTGCTCCACCCCTGCCAGGAAGTCTGACTTGTAACCGTCTTTGATTGATCTACAACCAGCTGAGTTGCAGCTGCAAACTATATTCTCAGGGAAGTTTCTTAGTGGAGTTCATCTGTCTCCTAAGCCCTTTAGCTAATGTGTATTAAAATGGGCTAATGCACCTTCTCTTGTACCTCACAATGGAAGTACTAGATTTAATGTGGATTACCTAAAGTTCATTAAGAACGTGTAGACACATCCACTATGGACCAAAACCTCTTTACAGATATCAAATGGTGGTGTCAAGTTATTGAGTGAGGGATTTCTAATTGACATTCGTAGAATTAATGTTGAGAAAAAAGTAACCCCAGTGGAAGAGAGAGAAAACTGGTTTGGACACAGTGTTTATATAGCTATGGGTAATTCTGGAACCCACCTGGGGAATAAAAGTGAACTGTAGTCTGTTTAATGAAATGGTTCACAGTTTCAAATCTTTTAGGCAAATCAATAAAGAAGGCTCTGCAGTCCTGTACTGAAAAACCTAATAATATTGTTCATCTTCTTGAATCGCCATGATGAATTTGACAATGTGACTAACAGGGAGATAGTATCTTCGTAGTGAATGAGAAGATTGCTGACTAATCTTTCTGTGTTTTGGAACGAGCAAACAAGAGGGCAACAGGTCAGGTAATTATAATAATGATTTGCAGTGGGTATTACCTTATTATTTATTTATGGAACTCCAAAAAGCTTTTGCAAACATTAATAACCTAAGCTGCACAGCACTGATATACATTTGGTAGCGGGGCATGTATGTAACATGGAAATAGCTTTCTGTGTTACTGAAATGTGGTGGGACACAGAAGATATTTAATGCAGTGGAACAATACTTATAATGCCTTACCCCTGGGCAGTTCTTACTCTATAAAAATCCCATCCTCCAGTTTGAAATCCTTCTCCCAAGCAAAGATGGTACCTTAGCAGCAGGTCATTTTTCCTTAGTTAAGGATAGTCACATAAAGTATATGTTTCCAGACAAGGTAGGTAGAGAATTTACTTTATAGTAGAAGTGATTTTATTTTAGTTTGCTGTTATGGCAGTGGGAGAAAGTCTGGGCCAGTAGTTTGTGTGGATGGAAGGCCTGTATAGCTTGCGTCTTTAGAAAAAGTTTGTGACAGTCTTCTAGCAGCAGTGACTCACTTACATCCCTTAATATTTCCCATTACAAGGGGTACAGCAGTGATATATTTTTTCTCTCTCCTTCAATGTTTGATAACAGACCTGTCTGATTAGAGATGTAAGAGTAGTTTTGAACTTGAATCCCCTGAGTGGCATTTTATTTTGCCATAAGACAGCTCCATAGTGACTTGAATACAACTTTGGAATTAGTTTGTGAGGTTCTTGAGTCTACAGGAAGACAGACTACATAATCTTAATGGCTCCTCCTGGCTTTAAACTCCAGTAATTAAGGAACTTCCCTTCTATTTGCTGACTTTTATTGCTTTCTTTTGCTTAGTCTAGCCTTTCGTCTACTTTTACATTTCTGGTAACTCAGGTCAAACTTACACTTCTTTAAGAATGGCATAATTTGTAATTTTATGTCTCATGGTTTTAGAAGACTAACAAAAGAGTAAATAGTCTACAAAGACAGCAAATGTAAGCCACAGGTTACTTATAGCCCTTGGTATCAGAATTTGAAGGATGAGCCTTTATTATATATTTCAGCTTGAATCTGGTCCTATACATGGCCCCCGGAGCATGTCCTGCAGTGTCCCAGAGCCGGCGGAGCCTCACTGGGGCAGGCAGCAGCTCCTCCCCAAGGTGAGGCAAGGCAAGGATGGAGGCTGGGACCGGGGGCCAGGGGCTAGGGCCAGAGGCCAGAGCTGGGGGCCAGGGGCTGGAGGCTGGGGCCGGTGGCTGGGGCCAAGGGTCAGGTGCTGGAGCTGAGAGCTGGGGGGCGGGAGCTGGGGGCCAGGGGCCGGGGCCAGGGGCTGAAGTCGGAGCTGAGGGCCAGGGGCCAGGGGCCAGAGCCTGGCATGGGCTCTGCCAGCTCTGGGGAAGTGCTCCACTCCTCGGCCCTGATGTGGGGGAGCGGAGCACTTCCCTGGAGCCAGCAGAGCCCACGCCAGGCTCTGGCCCCTGGCCCTTGCCTCCGGCTCCAGCCCCTGGCCCCCAGCTCCCAGCTCCAGCCCCCCAGCTCTCAGCTCCAGCCCCTGACCCCAGCCACCAGCTCCAGCCCCTGGCCCCCAGCTCTGGCCCCTGGCCCCCGGTCCCAGCCTCCAGCCACTGGCCCCTGGCTTCAGCCCCTGGCCCCCGGCTCTCAGGTCCAGTCCCTGGCCTCTGGCCCCAGCCCTGGCCCCTGGCTCCCGGCCCCAGCCTCCATCCACCAGCCCCCCAGCTCCAGCCTCCAGCCCCCAGTATCCGGCCCCAGCCCCAGCTCCAGCCTCCGGCCCTCAGCCCCCTTGGATAAGTATTCCACGCCAGACCAAGGCAGCGCGCTCACAGACCGCTGCTCCTTAAAGGGAACATTGGTAAAAACTCACTTTTTTTGGCTTTAAAGGACACCAGTTCAGTCTCTCCGGTTGCCTAAGATGGTGGCTCTTCATTGTTTGCCCTTATCATTGCCCAAGTACAGTGGTGATTATGAGGTACACTCCACTTAATATGTATGTGGAGCCTTGGAATATCGGTTTTTAATGGGGCTGTTGCTTACTGGTGACAGTAATACCATTTTGGTTACAAGGCAAGGTCATTGCTTATGGATATCAAGTAGAGCACCCAGCTATCTACTGAAGGATCTAAAGTCACTTCATTCTCTTTTGGACTTAGAAGAGCTTCAGCATCATGTGTAAAGTTTAGAAGCTCTATAATTGTACCAATCACATTGGAGGTCCTAAATTTGGCAGGGATGAGCAAAAGGCTTAGAAACTCTGTAAAATCTGATTAGCCTTACTAAAAAGCTAATCTTTCTACCAGGCAGTATTGAAATCAACACAAGCTGGGTTCTACTACTTAGCTTTTAAAACTGATAAACTTTTAAATTGAATATCAGATAAACACTGATGGCTGAAGTCCTCCTAGAGTATTTCTAAAAATATGTTCTTTACAGGCAATATTTTCCTACTCACATGCTTTTTGTTGTTGTTGTATAAAATGAAGAAAATATGAATGGGGAACACAGCATCAGCTTGGGAAAATACATGTCTATGGATGCATCTACACACTGTAGAGTTGCCTAATTATCTCCGCAGTAAAGCGCCACTGTCTACATGCGTGGTACAGAGTAAAAGAATTAACTGTGCTGTAGGATAGTACTGCCCAGCAGGAGTGTTATTCTGTGAAGGAGTTATTTACCGCGCTGCAACACATGTAGACAGTGACTGGGGCTGGCTGGGAAGTGAGGGTGCTACAGTGCAGGGCTGTTTGTCAGCATGTTGAGCTGGGCAGGAGCAGCCCTGGCTGGTAGGCTGACCTCTGGGCCTCCTGTGAGCTGGGGCTGTATCACCCCGGCTCAACATGCTGCAGTCCCAGGTACACACGTAAACACTGTGCCAGGGAGCAGTAAACTCCAGTGCAAACTGTGCTGGAGTTTGTTGCATAGCATTTATATTCATGTGCAGATTTATATGAATAATAAATGTAACCACTTTTTCACTGTAACTTGGACAACAGTTCACTGCTGCCAGGGTGAATATCCAATTAGAAAATGTCTTTTACCAAGTTACTTCTCCTGTTCCCTTTTGCTAAACCTCATTCTCAGTTTGGTGTCAGTGGGTAATGAAGTCCCACAGACCTAAAATGCACTTGGACAGAGCTATCTTGAGTGCCTTGGGAAGTGCTGCTCAGGCCTGTCCTGAGGCTCCATCCTTCTGGGGTCCATACTTTAGTGCTGGCCCCAGCCTCCCCTACCCCACTCGCGGTAACTTGCCATGCACCCAACCACACGTGGCACGGGCGTTCCCTGGCATTCCCCAGGGACAAGTAGCAGTGGGGCACTTTGCCTCCACATTTGTCTGGACATGGCCAAAAAGCTTAATTTATTCAGAAGGTTGGTCACTGTGTATAGGCACTTGGAAAAGAGATGCGACAGTGGAAGAGATTTCCCTCTTTTTGTCAAAGGCATAACAAGATACAGTGTCTAGAAGGTGCATTTATTAAAATTAAACTTGAAATATAATACAAAAATCTGATCAGTAAGGCTGATGAAATATTGGAGCAGCTTATCAGAGGAGGTGGGGACTGACTGTCATTTCAATGGTGATATTGGCAGTGTAGCTAGAAGAAATGCTTTCATTCAGCTTCCATGAGAGACAGCTGTGGTGATCCATCTTTGCCTTGTAATCTCTGCCTTTATGAATACCAACTCTCTCCCCCCGCAATCATCTTCATCTTCTTCCTTCATGGACCGAAGGAAGAAAGTGAAAGCCTGCAGTGAATTCAGCAAACTCTTAACATCTGAAGTTCTGCTTTAAAACAATTAAATCTTCTTCAGGAATTAAGTCTGCAGGGATCAAAAAGGATTTTTATTTCCCCAGTGTACAATTGGTCAGATATGTTTTGGAGGTTTTTTCCCCTTGCTATCCTCAGATACATTAGAGGTTGGTCGCAGCTGGAGATACATCACCAGATGTGACCCAAGT